>NC_133424.1:2395000-3595000 GCF_049350105.2 Macaca mulatta
CTCGGCTCACTGCAAGCTCTACCTCCCAGGTTCACGCCATTCTCCTGCCTCAGTCTCCCGAGTAGTTGGGACTACAAGGGCCCACCACCATGCCTGGCTAATTTTTTTATATTTTTAGTAGAGATGGGGTTTCACCGTGTTAGCCAGGAGGGTCTCAATCTCCTGACCTCGTGATCCGCCTGCCTAGGCCTCCCAAAGTGCTGGGATTATAGGTGTGAGACACCTTGCCTGACCCATTAAACCTCTTTTTCTTCCCAGTCTCAGGTACGTCTTTATCAGCAGCATGAAAACAGGCTGATACAGTGGTGGTGCACGCCTGTGGTGCCAGCTACTTGGGAGACTGAGGTGGGAGGATCACTTGAGCCCAGGAAGTCAAGGCTTCAGCAAGCTGTGATTGCACCATTGCACTCCAGTCTGGGTGACAGTGAGACCTTGTCTAAAAAATATGTAAAATAAAATGTAGAATGATGTGGAATAGCAAGTTGAAGAAAACTATGACAAGTTGAGAGAGACCGTAGAAGAAAGAAAAAAGCTTTATATGTTAGCACCTTGAATGATACTTTTTTCTCCCTCCTTCCTTCCTTCCTTCTTTCCCTCCTTCCTCCCTCCCTCCTTCCCTCCCTCCCTCTCCCCTTCCTTCCTTCCTTCCTTCCTTCTTTCCCTCCTTCCTCCCTCCCTCCTTCCCTCCCTCCCTCTCTCCTTCCTTCCTCCCTCCCTCCTTCCTTCCCTCCCTCTCTCCTTCCTTCCTTCCTTCTTCCTTCCTTCCTTCTTTCCCTCCTTCCTCCCTCCCTCCTTCCCTCCCTCCCTCTCTCCTTCCTTCCTTCCTTCTTCCTTCCTTCCTTCTTTCCCTCCTTCCTCCCTCCCTCCTTCCCTCCCTCCCTCTCTCCTTCCTTCCTTCCTTCCTTCCTTCTTTCCCTCCTTCCTCCCTCCCTCCTTCCCTCCCTCCCTCTCTCCTTCCTTCCTTCCTTCCTTCCTTCTTTCCCTCCTTCCTCCCTCCCTCTTTCCCTCCCTCCCTCTCTCCTTCCTTCCTTCCTTCTTCCTTCCTTCCTTCTTTCCCTCCTTCCTCCCTCCCTCCTTCCCTCCCTCCCTGTCTCCTTCCTTCCTTCCTTCCTTCCTTCTTCCTTCCTTCCTTCCTTCCTCCCTCCCTCCTTCCCTCCCTCCCTCTCTCCTTCCTTCCTTCCTTCCTTCCTTCTTCCTTCCTTCCTTCCTTCCTTCCTTCCTTCCTTCCTCCCTCCCTCCTTCCCTCCCTCCCTCTCTCCTTCCTTCCTTCCTTCCTTCCTTCCTTCCTTCCTTCTTTCCCTCCTTCCTCCCTCCCTCCTTCCCTCCCTCCCTCTCTCCTTCCTTCCTTCCTTCCTTCCTTCCTTCTTTCCCTCCTTCCTCCCTCCCTCCTTCCCTCCCTCCCTCTCTCCTTCCTTCCTTCCTTCCTTCTTTCCCTCCTTCCTCCCTCCCTCCTTCCCTCCCTCCCTCTCTCCTTCCTTCCTTCCTTCCTTCCTTCCTTCCTTCCTTCCTTCTTTTTCTTTTTCTGAGACAAAGTCTCACTCTGTCACTCAGGCTGGAGTGCAGTGGTGTGATCTCAGCTCACGGCAACCTCCACCTCCCAGGTTCAAGTGATTATCCTGCCTCAGCCTCCCAAGTAGGTGGGACTATAGGTGTGCGCAACCATGCCCGACTAAGTTTTGTAATTTTAGTAGAGATGGGGTTTCACCATGTTAGTCAGGCTGGATGGTCTTGAACTCCTGACCTCAGGCGATCCACCAACCTTGGCCTCCTAAAGTACAGGTGTGAGCCACACCGTGCCCGGCCAGCCTTTTTTTTTTTTTTTTTTTTTTTACAAATAAAGCTTTATTGACACACAGCCACAGCCACTCACTTACATATTGTCTGTGCTGGTTTCACTACCACTGCAGAGCCGAACAGTCCTGACAGAGACCGTCCAATTCAAAAGCCAAAAACGTTGGCTACCTGGTCCTTTACAGAAAGTTTGCAGAGCCTGGTCTCGAGGGTGGAGTCCAGAAGGGAGGTTGGGAGAAGTTGAGGGCTGCGGGGACACGGCAGAGCGGGTGTGTTCCAGGGAGACTCAGGGGTGAGACCCAAGGATGCTGGAGAAGGTAACCATCGGGGCGGGGTGGGAAAGAGGGCAGCAACTCTCCTGGGAGATGGGATGGATGGTGGGGCCGTGGGTGAGATGAGGTCATGGAGAGAGGGCAGACCAAGGCCCCAGTGAACCCTGGGGGACCCTGTGGTTGTCTTCAGGGCAGCCCCCGAGGTATCAGTGCTCACAGCAACTTGCGGGTACAGCCTGGAAGGCCCAACGCCTCCAAAATCCTTAGAGTCTGAGGAGCTCAGGAGGCTCACAGGTTCAGGGAGCTCTCTGGAGCAGCCACTACGCTGGGCTGAGGGATGGGTGGAGGCAGCTAAAGCCTAAGTTGGTGGAGGTTGGCCAGACACAGTGGCTCACGCCTGTAATCCCAGCACTTTGGGAGGCTGTGGCAGGAAGATTGCTTGAACTCAGGAGTTCGAGATGAGCCTGGGTAACATAGTGAGACCCCCTGACATATATCAAAAATTCAAAAATTAAGGCCGGGCACGGTGCTCATGCCGCTAATCCCAGCACTTTGGGAGGTTGAGGTTGGTGGATCACCTGAGGTCAGGAGTTCAAGACCAGCCTGACCAACAGGGTGAAACCTTGTCTCTACTAAAAATACAAAATTAGCCGGGCCTGATGGCTCATGCCTGCAATCTCAGCTGCTTGGGAGGCTGAGGCAAGAGAATCGCTCGAACCCAGGAGGCAGAGATTGCAATGAGCTGAGATCATGTCACTGCACTCCAGCCTGGGCAACAAGAGTGAAACTCCGTCTCAAAAAACAAAACAAAGCGAACAAAAAAAATTCAAAAATTAACTGAGTGTAGTGATGCACACCTGTGGTCCCAGCTACTCTGAAGGCTGAGGCAGGAGGATCGTTTGAGCCCAGGAGGTGGAGGCTGCAGTGAGCTATGATTGCGCCACTGCACTCCAGCCTGGGTGACACAGCGAGACCCTGTCTCAATAAATAAGAAGAGAAGGAAATTGGTGGAGGACATTTCATGCCAAGGAGCCCATAAGCCATGGCTGGTGGTGTACTTGGAGCATTTAAAGTCACCACCAGTGACCCGGCCCAGGTGCCCCTGCAGTGGGAGGGGAGGCTGCCTTCCGTCCAGCCCAGACAGAGCTTCAGATGCCCATGAGGGGATGGGGGGCTTTCTTGGGAACCCCATGGGGCCCCCTCGGCCTGCACGTGTTGCCCCAGTCCCAAATATGCTCCCATCTCTGGGGCCAGGCCACTGAACGCCCTTCAGGACACTGTCCAGGGGCCGGAGTCACTATCTGCTGACCCGGTACCCGAGTCTTCCGCCTGAGGCCCTCCTGGTCCTCCCGTTCTCCCTCCAGCTGGCCCTGGGCCGTCCCTGGCACGGACCTCGTCTTCCGAGGATGCCCCGGAAGATGCACCGTGGATAAGGCCACGCGATCAATAGGTCCATCGGCCACCGGTGGGGCGGAAGCGCGGCTCATCCAGGCGCCTGCTATCCCCTCCCCACCCTCCAGGAAGGCGGATAAGGCCCGGGGACCCTCTTAAGGGACGCCAGGCACCCGCCCGCCGCCCGGCACTCCTATCTCCCATGGAAGGACCCAGTTCCTGAATTGCCCCGTGGGCCGCGCCGCAGGCCTGCACCGAAGCTCTTAATAGCCTGGGCCTAATGTTTTATTGTTGGTTTTAAAAGTGTAATTAGTTCAAGTGTAAACAGAAAAAACCTGCTTAATTAAGAATTTTTAAACAGGGGCATAAAGCGGGAGCGGGAGGCATTGACGAACCCCAAGCTGCTTCATAAAATCGATCGGAAGAGGCTCCGAGTGGAGGGCCGGGCGGGGCGGGCGCCGTGGGGGCCCGGGAGCCTCCCCTGGATGCCATTTGCCGCCTGGGTGAGGGCCCCGGGGACCTGCTGGTTTACAATCGGGGTCTCGGGACTGGTGCCTAATGATTTTTATGCATTAATGGAGATGACAGTTGGCCAAGCAGGCTGTTTAAGAAGCCTTTATGGGTGGCTGGGAGCCCGGTCCTGTGACCCTGGGCTGTCTGGGGGGTGAGAACCCCTGCCAGGAGGGAGGCCCTGGAGCTCCCACCCTTCTGTGGCTGGCTCGATGGGCCATCTCTGGGTGTTGTCCCCTCTCCACATGGCACCCGCCCAGGGAGTCTCGGTGTCACTGTGCCACCTTCCAGCCGATCCGGCCTGTCTCAGAATCAGGACTTCAATTTCCTTCTGATTGCAAGGAGCTCTGCCTTCTACTTGGGCCGGGGCGGCCCTGACAGTGGGGCTGGGGGCATGGGGCCTCGTGCTGGAATGAACCAGAGCCCAGGGTATACTCAGCCTGGCCCCGGCTGCTGGGGATGGGAGGGTGGGGCCCTGACCCCTCACCAGGAGGTGAGGAAGGCCCCAGGCGGGACTTGGGGGCACCCTGGGTTTGGGGATTTGGCTGCTGTAAACATCGAGGGCAGACTGGCCCTTGGCACCCATGCCCCTGGAGGGGAAGGGATGGGGGTCTTGGGGGGCCGTAGGCAAGCCCAGGCAGGGGCACTGCTCCAGCCTCAGTGTCCTGGTCTGTGACAGGTCCGGGGGTTCCTGCCCTTGTGACCCCCTAAGGATGCAAACACAGAGCGGGGCTCAGAAGGCACCGGCATGCAGAAGCTGGTGGGGTCCTATTCCCCGCCCGAGCCTCACAGAGCTGGGGGGTTGCTGGTCTCGGTCACTTCCCACCGCTATGCCGACCCCTGTATGGAGACGGGGCACAGGAGCTGGCCTGGACCTTGGTCCTTGCCTGCCAGGAGGAGCCCAGGCTCTGGAGTTACTGTCACTGCCTCCCTCGTGGCCGAGACGCGGCCCCATTTAACAGGAGTGGCCACTGAGGCCTGGGAGACCCCCATGGGGGCCCAGGTGTCAGATCTGACTGTGCCCGGCTTCAAGGCTCCAGCGTGGACCTGTCAGGGAGCCAGGGAGGGCCCAGACGGACGCTCCATTTCCAGAACAAAGGGGTGTCAAGACCCACTGTGTGCTGGGGGTCCCAGCTCCCGGGCCCTGGAACCTGCAGCAGGAAGAATGCCCCATGCACACCTTGCAGGGGGTCAGAGGCTGAGATGGTGTCTGGGGCAAACCCGTGGGTTGGGGTGGGGGCGCCCAGATCTTGACCCCCATCCATATTCCCAAGGGGCAGAGACGGGACGTGACTCCTCCTGGTCCCCGTCGCTGGCCCGCGGGTGTTGGGGTCTCTGGGCTGGGTCTCCCGGCGTTGTGGCTGCCGCGGAGGGAGATGAGGCCACCCCAATCCCTGCCTGCTCCAGCCGCAGCAACCAAGGCCGATCAATAGCCGAGGAGGCCGGCCGCCGGGGCTTCTCTCCTCTGGCTGTGGGGTGGGGGCTGGGTGCGGGGCAGCCAGAGCTGGGGCCAGAGTTGCAGACCGGCGGGCGAATCTGCAGCCCACCGGGTCTCCTCTCCCGCCTCTCATTTGCAGGCGTCTCTCCCGTGTCCCTGGCTCCTGCGCACTCTCTGTCTCTCTATCTCTCTGTATCTCTCTGTCTCTGTGGGTCTCTGTCTCTCTCTCTTTTTTTTTTTTTTTTTGGGACGGAGTCTTGCTCTGTCGCCCAGGCTGGAGTGCAGTGGCCGGATCTCAGCTCACTGCAAGCTCCGCCTCCCGGGTTCCCGCCATTCTCCTGACTCAGCCTCCCGAGTAGCTGGGACTACAGGCGCCGCCACCTCACCCGGCTAGTTTTTTGTATTTTTTTTAGTAGAGCCGGGGTTTCACCGTGTTCGCCAGGATGGTCTCGATCTCCTGACCTCGTGATCCGCCCGTCTCGGCCTCCCAAAGTGCTGGGATTACAGGCTTGAGCCACCGCGCCCGGCCCTCTGTCTCTCTCTTAGTTTCCATTTCTTCTGTTTCTGTATCTGTGTCTTTTTGTCTCTCCATCTGTCTCTCTGTCTCTGCCTCTCTCTGACTGTGTCTCTTTCTATCTCCGTCTCTCTTTGACTCTCTGTCTCTGTCTCTCTCTGCCTGTATCTCTGCTTCTGTCTCTGTGTTTGTCTCTCTCTCTTCTCTGCCTCTGTCTGTGTCTCTGTCTCTTTCTCTCTGTCTCTCTGTGTCTCTCTCTGTCTCTGTGTCTCTCTCTGTCTCTGTGTCTGTCTCTCTCTGTTGCTCTGTCTCTGCCTCTTTCTGACTGTGTCTCTGTCTCTATTTCTGTCTGTCTTTCTCTCTCTCTCCCTTTCTGTTTCTGTCTCTCTGCCTCTCTCTGTCTGTGTTTCTGTCTGTTTCTGTCTCTTTCTGTCTCTCTGTGTCTCTCTCTGCCTCTATCTTTCTCTCTGTCTCTGCCTCTCTCTCTCTATATATATATCTCATTCTCTGTCTCTCTGTCTCCCTCTCTCCTCCTCCCTCTCTCTCTCTGCTCCCTTCTCTCCATCACAGAACCCGAAGCAGGACCTGAGATCTCCCCAAGAAGGTGCCCTGGGGAGCCCCCATCCCAGCTGAGGACAGGCAGAGTCAGGATTACCCCGGTGGCTCCTGGCCCCCACCCAGCCTTGACTGTCTCTTGTCCACCAAACGTTTGTTCAAGTTGGAACCTTCCCAACACACCAGAGCCTTCGGATTTCCCTGGAGAATCCTATTTCGGCCACTGCGATGCTGCCGCGGCGTCCGTATCCTGGGCGGGTCCTGGCCCCGCAGACTTCCCGCCATGGCCGACTTCCTGGCACGGGTTGGTTGACCCCTCACCGGCTGTGAGGTGGGGTCCCTTGCCAGTGGGCAGATGAAAGCCGTTTCCCCTCCTTTCCCCAGCCACCCGGCCAGAATCCACAGCCTCAGGTGGTGGAAAGAGCGCTGCGTGAGGGAGTTGTACCCTCCCAGGTTGGAGTCTTCCTCCGAGTGGGACCCTGGAGCCTCAGGGCTCTTGTCTGCAAAATGGGGGTGAGTTTTAGGACACACCATTTCCTGGAGACAAGCAGAGGCCCCTTAACAGCCAAGACACTTGTGGTACAAGAACTAGGAAACTGGGCTGGGCACGGTGGCTCACGCCTGTCATCCCAGCGCTCTGGGAAGCCTACGTGGGTGGATCACCTGAGGTCAGGAGTGCGAGACCAGCCTGTTCAAGACCAACCTGTCCAACATGGTGAAACCTTCTCCACTAAAAATACAAAAATTAGGTGGGCGTGGTGGCGGGCGCCTGTAATTCCAGCTACTCAGGAGGCTGAGGCAGGAGAATCGCTTGAACCCGGGAGGCGGAGGTTGCAGTGGGCCGAGAGTGCACCACTGCACCCCACCCCGGGCAACAAAGCAAGACTCCATCTCAAAAAAAAAAAAAAAAAAACACACACACACACACAGAAAACAAACAAAAGAACTAGGAATCTGTACTCAAATGGCAAGAACAATTGAGTGAAGGTGGGGTGGAAGTTCAAATCCAGCTGCAGTATCAGTATTTTCCAAAATGTCTACAATTTTTTTTTTTTTTTTTTTTTTTTTTGAGACGGAGTCTCGCTCTGTCGCCCAGGCTGGAGTGCAATGGCCAGATCTCGGCTCACTGCAAGCTCCGCCTCCCGGGTTCACGCCATTCTCCTGCCTCAGCCTCCCGAGTAGCTGGGACTACAGGCACCCGCCACCTCGCCCGGCTAGTTTTTTTTTGTATTTTTTATTAGAGACGGGGTTTCACCGTGTTAGCCAGGATGGTCTCGATCTCCTGACCTCGTGATCCGCCCGTCTCGGCCTCCCAAAGTGCTGGGATTACAGGCTTGAGCTACCGCGCCTGGCCAAATGTCTACAATTTTAACATGTTACCTTGGGCCAGGCACATGGCTCTCCTCTATAATCCCAGCTATTCGGGATGGGGAGGCTGAAGTGGGAGGATCACTTGAGCCTAGAGGTTGAGGCTGCAGTGAGCTGAGATCATGCCACTGCACTCCGTCCTGTGTGATAGATGGAGACACTGTCTCTAAAGAAAAGAAAAGAAAAAAGACACCACAGACCAGGTGTGGTGGCTCATGCCTATAATCCCAGCACTTTGGGAGGCTAAGGTGGGAGAATCGCTTGAGCTCAGGAGTTCAAGACCAGCCTGGCAAACATAGTAAGACCCCATCTCTAGAATTTTTTTTTTTTTTTTTGAGACGGAGTCTCACTCTGTCACCCAGGCTGGGGTACAGTGGCACAATCTCGGCTCACTGCAACCTCTGCCTCCCGGGTTCAAGTGATTCTCCTGCCTCAGCCTCCCCAGTAGTGGGACTACAGGTGCCTGCAACACACCTGGCTAATTTTTGTATTTTTAGTAGAGACGGGGTTTCACCATATTGGCCAGGTTGGTCTCGAACTCCTGACCTTGTGATCCACCTGCCTCGGCCTCCCAAAGTGCTGGGATTACAGGCATGAGCCACCATGCCCAGTCCCAGCACTTTGGGAGGCTGAGACGGGCGGATCACGAGGTCAGCAGATCGAGACCATACTGGCTAACACGGTGAAACCCCGTCTCTACTAAAAATATAAAAAAAAAAAAACTAGCCGGGCAAGGTGGCGGGCACCTGTAGTCCCAGCTACTCGGGAGACTGAGGCAGGAGAATGGCATAAACCCGGGAGGTGGAGCTCGCAGTGAGCTGAGATTGTGCCACTGCACTCCAGCCTGGGCGACAGAGCGAGCCTCTGTCTCAAAAAAAAAGAAAAAAAAAAGAAAAAGCACAGCAATGAGCATCCTTGGACATGAATCTCTTACACGCTCTGAAGTTTTTCTTCAGGAAAAATTCATCCTGGAGTTGCTTGTCAAGAGACCATAAAACAAATAGTAAGGCTTTTGATACGTTTTATTAAATTATCTCTGAAACTTCATAAAATACATATCTTTCCATTGTTCATCAGCCTGTTCATTTACTCTCATCTATGCCAATAAAGGGAGTTGTTATATTTTAAAAAATCAAAGTATATCATCTAGCTATTCCACTTCTAGATACGTGCCCAAAATAATTGAAAAGCAGTGTTTAAACAAACACATGGCCGGGCGCAGTGGCTCACACCTGTAGTCCCAGCACTTTGGGAGGCCGAGGCGGGTGGATCACAAGGTCAGATCGAGACCATCGTGGCCAACATGGTGAAACCCCATCTCTACTAAAAATACAAAAAATTAGGCTGGGCGCAGTGGCTCACGCCTGTAATCCTAGCACTTTGGGAGGCCGAGGCGGGCGGATCACAAAGTCAGGAGATCAAGACCATCCTGGCTAACTCGGTGAAACCCCATCTCTACTAAAAATACAAAAACTTAGCTGGATGTGGTGGTGGGCACTTGTAATCCCAGCTACTCAGGAGGCTGAGGCAGGAGAATGGTGTGAACTCAGGAGACAGAGGTTGCAATGAGCCTAGATCGTGCCACTGCGCTCCAGCCTGGGCGACAGAGTGAGATTCCATCTCAAAATACATACATACATACATACATATACGTAAGTATATTTGATTGTAAATATCAATACCTTAATAAATAATATCAATATATCAATATGTCAGTAAATGTTTGGTGGATGAGTGGATAGGTGGATGCATGGAAGAGGTGGGTTGATGGATCAGTGGGTAGGCAGTGTATAGATGAATGGTTGGATGGGTGTATGGATGAATGATATAGGAATAGATGGATGAATGGGTCTACAGATTAATGGAAGGAAGGATGGACAGATGAATGGATGGATGAATTTATGGAAGGTGTATTATAATAGATGATGGATGTATAGATGGACAAATTGATGATAGGTGGATAGATGAATGAATGGATGGACAGGCGAATGGATGAGTCTATAGATGGATGATGAATATGATGGTGGAAGTATGGATGGACAGATCAATGGACAGATGGATAGATAGACAGACGGGTAATAGTGGGTGGATGGATGGTATCTTAGTCTGTTTGTGTTGCTACAAAGGAAAGCCTAAGTCTGGGTAATTCATTTTTTAAAAAAGAGGCTTATTTGGCTCATAGTTCTGCATGCTGTACAAGAAGCATGGCACCAATGTCTTCTTCTGATGAAGGCTTCAGGAAGCTTCCACTCAAGGCAGGAAGCCTCCCTGTGCAGATGACACAGTGAGAGAGAGAAGGAAGATGCCAGGCTCTTTTCAACAATGAGTTCTTGCAGGAAATAAGAGTGAGAACTCACTCACACCTGTGAGCATGGCACAAAGCCATGAATGAGGAATCCACCCCCACCATGCACACACCTCCCACCAGACCCCACCTTCAATGTTGGGGATCAAATTTCAACATGAGACTTGGGACCAAACAAATCATATCCAAACCATAGCAGATGGATGAGTGGGTGGGTGGATGGATGGAGGGAAGAAGGGATGAATGGGTGGATGGATGACAGAATGGATGGATGGATAGGTGGATGGATGGATGAATGGGTGGGCAGGTGGATAGGTGGATGGGTGGATGGGTAGATGGGTGGATGGGTGAGTAGATGAGTGGATGGATGGGCGGGTAGATGAGTAGGTGGATGAATGGAAGGATGGATGGATGGATGGATGGATGGATGGATGGATGGATGGATGGATGGGTCAATGGGTGGATGGGCAGATGGATGGCTGGGCACATGGGAGGATAGATGGATGTATGGATGGATGGATGGATGGATGGATGAATGGATGGATGGATGGATGGATGGATCAATGGATGGGTGGATGGATGGATAGAGGAATGGATGGGTCAATGGATGGATGGGCAGGTGCATGTGTAGATGGGTGGATGGGTGGGTGGGTGGATGAATGGATGGATGGATAGATGGGTGGATGGATGGATGGATGGATAAATGGATGAATGGATGTGTGAATGGATGGATGAATGGATGGATGGATGGATCAATAGATGGGTGGATGGATGGATAGAGGAATGGATGGGTCAATGGATGGATGGGCAGGTGCATGTGTAGATGGGTGGGTGGGTGGGTGGATGGATGGATGGATAGATGGGTGGATGGATGAATGGATGAATGGATGTGTGAATGGATGGATGAATGGATGGATGAGTGGGTGGGTGGATAGATGGATGGATTGGCAGATGCATGTGTAGATGGATGGATGGGTGGGTGGATGGAGGGAGGGATGCGGGAGGAAGGGAAGGCTAGATGGAGGGAGGGAGGAATGGATGGATGGAAGGAGGGAAGGACGAATGCATGTATGGATGGATGAGCAGGTGTATGTGTAGATGGATAGATGGGCAGGTGGATGGATGAATGGATGGATGGATGGGTGGGTGGTTGGGCAGGTACATCTGTAGATGGATGGATGGGTGGGTGGATGGATGAATAAATAGATGAGTGGGTGGGTATGTGAGTGGGTAGATGGATAGATGTGTGGGTGGGTGGATGGATGGATGGGCAGATGCATGTGTAGATGGATGGATGGATGGATGGATGGATGGATGGATAAATGGGTGGACTGGTAGATGGGTGAATGGGTGGGTAGATAGATGGACGGACATGTGAATGGATGGAGGGATGGGCAGGTGCATATGCAGATGGATGGATGAGTGGGTGGATGGGTGGATGGATGAATGGATGGATAGATAGATGAATGAATGGATGAGTGGGTGTGTGAATGGGTGGATGAATGGATGGGTGGATGGTGGGTGACTGGATGGATGGATGAATGGGCAGGTGAATGTGTAGATTGATGGGCGGGTGAATAAATAGATGGGTGGGTGAGTGTGTGAGTGGGTGGATGGATAGATGTGTGGGTGGGTGGATGGATGGACGGGCAGGTACATGTGTAGATGGATGGGTGGATGGATGGATGGATGGATGGATAAATGGGTGGACTGGTGGATGGGTGGGTAGATAGATGGATGGACGTGTGAATGGACGGAGGGATGGGCAGGTGCATGTACAGATGGATGGATGAGTGGGTGGATGGGTGGATGGATGAATGGAAGGATAGATAGATGAATGAATGGATGAGTGGGTGTGTGAATGGGTGGATGAATGGATGGGTGGGTGGATGAATGGGTGGATGGATGGACAGAGGGATGGATGGACGGATGGATGGATGGACGGACAGACGGACGGATGGATGGATGGATGGATGGATGGATGGATGGATGGATGGGCAGGTGCATGTGTGTGTGGATGGATGGATGAATGGATGGACGGATGGATGAGTGGATGGGTGCATGGATAAGGATACGCATGGATGGGTGAGGAGACGAATACACAGTTAGGTGGACGATTGTCCCTGCGAGTCCCGCATCAATGGGGAATGTATGCCATCCCTTCCAAGGGCCTCTTGGCTCACAGGTATTGCAGTTCCAGGATTGAAGGTCCCAATCTCCCTGCACAGACTCAACCCGGGGGAGGGGACACAAAGTCCATATTGCTGTCCCTCCCACGCTAGCCTGCAAACCTCCTCCCCAGCAAGAGCACATCCAGGAGCCACGAATACGGTGGAAGATGCAAAACGGTAATTAATCTGTGGCGGGAGGGGGGTGTTAATACCTTAAAGACACGGGGACACACTGGCAGCTCCTACCAATTAGTGACCTAACCCTGCAAGCATGCTCTCTGCGGTGTGGCCGAGTTGATTACTCTAATTAATTTTGCATCGACCCACATGGATCTGCTGGGAGAGGGCTGATCGGCATGGGAGACAGACGCTGCCAACCTGCAGCACCCCCCTCACTGCGCAGTCCACAAGGTCAAACGCCATCCCACCTGGCCTCCTGGGCCCTGGGAGGGTGGGTCGCTCCGGACTCTCCAGGACACACGCCAAGACCTGCCTCCCTCCCATCTTCAAAAAGCAGACGGGGGCCGGGTGCGGTGGCTCATGCCTGTCATCCCAGCACTTTGGGAGGCCGAGGTGGGTGGATCACCTGAGGTCAGGAGTTCAAGACCAGCCTGGCCGACATGGTGAAACCCCGTCTCTACTAAAAAAATGAAAATAAATAGCTGGGTGTGGTGGCAGGCACCTGTAATCCCAGCTACTCAGGAGGCTGAGGCAGAAGAATGGCTTGAACCTGGGAGGCAGAGGTTGCAGTGAGCCGAGATTGCACCATTGCACTCCAGCCTGGGCAACAGAGCGAGACTCTGTCTCAAAAAAAAAAAAAAAAAAAAAAGAAAAGAAAAGCAAAGCAGAGGAGGGTACAGTTGGACAATCCACACTCACTCCCACCTTGGTGTCCTTGTCCCGCAGTGGTAGGGAGGGCTGGGAGCAGAGCGCCTTCCAGGGCCAACAGAGACCCCTGAATTGGTCTTGATGTCATTCCAACCTGAGAATGAATAGCAGTGATGGACCAGGTGTGGTGGTTCATAGCTGTGATCCCAGCACTTTGGGGAGGCCAAGGTGGGAGGATCGCTTGAGCCCAGGAGTTGAGGCTGCAGTGAGCCATGATTGCACCACTGCACTCCAGCCTGGACGACAGAGCAAGACCCTGTCTCAAAAAAAAAAAAAAAAAAAAAAAAGACAATAGTAGCGATGGAGGCGCCAGATGGAAGAGAATGGAGGGGGCATGAACTAGATGCTTGCAGTTCTTGAGGCTTCTCTGTCTTGGCTTCTGCCGCAGCGAGGCTCACCTTACCCCATGCATGGAGAGCTGCCCTACATCGCAAGGTGTATTAATTTCCTATTCCTGCCATAACAAATTACCCCAAACGTAGTGGCATTAAGACAACACAAGTGGGCCAGGCATGGTGGCTCACGCCTGTAATCCCAGCACTTTGGGAGGCCGAGGAGGGTGGATCACCTGAGGTCAGGAGTTCAACACCAGCCTGGCCAACATGGTGAAACCCCATCTGTACTAAAAATACAAAAATTAGGTGTGGTGGCATGCACCTGTAATCCCAGCTACTCGGGAGGCTGAGGCAGGAGAATTGCTTGAACCTGGGAGGCAGAGGTTGCAGTGAACTGAGATTGCGCCACTGCACTCCAGCCTGGGCAACAGAGCAAGACACCGTCTTGGGGAAGAAAAAGAGACAACACAAATGTACTATCTGGCCAGGCGGGGTGACTCTCGCCTGTAATCCCAGCACTTTGGGAGGCCGGGTGGATCACTTGAGGTCAGCAGTTCAAGACCAGCCTGGCCAACATGGTGAAACCTTGTCTCTATAAATACAAAAAAAAAATTAGTCGGGCGCGGTGGCGGGTGCCTGTAATCCCAGATACTCAGGAGGCTGAGGCAGGAGAATTGCTTGAACCCGGGAGGCAGAAGTTTCAGTGAGTCAGGATCACACCACTACACTCTAGCCTGGGTGACAGAGTGAGACTCCGTCTCAAACAAACACAAACAAACAAAGAAAACAAATGTATTATCTTACAATTCTGGAAGTCAGAATTCTGAAATAGGCCTTATTGAGCTAAAATCAAGGTGTGGGCAGCACTGGGTCCTTCCAGAGGCTCCAGGGGAGAACCTATTTCCCACAGCCCTCAGCTGGGGGCCCCTTCCTCCACCTCCTCAGCCAGCCCCACAGCCTCCTCCAGTCTCTGATTATCGCCCTCCTGCCTCCTTTCAGGAGGGCCCTGTGATGACCTTGGGCCCCCGGATAACCCAAGATTATCTCCCATTCCAAGTTCCTTAACCCAGTCCCACCTGCAAAGTCCCTTTGGCCATGTGAGGTGACAGGTGACATATCCACAGGTCCTGGAGGTTAGGACGTAGACTTTAGGGACGGGGGTTATTATTCTACTGACCACACAGGACTGTCTTCCTACTGAGGCAAGCGATCCTCAACTCATGTTCAGAGCTGGATACAGCCGTACCTGAATGCAATGTTTATTTTATTTTACTTTACTTTTATTTCATCTTATCTTATCTTATCTTATTTTATCTTATCTTACTTTGTTTGAGACAGGCTCTCACTCTGTTGCCCAGGCTGGAGTGCAGTGGCGCGATCTGGGCTCACTGCAACTTCCGCCTCCTGAGTTCGAATGATTCTCCTGCCTCAGCCTCCTGAGTAGCTGGGATTACAGGCACCTGCCACCACGCCCAACTGATTTTTGTATTTTTAGTAGAGACGGGATTTCACCATGCTGGTCAAGCTGGTCTTGAACTCCTGACCTCAGGTGATCCGCCCGGCTAGGCCTCCCAAAGTGCTGGGATTACAAGCGAGAGTCACCGCGCCAGGGCCTGAATGCACTGTTTAACTTGAACTAACCCATTCAGAGACAACAGCCTGAGGACCAAGAATCTCTCCTGGCTTTTCCCACCACCCCAGTTCCCCGCCCCGTTTTCTCCGTTAGCAGATGAATGATGAGGACTACAGTGTTTAGAGCAGCAGATAAGATTTTGTTGTTTACAGCTAGATGCATGTTTACATATACATACACCTTGGTAGCCCCCATCCGAAACCAAGATCTGAAACATATTTCTTTACCCTGGAAGTCCCGCTTGTTCCCCCTACCAGTCTCCACCCGCTGGGGTAATCACTGCTCCGACTTCCATCATTAAGAACTGGTCGACCAGGGCGCAGTGGGCCGTGGCTCACGCCTGTAATTCTAGTACTTGGGAGGCCGAGGCGGGCGGATCACCTGAGGTCAGAAGTTCTAGGTAAGTTCTAAACCCCGTCTCTACTAAAAATACAAAATTAGCCGGGTGTGGTGGCGCACACCTGTAATCCCAGCTACATGGGAGGCTGAGGCAGGAGAATCGCTTGAACCCAGGAGTCGGAGGTTGCCATGAGCCAAGATCTTGACACTGCCACTCCAGCCTGGGCAACAGAGCAAGACTCCATCTCAAAAAAAGAAAAAGAAAAAGAACTATTTGCAACATCTGCTCTTGAAATCCATCGGAATGGAATTTATGCGTGTTCAGTTGTGTCTGCTCCTTTTATTTAAGAATACATCGGAGAGATTCGTCTGTGATGCTGGATGTTTCAATGCTTGTAGTTATTTATTGTTCTGTAGCATTCTATTATATGAACACACGACCACTAGGGCTATCTTGAGCAAATCTGCTATAAACAATCTTTTTTTTTTTTTTTTGAGACAATATCTCACTCTGTTACCCAGGCTGGAGTGCAGTGGCACAATCATGGCTCACTGCAGCCTCGACCTCCTGGGCTCAAGCAATCCTCCTGCCTCAGTCTCCCGAGTAGCTGGGACTACAGGCATACATCACCATGCCTGGCTAATTAAAAAAATTTTTTTTTGTAGAGACAGGGTCTCACTGTGTTGTCCAGGCTGGTCTTGAACTCCTGAGCACACATGATCTCCTGTGGAGATCTCTCTGCAAAAAATTGTATCTGCAAAAAATAGTAACAATTAGCTGGGTAGCCGGGTGTGGTGGCTCATGCCTGTAATCCCAGCACTTTGGGAGGCCGAGGCAGGCAGATCACAAGGTCAGGAGATCGAGACCATCCTGGCTAATACAGTGAAACCCTGTCTCTACTAAAAAAATACAAAAAAACAGCGGGGTGTGGTGGCAGGCGCCTGTAGTCCCAGCTACTCGGGAGGCTGAGGCAGGAGAATTGCTTGAACCCGGGAGATGGAGGTTGCAGTGAGCCAAGACTGTGCCACTGCACTCCAGCCTGGGCGACAGAGCTAGACTCCATCTCACAAAAAATAAAAAATAAAAATAAATAAAATAATAAATAAAATACAAAATTAGCTGGGTTTGGTGGCTGGTGCCTGTAGTCCCAGCTACGCAGGAGGCTGAGGCAGGAGAATCGCTTGAACCTGGGAGGCAGAGGTTGCAGTGAGCCGAGGTCCCGTCATTGCACTCTAGCCTGGGTGGCAGAGCGAGACTCTGTCTCCAAAAAAAAAAAAAAAAAATTGTCAATTATATTTCAATAAAACTGAGGTGGGGAGAAGAAAAATACAAAACAATTGAAGGACAAAAAAGAACGTGGAAGAAATGGAGAGACATCCCAACTGCGGGGAGCAAAAACCAAACAATGTTACCACGTCAATTTCCTCTGTGTTAATCCATACACCTTTATTTCAATACCAATCAAAATTCCAAACCGAATTTTTTTCAGAGTGAAGGAGAACTGAACACAATTATTTTAAAATTCATATGGCAGACTATACATTTCAGACTTACCAGGAATTTTTTTTTAAGAGAGCAGAGGAAGGGCATTTGTTTTTGCAAGAAGTTGAAACGTATTGTGAAATGACAATAATTATAAAGTTACAATATCGTTTACCTAAAAACTAATCAAAGCGTATATTAGAGTGGAATTGAGGAGTCTTTTCCTTTCTGGCAGGGAAGGCTGTGGTTGGCATAACTGGGTACCATTAAGAATGTAATAGGCTGGGTATGGTGGCTCACGCCTGTAATCCCAGCACTTTGGGAGGCCAAGGCAGGTGGATCACCCAAGGTCAGGAGTTCGAGACCAGCCAGACCAACATGGTGAAACCCCGTCTCTATTAAAAAAATACAAAATTAGCCGGGCGTGGTGGCGGGCGCCTGTAGTCCCAGCTACTCGGGAGGCTGAGGCAGGAGAATGGCTTGAACCTGGGAGGCGGAGGTTACAGTGAGCCGAGATAGCGCCATTGCACTCCAGCCTGGGTGACGAGCAAGAATCTGTCTCAAAAAAAAAAAAAACAAAAAAAAGAGTATAGTAAAGAAGTTGGAGACTGTGGTGGTGCACACCTGTAACTCCAGCTACTCAGGAGGCTGAGGCAGGAGGGTCCCTAAAGCCAGGGAGTTCAAGGCTGCAGTGAGCTCTGATTGAACCATTGCACTCCAGCCTGGGCAACAGAGCAAGACCCTATCTCTACAAAAAAGTAGAGACTCTGTTTCAAAAAAAAAAGTGTGCATATATATATATACACACACATACACACACACATACATACATACATATAATATTAAATAACGTGGGTTGTGTATTCCGTTATGTCAAAGAAAATCCATTGCTCAGAATCTAAAATCTCTCACAACTGTAAAGAGATATTTGTATAATGGTCATTGCAGTATTCTTTGACTAGTTTTTTTTTAAAAAAATTGGCAATAGGCAGGGTGCGGTGGCTCAAGTCTGTAATCCCAGCATTTCGGGAGGCCGAGAAGGGTGGATCACGAGGTCAGGAGATCGAGACCATCCTGGCTAACTTGGTGAAACCCCGTCTCTACTAAAAAATACAAAAAACTAGCCAGGCGAGGTGGTGGGCGCCTGTAGTCCCAGCTACTCGGGAGGCTGAGGCAGGAGAATGGCATAAACCCGGGAGGCGGAGCTTGCAGTGAGCTGAGATCCGGCCACTGCACTCCAGGCTGGGCTGAGGGAGACTCCGTCTCAAAAAAAAAAAAAAAATTGGCAATAATATAAATGTCTGTATTAATCAGGGTCCTTGCTATGGTTAAATTGATTGCAAAACTGGTCTCAATTCTTCACGCTGTCTGGGTGCGGTGGCGCAAGCCTGTAATCCCAGCACTTTGGTAGGCCAAGGCAGGTGGATAACTTGAGGCCAGGAGTTAGAGACCAGCCTGGTCAACAAGGCAAAACCCTGCCCGTACTAAAAATGCAAAAACTAGCCGGGCGTGGTGGCATGTGGCTATAGTCCCAGCTACTCAGGAGGCTGAGGCAGACAATGGCGTGATCCTGGGACACAGAGGTTGCAGTGAGCCGAGATAGTGCCACTGCACTCCATCCTGGGTGACAGAGCGAGACTCCATCTCAAAAAAAAAAAAAAAAAAAAAGGGCCGGACGCGGTGGCTCATGCCTGTAATCCCAGCACTTTGGGAGGCCGAGACGGGCGGATCACAAGGTCAGGAGATCGAGACCATCCTGGCTAACCCGGTGAAACCCCGTCTCTACTAAAAGTACAAAAAAAACTAGCCGGGCGAGGTGGCGGGCGCCTGTAGTCCCAGCTACTCGGGAGGCTGAGGTTGGAGAATGGCGTAAACCCAGGAGGCGGAGCTTGTAGTGAGCCGAGTTCACGCCACTGCACCCCAGCCTGGGTGACAGAGCAAAGACTCCGTCTCAAAAAAAAAAAAAAAAAAAAAGTTTAATGAAAAGGGTTTCTTTCTCTTTTCTTCGTTTCTTTCTTTCTTTCTTTTTTTTTTTTTTTTTGAGACAGAGTTTTGCTCTTGTCGCCCAGGCTGGAGTACAGTGGCACGATCTCGGCTCACCGCAACCTCCGTCTCCCAGGATCACACCATTCTCCTGCCTCAGCCTCCCAAGTAGCTGGGACTACAGGCACCCACCAGCAGGCCCGGCTAATTTTTTTGGTATTTTTAGTGGGAACAGGGTTTCACCATGTTGGTCAGACTGGTCTTGAACTCCTGACCTCAGGTGATCCGCCCACCTCGGCCTCCCAAAGTGCTGGGATTACGGCTGTGAGCCACCGTGCCTGGCTGAGGGTTGCATTATTTAAGAGGTGGGCTCTCGCTGTGTTGCCCAGGCTGGAATGCAGTGGCACCATCATAGCTCCCTTCAGCTTCAACCTCCTGGGCTCAAGTGATCCTCCTGCCTCAGCCTCCTGAGTAGCTGGGACTACAGGCACCACCACCACACCCAGCTCGTGCTTTTATTTTTATTTATTTTATTTTATTTATTTTTGAGATGGAGCCTGGCTCTGTTGCCCAGGCTGGAGTGCAGTGGCTCGATCTCGGCTCACTGCAACCTCCACCTCCTGGGCTCAAGCGATTCTCCTGCCTCAGCCTCCTGAGTGGCTGGGATTACAGGTGCCCGCCATCACGCCTGGCTAATTTTTGTATTTTTTTGTAGAGACAGGGTTTCACCATGTTGGCCAAGTCGGTCTCAAACTCCTGACCCCAAGTAATCCACCTGCTTTGACCTCGCAAAGTACGGGGATTACAGGCATGAGCCACCGCACCCAGCCTCTATGAAAATTTTTAGGCCAGGAGCAGTGGCTCATGCCTGTAATCCCAGCACTTGGGAGGCCGAGGCAGGCGGATCACGAGGTCAGGAGTTCAAGACCAGCCTAATCAACATGGTGAAACCCCCTCTCTACTAAATATACAAAAATTAGCCAGGTGCAGTGGCTCATTCCTGTTATCCTAGCACTTTGGGAGGTCGAGGCAGGTGGATCACAACGTCAGGAGATCAAGACCATCCTGGCTAACACGGTGAAACCCCGTCTCTACTAAAAACACAAAAAATGAGCCGGGCATGGTGGCAGGTGCCTGTAGTCCCAGCTACTCGGGAGACGGAGGCAGGAGAATGGCGTGAACCCGGGAGGCGGAGCTTGCAGCCAAGATCGCGCTGCAGCCTGGCGACAGAGCGAGACTGTCTCAAAAAAAAAAAAAAAAATTAGCCAACTGTTGGCCGGGTGCAGTTACTCATGCCAGTAATCCCAGCACTTTGGGGGCCGAGGTGGGTGGATCACCTGAGGTCAGGAATTCGAGACCAGCCTGGCCAACATGGCGAAACCCCGTCTCTACTAAAAATACGAAAATTAGCTGGACATGGTGGCACATTCCAGTAATCCCAGCTACTTGGGAGGCTGAGGCAGGAGAGCTGCTTGAACCCGGGAGGCAGAGGTTGCAGTGAGCCGAGATCACACTATTGCACTCCAGCCTGGATGACGGAGCGAAACTCTGTCTCAAAAAAAAAAAAAAAAAAAAAAAAAAATTAGCCAGGCGTGGTGGTGGGTGCCTGTAGTCCCAGGTACTAGGGAGGCTGAGGCAAGAGAATTGCTTGCACCCGGGAGGCAGAAGTTGCAGTGAGCCAAGATTATGCCACTGTACTCATGCCTGTGACAAGAGCAAAACTCCGTCTCAAAAAAAAAAAACAAAAAAAGAACTGAAATTAATTACCAGTGATGACATTTTCTTCATTTCTTCATTTTACTTTTTAATATTTTCTAATTAGCTTTTCAGTCAGAAAGAAAGAACTGCCGGCCGGGCGCGGTGGCTCAAGCCTGTAATCCCAGCACTTTGGGAGGCCGAGACGGGCGGATCACGAGGTCAGGAGATCGAGACCATCCTGGCTAACACGGTGAAACCCCATCTCTACTAAAAATACAAAAAAATTTAGCCGGGCGAGGTGGCGGGCGCCTGTAGTCCCAGCTACTTGGGAGGCTGAGGCAGGAGAATGGCGTGAACCTGGGAGGCGGAGCTTGTAGTGAGCTGAGATCTGGCCACTGCACTCCAGCCTGGGCGACAGAGCGAGACTCCGTCTCAAAAAAAAAAAAAAAAGAAAGAACTGCCAACCGTGTACGGCAGGTCACGGATAATACGCAAAGCCATGTCTGTGAACGTCTTTAATATTTATGTACAATTATTTTGCACATATGTGCATGTTTACAGGCAAGAAGCTTCCCAAGCTTTCTCTCTGGAACGGTGAGACTGATAATTTTTTGTTGTGGTGGTTGATGGTCTCCATTTTACTACAATTTTACCGCCCAAGACACGCATTGTTTGTGTAATAAAAAATAATAACTAGATTTATTTTTCTACCTCCTTGACTTCCCCCGTGGCCTCTCTCGAATTTGCCTGACAACCTTTCCCGGCACCCGTGATAATTGATCCTTAATCAAATATTCAAATGGATGCTTCAAGGAAAGGCACGGTGATTTGGCAATTTTGATGATAAATAATATTTCTTTGCTTTGTCCCCCCCACACTGCTTCTCCCTCCCTAGTCTCCCTCTTTTTGCAGTCCAACCCCGACGTTGGCCCCCGCCCCACTAGAATCTCGCAAATATCTTTCGGTTTTAAGAGTTCCCTGGGGAAGCCTTGTTCTAAATGAGGTGTAAAAATCTAAGCGGCACAAAAAAAAAAAATAGCGCGAGGTTGGAATCAATATTCTCTTCACAGCTCCATCGATTAACAACCATATTCTTCATTTATTAATTATGAAGGGGGATTTCAGGGCCTCCGTCTCCTTCTTTCGAGGTGACACGGCAGCTTCCCCTCCTCCCTGCCTCCCCCAGGTCTGGGGCCTGTGGTACCCAGGGCTCAGCATCCCTGGAGCCTGGGGGGAGGGAGGGGGGTGGGCGTTCTGCCCCCACCGGCAGGTCTGGCCAGGAGCAGAGAGCTCTGTCTGGCTTTGGAATCTGCCTCAATGCAAAGAAGTCTAGTTATCTGTTCCTGTGCTGGCTTTGCCATCTGTCTCCTTAGAAGATAAGCTCCATGGCCCGGTGCGGTGGCTCATGCCTGTCATCCCAGCACTTTGGGAGGCCGAGGCAGGCAGATCACCTGAGGTCAGGAGTTCGAGACCAGCCCGGCCAACATGGCAAAACCCTGTCTCTACTGAAAACACAAAAAATTAGCCGGGTGTGGTGGCGCGCGCCTGCAATCCCAGCTGCTCGGGAGGCTGAGGCAGGAGAATCGCTTGAACAGAGAATCACCTGAACCCACTGCAGAGGTTGCAGTGAGCCGAAATTGTGCCACTGCACTCCAGCTTGGGCAACAGAGGGAGACTCTGTCTCAAAAAAAAAAAACAAAAACAAAAATGGAGATAAGCACCATGTGGACCTTGTTTGTTTTCCCCTGCTCTGTTTCTGACGCTGGGTGCACGTGCCCTATGAAACGGTGCTGAGACAGTGGTAGAGTCACAGAGGCAAGAGGTGGGCAGGAAAGAATGGAGTTCGAAAGCTGGCTCTGACCACAGTCCATTCATATGTGTTGGCCTCTGGGAGTCTTGCCTCCCTTTCTCCTGCTCTATTTCTGACCCTGGACACACACGCTCAGTAAAGCTGTGCTGAGAGAGTGAACCATGAGCATGGTGGCTGAGTGCGGCAGCTGGCGGCCCTGGATCCCGCTTTCCTAACCTTGTGGGTCTCAGTTTTCTCATCTGTAAAATGGCCCCTCCATCCGACGAGGCCATACCTCATGTCAGCCCTTGTTTGGGCTGAACCCCCTTGTTTATATTGGGGGGATGCCTTTGATCTGGGAAGTCACTGGGTCAGGAGCCAGGTCAGATTCACCTTTGTCCCCAGAGCACAGCATCAGGATGGCCCAGAAGTGATCACTGAAAGTGCTTGTGGGTGGAAAAATGGATGGGTGGGAGGTTGGATGGGATGGAGGCATAAGTGGGTGGGTGGGGGATGAACGGATGTATGGGAGGGCAGATGAGTGAATGGGTATGTAAGTGGATAGATGCGTGAATGAATCAGTGAATGAGTATGAGTGTAGTTGGATGGGTGACTGGAGGAATTGAGTGAATGGATGTATGGATAGATGGGTACATAGGTGTGTGGATGGGTGGAAGGGTGAGTGGATAGGTAGAACAATGAATGGGTGGATGACAAAATAAAAGATAAACAATGAATGAGTGGATGAATAGATGGGTGAATGGTTTGGTGAATGGATTGGTGGGTGGCTGGTTGGCTAGGTGGGTGAGTGGATCAATATATGAATGAATATATGTGTAATGTGTGGGAGAATAGACAAATGGCTAGATGGATGGGTGGATGGATGGCTAGAAAGGCGAATGGATGAGTGGATGGGAGGATAAATGGGTGGATGGATGGGAGGATGGATGGATAGGTGGGTGGTTGGATGAGAGGTTGGATGGGTGTAGAGGATGAATGGGTGGATGGGAGGATGGATGGATGGGGAAATGAATGGGTGGATAGATGAATGAATGGATGGGAGGATGGAGGATAAATGGGTGGGAGGATGAATAGATGAATGGATGAATGGGTGGGAGGAGGGATGTAGGGTTGGGTGAGTGAGTGGATGGATGGATAGATGGGTGGATGGATGGATGGATGGATGCAAAGATGGATGGATGGATGGATGGAAGGAAAGATGGATGGATGTGTAGATAGGTAGATGTGTAGATGCGTAGATGGGTGGGAGAATGAATGGGTGTGAGAGGATGGATGAATGGGAGGATGGATGGACGGAGGGATGAATGGATGGGAGGATGGATGAGTGTGGGAAAATAGATGGATGATAAATGGGCAAGTGTCTTGATGGAGGGGCAGGTGGGTGGGTGGGTGGGTGGGTGGATGGTGGTAGATGGGTAGATGGATAAGAGAATGAATGGGTGTGAGAGGATGGATGGATGGATGGATGGGTAGATGGATGGATTTGTGAGTAGATGGAGGATGGATGAGTATGGGAGAATGGATGGATGATAAATGGGTGTCTTGATGGAGGGGCAGGGGGGTGGATGATGGTAGATGGGTAGATGGATGAGAGAATGAACGGGTGTGAGAGGATGGATGGATCGGTGGATGGATGGATGGGTGGATGGATGGATGGATGGGTGGATGGATGGATGGGTGGATGGATGGATGGGTGGATGGGTGGATGGATGGATTTGTGGGTAGATGGAAGATGGATGAGTATGGGAAAATGTATGAATGGGAGGATGGATGGACGGAGGGATGAATGGATGGGAGGATGGATGAGTGTGGGAGACTGGATGGATGATAAATGGATGAGTGTCTTGATGGAGGGGCAGGTGGGTGGGTGGGTAGTGGATGGTGGGTGAGTGAGTGGGTATGGGTGGTGGGTGGGTGGGTAGTGGATGGTGAGTGGGTGGGTAGTGGATGGTGGGTGAGTGGGTGGGTAGTGGATGGTGGGTGAGTGGGTGGGTATGGATGGTGGGTGGTGGGTGGGTAGTGGATGGTGAGTGGGTGGGTATGGATGGTGGGTGAGTGGGTGGGTAGTGGATGGTGGGTGAGTGGGTATGGGTGGTGGGTGAGTGGGTATGGGTGGTGGGTGGGTGGGTGGGTAGTGGATGGTGGGTGAGTGGGTATGGGTGGTGGGTGGGTGGGTGGGTAGTGGATGGTGAGTGGGTGGGTATGGGTGGTGGGTGGGCAGGTGGGTAGTGGATGGTGGGTGAGTGGGTGGGTAGTGGATGGTGGGTGGTGGGTATGGATGGTGGGTGGGTGGGTGGGTAGTGGATGGTGGGCGGGTGGGTAGTGGATGGTGGGTGGTGGGTATGGATGGTGGGTGGTGGGTGGGTAGTGGATGGTGGGCAGGTGGGTAGTGGATGGTGGGTGAGTGGGTGGGTATGGGTGGTGGGTGGGTATGGGTGGTGGGTGGGTGGGTAGTGGATGGTGGGTGAGTGGGTGGGTATGGGTGGTGGGTGGGTGGGTGGGTAGTGGATGGTGGGTGGTGGGTATGGATGGTGGGTGGGTAGTGGATGGTGGGTGGGTAGTGGATGATGGGTGGGTGGGTAGTGGATGGTGGGTGAGTGGGTGGGTATGGATGGTGGGTGGGTAGTGGATGGTGGGTGGGTAGTGGATGGTGGGTGGGTGGGTAGTGGATGGTGGGTGAGTGGGTGGGTATGGATGGTGGGTGGGTAGTGGATGGTGGGTGAGTGGGTGGGTATGGATGGTGGGTGGGTAGTGGGTGGTGGGTGGGTAGTGGGTAGTGGATGGTGGGTGGTGGGTGGGTAGTGGGTAGTGGATGGTGGGTGGTGGGTGGGTAGTGGATAGTGGATGGTGGGTGAGGGGGTGGGTAGTGGATGGTGGATGGTGGGTGGGTGGTGGGTGGGTAGTGGGTGGTGGATGGTGGGTGGGTGGGTATGTATGGGTGGTGAGTGGGTGGGTGGGTATGGATGGTGGGTGAGGGGGTGGGTAGTGGGTGGTGGATGGTGGGTGGGTATGGGTGGGTGAACACAGGGCCTCGGTGGGCTTATTTTGCGCTGGTTCCCCGTGCAGCACTTAAGTATTCTGGAGCTCCCTTCCAAGTATTCTTTGTACCTGTAGGAGGACACCTAGTCCCGGCTCAGTTCTCTGTAAAGGACAGTGGGGGTGCAGTGGGGAGGAGGAGGGAAGGCCTATAAGAGGGTCTCATCAGTTCTCCGGCTGGGAACTGGAGCTGGGATCAAGTGGTGGGGGGAGGAAGGATGCTGGGGGGAAGAGCAGAATTCCGGGCCAGAAGGGACTCCAGGTTGAGTAGGAAGCCCAGCCACCCAGCCTGGCCCCCTCTCCACCTCCCCGAGGGACCCTCTAACAACCGAGCTGGCCGCTCCCCTCCCTGCCCACCAGCACCCTCCAGGGCTCCCTACGCCCCTGCCCCTCCCCCCGCCCCTCCCCCACTCCAAGCGCTCCCAGCCTCCCTCCCCCTCCCCCCCATGTCTATACCCCACTCCCCTGCTCTCCGCGGGGGCCCGGGAGGAGAGGGGGCGGCTCCGTGCGGGGTGCCGGGGCACAGAGCCCGCGGCAGGAGCTGTCAGCGCCGATCGTGGGGAGGGGGCTCCTCTGCCCGAGGTCGATGGGAGCGGGGGGCCCAGGCTGCGGTTTACACTGAATCCACAAAAATCACCGAAGCTTGAAAAGTGCTCAATAAGCCATCGATCCCTCTCTGCTGATCGGTGCCGCCGCCGCAGCGGGGCTGGGGGGAAAAGGGGGGCGAGCAGGCCCAGGCTCCCTGCCTGCGACCCACGCGGGACCGCGGCATCTGCCCCCCACCCACGTGAGGCTGCAGCCCCAGGGCCTGGGCAAGAGGTCCCCATCCCGCTTGCAGGCCCGGGCTCCAGAGCTGACCACGCTGAGGGGTGGGGAGAGAGCGGGGGTAGAAAGAACGTCCCCTCCTCTGCCCTCCCAATGCTCTCTGTGGCCCTGGGACCGCAAAATTCTTCCCCAGGCCGGGCGCGGTGGCTCCCGCCTGTCATCCCAGCACTTCGGGAGGCTGAGGAGGGTGGATCACCTGAGGTCAGGAGTTCCAGACCAGCCTGGCCAACATGGTGAACCCTGGCTCTACTAAAACTACAAAAATTACCTGGGCATGGTGGTGCGCACCTGTAATCCCAGCTACTCGGAAGGCTGAGGCAGGAGGATCCCTTGAATCTGGGAGGCGGAGGTTGCAGTGAGCCAAGATCGAGCTACTGCACTCCAGCCTGGGCAACAGAGTGAGACTCCTTCTTTAAAAAAAAAAAAAAAAAATCCTTCCCCAGATGCTTCCAGAGATATGGAATTAAGACAAACCCTGACGCATTCACTGTGACTGCTGTGTGACCTTGAGTGTGTTTCTTAACCTCTCTGTGCCTCCATCGCCGTATCTGTAAGATGAGTATGGTAGCACGCACCCTGCCTGCAGTTCATGGCTTCCTTAGGGTCTCACTTGTGAATTTCCTCCGGTCTTTTGGGGACTTCTTTCCTTCTCAGCTGGGGAAGGCATTTTGCTTCCTGAAAAACCTCTTCCCCAGTTCAAGGCTTGGAGGCAGGACACAGTTTGGAGCATTCAGGGAACTGCCAGTACCAGTGGCCATGTATTCGGAAGGAGGTGAGTGGGAAGAGGTGAGGCCATGGGGCGGGCAGCCACTTGATGGGGACAGCATTTGTTCTTAATCCTGGAGGTAGCAGGGAGCCGTGGAGGATTTCGAGCAGAGGTGTGAAGTGAATTGAGTAGCTCCTTCCCCAGAGCTGAGCCTCTGTCCTGGGGTGGCCTCCATGCTGACTCACCTCCTCTTCCCCATGGCCCACGGTCACCACTCCAGACCCTTCTCCCTCTGAAGTCCCTCCCGTTGACCCCACACTGGCTCTCCACGGACCTCCCAAGTCCAGATCCGAACTCAGCCCTCCCCCACTCTAAGCCCTTCCGAAGCTCCCCGTGGCCAACCCAAGCCCTTGGCCCAATGCTCTACCCACTCCATGAGGGAGCTATTCCACTGCAAGTCCACCCACACGCCGCCTGGCCCGCCAGGCCCACCTCCCACCACTGCACTGCCTGGCTGTTGCCACACTCGCCCTCATCCCACCCAGCTTTTGTCCAGCAGTTTCTCTGGCCTGGAGGTCGTTCCCCACCCTGCATGCTGTCGAAAGCCCTCCTCATCCTTCAAGCCCCTTTCCCCGGAGCCCTCCCAGGCAGCATCTCCCAGAGACAGCCCCAGCCCGAGGCCTCCTCCGAGCTCTGTCTGCATCCTCTCTCCCAGCCCAGCCTGGGGGTACCTGCTGTCTGGGGGTACCTTCTGCTTGTTTTGTAGAAGGCGGAAGAAGGAGGCATTGGTAGCAGGGACCGGACGAGTCCAAGAGACACAAAGCCAGAACCTTCCTCGAACTGCCTGGAAAACCGAGGCCCCACTGGCAGATCTTGCCTCCCACAGCTCCCTCTGGCCTTTTAGCGCAGCCCCCAACTCACACCCAGAAGGACGCCCCCACACCAGGTCCCAACGGGAGACAGAGAAGAGAAAAAAACAGAGAGAAAAGGCAAGTGGGATCAGGGCCTCCCTCCACAACGCGTTTCACGAGACCCCCCTGCTTCCTTCTGGAGGCCCCCACTCTGAGAGTCTCAGCACCCCCATCTGACCTGTGCAGGAGCAGGGGCCGCCCCCACCCCCGCCCTCACCCTCTCCCCAAAGGTCAGGGAGCTAATTTCATTTCCATGTATCTCTCACACTTCGATGATTAATAATTGAAGAAAATGTATTTCTTTGGGGGCCCAGGATAAATTAGAAATAACTACAGAATTCCTACGCTGCCAGAGGCACGACGCCCGTGGGAAGACAGAGCCAGGAGGGGGCGAGGGCTTGCCAGGGCCCAGAAGCCGACGGCACTGAAGAATGAGTTCAAAGCCACCCTAACAGAATCACTCGCGGAGGACGTTCTCCGCACCAGGAAGGCGCTGGGCTGAGGCTTTGGAAGCCAATGACCTCACCACCCCCACTTTACAGATAGGGAAACCGAGGCACAGGCCAGGGAAGTGACTTGCCTGTGGTCACACAGCTGGGATTCAAGCAAAGACCGTCCCCCACCACCCCTTTATCCTGTCCTCCCGTCACCAGTGCCATGCTTCCTGCACCCAGGATTGCACAAGGGCGTAGAGGCCGGGGTCATGGGGAAGCTCTCAGTCCTACACCCTGACAGCCTGTGGTCTGCTCATCACAGACGTGTCAGCTCCACTCACCCGGCATG
Organism: Macaca mulatta; assembly: GCF_049350105.2. Taxonomy (NCBI): domain Eukaryota; kingdom Metazoa; phylum Chordata; class Mammalia; order Primates; family Cercopithecidae; genus Macaca; species Macaca mulatta. The sequence continues at coordinate 2,423,747 of NC_133424.1, forward strand.
TCCTGAAACTTTTTTTTTTTGAGACTGAGTCTCGCTCTGTTGCCCAGGTTGGAGTGCAGTGGCACAGTCTCAGCTCACTGCAACCTCCGCCTCCCGGGTTCAAGCAATTCGGATTACAGGCACCCGCCACTAAGCCCCGCTAATTTTTGTATTTTTAGTAGAGATGGGGTTTCACCATGTTGGCCAGAATGGTCTCAAACTCCTGACCTCAGGTAATCCATCCGCCTCGGCCTCCCAAAGTGCTAGGATTACAGGCGTGAGCCACCGTGCCCGGCCATGTCCTGAAAATCTTGAGGCATCTCCTCAGCTCCGATGCCTTGTCCAGTCTCACTTAATCCTCCCAACCACCCCTACTCACACCAGGGAAGACCAAAGCTCAGAGAGGTGAAGCCACCTGCCTGGGGTCCCATGACACAGGGAGGCAAATTCACGTGTGTCCTTCTTATGAGTGGGGCTCCCTCCGGGACCCCTCCAGGCATCGTCCTTCCCATTGGCTTTTTTTTTTTTTTTTTTTTTTGAGACAGTCTTGCTCTGTCACCTAGGTTAGAGAGCAGTGATGCGATCTTGGATCACTGCAACCTCCGCCTCTTAGGTTCAAGTGATTCTCCTGCCTCAGCCTCCCTAGTAGCTGGGTTGCAGGTGTCCACCACCATACCTGGCTAATTTTTATTTTTTATTTTTTATTTTTATTTATTTATTTATTTGAGATGGAATCTTGCGCTCTGTACCCCAGACTGGAGTGCAGTGGCGCAATCTTGGCTCACTGCAAGCTCCGCCTCCCGGGTTCACGTCATTCTCCCGCCTCAGCCTCCCGAGTAGCTGGGACTACAGGCGCCCACCGTGCCTGGCTAATTTTTTTTTTGTATTTTTAGTAGAAACAGGGTTTCACCGTGTTAGCCAGGATGGTCTCGATCTCCTGATCTTGTGATCCACCCACCTCAGCCTCCCAAAGTGCTGGGATTACAGGCATGAGCCACCGTGCCTGGCTTTTTTTATATTTTTAGTAGAGACGGGGTTTTGCCATGTTGGCCAGGCTGGTCTCAAACTCCTGACCTCGTGATCCACCTGCCTTGGCCTCCCAAAGTGCTGGGATTACAGGCGTGAGCCACCGCGCTCAGCTTTTTTTGTATTTTTAGTAGAGACTGGGTTTTGCCATGTTGGCCAGACTGGTCTCAAACTGGCCCACCTCAGCCTCCCAAAGGGCTGGGATTACAAGTGTGAGCCACCGGCCGGGCGCGGTGGCTCAAGCCTGTAATCCCAGCACTTTGGGAGGCCGAGACGGGCGGATCACGAGGTCGGGAGATCGAGACCATCCTGGCTAACATGGTGAAACCCCGTCTCTACTAAAAAATACAAAAAACTAGCCGGGCGAGGTGGCGGGCGCCTGTAGTCCCAGCTACTCGGGAGGCTGAGGCAGGAGAATGGCATAAACCCGGGAGGCGGAGCTTGCAATGAGCTGAGATCCGGCCACTGCACTCCAGCCTGGGCGGCAGAGCGAGACTCCGTCTCAAAAAAAAAAAAAAAAAAAAAAAACAAGTGTGAGCCACCATGCCCGGCCCCATTGGCATCTTGAGGCTCAGCCCCTTGTGAGGTGGGACAGGTGATGCTTGACCCCACATGGAGCCTGCCCCAGGATCTACTTGATGGAAATTGAAGAGGTCAGAAGACACTGTGGTTCATCCAGGTTCAGAGAGGTACCAGCCGCAGTAGCCTATGGGTGGAGGTGCCCAAGTGTCCCTCACCAGACGGATGAATCCACATGACTCAGCCACAAAAATGAATGAGGCTCTGACCCAGGCCACAGCATGGATGGGCCTTGAGAACATCACACTCAGTGAGGGATGCCAGACACAGAAGGAGAAATCCTGTGTCACTCCACGCATAAAAGTGCCCTAGAGGCCGGGCACGGTGGCTCACTCTGTAATCCCAGCACTTTGGGAGGCTGAGTTGGGAGGGTGGCTTGAACCCAGGAGTTTGAGATCAGCCTAGGCAACATGGCGAGAGCCTGTCTCTACAGAACATACAAAAATTAGCCGAGTGTGGTGGCGGGCACCTGTAATCCTAGCACTTTGGAAGGCTGAGGCAGGAGGATCGCTTGAACCTGGGAGGCAGAGGTTGCAGTGAGCCAAGATCATGCCACTGCACTCCAGCATGGGCAACAGAGCGAGACTCCATCTCAAAAAAAATTAAATTAAATTAAATTAAATTTAAAAAAAAAAAAAAAAACAGCCGGGCGCGGTGGCTCACGCCTGTAATCCCAGCACTTTGGGAGGCCGAGGCAGGCGGATCACAAGGTCAGGAGATCGAGACCACGGTGAAACCCCGTCTCTACTAAAAATACAAAAAATTAGCCGGGCACGGTGGCGGGCGCCTGTAGTCCCAGCGACTCAGGAGGCTGAGGCAGGAGAATGGCGTGAACCCGGGAGGCGGAGCTTGCAGTGAGCCGAGATCGCGCCACTGCACTCCAGCCTGGGCGACAGAGCGAGACTCCGTCTCAAAAAAAAAAAAAAAAACAAAAAACAAAACAAAAAAAAACTTGAGATAGGAAACTTTATTTATATATTTTATTTATATATGTTCTAACACCGCTTAAAAATTTTTGGGGCTGGACGTGGTGGCTCACGCCTGTAATCCCAGCACTTTGTGGGGCCAAGGTGGGTGGATCACCTGAGGTCGGGAGTTCGAGACCAGCCTGGCCAACATGGTGAAACCCCCATCTCTACTAAAAATACAAAAGTTAACTGGGCGTGGTGGTGGGTGCCTGTAATCTAAGCTACTCAGGAGGCTGAGGCAGGAGAATCGCTTGAACGCTGGAGACGGAGGTTGCAGTGAGCCGAGATTGTTTTACTGCACTCCAGCCTGGGCGACAGAGCAAGACTTTGTCTCAATAAATAAATAAATAAATAAATAAATAAATCTTTCAGAAAAGGATGTTCTGACCCAGACCACAGCATGGACGCACCTTGAGGACGTCACTCTCAGTGAGAGATGCCAGACACAAAAGGACACACAGTGTGTGATCCTGTTTCGATGAAATGTCCACGATAGGCAGATCCACAGAGACAGGGCGGGGCTGGGGGGATGTACAGGGGTAAGAAATCTCATGCTTTTTCATTCAGATGTACGTGGGGGTCCTTTATGATGCACAAGCTCATCCTCCGCTTACTTCAATGTGCTGTCCTTGCCGGACACTGCTATTCTGCTGTGTTCCAGAACAAAATGTGCTGGGCGTAGCCTTGCTACCCAAGTAAAGAGGATTGAGAAACAGTGGTGGCCTCTTCCTTGAGCGGAATGCTGGGTGGTCATCGAAGGTGATGGGGGAGGAGACATTTAAATGATACAGGATGATGCCCATGTGATAACAGGAGAGACACAGACCACATGAGGGTCAGAGGTCACGTGAGCCCATTTTGGTAAAACGCCTGTCTGTTGTTGTTTTAAGAGACAGGGTCAGCCGGACTCAGTGGCTCACGCCTGGAATCCCAGCACTTCGGGAGGCCGAGACAGGTGGATGACCTGAGGTCAGGAGTTCGAGACCAGCCTAATCAACATGGTGACATCCTGTCTCTACAAATAATACAAAAGTAGCCAGGCGTGGTGGCGGGCGCCTGTAATCCCAGCTACTCAGGAGGCTGAGGCAGGAGAATCGCTTGAACCCGGGAGGCAGAGGTTGCAATGGTGAGCCAAGATGGTGCCATGACACTCTAGCCTGGGCAAGAAGAGCAAAACCCTGGCTCAAAAGAGAGAGAGAGAGAGTGTCTTGCTCTGTCACCCAGGCTGGAGTGCAGTGGTGCAATCATAGTTCACTGCAGCCTCCAACTCCTGGGCTCAAGCGAACCTCCTGCCTCAGCCTTCCAAAGTAATGGAACCTTGGCTGGGCACAGTAGCTCACGCCTGTAATCCCAGCACTTTGAGAGGCCGAGGTGGGCGGATCACCTGAGGTCAGGAGTTTGAGACCAGTCTGACCAGCATGGTGAAACCCCGTCTCTACTAAAAATACAAAATTAGCCAGGTGTGGTGGTGCATGCCTGTAATCCCAGCTACTTGGGAGGCTGAGGCAGGAGAATTGCTTGAACCCAGGAGGCGGAAGTTGCAGTGAGCCAAGATGGTGCCATTGTACTCCAGCCTGGGCAACAAGAGCAAAACTCCATCTCAAACAATAAAAAGAAAGAAGGAAAGAGAAAGAGAGAGAGAGAGAGAGAGAGAGAGAGGGAGAGAGAGAGAGAGAGAGAGAGGGAGAGAGAGGAGAGGAGAGGAGAGGAGAGGAGAGGAGAGGAGAGGAGAGGAGAGGAGAGGAGAGGGGAGGAGGGGGAGGGGAGGGGAGGGAGGGGAGGGGAGGGGACCACAGGCATGCACCACCACAACTGGAGATTTTTTTAATTTTTATTTTTGTAGAGATGGGATCTCGCCATGTTGCCCAGGTTGGTTGCAAACTCCTGGCCTCAAGCAATCCTCCGACCTCAGCCTCCCAAAGTGCTGTGGTTATAGGCGTGAGCCACTGCGCCCAGCCTCCTAGAGCTTTAGGAGGGTGTATGGCCCTGCCCACACCTTGATTTCAAATTTCTGGCCTCTAGACTGTAGAAAAATACATCAGTGGGGTTTTTTGTTTTGTTTTTTGAGACAGGGTCTCACTCTGTCACCCAGGCTGGAGTGCAATGGTGCGAAGTCAGTTCATTGCAGCCATGACCTCCTGAACTCAAGTGATCCTCCTCCATCAGCCTCCTAAATAATTGGGACCAGGCTGGGCGCGATGGCTCAAGCCTGTAATCCCAGCACTTTGGGAGGCCGAGACGGGAGGATCATGAGGTCAAGAGATCGAGACCATCCTGGCTAACACAGTGAAACCCCGTCTCTACTAAAAAATACAAAAAACTAGCCGGACGAGGTGGCGGGCGCCTGTAGTCCCAGCTACTCGGGAGGCTGAGGCAGGAGAATGGCGTAAACCCGGGAGGCAGAGCTTGCAGTGAGCTGAGATCCGGCCACTGCACTCCAGCCTAGGCGACAGAGCGAGACTCCATCTCAAATAATAATAATAATAATAATAATAATAATAATAGGGACCAAAGGCACTACCACACCTGGCTCATTTTTGTATTTTTTGTAGAGATCAGAGTCTCACTATGTTGCCCAGGCTGGTCTCCAACTCCTGGACTCAAATAATCCTCCTGACTTGGCCTCCCAAATCACTGGGACCAGAGGCACCAACACGCCTGGCAAATTTTTGTAGATATGGGGGGGGGTCTCGAACTCAGTGATCCTCCCGCCTCGGTCTCCCACAGCACTGGGATCACAGGCGTGCCCCCCCGACCAGGGGTAGCGGGTGATGGGAATGGGATTGGAACCCGGACAGTGGGGCCTCTGCGGCCACCTCCAGGATGCAGCGGACCCCGATGAAGCCCTGGCCTGGGTGCTGGGGGAGGCTCCGCGGCGCGGTCCAGCAGGCGGGAGGCGATGCTGCTGACGCTATTGTTGCCATTACTATTACGGAGAGACGGGGCGGGGCAGGGGCACCGGGCCCCTCCCGGAAGCCTTTCCCCGAGCTTATTCAGCGCCTGGGGCCGCGGCGATCGATGACCGCTGGGCGCCGGCCGAGCCCCCTCCGGGCCGCGCGGGGGCGCATGCGCGGGACGGCGGGATTGATCGGCCTCGCTCGGGCCTCCTTGCACCCGCCCGGCCCCGCCCCCCGGCGCGTTGCCCGGCAACCGAGGCCCGGCGCGCTCCCATTGGCCGGCGGCGGCCCCGGACCCGGCCGCGCGTGGTCACTTGGTCAGCTCGGGCTCGGCGTGGCCGGGGGCCTGGCTCCGAGCGCGGGTCGATGCCGCCTCGCATCTGACCTTTCCCGGCGCGGGGAGGGGGCCCGAGAGGATGGAGAGAGCTGGACCATCTTGGAAGAAAACTTTATTGACCCGTCTCTTATCTTGGGGACGCACGGTTCCCGCGGCGGGGGGCGAGTGTACGGCTGGGTGGGGGCGGGGACGGCCAGGACCCCCTCCAGGACATGCACGGACCCCCTGCCTGCCGCCCCGGCCATCTCCCCGGACGGGCTGCTCTCCAGGGAAAACCAAGGCTCACAAGGGCCTGGGGATTACTCAAGGCTCACAGGGTTTATGGGGTGCAAGGGGCCTGGAGCCCAGAAAGGGTGGCTCGGGGGCTTCAGGCTCTCTCTGCCACGCCGTGCTGACAACCGCACCCTCCAAGCAAAACTAAAACATCTTTCCACGTTGCTGGGTCCCACACCCTCGCAGCCTGGAACCCACCACCCCATAAGGAGGAACAGATCCTTAAATTTAAATGCGATGTTGAACAGCCACGAAAAAGGACGAAATCCTGTCCTTTGCAGCAACATGGGTGCAGCTGGAGGCCATTATCCTAAGCGAATGAACGCGGGAACAGAAAACCAAGTACCCATGTTCTCACTTATCAGTGGAGGCTAAACATTGAGTACTCATGGACATGAAGATGGGAAGTAATAGACCCTGAGGACTTCTAAATCGGGGAAGGAGTAGGGGGTCAGGGGCTGAGAAACTCCTGGGTACCATGCTTAGCACCTGGGTGACGACGGGATCAGTCATACCCCAAACCTCAGCATCACACCATATACCCATGGAACAAACCTGCATATGTACTCCTGAATCTAAAATTAAAAAGATGAAATGTAAAAATAATAATAGGAAGGGGCCAGTCGTGGTGGCTCACGCCTGTAATCCCAGCACTTTGGGAGGTCAAGGTGGGTAAATCCCTTGTGGTCAGGAGTTCCAGATCAGCCTGGCCAACATGGAGAAACCCCGTCTCTACTAAAAGTACAAAAATTAGCCGGGCGTGGTGGTGAATGACTGTAGTCCCAGCTACTTAGGAGGCTAAGGCAGAAGAATCGCTTGAACCCGGGAGACGGAGGTTGCAGTGAGCTGAGATCATGCCACTGGAGTCCTGTCTGAGCGACAGAGCAAGACTACACCTAAAAAAATTAATTAAAAATAATAATAATAGGCCGGGTGTGGTGTGACTCATGCCTGTAATCCCAGCACTTTGGGAGGCCAAGACAGGAGTACTGCTTGAGCCCAAGAGTTCGAGAGTAGCCTGGACAACAGAGCGAGAGCCCATCTCTAAAAATATATATGTATTTTTTTTTTTTCTGAGATGGAGTTTAGCTTTGTCTCCCAGGCTGGAGTGCAGTGGTGTGATCTTGGCTCATTGCAACCTCCACTTCCTGGGTTCAAGCGATTCTCCTGCCTCAGCCTCCCAAGTAGCTGGGACTACGAGGTGCACACCACCAAGTCCCGCTGATTTTTGTATTTTTAGTAGAGATGGGTTTTGGCCATATTGGCCAGGCTGGTCTTGAACTCCTGGCCTCAAGTGATCCTCCCACCTCAGCCTCCCAAAGTGCTGGGATTATAGGCGTGAGCCACCGCACCCAGCCTAAAAAGTAATAATAATTTGGGCCAGGCATGGTGGCTCACGCCTGTAATCCCAGCACTTTGGGAGGCCAAGGTGGGCGGATCACGAGGTCAGATGGAGACCATCCTGGCTAACACGGTGAAACCTCGTCTCTACTAAAAGTACAAAAACTTAGTCGGGCGTAGTGGCGGGCGCCTGTAGTCCCACCTACTCGGGAGGCTGAGGCAGGAGAATGGAGAGAACCCACGAGACGGAGTTTGCAGTGAGCCGAGATTGCGCCACTGCACTCCAGACTGGGAGAGTGAGACTCCATCTCAAAAATAATAATAATAATAATTTTAAAATAATAAATGCAATGTTAAAATTAAAGGGCTTAGGAACAGTGTGAGATTTTCATGTCCAAACGACACTCCCATTACACAGAGGCCCTGCGAGGGAAGCCCCAAGTCAAGGTTACAAACTTGAGAAAAGCTTATGGTTATTTTGAAGGGGATGGGGGTAGTGCCCTAAACTTTCCAATTTAGACCAAAAAAAAAAAAAAAAATCCCAAATCCCCCACCACTTGAGCTCTTCAAATGAACACCTGGACTTTGTCAAAAAAAGGTTTATTGTAAGAATAAAGATGCTACTTATAAAATGCTAGCGTTCCCTGTGTGGAGCCAAAAAGATTTCTTCTTTGAGGGTGAAAAACAAGATTGGCTTATTTGATACATCTGTGATTTTTTTTTTTTTTTTTTTTTTTTTTTTGAGATGGAGTCTCGCTCTGTTGTCTAGACTGGTCATCGGTGGCACGATCTCTGCTTACTGCAACCTCCACCTCGCGTGTACAAGCGATTCTCCTGCCTCAACCTCCTGAGTAGCTGGGATTACAGGCACATGCCACCACACCTGGCTAATTTTTGCATTTTTAGTAGAGATGGGATTTTGCCATGTTAGTCGGTATGGTCTCGAACTCCTGACCTCGTGATCCACCCACCTTGGCCTCCCAAAGTGCTGGGATTACAGGCGTGAGCCACCGTGCCTGGCTGTGAATGTCTTAATATTTAGCGCGCATGATGCTTTTGATATACCTGCCATGCCCTGTCCAGGGCTCAGAGATTTGTTTAAGGTCTCCATTAATCCCACATCTACCCGAAATCGCTGTGTTTTTTTTTTTTTTTTTTTTTTGAGACGGAGTCTCGCTCTGTGGCCCAGGCTGGAGTGCAGTGGCCGGATCTCAGCTCACTGCAAGCTCCGCCTCCCGGGTTTACACCATTCTCCTGCCTCAGCCTCCCGAGTAGCTGGGACTACAGGCGCCGCCACCACGCCCGGCTAGTTTTTTTTTGTATTTTTAGTAGAGACGGGGTTTCACCATGTTAGCCAGGATGGTCTCGATCTCCTGACCTTGTGATCCGCCCGTCTCGGCCTCCCAAAGTGCTGGGATTACAGGCTTGAGCCACCGCGCCCGGCCCGCTGTGGTTTTAGAGAAGAAAACCTTCTATGCAAATCCATAACCACCTTACATTAAATACAAAAGGAGAAAATCGCCGGTCATAGCCTTCTCCACCAGCTAAACTCAGCCCCGACCCCTTTGCTCAGGCCTCCCAGCCTCTGTGTCCTGCATGTAAGCCTCGGTCTTTGCACAGCCCCTGATATCTGCATTTATTTCATATTTTTTCCCATTACGTTCCACCTGACGTCTCCATCTCCTTCGTCTGCCGCTGCGTTTCTAATTCCTAACAGCTGAGGAAGGTTGCATTGACCGGTGGATTGTGTGGGGGTTATTTTTGAAAGCAGATCCTGGAATTCAATTTTTATTTTAACCTGGTTATTGAGTGGAGAGGGAGAGGGAGGCGGAGGTTGGCCGATTCGTGTGCAAGATGAAAAAGCTGGATTTTCGCAAAGGTTGTGCTGTTTGGAAATGGCTGCTTGAGTTTTTAACGTAGGAATGGCTCAAGGACAGCCCTATGAGAGTGTGTGTGAGTGTGAGCGAGCGTGCGTGGCTCTGTGTGGCTTCGTGTGTGTATGTAGGTGAGCTGCAGGGTGTGTGGACAAGTGGGTTCGTGTGAGTGCCTGTGCGTGTGCATGTGTGTGCATGTGTACGTGTGCGTGTGCGTGCATGCATGCATGCGTGTGTGCATGTGTGTGCACGTGTGTACGTGTTGGTGTGTTCGTGCATGTGTGTTTGTGTTCATGTGTGCATGCGTGTGCACGTGTCTGTGTGTGCGTATGTTTGTGTGCATGCATGTGTTTGAGTGTGTGCATGTGTGTGCATGCATGTGAGAGGGTGCAGTGGCTGTGCTTTGTACACGTGTGAATCTGGGTATGAGTGTGTAAGTGCTCTGTGTGAGCATGTGCGGGAAGGAAGCAGAGGCACACTAGCGTCTGTGACTGTGTGTATTGTTAGAGTGTTGTGGGGTACATGTGTGCATGTGAGCTCATGATGGTGTGCAAGGGATATGTGTGTGTTGTGTGTATGTGTGTGTGCGCGTCAGTGCCTACCTATGTGTGTGTTGCTGTGTGCAAATGTGCGGCCATTTGAGAGTGGGAGTGCGCCTGTGTGAGTAGGTACCTGGGACAGCGTGCCTGTGTATTTGTGTGTGAGCTTGTGTGTTGATGTTTTTGCAGGCATGCACCGGCGTGAGGGTGTGTATCGGTGCACACCTGTGAGCACGTCAGTGTGTGTGAGTGGCAGAAGGTACACCGGTCTGTACGTGCGTATGTACACCGGTTCGTGTACCTGGCAGTGTGCGGGTGTGAGGGTGTGTGCCTGTGCACACCAGTGCCTGCACCTGCGACCACCCCGCCCCCGTGCTCAGTCCCCTGACCCTCTCCTGCTGTTCTCACTGCGGGGAAATGGGTCCACCCCCACTCCTGACCCCAGCTCATCTCAGGTGTCCCGTCCACAGCCACTTCCTCGAGAACCATCCCAGACCCGCCGGCCCGGGTCTGACCCCGGTATCAGCCCGAGGCGCCTCGTCCTGAACGGAGGAGCCACCGGTTCCACTCATGCATTTATTTCATAAATGTTGGCCTCCTGGGAGCTCCACAACGGCAGAGGCCTGCCCGTCTTGAACAGAGGTCCCTCCCCAGAGCCTGGGATTGAAGAAGAGAACCCAGCGGTCCTGGGTGCGCCGTGAGAACATCAAGCATCGGCCTGGGCTGCACACAGGAGGCCCTCGGGGGTGCAGTGTGGAAGCCCCCTGGACAGATGGAGAAGCTGAGGCCCCGACAACAGGTCCCCCGTGTCCTCCCCAGCCCTGTGTTGATGGGCGGCAGCTGTGTCCAGGCACGCCGTCCCCGTTGGACACAGCCGGACGCATGGATTTCCGAAGCCATCTCTCCACCTGGCAGCTTTATTAACCCAATTCCAGGGATCAAGTGATTGACGTGTTTGCTTATCGGCTCCTCCTCTCTCTCCAGGGACGGGTGCTGAGGTGCCCCCACCCCGCCTCCATCAGCCCGGGGGAGAGGGGACACCAGATTCCCCCCACAGCCCCGAGACCAACACACACTCACACACACACTCACAGTGACTCCCACTTAGGGGCTCTTGGTGGCTGGGTCAATTCAAGTGGATCTTTCCAGAACGTGACGGGCCAATGTCTCACAAAATTCAAAATGTGAACTCAGGCCAGAAGTGGTGGCTCAGGCCTGTAATCCCAGCACTTTGGGAGGCCGAAGCGGGTGGATCACCTGAGGTCAGGAGTTCGGGACCAGCCTGGCCAACATGGTGAAACCTCATCTCTACTAAAAATACAAAAATTAGCCGAGTGTGGTGGCACATGCCTGTTAATCCCAGCTACTAGGGAGGCTGAGGCAGGAGTATCCCTTCAACCCGGGAGGTGGAGGTGGAGGTGAGTTGAGATCTCACCACTGACTCCAGCCTGGACAACAAGAAGAAAACTCCATCTCAAAAGAAAAAAAAAAGAAAAAAAGAAAAAAAATTAGCCAGGTGTGGTGAGCACCTGTGGTCCCAGCTACGCAGGAGGCTGAGGTGGGAGGATTGCTTGATTCTGGGAGGTTGAGGCTGCAGTGTGCTGAAATTGCGCCACTGCACTCCAGCCTGGGAGACAGAGCAAGACCCTGCCTTAAAAAAAAAAAAAAAAAAACCAGCCGGAAACAGCCAGATATACAGTGGCTCATGCCTGTAATCCCAGCACTTTGGGAGGCTGAGGCAGGTGGATCACCTGAAGTCAGGAGTTTGATACCAGCCTGGCCAACATGGTGAAACCCCATCTCTACTAAAAATATAAAAAAATATAAAAATTAGCTGTGTGTGGTGGCAGGCACCTGTAATCCCAGCTACTCGGGAGGCTGAGACAGGAGAATCGCTTGAACCCAGGAGATGGAGATTGCAGTGAGCCGAGATCATGCCACTGCACCCCAGCCTGGGCAACAAGTGTGAAACTCTGTTAAAAAAAAAAAAAATCTGGCCGGGCGCGGTGGCTCAAGCCTGTAATCCCAGCACTTTGGGAGGCCGAGACGGGCGGATCACGAGGTCAGGAGATCGAGACCATCCTGGCTAACACGGTGAAACCCCGTCTCTACTAAAAAATACAAAAAAAAAAAAACTAGCCGGGCGAGGTGGCGGGCGCCTGTAGTCCCGGCTACTCGGGAGGCTGAGGCAGGAGAATGGCGTGAACCCGGGAGGCGGAGCTTGCAGTGAGCTGAGATCCGGCCACAGCACTCCAGCCTGGGTGACAGAGCAAGACTCCGTCTCAAAAAAAAAAAAAATCTGGGTGCAATGGCTCATGCCTGTAATCCCAGCACTTTGGGAGGCTGAGGTGGGCAGATCATGAGGTCAGGAGTTTAAGACCAGCCTGGTCAACATAGTAAAACCCCGTTTCTACTGAAAATACAAAACTTAGCTGGGCATGGTGGTGGGTGCCTGTAATCCCAGCTACTTGAGAGACTGAGGCAGGAGAATTGCTTGAACCTGGGAGGCAGAGGTTGCAGTGAGCTGAGATTGTGCCATTACACTCCAGCTCTGGGTGACAGAGCAACACTCCTTCACAGGAAAAAGAAAAACAAAACAAAAAAACAACAACAACAAAAAAAACCCTTTCTAGATATATTCATTGAAAAGGTTAGGTGCCCCCAAATGAATTGGCAACTTGTGTCCACACAAAACCCTGCACACAAAAACCTATGGCAGCTTCATTCGTAGCTGCCCAAATCTGGAAGCAACCAAGCTTCCCTTGAGCAGGTGAACGCATCAGTGGGCTGTGGTGTATTCAGACAGTGGAGGATCATTTGGTGGTAAAGGAATGGCATGTCCAGCCTTGGAAAATACGGAAAGGAGGGTAGAAGGGGGGAGGGATAAAAAACTATCCACTGAGGCCGGGCGTGGTGGCTCACACCTGTGATCCGAGCACTTTCGGCGGCCAAGGTGGGCGGATCACTTGAGGTCAAGAGCTCCAGACCAACCTGGTCAACATGGTGAAACCCCATCTCTACTAAAAATATAAAAATCAGCCAGGCGTGGTGGTGTGCACCTGCAATCCCACCTACTTGGGAGGGTGAGGCAGGAAAATCGCTTGAACCCGGGAGGTGGAGGCTGCAGTGAGCCGAGGTTGCACCACCGCACTCCAGCCTGGCGACAGACGGAGACTTGTCTTTTAAAAAAAAAAAAAAACAGGCCGGGCGCGGTGGCTCAAGCCTGTAATCCCAGCACTTTGGGAGGCCAAGACGGGCGGATCACGAGGTCAGGAGATCGAGACCATCCTGGCTGACACGGTGAAACCCCGTCTCTACTAAAAAATACAAAAAACTAGCCGGGCGAGGTGGCGGCGCCTGTAGTCCCAGCTACTCGGGAGGCTGAGGCAGGAGAATGGCGGGAACCCGGGAGGCGGAGCTTGCAGTGAGCTGAGATCCGGCCACTGCACTCCAGCCTGGGTGACAGAGCGAGACTCCGTCTCAAAAAAAAAAAAAAAAAAAAAAAAAAGCTACATGCTGAACAGTGAGCAGAGAATGGTCATATTAAGTCAGAGTATGTCCCTCTACATAGATGATGATGATGATTATTATTATTATTCTTATTATTTTCCTTGAGAAACAGTCTTGCTCTGTCACCCAGGCTGGAGTGCAATGGCGCGATCTTGGCTCACTGTAACCTCCACCTCCCGGGTTCAAGCGATTCTCCTGTCTCAGCCTCCTGAGTAGCTGGGATTACAGGTGTGTGCCACCACGCCCAGCTAATTTTTGTATTTTTAGTAGAGATGGGGTTTCACTGTGTTGGCGAGGCTGGTCTCGAACTCCTGACCTCAGGTGATCCACCTGCCTCAGCCTCCCAAAGTGCGGGCGTTACAGGCGTGAGCCACCGTGACCGGCCACGGACACTCTTCACGATGTATCATGAGGCCCTAGGACAGATAACGAAGGCTTCCATGTCTAAGAGCACAGGGTGGCACAGGAATGGTTGAGGTGGGCGGTTTTTTTTTTTCTTTTTTCATGTAAGTTTTGTTTCTCCCACATATATATGTATATTACTTGCTCAAAAACAGATTGAAAATGTGATAAAAATTACAGATACGCAAGCCTGTAATTCCAGCACTTTGGGAGGCCGAAACGGGCGGATCACGAGGTCAGGAGATCGAGACCATCCTGGCTAACACGGTGAAACCCCGTCTCTACTAAAAAACACAAAAAACTAGCCGGGTGAGGTGGCGGGTGCCTGTTGTCCCAGCTACTCGGGAGGCTGAGGCAGGAGAATGGTGTAAATCCGGGAGGTGGAGCTTGCAGTGAGCTGAGATCCGGCCACTGCACTCCAGCCTAGGTGACAGAGCGAGACTCCGTCTCAAGAAAAAAAAAAAAAATCCACTCCAGGCCAGGCATGGTGGAGAACACCTGTAGTCCCAGCTACTTGGGAGGCCAAGGCAGGAGGATCTCTTGAACCCAGGAGGTCGAGGCTGCAGTGAGCTGAGATCGCTCCACTACACTCCACCCTGGGCGACAGTGAGACCCTGTCTCAAAAAATAATAAATAAATAAATAAATAAATAAATAAATAAATAAATAAGCAAGCAATGTATGGCCGGGCGCGGTGGCTCACGCCTGTAATCCCAGCACTTTGGGAGGCCGAGGCGGGTGGATCACCTGAGGTCGGGAGTTCAAGACCAGCCTGATCAACATGGAGAAACCCCGTCTCTACTGAAAATACAAAAATTAGCCAGGCGTGGTGGCGCATGCCTGTAATCCCAGCTACTCGGGAGGCTGAGGCAGGAGAATCGCTTGAACCCGGGAGGCGGAGGTTGCAGTGAACCGAGATCGCGCCATTGCACTCCAGCCTGGGCAACAAGGGTGAAACTCCGTTCTCAAAAGAAACAAAACAAAACAAAAAACCAGTGCAGTCCTACCCCTTGCCTGGCTGCCCCTGACTCTTACGGGAATGATAAGACACCCCTGCCAGGCCCACAGACCCTGCTGACCCAGCCTCCCCTAACCTCAGAGCTCTCCTAACCCCCAAGCCTTTGCCTGCTCTTCTTAATTCTCTTCACTGAACGCACTCCTGCACCTACTACACCTTTCAGGGCAAAGGTGCCCTTCTCAGCCCTTCTCAGCTCCCAGACCCGCTCTCCGCCATGGTTTAAAGTCTGCCACTGGCCGGGCACGGTGGCTCATGCTTATAATCCCAGCACTTTGGGAAGCCAAGGTAGGAGGAGCACTTGAGGCCAGGAGTTCACGACCAGCCTGAGCAACATCATGAGACTCCGTTTCTACAAAAAAATAAAAGAATAATAATAATACGAAAATTCGCTGAGCATGGTGGTCCAAGCCTGTAATCCCCGTTATTCAGGAGCTGAGTGGGGCGGGTGGCTTGAGCCCAGGAGGTCAAGGCTGCAGTGAGCTATGATTGCATCACTGCGCTCCAGCCTGGGTAACAGAGCAGGACCCTGTCTCTAAAAAAATAAAGTCAGCCACCACCCTCACACTGGGAACCTCTCCCGTCACCACCGGGCCCTCCACAGCCAGCTCCAGGCCCAGCGTCAGTGGGTACAAGAAAAGCTCAGTGGAGCGATTCCACATCCAGGGCTCAGCTTGTAAAATTAAAATAAGTGGAGACGCCCCCGCCCCCCCCCACCGCAGCCACACGCAGGCAGTAGGGACCCGGGAGATGGGATGAGTGCCGAAGGGTTATTAGCAGATGCCTCGAGCCGCCTCTAGCCCCCTCGAGCCCCCCAGAGTGGGGGAGGATGGCGGGGGCCCTTTTAAGGACCCAGCGTCACCGTCCTTTCTCGGCCGGCCGGGCACCCACCCACCTGAGTGAGCCTGGAGCAGCCCATTAAGCGATTTTTTTCCTCCACTTACAGTTGGCAGCATCGACAAGCATGCTCAATATCTGACGAGGTGCTGGCCTTGGAAGACAGCGAGCCGCCTCGATAAAATATTCCCTCTTGTCAGCGCCTCCTCCCAAACGCAGCCCGGAGCTTCGCGTTTGATCCCCTCCCCTAATGAGCTCGGTTTTCTCCCCTCCAGGCGGATGAGATACTCCCCCCACCCTCACCCGCCCAGCCTTTCAAGTTCAGCTGGGCTGAGATTCGAGGTGGGGGCGGCGGTGGTGGAAGGAAAACCATTTCCAGGTTCTGATGGGGTCACCTCCCCCAGGAAGTCCTCCCAGAATTTCTACAGCTCAGATCGTCTCGTGCATTGGTGAGGAGGGGCCGGGGTACAGAGAAAGACTGGGACCTAGATGTTGGGGGGTCTTACAGCAGTGTCCAGGTGCCACGATTGCCATCTGTCCATTCATTCAACAAAGGGTTTGGGGGTGCAGAGCTGGACACAGGTGCTCCCAGCTGAGGACTGTGCCAACCTGAGGGGCTGGGCAGGATGGGACAGGGGTCCAGGAGGCAGCAGAGCTACAGAGACCCTCAAGAGGGGACGGTGACAACCTGAGGAACGGACAGACACAGAGTTGGCCAAACCAGGCTTGTTCAGCCTGCCTGGAGGCTGGGGAGAAAGTCTGAACCCCATCAGCGGAGGGGCTGGCAGGTGGCGGGATTGGGAGAAGCCCCCTTCCCAGACCAGAGACCCTCCAATCTGGCATCAGCACCAAGAACAGCTCCCTGCCTCTTCCTCTCTGGTGCTCCAGAGGGACCCCCATTCATCAGATGTCCCCCAGCCTGGGAGTCCACGAGAGTCGTCGCCTAGATGGACCAGCTTCTTCCTGCCGAGGCCTTCGGGGCCTCCCAGGACCTCCCTGGACTCTAGTATTTTTTTTTTTTTTTTTTTTTTTTTTTTTTTTTTTTGAGACGGAGTCTCGCTCTGTAGCCCAGGCTGGAATGCAGTGGTGCGATCTCAGCTCACTGCAAGCTCCGCCTCCCGGGTTCACACCATTCTCCTGCCTCAGCCTCCCGAGTAGCTGGGACTACAGGCGCCCGCCACCTCGCCCGGCTAATTTGTCTTTTGTATTTTTTAGTAGAGACGGGGTTTCACCGTGTCAGCCAGGATGGTCTCGATCTCCTGACCTCGTGATCCGCCTGTTTCGGCCTCCCAAAGTGCTGGGATTACAGGCTTGAGCCACCGCGCCCAGCCAACTCTAGTATTTTCAACAAAATAGGAATCGTGCCACGATCTCAGGGGGTGGGCACACACAGACGTCAGTGCTGTTTATAGACGATGAGTCGCTGGACACTAACTGATTTTTCTCAGCATCTCCAACACTGCAAAGTCTACCCATGGAACGGGCTTGGGGCCAGGCGCGGTGGCTCACACCTGTAATCCCAGCACTTTGGGAGGCCAAGGCGGGCGGATCATCTGAGGTCGGGAGTTCGAAACCAGCCTGGCCAACATGGAGAAACCCCGTCTCTACTAAAAATACAAAAAATTAGCTGGGCGTGGTCGCAGGCGCCTGTAATCCCAGCTACTCTGGAGGCTGAGGCAAGAGAATCGCTTAAACCCGGGAGGCAGAGGTTGTGGTGAGCCAAGATCGCGCCATCGCACTCCAGCCTGGGCAACAAGAGTAAAACTTCGTCTCAAAAAAAAAAGGAGCCCCATCCATTCTCCAAATTATAATGGTGCGCTGTGCAGGGTGCTGCTGAGGTCCTGGAGGGGAGCCAGAGCTCCCAGGAAGTCCCCCCCAGGGTCAGGGGAGACAAGGGACCCAGGACTGGGCCAGAGGGAGAGACCTAAGTCTAAGGGAAGAGGAAGCAAAGGCACTGCAGTAGAACAGGCATTGGACCTGGGTTCTGCAGGTAGAGTAGGAGTTTCTTAGCGAGCGAAGGAAGAACATGGCCCATGTGGACAGAGTTGAAAGGGGCTGATACCTGGGCTCAGTCTGGGGGATGCCCCCTCCTCAGAGGGGACTGTAACGGTGGATCTGGAAGGCCCAGGCTTGGAGCCAGGCTCACAGCCCAAGGTTTGCTGGGGCCTCAGCCAGGACTAGGAGCAGGTGGTGGCAGTTGGAGGTGGGCTGGAGGAGCTGGGCCTGCCCAGAGAGACCCAGGCACCCACGGGGCAAGTGGCGAGGGAGGCGGAAGCAAAGCCTCACCAACCCCCCCTTCCACTCACCAGACATCAAACCCGGCCTCCCCACCTTTCCAGGTTATTAATTTTTCAGAGAAGAAAATGCTTTTTGTATTTTTTCCAGGCAAAATATTGATAATGGGCTTAATGTGGCCTTCCTGCTTTTGTGTGTCGAGAGAGAGCTTTTCTGTCCTGGCCGCTGCAGAGCTGCTCGCCCCCCTCCAGCCCCCGCAGCCTCCATCGGCAGACCCCACGCACTTGGCCGCTGAAGCCCAGGCAGGGAGTGGGGGCGCGTTTTGATTGCCACCGAGCGGGTTGGTGCAGCCCCCTCCCCACCTCGAGTCCCCCTACCTCTGCCTGCACAAAGCCGGACGCCTGCCCGCCCCGCCATGGGTCGATGCGCCCTGCCAGGGGAGCTGGTGCTTCCCGTGGCTCCAGGCTGATACATCTTTGAGTTGTTTGAAATTTTGCTTCCTTTCTCTCCTGGCAATGGAGAGGCAGGAAGGCAGGGGCCTCTGTACATTCATTCATTCACTCACTCACCCACCCAGCCCCCAGTCACCAAGCACCTACTGTGCCCCAGGCTCTGTGCCGGGTGCTGGGGCCGCAGGCCGGGACAGACCGGGCCCCTACCTCCTCAAAGCTCATAGTCCAGGGGAGAGAAGAATAGGTACAAAGCCAAAAGCTTCCAGGAGAAAATATGGCATTACAAACGGTGATGAGAACCCCGTAAGACAGACACAGGAGGCCGGGTGCAGTGGCTGACACCTGTAATCCCAGCACTTTGGGAGGCCAAAGTGGGCAGATCAGTGAAACCCCGTTTCTACTAAAAATACAAAAAATTAGCTGGGCGTGGTGGCGGCGCCTGTAGTCCCAGCTACTCGGGAGGCTGAGGCAGGAGAACGGCATGAACCTGGGGGGCGGAGGTTGCAGTGAGCCGAGATTGCGCCACTGCACTCCAGCCTGGGCGACAGAGCGAGACTCCGTCTCAAAAAGAAAAAGAGGGATATGAGGCCTTAGTGAGATGGGGCAGCAAGGACCTGCCTTTCCTGGGTGGGGGCAGCCTGTGAGAAGGCCCAGAGGCATGAGGTAGCAGAAACTGCCCATTCAGTGGTTTTCAGACCTGAACGTGCAGCAGGACTCCGGGGGGGCTCACTGAAGTACAGATTCCCGCTTCCTCCCACACCCAGAGGCCCCCCATACTGGCAGGCCTTCATTCAGAGCAACTGGGGTTGGAGAATTGGCACTTCTGACAAGTTCTCAGGTCACACTGACGCTGCCATCCCGGGGCCCTCACTCTGAGAACCACGGACTCGGGAGCTTTGTGAGATGAAGGCACTGGCCAATCCTCGACCCCAAGGAGCAGGCGAGGGGTGGGGTCCAGAGCTGGAAAACCCTGGAGCCCTCACTTACCCTCTCGGTTCTCTAGGAGAGTTTGCTTGAAACTCCGGGCCTTGATTTCCCCATCTGGAAAGCGGGTGCTTGATAAGCTTCCTGGTTTCCTGTGGCTGGTGAAGGCACGAACCAAGACGACACAGGTTGAGTGGTTAGTGCAGAGCCTGGCACACAACAAGTGTTTCATCAATGTAAGCACTGACTGTAAGTGCTGATGAAGGCTGCGTATGGGATTGATGAAGCGGCAAGAAGCTGGGTTGGTGGCCGGTGAAAATGCAGAAACTGGCTGGGTGTGGTGGCTCCACCTGCCACGTGAGCACTTCGGAGGCCGTGGCAGGAGAATCACTTGAGCCCAGGAGTTTGAGACCAGCCTGGGTAACATAACCCAGAACCCCCGTCTCTACAAAAAATAAAAATTTGCCGGGCGCAGCAGCTCACTCTTGGAATCCCAGCACTTTGGAAGGACGAGGCGGGCGGAGTACTTGAGCCCAGGAGTTTGAGACCAGCCTGGCCAATGTGATGAAATCCTGTCTCTACTAAAAATACAAAAGTTAGCCGGGCATGGTGGCACATGCCTGTAATCCCAGCTACTCTGGAGGCTGAGGCAGGAAAATTGCTGGAAGCTGGGAGGTGGAAGTTGCAGTGAGCCGAGATCGCACCACTGCACTCCAGCCTGGGCCACAGAGCAAGACTGTGTCTCAGAAACAAAAACAGAAACCATTAGCCAGGTGTGGTGGTGTGTGCCTGGGAAGATTGCTTGAGCCCAGGATGTCAAGGCTGCAGTGAGTTATGATGGCATCGCTGCACTCCAGGCTGGGTGACAGAGCAAGACCCTGTCTCTAAATAAATAACGCAGAAACCAAGGGCATGGCACTCACGAATCTGTCAGCTGCGGCTGCGTAACAAATCACTCCAAGCTTACCAGCTTACAGCAACACGCAGGCACTGTCTCCCGGCTTCTGTGGCTCAGGAGTGGCTTGACTGGGTCCTCTTCCCAGCGTCTCCTGTGGTGCCAATCAAGGTGCTGGCTGGGTTAAGCTCCTTCCCGAAGTTCAAAGTCCTTGACCAAGCTCCTGTGGTTGTTGGCAGAATGCAAGTCCTTGTGGTTGTGGGACTGAAGTCCCTGATTTGTTTTATTTTGGTAGAGAAGGGGTCTCACTATGTTGCCCAGGCTGGTGTCAAACTCCTGGGCTCAAGTGATCCTCCCACCTCAACCCTGTTTTCCTGCTGGCTGTCAGAGGTCACCCATCCACCGTTCCCTGCCTGGCCTCTTCCAGGGACCTGGAGAAAAGACTCTCAGTTTGCTAAAGGGAGGCTTTTTTTTTTTTTTTGAGACAGAGTCTCACTCTATTGCCCTGGCTGGAGCGCAATGGTGCAATCATAGCTCACGGCAGCCTCACCTCCCAGGCTCAAGCGATTCTCCCGACTCAGCTTCTTGAATCACTGGGATGACAGGCGTGACCCGCTGTGCCCGACTCCAGAGTGGAGTCTTAGACAACACAAGTCATTGTGGTGGTGACACCTAACACCTTTGCCCTATTCTGTTGGCTACACGGAAGTCACAGGCCCAGGCCTCACTTAAGCGGAAGGGAGTATGCAGGATGAAACACCAGAGGTGGCCAGGCACGGTGGCTCAAGCCTGTAATCCCAGCACTTTGGGAGGCCGAGGCGGGTGGATCACGAGGTCAGGAGATCGAGACTATCCTGGCTAACATGGTGAAACCCCGTCTCTACTAAAAATACAAAAAACTAGCCGGGCGTGGTGGCGGGCGCCTGTAGTCTCAGCTACTTGGGAGGCTGAGGCGGGAGAATGGCGTGAACCCGGGAGGCGGAGCTTGCAGTGAGCCGAGATCACGCCACTGCACTCCAGCCTGGGAGACACAGCGAGACTCCGTCTCAAAAAAAAAAAAAAAAAAAAAAAAAGAAACACCAGAGGTCTGACAAAATGGGGCCACTTTCTTTTTTTTTTTTTTTTTTTTTTTTGAGATGGAGTCTCGCACTCTCGCCCAGGCTGGAGTGCAGTGGTGCGATCTCAGTTCACTGCAAGCTCTGCCTCCCAGATTCATGCCATTCTCCTGCCTCAGCCTCCCGAGTAGCTGGGACTACAGGCGCCCGCCACCACGCCCGGCTAATTTGTTTTTTGTATTTTTGGTAGAGACGGGGTTTTACCATGTTAGCCATGATGGTCTCGATCTCCTGACCTCGTGATCTGCCTGCCTCGGCCTCCCAAAGTGCTAGGATTACAGGCATGAGCCACCGCGCCCGGCCCATGGGGCCACTTTCAAATTCTACCAACCACACCTGGCTCGGGCATGCACCCGCCCTCCCCAGTGCATAACAGGCCCACATCTATGCCTTTAAATGGCCACAAAAGTGTGTGTGGCCATAGACATACATACTTGCAAATGTTTCACTTTTTGTTTTTTGGGTTTTTTTTGAGACGGAGTCTCACTCTGCTACCCAGGCTGGAGTGCAATGGCACAATCTCAGCTCACTGCAACCTCCACCTCCCGGGTTCAAGCAATTCTCCTGCCTCAGATTCCTGAGTAGCTGGGATTACAGGCTCATGCCACCATACTCGGCTAATTTTTGTATTTTTAGTAGAAACAGGGTTTCACCACGTTGGTCAGGCTGGTCTCAAACCCCTGACCTCGTGATCCTCCCGCCTCAGCCTCCCAAAGTGCTGGGATGACAGGCATGAGCCATCATACCCGGCCAGTGTTTCTCTTTTTGCATTGCCCACTGGGAAGCTCAGAGCCAAAATTATGGCCCGTGTGTGTAGCAAGGGTTCAGAACCACCTGTTGTGCATTTTGTAAACTGACTTCCCTTCTAGCGACATCTCTCGACCTTGGTTGTAATTCATTTTCTGGTTTGTGTTTTTTTTTTTTTTTTTTTTTTGACAGAGTCTCTGTCGCCCAGGCTGGAGTGCAGTGGCATGATCCTGGTTCACTGCAACCTCTGCCTCCCGGGGTCAAGCGATTCTCCTGCCTCAGGCTCCTGAGTAGCGGGGACTATAGGTGCACACCACCATGCCAGGCTAATTTTTGTATTTTTAGTAGAAATGGGCTTTCGCCATGTTGGTCAGGCTGGTCTCGAACTCCTGACCTCAGGTGATCCACCTGCCTTGGCCTCCTGAAGTGCTGGGATTACAGGCGTGAGCCACTGCGCCTGGCCGTTGTAATTCATTTTCTCTGGCTGCCTTATCTGTTTGCAATTCCTTCCTCCCCAATCTTTCTGGGCCCATAGAGGCTGACAATGGCGGCGGCTTCTGTCGGATCAGCACCTGAGTGCAGTTCTAAGGACCTTACAAGAATTTTCTCATTTTATGCTCTCAAGAAATCTCCTCCTACAGAGGAAGGATCTGCTGCACAGAGAAGTCGTGACAGCTACCCCAAGGACACCAGCTGGGAGATGGGAGAGCCGGGGTGAGAACCTGGGCTCAATCCCCAGCAGGCAGATTTTTTTTTTTTTTTAGATGGAGTCTCACTCTGTTGCCAGGCTGGAGTGCAATGGTGCAATCTCAGCTTACTGCAACCTCCAGCTCCCTGGTTCAAGCAATTCTCCTGCCTCAGCCTCCCGAGTAGCTGGGACTACAGGCGCCCGCCACCGCACCCGGCTAATTTTTTGTATTTGTTGTAGAGATGAGGTTTCACCACATTGGCCAGGCTGGTCTCGAACTCCTGACCTTGTGATCCACCAGTGGGCAGATTTGAGAGCCAGGCTACACACTGACATGCTCTACATCCAGAGTGACCGAGCCAGGAGGATCCACCAGCAGGGGACTGTGGGGTCACAACCTCCTCCCTGGGGTCTCAGCCCAGGCTTTGAACGTGGGCTGCCACTGGCATAAATCATCGTTTACAGGCCGGGCACGGTGGCTCACGCCTGTCATCCCAGCACTTTGGGAGGCCAAGGCGGGCAGATCACCTGAGGTCAGGAGTTCAAGACCAGGCTGGCCAACATGGTGAAACCCCGTCTCTACTAAAAATACAAAAATTAGCTGGGTGTGGTGGTGCATGCCTGTAATCCCAGCTACTCGGGAGGCTGAGGCAGAAGAATCGCTTGAACCCGGGAGATGGAGGTTTCAGTGGGCCGAGACTGCACCACTACACTTCAGCCTGGGTGACACAGCAAGACTCTGTCTCAAAAAAAAATCGTTTACAAACACACTGCACCGCACATTGATCCCCCACGAGAGAAAGTGCCGCTTCAGGGAATTCTCCCTCGAGTGGCGTCCACCGGCCAGCCCAGCTGTACCCGATGAAGTCCACATGCCAGGCCTGTCCAGGAGCCCCCTTTGGCCACCGGAGAAGGGTCTGGCTGGGCCCCACAGCCCTCCTAGACCTGTTCCCCCAACAAAAGGAAGACCAGGATCTAGCACCACGGTGCCATCGTGAGCTAGACAAGCCCTGAGTCCAGTGCCCCAGATTCCACTGAACAGAACTCTCATGCACGTTTCCCCATGGTGTGCCTCTCGGCCGGACACAGGTGATGGGGACATCATCCCAAACTCTGTGCCCTCCAGGGCCTCCCAGGCTTGGAGAGGGAGACAACAGAAAAAGGAGCCCACCATGCTGGGAGCAGGGTGCGGGCACAGTAGGTCCTCAGCAGGGGAACAGGAGGATGGATTTTACAGGACCGGGCAGGGGCACAGTAGGGCCCTGTTGGCCATGCCAACCTCTGACTCCCAGTTCCCTGCCAGAGCCACCTCTTTGCAGCTTTGGGCAGGCCCAGGGTGCTCCTTGCACACCCGGGTTTTCCTCGAGCCGCCCTCCGGGTAGAAGAGCTGATGTGGATGAGCGCTGACCATGTGCCAGGGCCCGGGCCAAGCATACAACTTACATCTATTCAATAAGTCAACTTGGTCCCCATTTTACAGATGGGGAAACTGAGGCATGGCCAGTGACTTGAGCTGCCCAGGGCCCGTCAGCAAGGGAAGGGGTGCCAGCTGAACTCAGGAGCTCTGGCCCATCCTGGGGTCAGCCTCACTGCCTGAGTCCACATCCCAGTTCTGCGCTTGTTAAGGTTCAGGGAGCTCTGCCTCAGTCTGCTCACTCACCAAATGGGACCAAGTGTCCCCTTAGGCAGCGGGGAATGGAACGGATGGAAGGGGGCATGAACAGAGGCCCCCGTTCCGACGATTCTTTTTTTTTTTTTTTTTTAAGATGGAGTCTCGCTCTTGTTGCCCAGGCTGAAGTGCAATGGCACAATCTTGGCTCACTGCAACCTCCATCTCCCAGGTTCAAGGGATTCTCCTGCCTCAGCCTCCAGAGTAGCTGGGATTACAGGCATGCACCACCACGCCCAGCTAATTTTTTTTATTTTTAGTAGAGATGGAGTTTCACTATGTTGGCCAGGCTGGTCTCGAAATCCTGATCTCAGGGCGATCCACCCGCCTCAGCCTCCCAAAGTGCTGGGATTATAGGCGTGAGCCACCAGGGCTGGCCTGAGGCCTTTTGTTTTGTTTTGTTTTTGGAGACAGAGTGTCACTGTTACCCAGGCTGGAGTGCAGTGGCGTGATCTCGGCTCACTGCAACCTCCGCCTCCTGGGTTCAAGCCATTCTCCTGCCTCAGCCTCCCAAGTAGTTGGGACTACAGGCACTTGCCACCATGCCCGGATAATTTTTTGTACTTTTAGTAGAGAAGAGGTTTCACCGTGTTAGCCAGGCTGGTCTCAAACTCCTGACCTCAGGTGATCCACCCACCTCAGCCTCCCAAAGTGCTGGGATTACAGGCTTGAGCCACGGCCTGACAATTCTTGAAGAAGCGGAATCCAGGCCCCTATCCCAGCCCGGCCCCACGCCAGCTGGCTCCCAGGAGGCCTGGGCTCTGCCTGGAGCACCCCATTCACTCCTCTCTTGCAGCCCCCGCATTTCTCCCCACTGAGAGGAATCCAGTAACAGCCACAGTCACAGGAAGGTGGAAGGAACAGAAAACCAGAGCTGGTGCCCACAGGGAAAATGGAACGAACCCCTAAAACTGAGGCTGGTGAACCCCAGGCCGCCCAACTCCAGCTGCACGGGAGCCCCGGCACCACCTCCCTCAGAATCCACCCCTCAGGCCTCAGTTTGCTCACCTGTAAAGTGGGGCCTGCACCGCCCAGCTCAAGGGACTATGAGGGAATCTGCGCTGAGGCACAATAGAGCCTCCCTTCCCTTTGTGCAAACCTCTCCTCCTCGCCCTGGCCTCCTCCTGGCCTCCAGAGCAGAGCTGGCCCCACGGCTCCAGCTCCCCCAGGATCGATGGGAGGATCAATTCCAGCAGCACAGGGCTGTGGGTGGGAGGGGGGCTCCTCTGGGAAGCCTCCAGTTCCCCTCCTCCCTCCCCCTCCTTTCCTCTCCCTTCCCTTTCCTCCCCTTTCTTTCCCTCCTCCCATCCCCGCTCTACTTCCTCCCTCTCCTCCTCTTCCTCCCCCTCCTCCCCATCCCTTCTTCCTCATCGTTTTTCCTCACCTCCTCCTCCCTCCTCTTCCCCCGTCCAGCTTCTGTCCTCTCAGCCTGGCCCAGGGTGCCTTGCCCTCCCCCACCGCTCCACCCCTGCTGTTTGTGGGGTGGGCAGAGCCTGGCGGCCGCCCTGTCACAGCCTTTCCTGAGCGCTATCAGTTGTCCTCAAGGGTGCACTGTGTGTGTTGTATCCCCATTCCACAGATGGGGAAACTGCGGCTCCAGGAGGATCCCTGATGAGGCAAATGAGGGTGGGGCTGGGATTTGAATCTGGAACCCACCCTCAACCCCAAGAGGGTGACGCCCGGACACCAGGCAAGCGCTTTGAGAACGAGGCACCTGGGGTGGATGGAGCTGGACGGGCTGGGGTCAGAGGTCACCTGCCCCGCGAGGCAGCCCCACGGAGATCACCCAGTAGCGCTCAGGAGCCCGGGCTCCCACTTGTGAAACGGGGAACCCACCCGTGGAGATACAGAGCTGGCTGGACGCACGCCCACCCCCCTCTTTTATTCCGTTCTGAGAGCAGAGGGTCTTTGGTTTTTCTCCAGGCAATGAGAGGCGCCCTGTCCGGGAGGCAGGAGCCTTGGATCTGCCTCAGTTTCCTCATCCGTAAAAGCAAGGGGTCAACAGGATGATTCCATCCCTCCCCCACCCCTTCCTCTTCTAGCCGGTGCTGTGACCCCAAGGGAGCCCCTGCCCCCCAGGCCTCGCAGCCCCCAGGGGACCCTCCTTCTGGGGCCACCGGGAGGCAGACGCTTCCCACTTTCTGCGGAACCCCCCCAACTCTCACCTCCAGGCAGAGGTGGGGTGATGAGGGGCTGCAGGAGGCTCCCCCTCCAATCCATCCCTGGGAAATGCCACCTTCTCGCCTCCCGGCGCCGGGGGAGTTCAGTCATAACAGAAACATTTTGTTTGGTTTTGCTTAAAGCGAGCAGGAGGAAGAGAGCGAAGCCAACGGCTCCTGCCCAGCCCAGGTGTGGGGAGTTATCATGGAGGCGATTACTGAGCGGAACTGCGGGCTGCTCGGAGGGTCCCGTGCTTGTTAGGGAGGTGGGAGAAACAGCAATTACAGCTGTTAGCACCAAGGGGGAAGGGAGGAGGGGGAAAGAGAAACGGAGGAGGCAGCAGGAGAGGGGAGCAGGGAGAAGGAAGAGGGAAGAGTGGATGGGGGAGGGAGAGGAGGCTGGGAGGGAGGAGGGGAGGGCTGGAAGGAGGGGGAGTAGAAGGAAGGAAAGGGAGGAGCCAGGAGGGAGATGAGGAATGGGAGGGGAGAAGAGGGGGAAGGAGAGTAGAGGAGGGCGTAGGAGGAGTGGGAAGAATGGGGAGGAGGAGGAAGAAGGGGAGGAGAAGGGGGAAGGATGGGGGAGGAGGGGAGAGGAGAAGTGGGAAGGGTGGGAAGGATGGGGAGGAGGAGGAGGAGGAAGAGGGAGGAAGATAGAGGAGGGGAGAGGAGGATCCTCAGAGACTCCCATCCTGCCCTCACCCTTCAAGAGCATTAAGTTTTCCTTCCCAGTGGGAGAAACTGAGGCCCAGAGAGACGTCTCTGCTCCCACATCCCACAAGTGCTTTCCCAACCAACAGGCTCCTCTGGGACTCCCTCTAGGCCCTGCCAAGGGCCCCACAGGGCTGGCTCTTCTCGCTGGCTCGCTCCAGGCCTGGGGCTCGGAGATGGGGAGGTGATGGCCAGTGCAGGAGGCAGCTGGCCCCTTCCCCTGCTCATGGGCCACAACGGGGGACCCCTCCAGCTCGGGCTGAAGAGCTCCCCAACTGCCAGGTCCGGAGAGTTCTGTGCTCCCTGGGATCATCTGAAAGCGCTGGGTCGGAGGGGGACCCTGGTGCAGGGAACGTTCTCTGTAACTGAGATCCGCGTTTCTACCCAGGAACTCAGCTGAGACTCCCTGCGTGTCCACACAGCATGCACACACTGGGACTCAGCTCTAGGCCGCCCAGTCCCTCGGGCTTGAGGTCAGCTCACCGACTGGGGGCCTAAGGCACATCTCAGGACCTCCCTGTGCCTCAGTTTCCTTATCTGAAAAATGGGAATAATTAGAGTTGCTTCCTCAAAGTACCCCCACCCCCAGCTCCCTGCAGATACAGTGGGGATGGGGCGGGCGATAGAGCGGGGACCTGCAGGATGCACCCCTCCCCCAAGGAATTGGGGACGCCACCCCCACCCCTGGCGAGCCCGGAAGGAGGCTGCTGATTGAACAAAGGGAGAAACAAGCTTCTAGCACAAGGTGCCTCACCTGCTGGCCCAGGGACAAAAGCTGCCCCAGCCACCCTCACCACACACACGCCCCACAGCACGGAGAGGGCTGAGTCATTCTACCCCACCACGCCTGTGATGGCCTCCCCGGGTGCATACTAACCTGCGGGGCAGGGGGATTATTCTAAGGGCCACCTGGGACCCTCCCTGCTTGGCCTCACAGCCAGGGAGAGAAGGCCCAAGCCCCCCCTGAGCCTGGCATTGAACACATCCCGCCCCACACACACACACTCCAGCTTGATTCAGTTTTATCTCATTGACTCATTCAACAAACATTCCCTAAGGAAGTCCTGTGAGGGCCTGGAAACTAGGCTAATGCCAGACGCCTCCCCAGCCCCACGGCCTCTTCCTCAGATTACTCGGAGTCTTTTCATCCTTCCATTGGCCTACCTGACTTGGACTCCTAGACATCCTTCAAAACCCAACCTCAGGGCTCCTCCTCCAGGAAGGAAGGACTGCCGCCTCCCCAGTCCTGATCTCAGTGGGATGGGGATGACTTTTCCCCTCCCTAACTATGGGAGCCCCAGAGGAAGGGACAGGGGCGGAGGCAGCAGCTCTAGGGTGATGGGGGCAGGGGAGCAGGAGTGACCTGAGAAGTGAAATCCAGGGAATGACCTGGTTTCCCACCCGCATCCCCGGTCTGCAGATTCTGCCTAGGGAGTTGCAAATTCCTTCCCCTTTCCCCCTTCCCCAGTCCAACACCCCCTCCCCACCCAGAGGTCCAGGAGGCGAGACAGACCCAAAGAAAGAGGCAAGGACGTGGGTGTTGGTCGGTCTCGCGGGGAGGGGATGCCCTGCCCTCCCCACTTCCTGACCCAGCAGAAAGGGCCCGGGCGTGTCCTGATAAACGGCGCCTTAATGGAGGCGCCATCCCTGCCCGGAACAGGCCAGGCCCAGGTGAGGCTCAGAGCCAGATGCGCCCAGCCCAACCCACCTAGGGACGCCCCTCGGACCATCCCAGGGCGGGGTCCTCACTCCGGACCAGGGCCTCTGTCTCTGCGTCTGCAAAGTGGGAGCCCCCAGGCCTGTCCTCCCCCCACCCGCCTGTCGTCTCGTCTCGGCTTTCAGGGTGCAGAGTGGACACTCCCAGGTGTCCAAGCCGGCGAGCTCGGGTCCCGCAGAGCCGGCGGCCCTGGAGACGCTCCGAGGTTTGCCCCTCTGCAGCCTTGCTCGGGTCGCCTAGCCCGGGGCCTCCGCAAACCAGCCCACCGCGGGCAGCCGAGCCCCGCGCCAGGATCCGCGGGTTGCCTCCATCCCGGAGGAGTATGAAGAGAATTAAATCTAGATATTTACATGTTTAATGGTCAAAGGAGCCTGTCTTCCGGCAGGGTAGGGAGGGCGCTCAGGTGGTTTAACTCAGCTCCGGGATCCCGCTCAGTTGCGGTGGCCGCGAACCCCGCCGCGGGGCCGAAGATTGGGCCCCTTCGGAGAGCGGCGCCCAACGCGGGTTTCGTTGCGTCGGGGAAGTCCGAGCCTGCAGCGCCCAGGCCCCAGGCTGTCAGCCTAGCCCGGGAGGGGGGCGTTCTCCAGGCCCCCAACCCCTGATCCAGGCCGTTCCCCTCCCGCGCACCCTCCCGGGGACTGCAGCCCGCGCCCCTCGCCGCCAAGCCCCATTTTCCCAAACTGCAGCAAACGAACTGGTTTTCTCCTGAGCGCACGCTGCGGGGAGACGATTCCAACGGAGCCCAGTGAGGAGGGGTCCAGGCCTGTGAGGGGGGCCGCGTTCCTGTCCCCAGACCCCTCCCGCTGCACCTCAGCCCCCAGCCCGGCTCTGTGACCTGCACCGGTCCGGCCGGGCGCAGAGGAAGCAAAGCAGGCGGAGGCCGCGAGAGGAGAGCAGCCAGATCTCCCGCCTAAGCCCGGACCCTTCCCCTCCCCTCGGGCGCCCTCGGATGCCCCCGCCCCAGGGTGTTACTTTCTAGATGGGGAAACTGAGGCGCGGCCCGGGCGATGCGGCCGAAGTCCTGCGCCCGGCGTCTCCCGCGCCTGCCCGCCAGAGCCCCAAGAAGGGGGCATGGAATTCCCTCCTCTAATTGTGTCCCAGAACTCCGGGACGACAGAGGCCAAGCTGCTGAGGGAGAGGACGAGGACACGGGGCCCCAGAGACCACCCCCTCCGCTCCCCGGCCAAACGCGGCCGCCCAGCCCGGGTGCCCCGGCGCAAACAAGCGCAGTGTTTGCCGAGCGCGAGGCGGGCGGCGCGGCCCGAGAGCGATGAGGATTCGATGGAGCCTCTTGCCGCGGCGGGGGCAACGGAGCCCGGGCGGGCGCGGGGATCGATCGGGCACAGCTGTCGCCGAAGAGCCCGCGGGAGCGTCCACCCGCGGGCCAGAGCTGCCCGGGCGCCCCGCAACTGGGGGCAGGAAATCCGGGACGTCGGGCCCGCCAGGGGCGAAACCCCAAAGTCGCGCCCAGGGTGGGGAGCTCAGGACGTCCCCACGGCCAACGTGGAACCTTCGGGAGCTGCGCGCTCAGCCCTGCCGGGACCCCAGCCAGGCCGAAAAAGCCCAGAGTCTCCCCCCAAATCTAAATAAAATCCCCGGACCCCGCCCGAACGAAGGCGGCTGGAGTCCAGAGGGAGAACTCCTGCCACACACTAGGCGCCGGAGGCCGGGATTTGGGGCGCCCGCAGGTTTCGGGGGCCGGGAGTGGGAGAAGGGCGGATCTAGGGCTGGGGCTGGGCTTGGGTGGGGCGGGCATTCATTGCCATCATTTAGTAAAACCTCGCTTTAATAAAAGCAGGGAGGGGTGCGCAGAGCCCTGACGCTTTCATTTCGGTGGCAGACAAATCGAATCAGAAAGTCAGTTGGGGGCGCACCGTGGAGGGTTCTGGGGGAGCCCCAGGAGCCCCAGTAAAGGAAAATTTGAGGTATCTAACTCTGCCTTTGATATTTTTAGCTGCAATGGGAGAGTCAATCACAACCGGGAAGGTGGTGTGTCCAAAAGTGGGGGAGGGGTGGAGGATTAAAGAGGGGGTTCAAGCTTAGGGGGTCGGTTTAGGGAGGTTGAAGCCATGGAGAGCACGCGCCCCTGGGGCGTGGGTGGAGCCCCCCAATCCTCCCCTCCACCCGCGGGACTCTCCAAGCCCTGACTGGCGGGACCAGAGGCTGCCCTTTTTGACTCCTCCCAGAGGCAGGCCAGGCACAGAGAGGGTGGGCGTTGGTCTGGGGCAGCCCAGCACCTGCTGAGGTCCCCCTCCCCCACTCCCAGGCACAGACTCAGGCTCTGGGAGTCAAACTTTAATTTTCCTGGAGGGGATACTGAGGCCAGAGAGCTTCCTCGAGGTGGCTGAGGTCCCTGTGGGGCAGGGAAGAGGGACTTCTTGTCCCATCCAGCCCACCCCTCTCCCTGCCCACAATTTGCCTAATGACCCAGGATCGATCTGGGCCTGGGCAGCCGGCCTGCCCCGAGTCTGGCTCAATTCTATTTTACTAATTACTAAAAGGCCACTGCTGATGGGAAGAAACAGGCTGGGGGCTCCAGGGGACCACACTCCCTCTCTTGGGGCCAGCAAATTTCTGTTCAATCTCCCAGCGGGACCACAGCCCCTACAAGGAGTGAGATCCCCATCCCTGGGGGAGTCCAAGTCTCTATCAGCCTAAGAGAGGGGTGAGGGGCTTCGTAGATCTGGACAGGGTTAGGTCCACCAGGCTGGGCTCCCCCTTCCAAGTCTAGGGAGCTTTGAAACGGGTCTGTGGCCACCTTAGGGTGTCCTGAGGCAGCAGAGGCGAGAGGCCCCCTTCCTCTCAGAGTCCCTGACCCTCCTCTTCTCTTTCAAAATGGATGCTTTCCCTGCTAGAAAAGCCACACACTCCTGCTATTAAAATGAACACGATAATCAAGCTGTAGAAAATATATTAAAAAGAAAGCCGGCATAATCCCAGCTCCTTAGGAGCTCCCCCACGTTGGGATTTGGGGGAACTTCCATCCACCTTGGTATCCTCCCACCCATAGAGACCCCCAGCCCCCACCTGGTCTGCCCTTCCTTGAGCCTGGGATGCTAGCGTTTTATGGCGGCTGATTGATTTTTAGATCTCACGATTATTTTTAATTATCTGTGATTGTTGGAGGGTGAGATTGAGGAGCTCAGGCTGGGGCTCTGTGCGGCCACTTTCCTCCCCCCAGATTCAGCATCTGCACAGGGAGTGGGGTACGCAACTGTTCGGACCTGCCCCTCTCTTCCCACCTGGAAGATGGGTGTAATTACGTAAACTCCAGAAATTATACCTGAACCCTGGAACTGGAAAGTTTAGGGACCGACACTTCAGGGGGCGGTGGTTAGCACTTGGGCTGATGTAGGAATGAAGCGGGGAGCTCTAGGGCCACTACTCCCCACCTTGGGCCAGGGACACCCAGAAAAATTATGATTTGACTTCCTCCTTTCTGGGGCTGAGTGAGGAGAGTATGCTGGGTAAACAGCAGGCACTTACTAAATGCTGAGCCCTAAGCAGCGAGTACTAACAGGGGTCCTCTTCAACCCATCCCTCCCCAGGACTTGGATCAGGCCACTCCAGGCTGGGGGCCCAGATCATTCAGGCCCCCTCTCTCTCTGGCTGTTGTGGTCAGCATAGAGCCGCCTCCAGCCCCAGCTGGGCAGGCTGGAGGGCAGCCCCTCCCACACCAGAGAAGGGGAAACTGAGGCACCGAAAGGACCCTGTTCCAGAGCCAAACCTAGTCTTGCTTCAGAAAATCGCATCTCCAATGTGTAGCCACGTCTACAGGGGCCAGGGAATCTGGATGCAGGTGCAAAGCTGGGGTTGCGGCTTGCTCAAAAGGTTTGTACCAAAGGGGAAGTGACGGCCTGACTGTGTCCTCCCCTCTTCCTTCAGCTTTGAGTCCTGATGCAACCCACTGACAAGGGGGTAACTAGGGGCTCCTGCAAACCGAATGCCTGACCCATCCCTTTCATCCTCTAGCAAGTGCACAAGGGTTGGGGGGAGTGGGCGGGGCAGAGGCACTGGGGAAGCAGGAAGGGGTTGAGGCTGGTTTTTGGACTCTGCACCCACAAGACAGGGCATCCTCTAGGTTCTGGTCTGGCCCCTCCAGACCCCCAGCCCTGACCTTACCCCACTGGAGAGATCTAGTCCCCTGGGGGTCTCTCTGATTATAGGAGCCCTCCCGCCATCTATCCCAGTTCCCAGGGGCCCCTGGGCCTCATCTGGCCATCTCCAGGTGGTGAGAAAAAGGAGACCCCTGCCTCCCCCCACACTGAGGAGAAGCCCCAGGGACAGAGAGGAGTTTGCACCAGGGACGTCTCAGAAGACAGGGGATCCAGAGTCAGCCTCCGTGGGCTGGAGGGTGACAGGAGCTCCGGCGGCAGCACTGTAAAAAGGCCCTGCAATTAGAAGGGGCCTTTGGCAACCCTGAGGCTGGGGAAACTGAACCCTGTACAGTTGGGGAAACGGAGGCCCAGGTGCCCACACATGGGCAGGTGCTGACCCCTGGGGCGCACGGAGGCCCTGATCTAGCCTGAGGACCTCCCTTCTCCCCCACAAAGAGGTCATGGGAAGGGGGCTGTGACTCCGTAGGTGTGAGCGGGAGTCGCGGGGAGCTGAGCTTGCAGCGGGGATCTAGCTCCTGGGGGTCTGTAGGGAAGAGGGGACAAGTGCATCACAGGCGACCGTCCCAGCCACACTCCCAGAAACTGCCTGGAGATGGACTTGGGGGCGCCAGGCAGGAAAGACACATTTGGGACTCTGGAGAGAATCACGCAGAGACGCGAAATCGGAGACTCAGGGTCGAGGTTCACAGTCCCACCAGGGCAGAGTCTGTCCTCGGACCCCCGCCCGCTGTCCCCCAGGTACGGCCTGCCCCGGGGGGCGCGGGCGGGTGCAGTGGCCAGGGACGCCGAAGCCCCAAGTCTGGCCGACTTCTGCCTGTCTGGTGCTCGAGGGGGCCGGAGAGGGCGGAGAGCGAGGCTGCGGGAGGCAGCGGCGGCGGGAGCCGGTGGGCGGGGGCGCTGACGTCAGACCCGGGCCCGGGAGCCGGCGGCCGCTCCCCTGCCACATCCTGGTGGCCGCGCTCGCAGCCGGGCCGGGCCGTGCGCCGCGCAGCCGGGCAACCTCGCGCGCAGCCACGGGGGAGCGGGCGGGAGTCATGCAGCAGCCTTGAGCACGAGGGGCCGGCGCTGAGGAGCGCGCGCGGCGGGAGGGCAGCCGAGCATGGAGCTGAGCCTGGAGAGCCTGGGGGGCCTGCACAGCGTGGCCCACGCGCAGGCGGGCGAGCTGCTGAGCCCGGGCCACGCGCGCTCGGCGGCGGCGCAGCACCGCGGCCTGGTGGCGCCCGGGCGCCCGGGCCTGGTGGCCGGCATGGCGAGCCTGCTGGACGGCGGCGGCGGCGGCGGCGGTGGGGGTGCCGGGGGCGCGGGCGGCGCGGGCAGCGCGGGCGGCGGCGCGGACTTCCGCGGGGAACTGGCGGGCCCGCTGCACCCGGCAATGGGCATGGCCTGCGAGGCTCCGGGCCTGGGCGGCACCTACACGACGCTCACGCCCCTGCAGCACCTGCCGCCGCTCGCCGCCGTAGCCGACAAGTTCCACCAGCACGCGGCGGCCGTGGCCGGGGCGCACGGCGGCCATCCCCACGCGCACCCGCACCCGGCGGCCGCGCCGCCCCCGCCACCCCCGCCGCAGCGTCTGGCTGCCAGCGTGAGCGGCAGCTTCACCCTCATGCGCGACGAACGGGCGGCCCTCGCCTCCGTGGGCCACCTCTACGGACCCTACGGCAAGGAGCTGCCCACCATGGGGTCGCCGCTGTCGCCGCTGCCCAACGCACTGCCTCCCGCGCTGCACGGCGCCCCGCAGCCCCCGCCGCCGCCTCCGCCTCCGCCGCTGGCCGCATACGGCGCGCCAGGCCACCTGGCCGGGGACAAGCTGCTGCCGCCCGCCGCCTTCGAGCCTCACGCCGCGCTGCTGGGACGCGCCGAGGACGCACTGGCCCGCGGGCTGCCCGGAGGCGGCGGTGGCACAGGCAGCGGCGGAGCGGGCAGCGGGAGCGCCGCGGGGCTGCTGGCGCCGCTGGGCGGGCTGGCGGCGGCCGGGGCGCACGGGCCGCACGGGGGAGGCGGCGGCCCCGGCGGGGGTGGCGGCGGCCCCAGCGCGGGCGCGGCGGCCGAGGAAATCAACACCAAGGAGGTGGCGCAGCGCATCACGGCGGAGCTGAAGCGCTACAGCATCCCGCAGGCAATCTTCGCGCAGCGGATCCTGTGTCGCTCGCAGGGCACGCTCTCTGACCTGCTGCGCAACCCCAAGCCGTGGAGCAAGCTCAAATCCGGCCGCGAGACCTTCCGCAGGATGTGGAAGTGGCTGCAGGAGCCAGAGTTCCAGCGCATGTCGGCGCTGCGCTTGGCAGGTAGGAGCGTGGCGCGCACGACCGGACCCTGGGGGAGCCGGCTGTGGACTCCCGAGCACCTAGCGGGGCGGCGGCCTGATGTCCGGGTCCAGCTCCCCAAGCCCCACCCGTGCGCCCCGGCAGCCCGGGACTCCCTCTCAGGAAACTAGACTGCGATCCGCGCCGCTACCCGTTTGTACGGTTACCAGAAGGGAGAAAGGGATTGTGCCGCCTCCCCACACCCTGGTCGCTGCTCCTGCCCTTTCGGGAGCGCGTAGGGGTTCTCTAATCCTTGTTAGACTGCTGGGAGGCTCCGAGCCTCTCCCCAAGCAGCCTTCAGGAAAGCTCATTGTGTGTGTGCGTGTGTGTGTGTGTGTGTGTGTGTGTGTGTGTGTGTGTGTGTGTGCGCGCGCGCCTGTTGGGGGGAGCTGTGTCCCCGAACGAGCTGCCGTCCGCTAAGGTGCCACTCCCCTCCTCCAGAATGGGTGGAGAGGGGTACTGAGGCCCCAGCCCCGGGCCACAGAGCTCCGAGACCGTGCAGCGGGCGCCCGCAGCTCAGCAGCAGAGGCCGAGCCCGCGCTCATCCCCCCCTGCCCCAGCGCGCGCTTCTTTGTAGTTCGGCCCTGCGATCGATACCCCCTCCCTCTCCCCTCCGGCCGCTGGCAAAGGTCACCCGAGAATGGCGGGGGAGGGGCGGCCCGGGGGACCCTCGGCCCTCGCCGCCTGGAGGCCTTCACACCCCGAGCCGGCGCCCGCCCCGCGCAGTTTGGTGGTGGCTCGGGTGCGCGCACCCCTGCCCGCCTGGCTTTGGGGTTTTGTGTCTCTCATGTCCACTTCTCTCCTCTCTCGGTCGGAACACACTGGTATCTCTGTTTTTCTCTTGCTCTCCGTTTTGCTCTTGTTCCTGCTCATTCTCTCTTCTCCCTGTCTCTCCGCCTCTGTCTCTGTCTCATACTCAGCCACCGGCCCCCTGGGGACCCTCCTCCCTCCTCCCTCCCAGCTGACAGCAGCTAAGTCCACACCTGCCCTCTGACAGGCAGCCCGGCCGGGCCCCCATTTCCTAGATGGGGATATAGGGGTGCAGGAGAGCCCCTGGCCTAGGTAGGGGTTTCTTCCCCTGGTGGTGCTGGGGAAGGGGCTGCCCACCCGGGCCACAGGGACAATAGCCGCGGCGGCTGGCGCCTGATCGATCGCTTCTCTGAGCACAAGGGCGAGAAAGGCGGGGGTTCTGGGAGGCGCCCCACTAGCAAAGAGGCAGAGGGAGTTTGCGTCTGTGCCCCCAGGCAGCCCGTCCAGGCAGGGGGGCTGGGGAAAGAGTACAGCGGGGGTCCTGTCCTGTTCCTCCCTAGCAAGCCATTCCCTCCCTCCGCCCCAGGAGGACCAGACAACCCCCTGGGAACCTGGACCAACAGGCCAGCCTCAGTTTTGCCCTTCTGCAGAGCAAGCAAGGTGGCTAGCTGGAACCTCTTATGGGATTCTTAGATTTTTCTGCTTTGGGGCACAGGAAAATAAATAGTCTTTCGCATGTGGCAGGGTAACCTTATGCCCAGGGAGGTCGCGTGAACCTGGACGGTTTCAGTCTGTCCCGCTCCCCTCCCCATGACACATACAGTGGCACCTGTGTGCTCACCACCGACAGGCAGTCACATCCGCACACAGTCACGGCCCTCAAGGTGCAGTGCGAGGCTTCAGGTGGCAGAGGGCACACCTCTGACAGCTCTGACCATTTATTTATTCATTTATTGAGATGCAGTTTCACTCTTGTCGCCCAGGCTGTAGTGTAGTGGTGCGATCTCAGCTCACTGCAACCTTTGCCTCCCAGGTTCAAGCAATTCTCCCACCTCAGCCTCCTGAATAGCTGGGATTACAGACGCCCACCACCACGCCTGGCTATTTATCATTATTATTATTTTGTAATTTTATTAGAGACGGGGTTTCACCATGTTGGCCAGGCTGGTCTCGAACTCCTGACCTCAGGTGATCTGCCCGCCTCTGCCTCCCAAAGTGCTAGGATTACACAGGCCTTGAGCCACCCCACCGGGCCTAGCTCTGACGTTTAAACACCAAGTGGTTGCCATCACACCAGTAAGGCAGGGACGGCTTCCGTATCTCGATACTCACCGCCTGCTGCCTCCTCTCCAGCACGTATTTGGGGGACGTTGTGTCCACCGTGGGTGGAACAGGAGCCCACACCACTCTCCATTTTTCCCACTACCACGTTATGTAACTAACATGACCCAGTAGCAGTACTGCAGTTGCAGATTTGGGGGCCACAGAAAACATCAGCCAGAGCGTCACAGAGGGGCAAACCGCGGGCAAGAAGTCCCATGGGGGTGGGCTCCCCGCAGCCGGGTCAGCAGCACCGAGCACTCGCCCTGATGGACATCGCCTGTTTCGCCTGCACCCGACCCTGCACCCAGGTCTGTGTTCGCTTCTGCCGGCCGCAGCGCCATCCAGGCCTCCGCCGTCCCCTTCCTGTCACGGGCAGAGTTGCAGATGGGGAAACAGGCTGCGTTTGTGCCTCGCCTTCCTGACTTGTGACAATGACAAACAGTCTCAGCTGTGGGAGTCTGGGTTTCCCGTCGACGGAGGGAGAGTTAGAACAGTCGCCGCCTCAGGGGTGCGTGGGGGAACCGGAGGGGTGAGCGCAGCGCCTGGCATCTCGGAGCCTCCCGCAGGGCGCTGAGGTGTTGAGGATGATAAATCCGGACCACCCTGCCCGCCTCCCCTCTGCCGGGTCCGCTGCCCATGCCGTCCGCGCGGCCCCGCAAAGACCTGCGGTCGCGGAGTTCACGCCGTCAACCCTGCGCACCTGTCGCGTCTCAGGTGCGCTGCGGGCCGCATCTACACCACCGGACTCCGCCTGGGACGTAAGAGGTGGCGGGGGCGAGGGCCGCGGGGTCATTAGGCTCAGGCGGAGGCCTTTAGTTCCGGTCGCTGCGCAAATGAAAAGCGGTTAAGTGGCGGCAAATCGCGGCAGTTAGGGGTAGATGGCCGGGTGCGTCCCCATCTCCACCTAACACGGCGACGCCCCAACCCTGGTGCTCGAAAGGGAACTCTGCCCCTCTGCATCATTTCAACCCCGCAGCAGAGAACTCGCCGCCCTTTCTCCTCTCGCATCCCCATCCCCCGCTCCGCGAACACCGCGGGCCTCCCCGGGCCTCCCCAGGCCTCCTCCAAGAACTTTGCGCCCCGGGTCTCCCATCGCGCTTACCCAGCTCGGGCCGGCCACGCGTTTCCGCAGGTACCGAGTGTCCCGCCGGGCGCCGGGGCCAGGAGGGAGACGGGTACAGTGAGGGAGAAAGACCAGCAGGTGCAGACGGAGAGGGAGGGAGAGAAGGGGAGATGGAGAGAGAGGGAGGAGTCGAGAGACAAAACCAGAGAGTGGGGAGGGAGAGACCGGGAGCGGGACAAACAGACGGGGAGGAGAGAAAAAGAAGCTCAGAAAGGAACAGAGGTGAAGGAGAGACGAAAAGAGAGGCAGAGAGACCAAAAAAAAAAAAAAGAGAGAGAGAGAGACAGAGAGGGGAGAGAAACTCTGGGTGCTGGAGGCTGCCTCTGTGCTCCGAGCTCCCACAGCCCCTCCTCCTTCCCCATGGGGTAGGACTGGGGAGAGGGGAATGGATGGTTTTTTTGTTTCACTAAAGCACGCAAGAAATCCCATCGCAGACCTCGGAGTCCCGGCACCACTGCCTGTTCTGCGTGCCTCAGTTTACCCATCTGTAAAATGTGCGTGTGATGGGCCGAATTCTGGGTCTGACACTGTCAGATTCTGGACCCCTGTCGTCTAGGAGTCCTGCAGCCCCCAAGTCCATTCCCATGGGGCTGGGAGCCTCACCCCACCCCCACCCCAAGGTCCTCCAAGTCCCTCACTTCGGAGCTGCCTCCTGGTCGAAGCCCTCCCCTGGCGCCGTCTCCAACAGTAATTATGGGAGAGGGGCTGGGGGAGGGGCGGGCGGGCTCCTCGGCGGGGGTGGGGGCGGTCGATGAATTCGAATTACCGTCTCTAATTCATCACCGTCGCTGGGTCGATAGCTTCGGCCGTCTTCAAATATTGTTTAAATTGCAACTCCAGAGGAAAAGTATTTTTTGTAACTGATCAGAAAAAAAATATGTATATAGATAATACAAAGTTTGATGGAGGTGGTTGAAAGAAGGGCCTCATCTCCTCCTTGGGCACCATGGGGAGGCAGGAGCCCAGAATCCCTGAGGGATGGTGGAGCCCAGCGTGGAGGAAACTGAGGCAGGGAGGACCCCCACCCCTCCCCGCAGGTGGATGGGATGCTTTGCCCTTAAGCAGGACAAATTGTCCTAGGGACAAAAACCAGAGCTGTGTATGGAGTTGTATGCTGAGGACACCTGGTGCAGGAACTGGGCACCTCTGCTTGGTGGTGGGTGAGCAGGGGGGATGCCAGGGACTGGGCACCTAAGGGGATGGACATGGAAAGGAAAAAGAGGCAGAACCTCTTCCCCACCAGGGCTCATGCAGGCCCTCCCTCCCCCACTTCTCCCTGCTACCCGCTGCCACTGTCAAGGGCTGTGGTTGAAATGGGAGAGGCAATCCAGGAATCCCCTTCAAAGGGACAGGTGTCCACCCCTCCACAAGCACTCTGGACACCCCCACCCAAACTCTAGATGAAGGGGAGGGATGAGAGGGGAGAGGAGGAGGAGGAGGAGAGGGAAGGGAGGGAAGGAAGGGGAAGAGGGGAGGGAGGTAAAGACCCCTGTGCCTTTTGCAAAAACCCCACTTTCCACTGCAAGGAGTCCACGCCTCTTACCAACACCCCCAGAAAAAGATGCCCTGCCCCATTAGACAGTAGAGATAACCAAGGTTGGGAGCTTGGAGACCCAGGCCTCCCCTGGGCTCTGTCCCTGGCTGATCCCTGGCAAAAGGGCTTGAGCCTCAGTTTTCTTATCTGAGAAATGGGCAGAATGAAATGACGCCTAGGAGAGGGGGTATGAGGTGCCAGAGGGGCTCAGGGGTCTGAAGGGGACACCGTAGGTTTCCACAGGGATGTATGGAGTGGGAATAGACCCATACTGTGCCCAGGGCCATGAGAACCAGACCCATGTGGGGCTGTGTGTGAGGCCCAGGTGACTCTGGCACCCCAAACCAGCACCCTCCCTTAAAACCTCAGGACCTGGGGAGGAGCAGCCCTAGCTAGGAACCTGGGCCAGGATCAGGGATCAGGCTCCTGCCTCTCACGCAGAGCGGGGAGGGAGATGGGGAGGGGTCCCACTGGGTGCCCACAGCCCTCCGCCTCCTCCTCAGCTTACCTGCCAGGAATGACCTTTTAAACCGGATGCACTTCCCATACCCACCCTACAGACCAGCAAGCTGAGGCCGAAGAGAAAGGCGCTTGCCAGAGCCCCACACTGCTTCTGATCTGGAGCCAGCTTCCGCCAGGAGGAGCCATACCGGACCAGGGCATGGGGGTTTCAGCGCCCCTGACCCCGCTGAGTCTGGTGGGCCTAACACTAGGCTGGGGATGCCCAGGCTCCCTGATCTCCAGCACATACTGGGGAGCATTCCAGGAAGGTGGCGCTTGGGGATGAAGGCTTGGAGGTGTATTGAGGTCAAGGACCACAGAGAAGGGACCAGAGGGCGGTGGCACTTCCCACGTTCTCAGCTGCTGGCCGATCCTCAGGTGGAGCCAGGTGACCGACGAGCTCCGCCTTCCCACCTCACAGGAGCCACATCCTTTAGGGGCGGTGAGGCCTGCGCTGGGCTTCCCCCCGCCCCCCAGCTCCTCCAAGTGTGATGGTGTTGTGGGCATGTGAGTCTTCTCTGCTGGGAGACCACCGGAGACTCCCAGAGAGGATGGGAGGGCAAGGTCCCAGCTTCATCAAGTCCAGCTCGGAGACCCCAGGACCATCCCCACTTCTGCTTGTCCCGGAAGACCTCCCCCTCCCAACGCCAGCCTCAGTCCCAGTAATTCCTTTCTGTAGCCTGGGAGACAGGGACGCTCACCCCCACATCACAGAGGAGTCTGGGGGAGTCTCTTGAGTGGTGAGGGGCTGGGGCTGGCATTTGGCTGTGAAGTCCTGAAGTCCTCTTAGCCTGAACTCCTAGAACTAATCATGAACCATTCATTCTTCTCCCTGAATCTCCCTCCCATTGCATGCTGCTTCTCCAGCAACCATTACCACTCTAGTCTAAACCACTATGGTGGTCTCCTCCTCCTCCTCCTCCTCCTCCTCCTCCATCATGGCCTCCCAGCTCCACTCCTCCTTTTTTTTTTTTTTTTTTTTTTTTTTGAGATGGAGTTTTGCTCTTGTCATCCAGGCTGGAATACAGTGGTGCAACCTCTGCCTCTCAGGTTCAAGCGATTCTCTTGCCTCAGCCTACCAAGTAGCTGAGATTACAGGCATAAGCCACCACGCCCAGCTAATTTTTGTGTTTTTAGCAGAGACAGGGTTTCACCATGTTGGCCAGGCTGGTCTTGAACTCCTGACCTCAGATGATCCACCCACCTCGGCCACCCCAAGTGCTGGGATGACAGGCGTGAACCACCGCGCCCAGCCCACTCCTCCTTCTTGCTGCCATCTCCCCCACATCCTAAGGGAGCTTTGCATGGCCACTTTGGAGCTCGTTTTCCGCTGGTTGGCACCCTGCCCCGTGGCTCCCCAGAGCCCTAAGATAAAAATGTGGTTTCCTGTGGTGTCCTACAGTATCCGACTGTGGCCTCCCACGTGGATGTGGGAGGGGACTTCTGGCTGGTGGGACCAGCAGGGACAAAGGCTGGGAGGTGGGAAAGTCCTGAGCGGCTGTTAGGAGGGAGGCTGAGCCTTTGTAAGTCTCTGGCAGGCAGCCCGACTTAACCTGGGGAGCTGGTGCTGGTTGGAATCAAGTTCTTAATTAAATATGGGCCCTGATCAATAGGGAG
The DNA here is from genome assembly GCF_049350105.2 of Macaca mulatta. NCBI lineage: Eukaryota > Metazoa > Chordata > Mammalia > Primates > Cercopithecidae > Macaca > Macaca mulatta. The sequence continues at coordinate 2,465,901 of NC_133424.1, forward strand.
GGAAGCACTGGTGGGGGAGGGGAGGGGCTGGGCCAGGAGCCAGGGAGACCCACCTGACCTTGGGCAGCCCTGGGACACCTATGGCCTCAGTTTCCCCTCTGCCAAATAGATGCTAATGTGAGAGGGGCTGAGAAACCGGCACCCCTCCTGAGTCCCGAGTGTGGGCAGAGGTGGGGGGCGATGAGGGAGCCCTCCGAGCACAGAGCCACAGACTCACGGCAGAGAGAAACAGAGATGTGCCTGGCACAGGCTGCTGGAGAGGCGTGCCCGGGTCACAGGTGTAGAAGCACCCGGAGACACGTGTGTAGATGCCTCCATTCACACTGGGACGAGTGCAGACTGATCCAGGACCCCCATCCGCCCTCGGGCCGAGTCTTGAGCCAGCAACGCCCCAAAGTGGGGTGCGGGGACATCTGGATGAAGCCCCATCTCTCCCTGGACGCAGCGGCTGCGCCGTCCGGAGACCCTGGTGCTGGCGGCCGGGGGTCCTTCGTGCTTTCCGTGCGCCCTCAGCTGCTCCTCTTTGGGAGTCGAGACAGGTGCTGCTGGGCTCTGCTCCCTGGAGCTGGGGCTTTGGGAAGGTTGAGCCGACCCTCAGGGAGTGGGATGCGTGAGTGGGGAACGCTAGTTGCGGGGCAGCGTAAGTCCACGCCTTTCCAAGCGCCCTTTCCCGTCCAAGGGCCTGCTGAGGGAATGACTGTACCTCACTTTCCGTCACGCAGCAAACGCCGTCCCGCAGCACCCAGGAAGCTGCGGAGTCGGGCTGGGCCCACCGCGTTCCGCACGTCGGTCCTTGGCGGGTGTGTGGATTCCTGAGCGCGCCCAGCCCCCAAGAGCCTGGCAGGACCTGGACGCACGTGCCCCGGCACCAGGAGACCCGGGACCCGGGACCACGCGCCCGCGGCCTCGGAGCCTCAGGGTCACTGGCGCGGGCTCCGCAGGAAAGCGCCGCCCCCAGCAGGCGCGCACCATCCCACCCCCGCATCCCACCCCCGGGGAAACCACGCCCCACCGGGCGCGAGTGGCCTTCTTCCCTATCCGGCGCCCCAGAACCACGGCCCTCCCGGTTGCGCTCAACACAGGACACGCTCCTCCTCCCCTCCTCCGCCTCCCTTGGTTTTGCTCCCTGGTTCCTTAAAAAATTCTACATTCTATGGCCGGGCGCGGTGGCTCAAGCCTGTAATCCCAGCACTTTGGGAGGCCGAGACGGGCGGATCACGAGGTCAGGAGTTCGAGACCATCCTGGCTAACACGGTGAAACCCCGTCTCTACTAAAAATACAAAAAACTAGCCGGGCGAGGTGGCGGGCGCCTGTAGTCCCAACTACTCGGGAGACTGAGGCAGGAGAATGGCGTAAAAACCCGGGAGGCAGAGCTTGCAGTGAGCTGAGATGCGGCCACTGCACTCCAGCCTGGGCAACACAGCGAGACTCCGTCTCAAAAAAAAAAAAAAATAATAATTCTACATTCTGTTGGCCAGGCAGGGAGGCTCACGCCTGTAGTCCCAGCACTTTGGGAGGCAAGGTAAGAGGATCGCTTGAGGCCAGGAGTTCCAGACCAGCCTGGGCAACAGGAAGACCCCATCTTTACAAAAAACTTTTTTAATTAGCCGAATGTGGCCGGGCGCGGTGGCTCACGCCTGTAATCTCAGCACTGTGGGAGGCCGAGGTGGGCGGATCATCTGAGGCCAGGAGTTTGAGACCAGCCTGGCCAACACGGCCAAACCTCATGTCTACTAAAAATACAAAAATTAGCAGGGCGTGGTGGCGGGTGCCTGTAATCCCAGCTACTCGGGAGGCTGAGGCAGGAGAATCGCTTGGACCCAGGAGGCAGAGGTTGCAGTGAGCCGAGATTGCGCTATTGCACTCCAGCAGCCTGGGTGACAGAGCGAGACTCCATCTCAAAAAAAAAAACAGAAATTAGCCGGATGTGGTGGTGTACACCTGTGGCCCCAGCTACTCAGGAGGCTGAGCCAGGAGGATCTCTTGAGCAAAGGAGGTTGAGGCTGCAGTGAGACGTGACTGTTTCACTTCATTCCAGCCTGGGCAACACAGGCAGACCCTGTCTCTAAATAAATAAATAAATAAATAAATAAATAAATAAATAAATCTACATGATTTTACAATAGTTAACACATTTGCCAGGTTCTGAATTTAAATGCAAGACGAGGGGGCTTCCGTTGCCCTTCCTTCTGCAAATCACAGTTTGTATTTCTCCTTGCTAAAGGCTCCAGGAATAAATTATTTTTATTTATTTATTTATTTATTTATTTATTTATTGCAGAAAGGGGAGCTCCAGATGCTCCGTGATTCTTCCCCTTGCTCAGATCCATGAAGCGCCCGTCCTGGTCATTTTTGCCGGCCGCCTAGTACTCTCTGACTCGGTGGTGGTTTCAGGCTTTCCTGAAGCACTTCCCGCCCCGCTGACATTTAGGCTGTTTCCAATCGTTAGCGGTCACCATAGCAGCTGCAATGAATACGTCCGGGGCGGGTCATTTTACGAGTGTGAGTTTATCTGTGGATTAATTTCCCAATCATTGAAACGCTGGATCAGCCTCCCCAGCCCCTTTCTGGGTGGCCGCTTCAGCCGCTTCTTATCACTGATTCCTTTCCTGTCATCTTCTTCACATCCATCTCCCACTGCAGGCTCTGTGTCTCCATCACTTTTTTTTTTTAAATCAACGCCTTGTGTGTGTGTGTGTTTGCCCACTCGATTTGCCCCGCTTGAGGGTGCCTGATGGGGTGGGTCTCCGTGGCTGAATGTCCAAGGGTGAGAGGTGCCCCCTGACACCCCCGTGCCCCCACCCCATGGCGGCCCAGCCTCCAGATGGAGCCACGAGGGAGGGACAGCCCGAGAGTCCAAGTGGAAACGCGTTTCCTGGTTAAATCTTTGAAAGGCTCAGAACTAATTTGAAAATGCAGTCATTAAAATCCCATCAGGGGAGGCTGGCAGGGAAAGCTGGAGGGAGAGGGGTGGGGACAAGAGGGAGGCGGGCGGGGACCCCTGCCAAGGGGTGAGATCCTAACCGTGAGATGCAGGCAGGGCACGCTTGGGGAGGGTAAACCACCCAGAGTGGAGGGGTAGCGGGAACGGAGTGGGGCCAGATGAGGGGCTGGGGAGGCCTCTGGGGGTCCACACCTGGGGCATGACTCAGCCCCATCTCCTTGGAGAAGGTTTCACTGCCTCCCACCCATGGGAATCAATTTTCCAGCTCCCCCAGGAGTACAGGGTGTAGACAGAGGGTGTAGGTATGTGACCGGGCCCCCCTCAGTTACTGGACATGTGACCTTGGGCGAGTCATCCACTGACTCCGGTCTGGAGAGGCCACGGGGGGGACAAGACACCAGCATGGCGGGGGCCATCAGTGCACCCGGTATCTGGGGCCAGGCAGCTGGTGGTGGGGGCAGGATGCGTCGCTAAGGAAACAGGTCATCATCCCAGCTGGAGACCGGGCTCCGTATTGAATTGTCTCCTCCATGAAGCCGGGGCTGAGCACCAGAGGTGGCCGGAGGGAGAGGGCATCCGGCTCCAGGACACGGGGGGACCGGCACACCGCGGGGTAGACTTGCATGACTTGGTGGTTTAGGGCACTGTACAGAGTCGGGCACAGAGGGACAGGGCACGGTCACTTGAATCGCCCATTGCTGCATCCTGAGGCCATTTCTTCTTCTCCCTTTGGGCATCGCCCAGCTGGTCTCCATCTCCCCTAGTTGCTCTTTGATCTCCTTGGACCTTGGAAACCCCCTGGAGATTCCACGTCCCCCTCCTCCTGGCGCCACCCTGGCTTGTGCCTCTCCTGCCATGCCACCCCCCAGCACTGCCGGCGTCCACTGGGCTTCAGGGACCCTCCCTGCAGCTGTCCGGATGCCTGAGCCTGGTCTTCTGGTCCATCCTCCCTCCCAGCCAGCTGTGTATCCACTCGGAGGCCTCACAGAGCCCAGTGGGGCCCTCGCCTCCACTCTAGTACCCACCCAAAGGCGTCCTCCCTCCCGCTTTCCTGGACTCAGAGCGGAGCTGGCCTTCTCGTTGGGGAACGGAGTCCCAGGCAGCCGCAGCTTCACGCTGCCCTGTGACTGTGAGCGGAGGCCAGTTCCTGGAGCTGCCTCTCTCTGGCCTCATGCAGTAGCTGCTCCCTGAATGTGGAATGGATGAGTGAGTTGCAGGTCCACGCTTTGGCATTCACTCCTTCATGACTCTTAGGACTGCTGCCCGGTGAGGACACAGGGCTCTGGGTCACTGCGTCTGCTTGATAGAGCAGGAAGCTGATGTCCAGAGACGCCAGGGTGTGCGCTCAAGGCCGCTCGGCCCACGGAGCCCACCTGCATCACCGTTGGCGCAGTAGTGAGGGGAGCAGGGGGAGGCAGAGAGGAGCCACCCTGGGGCTGGGCGGACATGGATGCGTATCCCACACCGCAGGCTTCTGCGGGGTGACAGCTACACTCACCCCAAGAGCCTGCACACCCCACAACCCTCACGTCTCACGTCCACACCACGAGCCTGCTGCGTCCCACACACGGATGTCACACCGAGATCCACTGCCCCATCCACCGTCCGTCCAGGCCCCCACAGGCTGACTCCCGTTTTCCCGCCCGGAATGGAGACAGCTCTGCTCACAGTCATAGGTTTCTCAGCTCCTCACTCCGGTGGGGTTTGGATGTGCAGGGCTGCCGCCCCCGCATTTGTGGCTGAGCGCCTGTGCAGTCCCTCACTCAGACTTCGCCCTCCACCCTGCCGGGACATTTGGGAAGCCTCAGGCAGCCCCACTCGGGCACACCCGACAGTGGACAGAGGCTGGCACCTTCAGCCCGCATGCGGCCAATGTCAGGCGCGTGCAGAGGCACCCACGGGCCCCCCCCCAGGGAGAAGGGCGCATGCTGCATCCTGGAGCTCCCCCCATTACAAGCCCAGCCCCTCCAAAGGCCTCGGATGAACAGGAGGATGAAGCGGGAGAGGAGGAAGCGGGGGGCGGGGGGGAGAGGGAAGGGAGGGAAGTGAGGGAAGGAAGGGGAAGAGGGGAGGGAGGCAAAGAGAGGGAGGGAAGGAAAGGGAGGAAAAGAGGGGAGAGAGAGGGAGGGTGAGTAGAAAAGGAGGGGTGAGGAGGAGAGGGCCTGGTCCCCTCTTGGAGGATGACGGGGAAAGGAGGGGTGAGGAGAAGGAGAGGGGCTGGTCCCCTCTTGGAAGGTAATGGGGGTTGACAAGTGGGCCCCAGCAATGAGTGAATCCAGGGCCCCTGCTCAGCTACTGGCTTCCTGCTGAGGGCACTCGGGAAGCCCCACAGTCCCACTCGGCGCTCCAGGGCAGTGGCTGCTGGTCTTCCCCAACAGGGTCTTGCAGTCTGGGCTGAGAACCCCCCACGCTCCACCACCCTCGTGTGGGACAACCCAGGAACGTGGTTGTCACTGCACAATCACTCAGCCACTGCCCGTACCTCCACTCTGTGCTGGGCAACAGAAAGATCTCAGGCCCCACGAGGCTAAAAGGAGGAACAGTGGCCGCTGGGAGTCCCAGAGGAGGGACTTCGGACTCTGCTGTGGGGGAGGGAGGGACTTCCTGGGGAGAGGCCATTGCTCCTGGGCCTTGAGGAATGTGTAGGAGTTATCTGGCCAACTTTCTACTCGTGGCCCCAGTTTCTCCATTTCTCCCCTCTCCAGGAAGATCCTGAGAGAAAACCTAAGTCTCAAGGACTTCCTTGAGGGAGGGAGAAACTTTATGGTTGGAAGGCAAGTGTCGCCCAGAGCCCAGCTCCTCTCAGGGACCCCCAGATGGGAGCTGGGAGCCTCGTGTTAGCCCTGCTGTATTCATTCAGGACTTTTCTGGCTAAACCCTTCCCCACAGCCCAACCATGATCAAGACCATCTTACAGTTGGGGAAACTGAGGCTAACATGGTCCAACACCAGGCAGGGCCCAAGAGGGCAGCAGGGCAGACCACCCTCTCGGGCACCCGGTGGTCGGCTGCCCCCAACAACTTTTAGAAAGGCAGGAAGTGGGACAGAGCTGGTGTGTGGGGGACAAATCCCAGGGGGTCTGCAGGAAATGCCTTCATCTGGAACTTGAGGGTCTCCCCCAGTCCAGCCTCCTTTTCCCCCCAGGGAGACACAGCCTACAGCCCCCGCCCTTTCCTGGGTTGGGGCAGGGAAGGCTGCCCTCTGCTGGACACAGCGAGAACATCAGGGATGACTGAGCGAAGGGGCAGCCACACTGCCAGGACCCCGCACCCGGAGATTTCCTGATCCCACCTGCCCAGAAAATAAAACGACCGGCTTGTTGGTGCTGGGGGCGGTGGGGCAGGCCCAGGACGGTGCCCTGGGGCGGGAGGCTGGACGCTACGGTAAAGCCACCATGACTGCGTTTGCCGGGCGCCCTGTGCATGGGCTCAGATGTGGGCGTGGGGTCTCCGTATCTTCTAGTTGATCTTTGATATCCTCCCAGGGTCTCGGGGACCTCCCAGGAACCAGCCCCAGGTCATCCTCATCCTTAGATTCCAAAAAGGCTGATAACCGTTGGGGAGATGGGATGGGTGGGGTACCTGGAGTTCTCAGATCAGAGCCTCTCGGGGGTGACTGCTCCTGGAATCAGGGCCCCAGTCCCCAGGGTCCTGGAGGAGGTGCAGGGAGTGGGCATCCTGTCGGGACCCAAACCCTCACTCAGTGGGAACCCTGAACAGAGCGGGTGAACGGTTGTAAAAAGAAGAGGTGTGGCAGGGGTGACAGGGATAGTTGTGGGATTAGACAAGGGGTGTCTGGGTAGCCACACAGGGAAGGAGATATCTGAGCAGAGACTAGAAGGAGCTGAGGGGGGCAGGAGGGGACCTGGGGAAGAGCAACCAGGCAGAGAGAACCATCGTGCAGAGGCCCCAGGCTGGACCCTGCCAGGGAGGTGGAGCTGAGTGAGTGAGGCCAGGGCAGGAGGCAGGACAGAGAGGCGGGTGGTGGTGGGTGGGGAGAGGAAAGGGCCTGGAAAAGCTCAGGAGCCCAGGGAGGACTGGCCTGCACCGGGACATGCCTGAAGGGGGTGCACTGTCTTTACAAAGGAAGGGACTGAGGCCTCCAAGGGAGTGGGACTCGCCTGGGGTCCCTGAGCAAGCCTGACAGCCTGGCCCCGCCCCACTCCTCCTCCAGCTTGGTGGCCAAGATGTGTGTTGGGGACCACTCTCTATCCCCCCGACCGCAGGTCGGGAGCCACTGGTGATGGAACCCGGGGCTGAGTATCCAGTGCTGGCCACGTACTAGGAGAATCCCAGGATGGGTTCAGCAGTGTTGATAAGGATAATGAAGGAAATCAGGGGGAGGTGAAAAAAACAGAGGAGGGGGTGAGTAAAAAAAAGGTAATGGAGGAGGTGTGGGGAGGTGCAAGGTGGAGGTGGTGGGGGTGGAAAGTGAAGGTGATGGAGGAGGTGGTGGAGGTAGAGTTGGAGGTGCTGGATGTGGAGGTGGTGGAGGTGGTGGGAGTAGAGGTGATGGGGGTGGTAGAGGTGGAAGTGATAGAGGTAGGGGTGATGGGGGCAGAGGTGGTGGAGGCGGAGGTGATGAAGGTAGAGGTGATGGGGCTGGTGGAGGTAAAGGTGATGGAGGTGGAGGTGGTGATGGAAGTGATGGAGGTGGAAGTGGTGGAGATGGAGGTGGAGGAGGTGGTGGAGGTGAGGGTGGTGGAGGTGGAGGAGGTGGAGGTGGTGGGAGGTGAGGGTGGTGGAGGTGAAGGCAAGGGTGGAGGAGGTGGTGGAGGTGATGGTGGAGGTGGAGGTGGTGGAGGTGATGGTGGAGGGAGTGGAGGTGATGGAGGTGGAGGAAATGGAGTTGGTGGAGGTGGAGGTGGTGGAGGTGTTGGAGGTGGAGGTGGAGGTAATGGAGGTAGAAGTGGAGGTGATGGAGGTGGAGGAGGTGGAGGTAGAAGTGCTGGAGGTGAAGATAATGGAGGTGAAGGTACTGGAGGTGATGGTGGAGGTGGAGGTGGCGGAGTAGGTGGAGGTGATGGAGATAGAGGTGATGGAGGTGGAGGTAATGGAGGTGGAAGTGTAGGTGGAGGTGATGGTGAAGGTGGTGGAAGTGCTGGAGGTGGAGGAGGAGGTGCTGAAGATGGAGGTGGTGGAAGTGGAGGTGGAGGTGATGGAGGAGGAGGTGCTGGAGGTGGAGGTAATGGAGGTGGAGGTGGAGGTGATGGAGGTGGAGGTGATGGAGAAGGAGGTGCTGGAGGTGGAGGTAATGGAGGTGGAGGTGGAGGTGATGGAGGTGGAGGTGGAAGTTGTGGAGGTGGAGGTGGTGGAAGAAAAGGTACTGGAGGAGGAGGTGCTGGAGGTGGAGGTAATGGAGGTGGAGGTGGAGGTGATGGAGGAGGAGGTGATGGAGGTGGAGGTGGAGTTTGTGGAGGTGGAGGTGGTGGAAGAAGAGGTGATGGACAAGGAGGTGCTGGAGGTGGAGGTGATGGAGGTGGAGGTTGTGGAGCTGAAGGTGATAGAGGTGGAGGTGATGGAGGTGGAGGTGATGGAGGAGGAGGTGCTGGAGGTGGAGGTGATGGAGGTGGAGGTTGTAGAGGTGGAGGTGATGGAGGTGGAGGTGGTGGAAGAAGAGATGCTGGAGGTAGAGGTGATGGAGGTGGAGGTTGTGGAGGTAGAGGTGATGGAGGTGGAGGTGATGGAGGTGGAGGTGGTGGAGGTGGACGTGGTGGAAGAAGAGGTGCTGGAGGTAGAGGTGATAGAGATAGAGGTGATGGAGGTAGAGGTGGTGGAAGAAGAGGTGATGGAGGTGGGGGTGATGGAGGTGGAGGTGATGGAGGAGGAGGTGGAGGTGCTGGAGGTAGAGGTGATGGAGGTGGAGGTTGTGGAGGTGGAGGTGGAGGTGATGGAGGAGGAGGTGGTGGAGGTGGAGGAGGAGGTGATGGAGGAGTAGGTGCTGGAGGTAGAGGTGATGGAGGTGGAGGTGATGGAGATGGAGGTGATGGAGGTGGAGGTGGAGGTGGTGAAAGAAGAGGTGATGGAGGAGGAGGTGGAGGTGCTGGAGATGGTGGTGGAGGTCATGGAGGTGGAGGTGGTGGAAGAAGATGTGATGGAGGTAGAGGTGATGGAGGTAGAGGTGATGGAGGTGGAGGTGATGGAGGTGGAGGTGGAGGAGGTGGAGGAAGAGGTGATGGAGGAGGAGGTGGAGGTGCTGGAGATGGTGGTGGAGGAGGAGGTGCTGGAGTTGGAGGTGATAGGGAGGGTGTGGTGGGATAGCACTGACATTGCTGGTGCAGGAGTGATGGTGGAGGAGAGGACGGAGGTGGAGGCCTCATTGGAGGCTGGTGGAGGTTGCATGACAGAGGTGGCAATGGCGGGCTCTGGCAGCATGAGGCTGGTGGTTGGTACCAGGGCCAAGTCCAGGGCTTCATTCCAGCTCCCCCATCCTCACTCTGAGCCCCGTCAGTCGTTCTCTCCAAGCCTCGGTTTTCACTTCCACACAAGGGGCCCAGAACCACCACGGCCTCTGGGGTTGGCACAGGGGTGGCCTTTAGGGCTGGCGTGGGGGTGACCCTGATGTCGGGTGGGGTGCTGGCAGGGGTGAGGTGGCGATGGTGATGGGCAGGGGACACACGGAGGGGGCGTCCAGGCGGCCCCCCTACTCCGACTCACACCTCTGTCGGCGGCCGTGGGGGATGGGAGCGATGACAAAGCTGCTCGAGGTAAACAGCTCCGACTGGATCGATCTGGGCTGTGAGGAGCTGTAATTAGATTGAACGCCGGGAAGGGGGGCAGCAGAGCCTCTTTTTGCTGCGATCGACAAAACGCGAAGTTTTTTCAGACTCTGCCTGGACTGGCCCCTCCCCCAGCCTCTGCCTCTGGGGTCCCCATTAGGCACCAGATTGGAGCCTGGGAGGTGGGGTGGGAAAGGGACTATCTGCATCCTACCTCCCTCCCCCATCTAGGCCAGTGGACTCTGGTTTCTGGGCTGCCCTGTTGGGACTGGCTGGGAAAGCTTGGGGGGTGGCTCACATTCTCTGAGTAAATAAGGAGAAAACTCCCTGCCTTACAGAATTGTTGTAAGGATTGAGGCTGGGTACTGTGATTCATGCCTGTAACCCCAGCACTTTGGGAAGCCGAGGCTAGAGGATTGCTTGAACCCAGGAGTTAGAGACCAGCCTGGACAACATAGTGAGACCACATTTCTACAAACAAACAAAAAACATATATATATGTTTTCATTTTTGTTTTTGAGACGGAGTCTCGCTCTGTCGCCCAGGCTGGAATGCCCTGGCCTGATCTCATCTCACTGCAAGCTCCACTTCCCAGGTTCACACCACTCTCCTGCCTCAGTCTCCCGAGTAGCTGGGACTACAGGCACCCGCCACCATGCCCAGCTAATTTTTTGTATTTCTAATAGAGACAGGGTTTCACCGTGTTAGCCAAGATGGTGTCGATCTCCTGACCTCGCCTCGGCCTCCCAAAGTGCTGGGATTACAGGCATGAGCCACCGCGCCTGGCCTGTTTTGTTTTTTTTTTTTTTTAGACAGAGTTTCGCTCTTGTTGCCCAGGCTGGAGTGCAATGGCACAATCTCAGCTCACCACAACCCCCGCCTCCCAGGTTCAAGTGATTCTCCTGCCTCAGCCCTCCTAGTAGCTGGGATTACAGGCATGCACCACCATTCCTGACTGATTTTGTATTTTTAGTAGAGACAAGGTTTCTCCATGTTGGTCAGGCTGGTCTCAAACTCCTGACCTCTGGTGATCCACCTGCCTTGGCCTGCCAAAGTGCTGGGATTACAGGCATGAGCCACCGTGCCCGGCAGTTTTTTTTTTTTTTTAATTAGCCAGATGTGGTGGTATGCACCCATGGTCCCACCTACTTGGGAGGCTGAGGCGGGAGGACTGCTTAAGCCCAGGAGTTCAAGGCTGCAGTGAGTCGTGATTGCACCACTGCACTCCAGCCTGGGCAACAGAGCAAGACCCTGTCTTAAAACAAAACAAGAATTATTGTTAAGAATTGAGTGACCAGATACACGTAAAGCTCTTTACACAAAGATCTTGTGAACATTCTGAGGAACATCTGTATTTCTGTCCCTACTGTAAATGTAGGATGAATTTGTGAGTAAATTGCTAAGTAAATGAATAAGTGAGTGAGTGAATGAATTAAACATTACAACAGGTGAGCGTGAGGGCCTCCCTTGGAATTTCAAGGCCCCGGTTGAGTTTTGACTCAGCTTTTCCTTTGAAAGAATGGAGGACTGGGTCCTCTCCCGTAATCCTCATGGGGTGGCCGAGTGCCAAAGAGGTGAGAGGTCAATTCAGTTTTTTTGCATTTCCTTCCATGTTTCTTTATGCAGATAAATTATAAACATAGGTTCTTGCCTCTCCTTTCATACATAAAAGGCTCCCTGGTACACTGTTCACCCTTCAGGTTTTCCTTTGCCATCTTTTCAGATTCATAGCCATACCCTCCCTCTCTATCAGTCTCTCAGTATAATTACAAATACAGTCTGTTGCCTAAATTAGCATTTAGTAATTAACGTTATTATGCTTTTGGCGAACATGGTCCACAGATGAGCCATGTAGAGTACTAGGACTGCATTTCCTTTCCTGTACAACTCTTTGATTTTCCAGGAGTTGATAACTGCCAAACAACAATTATTCCCATGCTCCCCAACAAAATTTAAAAACAACTCAAAGGGACTTTCCATACATATTAGGTCGTCTCTGATCTGGGTGGGGCTCCCCTCCATACCCTGGGTCCTTTTGTCTAGCTGTCTTCCAGGGTCCTCCTCATCCTCATCTGGAGGACCCCTTTTCTCTTTCAGCTAGGTTAGATCACATTTCCTGAATCCCACACCATCCTTTTTTGATTTACCTCCTCATTTGAATGGAACACATCCTCCAGTAGCTTTCTGAGAAAGGGTATACAGGAAGTCAAGTTTTGGAGTCCTCAAACGTCTGATTATATCTTTTTTTTTTTTTTTTTTTGAGACTGAGTTTCACTCTTGTTGCCCAGGCTGGAGTGCAGTGGCACAATCTCGGCTTACTGCAACCTCCACCTCCCGGGTTCAAGCAATTCTCCTGTCTTAGCCTCCCGAGTAGCTGGGATTACAGGCATGCACCACCACACCCAGATAATGTTGTATTATTAGTAGAGATGGGGTTTCTCCGTGTTGGTCAGGCTGGTCTCAAACTCCTAACCTCAGGAGATCTGCCTGCCTCGGACTCCCAAAATGCTGGGATTATAGGCATGAGCCACCGAGCCCGGCCCTGATTATGTCTTTATTGCACCTTCATGCTTGATGTTTTGATGTTTAGCAATTCTAGCTGAATGTAACTTTTCCTTGAGGCCAGGCATGGTGGTTCACACCTGTAATCTCAGCACTTTGGGAGGCTGATGCAGGCGGATCACAAGGTCAGGAGATCGAGACCACGGTGAAACCCTGTCTCTACTAAAAATACAAAAAAAATTAGCCGGGCGTGGTGGTGGGCGCCTGTAGTCCCAGCTACTCGGGAGGCTGAGGCAGGAGAATGGCGTGAACCCAGGAGGCAGAGCTTGCAGTCAGCTGAGATTGCGCCACTGCACTCCAGCCTGAGCAACAGAGCAAGACTCCATCTCAGAAACAAACAAATAGAAAAATCTTTTCCTTGGAACTTTGAAAGCCTTGCTCTATTGTCTGCTAGTTTTTGCAAACCCAAAGCTGCTTGGATTCTTGATCCTTTGTATGACATCTGGCTTTCCACTGGACGCTTTTTAGGATTTTCTCTTTATTCTTGGTGCTCTGAAATTTCACAATGAGCCTTCAGTGCCTTTTTCATTCGTTGAGCTGAGGACTTGATATCTCACCCCCATTTTTTTAGAGCTGGGGTCTCGCTCTATCATCCAGGCTGGAGTGCAGTGTCACGATCACACCTCACTGCAGCCTTGACCTCCTGGGTTCAAATGATCCTCTTACCTCAGCATCCTGAATAACTGGGTCCACAGGTGTAAGCCATCATGCCTGGCTAATTTTAAATTTTTTGTAGCAATGGGGTCTTGCTATATTGTCCAAGCTACTCTCAATCTCTTGGGTTCAAGTGATCCTCCCACCTTGGCCTCCCAAAGTGCTGGGATTAGAGGCATGAGCCATTTTGTCCAGCCTATTTATTTATTTATTTTTGAGACAGAGTCTCACTGTGTTGCCCAGGCTGGAGTGCAGTGGTGTGATCTCAGCTCACACCTCTGCTTACTGGGCTCAAGCGACTCTCCTGCCTCAGCCTCCCCAGTAGCTGGGATTGTAGATGCCTGCCACCACACCCAGCTATTTTTTTTGTATTTTTTGTAGAGATGGGGTTTCATCATGTTGGTCAGGCTGGTCTCGAACTCCTGACCTCAAGTGATCCACCTACCTCAGCCTCCCAAAGTGCTGGGATTACAGGAATGTACCACCATGCCCGGTGGGCCTATTTATTTTTTTAAATTATTTATTTATTTTAAGAGAGAGTCTTACTCTGTCACCCAGGATGGAGTGCCATGGTGAGATCATGCTCACTACAGCCTTGAATCCCCAGCCTCAGGTGAGCCTCCTGCCTCAGCCTCCCAAAATGCTGAGATTACAGGCATGAGCCACTGCACCTGACCACTTTTAAACTGGAAACTCATCTTTCAACCCTAGATTTTTTTTCATTATTTGATCATCTCTTCCTCTATTTTTGAAGTGTCTCTTGATCAGGTGACAACCCTGCTTCATCGTAATTCATCCTCTAACGTTTTATTCTCTTTCATTTCCCATCTTTGCAGCTGCTTGTGTTCCATTTTCTGGGATATCTGCTTAACTTTTTTTTTTTTTTTTTTTTTTTTTTTTTTAGACAGAGTCTTTCTCTGTCGCCAGGCTGGAGTGCAGTGGCATGATCTCAGCTCACTGCAACCTCTGCCTCCCGGGTTCAAGCGATTCTCCTGCCTCAGCCTCCCGAGTAGCTAAGACTACAGGTGCCCGCCACCACACCCGGCTAATTTTTGAATTTTTAGTAAAGACGGGGTTTCACCATGTTGGCCAGGCTAGACTCTTGATCTCGTGATCCGCCCGCCTTGGCCTCCCAAAGTGCTGGGACTACAGGCGTCAGCCACCGCGCCCGGCCAATATCTGCTTAACTTTATCTTCCAGTCCTTACATGGAATTGTTTTACTCTGGCTATTACATACTCACATTTTAAGAGCATTTCCTCACTCTCTAAGGGTCGCTTTTACTTAACAGCATCCTGTACTTGTTTCATGGATATATTTTTCTCTTACCCCTCTGGGAATGTTAATTATATCTTTGCCTGCCTTGTCGGTTCCTTCTGAGTTTATTCCTCCCCCACCAAACCATTTTTCTCCATTGTTCTCCCCGCCCCTCCCTCCCTCACTCTCTCTCTCTCCCTCTCTTTTTCATGTTAAGACACTTTTCTAAAATGTGCAGTAACCCACAGGCATCACTTGCATTTAATCGTAAAACCTGAAACCGCAGTTAGAAGCCCCACACGTTCCGGGTCAGAGAGAGTGAAGTGTGTGTCAGCTCACACCCTAGATGGGCGAACCTGTTGTCCCCGAGACATGAGTCACAGCGGAGGGAACATTCATTTATTTCTGTGGATGTGTATGGACATTGATCTAGCATGTCATGTTCCAGGCTGTTCTGCAACCAAAGGAAAAGCTCTCTGTGCCATCCCAGTAGGCCACCAGGGCTGGCACAGAGAAGAGACTGGGAGCAGAGACCCACTAGTACAACCTGCAACACCCGCCGCTTCTGGGGGTCACAGAGTAGCTGGGACTCCGGGATTTTGACGAGGGCAGGACAGCCTCTCCAGCACCACAGTCCCAGACTGGATGCAGGAGAGAAATTGAGATTCTGATGGAGTTTCAAGCTGATGCCACAGATGAGACCATCTGGCTTGTGGCCCAGCTCCTAGGTGGGGAAGCCTGTGTTTTCTATCCACTGACATGCACTGCATTGAGGGGAGGGGTCCACTTTGCTACTGGAGCAGGAAGAGCAGGACTCAGTTTCAGCCCTGCCCCACCACCCCGAGCCTTTGCTTTACTCCCTTTGCCAGTGTCTGGTCTGCAGGCGGTGGGGCAGCCTCCTTCAGCCCTCTCCCTAATCTGTGCAGACTGGCCAAGAGGAAGGGTGACCTGCTTATCTGGAAGAGGAAGAGGTGGTCCCTACACTCCTCCCCTCCTCCTCCTAAGTCTTCTTCCTTAAATGTTCTGCGCTCCAGAGGGTCCACTGGGTGCTCGAGGGAGGCCAAGTCTGGGTGGTCTCAGCGTGTGGATAGGGGCAGGGCCAGGAGGCAGGGATTCAGTGTCAGAATTGGGCTGTGAACTCCCAGGGTCCCTAAGGGTATCAGGCCTTACAGGAGTGTCCCTGCTGCTCATTCGTAGAGCTTGGTTGTCAGAGCCAGTTGCCGTGGCACATGCCTGTAATCCCAGTGCTCTGGGAGGCTGAGGCCAGAGGATCACTTGAGGGCAGGAGTTCGAGACCAGCCTGGGCAACATAGCAAGACTTCCCCTCCCCCAAAAAAAAGAAAAGAAAGAAAGGAAAGACCCTGGTTGGCCCATCATTTCTGGGGAAGGTTGCTGGGTTTTGTGATGCACCCCAGGACCTGGTAATTAACCAGTTATTTCACCCAAGTCTATACTCAGCCGAAAACTCACATGTGCAGTTTCCGTGTCATTTCCCCAACACCCCCAGGTTGGGGCTGCAGAAGTTACCAACACCAATTTCTGTGGTCCTTTAGGTCGGGAGCGTTTGAGGGGAGGATGGGGTTTTGGGGGATATGAGGCTTGGGGTGCCTGAGTGGGCTCCATGGAGAAGGGGGCTGGCTGGAGGGAGTTGTGCCCGTGCCTGAAGAGGGGCGCTCACACTGTGTCCCCTTCTTTGTCCTCCCCCCACCCCCACCCCATCTGCTTTTCCTGCCTGTCCTCACCTTGAATTCTGTGTCCACCGCCCTCTGGCTGCATCCTGGACTTTCCTGGTGTCTCCCTGTTGACCTTGCTGTTTCCCTGTCTCTGTCTCTGTGCGTCCATGTGTTCCCCACTGTCTCCCCCTCCGCCTCTCCCTGCATTCCTGTTCCTCCTGGGCTCTCCCTGGGTCCTTATGTGCATCCGCCTTTCCCCCCACGTGTCCCTTCTCCCCTCCTCCTCATCCTCCCGGCGGCGTGCGCCGCCTGCCTCTCCCCGGCCGGCCACACGGTGGCGCTGTGTCCTGCTCGCCCGCCCGCTCGCTGCTCGCCCGCAGCCTGCAAGCGCAAGGAGCAGGAGCAGCAGAAGGAGCGCGCGCTGCAACCCAAGAAACAGCGCCTGGTGTTCACCGACCTGCAGCGGCGCACGCTAATCGCCATCTTCAAGGAGAATAAGCGGCCGTCCAAGGAGATGCAGGTCACCATCTCGCAGCAGCTTGGCTTGGAGCTCAACACCGTCAGCAACTTCTTCATGAACGCGCGGCGCCGCTGCATGAACCGCTGGGCTGAGGAGCCCAGCACGGCTCCCGGGGGCCCCGCTGGCGCCACGGCCACTTTCTCCAAGGCCTGAGGCGCCCCGGCCCTGCGCCCTCCCTGCCTCCACGGCCTGGGCGCTGTGCCCCCACGTCTCCTCCCCTCATCCTGCCGGCCCGGAGACCCGCCCCCAGGGGGCACCTGGAGGGGGTGCTGTCCGGGCCCCCCACACCCGGGGAGGGGGAAGCAGCACACCCCCCAGCCCAAGTGCACAAAAAGGGCCCCCCTCCCCCCTCCATGCCCACTCCCTCCAGGCCAAAGGAAGCCCTCCACCCCCACAGAGGAGAGGGAGTGACAGAAAGGGGTTCCCCAGCCCCCTCTTCATTCAGGACGCCCAGAGGGCCTCGAGAAAAACCAGGGCTCACTGTGTTGTCCCCTAAAGCGGGTCAAGAAGCACATACTAGAAATATAAACCGGGTATTTAAAAAAGGAATTTTAAAGAATAACCCCTCCTCCGCCAGATCCCCTGCCCCGCCCCCCGAGGAAGGTAGAAGAAACCTTCCTTCCTCCCCACCCGCCCTGGCCCCTCACCCCAGAGACCTCAGCCCCTTCCAAAGTCGCCAAAAACCCACATCAGGCCGGATCCTTACGGTCCCCCACCCTCCCCAAAACCAACCCCACCCGCTGGCAGGACGGCCCCTGAGGCCGAGAACTGAGCTGCCCCTCCCAGCGGCTAGGATTCCTCGTGCCAAGAATCGCCTGCCTTAAAGGCTGGGGAGGGGCCTGCGGCGGGCGCCCAGCACCCACGGGCAAGCACCCTTCCCACCCCATCCCAGGCCGCAGGGGACGGGGGGCTCCCACATGCGGGTAAACTCCAGACGCCCCCGCCCCGCCATCTCTGTTGAGTTCACTTTACCTTTAGGCACCTTCGTGGAGCGCAGGGAAGGACGCAGCCCCGGACACGGGAGACCGCGTCCACGCTCCCCGGAGAAGGGGACCCCGACGGAGAAGGCGCCGCTGGGGCCGCCCGGAGAAGCCCCTCTGCACGGGGCCGTGGAGCCGCTTCCTGCGTGGAACCTTCTGGAATTGACCGCCCCCCTTTCCTCCCGCTTCGGAGGCTGAACTGGGCTTGCAGGGGGCAGCGGGGTTGAACCTGGTGTTGGTCTCCACTCTCGCCAAAGAGAGAAGAAGCTGAAGAAGGTGGAATCTGCTTGCTCCAGTTTTTGCCAAAAAAATTTACAAGTGGGAAGGGTCGGAAATGAAGATGAGCGCCCCCCTCCCACCCCGCGCCCTCCCCCGCTCCTCTCATCTGGTCCGGGTGACCTCCGAGACTGGCCGGCCGTGGGATCCCAGGAGCCCGCCTCCCCCGGGGGTTCAAGATCCGAGGCCAGAAGGATTCCCCTCCCTGAAATCCCCCCACCCATCGGCTGCCTCCCAGGGAGGAAGCGGCCCGCCCACCCCCCTTGAAAATGCAAAAGACATTTCTAGTGAAATGCCCCTCCCCTCCCCCAGGTAAAGGCTACCTCACTCAAGCTCATGTCTGTGATTGGAAAATCACGCCTGATACCAAAGATTTCTCCCAAGGATTTGTGCTGGATGACAGGATTCCCTGGCCTGGGACCCGGCTCGGGGCCCCGCCTGCCGGGTGCCACCCCTTCCCCAACGCGAGAGCGAGAAAGAGAGAGGGAAAGAGAGAGAGAGAGAAAGAGAGACCGGGAGAGAGGGAGGGAGAGGATCGTGAGGTCCATGAGTGCCTTCTTCTTGAACCAAAGACGTGTATGGAGTGTTCTCTTGTCCTTATCGACTCGCTCTGCTCCCAGCTTTCCAAGCGACCGGATCTGAGTGATGCTTCTAGAACATTTGGGTGTTGGGGGGTTCCTAATAGTAGAAATGGTCCCCATTCCTGCTCAGCACCCCACCTCTCTGCCCCAACACAGACACACATGCAGACAACACGCAGACACACACATGCAGGCACTCACAGACACTTGCACACACAAACGTGCACACACATGCAGAGACATGCATGCAGACACACGCAGGCACACACATACGAAGAGATGTATGCAGACACGCAGGCACACACAGCAGACACAGACATGCAGGAACACATGCACACACACGCAGAGACACACACATGCACACACACTGGCTCCTGTTCTTCTGTGGTGTCACCGGGTGCCAGCAACTCAGTATCTCCCACCTCCCACTAAAACCTGGGCCTCAGTTTCTCTCCTGTCCCCACCCCTAAGTTCCTGATGGATGAACCTAGAGTTGTCCTGTCCACTGCAGGCCAGACTGACGTAGCCTATGGGCCCAGCAGGTCCAGGGCCCACGTTTTAATTTCTTTTGAAAAAGCTTTAGGCCAGTGACTGGGCACGGTTGGCTCACACCTGTAATCCCAGCACTTTGGGAGGCCGAGGCCGGCAGATCACGAGGTCAGGAGATCGAGACCATCGTGGCTAACACGGTGAAACCCCATCTCTACTAAAAATACAAAAAAATTAGCTGGGTGTGGTGGTGGGCACCTGTAGTCCCAGCAACTGGGGAGGCTGAGAGGCAGGAGAATGGTGTGAACCCGGGAGGTAGAGCTTGCAGTGAGCCGAGATCGCACCACTGGGCGACAGAGCAAAGACTCTGGCTCAAAAAAAAAAAAAAATTTTTTTTGGTCCAAGAAGATGCGGACCTATTCAACATACCATATTATTTGTTTTTATACCAAGGTAGCCTATAGATATACAATGTTTTAAATTTCTCTTTTAGAAACAGGATTTTGCTCTGTCACCCAGGCTGGAGTGCAGTGGTACAATCGTAGCTCACTGCAGCCTCGACTACCTAGGCTCAAGTGATCCTCCTGCCTCAGCCTCCCAGTAGCTGGGGCCACAAGCACGCACCACTATGCCCAGCTAAATTTTTTAAGGGATTTCTTGTAGAGATGGGATCTCGCTATGTTGCCCAGGCTGGTCTTGAACTCCTGGCCCCAAGGGGTCCTCCTACCTCGGCCTCCAAAAGTGCTAGGATTACAGGTAGGTAGACATTTAGTGGAGGAAAGGGCTCTCAAAGGCAATAAAATGCTTCTGATCCAAGAGAATCACGCTGCAGCCCTGGCCCAGTGAGCTTCTCAGAAAATTGATGCCTGGGCCTCAGGCACTGGCCAGAGCATGGGCCTGACAGGGGGTGGGTCTCCTAGATGCCCTCTGCCTGGCCTTCAGGGCCCCAAGGGTCAGACACTAGGGGGCCTCCAGTTTTGTTCCCTGCTGGAAATTTAGGACTTGACTTGGGATCGTTCTTGTTGTGGAACGTTTTAGCTATGCTGAACTGTGGTCAGATCAGGTCAAGCCTCTTGGTCACAGAAGTGGCCCAGGAGCACTTTGGGAGGCCGAGACAGAAGGATTGCTTGAGGCCAGGAGTTTGAGACCAGCCTGGGCAACACAGCAAGACCCCACCTCTACAAAAAAAATAAAGTGGCCCAGGACTCCTGGGTCCTTTTCAGATATCTTCATCTCTCTCTCTCACACTCTCACACACACAAACACACACACACACACCTGTTCCCGGCCCCATCCCAAACTTGGCCAGACCCCACAGAAGGCTCTATCCCCGACCCACCCCCCAGCCCCTTGGGCCCTCTCCTGCCTCCCCCCCCCATGCCCACTTGGCTGTCACATACCAAAGAGCATCCATTCTCCATGCAGGGAACAACACCTCCAGCACAATTCCTTCGAGCCTTTGACAATTTTCTCTGAAATACCTCAAAATATTTAATGTTATAGTTTATGTGATTTAAAAAAAAAAATCCTTAGCTAGTTTTTGGAATACGTGACTTGAAGCTTTATACCGTTAAATTATAATTTTGCAGACGATGGCATGTCGTTTCTTTGACGAGTTCCGTGGGAGACGCATTGAATGTCAGGACTGGAGACCAGAGGAAAAGTCAGAGGGAGCGTGATCGCGAGAGAGACTGCGGCAGAAAGGACCAGTGGCGTTTACAGATTTCTTATTTAAACGAGTCCTTTAGGGAAGAGAGAGGGAGAGAGAGAGAGAGAGCGAGAGCGAGAGAATGAGAGTGAGAGAGAGGGAGAGGGAGAGAGAGAGGCAGAGGTATATCTTTCTGTTCTCTGGCTTGTTCTGTTTCTTGTTTTCTGGAGTCATGTCTTATAAGAGTATTTATTATTCTCTGTGCTCTGTGTTCAAATGTAATTTAAGAAAAAAAAAGGAAGAAAAATGCAAAAAAAAAAAAAGAAAATGGAATTTGAGTTGGTGCATGACTAATGTACTCTTTCTTGACGCTAATTGTAATAAAGTGGTCGGGGTGGGGGGCGGGGGGCGTGGCCCGGTTCCGTGTCGCTTCTGTGTGTCTGGTGCCCGATCGGTGCTGTTCGGTGGTTTTTCGTTACTGTTTCTTTCCTCCTTTCTAAGGAACTGTGTCCAGCTGGGACAGGTGGACGGGGCTCTAGGTAGCGGGGGCGGGAGCAGAGCCTCAGTGCCCAGGTCTCCTCTGCCTCCCAGCCCCTGCCTGCCCCAGCCAGGTGGGAACCACCGAGCCCCCCCAGCCATTCCTGGTTCTTGGGGGCGCTCTGGTGTCCTCGACATCTTAGACCACCCCAAACCCGCATCACCCGGTTGGTTTCACTTTAGCATGAACTCCCAAGTGTCTTGTTCAGAGGAGAGAGACAATCAGCCTATTCTTGTCTTGTCGCCCAGGGTGGTGGTGGATGCGGGTACGCCCCAACTTCCTGAGATCTGAAGGACCCTCCTGAGGCCCCCAACAGCAGGCACCAGCACCGCCCCCCCTCACCTCCACCCAGACAGCCTCAGCCTCCCCTCCCTGGACTGGGCATGACTCCGGCTTTCTGTCCTGTCTGGGAGGCAGGGCGTGCACGCCTATAGAGACCCCTCCCTCCCAGCCCACTTTGGGAGCCTAGAGAACAGAGGACCCCCCAAAATCATCAAAGGGGGCTCTGGGACAATGTCCTCTGCCTCTGACTCCTCTTGTGCCATGAGGCCATGTCCCTGAGCCATCCCCAAACAGCCCCTGGAGGTGGAAGGGGCACAGATGTGCTGGCCTGGGAACCGAGGCTGGAGGAGAGAGCAGCAGGGGAGAGATGAGAGGGGCCGCTTTCGGGGACAGGCCCCAGTAGGGGGGGCGGGGAAGCTAAAGGGGGTGCTTCTCACCCCATAAAGCAGAAAGCCCCGGTCTGGAGGGCTGGGCCCGGGCCTGAGGGCTCAGCCGACCTGAAATCTGAAATGATGCCGGGGCCAGGATGCTCCTTGCACCAGCCGCAGCTTGGGCCATTTCACATTCTCTGCCCCAAGTGGTTTAAGCAAAATCAGGCCAAGAGACTCTGGGGGCTCCTCCTCGTGGCCCTGTCGGACCCCTGCGGGGGCTGATTTTGGTGGAATGAGCTCAGCTGGGGGGGAGGGAAGAGCCAGGAGGCCCTGCGGCCTTGAGTGTTTTGAACAGACTGGAACCGAGGGCTGCTTTCAGGGGAGACACCACTTGGACTCTCCAAAGTCCCCTCCCCTCCAGTGACAGGGGAGAGAAGCCCTTTTCCACCTTCACCCTCGGGCGACAGGCTTAAAAGTTTAAAAAAAAAAAAAAAAGTCTCGTCATTGTTAACCATTGCTGTGCTGGGTTTGTTGATTTGTTTTTCTTCAATAAATTATTTTCTAGTCACTCATCTGGGTGTGTGTGTTGGCCGACGGGTCCGGCACAGATGCGGGCACAGATGCGGGGCGGGAATGGAACTCACCCACCTCAAGGCTGGGGCGGGAGGGCGGGAGTGCAGGGAAGAGGGACTTTGCTTCCACCCAGCTCGCCCCTCTCTGCTCTTGAGTCCCATCTTCTTCCTGGGCCAGCAGCCTGCTCTGAGCCTCCACCGCCCACACAGCTCCACCACCCACAGGGAATGGTTAAGAATCAGAAAGAAAAGCTTGGCGCCTTTGAAAGAAAAGCTTGGTGCCTTTGAGTCAACCAAGCCCCAAGATGCAGACCTTGTCAGGACCTGCTTCTGTGACATCACTGCTCACTGCTTTCTGGAGTCTAAAGTGAACGGAGACCCCAGCGAATGAAGGTGTATTTGAAGGGGAGAAACCAGGGCTTCCCGATAGACGAAGAAGCCAGATGGTACCAGAACTGGAATTTATAAACTTTCTTGGGAGGGGCCAGCTGTCAGGCAGTGGGGGAGCCACAGCTTTTAATAAACAACTTTTGAGAGCAATGAAGCTTGACCCACATTATCTTACCCCAGTATGAAGAAGAAAAGTTTTCCCTGCAAATACCCAGCTAGAGCACTAGAGGTCAGTGCTTTGATTTAAAAACCAGGAAGGAATACTCCATCACAAAAAAACTGTAGGGAAAGAGTGAGCCTCAATTAGCGCTGGGGTCAGATGGTCCCTGGTTTATTAGAAAAAGAAAAGCATGTGGAGCCCCTGTCTTTAGAGGGAGGCCCCTGCATGCTGGGTGACTTGCAGCAGAACTGGCTGGCGCTTCATCCTCCCCAGGAAGGACATCTTCCTGAGATGCCAGTGTGACTCCTTTGGGCTCGAAGATCTCTCTTCATCAGATGGGTCTAGGGATTCAGATGCTATGTCACTGCTGACCCCTGGTCCCCTCCGCAGAGGGCAATGACTGCTCCTCTGGGGGCAAGGATGGCTGCTCCTCCCCGGGCACCAGCAGCCACTCCATGGATGATGATGACTGCTTCTCCACAGGCCAGGGCTCCACCTCCATAGGCTGCTCGCTCGTGGACGTGGACGATTCCGCCAGACTTGGTGGCAGAGTCTCCACCTGAGATTCGTGGGTCTTGTCTGGAAGTGGCACCGTCCCCTCCTTGGGGGTGAGGGGCTCCTTTTGCCAGCTCTTCCATAATGGTGCGGAGGGCTTCGAAAATGCTGACTTCTCCTCTGAGGAGTCTGGCTGGCTCTCCAATGTCAGCTGGCCTGAAAGCAATGACTGGCTCCCCGGAGGCTGTGGCTGGCTCTCAGAAGATGACAGCTGGCTTTCTCTGTGCAACGGCGGTTTCTCCTGATGAGAATATGACCTCTCCTTGGTCAACGGCAACTTCTCAGGAGAAGATGGCCTCTGCTTGGGTGACAGTGGCCTCTCCTGTACCCTTGGCAATTGCTCCTGGAAAGACCCAGAGAGCCTGTGGGTGCCGGTAAGCACATATCTGGGGAGGGCAAGTTGGTTTTCTGAATAAAAAGCAGATTGTCTATCCATAGAAAATGATGAGCTACTTGTAGGGAAGTGCTGTGCTTCCAGGAAGGACATCTGCCCCTGTGACTGGCGCTTCTTCTTCCCCAGGAAGGACATCTTCCTGAGATGCCAGTGCGACTCCTTTGGGCTTGAAAATGCCTCTTCATCAGATGGGTCTATGGATTCAGATGCTATGTCACTGCTGACCCCTGGTCCCCTCCGCAGAATTGTGCCCTGAGTGATGAGGTCTGCGTAGCCCTCACGGTGGGAGAAGGCATAGCTGGAACGCCGGGTGCGAGACTCGCGGTATAAATGAGGCAAGGGCTCCACGGCGAAAATCTCCTCGCTCGGGCCCTCCTCCACCTTCTCCTCCTGAAAAGCAAAGGGGAGAGCAGGGGAATCAGACTTCTACGCTTGGCTGACGGCTCTCCGGTGACCTGTCCCCCGAGGAGGAGAGGCAGGATTCAAAGCCCTTGGCCACTATGGATTGGCTAGGTTCTTCTCTACCCAGTTGACTCAATTAGACTCCTCAACTCCCAGTGTCGAGTTCTAAGGAGGACTCTAGTCCTTTGCTTTTCAAGACCCATTAATTGGCCTTGCCCTGGAAACTAACCCTGGCTCAGCCAATCAGAGTCCTTCCCTGAGACTTAACTCTAGACCAGCCACCAGGTGCCTTGGCTGCCCTTTAGTGGCAAATCCAGGAGAGGTGAGCCTGGAACAGCCATGTGTCCAGCCTGTGCAGTAAAGGTGGCAGGAGCTGGGCAGGGAGAACAGAGGTGGCAGGGCAGTACACCGTTCCAGTCAATTCTGGGGCCCATCTCAGCTGCAACCTGCTTTTCCATATATGTTTTGGTTACGTGGGCTAGTAAGTCTCCCTCCCTTTTTTTTTTTTTTTTTTTTTTTTTTGAGGTGGGGTCTTGCTCTGTTGCTCAGATAGGAATGCAGTGGCAAAATCATAGCTCACTGCAGCCTCAACTTCACAGGCTCGAGCGAGCCACCTGCTTCGGCCTCTCAAAGTGCTGGGATTACAGGTGTGAACCTCTGCGCCCAGCCTTGAGCATATGTCCTCAAGGTGCATCCATGCTGTGGCCTTTGTCAGAGCCTCACTCCTTCTCATGGCTCAGGCGTGTTTCATTGCACGGATGGAGCACGCTGTGTTGACCCACTCGTCTGTCGACGGACTCTTGTTTCCAAGTTCCTCCTTTTGCCTAAACCACTTCAAGATTGTTTCCGTCATCTCAGTCCCCAAGCCCTAGATCATTCAGGGTAGAATCTGACGGTGTCGGCTGGGCACGGTGTGGCTCATGCCTGAAATCTCAACATGTCGAGGCCGAGGCAGGAGGATTGCGTGAGCCGGGGAATTCGAACCAGCCTGGGCACCATAATGATACTCCATCTCTAGAAAAAAGCTAAAAAATTAGCTGGGCATGGTGGTGCATGCCTGTGGCCTCAGCTACTTGGGAGGCTGAGGTGGGAGGATCACTTGAGCCTGGGAGGTTGAGGCTTCAGTGAGCCATGATCACGCCACTGCACTCCCACCTAGGCAACAGAGTGAGACGCTCTCTCTAAATAAATCAATTAATTAAATAGAAACATTAAGGCCGGGCGCGGTGGCTCACTCCTATAATCCCAGCAGTTTGGGAGGCTGAGGCGGGCGAATCACTTGAGGTCAGGAGTTTGAGACTAGCCTGGCCAACATAATGAAACACCATCTCTACTAAAAATACAAAAATTAGCTGGACGTGGTGGTGTGCGCCTGTAATCCCAGCTGCTTGGGAGGTTAAGGAAGGAGAATTGCTTGAACCCAGGAGATGGAGGTTGCAGCGAGCCGAGATTGTGCCACTGCACTCCAGTCTGGGTGACAGCACAAGACCCCTCTCAAAAAATAAAAATAAATAAATAAATAAAACCTTAAGAGTCCAATGGCATCAGCATTGGAACCCAGGGTGGCCTTTGGGTGCTTTCTGCTGCTTTGTCTGGGAAGTGAGGTCTCCCTTCTTGGGGAATCGGGTCCCGGGGGCACTGGGCACGTGTCAGGGCTCCGCACCCACCCTTCCCCCCAGCCCAGTGTCTTGGAGGGTCGAGAGGGGCTGGGACACCTTGCAGTCCCTACACCCTGCGTGGCTCCCCCACCAGGGTCCTGGAATGTACCAGGTGAGGACCCCAGGCCCAGGCCCACCTCACCTTGGCGAGCAGCTTCTTGAGGGCTGGGAAGATGACCCGGAGGGCCAGGACAGGGAAGGTGTTTATGGACACGCTCAGCAGGACCACCAGCAGGATGGAGGGGGAGGACAGCACACTGCGGTCAGCGTCTGGGGGCAGGGCGGGGTCACAGCAGAGCCTGCTGGAAGCCTGTGCCGCCTTCCCTGCCCCCAGCCCCGAAGACGCCCCCAGGCCACGGAGCGCCCTGGTGCCTTTGTGCCTGGTTTATAAAGGAGCCCGTTCCCCGGGACACTTTGCCAGACGACTGTCATGAGCAACCTGCCACCTCTTCCATCAGGGACCCCCGGCACCACGACCGCCCATCACACTTCCCCACGGGGGCTCACACAGAAACGGGAAGGTCTTGGGGGATACTCTGAAGAGCCACAAGCCCTGGGTGATGTTGGTCATGATGGCGTAGAAACCCAGGCTGAGAACGATGGTCACCACGCACAAGACAGTCCAGTACTTGATGATAAGAATGACCTGGACAGGCAGCATGGGGTAAATCCGGTGCCCGGCGGAGCTTGCACCAGGACACCCGCCCCTAGGGTCCAGGGAGGGCACCCAGCAAGGCCCCCAAAGCAGTGGTCCCCGGGGGAGGAGGCCTCCATAGGCCGTGTCCAAGGCCCCGGGGAGGTGAGGACCTTGCCCACCTCCATGGTGATGGACAGCAGGCCGGACAAGGCCACCACGACCGCAAAGGACTGGTGGTCGCTGAAGCTGGCAGGTCCCGCCGTGTCACGGCTGATCCACAGCGTCATGAAGAAGTTGACCAGAGAGGTGGCCACGCCGTGGGCGATGGCTTGGACGAAGACCCAGTAGTTGAAGAGCTCGTCCTTCTGCCCCGCCAAGTACAGCTCCGGCTGCTCCAGGCTCTGCTCCGCGCTCACGTCCTGGGGGCAAGGGGAAGCTCTTGGGATTGTGGGGGATGGGGGACCCCCAACAGAGATCAGGACCTCCTTGGGCAGGCCAGTAGGGTGGCCACTCTCTGTCTGCGGCTCTTTGAGTTTAAGCGAATTAAAACCAAGGAAGGCCAGGCACGGTGGCACACGCCTGTAATCTCAGCACTTTAGGAGGTCAAGGTGGGAGGATCGCTTAAGGCCAGGAGTTTGAGACCAGCCTGGACAACATAGTGAGACCTCCCATTTCTAAAAAAAACCGTTTAAAGTGGCCAGGTGTGGTGGTGGGCACCTGTAATCCCATCTACTTGGGAGGCTGAGGCAGGAGGATCATTTGAGCCCAGGAGTGGAGGCTGCAGTGAGCTGTGATCGCACCACTGCACTCCAGCCTGGGTGAGAGAATGGGACCTCATCTACAGAATAAAATAAAATGCAATGGAAAGAGCCCTGGAGGTTGGTCACGTGGCCACACGAATGCACTGGGTGCTGCTGAGCTGTATGCATGAGTCTGGCTGAGACAGGGTAGTTTACATGATTTGTATTCCACCACGGTTAAAGATGCCAGCAAGGCCGGGCACGGTGGCTCATGCCTGTAATCCCAGCACTTGGGGAGGCCAAGGCGGAGGGATCACCTGAGGTCAGGAGTTCAAGACCAGCCTGGCCAACATGGTGAAATCCTATCTCTACTAAAAATAAAAAAAATTAGCCGGGCATGGTGGTGCACGCCTGTAATCCCAGCTACTTGGGAGGCTGAGGCAGAAGAATCACTTGAACCCGGAAGGCAGAGGTTGCAGTGAGCTGAGACTGTGCCACTGCACTCCAGCCTGGGCAACAGAGCGAGATCCTGTTGCGAGCTAAAAAAAAAAAAAACGGTTCTAGCAAACATGAAATGAGATGTAAAATCCGGTCCCTGGGTCACATCGGCCGCAGCACAAGCGTTCCTCACTGGGCACATGTGGCTGCCAGCTTCTGTGCTGGATTGCATAGGTGTGGGACACTTCCATCATCTGGAACGTTCCATGTGACCCACCCTCCCAACTCCAGATCGCATAGCTGGGGCCTCTTGGAGCTGGGGGATGATAAACCTAGCAGAGTCATCTGCTCTGATCCCCTCTCCCCATTGCATGGATGGGTAGACAGAGGCCCAGGGGCTCCAGCACAGGGTGGGGGCTCCCACACACAGGAGGAGCTGGACGGCCCCAGGATGAGCATAGGCTCCAGTGGGAGGAGGTCAATGGCAGTGGGTAGGGAGAGGTACTGGACTGCACCCCTTGAGCCCCACCCCATGGCCTGAAGGTCTCCCAGCCCCCCTCTCCCCAAGGAGCAGAGGAGAGGAGGAGAGGCTGAGCAGAGACCCAGCCTTGCCCTGCTCACCTGCTCAAAGAGCCCAATGTAGAGAACTGGCAGGGTGCTGTACAGGAGGTTGAAAAGAGCCAGGAACCATCCTTCATACAGGGGCTGAGCCGGGGGAGAAAGGCAAGAAGAACAAGTCAGCCTCCAGACACCCAAGGAGCCTGCCAAGCGGGCACCCAGGGAGGGTTCTGGGTGAGGTAGAAAGTCGAGTTACACTCAAGGTTGGGGCTGGGACTGGGGTGGGGTGAAGTGTGGACTGATAAAGGTGGGAAGATAAAGGGAGAGAGGAAAGCATGATCAAATTCCCTCATAACGGCACCTCTGAGTTTTTGTTTTAATTGGATGGCCTCAAAAAAGATACAGGCCAGGCACGGTGGCTCATGCCTGTAATCTCAGCACTTTGGAAGGCTGAGGCGGGCAGATCACTTGAGGCCAGGAGTTTGAGACCAGCCTGGCCAACATGGTGAAACCCCATCTCTACTAAAAATATAAAAATTAGCTGGGTGTGGTGGTGGGCTCCTGTAATCCCAGCTACTCGGGCGGCTGAGACAGGAGAATCGCTTGAACCCAGGAGATGGAGGTTGCACTGAGCCGAGATCACACCATTGCACTCCAGCCTGGGCAACAAGCGTGAAACTCTGCCTAAAAAAGAAAAAAAAAAAAAAAAGGCTGGGTGTGATTGCTCATGCCTGTAATCCCAACACTTTGGGAGGCTGAGGCGGGCAGATCACAAGGTCAGGAGTTCAAGACCAGACTGGCCAACATGGCAAAACCCTGTCTCTACTAAAAATACAAAAATTAGCTGGTTTTGGTGGCAGGTGCCTGTAATCTCAGCCACTGGGGGGCTGAGGCAGGAGGATCGCTTGAACCCGGGAGGCGGAGGTTGCAGTGAGCCAAGATTGTGCCACTGCACTCCAGCCTGGGCAACAGAGCGAGACTCTGTCTCAAAAAATAATAATAATAAAAATAAAACAGAAACCAATATATACTTACTAAGGGGTTTCCGTAAAACTCTCTCTCAAATGCCCAGGTATTAGTGATGGGGGCTCATTCCTTCTCAAAGGCACCTGACTCCCAACAGCTTCCCTACACGCAGGGAACAGCACTGCCCTGGGCCTCTTCTAGTCCTTGTCATGATACCGCTCAGAGTCTTGAGTGGAGCGCCAGCTCCCACATCGGATCTTCTCTGGGGTTCAAGGTCTTGTTCCCTCAACTGTCCCTAGAAGGGGAGGTCCATGTGCAGTGCCTGCCCTTGCTTGAAAGCTCTGAGTGTGCCCGGCACGGTGGCTCACGCCTGTAATCCCAATACTTTGGGAGGCTGGAGTGGGCAGGTCACCTGAGGTCAGGAGTTTGAGACCAGCCTGGCCAACATGGTGAAACCCCGTCTCTACTAAAAATACAAAAATTAGCCAGGCCTGATGGTACAACGCCTGTAATCCCAGCTACTCGGGAGGTGGAGGCAGGAGAATCACCTGAACCCGGGAGGCGGAGGCTGCAGTGAGCCCAGATCGTGCCATTGCACTCCAGCCTGGGTGACAGAGTGAGACTCTGTCTCAAACAAAACAAAACAAATATCCTGGAAGTTGTTGGGCACAGAGCTAGACAGGGACCATCACTTCCCTTCACCTGGACTCTAGGCCTCCACTAATGCAGCCTTGCCATGTAGCCTCAGGCAAGCCCTGCCCACCGAGGATTCCGGGGTTCTCAGTGTGCCCAGTGCTGCTCCTAGCAGCTATGGGAGGGGCACGACATCCCCAGAGGCCCTGGTCATGGATGGGGCAGCCAGGCCGGGGGACGCACCTGGGCAGTGAAGCCATTGTAGCAGGCGAACCAGACCTGCACCATCATGCTGGCCATGGTCTTATAGAAGAAGTAGCGCAGGAACTTGCAGATCCGCACGTAGGACCAGCGGCCGTGCACCAGCAGGAGGCGCTGCAGGAAGCAGAACTGGCCCAGCACGAAGTCGCTGTTCTGAACAGCCTGCATGCCCTCCTGGCCGGCCAGCCCCACGCCCACGTCCGCGGCTGCGGGGCACAGGCAGCGGGTCAGCCCCTCGCACGCCCCCAGACCCCCCATCGTTCCGTCCCTCATCAGCCCCCCCCACGGGCCTCAGGTCCCCCCAGTCCCACCGCCACCTCCATCAGCCGCCCCCACTCGCCCCGGGCACCCCCAGCCCTGCCGCCGCCACCCACTCTTAATCATGTTGACGTCGTTGGCGCCGTCCCCGATGGCCAGGGTCACCACCTGGTGGTACTTCTTGACCAGGGCCACGATCAGGGCCTTCTGCTTGGGCGTCACGCGGCAGCAGATGACCGCCTGGCAGTTGGACGCCAGGTCCACGAAGGCGCGCTCCTGCAGCACCTCGGACCGACGGCGAGCTCCGGAATCGTCGGCCGAATCCTCGGCCGGCGGCGAGGACAGCGGGAGCCCGAACCTCCGGCACAGCAGGGACAGGCGCCTGGCGTAGAGGAAATCCCTCCTGGACTGGCCGGGCTCCTGCCACGCCTCGTCCATGTTCACGTTCTGCACCAGGGCGCGCGGCTCCTTCCGCAGGGACACCAGCAGCTTGTCCTGGCCGGCGGGGAGGGGATTGTGCCAGGCGCCGCGGCCTCCAGTCCAGCCTGGACCCTGCCCGGCCCTCGGCCTTGCCAGCAGCCCCCACCCCGGGGCCCTTTGAGGCCCCCACCCCGAGCCCGCCGCCCCTCCAGGCCCCTCCCTGGCGCCGGGACCCCGCCGTCCACCCTGAGCGACACTGACCAGGAAGTCTCCGTTAATGACCAAGGCCAACTTGACCTGCGACAAGGACTTCTTGGTTAGAAAGTCGTTATTGCTTTCCCAGTAGGTCTCCAGGATGCGGCTGTCGGGGCGGGCGCAGGGGTCAGCGGGGCAGGGGAGGGGGCGGGCTTCTCCCCACTTCCCCGGGAGCTCCACTGCCCCTCCCAACCCCTCCACTGCCCACTCCCTCACCGCTGCCCCTCCCCCTCCCCCTCTCCCCCACCTCTGCCCCTCCCCCTCCCCTCCCCGGCCCATTTCCCCTGTTCCTTCCCCTCCCCTCCCTCTCGCCTCCCCTCCCTCTCCCCTCCCGCTCCATCCACTGTCCCTCCCCGCCCCTTTCCCCTGCCCCTCCGCCTACCCTCCACTGCCCACTTCCCCACCTCTGCCCCTACCCCTCTCCCTCACCTTCCCTCTCTCTCCCCTCCCCTCTCTCTCCTCTGCTCCTCCCCCTCCTCTGCCTCTCCCCCTCTCCCTCCCCTGCCCCTTCCCCTTCCCTTGAGGCTCCCTCCACTGCCCACTCCCCCACTCCTTCCTCCTACCCTTCTCTCCCCTCTCAATCTCCCGCTTCCCATTGTGCCTCGGGCTCCCCGTCCAATGAGACAAGCACCTGGGCCAGGTGCCCCTTGTCCTCACCTCCCTACTCCCCTTGCTCACCCCCCCCAACCCCACACTTCTTACGTAATCTCCTTCTCCTCCAGAATGAGCATATTCTCTGACAGCAGCTCGCAGGCGAAGCCGACGTTAACAGCGGTCTCTGCGAACCAGAACCAGACCTGCTCAGCACCTCTGTGACCCGCCCTGCACCGGCGGCCTGGGGGCCACGCCCACTCTACCCAGTGGACCCTGGCCCGACCAGTGGCAGCCGCATGCCCCACCCCCTGGCCATGGTGATTGGTTCAGAGAAGGGCTTGTAACCCAGGCTCGCCAATGAGAGCCAGCCCTGAGATTTTGACTGCAGTTCTGGCTGGAACTGGGCTGCTCAGAGACGTGTCTGAGGCCAGAATCATCAGGCACATGTGCCTAGGATCCACGGTGCCTTCAGGAACCCACAAAATGTCTTAATACCTTTTTTTTTTTTTTTTTTTTTGAGACAGAGTCTCCCTCAGTCGCCCAGGCTGGAGTGCAGTGGCGCGATCTCGGCTCACTGCAAGCTCTGCCTCCCGGATTCACCCCATTCTCCTGCCTCAGCCTCCTGAGTAGCTGGCACTACAGGCGCCGGCCACTACGCCCGGCTAATTTTTTTTGTATTTTTAGTAGAGACGGGGTTTCACCGTGTTGGCCAGGATGGTCTCGATCTCCTGACCTCGTGATCTGCCCCTCTCGGCCTCCCAAAGTGCTGGGATTACAGGCATGAGCCACCGCGCCCGGCCTTAATATCTTTTTAAATCAGAAGGGAAATAATTGAATATTTTTCCCTGGGCTGGCTCCTGGCCAACAGAGGGCACCCTGAAAATCTTTTTTTTTTTTTTTTTTTTTTTTTTTTTTTTTTTTTTTTTGACAAGGGCTCACTCTGTCACCCAGGCTGGAGGGGAGTGGCGCGATCATAGTTCACTGCAGCCTCAACCTCCTGGGCACAAGTGAGCCTCCTGCCTCAGCCTCTGGAGAAACTGAGACCACAGGCATGCGCCACCGCGCCCTTCTGAGAGTTGCAGCCTTTTTTTTTTTTTTTTTTTTTTTTTTTGAGACAGTCTCACTCTGTCTCCCAGGCTGGAGTGCAGTGGCACGACCTTGGTTCACTGCAACCTCCGCCTCCCAGGTTCAAGCGATTCTCTTGCCTCAGCCTCCTGGGTAGCTGAGATGACCGACGCGCACCACCACACCCGGCCAGGCCCATTTTTGTATTTTGAGTAGAGACGGGGTTTGAACATGTTGGCCCTGCTGGTCTCAAACTTCTGACCTCAAGTGATCTACCTGCCTCAGCCTCCCAAAGTGCTGGGATGACAGGCGTGAGCCTTCAAACTTCAGGGAAATTTGAAGATCCATGCTGCAGGGGCTCAGCCACCTGAAGCCACCCAGGACTCACCCTGCTTGTCCCCAGTGAGCACCCATATTTTGATGTTGCTCTTCTTGAGACATTTGATGGTTTCAGGAACGCCGTCCTGAAGTCTGTCCTCGATGGCTGTGGCTCCCAGCAGCTGGTGGGGGAGGAGGGCAGGACGGGGAAGATGCTGAGCAGCCGCCCAGCTCCCTGGCAGGGGCAGGAGAGTCCCAGGGCCCCCTTTGGTGCCCTGCTGCCCACCCACCTTGAGGTTCTGCTCCAACTCGTTGTACACCTGTTGCAGGGCCTGCGCCCGGTTCTGCAGCCGGAGGCTGGCCTCCTGGTGGCGCTGCCGCCAGTCCTCGTAAATGTCCTCAGCCACCTCCCTGTAGGCCAGGCACAGTGTCCGCAGGGTCTCCTGGGCAAAGGCCTGGGGGCCAGGCAGGTGGAAGCTGTCACCATCCTGAAGCCGACATCTGAGTCTCAGCCCTCCCCAACCCCCTGCTGGGCTCCGGAGCCTGGGCTCCCCAACCAAAAGCCTGTTGCCTCC
Organism: Macaca mulatta; assembly: GCF_049350105.2. Lineage (NCBI taxonomy): Eukaryota > Metazoa > Chordata > Mammalia > Primates > Cercopithecidae > Macaca > Macaca mulatta. Next base: position 2,499,243 of record NC_133424.1, read on the forward strand.
CCTGCCAACAGCAGCCTTGAAGGGGCTCAGAAAACTGGTCTGAGTCTGGGCGTGGTGGCTCACACCTGTCGTCCCAGCACTTTGGGATGCTGAGGCAGGCGGATTATTGGAGGCCAGGAGTTCCAGACCAGGTTGGCCAACATGGTGAAACCCTGTCTCTACTAAAAATACAAAGATTAGCCGGGCGTGGTGGCGGGCGCCTGTAGTCCCAGCTACTTGAGAGGCTGAGGCAGGAGAATCGCTTGAACCCAGGAGGCGGAGGTTGCAGTGAGCCGAGATCACACCACTGCACTCCAGCCTGAGCAACAGAGCAAGACTCCATCTCAAAAAAAAAAAAAAGAAAAAAGAAACAGAGAGTGGGGAAAAGGGCCGGGCGTGGTGGCTCACGCCTGTAATCCCAGCACTTTGGGAGGCTGAGGCAGGCAAATCACTTGAGGCCAGGAGTTTGAGGCCAGACTGAACAACATGGTGAAACCCCGCCTCCAGTCAAAACACACAAAAAAATTAGCCAGATGTGGTGGTGCACGCCTGGAATCCCAGCTACTTAGGAGGCTGAGGTGGGAGGATCCCTAGAACCTGGGAGGCTGAGGTTGCAGTGAGCTGAGATTGCCCCATTGCACTCCAACCTGAGTATCAGAGCAAGATTCCGTTTCAAAAAAAAAGAAAACTGAGCCACCCCTGCTCCTCACCTGCTCTGTCTCAGACACCTGCTCCCACCCCCAGACTCTCAGCTCTCTTTTGCCTCCAGACTTTCTTGGAGGACTGTTTCCCTGCCAGGAACACCTTCCCTACGCTTTGCACAGCAAATTCTTTATTTTTTTTTCGGGGATGGGGGACAGGGTCTCACTTTGTCACCCAGGCTGGAGTGCAGTGGCTCGATCATAGCTCACTGCGGCCTCGAACTCCTGGGCTCAAACGATTCTACTGTCTCTACCTTCCAAACAGCTGGGATCATAGGCGCATGCCATCATACCTGGCTAATTTCTTTCTATATACACATTCTTTAAATAGAGGTGGTTTCACCATGTTGCCTGGGCTAGTCTCGAATTCCAGGGCTCAAGTAAGCTGCACACCTGAGCCTCAAAACACTGAGATTACAGACAGGAGCCAGCACACCCGGCCTGCATAGCAAATTCTAACAATCCCTCATGACCTTGTATGCAGTCCACCTACCCAGAGCCTTCCCCAACCTGGGCTCCCCCAGTCCCAGGCCTCTCCCTCTGACCCCTCAATTTTGGGATCTCTGAGCCCCTGCTTTAGGCCCCTCATTTCTCAAGGGCCAGACCCAGGGTTGGGGCCTCTAGGGGCTGGGAGGAAACTGGGCAGGCCCAGAGAGTAGACACTCCAGGCTGGAGTGCAGTGGCGTGTGCTTGTAATTCCAGCTCCTCGGGAGGCTTGAGGCAGGAGAATCACCTGAACCTGGGAGGCGGAGGTTGCAACAAGCCAGGACCGCGCCACTGCACTCCAGCCTGGGCGACAGAGCAAGACTCTGTCTCAAAAAAAAGAAAAGAAAGAGCCGGGCGCGGTGGCTCACGCCTGTAATCCCAGCACTTTGGGAGGCCGAGGCGGGTGGATCACAAGGTCAGGAGATCGAGACCATCCTGGCTAACACGGTGAAACCCTGTCTCTACTAAAAATGCAAAAAATTAGCCGGGCGAGGCGGCGGGCGCCTGTAGTCCCAGCTACTCGGGAGGCTGAGGCAGGAGAATGGCGTGAACCCGGGAGGCGGAGCTTGCAGTGAGCCGAGATCGTGCCACTGCACTCCAGCCTGGGCGACTAAGCGAGACTCTGTCTCAAAAAAAAAAAAAAGAAAAGAAAAAGACACTGTCTCTGTGGGGGGACACTTTGGAGTTCAGCTGCCTTCCAACCTGTGTGTGTGTGTGTGGTGTGTTGCCAGGGGAGGGTGTTTTGTACAGTGCACAACCTACCCAACTGTACATAGCCATCCCAGGCACCCGCAGCCATTCATTTCTCTGTACAGTCTCCTCCCCTGCCTCCTCCTCCTGTCCCTACATACACACACACACACACACACCAGCCTTCCTCCCTGCAGGGACTCACAGCCAAGGCCGCCTCTGTGGCAAATTCCGTTGCCCCTCTCCTGTGCAAGCGTTGGAAGATGACCGTGTCGGCGCCCTTGGTGTAGAGGCAGATGGTGCCCTCTGGCTTTCGCACTGTGGGGGAACAGGCCCTGTTGCCCACAGAGGCTTCCCCTTTGCCCACCCGCCTACGGGGGCCCAGGGCTTGGGCGGCCGGGCTTACCCAGCACCGACATCCGTTTGCGCATGCTGTTGAAGTCCATTATGGCCAGGACCTGGTAGACCCGCTCCTCCCCCAGCTCCACGATGGTGATGGTGTCCTGGGTGCGGGACAGGAACACGTAGCCGAAGTTCCGGGCCGCGGTGACCAGCGCCCCCTCGTCGGGGGAGGCTGCCTGGTACAACAGCTGGTCTGGTGGGGAGGGGGCCGTTTTGGGGTCACGTGGTGGAGCCCATCTCCATCTCCACGGTGCAGGGAGGAGATGGGCACCGCCTGGGCTACACCGTTATTGAGTGTGGCGGGGGATCCCCGCCTGGACAACCTCTCAGCCCAATGCACGGAGGGGAGCACTTGAGTCTAGACGACCTTCCTGCTCAACAACACATCCTGGGGCTCCAACCGCAGGTCTGGACATCCTTTATTGAGCCTTGAGGATGACACATCCGCCCTCCCGCCACGGTACTGGGCAACACGTCTGGGCTCCAGGCCCGGACACCCTCGAGGTGGGGCTGGGGTCACCGGCCTCAGCGCCCCCTAAGCCAGGTGAAGGGGGCCCTGGAAGATGGGCTGGGTGAGCGGTGGGGCCGGGGACACTGCCGTGCCCCGGGGGCCGAGCGGCCTCAGAGATGGGGAGGCGGGTGGGCGCGCCCGGGGCACTCACGGCGGCTCTCCCGCACCATCACCGTGTGGCAGATGGCCAGCAGGCGCCAGAACTCGCGCACCGCCGCGTCCCTGTTGCTCCGCACGAGGTTCAGCAGGGCCGCGTTGTGGAAAAGCAGCTTCCCGTCGGCGAACTTGTTCCAGAGGTAGGGGTTCTCCTGGGGGCGGCGGGGCGCGGCGGGCTGTGGGCGGGCCACTCCCTGTGCCCCATCCCCCTCACCGTCCCGCGCTGCAGGGCGGGCAGGCTCACCTTGGGTCGGGTCCTGGCCTCGGAATCTGGCCCTGGGGAAAGACATGGCTTCAGGCCCCGGCTCCCACAGGCCCCCCATTCGGGATCCCACAGCCCCTGCCCCCTAGTCTCAGGCTTCTGGGGGCCACCGGATGCAGCCACACGAGCCAGGCCTGCGGTCCTGGAACCGACGCCCCGAGCAATCTTGGGGCGAAAGCTGACCTCGGTTTCCACCATCTGCAGAAAGCAGGAAGAGGGGAGCACGCCCATCCTGTCTCGCAGGGATCCCTAAAGGACGGCCTGGAGCGGGATGCAGCCCCATCCGTGGGGCATATTTTGTTTCCCACTCCTGGGGTGAGTTTTTGTTCTTTTTTATTTATTTATTTATTTATTTATTTATTATTATTTTTTTTTGAGATGGAGTCTCGCTGTGTCGCCCAGGCTGGAGTGCAGTGGCCGGATCTCAGCTCACTGCAAGCTCCGCCTCCCGGGTTCAGGCCATTCTCCTGCCTCAGCCTCCCGAGTAGCCGGGACTACAGGCGCCCGCCACCTCGCCCGGCTAGTTTTTCGTATTTTTTAGTAGATACGGGGTTTCACCGTGTTAGCCAGGATGGTCTCGAACTCCTGACCTCGTGATCCGCCCGTCTCAGCCTCCCAAAGTGCTGGGATTACAGGCTTGAGCCACCGCGCCCGGCTTATTTATTTATTTATTTTTATTTTTTTATTTTTGAGACAGAGTCCTGCTCTGTCGCTCAGCCTGGAGTGCAGTGGCACAAGCTCAGCTCACTGCAACCTCAGCCTCCTGGGTTCAAGCGATTCTCCTGTCTCAGCCTCCTGAGTAGCTGGGATGACCAGCGCCTGTCACCATGCCTGGCTCATTTTTGTATTTTTAGTAGAGATGGGGTTTCACCATGTTGGCCAGGCTGGTCTCAAACGCCTGACCTCGTGATCCTCCCTCCTAGGCCTCCTAAAGTGCTGGGATTACAGGCGTAGCCACCGCGCCCAGTCACTTTTTATTCTTTATTGTTCTTAGAGATGGGGTCCTACTCTGTGGCCCAAGCTGGAGCGCAGTGGTGCGATCATAGCTCACTGCAGCCTCAACTTGCCGAGCTCAAGCCATCTTCCCTCTTCAGACTTCCAAGTTGCTGGGGCAACAGGTGCACACCACCCCTTTGTGGTGTCTTTTTTTTTTTTTTTTTTGAGATGGGGTCTCTCTCTATCACCCAGGCTGGAGTGCAGTGGCTTGACCTTGGTTCACTGCAACCTCCACCTTTGGGTTCAAGCAGTTCTCCTGCCTCAGCCTCCTGAGTAGCTGGGACTACGGGTGCACGCCACCATGCCCGGCTACTTTTTTGTATTTTCAGTAGAGACAGGGTTTCGCCATGTTGGCCAGGCTGCTCTCAAACTCCTGACCTCAGGTGATCTGCCCGCCTCAACCTCGGGCCCCTTTTTCTATAGCTGAACTTGAACCATTTCTTGGGGACTTCTCACTACACTAAATTATGACCCAGTTCAAACCATGTGCCCTGGTTATAAATTAGACCCGGGGCTGTCAAACTACACCCCACCACATCGTCAGTTTTTGTACAGCCTGCGAGCTAAGAATTGCTTTTGGATTTTTAAATGGTCAGGAACAAAAATGGCAAGAAGAATATTATTTTGTGGCCGGGTGCGGTGGCTCACGCCTATAATCCCAGCACTTTGGGAGGCCGAGGTGGGCGGATCACAAGGTCAGGAGATCGAGACCATCCTGGCTAACACAGTGAAACCCCGTCTCTACTGAAAATACAAAAATATTAGCTGGGTGTGGTGGCGGACGCTGAGGCTGGGAGGCTGAGGCAGAATGGCGTGAACCCAGGAGGCGGAGCTTGCAGTGAGCGAAGATCACACCACTGCACTCCAGCCTGGGCAGAGACTCCGTCTCAAAAAATAAATAAATAAAAAAATAAACTGTTTTGCAATCTGGGAAATACCCAAGAAATTCGAATTTCAGCATTCACAAATAAAGGCTTGTGAAAGTCAAAAGAGGAATAGTGGCCGGGCATGGTGGCTCACATCCTCACATCTGTAATTCCAGCGCTTTGGGAAGCGGAGGCGGGCGGATCGCTTAAGCCCAGGAATTCAAGACCAGCCCGGGCAACGTAGGGATACCCTGTCTTGATAAAAAATACAAAAATAAGCTGAATATGGTGGCATGCTCCTGTAGTCCTGGCTACTTGGGAAGCTGAAGTGGGAAGATTGCCTGAGCCCAGGAATTGCAGGCTGCAGTAAGCTATGATTGTACCACTGCACTCCAGCCTGAGCGACAGAGCAAAGCCCCATCTCAAAAAAAAAAAAAAAAATACTGTTTAAAAGTTTGGCTAGGTGTGATGGCTCATGCCTGTAATGCCAATATTTTGGAGGCTGAAGCAGGCAGATCACCTGAAGTCAGGAGTTCGAGACCAGCCTGGGCAACATGGTGAAACCCCATCTGAAAAAAAGTACAAAAATTAGCCAGGCCGGGTGGCATGCAACTGTAATCCCAGCTACTCGGGAGGCCGAGGCAGAAGAATCAACCCGGGAGGCGGAGGTTGCAGTGAGCTGAGATCGCACCACTGCACTCCAGCCTGGGCAACGAGAGCTGAACTCCGTCTCAAAGAGAAAAAAAAAAAAAAGTTTGCTGGCCCCCTCTAAAAAAAAAAAAAAACCAGGCCATCTTGCTACAGTTCCCTGGTTCTGATTCGGGCGGGGGTGCTGGGCTTGGGGCCAGACGTGGCTCTGGTTCTCGGGCACCCCGAGCCCCTTGGAGATCGAGGACCCAGCCGGGAGCTCAGGGGTTGGGGCCACACCGTAGATGCGGCCGTTGATGCAGCACTTGTTGAAGGTCAGGATGTTCTGCGTGAGCGTGCCCGTCTTGTCCGAGAAGATGTATTCCACCTGGCCCAGGTGGTCGTTGAGGCTGGTGCTGCGGGCCTTGGCGGGCACGTCCTGCGGCTGGTAGTACATCTGCACGTCCCAGTTGATGAAGACGCTGTTCCCCAGGTAGATGAACTCGGACCTGCAGAGGCACTCGGGGTCACGGTCAGCCCCGCCTGCTGTGCGCCTTCCCCCATGCCTCCAGGTTCTGTGTCTGCACCGGGCGCGTGGCCGGCAGGGACTCACAGGATGAACATGGACATCGGGATGGTGACACTGAGCAGGATGAGGAAGCCCCAGAAGATGAAGAAGGCCTCTGCGGCCACACTGCTCACGTGCAGCCCTGAGAGGTAGTAGTGCTGGCCTTTGAATTCTTTGACGGAGAAACCGAAGCTGAAGGCCAACACCAGGCAGATGAGCACCACAGAGATGAAGATCTGGAAGGCAGACGCGACGGGGTGGGTGACGGGGGCAGGGGTCCCCCACTCTGCCATCGGGATGGGGTGAACACAAACATAAGGCTGGGGCTGGGCACGGCGGCTCACGCCTGTAATCTCAGCACTTCGGGAGGCTGAGGCAGGCGGGTGGCTTGAGGTCAGGAGTTCAAGACCAGCCTGGATGACAAAGTGAGACCTCCTCTCGATGAAAAACTTAAGAAATAATTTAGTCAGGCATGGTGACACACACCTGTAGTCTCAGCTGCCCAGGAGGCTGAGGCCAGAGGATCGCTTGAGCCTAGGAGACTGCAGTGAGCTATTATGGCGCCACTGCACTCCATCCTGGGCAATACAGTGAGATCAAAAAACATTTGTTTATTTATTTATTTATTTATTTATTTTTTGAGACAGAGTCTCGCTCTGTCGCCCAGGCTGGAGTGCAGTGGCACGATCTCAGCTCACACAAGCTCTGCCTCCCGGGTTCACGCGATTCTCTGCCTCAGCCTCCTGAGTAGCTGGGACTACAGGCGCCCACCACCATGCCCAGCTAATTTTTTGTATTTTTAGTAGAGACAGGGTTTCACTGTGTTAGCCAGGATGGTCTAGATCTCCTGACCACGTGATCCACTCGCCTCGGCCTCCCAAAGTGCTGGGATTACAGGCGTGAGCCACCGGCCCCGGCCGAAAAACATTTATTTTTGTTTGTTTATTTATTTATTTATTTTTATTTTATTTTATTTTTTTTTTTTTGAGACAGAGTCTTGCTCTGTTGCCCAGGCTGGAGTACAGTGGCACAATCTCAGCTCACTGCAACCTCCACCTCCGGGGTTCAAGTGATTCTCCTGCCTCAGCCTCCCAAGTAGCTGGGATTACAGGTGCCTGCCACCACACCCAGCTAATTTTCAATTTTCTGTAGAGACGGGGTTTCACCATGTTGTTCAGGCTGGTCTCAAACTCCCAACCTCAGGTGATCCGCCCACCTTGGTCCCAGAACGTGCTGGGATTACAGGCATAAGCCATCTCTCCCAGCCTAAAAAAAATATTTATTTTGGCTGGGGATGGTGGCTCATGCCTGTAATCCTAGCACTTTGGGAGGCTGAGGAGGGCAGATTGCTTGAGCTCAGGAGTTCAAGACCAGCCTGGGCAACATGGTGAAACCCCGTTTCTACTAAAATACAAAAAAATTAGCCAGGAGTGGCGGCAGGCACCTATAGTCCCAGCTACTCGAGAGGCTGAGGCAGGAGAATTGCTTGAACCCGGGAGGCAGAGGTTGCAGTGAACCAAGATTGTACCTGGGTGACAAAGCAAGACTCCATCTCTAAAAAAAATAATAATTTAAATAAATAATCATTATTATTTTATAAAACCTTTTTAAAAATTACTTTAATGAAAGATTTTCTGGCCCAAAGACCTGCCCACAGGATCAGGCTACACATTTTGCAGAAGAAGGAAACTGAGGCCTGGAAGATGACACCCCTGACCGACCCTCCTGTGTTCCTGGGGCAGCGGCACTTGTTGGCAGCTCACCACAACCACCAGCTTGTTCATCAGGACGTCTAGCTTGGTTCTCTTCAAATGGATCTTGCCACAGTTCTTCATAATTTTTGTGTCAAAACCTGCAAGGTTTGCAAACACGTATCTATCTATCCATCCATCCACCCACCCACCCGTCCACCCACCCATCCACCCACCCATCACTCACCCATCCCACATCCATCCACCACGCCCCCATCTACTCACCTATTTGTCTATCCATCTACCCACCCATCCCCACATCCATCCACCCACCCACCCATCTACCCATCTATTTGTCTATCCATCCATGCACCCATCCACCCACCCATCCCCACATCCATCCACCACGTCCCCATCGGGACAGCTCCCACTCCGGGACCCTGGAGCAGCCGTACCAGCATAAATGACCATTCCATAGCAGGTGTCTGTGTTGCGAATCCTGCAGCCTCGGAGGAGGAGGTTGCCAATGTCCAGGGAGTATTTCTTGTCATTCCATTCCAGGCACCCCACGAAGTGGTGCAACCGGCTGTTGGGCGCCTCACACGTCACCGTGCCTGTGGGCAGCCAGGTGGTCAGTGGTCAGTGGGCTCAGGCCCTCCTCCCCAGGTTCCCTGCGCCGGGTGCAGGTGAGAACATTCTGGCCACCCTCACAAGCCCCTCAGTGCCCCAAACTTGCCCTCTGGCGCCTCAGCACAGGGCTGCCTCAGGAAGGCTCCAAAGCCCTCCTGTCCCCGCCTGGCCTCAGGGACTTTGGGCAGGTTGTTCCTTCCACGGGGACTCACACTTCTCTGATCCTCCAGCCAGATCAGCCCCTCCTAGCTCCCAGCTCCCGCCCTCGTGGTTCTGATCCCAGCACATGATGCGATGTTTATTTGTGCAAAGCTATTGTTACTGTCTGTGAGCTCCCTGAGAACGGACACCAGCCTCGTCTCAGCCACACTGTCACCCCAGGGCACGGCCCAGCACCTGCACACAGTAGGTGCTCAATAAATGTGTCAAGAAGGAAGAGGAGAAGGGACACCTGATGGATGAGCCTCTTCCTGGGTGCCGGAGCCCATCCACCACCACCACCCCCCATTCCCCAACACCCTGCAATGTTCTCACTTCCGCTGGAGGAAACAGGGTCGGACCACACGGACTGGCCCGGGCAGCATTCAGTGAGGGTTAAAATGACAATGAGGCGTGGGTTGGGACCCCAGAAGGGAGAGGGGCCACAGGGTTCCTGAAGGGTCCTCATCTGCCTCCCCATCACGTCTTAGGGATGGGGAGCCTGACTCCGTCCTGAATGTAGGAACTGGAGACATCCATGGTGGGATGGCCAGAAGGCAGAGGAACTACAGGGCTAGCCCACACCTCAGGCCACCTCTCTGAACCTCAGTCTCTTCCTCTGAAAAATGGGTCTGTGCCCGGTGAGAATGCTGGGGCAGAGGGAGGAGGCCAGGGCCCGCAAAAGCATCCTTGCTCACCCCGGGAGGAGTGCCAGAGGAAGAGTCACTGCCCGTCTATGATTCTGCGCCCTGACGGCGTTAAATAAGGGAGCTGGCCGGGCGCAGTGGCTCACACCTATAATCCCAGCACTTTCAGAGGCCAAGGCAGGTGGATCACCTGAGGTCAGGAGTTTGAGACCAGCCTGGCCAATATGATGAAACCCCGTCTGTACTAAAAATACAAAAATTAGCCAGGCGTGGTGGCAGGTGCCTGTAATCCCAGCTCCTCGGGAGGCTGAGGCAGGAGAAACGCTTGAACCTGGGAGGCGGAGGTTGCGGTGAGCTGAGATTATGCCACCGCACTCCAGCCTGGGCAACAGGAGCGAAACTCCATCTCAAAAAGAAAAGAAAAGGAAAAGAAGCAGCCAAGCAGTGGGACGGGGTCAGCACTCCGTTCTTAGAGGCCATTCCCACCACAGGAATCGCCAGCCCATGCAGGTGCCTTTTCAATGAAACAACCAAACGTGACTGCGTTGTGGTTAAATTTTACACTTAATAGAATGTAGCATTTTATTGGTGGTTTTGACACAGGGGCCTCAATCTGTTGCCCAGGCTGAGTGCAGTGATGTGATCACAGTTCACTGCAGCCTCAGCCTCCCTGGGCTCAAGCGAGCCTCCCACCTCAGCCTCCCAAGTAGCTGGGACCACCGGCACATGCCACCATGCCCAGCTAATTGTTTTATTTTTTGTGGAGATGGGGTCTCGCGATGTTGCCCAGGCTGGTCTTGAATTCCTGGGCTCAAGTGATTCTCCTGCCTCAGCCTCCCAAAGTGCTGGGATTCCAGGCGTGAGCCACTGGGCCTGGCCAGCACATTTTTTTGTAAGACAGTAATAACAACAACAAAATACCTTAACGTTTAACTTTTACAGATTTGGGGGACGTGACTCCCTGCTCAATGCCGCTCACCTTGAAAGGACGCCATCTTCTTTACAGAGGTCAGTTCTTTGTGGGTGACCATCAGGGCCTGTCTGAACTTCAAGTTGGTCTCCCTGGTGACGAGGAGAGGAGGGAGGTGAAAAGAGAGGTGAAAATGGGGTGACGGTTGCTTCGAGGAGCCCCCGGACCCCTTCTGGAGTCACTCAGACATTTTCACTGAGCACCTACTAGTTTGCCAGCTGCCAGTCAGATGGCTGAGGTCCAGAGAGGGAGAAGGCCTTGCCCAAGGCCACACAGCATGTTTGCCAAAGTGCTGAGGCCAGGGCCTAGGGCTGCACACAAGGGGGCCTCCAGCAATGAAACAATGGGGAGAGTGGGCGTCTTCCTCCCCTCAGTGCCTGGCAGCACCCACCCCCCAGACACTCATGGGGTGAGTGACCAGAGTCTCTGGGTGACCTTGGCTGGCCGCCTCCTTGGTGATCGGGGAAGGGGGCTCCTCCGGGCCATGTGCCCCACCCCCCAGGGTCCCCAGCGATGCCACAGCTCCTCACCCGTCAATGTCCACCGTCTCCACGTAGCACAGGCTGCTGGGCTCCGTGCTGGCCAGCAAGAGCATGTCAGCCTGGGGTGGAGTGGGGAGCAGCGTTGCAAGAGGGGATGCAAGATAAGTTGGGGGTGTGGCAGCCCTCCCCACCCTGGGAGGGGCGCTCTCGGTGCGGGGGCGTGGCTCTGGGACCTCAGGGTCAACCCCAGCTCACCGGGACAATGTTGTCCTTGTGGAGACAGACCACATCCCCCACGCACAGATTCTGCCATTTCTTCCGCTTGAAGCTGCGGGGAGAGGGGGTTGTGAAGGAGGCCCCTCCCTCTGCCGACCCTCCCCACACGGTGAGAGCAAAGGAAGCGGATGTCGTGGGGCCTGCGGCTGCAGTACCCACCTCCAGGCCTTTGCCCCCTCCGGAAGCCTTCCCTGGCCTCCCACCCCACTCCCCGCAGGTCCATGCTCCCACCCAGTGACCTCCAGGGTCCTGCACCCACGTCCTCTTCAGACTTTCCTTGTCCTCCCCATCGCCCCAGCCCTAAGCTCTGCAGGGGTTTGCCATCGGGGCCTTGGCCTCTGTCCTCACCCCAGCCAAACGCCTAATGAATGCAGGCCAGTTTCCGTCCGACTCAACCAGCCGGGAGACCGGGGAGCATGGAAGGTGACGGACACTTGGCCAGGCACCCTGCCCTGCCGAGGCCGATGACCCTGCTGGGCTGGAGCCCCTGTGTCCCCGGGGATCCCCAGCTGCAGCCCCAGCCTCACCTCTTCCCCATGAGAATCTGGCAGGGTCTGTTGTTGACGGTTCTGTCACTCTTGTGTCTCCCCTGGGCCAGGAGGGAAAGGATCAGAAAGACCGTCTGGCCTCTCGTGCCCCTGCCCAGGCCGCTGCCGCGCCGCAGCCCAGCAGTGCCCACCCGCAACACGGGGTCTCTGTCTGCTGGCCCCATGCCACGTCGCGTCTGCCCAGGGATCCCGGGCATGGGGGCCACTGGACCCACTGCTGTCGGCGGGGAGAAGATACGTGTGCTGCCCACCACCTAGTGTGCCTGCCAGACCACCACCCCACCAAAGCTCAACGGCCCCGAAACCACGCAGCCGGCGGAGCCAATGCCACCAGCGGCACCTCCCCAATGTGGGTGCTAGTGGATAAGGACAACGTAGCCCCAACAGCGGAGGCTCCCAGGACCATGTTCCCCTAATGCTCCAGGAAGCCCAGCCCTCTCCCGCTCTCACTCTCACCCAGGGCTCAAGAGACCACCCCCCGTCCCCGCCCCCTCCCCCAGGCAGCTGCGTCCAACAGCACTCACGATGTCGTCCACCAGGTCCCGGGTGGCACGGATGAAGAGGAGGCAGACCATGGGGGCGCCGAGCGAGAACCAGGGCAGCGTGGAGATGTCGGGAATGCTCTGACGTGGAGGGGGCCACAGGAAGGGTCACACCAGCCCCCTCCCCCATCCCCTGCCCTTCCACCAAGCCAACCCAGCCCCGCACCATGTGACACCATCTGCTGGCCACCTTGGCCGGGCTCCAGCCATCACCTGCACCCCCCAGCCCTTAGGACAAACCACTGGCATCCCTCCACCTGCCTGGAACTTCTCCCACACGCCTCGTCTCCCCAGCAAACTCCTCTTCTCCCGTCCAAGCCCAGCTCCCACGTTGCCTCCTCCAGGGAGCCTTCCCCAGCCCCAAGCTTGGCCCTCACTGCTCCCCCTCCCTCCCGTGTTCCTGCTTCCCCAGGTCACCCTGCAGGTGTGAGCTCCACCATCCCCCACCCTGGTGCCCGGCCAGTGGCCTGCACACAGTAGGTACTCCATTAATGCTGAATGACTCGATGGATAAAAGGAGAACCTCTGTATCCAGAACCGAAATAAGATGTTGGGTGGGCCGGGCGCGGTGGCTCAAGCCTGTAATCCCAGCACTTTGGGAGGCTGAGATGGGCGGATCACGAGGTCAGGAGATCGAGACCATCCTGGCTAACACGGTGAAACCCCGTCTCTACTAAAAAATACAAAAAACTAGCCGGGCAAGGTGGCGGGCGCCTGTAGTCCCAGCTACTCGGGAGGCTGAGGCAGGAGAATGGCGTGAACCCGGGAGGCGGAGCTTGCAGTGAGCTGAGATCCGGCCACTGCACTCCAGCCTGGGCGGCAGAGCGAGACTCTGTCTCAAAAAAAAAAAAAAAAAAAAAAAAGATGTTGGGTGAGGGTGGGTGCTCTGAAAACAGTGCCCCTGGCCGGATGCTGGCCCCACGCTGGCCTGGACCACCCAGGTACCAGGATGTGACTCTGCAGGTCTCAGAGAACATGCTCTGGGCTCCTCCTTCCCCCTCGCCTCTGAGGTCAGCTAGGAGGGTGGGGGCTAGAGGAGCTGCGTGGCCGAGGCTGTCTAGGCTGGGGAACGGCTATGCCTCCCGACACCGAGCCCTGCCCAGCAGGAACCAACAGGGCATGGAGAGGGTGCCGTCATCAGACCTGGAGGGTCCGTCCATCCACCTTCATCATTCAACGTGTATTGAGCACCTCTTGTGTGCCAGGCCCTGGGCAGGGTAGTAGGGACTCAGTGATGAGGGTCCCGGTTTGTGGGGAGCGGGACATGAACCCACCCATCACATAGACAAATACATCGATGCTGCCAGGTGGCTAGGGGGGACCTCCTGCAGGAGGCGACGTGCCTCACCTGCAGGATGATGATGAGGAGGAAGTACAGGTTGGACACCCGGTGGAGCTGCTCGTACAGGTTCAGCGGCAGGAACGAGAAGAAGTTGTACTTGGCCGTGCGGATGACGTTGGTCTGGAACAAGAGCCGCAGGCCACATGGCAGGGGGGTGCCTTCCAGGCCAGGGGATGGGGTTGCCCAAGGCCAGACCTGCCCCACTTGGCCTCGCCCAGAATCCTCTGGGCTATGGGACACCATTCATTAAGCACCTACTGAGCACCTGCTGAATGCAAAGTTTCAAGCCAGCATTATTAATAAATGCAAGACCTCAAGCCAGCATTTACTGAGCACCTGCTGAATGCAAAACTTGGAGCCACGGTTAACTATTGAATGCAAAGACTTGAAGCCACGTTTTACTGAGCACCTCCTGAATGCAAGGCCCCAGGGCAGCATTTACTGAGCACCTCCTGAATGCAAGGCCCCGGGCAGCATTTGCTGAGCACCTGCTGAATACAAGACCCCGGGCGGCATTTACTGCACACCTGCTGAATACAAGGCCCCGGGCAGCATTTACTGAGCACCTGGTCAGTAATGCAAAAGCCTAGAGCCAGCATTAATTGAGCTTCTACTGAGTGCAAAGACTCGTTGAGCTGTGACCAGCATTTCCCAAAGCAGGACACTCAGGAGGATTTCAGGGCCCGATGGACACGTTGTACTTTCAGGTTGGGTATTAACACCGTCATGTGCACTGGGACAGGGCAAATGAGACACCCAGAACTCTTGCGCCAAACCAGTTGGTTAGGACGGGCGCTTCGGTCTTCGGGATGAAAATAAAAATACTGGCCGGATGTGGTGGCTCACCCCTGTAATCCCAGCATTTTGGGAGGTCAAAGCAGGTGGATCACTTGACGTCAGGAGTTCCAGACCAGCCTGACCAACATGATGAAACCCCATCTCTACTAAAGATGCAAAAAATTAGAGGGACATGGTGGTGGGCGCCTGTAATCCCAGCTACTCAGGAGTTTCAGGCAGGAGAATCGCTTGAACCCAGGAGGTGGAGGTTGCAGTGAGCTGAGATCTCGACACTGCACTCCAGCCTGGGTGACAGAGCGAGACTCTGCCTCAAAACAAAACAGAAAAAAGAAAAAAGAGGCTAGGCATGGTGGCTCACACCTGTAATCCCAGCACTTTGGGAGGCCGAGGCAGGTGGATCACCTGAGGTCAGGAGTTCCAGACCAGCCTGAGCAATATGGGGAAACCCCGTCTCTACTAAAAATACAAAAATTAGCCGGGTGTGGTGGCTCACCCCTGTAATTCCAGCTACTCGGGAGGCAGAGCAGGAGAATTGCTTGAGCCCTGGAGGCGGAGGTTGCAGTGAGCCGAGATCGTACCACTGCGCTCCAGCCTGGGCGACGGAGCGAGACTCCGTCTCAAAACAAAACAGAAAAAAAAAAAAAGAAAAGAAAAATATCAAGCAAATACAAGCAGAGGCAGGACTCAAGAGGTGTAAAAAATAGATTCCCCAGGGGTGCCACGGCAGCTCCTCTGGGGGCCGGGGAGGCACGGGAGGGGCTGCCCACCTTGTATTTCTTCTTCTGCCAGCACAGGAACACCTTCTCCTTGAACTGCGCGTTGTAGGTGCGGTTGTTGGCCTGGACCTCCCAGGTGAATGCTGTAATGAGGGCAGAGCCGGGCGTCGCTGGCTCGAGGGCCAGGAAAAACAGCCCTAACCACGGCCCAGAGGAGGGCTAATGGGGCCCGAGGGACCCAGGTGCCGGGAAGGCCCGAGATGTTGGAGCCCCTAAAGACAGTCGGGCAGCAGGCACCACCTAGGGACCTACCAGACCCCTGCCCATAGGTGGCGTGGGCACAAGTGGATTGTGAGAGTGGCCACCCCCCCCACCCCTGGCCATGGGCCAGTCCTGAGACACAGAGACAGGCCCTGGGAGACCCGTTCAGGCCTATACATTTTACAGAGGGAGGCAAACTGAGGCTCGGTGATGGGCTCTCGGGTGTCCAAGGCCATACATCCAGCAGGCAGCCCAGATCTTTCTGGGCATGCAGCCCCCAAATCCTGAGTCAAATACCCCAAACCCAGTCAGTACTAGGGTTGGGGACTACTAGAAACCAAATGAGAATCCTAGGCAAGGCCTGACGTGCAGGTTTGGGGGGCCCCAGCCCATCTCAGCCTCAGCCCTGCACTTTTTTTTTTTTTTGAGATGGAGTCTCGCTCTGTCACCCAGGCTGGAGTGCAGTAGCACAATCTCGGCTCACTGCAATCTCCACCTCCTGGGTTCAAGTGATTCTCCTGTCTCAGCCTCCCGAGTAGCTGGAATTACAGGCATACGCCACCACGCCCGGCTAATTTTCGTACTTTTAGTAGAAACGGGGTTTCTCCCTGTTGCCCAGGCTGGTCTCGAACCCCTGACCTCAAGTGATCCGCCCACCTCCACCTCCCAAAGTGCTGGGATTACAGGCGAGAGCCACTGTGCCTTGCCAGCCCTGCGCTTCGTAATCCCTCCCATCTGCACCACCCCCTCCGCCCAGGATCAGCACCTGAGTTCTTATCCGCATCATCTTGGAGATCTTCTCTCTGGGCCAGGCTGCCCATGCTGGTGGGGCTGTGGGAGAGAGGGGCCTTGGGTCACAGCAGCGGCCCCAGCCCTTGCTGGGCACCACTCGTATTCAAGGAGCTCACGGCCTAGGGGTCGACCCTCTCAAATGCTACCTCCCACACTCATCTGCCGCCTGCCCCCAGGCTCTGAATGTCCAGCCATTGGCTGTGTGTCTTGCTTTGGACACCCTGCGACCCATGGGACCCCAAGATGATCCCCAAACCTGCAACAACCCATCTGCCAGTGTCCCCCGGCAGCCACCCCTGTTGCCTCCCGCCAGTTCAGCCTAGGAGGACTCTACCGCCGGCCATGCCAGACTCCGGCCACTGCTCCCCACACCTCGCCTTTCCTGGAAGGCCACTCTCACCTCCTCCTGGTTTCGCTGACGGCCTCCTGCCCCTCTCCCCACGCGGCACCAGCTTAGAGGCTCAGTCGTCTGTTGACTGACTGGATGGGATCCCCGGGCTATATGTTATATCTCAAAACACAGCAGGAGGGTCAGGCGTGGCCATCCCCCCTCCTAACCCCCCCGGCTGGGCGCATAACTCTGATGGGGGCGATGGAGGCAGACAGCACATGGTCAGAAGATCCTGGAATCTTCTCCACTAGCAGGTTTAGGAATGTGGGTCTGGCTCTAGCTCTGCACTGGGGGCCCTGGTTTGGCCCCCCGTGAGGAACGGGCAAACCACCCCAGACGCTAGCAATTGGCCCCCCACCTGCCCACTCTCTAGCAGTGCCCTCCTCACCAAGCCCCTGCTCCTGGGTTCCGGCGGCCCGGGGCACCCGTCCTCACCCTTCTGGTCTCCGTTCATACTTCCCAGCCCGACCAGGCTGGGCCCTGTGCCTCCTCTGGGGTGCCCCTCTGCCTGGGGAGTCCCCCATCCCAGCTCTGATCACCTTCTCACCACCTCCGCGGATGCCAGCAGGACCTGAGCCTTCCTGAGTCAGGTCTGAGTCACCTGTGTCCCCAGGTCCTGGTGGAGCAGGACTTGGCTCAGGGCCAGCTCTGGTGCTCCTGGGAGTCTGAGCGGGGCCAGTGCCCATTCACCACATGAGGAAAAGGGAGGTTCAGGGCGAAGAGGGGTTTAGGCTGTGGGACGGGGGAGTGGTGGGGAGACCCCCGTGGGGGCAGACTGGGGGTCGGAGAGTTGGAGAGAATGCTCAAATGGCCAGAATCCACTCAAAGTGTATCTGGGGGCAGAAACAGACACGGACACAGCGCTGGCTTCCTGCCGCCTCACTAACCGGGACGCCCCATTACTCGGAAGCCCCCCACCCCGTCTTCCCGCCGCCACAGAGGCACAGGACCGACCTGGACAGGGCTCCAGAGTCCAGGGCTGTCCGCACCCGCCCCCGAGCCCCGACCGCGCTAACCTCTAGGGGCGACCTCTCTACCCTCGCTGCCACAACCCCAGCTCTCAGCCCGGGTGGAGCCCAGAGAGGGTGCACGGGCTCCCAGGAACGCACAGCAGTGGGAGCACCAGCTGCTCACCCGCGCAGGACAGGCAGGGAGGGGCCAGGCTGCCTGGGGCAGGCCGCGGGCGTCCAGAGCGGCTGATGTGGTGGAACCGTTAGCCCGGTGCCAACGGTCCTGAAACGGGGGGCGGGGTCTCGGAGCCCGGCCCAGGCAAAGGTGAAGCTGGTTCGGAGCCCGGAGGGGGGCCGAGGGCGGGGCCTGGAGGGGTGGGTGGGGCCAAGGCCAGGAAGGGGACGGGGACTCGAGGATGGGGCCAAGCAGGATCCGGGCCAGGCCTCAGGGGCGTGGTCACGGCAGAAGGGCGGGGCCGAGCAGAGCCTCGAAGAACAGGTCAGGGTAGAAGACGCTCGGGGGCGGTGCCTGGGTCTGGGGTGGGGAGGGGGCTAGGAGGAAGGCGGGGCCTAGCGGGGTGTCGCCGAGTGGCGTAAGAGTAGGGGCGGGCTCAGGACCCGGGGCGTGGCCAAAGAGGGAGGCAGGGCCGCGCAAGCAGGGTTTAGGTAGGGGAGGGGCCAGAACCCAGGGGCTTGGCCAAAGTGGGAGGCGGGGTTGAGCATGGCCTTGCGGAGCCCTGTTACGGCAGGGGCGGGAATCCGGAGCCGTTACAAAGGAGGAAGGCGGGGCCGAATGGGGGTGTCGCTGAGCAGAGTCAGTGTAGGGACGGCACCAGGACCCGGGGCGTGTCCAAAGAGGGAGGCGGGGACGCGCAAGCAGGGTTTAGGTAGGGGCGGGACCAGGATCCAGGGGCGTGGCCAAAGGGAGGCGTGGTTGAGCATGGCCTTGCAAAGCTGGGTCAAGGTAGGGGCGGGGCTAGGATCGGGGGCGTGACCAAGAAGGAAGGCGGGGCCGCGCACAGCAGGGTCAGGGTAGGAGGGAGCTCAGGGTGGGTCCAGGACAGACGGCAGGGCCTTGGGAGGGCCTTAGGGAGCAGTGCCAGTGCAGGGGCGGGGCCTGAAAGGGAAGAGGGTGTCAGGGAAGGGCCGGGCCGGGCTTGGCCGGGGAGCAGAAAGGACCTGCACCGCAGGGAGGGGTTGGAGGGGTTCTTGTAAAGGTGGGCTAGGGTCAGGCCGGAATGGGCCTTGCAGACCTGACGTGGCTGAGACTGGTGGGAACAGCGTGGCAGAGTGCAGGAAGAAGGACCACAGGTAAAGGCAGGTATGTAAGTCGTGTCTGATTCGTGTCCTGGGTTCGTTCATTCATCCCATTCACGTTCAACGAGCACCTCCTAGGCACAGATGCAGGGCTGAGCACCAGGCTGGGGAGAGGCGGTTATAGCCATTGAGACCACCCTAAGGCCAGGAGGAAGCCCGCAGGGTTCTGTCCTGCGGGTGGCAGGGGCTCAGGGATCCTTACTGAAGAAGTGGCAGGGGTGAGTTCAGCGACGAGGCAAGGGCGTGTCCAGGCCAGAGATAGGGCCCGGAGCCAGGGACAGAAGGTGTGTGTGGAGGGGCTGTTGAAGATGAAATGCCCCCAAGAGTGAGGCTACCTGGGGTGAGGACCCAATGGGAGAGGCAAACATGGGTGGAGGGGAATAGGGAGGCCACCTCCCCCATCAAAGTGGCAAACACCTGAGGGCTCTGGGTGATCACAAACCCTCTTTTCTTTGGAAGCCCAAACTGGAAGTCTGCTTGGCCCTGGAGGTTGCCAGGGAACCTCTTCTTTTAGAGACAGTCTCGGTGTGTCACCCGGGCTGGAGTGCAGTGGTGCGATCAGAGCTCACTGCAGACTCCACCTCCTAGGCTCAAGTGATCCTCCTGCCTCAGCCTCCAGAGTAGCTGGGACCACAGGCAGGCAGGCAGGCCACTGTCTGACTTCTCTCCTTTCATTCTTTCAACACTTCCCCTGCGCTTGCTTGCCCAGTGGTTATGAAAAAGAGCCGGGGGTGGGGGTTTGAACACACTGTTCTCATAAACTTTAGAAGAGACCTGGTTGGGTGCAGCTGTGAGGACCAGATTCCCCCTCCCCAGCCTTCACAGGGGGCACTATCTGGGGGCAGGAGCTTGCCCAGGGCACTTGTGCAAAGGCCCTGAAGCCTCCAGTGGCAACAGGTGGCTTCGCAAGCTGAAGGAGGTCCCTGGGGGCTTAAGCCAGCGCTGGCCAGCCTTGGGACCCCCGTGGGCTATGTCCTGAGGCACCAGGTGCGTTCTGGGAAGAGGGAGGCAGACATCACACGGGAACGGACAGAAACAGAGTGAATACACACCTGCGCCATTTATTTAGAAAACAGGGCCAGGCACAGTGGCTCACACCTGTAATCCCAACACTTTGGGAGGTCGAGGCAGGTGGATCACTTGAGGTCAGGAGTTCAAGACCAGCTTGGCCAACGTGGTGAAACCCCATCTCTACTAAAAATACAAAATTAGCCAGGTGTGATGGCAAGGCCATAATCCCAGCAACCTGGTAGGCAGAGGCTGCAGCAAGCTGAGATTGGGTGACAAAGCAAGGCTGTCTCAAAAATAAGAAAAAGAAAACTCCTTTATAGAAGGGGTGGGAAGCGTCACCTGGTCACAAGAACAGCCCTCGAGGGTGGAAGGGCCTGGCCTAACCACGGTCCCCCAGGAGGGATGCAGAGCCCAGAACCAAGAAGGTAACCCTTCTGCCTCTGCAGCCTTGGGACGGAGTCCTCTGGGGAGGGCCCTCACGTCCTCATCTGGGGCCCCATGCCCTTGGCCTTGCCCTTCAGCAGAAGCCCAAGGCCAGGGTGGCAGGAAACCCCCTCTAGGCAACCTGCCCTCAACTGCTGGGTCCTGTGCTGTGAGGCTCACTTTTTCTACTTGAAGTGAATAAAAAGTAGGGTCTAAACACCCCTGGGCCTCCCATTCCCAAATGGGGTCCCGATGCAACCAAGGTTGCCTGGAGCCGTGCGTGCACCGCATGACATGTGGCATTTCCTGGCAAGGGCGGAGTAGCTTTCCGTGTCTGCGCTCCATCCCCTCGACGGGCAACACACAGCGGCTCCCAGTCTCTTTAACCCCCTCTGACCGTCAGCATGCGGCCCCTATCCCTGGGCGAGGTGGAGAGGGAAGCCAGCTCCGTGCACAGGGCCCAGCTCCACGTAGGGCTGGGGACACTGCCCGCTGTCCGAGTAGCACTAAAAGCTGCAGAATGGTAGCCCCACAATCTGGGGCTGGAACTGGGACTCCACAGCAGGTGTGGCCCAGCCCTGGGGGAGCCAGCACTGGGCCAGCTTTTGTGAGGGAAAGTTTCGCGGTTTTCTCTGCGTTGGTGGGAAGAGAATCAGTCCCAGCTGTAGGGACAGTGACCTTCCCGGGCCACATGCAGAGGCCTCACCAGGCACCAAGACCAGGACCAGCAAATCTAAAATCCATACAAACATTTATTCTGTCCCTGCCTGGAGGTGACGGGAGCGGGGGTCCGGAGAGCCCCGCAGAGGAAGACGGGGCTCTGGCGGGAAGACAGTGTCCAGACGCCTGTGGGCTCCATCCGGACCGCAGGCCCTGGGGCTAATGAGGGGCCGGCTGGGTTCTCAGAGGTCACGGAGTGCAGGGGTGGGGCGGCGAGTGGTGGAAGCCGGCGCCCCGAAGACAGGCCAGCCCCTGGAGCACGGAGGCGGGTCCAGCCCACGCTGGGCTGAGTGTGGCCCTGGCTGGCCCCCACTGGGGTCTGTCCCACCCCCAGCCCCCAGGAGGGAAGGCAGCAGGCCCGCTCTTCCCGGTGGGAAAGGTGCTGTGCAAGTCATCAGGTTTAAATTAAAAATAATAAAAATAACAATACAAAATAAAAAAAAGACTGTCTCAAACAAACCCGGGACAAGCCCGCCCCGCGACCCATGTGAGGAGCAGAGGTGCCAGCCACCACCTGGGAGGGAGTGAGGGCCTGGCCGGAGGGGCAGGAGGGGCTGCGGGCTGATTGGGGGCGGGCTCTGTCCTGGTCGCTGTCAGCAGCAATTCTAGAGACGCCAGAAGGCTGGGGGCAGAGGGTGGGGACGGGCGGAGGGGTGCGCAGGACGTGAGCGGGGGTGGGCTGGGCTGGGCGTTCTCCGGCCGCCAGCTTGTCCCGCTGCTCTGGGCTGCCTCGGCCAGGTGGACGGGTTACCGGAGATTTATTGCACTGTTTTGGAAGAGGCCTGGGGCTAAGGACCAGCGGGGCGGCAGGAGAGGCGGGCGGGAGGCGGGCAGGCGTCATCGCTTGGTCTTGGCGTCTTCTCGAACCTTCCAGATCACCAGGTGCATGCAGGCGCCGGCGTCCTCGCTGGAGCTGTGCCCGTCCACTGCGGAGCAGATGCGGTGAGCACCCGGCTCCTGCATAGGGATGGCCCCAGGGCAGGCGCTGGCACTCACCATTGTCCTGGATGATCTGTCTGAGGTAGTCGGCCATGAGGTTCCGCAGGGACCGCTTGTAGGGGAGGCCCAGGCGGTGGGGGAAAAGCACAGACGTGTCCACCACGGTGCTGTGGATGACCTGCGGGCAGCGGCAGAGGTTAGTGCACGTTGGGCCTGCGCAGGTTCTGCTGGAGAACCGCGAGGGACCCGGGCTGGCAAGGCACCTTCAGGGCCAGGAGGTCACTCTCCAGGCTGTGTCCGATGAGGATGGTGTCAGCGCTGAACATGCTCAGCAGAACGGCCTGGACGTCACGCAGTGTGACGCTTGTGTCAGCAAGGTCAGCCTCCGTCACCCCCGAAAACCTGGGGGAGCAGGCAGGAGGGGTGCCAGGGCTCAGCCTGGAAGCACTGGCTGGCAGGGCGGGGAGGGTGGGTCCCTGGGGAGGAAAGACGGGGCGGGGTCCCGGCTCCCAGAGGGCACTGGCCACACCTGGTGTTGTAGTCCACAATCTCGTTCTCAGGCTTCACGAAGGTGTCATAAACCACGTGCACATCCGTGTCGACCACTGTGACGCGCGTCAGCTCCAGGCCGTACGTGGTGTAGGACTGCGGGCGAGGGACGCGCCTCAGACGCGCCCCGGGGACCAGCCTCCCTCCCTCCTGCCCCCTGCCCACCTTCAGGTCTCCAGAGCCCTGTGAGGCAGAGGCAGCAGCCAGAGACTCTGTGGGGCTTCTAGGAGAAGCGGAGTAGGGTGGGACCTCAGCAACCCCCTTTCCCAAAGCCCTCCTGCCTCCCATTCACAGGCAGAGCCGGGGCCCAGTGCCCGGAGGGCTTGGCTGTGCTGGGAAGTATGGGGTGTTGGTCCAGGGCAGGAGCTGCAGGCACCGGTGCTGCGAGAGAAGCCCTCTGAGCACTGGCCGGTGAGCCGGGCCCAGATGGGGCCCAGATGGGGCAGCCGCGCCAGGACAGGTCCTCCCCAATCCTAAACCTGAGGCTGGGCAGAGAACGGCCTCACCATCTCGCAGTCCAGGGCGTAGATCCCTGGGTGGGTGTCTCCTGGGAGCTCTTTCTCAAAGGTCTTCACGAAGCCCTCGAGGCGCTCCTTCCGGCCATCCTGCACATGTTGCTGGGGGTGGAGAAGGCAGGTGAGGGCGGCTTCGGGGTGCAGTGGGGGCGGGGGTGGCAGCAGCACATCTCTGAGCCCTTCGGGACTGTCCTATCCATCCATCACGCCCGTTCACTGGCTGGGACCCTGGTGAGCAGGTGGGGAAGGGGGCTTGCCAAGAAGACACAGGGAGGACGGCTTCCCAGGATGGGAAGTGGCCAGGGACAGGGCCTGGGGCCTATGGGCACTACACTCTCTGGGTAACACAGAAAAGGCTGCCCAGGGGCCGAGACCCTGAGCCCAAGACTGTGCTGTGTCCTGAGACCCAAGACCAGCGACGGGGAAGCAGAAGTCTGTTGAGAACAGGCAGAGGGGACCGGAATGCCAGGGCTCACCTTTGCGACCTGGCAGCCGACAGAGCCGGCGGCAGCCGAGCAGCACATGTACTGGGTCTCCCAGCCTCCGGCCACTGCAGGGGACACAGACAGTCAGGGCCCGGCCAGGCCCACTCCACAGCCCCCGGGGCACTGGCCACACGCATCTGCTGAGCCCTACTAGAAAGTAAAGACTGAGGACAGGAGACCTCAGCCTCTTGGCAGAGCTGGAAGCAGACCAGGCCCCGGCAATAGTCTGGCAGCCAGGACGCCCAGGCCTGGATCCAGGGAAACCAGCGCGCTCTGCAGAGGCCTCTCCGGCAGCGCCGCCTTGGGCAGGACCCTCCAGGTGCCCCCGAGGCGACGGCTTTAGGGGCCGCAGCAGGGCTGTGCAAGGCTGGCCATGTGCCCTGAACATGGCTGTGTGGCTGCATGGGGGACTGAATGGAACCAGCAGGCCAAGGGTGGGACAAGCCCTCCGCTCGTGTGGCCAGCAGCCTCCACATTTCCATGGACCAAGGGCACAGGAAGACAGGGACACAGGGCCTTTCAGCCGGTGGCATTTGAACATTGTCATGGGAAAGCTCTCGTCTTACTTTTGCATAAAGAACGGGTGGAGAGAAAATGAGGCCAAGGGCTAGCCCTGGCTCTGCCCGGGACAGTGGAGTCCAGGGACCGTGGGTGGGATGGAGGGCTTGGGTAAGGCCTCACACCAGTTCCGGGGGCCTCAAGGGAGGGCCCAGGTTCCAGGGACCATGGGTGGGACGGGGGAGGGCCCAGGTAAGGCCTTACCCCGGTTCCGGCGCAGCCGTCCCCAGTGGTAGTAACACTCCTCGTCCCGGACGCAGCGGCCCGAGGAGGACACAAGGTACTCGGTGCCACAGCGGCAGCAGGTCCTGCAGGAAGCTGTGGGGGGGACCCGGGCGGAAGCTGAGGCTCACGCTGGGGCCCACATGCCTGGCCTTGCCCACGTCCCGCACCTGCCCGCCTAGGCTGCGGAAGGCCAGCAACTTACAGTCCTTGGGTCTCTTCTCCTCAGCTGTGAAGATGACTGCGCCGCCGGGCCGCTCTGGGTGCGGGAAGGGGTAGCCGTTCTCCTTGAGCTGGTCCTGGGTGAGCAGGTACTCCTTGAGGCGGCTGTACAGGGCAGCCCCTGTGGACAGGCACGGTGGTCAGCCCCTGCCTGGGATGGCCCACGGGGTGGTGGACACCACCAGGAAAGGCGGCTGGTGGGGGCCCGCGAGGCACCATGTGGCAGAGCACAGGCGGGCCGAGTCCTCACCTTTCAGGTCCTCCACCCGGGGGCTGCTTGGGCGGCTGAGCGAGAAGCTGGTCTTGGTGGCCAACCTGCCCCCCAACACCACCTCGTGGGACACAACCCTGCGGCCACTGGTTTCTGGAAGGAGGGGAAAGGGGGAGGGGAGGAGGGTGTGAACTAGCTGGCTCAGACCCCCGCCTCACCTGCTCTCCCACCCACCCTGCCCTCCTCAGACCTCTGCCTCAACTCCCCCTTTCTGAGATAGTGCCCTACTGACTCCGGGCAGACACGTGGTGGGCCAGGGATGCAGGGTAGCCCCCAGCTCTGCAGGCCCGGGAGCTGCATGGAGACCCCACACCCGAAGCCTTCGCCCTCTCCCCTCAAGCGAAGGGGGAAGGGCCGGGAAAACAGCACGGGGGATCTAATGGCTTTTGAGGGCTTTGAGCCTTCTCGGGCCACCCAGCCTGCGACGCCAACCCAGGGCCTCTCCGAGTGCTAATGGAGGCGGGGACGGAGGCGGGGGCCAGTGATGGCTTAATGCAGCCTGGAGAGGCTGCAATGAAACGCCCAGGTCTCTGCTTTCTTCCCCCCAGAGCTTAATGCACGGAGCTGGCCCAGCCCGGGACCTCCTGCTTTGAAGAGGCTGCTGCGGCTCCATTAGCAGGCGGCCCCTCGGCCCGGAGACCTGGCTCAGCAGAGGAAGGTGGCTGACAGCGAGGACGCCAGGGCCAGGCCAGTCCCAGACAGAAACCTGGGAACCAGGGAGCAGGCAGCCCCCCGTGGCACCCACGCTTTCCTTTTGTCTGAGACTGTAGCTGAGCTCAGGGCTGTGAAGGTCCCAGCTCAGCCCAGCTGCCACCCCAAGGGCAACACTGAGCCTCCCCCGCCCGGACTCACTGCTGAGCAACCCTGAGCCTCCGGCCCCACCCGCCAGGACTCACTGGGGAGCAACCCTGAGCCTCCCGCCCCCCCTGCCAGGACTCACTGCTGAGGCTGGGCACGGTGCTGGGGGCCAGGCCCCTGAGCTTCTTGAGGGTGTTCACGGCCACATTCAGGTAGATGTTCTTGCTGGGGCTGCGGTCATAGGCCACCTTCTCCTCGTTCAGTGCCTGGGGGACACGTGGTGCCCAGCTGAGGCCATGCCTGCCTGGTGCTGGGGAACCCCAGTGGTGGGGTCGCCATGGGGTCAGGGACTTGCATCTCTCCCAGGCAGCTCCAGGTCGCAGCTGCGGCTGAGAGGCCGGGGGATGTCTGGGGACCACCCTGGACCCCTAGTCCCCACCCGGCCGGCCAGACAGGAACTCCAGGACCTCACCTTCTCTATGGCCTCCTGGTTGGAGGTACAGAACTTGAGACACTCCTCGATGAACAGGTTGAGATAGCGCTGGCGGATGACGGTGGGGACTTTGCCCCCAAACTCTTTGGGGATAATGGGTTTCTTTAAACTCTAGAGGGAAGGCAAAAGCAGCCATGGGTGAGGGCCTCCGCAGGACCTCCAGTCGGGAACGCAGACACGATGATGCCATGACCACGGCTGGAGGCAACAGTGAGATGCACTGTGACAGATCAGCCTGGCTCCAGTAGGGACAGACACGCCAAGGCAAGACAGGACCGGCAGGGGAAACTGAGGGCAGGGGGAACTAAGGGCATGGGAAACTGAGGCCATGGGGGCACACGGGAACTTGCTAAACTTTCTGCTCAATTTTCCTAGAAACCTAAAGTTGTTCAAAAAACGTAGTCTATTAATTAAAAACAAAACAAGGCCAGGCATGGTGGCTCATGCCTATAATCCCAGCACTTTGGGAGGCTGAGGCAGGAGGATCACTTGAGGCCAAGAGTTGAGATCAGCAATCAGCCTGGACAATGGACAACATGGCAAAACCCTGTCTCTACAAAAGAAAAAACAAAATTATTAGCTGGGGTCTGGTGACAGAGGCTTGTGGTCCCAGCTACTCGGGAGGCTGAGGTGGAAGGATCACTTGAGCCCAGGAGGTCGAGGCTGCAGTGAGCCATGATAGTGCCCCTGCACTCCAGCCTGGGCAACAGAGACCCCGTCTCTTAAAAAAACAAACAAACAAAAAAAAACACCAACCAACCAAAAAAAAAACCACACACAACAGAAAAAAAACCACCAGGGCAGCCAGGCGCGGTGGCTCACGCCTGTAATCTCAGCACTTTGGGAGGCTGAGGCGGGCAGATCACGAAGTCAGGAGATAGAAACCATCCTGGCGAACATGGTGAAACCCCGTCTCTACTAAAAATACAAAAAGTTAGGTGGGCATGGTGGCGGGCGCCTGTAGTCCCAGCTACTCGGGAGGCTGAAGCAGAATGGTGTGAACCTGGGAGGCGGAGCTTGCAGAGAGCCAAGATCGCACCACTGCACTCCAGTCTGGGCAATAGAGCGAGACTCCGTCTCAAAAAAAAAATTTTAAAAACCACCAGGGCATCAGGAGGGAAGGTGAAGGCTGTACTGCAGTGTGGAGCATGAAGGCCCGCAGGGCAGGGGCGAGGCTGGCCCTCTGCAGGCTCCATGTGGCCAGGAGGGGCTAGGCCACTGTAAGGCTGGGCCTCGGGGCTTGGTCTGGGGGTGGTGGTACTTGCCAAGACGGGAGGTGCTACCTGTAAGGATGGACTGTGGGCGATTCGCTTAGGGGTGATGGTGGTGGTAGTCTTGGATGCCATCCCCGACAATGTGCGTGTTTTCAGCTGCTGGCCGCCTGGTTCGGGGCCATTGGAGGGCTGGCTGCCGCTGGCCGTGAGGGTCCTTTTGGCACCTGTGGGGGCTGGCGGGGCACAGGGGGTGTGGGCACAGTGCAAGTGGCTGCCCATCACCACGTGACGGAGCACCAGGCAGCCGCGGCCACTCAGCGCCAGCAGCACGTGCATTTCCGCGTGCAGGGGGCCAGGCCGGGGCGCGGGGCTGGGACTGCGCAATGACATCAGGCTCTAACTGCCTTCAGGCAAGTCCATCGAGGCAGAGGACACAGGTCAGGCTGTGGAGGCCGCTCAGGCCACGTCAGCGGTGGGGCGGTCCAGGCCTCTGCCACGTGTTCCGACCCCAAGCCCGAGGCATCGATGTCTGAGGGAAAGGCCCTGCTCCAGGACAGAGGACCAGAGGGTCTCGGGCACCCCCACCTGCTCATTGTGACCAGCGGCCTGCCCTGCCCTGCCCTGCCCTGCGGCCTCTGTGTTCTGTCTCGCCCTTTGATGAAGTCACAAACCAAAGGGAGGAGGTCAGGCCTGCAGGGGCTGTTTCGGAGGGCTGGCCACATGGGCAGCTGCAACCTGGGCATGTATGTCTGTGTGGTGGGGGGCTTCTGGACTGGGGGCTCGGCACTGACCCAGGAAGGGGAGCTGTGGCGGGGACATCTGGCCCTAGTCTCAGAGCGACATCCCTTGAACCGCCATCTGGCCCTGGAAGGTGCAAGGGAGGCAGGCTGAGTCTGCTCATGCTACCGCGGGCCGCCCAGGAAGGAAGCAGGCTGCCCGCCAGGCTGGCACGCGCCTCTTGCAGTGGAGGGTTTGCCCTTCAGGAATGGATGGAGACCCTCCAGGCTCCCTCGGCTGCACGCTGGGGGCGAGCACAGGCAGCCACAGGAGTCCTCCAAGCCCGGTGAGCCTGCCCTGTGGCACTGCCAGCACTTGGGACGCCAGACTCGCTTCAGGCAGTGGGCCCCGAGGGCACTGTGACAGCTCAGCACCCACCACAGACCAGCAACAGGACAACCGCCAGCACGCAGACGCCGATGCAAGTGTGTGGGGTCCCGGGATCAGCCCAACTCAGTGACTTCCCTTCTCTGGGGCTAAGGTCTCAGACGTGAGGGGCTCTGGGGAGGCGAGGTCAGAGTGGCCTGGAGAATTCTCCCTAAGGAGGGCCTCAGTCCAGGTCCAGCACAGGAGGGCGGGGGATCCATGGGATCTGCGGGGGAATCACCGGGGCTGGCCCTAAGGCCCTCTGGCCAGTGCCAGGGAGGCAGGGTCTCCAACCCAGCAGGCTGCTCAGAGTGGTCCCTGGACAGCAGCCATGCCCTCCCAGGGAGCTTGCCAGACACAAAGGTCCTTTCCCAGCCTCCAGACCAGAACCTGCATTTTTTAGGAGCTTTCTGGGGGACCCTCATCTGTGACCTGCCTCCAGGGACACTTCCTTGCTCTACAGACACCACTGATGTGAAGATGCAGGAAACAGGACAACCCCGCATGAAAGGTCCTGTCCACCCACCACTGAGGCCTGGCCCGACTTTCCAGAAGACTCTGCGGAGGACATGCCTCTCGGAGTAAAGGAAACACAGCCCCGCTCCTGCGAAGACGGTGCTCATTTCCATCAGAGGCCACGCCCCCCACTCACACGCCAGGCACAAAGCCACACCTGCAGGAGCCTGCACCCCACCCAATGCCAGGCACCCCGACATGGTTCCCCATTCCCTGGCACCACAGGCTCAAGCCCTGGTTCAGCACAGTCCCCACCGGGCTGTTGGACTCCTAGTAACCCCAGAGCCGGGTCAGGGAAGGAAGGTGCTGGGCCAGGCCTCTTGCACTCCTCAACAGTCCCCATTTCACAGACAGGCAGGCTGAGGGCCCCAAGGAGAGGGCCCAAAGTTGCCACATGAGCAAACACCACGTGGTTCAGGTGAGCTCAGAGACCTCGGGGTGCCCTCTCCTGCCCACATGCCAATGTCCCCCTGGCACAGGCCTCCTGGGTCAGCACTCACCTGCAGCCAGGCGGGGGTTGGGGATGTGGGCGATCCTCCTCTTCTCGCCAGGGGCAGAGATGTGGACGGAGGGCAGCTTCTCTGCCAGCCTGGGGGGGGCCTGCAGCAAGCTCGCCGATGCCCTCTGCGCCTGCTGGGCCCGCAGGTAGCACACCTCCTGTGCCGTCGGGGGTCGGGCCGGGGGCACCGCAGGACTCCTCCTTGGGGGCTCCGCCTGCATCACCACAAATGCTAAGGCCTGGCAGCACCGCGGGGGCACCTGGAGCAGGTGGCCCCAGGCAGGCTTGGGAAAGGGTGGCTGGAGCTCGGGGGACGGAGGCACCACCTCCTTGGCTACCTTCTGAGCTGCTGGGCACACTGGGGGGAAGCAGCATGGAGCAGTGGTCCTCAATGCCACGTGGCTCCAGGCTCCCCCACTTCGTGTCTCCCGGTGCCCAGGCTGTGTCCTCAGCCCTGATAAGGCACGGGTGGGTGGGACTACCCCGATTAGACTGGCACTCCAATCCAATGACACTACACCTAATCTTCCTCAAAGCCCCTCCTCTGGGGAGGCTCTGGGACTGGATCAACTTGGACTCTCCTGGCTGCTGGCCTGGGAGCCAGGCTCTCTGCTTTTCCTGCACTGCCTCGCTGCGTCTGCACAGGGGCCTGACAAGCGCTACTGTCTCCGGGCTACAGAGGACCCCAGGCTCAGAGCTGGACAACTGGCCCAGGCCCAGACCGCACACGGCGCAGCAGGCAGTCTGCGGGAGGTCACCCTGGGGCTGCCGTCCCCGCTCTGACCCCTGCCCCAGCACTGTGGGTGATCTAACAGGAAGGGGCAGGAGCCAGTTCTCTCTGGGACTCGGGCAGCATCAAAGATAAGATGTCTTCAAAAACCTCATGGAAAACGTGCACTGTGACGAAACTTGCATGGATTTCAAGTTTTTTGCCCCAAAATAAACTGATACTAACTTGACATAACACGTCTGAACCAGAGGGAGTTTGAGGCACTAAAAAAAAGTAAGACATCAGTTAGAACAGAGTTCCAATCAGAGCAACAGGAGTTCTGCTAAAAGCAAAGCAAATGTTAAGCATCAAATTTATGGTGAAACTTGGGTGGAAGAATGAATGGGGAAATCACTGATGCTTTACAAAAGCAAATCTCGTGATCAGTGGGTGGATCACGAGGTCAGGAGTTCGAGACCAGACTGGCCAACATGGTGAAACCTCATCTCTACTAAAGATACAAAAATTAGCCTGGTGTGGTGGTGGGCACCTGTAATTCCAGGTACTTGGGAGGCTGAGGCAGGAAAATCGCTTCAGCCCGGAAGGTGGAGGTTGCAGTGAGTGGAGATCGCGCCACTGCACTCCAGCCTGGGTGACAGAGCGAGACTCCATCTCAAAAAAAAAAAAAGAAAAAAAAAAAAACGGAGGGATGAAGCTGGGTGTGGTGGTGCACACCTGTAATCCCAACACTGGGAGGCCGAGGCAGGAGGATCACTTGAGGTCAGGAGTTGGAAGACCAGCCTGGGTGATAGAGCAAGACCCCCTTATTTTTATAATTTTTTTTTTTTTTTGGAGACAGAGTCTTGCTCTGTCACCCAGACTGGAGTGCAGTGGTCCAATCTTGGCTATTGTAACCTCTGCCTCCTGAGTTCAAGTGATTCTCCTGCCTCAGCCTTCCTGGTAGCTGGGATTACAGGCACCCACCACCACGCCCAGCTAATTTTTGTATTTTTAGTAGAGACGGGGTTTTGCCATGTTGGCCAGGCTGGTCTTGAACTCCTAACCTCAGGTGATCCGCCCACCTCGGCCTCCCAGAGTGCTGAGATTACAGGCGTGAGCCACCGCGCCCAGCCCACCCGGTCATTAAAATATAAAGAGGCCCCTGCTGGCCTGGCCTCTGCGGACCTTACCTCCTGGCCTTGCTTGGAAAGGTGGGAGATCCTCCTCTTCTGCCCGGGGAACAGAGTGGTCAGACCCGAAAGCCCCTTCTCCTCACTTTTCTCTTCCTTGGGGGGCTAAGACACATGTCCGTCCGTCAGCATGGGTCTGCCCTCCCCACCAACACCAACACACCCCAACCTCAAACCGCCCCCGGCAAGTGGGGAATGGCATAGTCCAGCCCCCAGGCACAGCAGCTGAGGGATCAGGGCCACCAGTCCCTGGGCTGTGTGTGGGTGCAGTCAGCGGGGGGGGGGGGGGGGGGGGGGGCAGGTGTCCCACGTTCTGCAGATGCCCAAGGCTACCTCTCCTGTGCGCCCAGGGCTTGGAGACCCCAGGCCGCAGAGTGAAAGCACACTGGGAAAGTGAGGCCCCAGGGCGCACCAGCTGCACGGGATGAGCACTTGGGCTCAGTCTGTGTGGAGCGGGCTCCCCCTGGTGGCCAA
Organism: Macaca mulatta; assembly: GCF_049350105.2. NCBI lineage: Eukaryota > Metazoa > Chordata > Mammalia > Primates > Cercopithecidae > Macaca > Macaca mulatta. The sequence goes on from NC_133424.1 coordinate 2,530,989, forward strand.
TGTGGAGACACTGGGCCAGGAGACCCAGGGGTCCAGAGCTGGCCCAGGAGCGCAAGAGCTCCGCACACTGGGGGTAGAGAGAATGGAGGGGAGGAGAGAGGGGCAGGAGGGGATGAGGCGGGGACAAGGAGAGAAGACAGAGGAGTTAGAAGAGAAGAGACAGAGATGGGGACGGGAAGGGAGGGGAGAAGAGAGGGGGAAGGGAGGAAAGGGGAGAAGAGGGGAAGGGAGAGGGGCTAGAAGGGTGTGCCAGAGGTGGGTTCCCCTCAGGTGAGCGGGTGGGCCAATATCCCCCTGCCAGTCAGTGGGAACAGATTGTGTGCACATGGCCACAGGAGCCTGGCTGGTGGCCAGGGACCAGCAACCTCTCTGGGTGGGTGAGGGGCAACAGGGCCGCCCACCAACTCCTGAGCTTTCAACAGGCTCAGGGGCCAGCACGGAGGAGCTGCCTCCACCCCACGCCTCTGAGCCAGCTGGAAACCACTCCGGACAGAACATCCCTCACCAGGCCCTGGGCTCTGCCTCGCCTGAGCCCAGCCCGAACACCCGCGCCCTCACCTGCCCGTCCAGCCGGCCTCTGTCCTCCACCTCTGAGCCCAGCCCGGGCACCCGCACCCTCACCCGCCGGGGCCAGCCGGCCTCTGTCCTCCGCCTCTGAGCCCAGCCCGAACACCCGCGCCCTCACCTGCCCGTCCAGCCGGCCTCTGTCCTCCACCTCTGAGCCCAGCCCGGGCACCCATGCCCTCACCTGCCAGTCCAGCCGGCCTCTGTCCTCCACCCCTGAGCCCAGCCCGGGCACCCGCGCCCTCACCCGCCGGGGCCAGCCGGCCTCTGTCCTCCGCCTCTGAGCCCAGCCCGGGCACCCGCGCCCTCACCTGCCGGGCCAGCCGGCCTCTGTCCTCCGCCTCTGAGCCTAGCCCGGGCACCCGCGCCCTCACTTGCCGGGCCAGCCGGCCTCTGTCCTCCGCCTCTGAGCCCAGCCCGGGCACCCGCGCCCTCACCTGCCGGGGCCAGCCGGCCTCTGTCCTCCGTGCCTGAGCCCAGCCCGGGCACCCGCGCCCTCACCTGCCGGGCCAGCTGGCGTCTGTCCTCTGCCTAAGCCCAGCCCGGGCACCCGCACCCTCACCTGCCGGGCCAGCCGGCCTCTGTCCTCCGCCTTGACGCTGGTGGACTCGTTGAAGATCCGCAGGCACTCCTCCATGGGGTCCGAGTCAAAGTCCACCTCCTTCTCCAGGGCTGAGTAGTCCACATCCGCCCCCGCGCTGGAGGAGGACGAAGAGGAGGAGGACGGTGCGGGGGAGGGGGGCGGGGAGGCCTTGAGCCGCTTGGGCGGCCCCCGCGCCTCGGGGAAGCCCAAGCTGGAGTCCGAGTCAGAGTCTGAGTCTGAGCTGAGGCTGGGGAGGGCAGGGGGCCACACGCTTGGCACCCCCGGCCCTGCCGCCTCGTCCTCACTCTCGTCTCCAAAGAGGTCGGCGTGGCTCAGGGCCCGCTTCTTCAGTTTGGGGGCGTCCTGGGAGGCGCCCTCATCTAGCGAGCGAGCTTTCCGCTCCACCAGCTTCCCCGATGGGACCTTGGTGCTTTTCCTATCGGGGAGCTGGAGGGGGCGGGGTGGGCCTCTGCTGGCTGCCTGCTGGGAGTCCCCGCTTGTGGGGCTCGGCCGCCGCGCTGGCCGGTCAGGCCGTCCTTTCCCTGAGCTGGCCACAGGAGTGGCCGAAGATGGCTTCTTCTTGGTCCCTTCCGGTCGCTCTGCCTTGCGCCGGGGGCTGCTGGCCTGCGGGCCCTTCTTGTCCGCACGGGGCTTCTCTGCAGGCTGCCCTCGGCCCTTGTCCTTGGTCTTGTCCTTCCTCTGGGTCCCATCTTTGCAGCTGGGGGCAGGTGGGGTCCCGCTTTTTTTCTTCTTGGGTTTTCCCTCCTTGGGGCAGCCCCCATCCTGTGAGGCCTGGACCTGGGCTGGGGAGCAGGGCTTGGCTAGGGGTGGCTGGAAGTCTCCCACGTCGCACTGCACGGCCGTCTCCTTGGTCTCCCGCAGGCCGCCCCCTTCGGCCTCCAGGCCCTCTTTGGAAGGTGGCTGCCCAGTGGCCTTGCTCTCAGGGTCAGCCCTGGCTTTGGGGGTGCTGGCCATGGTGGGCTCATTACCTGGGGCCGTGGTGGCCTCATCTTCCGAGTCTGAGAACCTCGCATCGCAGCTACTGAAGGGGTCACAGGGTTTTTTGGGAGCAGGGGTGTGGGGCTCGCTGCTGCGGGGGCCCCGGGGTCGCTTGGCAGCCCGCTCGTCCCGGGAGCTGGCCCTGCTGAGGTGCCGGGCCGAGTAGTTGGAGAGAGGGTCATACTCCAGGTCTGTGGGTGGCCTGGAGTTGTCCACCACATACTTGCCACTGGGAACAGGGCGGCTGTGCCGCCGGGGCTGGCTCACAGCCTTGGGGACGTATTCCAGGGCACCACCGCCCCCTCCGCCTCTGCCCTGACCCCTGTCCAGGGACGCCAGCAGGTACTTGCTGCCCGACTCGGCAGGCGTGGCCAGCGGGGTGGGCTGGTAGCCGGTATCGGGACTTAACAGGCCGTGGCTGCTGGGGCTGTAGTCGAAGGCCAGTGGGAAGGCATCTTCGTCCAGGCCCACGGTGGGGCTGGCGTTGGGGCCGCGGGGCGCCAGGGCGGGGGCCTCGGCGGCGCGGTGCTCACGGGCCGTCTCTAGCAGCTCCCGGTAGCGCCGCTGCTCCAGCTCCACCTCACTGCGCACGGCCTCAATGGCCTGGTTGACCAGCTCCAACTCCAGCACGTCCGGGCGCGGCTCCTCCCCCAGGCCCAGGGTGCCATTCTCCCTCTGTGAGGGGGGCTTGGGCAGCTCGGGGTTGTAGGGGTCATAACCCAGTCCTGAAGGGAAGAGAGAGCATAGCTGTGACCAGCCTGCCAGAGAGGAGCCTGCAGCGTGGGGGTGGCCCCGGCCTCAAACTGCAGGGAAGGGAGGAGACCCGCCTCTGAAACCCATCGTGCACTGGCGCCCGCCAAGGCTCTGGGGTGCCCAGCTGGGTGCAGACCATGGCGCCATCTCAGGCCGTGCGCAGGGCCCCGCCCTGCCCCTGACCAACGGGCGCTGGATGGACCTGGGCTGTGTGACACGCAGCTCCATGGGTCCTGGAGGCTCCCTCACACGGCTCATGGAATGTACACAATGACCATGGCAGGGTGGGGCAGGCAGGTGTGGAGCTCCCAGCATTCAGGATGCTGGGCTGAGGCAGGACTGGAATGGGCTGACAACCACAGCCTGACGGTGGACACAGGAGAGCCCTTCCTCGGCCAACATGGCCCCACCCAGCCAGCAGTGTGCCTGCGGTGTGGCAATGGTGTGCCTGCAGCGTGGCTGTAGTATGCCTGTGGTATGGTGGCGGTGGTGTGCCTGTGGTGTGGCAGTGATGTGGCTGTGGTATGGCAGTGTGCCTGCGGTGTGGCGGTGGTGTGGCAGTCACATGCCATATGCCCGGCGGGGGTAAGCTCAGGGCTCTGTCCCACAGGCTTTCTTGCCTCTAGGAACATTAACTGGGCTGTGCCTGTCCTGCAGAAACGGAGGTCACAGAAGTGGCCATGGCTGAGCAGGGCCAGGGGGATGGGGACATGCCCAGTTGATGGGCCACCCTGCAAAATCCACAGTAAGATTTTTTTTTTTTTTTGAGACAGTCTCTCTGCCGCCCAAGCTGGAGCGTAGTGGTGTGATCTCAGCTCCCTCCAACCTCTATCTCCCGGGTTTAAGCAACTCTCCCGCCTCAGCCTCCCGAGCAGCTGGGATTACAGGCGCCCGTCACCGGCCTCTCGAGTAGCTGGGACCACAGGCGCCTGCCACCAGCCTCCCGAGTAGCTGGGATTACAGGCGCCCGCCACCAGACTCCCAAGTAGCTGGGATTATAGGCGTGTGCCACCACACCCAGCTAATTTTTATATTTTTAGTAGAAATGGGGTTTCACCATGTTGGCCAGGATGGTCTCGATCTCCTGACCTCAAGTGATCCACTGCACCTGGCCTACTTTAAATAAATTTTCTTTTTTTTTTCTTTCTTTTTTTTTTGATACGGAGTCTCGCTCTGTCGCCCAGGCTGGAGTGCAGTGGCCGGATCTCAGCTCACTGCAAGCTCCACTTCCCAAGTTTATGCCATTCTCCTGCCTCAGCCTCCCGAGTAGCTGGGACTACAGGTGCCCGCCACCTCGCCCGGCTAGTCTTTTGTATTTTTTAGTAGAGATGGGGTTTCACCATGTTAGCCAGGAGGGTCTCGATCTCCTGACCTCGTGTCGCCCGTCTCGGCCTCCCAAAGTGCTGGGATTACAGGCTCGAGCCACCGCGCCCGGCCAAATAAATTTTTTAATTTTAAAATTTTTTGTAGCTGGGAGTGGTGGCTCATGGCTGTAATCTCACCCAACATTTTGGGAGGCCAAGGCAGGTGGATCACCTGAGGTCAGGAGTTCGAGACCAGCCTGAGCAACATGCAGAAACCCTGTCTCTACTAAAAATACAAAATTAGCCGGGTGTGGTGGCTCACGCCTGTAATCCCAGCTACTCAGGAAGCTGAGGCAGAAGAATCGCTTGAACTCGGGAGGCGGAGGTTGCAGTGAGCCGAGATCATGCCATTGCACTCCAGCCTGGGCAACAAGAGCAAAACTCTGTCTCAAAAAGAAAAAAATTTGTAGAGGTGGGATCTCACCATGCCGGCCAGGCTGGCTTTGAACTCCTAGACTCAAGCAATCCTCCAACCTCAGCCTCCAAGATAGCTGTGACTATAGGCACGAGCTGCTGTGCACGCATTAAAGCACATGGCTGAACTGTCTTCCTGGGGGGCAGCTGGGAACATGTGACTTGCATGTTATTTACGTGGCTCCAGGGCACATTCTAGCAGACCCTCCCAACCTCAATGCCACCTACGTCAGCACAGAAGTCAGAACCAGAGGAGCCTCACATGGGGCCAGGCTGAAGGAGTCTAAAGAAAACAAGAGCAATGGAGCCCAATATTCCAGCAAAGGAATAAAAACCAAGTTCAAATATTTACTTCAGAAACATTAGAAGTTCTACTGAGCATGGCCAGGCGCAGCAGCCCCCGCCGATCACCGCAGCGCTTTGGGAGGCCGAGGCGGGAGGACACTTGAGCTCAGGAGCTTAAGACCAGCCTGGATGACACAGATCCCATCTCTTCAAAAAATACTTAAAAATAAGCTGAGCGTGGTGATGCACATCTGTGGTCCTGGCTACGTGGGAGGCTGAAGTGGGAGAATCACTTGAGCCCAGAGGCTTGAGGCTGCAGTGAGCCAGGACTGTGCTTCTGCACTCTGGCCTGGGCAACAGAGCAAGACCCCAACTCTTAAAAAAAAAATAATAAAGTTCCACTGAATATAATTCCGTAACATCTCTAAAGGTCTCTAAAGGTCAATAGGTCTGATCCTCTGGAGTTGGCAGGAAACGGTGCCAAAGACGCCTGCGTCCTAATTCCTGGAACCTGTAGATGGTACATCCCCTTAGATGGCAAAAGCGGCTCTCAATGGGGTGAAATCTCCCTTGCCTGTCGCTGAGGGGGCCACGGACAGGCCGAGATCTCGCAGAGCAGTTTTGCAACCATCCCATGCAGCTTCAACACCACCACCTTGAGACTCAGAATCCTCAGAACCCGTGCCATAGACAGACCACACAGGGCAGAGGTACAGATGCATCTGGCGCAGCCTTCACGGCAAAAACACAACAATAAATAACACAGAAGATGACCTAGAAGCCTGAACGCAGGTCACCTGGGGTTAAGGGGCAGGCGTGCGCCCAGCGGGGACCTCCAAGTCACACTGCTACAGGGAAGAAGAGGGGCAAGGAATGTTGCACACTCTCGCCTTTGAAAAGCAACTCCACAAACCCAGCGAGATCAAAGATTCCAGCAAAGTCGCAGCCAGGCCCACACTAAGCCTGCAGTCCCACCGGGTGCAGGAAATGCAATTTGGCCTTAATTTATGCTGCACCCAATGCCGACTGCCAAGAGGGATGTGAATGCTGACACCCGTCCCCGACAGACTGATAAGGAGCAAGCCATGACACCATGTAGCAAAAGGCAACGGCCCCACGGGAACCTGCCCGCGCCAAGATGCCGCTTGGCTCTGACTTGATTCTGACTGAAAGTGCAGCTTGTCTGAAGGTCAGGCCTCAGATGTGTTTCTTCCACTCACAAAACCTGCGTGCCCTTCGGCCTACCTGGAGGTCGACCCCTACAGGGTGCTAAGACCTCTGTGCAGAGAAATGGCTGGACACAGGCAAGGGGAGGCAGGCACAGGATCTCCCACTGTGGACGGTGCAGAGAACAGCAACAGAACTGGAGGCTTCCCCTAGGGCCCCCCCACCCCGCCTCGGACCCCAGCAGGCATAGGAAAGAAATGGCTGGCTTCCGCCCCGCGGTGGCTCACACCTGTAATCCCAGCACTGCGGGATGGATCCCGCATCCACCTGCATCCAGCCGAGGCGGGTGGGTCACCTGAGGTCGGGAGTTCAAGACCAGCCTGGCCAACATGGAGAAATCCCGTCTCTGCTAAAACCACAAAATTAGCCGGACACGGTGACCCACGCCTATAATCCTAGCTACTCGGGAGGCTGAGGCAGGAGAATCGCTTGAACCCGGGAGGCGAGATTGAGCCACTGTACTCCATCCTGAGCAATAAGAGCGAAACTCCATCTCAAAAAAAAAAAGAAAAGAAAAAGAAAAAAAAAAATGGCTGGTTTCCCAAGCTGCTCCCCCGAGACACACCCACCAGGAGAACAAAAGCCTCTCCAGGCAAGTCCCCCTCCTAATCCCTGGGACCTGTGGCCTGGCCCACCTCACTCAGCCAGAGACTGAAGGTGCTACGAACGAAGGACCCTGAGGTGGGTGAACATCTTGTGTTATCCGGGGACCCAATGTCCTCGCAGGGTCCTTTAAAGGGGGAGGCAGGAAGGTGAAAGTCAGAGAGACCAGAAGAGGTTGTACTGTGGCCGTGAAGGGGAGGAAGGGGCCCTGAGTCGAGGGATGCCGGCGCCTCCAGATGCTGGGAAAGGCGGGCACTGACTCTCCCCTGCAGCCTCCAGGAGGCCCAGCCCTGCCCACAGCTTGACTTGAGCCCTCTGATTTGGACTCCGAGCCCAGCGCTGAGAGACACCGTGCTGCTTGAAGGCCCATGGGGAACGAACGCAGCCTCATTTGGTGATGAGAGTGCAGTGGAGAACACACTGCCCACTGGCTGTACCTGCGAAGGCGGAAGGCCCGTCCTCTTCCCAGGAGCCCTGCAGGGACAGTGGGAGGCCGGGACTCAGGCTATGGAGGAGGTGGGAGGGCTCACCGCAGGCAGCTGCCACCTTTCCCTTGAAATCATATCAACATTGTGCCCATTTTAAAGATTACATTTAGGGGCCAGGCGCAGTGGCTCACGCCTGTAATCCCAGCACTTTGGGAGACCGAGGCGGGTGGATCACCAGGTCAGGAGTTCAAGACCATCCTGGCCAACATGGTGAAACCCTGTCTCTACTAAAAATACAAAATTAGCCAGGCATGGGGGCACGCACCTGTAATCCCAGCTACTCAGGAGGCTGAGGCAGGAGAATCGCTTGAACCCAGGAGGCAGAGACCACACCACTGCACTCTAGCCTGGCGACAGAGCAAGACTCTGTTTAAAAAAAAAAAAAAAAAATTACATTTAGGGCCAGGCTTGGTGGCTCACGCCTGTAATCCCAGCATTTTGGAAGGCCAAGATGAGCAGATTGCTTGAATTCAAGACCAGCCTAGGCAACACGGCGAGACCCTGTCTCTACAAAAAATTCAAAAAATTAGCTGAGCGTGGTGACTGCGTGCCTGTGGTCCCAGCTACTTGGGAGGCTAAGGTGGGAGGATCTTGAGCCTAGGAGGTCAAAGCTTCAGTGAGCTGTGATCACACCACCGCCTTCCAGCCTGGGCAACAGAGCAAGATCCTGTTTCTAAAACAAATAAAATTAAGGAGCATTTAGACAGGAGGACCGATCCGTGTGTCCGTTTTGGACCACCCAGAACTCTGCGCAACTGTGCGCAGAGCCACGAGGTGCGGGCAGGCACGGGAACATCACACAGAAGCCACAGATGGGGCAGCCAGGCTCTTCTTTGCCTGTGCCAGGCCACAGCCGAGGCATTTCCAGGAAACGTCACCCCATGTGCCCAGCAGGCGCAAAGGGGCCCACTCTGGCACCATCTCACAGCCAAGGACCCTGGGAGTCAGCAAGGGCACCCGACTGGGATCAGCAACAGTGGCTGCCGGTTCCTCTGCACGGGAAGGGCCAGCTCCCAGGCCAGGAGGATGCTCCCGGCAGGGCAACGGCCAGCTGGGGCTGGGTGTCAGCCCACACCGAGGGGGAGGGCAGTGGAGGCCAGCAGCACGCTCAAGGGCACCCTGCCCTCCCAGCCCACTTCACTGAGGGAGGCTCCGGCTCCTCCCTGACCCAGCTGGCTGTAGAGCACGCCACCCCTGCCATCCGCCTGGTGAACAGGGCAACTAGTGCCAGCCCTCCCCCAGCCCCGGAAGTCCTGGCTGCCCAGTGACGTGGAGAGTCCAGGCCAAGGCCACTGTGGAGTGAGCTGCAGAGATTCATGGCGGGGGAGGTGACAGAGCACAACTACTGAGGAGGGGCAAGGCCAGGTCATAACGGGGATGCAGAGAGGAGGAAGAGCCCGCCTAACGGGAAGGCTCTCCTCCCCAGGCAAGGGTGGGCAGCAGAGAGACTGGGCCCCAGGAGGGCAGGCGGGGGTGGAGGAGACTGAGGCATCTGAGGGGCTAAGGATAAGGGACTCTACTCAGGGGCTTCCACCTCCTTTCCCTGGACCCCAGGGCTCTAAGACACAGCCTGCGAGATCAACCCAGGCCAGGGGAGCCAAGAGTCATTGGCAATACACACACCAGCCGGCAGACACCCTCAGGCCCTTCCCAAAGGAAGGAAATTCAGACCTCCGGACATTGTGAACTCTGAAAGGAGAGACCATTTCCCCACCCAAAAGGTGCTTCTGGAAGGTCTTGGAAGGAATAGCACCTGCCTCCCAGGAGTGGAGCCAGGCCCCCAAGCAGAGGGCAGCACCAGGGCACAGGTGATAAGGGTCCAATCTGGGGAAGGTGGCCTTGTCTTTCTAACTAGAAGCCTGTGTGAGTACTTGTTTTGTTGTTCTGTGGAGACAGGCATTGCCCACGCTGGAGTGCAGTGGAGCCATCATAGCTCACTGAAGCTGTGTCTCCCCGGCTCAAGCGATCCTCCCGTCTCAGCCTCGCAAGTAGCTGGGACCACCTGCGCGCTCCACCACACCCAGCGAATTCTTTTCTTTTTTTGGTAGAGACGGGGGTCTCACTGTAACTGCCCAGGCTGGTCTCAAACTTCTAAGCTCAAGCAATCCTCTCGCCTGGGCCTCCCAAAGCACGGCTTGTCTTACAAGGGCTATGAAACCTACCCCAGCCTTCAGCCAACAGGTGGGAAAGGGCAGGGGCACCTGGAGGCCGGAGCGGCACACTCTCCAGAGGGCGTTCAGCATTTCCACTCCGGGGTGGAGGCTGCTACCGCCTCCACAAAGGCTGCACCAAAAAGAAAGCGGGTCCAAGAAGACCGAGGTCAGGATCTGCACCAAGGCCTCCCCTCCCTCCTCCCTCTGGTTACTGGGCTCCCCCGCCCTGCAGCCTGTGACCCGCTGGTGCTGGAAGGCAGAGTCCTGGCCTGGGCACTCCAGCCAGGTCTGGGAGTTTCACACAGGAAGCTGCCTGGGGGTTGGCCATGGCTGCCTGCAGCTCAGAATAGGGGGCACGGGGTGCTGAGCCCCTGAAAGGTGACCTGAAGCTGGTACGCACCACTGCCTCCCTGGGCCACCCCGTCCCACTCTGCCCGAGGGAGCTGGGTCTGGGTACCTGTCAGGACTGGAAAGGTCCTAGGGTGGCATCTACTTGCCGCTGGGTGCCCTGGGAGTCCACCCGGGGGTCACATCTAAAGGACGACTCGGCCAGGTGCGGTGGCTCACACCTGTAATCCTAGCACTTTGGGAGGCAGAGGCGGGCAGATCACTGAGGTCAGGAGTTTGAAACCAGCCTGGCCAACGCGGTGAAACCCTGTCTCTACTAAAACATATCAAACAAAAAAATTAGCCAGGCCTGGTGGCAGGCGCCTGTAATCTCAGATACTTGGGAAGCTGAGGCAGGAGAATTGCTTGAACCTGGGAGGTGGAGGTTGCAATGAGCCGAGATCGCACCACTGCAGTCCAGCCTGGGCAACAGAGCGAGACTCCGTCTCAAAAAAAAAAAAAAAAGCACCCAGAAGGCCCAGTCCCTGTTCCAGGAGACCGCTTGGTGGGCCCTGGAGGCCTCTCACTGCAATCAGGCATCAGCAGGACTGGCCCCTCCAGCCCAGGCAGTGGGCCCCGCACACTGGCCCCGAACAGGCCAGGCAGGAATCCCAGGAGGAAACAGACAGTCCCTCCGGCCTGGGGCTTAGCCGGACACTGGCACGACAGATAAGCAAGACTCCTCCCAACCTAGCCCCCAGGGGAGCCATCTGGGCGGCCTGAGGCTTTGAAGATGGAAACAGGAGAGAGCATTCCCAAAACAGCCACAGCGGCAGAGGACGCACGGGGCTGACCCTCGTGAAGCGCAAGGCAGGGGTTGGTTGTATCCACGAGAGCGCCCTCCCCATGACAGACCTCTCTGGGAAGAGGGGTCTAGAGGACAGTACCCCTGAAGCCCACCTCCTGTGTACGGCAGAGTAACCATAAGGTCCCCACAAACGGCCATACGTCCATTCTGGGGGTCTCTGCTCCTGGGGCCTCCCCTCCCACCCTCACGGCGGGACGTCCTCCAGCCCCATTCCTGGACATGCAGGTGCCCGGGGCCCTCTAAGCACAGCCCACTGGACAGATAGGAACCCGCTGCTCAGAGGCAAAGGGACCAGCACTCCGCACCCAGAGGCGGCCCACAGCTCCTGGACCACAAGGGGCAGGAACAGGGTCACCTGGAGACGGCTTAGAGGAGGGGTCCAGCCAATGCTGGGGGCCTGGACCTCCACCACCCAGCGGCTTCCAAGACCCTCCCTGAAACCCAAGGTGGCCCAGCTCTGCCCCACCCCCACACCAGACTCCGCCCAGACAGCAGAGCTTGCGGTAGAGGCTGGGCTGTGCCTGCAGCGGCAGCGCCTGGGGTCCACCCCATGGCCCACAGGGTCCTCCTCCACCCGCAGGGCTGAGATCTGAGCCTCCCCTCTGCTCCAAGGCATGGCACCCCCCACCTCGACAGTGCAGTGCCGGGGCTGCCCAGCAGGTGGAGTCACACAGCAGGGTACAGGGGAGAAAAAGAAAAAGGTCCTGGCCTGACCAGGGACCACCAGCTCCGCTCTCTGAGGCATCCTGGGCATTTATTCACCTCATGGGGTGGCCGTCCCCTCGTGCCATGACTGGATGCGCTGCTGTCCCAAGGCGTACAGCTCAAGGTCAGGGGACAGGGTCGGTAACCAGGACAGAGGTCAGCTGCCTTTCAAAACAATGTAGAAACAGGCTGGGCTGGGCGCGGTGGCTCACGCCTGTAATCCCAGCACTTTGGGAGGCCGAGGCAGGCGGATCACGAGGTCAGGAGATGGAGACCATCCTGGCTAACATGGTGAAACCCCGTCTCTACTAAAAATACAAAAAAAAAAACTAGCCGGGCGAGGTGGCGGGCGCCTGTAGTCCCAGCTACTCAGAGGCGGGAGAATGGCGTGAACCCGAGAGGTAGAGCTTGCAGTGAGCCGAGATCGCGCCACTGAACTCCAGCCTGGGAGACACAGCGAGACTCCGTCTCAAAAAAAAAAAAAAAAAAAAAAAAGAAACAGGCTGGGCGCAGTAGCTCACGCCTGTAATCCCAGCACTTTGGGAGGTGGAGCCCGAGGCCGAGGCAGGTGGATCATTTGAGGTGAGGAGTTTGAGACGAGCTTGGCCAACATGGGGAAACCCCATCCCTACTAAAACTACAAAAAATTAGTCGGGTGTAGGGGTGCCTGTAATCCCAGCTACTTGGGAGGCTGAGGCAGGAGAATCGCTTGAACCCAGAAGGCAGAGTCTTCAGTGAGCTGAGATGGTGCCACTGCACTCCAGCCTGGGCAACAAGAGCGAAACTCCATCTCAACAAAACAAAACAACAACAACAAAAAACCAGCCGGGGACAGTGGCTCACGCCTGTAATCCCAGCACTTTGGGAGGTTAAGGCGGGAGGATCACCTGAGGTTGGGAGTTCAAGACCAGCCTGAGCAACATGCAGAAACCCTGTCTCTACTAAAACAAAATACAAAATTAGCCGGGCGTGGTGGCGCATGCCTGTAATCTTAGCTATTCGGGAGGCTGAGGCAGGAGAATCGTTTGAACCCGGGAGGTGGAGGTTGCAGTGAGCCAAGATCGTGACATTGCACTCCAGCCTGGGTGACAGGGCGAGACTCCTTTTCAAAAAAAAGTAAAAATAAAAATAAACTGAAACAGAAGGGTACAAATGGCAAAGGACAAGAACTGGAAGGGAGGGGCCTGTCACCACATGATGGGGCGGGGCCAGCGGGGCCTTCTCCCCTGTGCCTCTCCACCCCTGCCAAGAGCCCACCTTGGCTGTGAGCCACTTCCATGGTCCACACAGAGCAAGTTAAGAGTCCAGCTCTCAGCCAGGCACGGTGGCTCACACCTGCAACCCCAGCACTTTGGGAGGCCGAGGCAGGTGGATTGCCCGAGCTCAGGAGTTTGACACCAGCCTGGGCAACACAGTGAAACTCTGTCTCGACCAAAATACAAAAAATCAGTCGGGCGTGGCGGCGTGCTCCTGTAATCCCAGGTATTCGGGAGGCTGAGGCAGGAGTATCACTTGAACCCGGGCGGTGGAGGTTGCAGTGAGCCGAGATCATACCACTGCACTTCAGCCAGGGCGACAGAGCGAGACTCTGTCTCAAAAAAAAAAAAAAACCAGTCCAGCTCTCAGCTCCTCCTCATCCCAAGGTCTTTTTTGTCCCCAAAGCACATTTCCCAGTGGGTGTTTCCAGGGTTCCTGTGCTCCCCATCGGGCACAGGGGACTAAAAGCATCCACGAGCCCTGCAGCCTCTTCCAGAAGCTCACAGAGAAACTGAAGTGGGCACCCCTGCGGGGCACTGCCCCTCAGCCAGAGGTTCACATGTTCCGAGGATGGGTGCCGTGGCGCCTAAGGAGAACCCCGCACACCAGGGTGACTGCAAGCACGAGCTGTTTTTGTCACTTGGTGACCTGTGTGCAGGTGCTGGGGGGCGGCGGCGGGGGCGCTGGCTGACAAGGTGGGCCAACCCCGGCCCCATCATTCATTCCTCCAGCACATATTCTCTTAATACCTGCCCAGGACCTCAGAGAGGGCACACAGCCTGCAGAGCGCAAAGGGTAGGGCCCTCCTTCCCTGTCTCGTCCACTCCCCCAAAGTCCATTTCCTCCAGGCAGCCCTCCAAGGTCCTCCCTGCAGAAGCAGCAGTGCCGGGCATGGTGCCTGGGACACAGAGGTGGGAGGCATGGTGGAGCCCTCACCTCACTCCGCCTCCTCGGCCAGGGCACACAGGGCTGTGGCCACCTCGGGCCTGCCCAGGCCCACTTCCATGGCTTTCAGACCCTGCCTCCCTGGGGCCTGCTCCTGAGGCAGTGCTGGCTCCCTTTTGGTCTCTGAGGGCCTCTGAGCCACCATGAGAGGAGGAGGGAGGGGTCTCAGAAAAACGGACTGTGACCTGTGACCGTTAACAGGGTGCAGATGGACCTATCGCCAGGACAAACGGACAGGCTGGGAAGCCACAGGGCGGGGATACGCTTGGAGTGCACGCCGGACCCACACCCCCAGGCACACACTCTCCGCCACCTTCCTGGTCCTGCCCCCGCCAGGCTCTTCTGGGCACCCCAGGCTTGATGGAGTTGGCCCAGGGCACGTGTCTGCAGAGATATGAGGAAGGAAGGAAAGTGGGAAGGGGAAGGAAACACTGACCCAGAGGCGCAGGCCCCTCCATGCCCGCGGCACATCGACTCTCCAGACGTGAGTCTCTGTGGGAACAGGAAGAGACTGCAGAAAGCCAGGAGTCGCACACTGCCCAACGACGGCAGCACTCCCAGGCTGGAGACACATGAGACAGCACGTCAACAGTGAGCCCCCGTCGGCCACGAGCTCCCAAGCAGCCCCAAGCGCAGAGCATGAGAACATTCCAGGCTTTCAGCAGGCTGTCTCCATCCCCAGAGCCCACAGCCCTAATCCCACTTCCAGCCACAGGCAAACTCCTACTCATCCTCCAAAGCCCAGCCCAGTAATTGTGTGCTTGGAAACACTTGCCCCACTCCCCTACAACTCCGAGTGACACCCGGGCCCACCCCACGTCACCCACTCCACTCCCTGCAACTCCCAGTGACAGCTGCCCTCTCTCCTGGACCCGGGCCCACCCCACGTCACCCCCTCCGCTTCTGTTTCCCGAGTCTCCTCAGCCTAGACCCACAGACATTGAGTCCAGATGGACCCAGAAAGGACCTTGGAGGGCAACAGGACCAGCTCCTGGCTTTACAGAGAACACTGAAGTTCTGTGGAGTGTGTGTCCAGGCTCAGCCCACAGCTCCTCCCGAGTCCTCCCACAACCACTCCTTTCCTGAGGCCGGAAGCAAGGCAGGTCCCGGAACCCCGGCCTCCAGGCATGCAGCCTGTCATGGGACAGGAGGCGCTCTGTCCTTGCAGCCGTTCCCAAAAACTTCTCAGAGCCTAAGGAAGGGACAGCCCCGAAACAGCCAGTGCACATGGGGCTCCTCCAAGGGTCCCCGAGGACTCGGCTATTAGCAGAGGAGGAAAGGTGACGTGAGAGGTCCCCATGAAGCTCAGGGACCCCCAGGATTGCCCTGAGAGGCTCCTGGCTCCCTGGGACCCAGGTGTCTCCTTCTATCCTGTTTATTTCCTTTTCAGGTTTTTGCTTTTTGTTCTGCCACAGATCACACCAACAGCGTACCCACTGCGTGGACGGCGTGAGGAGCAAGCCACGGCCCTCGCACCCAGCGCTCCCCCCAAACCTGCCTGCTCCCCTCCAGGGGCTGCTCTGCAGAAGGGATTCTGAGGGTGGAGGAGGACAGCGTTTCCTCGTCAAACTGAGGCCTGCTACGACACAGCCTGCACGTTTCCTGTCACACTCAGATGCCACGACCCCATTGTGCACAAGGAGCTCACGGAGGTTCAGGAAGCAACAGGCTCAAGGGGGTAACGCCCAGCAGGTGGAGGCTGGAGCCTTCCTAGCGAGCTCTGCCCCACAGAAAGCCAAGCAAGATGCCTTCATTCCGGGCTGTGGTCTCCAGAGGGGCAGAGGCCGGCCACTAGCACCAGCGCCTCAAGTCTGCAGTCCCTGGAGGAAATGGTAAAGCTGCAGAGGGCTCTGGGGGGGGGGGGGCACGGGGGGCGGCTCAGGCACCACAGGAGTCCCCGGAACCCCTCCCAGCTGGCACACTTGTCCCTGCTGACCCCAGCCCCAGCGAGCTGCTCTGCCTCTCCTGTCTCAGGCTCTGGGGGCAGGGACGGTGCTTCTCAGGGCCTCTGCCTCTCCCTATAGGCAGACCACCAGCTCAGCCATCCCTCTCGAAAACAAAAAAACAGGCCCAGCGCAGCGGCTCATGCCTGTAATCCCAGCACTTTGGGAGGCTGAGGCAGGTGGATCACCTGAGGTCAGGAGTCCGAGACCAGCCTGGCCAACATGGTGAAACCCCATTTCTACTAAAAATACAAAAATGAGCCAAGCTTGGTAGCAGTCGCCTATAATCCCAGCTACTTGGGAGGCTGAGGCAGGAGAATCACTTGAATCCAGGAGGCGGAGGTTACAGGGAGCTAAGATGGAGCCACTGCACTCTTAAGAGCCTGGACGACAGAGCCAGATTCTGTTGCAAACAAAACCAAACCAAACCAAACAGAAAGGAAACACAAAAACAGGCTGGGCCAGCAGACCAGCATCCTCGTCCTCGTCCTCGGCACTACTGACCCCAGGCTAGATCCCTGTCTGCGGGGCTGTCCCTGGCTCTGAAGGGTGCTGAGCAGCGTCCCTGCCTCCGCCCTCTCTGTGCCTGCACCCCCAAACTGGCAACCCAAACATCTGCAGACATCTCCCAACATTCCCGGGGTGCAGAATTGCCTGTCGGGATCCGTCACTGCTCTACTGAAGACCTAAGCAAAGAATCCCAAAACATAAATACCAAAACCAGTCCCGACTGACATGGCCCACGCCTGGAGACAGGCTCTGGGCCCAGAAGCCAGGTTTTCAAAGCTGCCCAGGCGCTTGGGAAGTCAGGTGAGGACCTCAGAACCTTGGGAAAAGCCCCCGGAAAAAAAAAAAAAAAAACAGAATCCAACCTCACCCATGAGGCTTCTCCTAGGGCTCTTCCGTATTTTCTGAGGTTTCTAAAACAAACATTTCCCCAGGGCAGAAAACAGACCTTCCAAAGTAAAGTGCCCAGACACCCACGGCAACACAGACAGGCCCCCAGGCCCTGGGAACACAGACAGGCCCTGGGAACCCGGAGCTTTTCCCATCGCCATCCACCTGGAGGAGAGCGGCCAGCGCAGTCCTGCCAGCACCTGCAAGGCGGCGGCTGCTCCAGAAACCCCAGGCCCCTTTCCTCTAATCCCCTCCACACAGGAACATCAAGAGCCACAGGGCAGCAGAGCCACCCACCCTGTGGTGGGAGCATGGGCTGGGGTCTCCTCCTCGAGGCCAGGGCAAAGCTACAACCCCCAGCCAAGAGGGTCCCAGCTCGCCAGGGCCCAGAGCCGCAGCTGGACTCGCAGGCTCCCCGGCGAGCGCTGAAAAAGAAATGGCCTCAGCACCACTGGTGGTTGTCACCACTGGGGTCGGGGAAGCCCAGGGACGCTGCTCAACGTCCTACAATGCGAAGAATGGCCCATCAGACGACAATCTGGCCCCCAATGTCCCTAGCGGCAACTGTCCCTCCAGCAAGCTCCATAGCTGCCACTCCAGGCCAGGCAGGTGGCCCCGCTGGTCCAACTGCCCATCTGCCACCTGCTGGTAAAATCACCCCCAGGTCCTCATACGCCCCAGCCAGGCCTGGGAAACCAAAAGACAATACTGCTGGCTGTGGGGGTTCTCCCCCAGAGTCCGTTCCTTCCTGGACGCAGCTCACTGCGGATGAAAAGTCGTACCGAGGAGAGCACACACTGTCAGGTCTCTCAAGGCAGCACAGGTGGTCGGATGGCACCTTCACTACCCCACGGAAACCCGGTTGTCACCCAGCCACCAGGAGGCAGCGCAGGACGCGGCCAGTGGGAGTTCCTGACCCTCCTGCGAGGCCAGAGATGAAAACAAGCCACCCTCGAAAGCGAGGCGCCGTTCTTGGCCTGCTGCTCCCTTCTCACCTGACTCAGGGGCCTCAGAGTTTCCCAGGAGAGCCGGCAAGCCCTGCCAGATCAGTAGGCTCCTGGGGCTCAGCTGCCTACTGGGGGAGGGGAGGCTGTCACCGTCACCAGAGAGCCAGGCCTGCCTCAGGCCCATCCTTGGAAGGTTTCAAGTTCCCTCCTTCTGTTCCCAGCCCACAGAGTCTGGCAGCAGAAACGGCTGAGGAGGCAGGCAGGGCCCCGGTCCACCCACATCCAGCCCAGCACCCCCAGTCACCAGCCACACGCACACAGGTGAGTGGCCTCCTGATGCTGGGCCTCAGTTTCCTCATCTGTAAACTGGGATGAGCCACTCCCACTGCTGTTTGGGAGTCACAGGCAGAGTCCGCCCAGTACTGATGTGGCAACGGCCAAGTCCAGAGGTAGGCACCCCAGAGCCCATGTGGGGGGCCGCATCTGAAGAGCCAGGAGGAGGATCCCTGCCCAACCCGAGTCTGCTGGAAGGCTCACGAGATACTGGGTGCATGGCGGGTGGGCTTCAGGGCTCCCCATGTACCTGGAGCTGCTCCCTGAGCGCCTCTACCTCAGGACCCCGCCCTCTACAGATGCAGTTCTGGAGTCGCCTGGAGCCCCAGCTGGGACGCCGTCAATGGCCCCACCCAGAACCACTGGCACTGGGCCGCCAGATCCTGAACCCGACTGCGGGATCCCTGAGGACAGGAGCTGTGTGCCCCGCACACACATCTGCCACCCACTTGGCAGTATAGGACGGCCCCTTCCCCAGGCCCAGGACTGTTCTGCTGGGGCCTGAGTCGGCCTGTGGCGCAGCACCAGCATTCCCTCAACGCAGTGCCCTCAGCCTCTGTCTTCCTGGGTGAAGCATCATCTGGGAGGGCGTTCCTGCCAGAGCCATGAAGCCCTGGGCTGAGGCCCACCGTACCTCTGGAGAGCCCTCGGCTTTCCTGCAATCCTCCCCGTAAGGGTTCCCTCTCCTGGAAAACGTCGTCCTGCCTCTCAGTAGGGCACAGACACCGTGAGATGCCACAGGGAGAGCGGGGCAGTGGGCAGGGGCCTGGGCTCTGAGGTCAGATTGGAGGAAGGTGGGATCTAGCCCTGCCCACTCCACAGAGACAACCAAGGCCCTCCCCTGCCACCAGGCTGCAGCCAAGGCCCAGGCAGCAAACAGCGGCCACTGTGGGGAGAGTAACGCTCATTTACAACTCTCAAGGCCGGGATAGAACGTGCCCCTCTAGGCCGGGGCTGCACGTCCCTGCATCCCAGGGCTACACGGTGCCCGCCATAAGGGCTGCTGAACCATCCCTCCAAGCCACCCTGGGCAGGTCCAGCCGGCTCTCAAATGGCTGCACAGCCCAGCACGGTGCTTTACGCCTGTCATCGCAGCACTTTGGGAGGCTGAGGAGAGAGGATTGCTTGAGTCCAGGAGCTCAAGACCAGCATGGGCAATAAAGTGAGACCCCGTCTCGGCAAAAATTTTACACATTAGTGAGGTGTGATGTCACATGCCTGTGGTCTCAGCTACTCAGGAGGCTGAGCCAGGTGGATCCCTTGAGTCGAGGTTGCAGTGAGCTGTGATCGTACCGCTGCACTCCAGCCTGGGCAATGAAGTGAGACCCTGTCTCAGAAATTAATTAATTAAATAAAATGGTTGAGCACGTCCAGGGATAAGAGCCCAGGAGGAAACCCGAGTCCTTCAGGTATGTTGCTCAACATCGCCAATGACCCACTGAGCCTGTGACCCAGGGCCCAGGAGCACCGGCCATCTTCCTGTTCCCGTCGCAGCTCCACCAAGCCTCCCCAACCCTGCCTGCCCTGGTGCCCTCATCAGATGCTCTCTCCTCCCAGAGGCCCTGGAGGCTCCAGACCTGCCCTGGTCAGGTGGTGGTATGGGCAAAACACGTTCCTTGATAAGCCCCCTTTTCCCCACCAGCAGCAAATAGCTCACAGGGTCACCATGCAGCACGTGCCCAGCACAGAGCATGGCGCCACAGGTGTTCCAGGGCTAGCTGAGGGCTTTTCACCTGAACCTCTGTCCACTCTCAATCCTGGGAGGCCAGCGTTCCTGTCTATCTCCTCTCTGGAGGCTGCTGCCCTGTCCACCCTGAAATCCCCTTGAGAGGACATGGCAAAGGCTAGATCACGCCAGCCTCTTCAAACCCCATAGAAAACTGGGCGTGTGTAAATGTGGAGGGTGGACATAGGACATGCATTCTCCCCTGGTGTTCTCAGAGGTCAGTCTGATGAGCATGTTACGGAGGAGGAAACAGAGGGTCAGAGGAGCCTCACGGCAAGGAAGATGGATCCTGCCTCTCTGCGGGGGAGGCAGCCTTCTACCAGACAGTAACAAAAAGCCCGACCACCCCACCAGAGATGGGAAAAGGAGTTCATTCTTACCAGCAGAAGGGAAATGCAGACACACCACGGTAAGAGGCAGGCAGCCACATTTTTCCCATAGGAACGTGAGGCAGACAGGAAGACTACATCACCCAAGGGACCCTCAAAAATAAGCCTTCGGGGCCGGGCGCGGTGGCTCACGCCTGTAATCCCAGCACTTTGGGAGGCCGAGGCAGGTGGATCACCTGAGGTCGGGAGTTCAAGACCAGCCTGACCAAAATGGAGAAACCCCGTCTCTACTAAAAATACAAAATTAGCCGGGTTGGTGGCACATCCCTGTAATCCCAGCTACTCGGGAGGCTGAGGCAGGAGAATTGCTTGAACCTGGGAGGCGGAGGTTGTGGTGAGCCAAGATCGTGCCATTGCACTCCAGCCTGGGCAAAAACAGCAAAACTCCATCTCAAAAAACTCAAATAAAATAAGCCTTTGGGAAACAAATGGGCCATTTGGGATGCACAGATATCAAAAGCCTGACTCGCGCCGGGTGCGGTGGTTCACACCTGTAACCCCAGCACTTTGGGAGGCCGAAGCAGGAGGACTGCTTGATGCCAGGAGTTTGAGACAAACCTGGACAACATAGCGAGACCCTATCCCCACAAAAAAATACAAGTTTGCCAGGTGTGGTGGCATGCGCTGCCCATAATCCCAGCTACTCAGGAGGTTCAGGCAGGAGGACCCCTTGAGCCCAGGAGGTCAAGGCCTCAAAGAGCTGTGACCGCACCACTGCACTCCAGCCTGGACTACAGAGTGAGACCCTGTCTCTAAAAATAGGGTGAAAACGAGCATCGTGAGTCGGGTGTCACAGCCTCCGAGAAGCCTCTCCCACGCACTGCCTTCTTCACCAACTCCCAGCCCCCGCCAAAGCTGGCTGCGTGCTCCCAGGACATCACGACCCATGCTAAGGGATCTGTAGGCACATCTGTCGGCAGGTCCCTAAGAGCACAGCCCGCATCGTACGCGGGCGGCTCTGAATCCCCCGCCTCAGGCACAGCAAAGATGCTGGGCGTTGGGGAGCTGACAAGTGATTGCTTGCATCTGTCCACCTGCAAACAACCGCCCACAGGTGCAGGTGTCCTAAGCACACTTATCAGGGAAATCAGAAAAAAATGCTACCTTTTCTGGCCAAACAGGATAATAAACCTATTCTTAACTCCCAACGAAGATATTCCTATTTTGAAGGAAAAGGTTCTGAGCTGAGACTGTTTCATTGAGGTAAAAGTGAAAACAACGCTGGAAACTCACGCCCAGTGAGGAAATCTAGGATTAAAGAAGTCAGGGGCTGGGGGAAGCAGAGAGCCACTATCAAGGGACAGAGGTCACAGGGGAATCTGAATGACATCACACTCGATAACCCTCCCTCCACGCCTTTCCTTGCGATGTCCTTTTTCTCCAATCCAAATCCCACATCTCCTCCAAGAAACGCTGCCATGACGATGAAAACCACCATGACGCTGTGAGGTGGAGTCCACCAACGTCCTCGGCCCGACCAAAAGCATGGAATTCCTCGGAGCCCACTTAAGTAAGCTTTGACTTCCTCCCTGCCCAGTCATGCTTGGACACAGGGCTCGACACACTCAGGAGACGATCCTCGGACCATCCTGACTCAACGACTGGAGACTGAGGCTGCCAGAGGCGCGGCCGGAGGAAACGTCTTGGAAATAAACAAGGGCAGCCACAAGCACATGGGGTCCGGGAAGCGGCGGGCGCGAATCAGCGGCAGGAGGAGTCCAGGGCCTGCCTAGTGCCGGCCGCGCCCGTCTCCCGAGCCCCCTCGTGCCAGGCCCGGTGCCCGGTACTCAACATGCGCTCGCACTCCGCCCTCTAGACAGCCCTGGTAGGACGCGTCCTCCTAGTTGACACTTCATACTCGTGAAGACGAAGGCTTACAGAGATCTAGTGCTTTGCACCGGGTCCCCGGGTGGGTGGTCCCGGTCCCGACTGGGCAAACCGTCGCCCGCGAACGTGTGGGGAGGGGACTGGGCCGAGAAGGGGGACCCCGGGCGGGACCGGAGGTGGGCTCCAGACCCGGGCAGGGGAGCCGAGCCCAAGGCGAGCAGGCGGGCGGGAGTTACCTGCTGCGGGGGGCGCCTCTCCGCCGTCACCGGGCGTGCCGGGGACCCGGGCCCCGCGGTGCCGGAAGTGGCAGTAGGGCCGCCGGCAGGGCCCCCCGGGCGCCCCAGACCAATAGGGGCAGTCAATGGCCCGGAAGAAGCCAGTGGAGCGTAGCATGGTCCGTCCCGCGGCGGGGCCCCGGCCCGGAGCCGCCCGGGCCCCCGGGCCCCCTCACTGGCGCCGCGGTCGCCGCCGCCCGCGCCTCACGGACCCCGCCGCCGCCATCTTGCTCCGAGGCCCCCGGAGGCCCTCGGGACGCCGCCGCAAGGGACCCCGGGAGGGGCTGCCCGCAGCGCGCCTGCTCAGAAACGCCGACTCCCGCGCGACCGAGGCTGGTGGCGGACCCCTGGGCCGGGACAGACGGCCGCGGGAGGAAATAAGGACGGCGGGGGCTGCCCTGCCTGCGGTCTCCGGGAGCCTCGCCAGCGCCGCCGCCCGGCCTTTGGCGGCTGTACCGGCGCCATCTTGAGTCCCAGGCCCCTGAGGCGCCAGGGCTGTCCACGGCGCGCCTGACCAAAAAAAGCCCCACGGGGCCCGCTATGACTCATTTGCATATATTTCCATTCGTTAGCATATCACCTTAAAGCGCCCTCTGCTGGATGAGGAGAGTTCTGCGGGGAGGTGGCCTTAAACCTGGACCAGGTGAAACCCACGGGTGAATTATTCCGTTCACAACTTCCCTCGCCCTGGTATACAGCTAGCTCTCAGGAAGCGCCTTAATTTCCCCAACCTCGACTCTTATCATCAGTCTGATGACCAGGTCCACATTCTCTTATTTGTTCAACAAATATTGAGCGCCTACTGTGTACCAGGCTAGATGGTGCATTTTAACAGACAAACGAGGAACAAGGCTGGGATGGGGTAACTCTGTAGTCTGGTGGGGTAGGCCCACATCTTTTTTTTTTTTTTTTTTTTTTTTTTTGAGACGGAGTCTCACGCTGTTGCCCAGGCTGGAGTGCAGGGGCGCGATCTCGGCTCACTGCAAGCTCCGCCTCCTGGGTTCACGCCATTCTCCTGCCTCAGCCTCCTGAGTAGCTAGGACTACAGGCGCCCGCCACCGCGCCCGGCTAATTTTTTGTATTTTTAGTAGAGACGGGGTTTCACTGTGGTCTCGATCTCCTGACCTTGTGATCCGCCCGCCTCGGCCTCCCAAAGTGCTGGGATTACAGGCTTGAGCCACCGCGCCCGGCAGGCCCACATCTTAATGGGAAGTTTAATCTGGTGCATTTTGGTGAGATTGTAAAATAGTGCGACTGCTATGTAAAACAAAAAACCCAAAAAGTTTGTTTTTAAGAGACAGAGTCTTGCTCTGTCACCCAGGATGGAGTGCAGTGGTGCGATCACAGCTCACTGCAGCCTCGACTTCCCAGGCTCAGGTGATTCTCCCACCTCAGCCTCCCGAGTAGCTGGAACCACAGGTGTGCACCATCATGCCTAGCTAATTTTTTGTATTTTGTGTAGAGATGGAAGAAGTTAAACAGAGTTACCCTATGAGCAACTCTATTCCTGGGTATACACCCAAAAAGAATAGAAAGCAAAGTCTTAGGCCGGGCACAGTGGCTCATGTCTGTAATCCCAACACTCTGGGAGGCTTAGGCGGGTGGATCACTTGAGCCCAGGATTTCAAAACCAGCTTGGCCAACATGGCAAAACCCTGTCCCACTAAAAGTACGAAAATTACCCGGGCGCGATGGCTCATGCCTGTAATCCCAGCACTTTGGGAGGCTGAGGAGGGAAGATCACCCAAGGTCAGGAGTTTGAGACCAGCCTGGCCAAGATGG
Organism: Macaca mulatta; assembly: GCF_049350105.2. NCBI lineage: Eukaryota > Metazoa > Chordata > Mammalia > Primates > Cercopithecidae > Macaca > Macaca mulatta. The sequence continues at coordinate 2,554,643 of NC_133424.1, forward strand.
CAAAACCCTGCCTCTACTAAAAATACAAAATTAGCTGGGCATGGTGGCGGGCACCTGTAGTCCCAACTACTTGGGAGGCTGAGGCAGGAGAATCACTTGAACCTGGGAGGCGGAGGTTGCAGTGAACCGATATTGCACCACTGCACTCCAGCCTGGGCGACAGAGTGAGACTCTGTCTCAATTAATAATAATAATACAAAGGTTAAGATGGCAAATTTTATGTTATGTGCATGTGATTTTACAATTACAAATAAATGACAGGGTGCAATGATGGGGCGACGTGAGTTGGGGTGGGTCATGAGCGACTCTGCAGAGGACTTTATCTAATCTCAAAGCTGTGCCATCACCGGCAGTGGAAGGGCAGACTCCTTGTCATGGCTCCTGATGATGTGGAGGAAATGAAGTCTCATTTATGCAATTGCTCCATCCGTGCCAGCTGGTCTTGGTCATTCATTCAGCAAATAATTACTGAGCACCTACTGTGTGCCACACAATGCTGGAAACATTCATAAGCAGAGAACCCCACCCTGGTGGAGGTGGTGGTGTAGGCAGGGAGGCAGACAGTGAACACAGGGATAAGTCAGTCAGACAGCCTGAAACGAGGTGGAAAGTGCTTTGGGAACAGAAACAGGAGAAGAGCCTGGGCTGGGGACAGGCAGGGCTGGTCTGGGTGGTTCTATGGGGAAGGCGGGATTTGTGCGGTTTTAAAGAAAATTAGGGACCGGGCATGGTGGCTCTCGCCTATAATCCCAGCACTTTGGGAGGCCAAGGCAGGCAGATCACTTGAGGTCAGGAGTTCGAGACCAGCCTGGCCAACATGGTGAAACCTCCGTCTCTACTAAAAATACAAAAATTAGCTGGGCGTGGTGGCGCGCGCCTGTAATTCCAACTGCTTGGGAGGCTGAGGCTGGAGAATCCCTTGAACCTGGGAGGTGGAGGTTGCAGTGAGCCAAGATTGCACCACTGCACTCCAGCCTGTGACAGAGCGAGACTGTATCTCAAAAAAATTTAAAAAAATAGATAAATAAAAGATGAGGGAGCTAAGCAGGTTTCTGGAGGAAGGGCATTCCAGGCAGAGGGCACAGCCCTTGCAAAGGCCATGCGGCAGGACTGTGTCTGGTGTGTTGGAGGAGTGGTGAGGAGGCCGGTGTGGCTGGAGCAGAGTAAGGAGGGGGAGAGAGGGAGGAGGGAAGGGCAGAGAGGAGGGAAGGGCAGAGAGGACGGGGCAGGTCGTGCAGAACCCTATGGGCTTCAGGGAGGACTTGGGCTTTGACCGTGAGGGGAGTGGGAGCCATGGAGGGTTGCCGGCAAAGGAGGAACCAGACTTGCCCCAGGTGCTCACAGACGCCCTCTGGTGGCGATGAGGAGGACAAACCGTGAGGGAACCAGGTGACCAGGGCGAGGGTGATTGCACTGGTTCAGGTGAGTCGTAGCGAGACTAGACCGTCAGGGTGGAGGCCCTTACAGCAAGGAAAGGTGGCCGGATTCTGGATCTATTTTGAAGGTAGAGCCCAGGGAGTTTTCAGATGGGCCAGATGTGGGTGGTGAGACACACAGTCCTTGGGGAGTCACCCTGGACTCAAAGGATTTTGACCTTGCAGGATGGCACTGCCCTCAACTGAGGGGGCGTGGCAAGGGCAGCCTGCGGGCGGGAGGGATGCCCAGGAGGGTCGGGGTCCCAAAGGCACCAAAAGGATGGCGCTGTTTCCGTGCACATGTGTGTGTTGTGGGTGGGGTGCTGTAATTTAAAAGCCTAATGCGAGTATGTCCGTCAGAGATTGAGGGGTGAGGCTGCGAGTGTAGACACCACATTCTAGACATTTTGCTTCAGAAGGGCAGAATACCAGGCAGGTGATTTGTGTAATTCCTTTTGGCCAGGAAAGAGTTAGGCGCTGGAGGCAAGTGGTAGAAAAGAAAGAACTTTATTGACCAACAGGTCAGGGCTCTTGGGCGAGGTTCACCGGTCCTCTAAGTGGGGCCAGAGAAGTCGAGCCGGCGCTCTCTGGCGAGGTCCCTTGGTCCACAAGCAATGGGGCCGGGGAAGTTTGCACCGGTGCCTGCCGGCCTCGACTTTTATGTCCTCGGCTTGGAAATGGGAGGGCAGTGGGTGGGATAAGGGCGTGCCAGGGACGTCTCCATAGTAAGTTTCTGTTTCCTCAAATTGTCCTCACCTCACGCCTGCTCCATTGGTCTGCTTTTTTCCCGGCGCGGGCTGCATTTTCCCACATGCGGGTAAGTTGGATGAAGAACCTGGAAGTAGTAGGGGCTGCATCTTTTCTATTCTCCTTCCTCCATCTTGTCCTTTTCCCCTTCACCCAGACAGTCCAACCTCTTATTGATTATAACAATCTGGGGCGCCGTTGTCTGGCTGGCTGCTTCCTGCTGTTAAGGGGCGTAGTTAGGGTCTGAGGTTGGCAGTTGGGTGTAGGGATGCAGGAGCATTTGATTGAAGGTGACTCGGGTGATTTCTTGGATCCTGGCTCGGAGAAATTTTATTAGAATGGGAGCAAGACATAAGACAGAGGATTAGTATGGGGATTAGGAATGGAAGCATCTGCTGTACTACAGGTAGCAGCCATACTGGTGGTCCAGGGGTTAAGGGGGCATTAAATTTCTGAAGCTCCTTTTTGATTTTGTTTAATGTTTGGACATTGGTGTCAACTAGGCCTGATTCATTTATGTAGTAGCAACACTCCTCCCCTAGGAAGAGGCATGGTCCTCCTTTTTCAGCTGTAAGAAGATCTAATGCCCGCCTATTTTGTGCTGCCACTTGAGCTATTGATGTAATTTGGCACTGCAAGGAGGCCAGGCTTTCGGCTGAAGCTTCTATGGCTTCCTGGAGCTGGGTAGAGAGGGTCCGCGTGGACTGGACTGAGTGGGCAAGCACCCCTGTCCCTAGTCCAGAGGCTATTAAGGAGGATGCTAAAGAAACCCCAGTCGGGCGCGGTGGCTCACGCCTGTAATCCCAGCACTTTGGGAGGCCGAGACGGGCAGATCACGAGGTCAGGAGATCGAGACCATCCTGGTGAAACCCCGTCTCTACTAAAAATACAAAAAACCAGCTGGGTGTGGTGGCGGGTGCCTGTAGTCCCAGCTACACGGGAGGCTGAGGCAGGAGAATGGCGTGAACCCGGGAGGCGGAGCTTGCAGTGAGCCGAGATTGCACCACTGCACTCCAGCCTGGGCAACAGAGCGAGACTCTGTCTAAAAAAAAAAAAAAAAAGAAAGAAAGAAACCCCAATGACCATGGGAAGAAAAATAGCCCGCTTTTGGATTTTATTGTTGGAGGTGGTAAGTTGTGAAGTCAGTTCGAATACTTCTCCTTTGGTATATAGGGTTAGGCTAGGAACTAAAGACACTGGGATGCAAAGGAATTGGCTGATAGATGTATGGTTAAGAATTTTAGAGAGGGTTTGATTACACCAAAAATAACTTCCAACAGGAGCTGTCTGGGTCCTATTGGGCGATTGGGTGTAATTACACCAGGAGTTTGGGGCAGAGTAGCAGAAAGAAAGGATTGGATTTTCTGGGTTTTGGTATATTGGGACTTGGAGTAGGGACGGTTTTTGGGGGGTGCCAGTAGAGTCCGTTGTAGCCTTGGAAGCAGCGGGTAAGGGAACTGCCGCTAAGGGGGCTCTTTCAAGAGCCACACAGAGGAAGCAGTGGGAAAGATTTGTTATGTTAGCTGTTTGTGTTAGGTTTAGCCCTTGACGGACAAGTTTTAACCATGAGAATGGGTCTTTTTTATTAGGGGGATTTAACTGCTCTTGTAGGTTTTGTTCCTGTGATTTTACGACTGAGGTTAAATTTTGTAGGACTTGTATATTTTTGGGGAGGGATTTTTGCTGCACAAGTGTCCTTTTTATTAGGAGGATGGCAGTGGGATATGAGTCCCAAACACTGTTTCCGTAAAGTCCTCCTTTTACGCCGTCCACCCATCGGGAGTCCCAGGGGTCTTTTATGTTTAGATGATATTTAAGGGGGTCACTTCTTCCATCTTAAGTGAAGAGATATTTGCTGCTTAACTTTCTGTCATGTGTATTTATCTAGCATTGAATAGTGTATTTTACAATATTTGTATGGGCAACCCAGATTGGTTTGTTGCCAATAGTTGTTACAATTGTATTCTGTCTGGTCATGTAGGAAGCAGATGGATGGTTGAGCCCATCTATCAGCGATGGAAGTTAGGGAGAAATTTATGGAAAGAGCAGATTGACAGCCTTGAGGTGAACAGTCTGCAGTGCCTTGCAGAACTGTATGTTGCTTGTTGTTGGAGTACCAAGTTTCAGTTATGGAGAATCTCCATATAAAGGTTGGGTTAGTAATTGCTGTTGGAATGTAGAAGGATAGTAATAAAAGTGAATAAGAAGACTTCATCTTCTGAGTAAGCATAGAACGCGCCTTGCCACTGGAGGTGTTCTACAAAGGTGAGTAGGCGAGAGAACCAGTGTTGGGCTGGGGTCTGGGGGCAAATAGAGATCTGGGGTGATGTGTTGAAACTCTGCCAGATTTGTGTACAGTATGGTGAGGAATCGGGATGGTCATAAAAGGCCTGGAAACGTGTTAATTAGGGAAGTTTGGTGAGCTTGAGGCGGGTGGGGTGAGTTTAGTTGATTCCCACTTGTCGCCTTCTGGGGGGCCCCTCTTCAGTTGTGATATATGGACCCAGTGTGTGAGGCCTAATAGCTTGGCTGCTGTGTGTGTGGATAGGACAGTATATGGGCCTTTCCACCTGGGCTGGAGGTCTTTGGCCTGGATGTTCTTTAAGTATACTTGATCACCTGGGCTGAGAAAGGTGTGTGGATTATAAGTGCCCATCGGAGGCGGGTGTGCTAGTTCTGCATGCTGTCTTAGTAGTTGTCTCAAAAGAGTTGAGTATGGAAGGTAATTTGCCAGCGGAGAAGAAAGGGTAGGCAGCTGTTGTAAGGTGTGGGGTCGGCTGTAAACTAGTTCGAATGGACTGAGGCCTGTTGGACTTCGCGAGGCGGCCCGCAGCCGGGTTAAGGCTAGAGGCAGGAGTCTCGAGTGAGAGTTTGGTGAGTTGTTGTTTGATTGGTCCGCTGGCTTTTTCTACTTTACCTGAGGACTGGGGTCTATAAGGGATGTGGAGTTTCCAGGTGATGTGGAGGAGGGCTGCCACCTGTTGGACTACCTTGGAGACAAAGGCTGGGCCGTTGTCAGACTGGAGGGTGAGTGGGAGGCCGAACCTAGGAATAATGTGTTCAGTGAGTATGGAGGCCCCTATATTGGCAATCTCTCCTGTGGATAGGCCTCTATCCATCCTGAAAAGGTATCAACGAGGGTTAAGAGATATTTGAATATTTTATGTTTTGGCATGTGGGTAAAATCAATTTGCCAATCTTCGCCTGGTTGGTGTCCTCTGAGTTGGTGATTTGGGTGGCAGTTGCGTAATGTGCCTTGAGGATTTGACTTGAGGCATGTGGAGCGCTGTTGGTTGATTATAATTAGGTGTTTCATGAGTGTAGGGCAGTGGATAAGGGGGCTTAGAAGGTTATATAGAGCTCTGGGTCCTATGTGTAAGGAATTATGTATGTCTCTTAAGACGGTGTGGAGTTGTGTTTTAGGAATAACTAATTTATTATTGATGTAAATCCAATTGTCTGTGGCTAGTCTGGCTGTTGAGTCTTGTAATAGTTTGGTTTTTTCTTCCTGGGTGTAATTAGGGGTATATTAGGGAGAAAGAAAACAAACAGAAGGAAGTGTAGGGGTGGAGAATCCGGCAGCTGATTTGGCAGTGGTGTCAGCAAAATTGTTGCCAGCTGCCACCGGGTGAGATGGAATCTGATGACCTTTACAGTGTATGATGGCTGCTTTGGAAGGTGCTGATAAAGCGTCTAGCAGTTTAAGTATTTGCTTTTTGTTGATTATGGGGGTACCACAGGTGGTTAGGAACCCTCTTTCTTTCCAGATGACAGAATGGGTGTGTGCAAGTAAGAAGGCATACTTAGAATCTGTGTATATGTTTACTGTTTTTCCTCTAGATAGGAGAGCCTTAGTTAGTGCAATAAGCTCCGCCTGCTGTGATGTTGTTCCTTGTGGTAAAGGCTTAGCTTCTAGAACAGTGGATGATGTAACTACCACGTATCCTGCCCGTCTGTTTCCTTGAGAATTTATAAAGGAACTGCCATCCACAAATAGGGTTAACTGTGGGCTCTCCAAGGGTTGGTCATGTAAATGCAAGTGACTAGGTGGTTGGGCCTCTAAAAGTTCTGGACAGGAGTGTTCAGTATGGGGTTGTTTGAGAGGGTTGGGGAGTAAGGTTGCTGGATTTAGAGAGGAGCAGACTCCTAGGGCAATGGTAGAGTCTTCTATGAACAAGAGGTGGAAAAGTTGAAGCCTGGACGGGGTTAGGTGGCTGATACTTTTGTGGGCAATAAGGTCTTTTTTTTTTTTTTTTGAGACAGAGTCTCTCTCTGTCTCCAGGCTGGAGTGCAGTGGCCTGATCTTGGCTCACTGCAAGCTCTACCTCCCAGGTTCAAGCGATTCTCCTGCCTCAGCCTCCGGAGTAGCTGAGGTTACAGGTGTGCACCACCACGCCCAGCTAATTTTTGTGTTTTTAGTAGAGATGGGGTTTCACCATCTTGGCCAGGCTGGTCTCGAACTCCTGACCTCGTGATCCACCCGCCTCGGCCTCCCAAAGTACTGGGATTACAGGCGTGAGCCACCGCGCCCGGCCGGGCAATAAGGTCTTAAAGGCGGTGGGTAGAGAAGACTGTCAGGCTGCAGCCTCTGATGAGTTTCCTCGCTTCCTGCGTTAGACAGGCTGCTGCTGCTAGGGCCCAAAGGCAGGGCTGCCACCCTTGTACAGTGGGATCTAATTGTTTGGATAGATATGCCACAGGACGGTATGTGGTGCCTACAGGTTGGACTAAAAGGCCAATAGCAACTTTTTGTCTTTCATCTGTGAAAAGCTGGAAGGGGCGTTGGAAGTCTGGGAGTGAGAGAGTAGGATGTGAGAGAAGGCAGTTTTTTAGGTGAGTGAAATGTTTATAGATTAACTTTGGGTTAGACAAAGGTCCTTGGGGAGTCTCCTTGACAGCTGCATATAAAGGTTTAGCCAAGATTCCGAAATTAGGAATCCAGTGTCTGAAAAACCCTAAGAGGCCTAGGAAGGATTGGATTTCTTTAGTTTCTTGGGAAGGAGAAAGATTTTGTATTAGAGTTAAACGGTCTGCGGTGAGCGAGCGCGTTGTGGGAGTGATTTCAATGCCTAAATATATGACACATTGTTGTGAGAGTTGAGCTTGTGTTTGGATACTCGGTAACCTCTGGATCCTAGATGATTAAGGAGGATTGCAGTGTCTAAAAGAGAGTCCTGTCTCGTGGGACTACAGAGTAAAAGGTCATCTACATATTGGAGAATTTTACTATCTGTAAGAGGACAGGAGGCCAAGTCTTTTGCAAGGGTTTGCCCAAAGAAATGGGGGCTATCTCGGAACCCTTGGGGAAGCACTGTCCATGTCAGTTGGGTGGAGGCATGGGTGTCTGGGTCTTCCCATGTAAAGGCAAAGAGACACTGACAGTCTGGGTGTAAGGGAATAGAGAAAAATGCATCTTTTAGATCTAGTACAGTAAAGTGTGTTGTGTTAGATGGGATGAGAGGGAAGGGTATAGGGATTGTGAACTATGGATGGGTGGGGCAAACAGCCTCACTGATAAGACGAAGATCTTGCACTAACCGAAAAGTCCCATCTGCCTTCTTTACGGGTAGGATTGGGGTGTTACAGGGAGAATGAGTGGGGATGAGGATGTGTTGGCTGAGTAACCTAGTAATGATTGATTTTAGTCCTCGTAAGTGTTGTGGAGAGAGAGAACTGTGGGCGGGCTGGAAACTGAGATGGGTTTTGAAGTTTTAAGAGTATTGGTGGATGATGGTCCGCCACGACAGGAGTGGAAGTGTCCCACACTTGGGGGTCTATAGGAATGGGGAAATTAGGGAAAGGGTTAGTGGGGTTGTTGGAATCATTTGAGTTAGTTAATACTAGAAGTAGATGGCAGGTGGGGTGGGGGGAGCTAGTAGGAAGGGAGATACAGGCTTTCAGTTGACTTAGGATATCTCGGCCTGGTAGAGGAGTGGGGCATGAGGGGATAATGAGGAACGAGTGTGCAAAATAGTTATTGGCCAGGCAGCAATTAAGAGGTGGTGTTCTAAAAAGACTAGACGGAGTGGCTCCAACTCCTATAACTGAAATATGAGATGGGTGACTAGGTCCACTAAATGATGGCAAAACAGAGTGGGTAGCCCCCATATCCACAAGAAAAGAAACTGGCTTACCCGCTACCTGAAGTTACCCGAGGCTCGGGCGAGGGTGATGGGGGTCCCCGAGTCCAGGCGCTTTCAGTCGTCGTCTAGGTGTAAGAGCTGGAAGGAGCTCCCAGGGTCCTGAGAAGGGACACCACGTTGAGACGCTATGCCCGTTTTCAGGGTGGGGCAATCTGACTTCCAATGCCCTTCTTCTTGGCAAGCCGGGCAGGGTGTGGATGGCGGACGAGGATTGGGACAGTGACTTGCCCAATGTCTGCGTTTGCCACACTTAAAACACGGTTGTGTTGGACCTGAAAGTTGGGCCTGTGGGCATTTGTCAGCCCAATGACCTGGGGTGCCGCACTTATAACAGGCCCCCTTTGTTGCCTTAGTAGGCTTACCTCCCGGCCTGGGATTGAGATTAGGTTGCAGGGCTGCCGCTAGTGCTTGGGCATTGAGGGCTGCCTTCTGTTTGGCCCCATTTTGTCCCTGGGCCTTAGCTGTCTCTTCTCACGAATTAAAAACTTTAAAAGCTAGCTTGACTAAATCTTGGATGGGGGTCTGAGGACCATCTGCGGCTTTTTGGAGTATTTTCCAAATATCTGGGACTGATTGTGAAATAAAATAAGATACCAAGATAGTGGCCCCGGCTGGGGAGGCTGGGTCTAATCGGGTATACTGGGTTAAAGCCTGTTAGCCTATTTAAGAATGTGGCGGCCGGGCGCGGTGGCTCAAGCCTGTAATCCCAGCACTTTGGGAGGCCGAGGCGGGCGGATCACGAGGTCAGGAGATCGAGACCATCCTGGCTGACACGGTGAAACCCCGTCTCTACTAAGAAATACAAAAAACTAGCCGGGCGAGGTGGCGGGCGCCTGTAGTCCCAGCTACTGGGGAGGCTGAGGCAGGAGAATGGCGTGAACCCGGGAGGCAGAGCTTGCAGTGAGCTGAGATCCGGCCACTGCACTCCAGCCTGGGCGGCAGAGCGAGACTCCGTCTCAAAAAAAAAAAAAAAAAAAAAGAATGTGGCTGGATTTTCATCTGGACCTTGAATAATTTCTTTTAATTTATTAAAATTAACTATTTTGTTTGAGGCCACCTGCATACTATTTTGTTTGAGGCCGCCAGGAGGCATTGGGTCATGATGTCTCGACTTCGGCGACCCGGCTGGCCTACTTGGTAGTCCCATTCTGGCTCAATAGATGGGACTGCTTGTTTGTTCCCCTACTGGAACAGCAGCATCCGTTAATTGTAACTGATCTGCATGCTGCCTGGCTGCCGCTAGGATGCACTCTCACTCCTCAAGGTTTAGAGTAGAGGTAAGAATGACAAGGAGGTCGTGCCAGGTTAGATTGTAGGCCTGGCACAGGTACCTGAATTCTTCGGTATAAACCGTAGGGTTGGCAGAGAAGTCTCCTAAGCGTTTTTCAATCTTGGAAAGATCTGCTAGTGAGAAAGGGACATGGACCGTGACTACACCTTCTGCACCGGCCACCTCGAGTAGCGGGGGCAGGACCGTAGGGGGTTGAGGGGTAGGAGTGGGGGAAGGAGCAGGCCCTGAACAATTTTTGGAACGGGTATGAGAGGATATGGGTGAATCAAGGTGGCGAGAGGGAGGTGCCGAGGGGGCGGGGAAAGGGGCGGCAGGTGGAGCCAAGGTAGAGGTGGAAGTGGAAGGGGGCGGAGTACAGGGTGGAAGAGGAGGGGAGGCGGCTGCTGGAGGTCTGAAATGGGAGTTTCTGAGATCCTCGGGCAGGTCGGACAGGAAGGATGACTCCTCTTTGTCCCACCCCACGGGGACCCCAGCCCTGGCCAACATAACTTGGGCCAAGGAGCACTGACTACATAAGTCTGGTCGAGAGCGTAAATCCCAAAATCCTTGTATATAATTCACTTCAGACCACTTGCCTAGGCGCCGGCAAAAATTGCCGAGGTCGATTAAAATATTACGATCTAGGGTGCCTTTGGGACTAGGCCATTGGGACTGATTGTCTAGTTTACATTGCGGCCACGCCACAGTGGAGAGGAAAATTAGTCGCTTTCACTTTAGATCCCGCTCTAATTGTAGGTTTTTTAGATTGCCTAATAAACACCCTAAAGGGGTGTCTCGCGGAATTTTGGACTGGGGATTACCCATTGCCTTTCTTTGGCTAATGGAAACCGGGCTCTGGCTGACTCCAAAGCGTCCTTTGGAATCACTAGAGACCGGCGGCTCGTGGAGCCTTAAGTGGATGGAGAGACTTCCGAGCAGACGTCTCTGTCACAGAAGGCTTCCTATGGGTCACCTGGTGACCCCAAAAGTGGCCTTGGGCCTGCGCAGGACTTCTTGGCCAAGGAGTGGGAAAGAAAGACAAAGGGCACTTACCCCAGGAGATTCTGGAGGAATGGATTGGTAGAAAGCGGTTCTTTGGGTCCTGGTCCGTCCGCAGCGTGGAAGGAGGAGGCTCCCCGGACCTTGGGGGACCCTGAGGAGGGGTCTCCTCCCGGGTTTCGGCACCACCTGATTTATCTAATTCCTTTTGGCCGGGAAAGAGGCGCTGGAGGCAAGTGGTAGGAAAGAAAGAACTTTATTGACCAACAGGTCAGGGCTCCTGGGCGAGGTTCAACCGGTCCTCTAAGCGGGGCCAGGGAAGTCGCGCCGGCGCTCTCCGGCGAGGTTCCTCGGTCCACAAGCAATGGGGCCGGGGAAGTTCGCGCCGACGCCTGCCGGCGGCGACTTTTATGTCCTGGGCGTGGAAATGGGCGGGCAGTGGGTGGGATAAGGGCGTGTCAGGGGCGTCTCCGTAGTAAGTTTAGGTTTCCTCAGATGACGTCACGTCGCGCCTGCTCAGTTCGTCTGCTTTTTTCCCGGGCGCGGGCTGCATTTTCCCGCGCGCGGGTAACTTGGATGATGAAGAACCCGGAAGTAGTAGGGGCTGCGTCTTTTCTGTTCACCTCCCTCCATCTTGTCCTTTTCCCCTTCACCCAGACAGCAGGAGCTGGAGGGGCGCGAGAGTCCCGGGGGTAATGTTTGTGGGGCGTCCGGTAGAATGGGAGGATGGGCGGGGTAGGATTGGGGGTGCACGAGAGAGGCTGCCCTCGAGTAAAGCCGAGAATTCGCCGCCCCGGTTGGGGAGGAGTCTGGCGTGAGCCGGCGCCGACCACCCCCTTCCCCGGGCAGGCTGCAGGCCAAGCCCCCGGGCTCAGCAGGTGTGTAGGAGGGGCCTGCCCTGCCCCACCCCGGCCCCGCCGGCCTCCAGGCTCTAGGGAGCGCTGGAGTCCGGAGTGGTTTTTCCTGGGGAGGGCTTCAAAGCTCTCACCGCCCCCTCTTCCCAGTTCCCACTAGGGGAGCTGGCATACAGTAGGCGCTCAATGCAGGAGCACGGGAGCCTGGGAGGCGGCTGGGGGATCCTCCGTGGGAGCCTGTCCCGCGCCGGTGAGCAGCCCCGAGGGCGCGGGCTCCCCCATCCCCTGCGGCACCGGAAGGGGAGGGCGGCGGACGCCCCCGGGCGCCATGTCACCGTGCTTCGGTTGCCAGGCAACGGGGCGGGCGGGAAGCTGGGCGGGGGGCGCAGCTGCGCCAGGGCGTGGGTGACACCCGGCGGGCGCAGCGCGCGCTGTTGCAGGCAGCCCCCTCCGCGGGGCTCAGGGCTAGGGGCAGGGCATTTTGTGTCTCAGCCAGAGGGACCTGGCCAAGACCCTCTTCACTAGCCCGCTGCCTCAGTTTCCCCACGAGATGGATGAACTTGGGGCCGCACTAGTGGGTGGGACAGAGGGGTTCAGAGCGTGCCCACAGGCTGGGTACTGGCACGGGAGAGACCACACACACACTGGAGTAGGGTTTAAAAAGGGGCTCGTTTAATTAATTAAATACAAGGATGAGGCCAGGCAGGGTGGGGGAGGAGCGCCACCCACGGAAAGCACACGCCCCTTGGAGCCACCTCCCCTGCAGACGGCTGGAACCAAGTCCCAGTGACCAGCGGCTCCTGGGGGAGTGGAGGGGTGGGCGCAGGTCTCTCCAGGCCCCTGGATACTGGAGAGGGGCCCACTTAGAGAGTTATGGAACCCAAAGCCCTACCCACCCCTGCTCCAGACAGGCCCCGGCCAGGGCTGGGGCCAACAAGACACTAAAGGAAAACGGGGCCCCAGTCCCCCACCCACCCCCACACACTAAGGCATCTCACTAGCGCTGCCAGAGGAGGGTTTGAGGCTGGGGACAGAGAATACAGAGAGCCTAGGGCTGGATGGGGCAGACCCTCCGAGCCCAGCTCCAGAAGGGCGTCCCCTGCCTCCCTGCCCGCAGGACCCCAGGCACCCATCCCTGGATCCTGCCAGGCCGGGGCTGGGTCCAGGTGCACACCAGTGGCCATCCGAAGCCCCCCTGCCCCCAAGCGAGATGCAGGAAGGTTCTGGAACAAAAGGGGGTACCAAAAACCTCCTGCAGCCAACAGTGAGGGGATTCACCTTTCCGGGTCTTGGACGTGGAACCTAGGACCCTTCTCATTCCGGGCTGGGGGGGTCCTCAATACCCCCCAAGAGGAAATGCAACCCAGGCCACAGCAGGACGACCCCTGGCAAGGACACGAAGGTGGCCCCCGAGGGACAAGTCCCCACCCACCCAAGTTCAGCTCAGAGACCCCCCCACACACACACTCACACCCCCTGAGGATGCCGGACCACCCACGGGGGCCCAGAAAAAAGGAATCCGTGCCTGAAAAAATATTCTACCCGGTGCAAAAAAAACGAACTACCCCAGGAGGCTGCACAGCCAGCCCTCTGTTTCCAGTCCATGAGGCAGGACCTCGACCATGGGCCAGGGCCCACCTCTTCCAGGCACCCAGGAGAAGGAGGGGAGGTGGGGGAAGCAGGGCCTGGCCAGGCTGCAGCCCACGCCCGGAAGAGCCTGCAACCCCGGTGGGCATGGGCTCTACGGCCCCACCTGCAGGCCAGGGAGGGCAGTGCGGCCCAATGGCTGCAGGCGTCCTTAAGGGAGTTGATTGTCACGTGATACCGCAAAGGCCAAAGTCGGCAGGGCACGGGCTGGAGGGCCAGGCCCAGTGCCACCCTCCCCTGCAGCCTCTCTCTCCCACCCACCCAGAGAGGGGGAGCTAGGGCCCCACACCGGAGGAGAGAGGAAAATAAATAAGCCGGCATTCCCTCCTGACCCCGATATCCGCCTCCCACCTCCCAACCTCCACTGAGTCAAATGTTCTTTGGAAGAACCCAGAGGTCCCCTCCCTCCCCATCGCAGGTCTCAGAAGCAAGACCTGGAGCCCCTCCGGGCATCCTAACGTCTCCCCGCTCCTGGCTCTACCCCCGAGGTCTGGGGGGATGGGCAGCCCCTAACGTGGGCAGAACCTGTGGACACCTGAGATTGAGTACCCGAGTGGGGGGCGGCCGGGCTGCACCCCCGTTTCCCTGAACTACTCCCATGGCTTTCGGTGGGGTGGGGTAGGGTGGGGAGAGGCAGGGGCCGTGTCAACCCCCAGCTCCTCTATGGCTGTCTGCACGCTTCATCCCAACCTGCAGGGATGGGGCAGGGGGTGCCTTCCCTGGGCCAGCTCCCAGAAGTCCACTCCACCCCCGCAAACCCCACCCCAGGAGAGGGGCAGCAGGGGGTGGTGGAGAGGAGAGGGGAGGACCTCCTAGCTGCCCCGGGGGGGCCCCGTTGCACAGATGGGAAGAAAGTTAGTATCATGGCTATTTACAAACACAAGCCCCCGTCACCCGTCCTGAGAGCCACCTCTGAGGTCAGGCAGACCCGGGTCCAGTCTCAGGCCCCCTCCTTGCTCTCTGGAGGGGGGCAGGGGTGTCTTCAGGGTTTGCCCACAGCTGGAAGGGGACTGGGCTCCCCGTGGGTCCTCACTACACCCCTGGATGGCAGAAGCATCCTGGTGGTCAGGGTGGGCTGGACGAGGGCCCTACAGGCCTGCGGGGGCTGGGCTGGGCGCGGGGCTGGGCGCAGGGCTCCCGGCCAGGCTGCAGGGCAGCGAGTCGCTGGGGGAGGTACTGCGGGCACCAGGGCGCCGGAGCAGGTCCGGGTGGAAGCCGGGGTGGCGGCGGGCATGCTTGGCCAGGTGGTCGCTGCGGGTGAAGCGCTTGGAACACAGAGGGCAGGAGAAGCGCTTCTCACCCGTGTGTGTCCGGTGGTGGCGGGCCAGCTCGTCAGAGCGGGCGAACTTCTTGTCACAGCCCTGCCAGTCACAAGCAAAAGGGCGTTCCCCTGGACAGAGAGACAGAGACAGACAGCAGTCAGCGGCGAGGGAGATGACAGACACATGCCAGCAGATCCCAAAGGGTGGATCCCAAAGGGTGGCGGGCATTTGTCCTGTGCTGTTTTAGAGGCTGAGTTCTGGGTGTGAATTTAAAACATGGAAAAGTGTAAAGAACACAACCCCTACCCACGCTCCGGTGGCCCCACACGAGACCCTAAATAATCCTCTTATTTCCTACCAGCTCTTAGAAAGGACTCTGGCCGGGCGCGGTGGCTCAAGCCTGTAATCCCAGCACTTTGGGAGGCCGAGACGGGCGGATCACGAGGTCAGGAGATCGAGACCATCCTGGCTAACACAGTGAAACCCCGTCTCTACTAAAAAATACAAAAAACTAGCCGGGCGAGGTGGCGGGCGCCTGTAGTCCCAGCTACTCGGGAGGCTGAGGCAGGAGAATGGCGTAGACCCGGGAGGCGGAGATTGCAGTGAGCTGAGATCCGGCCACTGCACTCCAGCCTGGGCGACAGAGCGAGACTCCGTCTCCAAAAAAAAAATAAATAAATAAAAAAAGAAAGGACTCTGCGGCGAGCCCAGGATCTGTTAACCGTAAGCAAGCCCCGCAGACCCCCAAGGCTGAAGCTCCCCAGATCTGCGCAGCCTCTGGCCCCAGGCGGGACCCTGGCAGGGATTCGCAAAGGCCTCCAGTGTCTGTCCCAGGCACAGGCACGTTCAGAAGGCATGTTGGTCTTTCGGAGCACACAGGTCAGGCTGTCCCTGCCCCTCCCGAGGGACATTCAGGGGCCTCCCGTCTGTGCATGATCCCCTCCTTTTCCAAATGACCACCTGGGATGGGGGTACAATCATGGCAACTTCCCTAACCCTCCCGGCCCCTCCGAAAGCAGAGGGACGTAGGAGGAACCCGCAGGCACAGTCAGTCTGGGGCCCGATCTCGGGGTGTGGTTAGATGGAAGGCAGGCAGGAAAGCTCACAGGGAGGGGAGGGGGCGGGGTCTCCCGGGAAGGGGAAGGGCCTGGCGGGCTGGACTCGCCCCGCCCCCGCAGTACAGATGGCGCTGGGCAGGGGCGGGCCACCACCCGGCCACTTCCTCCACAGACCCCTCCCACAGCCAAGGCCGGGCCTCGCCCATCCTGCCCCTTAAGCAGCCGTCGCCATCCTGGCCTGCCTGTGTGCCTCCACCCCGTGTGGGTCTTTGCTCGAGAACTCTGCCGCCTGACCCCCTCCCTTTAGCCAGGGTCTCACACCCACAGCATGTGGCATCGCGATGTCAGCGTCTCCCCAGCAGATAGGGGTCTCCAACGACTGGGGAGGGCCAGGTCAGTCCACTTGCACCCAGGGCCCAGTGCAGGACAAAGGGCCCTGCGTCCCCGAAGCTCCCACCCTTTCGGGCCATGACCAGGTACCCGGGACCCTGGCATTCCCAGATGTTGTTCCCGACATCCCAGGGTTTTACAGGTGGGTTGCGTGGATGGAGACTGAGCGCATGTGCCCCTCGTGGCACTGGTTGGAGCCCTGAGTAGCAAGAGAGACATCAGAACCAACTCCCCTGGGTGGCCCCAAAGCCTATCCTCAAGGAAGCCACAGCAGGGCCGGGGCGGCCAGGAGGGTGCTCAGCTGGTGGACTACAAACTGGGCAGCCCACGCCCAGCACTGGGGACTGCTCTTGCCCTGGGAGCACTCCCACCAGTCAGTGAAGAACTGCAGCCAGCCAGGGGCCTGGAAGGACCCAAAGCAGGGACCGTGGTGAGGGGGTACAGAGTCGGCAGGAGGGGCACGGCCACGCTCAGGGTGACCCGGTGACATCTCTGCTCTAAGAAGATCAGGGACTGCCCTGGGGAGCCTGGCTGAGGAGGGGACGGGAGGGTGAAGGGGTCTGCCCACTGAGGGGCACCAGCGATCACTCGTGACCCGAGAAGAGGTGAAAGTTTACACCTTCCCTTCTCCCTTCCCATCCTTCCTCCCTGCCAAACGCTGACACCCTCAGCAAAACAGAAGCAGACAGAGACCAGCAGCCCCCTCCCCAAGAGGTTGTTGAGTCCAGGCGGCTGGAGAGGGGGAGAGAGCGACTGTCACCACGACCAACATTAGCCTCAAATCCCTGGGGCTGCCTGCTCCACACCCCAAGTCACCCCCAAGCAACCCAGGATGCAGACAGCAGCAGCTGGGGTCGGGGGTCCCTCAGCTGGGGGTCTTCTACAACCAAAGCAAGAGGCGCAAAGCAGCCCTGGAAGGGACCCCACTCCCATCTCAACCACTGGGCCCTGACAGCTCCCAAGGGCCTCAGTCTGGGGAGGGGGTCTGGCTGTGGGAGCGCGCCTGGAGCAGACCACAGGATGGGGGCGCGCGCCCCTCCAGGGAACATGCCGCCGTGTCGCCATCTTGCAAGGCACAGGCGGGGAGGCGGCAGGAGGGAAGGGGGGACATCCCACGGCTGGGTGGCAGGCAGTCAGATGGTTCACTTCCCCTTTCAGGGCGGTGGGGCTGGTCCCCACTCCCTCTCCCCCAGTTCCAGTTTGCAAAGAGGAGCAGGTTGCCAAGGGGGGCGAGCGGGGCAGGGGCGCGCGGCCGCTGGGAACACAGCTGCCGCACGTAGCTCGGCGGCGGCGGGGACATCCACAGCCCCAGCCGGCCCCGCTCACGTGGTTCCACTCCCGCCGGGGCCAGGGTCGCCTTGCCGGCCTGGGTGCCTGCCAGCCCCGCCCCGCTCTCGGAGACTCGGGCGCGCACGTGCGCACGTGGGTGGCAGGGCAGGGGGTGCACAGGCTACCCACCCCCGCCGCGCTGGGCGAAGCGCGTCTGCGAAATGCCAGGCCCTGCCTCTCACACAATCCGCCCGCAAGGAGGAGGGTGGGGTGAACTTGTGGGGACCCAGAGTGCGCTGGCCCCCAGCCGGCCGGGCCCCCAGGTGCACAGCCACCCGACTGCTCGGCTCTACCGGGCCGGGACGCAGCCCCTGGAGGATGCGGTGTGTGGGGACAACGCAGGAGGGCAGAGTGGGCGGGGCCACGGTGGACTTGACCCTCTGACTCAGGCTGGGCCCGGGTGAGCTCAGGACAGCCTCGGAAACAGGCAGGCTCAGAAAAATGGAGGCCAGGAAGTCCTGGAAACCTGGCCCGGCCCCGTCTGAGACGGCCTGGAGACGGGACTGCGGGACTGTGCCATAGGCCCTGGTTCCAACAGGGAAGCGTCACCTCCTGAGCTTGTCTGGGGGGGCTTGGGTGGGGAGGGGAGCTGTGGCCGGCTGCCTGCCGGGGCACTCGTCCACCTCACAGATGGGGTCGGGTCTGTAGGGGAGGGCACAGGTAGGGAAGACCAGCCCCAGCCGCAAAGCAAGCATTCCAGGAGAGCCAGGAAAGGCTGGGGCCGGGGGAGGCCTCTTACCCACCCAGGGAGGGGCAGGGGCTCCTTAAGGTGATCCTTGAGCAGGTTCTATAGAACCCATAGGCAGCTGCTTCTGGGAGCCGCTGCAAAAAAGGGGGAACACTGGTGGTGAGGCCGCACCAGCCTGGGGGTGGGGTCTCGAATACCATCTGGGCCATAGCAACCCCCACACCCACTGTGCCCCCAGCTCCCCTGACTTCCCAAAGCCAAAGCTTCCTGCCTCCCCCATCCCCACTCCTCCAGTAGACTTCCCCTTTCCAAACCCTCTGCTGTTCCCGCCAAACACACAGGCAGGCATACCAGCCCGTGTGTCCATCTCGAACCTCCCCATGTGCCACCCGCCAGCCAAATCCCATTGCCTTTGGGATCTGTCCAGACCCCACCCTGCCCCTCCCAGCTCACGCCTGGACTAGTGCAGTAGTCCAGCAGCTCCCGCCTGGGCCACCCAGACTGCGCTTAGCTTTCCTGAGCTCCGCCCTGGCCTAGGGTCAGAGCTGATGGCTGATCCTGCTGTTCGGAGCTTCTCTGAGCAGCACTGCCCCTCACAGTGGCCTGGTGCCCCCCAAGTGCCCTTAGTCGGCTTCTCTGTCCTTGTGCCAGGCTTCCAAAAACGCACGCATCTTGTGGGTATAGTATCTGCACCCCTGCACTCCAATAGGAGCTGAAAGCAGGTACTTCATTCACGGCTGGGTCCCCAGCAATGCCCAGCACAGGCCTGGCATACAGCAGGTGCTTAATGCATATCTGTGGAAAGGGAGAAAGCCTAGGGGATCAAGCTCTGGCTCCAACAAGAGCAACAGCAGATAATGTTTGCTCAGCATCTTGAATACCCCTGTCCTCCTCGCCCCCCCCCCAACCAAAACTATCACTACTCCCTTCTCCATAAAAGGAGGTCCACCTGAGGCCCAGCCCAGGCCAGGACCTCCTGACCTCCTGCTCCAGACTCTGGGTACCTGGGGGTAGGCAGGGGACAACCCTCAACGGCCCTGGTGCCTGTGTAACCTCTATTCCAGGAATCGCCTGAGCCAGGGCGGCGCCCCCCGCCCCCACAGCCTGCCCCGCTGGTATCATCTGCCTCCTCCCTGCCGATCTGGGCTGTTTTTATCAGCCTGGGTGGGGGGGGTGGTTATCGCCCCCCACAACCCTGGGGGAGCCCTCCCCCATCCCACTAGCTGGGGCACCTGCAGGCAGTTCCAGCTGCTCTCTACACTCTGCAGGCTCGAGAGGCGGTGGATGGGAGAGGGCAGTCCCTGGCCCCCTACCCCCCACCGCCTGTGGCCTGGCACTGCCCTGCCCCAGCTCTCCCCGGATAAGCTGCCAGTTCTCCCGAGCTCTGCCCACCAGCACTGCCATCCCGACCCTACAGGAGCTCATAGTTCTGCCTGGGGGTGGAGGGGAGAATGAGGTGGGGCGTGGCTGTGTCCCCCTCTGGGCCTCAGTTTCCCCACCCACCTGTTCTCCTAGGGCCCTCTTCAGCAAAGGACCAGAAACCCGGCAGGTACTCAGACACTCCTCTGCACACCTCGTCCTGAGGAGTCTCCCTCCAACCCAGTGCATAGACCAGCACGCCTCGCTCCCTCCCACATCTCCTCCTGCCCTCCTCAACCCCTCTCTGATCCTAATCCCTTCTCCATAAACGGATTTGCCTCTGCAAAGCCCAGCCTGCCTCGAAGCCGCCTCCAGCATCCCCACCCTCGGGATTAAGTGCAGGGCTTCACCTTGCCAAGGTGCCCCCTCCCCACCTCAAGTCCCTACCTCCACAGCAGGCCCCAGAACCAGCACGTCCTCCCTCTCCCATTCCCCGTCCCACCCAGCCCAGTGGGCCTCAGGCTGCCTCCTCCAGGAAGCGCTTTTCGTCATCACTAGCATCCCTGTTGCCACCACCCCGCTGCCCCCCGCCCCCACGAACACAGTTCCCTAAGTCCTGGGGCGCAGGGACTGGAATGCTCGGCGCTGGCCTGCAGCAGGGGCTCACCAAGACCTCTCAGGTGCAAATAAACAGGACTTCACGGGGGGGAGATACAACCGGGGGTGACCCTGCAGCCCCCTGGGGGGCAACTGACAAGGTCTGGGGACATTTGTGATTGTCACGACTGGGGAGGGGGTGCTCCTGGCATGGGGTGGGTGGAGGATGGGGACACTGCACAGCACCCTGCAGTGCCCAGAACAGCCCCTCCCCAGAAAACGATCAGGCCCTAAATGTCCCCGTAAGTGCGGAGGAGAGAAGCCCTGCGTAAGAAGACCCATTCCAGGTCTGAGCCCCTCACCCGGGGAGGGTGTCGGCAAACCCTCAGGAGGTGCAGGCTGACAGTGTGCCGGGCACTGGCATGCCGGGGGCGGGGGCCCCCTCCGGGGATGCAGGGGGTTTGGAGAGCAGAGAGTCGACAGCCAGCCTCTCCTCCCGCCCCCGCCCCAACTCGCTGGCTCGCTCACTCTCCGTAACCATAGCAACGGCGTCAACATCACCCACAGCTTCCAAAGTCCTTCCCCGCCCCACGCAGGGGAGAGAGAGCCCAGAGCCGGCCGGGCTAGGAATAGGGGCTGTGGGCCAGACCCAGCGGATGGGAAGTGCAGCCCTGCCCCCTGCTGCCCCCATGAAAAACATCCACTGCTCCCCAGGCCTCTTCACTCCCAGGGCCAAATGTGGCCGAGATAATGGGAGCGCCACACTTCGCACCGGCGGGGCTCCTCCAGTGTGCCTCAGTTGGTTCATCTGTAAAAATGGGGCCAGGCCACGATGGGTGTTCCCTTTCCAGAGGAGAAGCACCCCAGGCAGGGGTGGGTGGGGGCGGAACTTGTTCCCGTTGGCCCCTGGGACAGCCCTGCAGCCGCCGGTGACTTGGGTTCCTCTGCGATCTTTCCTGGCCTCCACTCCATTCAGGGACAGCCCTGCAATGGGGCTCCCTCCCAAAAAAACACATGAACTTCCTGTCCCCCAAAACCAGCTTAACGGCAGCCATTCCCTCCCTCCTCCGGGGGCTGATAAAACCAGAGCCCCTTCCACGAAAAGAAGCTGTTTGCACAGACCCTTTGGTGGCCCTGGGGGCTGGGGAGGCCTGGAAGAGGAGCCTGGAAAACCACAAGTATCCAAAACCCTTTGGAAACCTAATCCAAGGTGCCTGGGCCTGGGACTGCCTTCTCAGTCCCCAAATCGTTACTGTGAAGGGGGCTTTGGAATGGGATGTCAGCAGGCTTCCAAGGGGTGGGGGAGGGTGCCAGGAGATCCACCCTGCCCTCCCCCACCGCACAGGGTAGACGGTGGCGAATCATCAGCACATCTGCACCCCCAGGCCTCAGTTTATCACCGCAATCCCAGGATAACAATCCTGCCTTCCCAGGACTCCGAACCCATCCTTCCCCTCCCTGCTGGCTTAGGGACCGCCGCCCCCACTACCCAGGGGCCTGTGGAAGCGCCTCTTGGGTGCCACTGTGGGAGGTGGCCATCCCATCCACTTCACCCAGAAACTCAGAAAACCCAAATGAAGCTCTCAGGCCACGCCATCTGGCATAGGAAGAATGACCTGGGTAGACAAGTGGGAGTCGCTTTCTCAACAGGCTCCCACTTCAGTCCCTTGTCTGTTCAGATCGGCAAACTCACCCCGGACAAGCCAGGGCATTCCTGGACCCCTGCCCACCGCCCAGAGAGGCACCTCCCTTTCTGTTCCCAACGCTGCCTCGCCATCTTCACAGTCCCCCAGTGTCCCTCCCCGCGGAGATACACGAACCCTATTGCCCTCAAAAAGAGGTAACACCCTGGGACCCCTCCGCCGAGGGGTCCTCGCAGAAAACGCAGACCCCACCCAAGTCCTATCTTGACGCCCTTGGTTCCCGTCTGTGTCTCAAGGTGGGCAGAGCCTCCAGGCCCCTGGGACCAGGACAGGGACTGAGCAAGGGGTGGAAAGCGTGGAGAAAAGACAGGGGGACAGCTTGCGGGCTACAAACCACCGCCCCCACCCGCCCTCCTGCTCTCCAGCCTCAGGCGTCCCAGCGCGGCTCCCCACGCCCCAAGGATGAACCCTCAATTCTTCCACAAGGCATTCGCGGCCCCTGCTCACCTCAGCCTCACCACTCTGGACAACCTGCTTCCCTTCGGCCGCTCCACGTGTCCCTACAATCCCAGCCCACGGACCAAGCCCCCTTGGAGTATCCCGCTGCCCAAAACGGCCCCCGCTACGGCTATGAAATAAGAGACAGCATCGCACTCTTGATAGAGATGAGAAAATTGAGACCCAGATCGGGTAGAGGTCCTCTGTTTGGTGGCAAGGCCAGAATGCCAAGCCCAAGTGCGGCCCGACAGGCTTCCCCCAGCCCCCCACCCTCCCCAGTAAGGGACAAGCACCTCTAATGCCCAAAACCAGGCCGGCCATCAAGGCCCACCGTCCCCTGTTCCCCAGTCCAAACTCCCAGTCCAGAAGGTGGAATCCAAGGAGGAGTCAGAGTGAAAAAATACGGCCAGGCCCACTCGGCTCCCGGTTCCCCTCGCCGCCCCAGGGACTGCGCTAGGAGGGGCGTTGGTGTATCCGGAGCGCTCCCCGCTCCAACCCTGCGCACCTTCCCGAATCGCCTGCCAGATAGGGGTGAACAAACACGCCGGGGAAATACACGTAGTGTGGACCTTCCTATAATGTCCCCCCGCCCGAGACTCAGGCCCCAACCGGCGCTCCCAGCTGCGCCCTCCCCCTCGTTAAAATACAGAGAACGCAGAGAAAACGTGCCGGGCTCCCCCCCATCCTGGCCCCACGCCAGGTGCTCTGCCGACCTCTAGGGAGAATCCGCGCGGCCACCCCGGAGGCGGCGACGCGGTTCCTCCTCCATTTTCATAGATAAGGAAACTGAGGCTGGGGGAGGGGGAGGACCCAGAACCCCAGAGCCGGATGCCCCAACCACAATGCCCACCGCCCAGACCATAACGCAAAAGAAAAAAAAAACAAAAAACGGAACAAGGCCCAGAGAGAGAGAGGTGGCCTGCCCAGGAGTCTCACTCCCGCCCGCGGACCTCGCTGGGTCCCCGGAGCCCCAGCCACTGCAGCCGGGGCGGCCATCCGCTCGCCGCCCGACCGCGTGGCCGCCACGCCCCCCGCGCGCGCCCCACCCACCGAGGCCCCGCCCTGCCGGCCGGCGCGGCGGCGGCCCGGGCGCGCCCCCCTCCCCGCCCCCCACGCGCCACGCAGTTTCGGGGTCCTGGCGGGGGAGGGGGCTCAGGCGTTCGCCCCCGCGCGGCCCGGGATCGCAGCTCCGCTCACCTGTGTGCGTCCGCAGGTGCGACTTTAGGTGCGAGGACTTGTAGTAGGCTTTGGCGCAGTCCGGGAAGGGACAGCGGTGGCTCTTGGCGGCGGCGGAGGGCGCGGCGCCGGGGGCGCGGCCCGAGGACGGGGACGAGGCGGCTGAGGAGGAGGAGGCGGGCGAGGCGCCCCCCGGGGCGGCTCCGGGCCCGCCGCGCAGGTCGGCCAGGATGCTGGCGGCCAGCAGGTGGGGCGCCGCGGCGGCGCCAGGGCCCGGGCCAGGGGCGGCGGGAGGCGGCGGGGGCGGCCCCGGGGTCCCGGGCGAGGCGGCCTCGCGGCGCGCCGCGCGCACATCCAGGCCAGCGGCGGGGCCCGCGCCCTCGGGGCCGGGCCGCCCGCGGTGCACCACGGCGCCCGAGGAGATGGCCATGAGCACGTCGGCGGCGAAGTAATCCACACACGCCACGGCCGCCGACATGCCGGGCAAGGGCGCGCGGCGCGGCGGGCGGAGCGGAGGCGGCGGGAGCGGCGCCCGTCCGGCCGGCGGCGGCTGCTCGAGTGCGGGAGGCGGAGGCGGAGGAGGAGGAGGAGGCCCGGCGCGCGCCGCCGCCGCCGCCCGCGCTCGGCCTGCCCCGCCCCGCCTGACGCGCCCTGACGCACCGGAGCCCGCGGGGGCGGCCACAGCCCGCCCCGCCCGGAGGACGCCCCCTCGGGGCGCCGCAGCCACGCCCCCCGCCCGGCGCGCCCTCCACCACTCCGAGCGCGGTCGCCGGGGGCGGGGCTCGGGCCGGAGGAACCCGCCCCCCGGCGCGCCCACTCAGGCCTCCGGGAGCGCCCAGCGTCTTAGGCCCGGAGCGCGCACTCCCCGCACTGGGGTGCAAGGCCGGGGAGCCCCGCCCCCTCCCGGCGCGCCCCACTCCAGCGCGCGCCCCCGGTGCCCTCTCCCGGAGCACCACCCCCCAAGCCGGGGCGGGAGGCCGAGGACCCCGCCCCGTCTCCAGCACGCCCCTCCCTCCCAGAGCGCGCCCCGCCCCATCCCGGCACGCCCCTCCCTCCCAGAGTACGCCCCGCCTCCTCGCTGGCGCGCCCAACCCACGCCGGGGCGCGCGGCCGGCGGGAGCCCGCCCCCTCCCCGGATGCCTCCCCCCTGGCCTCGGGCGCGCCCCCGTTCGCGATGGAGGAGGGCTCGATTCCCACGTGGCCGGGGTTGGGGGGGGTGCGGAAGCGGCCGGCCCCGCCCCTAGGCCACGTGCGCGACCCTTCCCCCCTCTTATCCTGGCCTGGGGCCCTGCTTTGACCCAGCACCCAGGCATCTGCTCGTCCTCTTCTCTAGGGTTCCCCGTCGCAGCTCACAGAGCCCCTAGGAGCCTCCCGGCCGAGGCAGCCGGTATCCCGCGCCCGCGGCGGGGCCCGGGAGGGTGGGGCAAGCCTGCGTTCGTTCCTCTTTTTGCACCCAGTTCCGGAGCTACTGGAGCGCGCCCCACTGGGGGTGGGGAGAGCCGGTTGGGTCCCAGAGGGTCGGGATAGGGGGACAGGAAGAGGTGGCCGAATGCAAAGAAAGGGCTAAGCTGGGGGCACCTGAGCGGATCAGAGGTTCCCCGCCCTGCTGGGACACCGGGATCCGAGGCTTCTCTTTCCAGTCCCAGGCATCGATCCTTGGGGTTTGGACGGGAAAAGTGAGGCCAGGTATTGGGGCCTCCCGGACGCAAGGACGTCCAGACCAAGTTGTTAAATATTGGCGGGGACGACGGGGACGCCAGGGACGCGGATGGCCCAGTTCGCAGGCCCAAGGCGGCGGGGGCACAGAAACTGGGCGGCCCTTCTCGGTCGCGACCGCGCTCCCGCCCCTTCCCAGCTTCGGCGGGGCAGCGGGGCGGAGGGGGCCGCGCAGTGGCCGGAGCTGCCTCCAGGGGGCGGAGCGGCTTTGGCCTGCGGCGACCTCCTGCTCTGGGCTGGGCACGGACAGAGGCCCTGACCCGATTCAGGGCTTCTCTAGCCCCATCCCCCCGCCACCTGCAACCCCAGCTGACGCCCTGAGGCTGACCACTGTCCCCTGGGTCGTCCGCACCGCGTCTGGGCTCAACCATGCATGGTTAAGCCAGCTGAGCCCTCCCTGGGCCCCAGTAAGCCCACTCCACGTGGCTGGACAGAGTGGAGCCGAGAGGAGGTTCGGCGAGTGTGGGAGGGCACAGGGTGCTCTGCACACACTTGCCCCTCTCCTAGGCCTGGGTTCCAGAGCCCTCTCTGCACCCCTACCATTCGGTGGGCTCTGGGGATCGGCGTTCCTGCTCCTTCTGGGCCTCTGTTGTCTTTGAACCTCCAGGACGGTGGGCCACCTGGGCAGGTCCCCCAGGCCCCCACCATCCCAGCAGCCCTCAGGGTCCTGGGACCGCGCATTGGCTTGTGGACAGGTGTGTCTTGAGGCCTCAGGGTCTACACCCAAGCGTGCCTCTTCCACTGATGTTTCCTGGGCTTGGAACAGAACCAACCAGCCCTGCCCTCCAGGGGCTTACAGTTGCAACTGGGAGGCTGATGGGATGGGCAGGAGTGAGCAGTCCCCAAGGGTGGGCCATGGGTCCAGGCTGCCCTCCCTGGGCCACATGGTCCCAGGCAGGACCTTAACTGCGAGACTCCATTGCCTGCCCACTCCAGCCATTAGCAGGCTTTCGAGTAAGTGCCCTCATCTGGGGGGTCATGCTGGCCACTCCACAGGAAGGAGCCCCCAGGTGGGGGGCACGCAGCCCACACCCCACCCATGAGGCTTCTGTTCACACCCCTAAGCCCCAGGAACACTCGGGCAACGCATGGCCCCTGCGGTGAACATGGACAACCCCTACCTCCAGCCCGACAGCAGTGCCTGGCACCAGGCTCTGCCCTCTCTGCCTTACTCTCCTCTCTATGACCCTGTAAGTTCTCCACTGGGCATGGTGGCTCACGCCTGGAATGCCAGCACTTTGAGAGGCCAGGGTAGGAGGATCACTTGAAGCTATGAGTTCTAGATCAGCCAGGGCAACATCATGAGACCTCTCCCCCGCCGACTCTCCACATTAAAAAATTAGATGGAGGCCGGGCTTGGTGCTCACGCCTGTAATCCCAGCACTTCAGGAGGCCAAGGCAGGCGGATCACCTGAGGTCAGGAGTTCGATACCAGCCTGGCCAACGTGAAATCCCGTCTCTACTAAAAACACACACACATACACAAAATTAGCCAGGCCAGGTGGCGGGCGCCTGTAATTCCAGCTACTCAGAAGGCTGAGGCAGGAGAATCGCTTGAATATGGGAGGTGGAGGTTGCAGTGAGTTGAGATTGGATTGAGCAATTGCACTCCAACCTGGGCGACAAGAGCAAAAACTCCATCTCAAAAAAAAAAAATTAGCTGGAAACCAGGCGTGGTGGCTCACACCTGTAATCCCAGCATTTTGGGAGGCCGAGGCAGGCAGATGACCTGAGGTCGGGAGTTTGAGACCAACGTGGAGAAACCCCGTCTCTACTAAAAATACAAAAAAAATTAGCTAAGCCTGGTGGCGCATGCCTATAATCCCAGCTACTGAGGAGGCTGGGGCAGGACAATTGCTTGGACCCAGGAGGCAGAGGTTGCAGTGAGCCAAGATCACGCCACTGCACTACAGTCTGGGTGACAAGAGTGAAAACTGTCTCAAAAAAAAAAAAACAAAAAAATGAGCTGGGTGCAGTGGCCCAACGCCTGTGGTCCCAGCTACTAGGGAAGCTAAGGCGGGAAGGTCGCTTGAGCCCAGGAGGCCGAAGCTACAGTGAGCTGTGATTGTACCACTGCACTCCAGCCTGGGTGACAGAGCAGGACGCTGTCTCAGAAAAAAAAAAAAAAAAAAAAAAAAAAAAGTTATTCCCATTTTACAGATGGAAAAAATCAAGACTGGGAGAGGACTGAGAACAGCTGGCCCCTGCTCACAGCTAAGAGGCAGCAGACAGTTTGGGGCATCCAGGTTCACATATAACTCAGCCCCTTCTTTCTTCAAACCTGTTCCTCACCTGTAAATGGGGGATCACGTGTATCCTTCCCTGATAGCACCCAAGAGGTTCAGAGGGACAGCTCCTCCCAGCCCCACAGATGGAGCTCCCAAGCCTGAGGGCTATGGAGCAAAGCTCAGCTGGGGGCAGACAGCACCCAGGTGTTGCTGGGGGTGGGTCTCCAGCAGGGCAGGAAGAACATGACAACAAGGGACTCTCAGAGGGGCCACAGAGCCAGGAACTGGGGCCCTGTCTCATAGAGGGCAAAGAACACAGTCTCCCAGAGGACAGATGACGGCAGAGGTTACATAACCTGGGGTGCGCCCACAACAGGGATACCCCAAGGTAGATGAGGGCCAAAAACAAGGGTGCGGGGCCGGGTGCAGTGGCTCATGCCTGTAACCCCAACACTTTAGGGGGCCGAGATGGGAGGATTGCTTGAGCCCAGGAGTTCAAGACCAGCCTGCGTGATATAGTGAGACCCCTGTCTGCACAAAAATAATTCAAAACTTACCCAGGCATGGTATTAGCACGCCTGTGGCCCCAGCTCTTTGGGAGGCTGAGGCAGGAGGATTGCTTGTGGCCCAGAGGTCAAGGCTGCAGTGAGCTGTGATACACCCCAGCCTGGGCAACAGAGCGAGATCCTGTCTCTAAAAGTAATGATAGATCGTCTGGGTGTGGTGGCTCACGCCTGTAATCTCAGCACTTTGGGAGGCCAAGGCAGGTATATCACCTGAGGTCAGGAGTTCAAGAACAGCCTGGTCAACATGGTGAAACCCTGTCTCTTGGCCGGGCGCGGTGGCTCACGCCTGTAATCCCAGCACTTTGGGAGGCTGAGGCGGGCGGATCACGAGGTCAGGAGATCGAGACCATCCTGGCTAACACGGTGAAACCCCGTCTCTACTAAAAAATGCAAAAAATTAGCCGGGCGAGGCGGCGGGCGCCTGTAGTCCCAGCTACTCGGGAGGCTGAGGCAGGAGAATGGCGTGAACCCGGGAGGCGGAGCTTGCAGTGAGCCGAGATCGCGCCACTGCACTCCAGCCCGGGCGACAGAGCGAGACTCCGTCTCAAAAAAAAAAAAAAAAAAAAAAGAAACCCTGTCTCTACTAACAGCACAAAAATCAGCCGGGCATGGTGGGAGGCCGCCTGTAATCCCAGCTACTCGGGAGGCTGAGGCAAGAGAATTGCTTGAACTGGGGAGGCAGAGGTTGCAGTGAGGCAAGATTGTACTACTGCACTCCGGCCTGGGTGACAGAGCGAGACTCCCTGTCAAATAAATAATAAACAACGAGGGTGCAGCAGAAGAGGGGGTCATGTGTAGGGACACGTGTGTGTGTGTGCGCACTGGAACTGCCACATCATCTTGATTTAAGACCGTCAGGTCTTTGCTTCGTAACAGTTTTAATAGTACTTTCTGTAGTACTCAAACATTTTTTTTTTTACCATGTGTATTTACTACACGCCTCTAAACGTCAACAGGTATCTAAGCAATGCAATTATGGGCCATTTGTCCTTTCATTTTTAGGTTTTTCTGTATGAAAACTCATCTTCTAAATAAAACCTCCCCCCACCCCCTGCCCAGTGTGGGCTGGACTGAGTGACTCGCTGCCACAGAACAGAGCAGGGACAGGAGATGATGGCGATGGGTCCCCAGGAGACCCAGGGACCCCAACCTGCAGCAAGAGGCCAAGGTCAACATCGTGGGTGAAGTCGTGGGGGTCTTAGCGCCCCCTGCTAGGATGTGAGGAGAAAGGGGCCTCCAGTGGGGTGTCCTTCCCCAAACCCTGTCACCTCAGTGTGACCTCAGGAAGACAGGCAAACCCAGATTAGGAGACTTTTTTTTGGTTGATTTTTTCTTTTTTTTTTTTTTTTTTGAGACAGAGTCTCACTGTCGCCCAGGCCGTAGTGCAGTGGCGTGATCTTGGCTCACTACAGCCTCTGCCTGTTTTGGCGATTCTCCTGCCTCAGCCTCCTGGGTAGCTGGGATTACAGGCACCTGCCACCATGCTGGGCTTTTTTTTTTTTTTTTTTTAAAGATAAGAGTTTCACTCTTCTGGTCCAGGCTGGAGTGCAGCTGCATGATCTCGGCTCACTGCAACCTCTCCCTCCTGGGTTCAAGCAATTCTCCAGCCTCAGCTTCCCAAGTAGCTGCGATTACAGGCATATACCACCACGCCCGGCTAATTTTTGTATTTTTACTAGAGACGGGGTTTCACCATGTTGACCAGGCTGGCCTTGAACTCCTGACCTCAGGTGATCTGTCCACCTCGGCCTCCCAAAGTGCTGGGATTACAGGTGTGAGCCACCGTGCCCGGCCAATCACCGTGCCCGGCCGATTAGGGGACGTTTTACAGAACACCTGAGCAGGCCTCCTCAAGACTGTCAAAGTCATTAAAGACAAGGAAAGCCTGAAGAACTATGCCATGTGGGACCCTGGATGGGGGCCGGGCCAGGAAAGGAAAAGACTTTGGGGGTAAACAGGAAGCTAGAACAGAGAGCCCGGGGTTTCACTGTCAGAGCTGTGCCCATGTTAATTTCCTGGCTTTGGCCAGGCACAGTGACTCACGCCCGTAATCCTAGCACTTTGAGAGGCCCAGACAGGTGGATCACTTGAGGTCAGGAGTTCGAAACCAGCCTGGCCAACATGGTGAAACCTCGTCTCTACTAAAATTACAAAAAAAAAGTATCCAGGTGTGGTGGTGTGCGCCTGTAATCCCAGCTACTCAGGAAGCTGAGGCAGGAAAATCACTTGATCCCAGGAGATGGAGGCTGCAGTGAGCCGAGATCACACCACTGCACTCCAGCCTGTGTGACAGAGTGAAACTCCATCTCAAAAAAAAAATGTTCCAGCTTTGACGGGGTGTTACCACAAGGGAAGCCGGTGAACGGTTGATGGGATTCTCGGTACCACTCATGCAGCTCTTCTGTAGACCTCAAACTATTCCAAAATAAAAAATGTTGTATTATTGTCTTTAAGATGAGATTTCACTGTTGCCCAGGCTGGAGTGCAGTCATAGCTCACTGTAGTCTCTACCTCCTGGGCTCAAGTGATCCTCCCACCTCAGCCTCCCAAGTAACTGGGGCCACAGGTGTATACCACCAAATTTTATTTTCTAGAGACAGGGTCTTACTTTTGCTGCGCAGGCTGGTCTCCAACACCTGGGCTCAAACAATCCTCCTGCTTTGGCCTCCCAAAGTGCTAGGACTACAGGCAGGAGCCACCACACCCAGCCCAAGATAAAAACTTACTTTTCTTTTTTTTTTTTTCAGACGGAGTCTCCCTCTGTTGCCAGGCTGGAGTGCAGTGGTGTGATCTCGGCTCACTGTAACCTCCATCTCCTGGGATCAAGTGATTTTCCTGCCTCAGCCGCCTGAGTAGCTGGGATTACAGACACGTGCCACTGTGCCGAGCTTTTTTTTTTTTTTTTTGAGACAGAGTCTCGCTCTGGGCAATGGCGCAGTCTCAGCTCACTGCAACCTCCGCCTCCAGGGTTCAAGCGATTCTCCTGCCTCAGCCTCCCGAGTAGCTGGGATTACAGGCACCTGCCACCACACCTGGCTAATTTTTGTATTTTTAGTAGAGACGGGGTTTCACCATGTTGGCCAGGCTGATCTCAAACTGCTGACCTCATGATCTGCCTGCCTCAGCCTCCCAAAGTGCTGGGATTACAGGCATGAGCCACCACGCCCAGCCGAAACTTAATTTTTAAACAAACATGAAAAGTGGATGTCGGGGTGACTGGACTGAATAATAATAATGACAATGGCAACGCAGCAGCAGCTCACATTCGCGGCACTACTTGAAGTTGCTTAAAAGTCCACTCCTAAAAGGCACCCAAGAAATACTCCTAAGGGCAAGGGACGGTGGCTCATGACTAACCCCAGCACTTTGGAAGGCCAAGGCGGCAGAATCGCTTAAGGCCAGGAGTTCCAGACCAGCCTGGGCAACAAAGCAAGACTGCATTTCTACACAAAATACAGTTAGCCAAGTGTGGTGATGTGTGCCTGTGGCCCCAGGTAATTGAGAGTCTGAGGTGGGAGGATCACTTGAGCCTGGAAGGTTGGGGCTGCAGTAAGCCATGATCGTATGATCACACCACTACACTCCAGCCTGGGTAACAGGGTGACAGTCTGACTCAAAAAAAAAAAAAAAAAAAAAAAAAAAGATTCCTGGCCAGGTGTGGTAGCTCACACCTGTAATCCCAGCACTTTGGGAGGCTGAGGTCAGGAGTTGGAGACCAGCCTGGCCAACATGGTGAAACCCCGTCTCTACTAAAAACACAAAAATTAGCTGGGCGTGGTGGTGAGCGCCTGTAATCCCGGCTACTCGGGAGGCTGAGGCAGGAGAATCGCTTGAACCCGGGAGGTAGAGTTTGCAGAGAGCCGAGATTGTGCCACTGCACTCCAGCCTGGGCAACAGAATGAGAGTCTCTCTCACACACAAAAAAAAAAGAAAAGAAAAAAAGAAAGATCTGTAAGGAAGAGTGCATAGGGCTGCGCACTGTACTGCTGGTAACAGAAAAAACAGACCCCAGTGTCAGCGCTGGGGCTGCAGAGACCCTGTGGCTGCTGGAGAATCAGGCAGAACCGTCAGTCCTGCCGCAGAGCCTCACGGATGGGGTGGGAAAAGCAAGTTTCACAGGAAAGCCTGTGCCCCAGCCACGGCCTCAATTCTCCGTGTGTTGTCACCTATACCCACAGGCTGGCTATTCACGGATGACTTTTGCCAACCTGTGGAAGCCACCTCCGGGCGGGCCTGCAGGGACCCGGTGCCATAGCAGGAGGGAGTGGACGGGTTGGGGAGATGGCCATGAGGCCTGCAGAGGACGCACTCGGCGGTCTCTGCCACCCATTTGAGTATGTGACGGTGTGACCCTGACCTCTCCCGACGATCCCGATTGTCAACAAAATCCTAAAGTCCCCGCCCCCCCAGGGATTGGCGTTCCTGCAGGACACTGTGGTCTGGTGATAACGCCTTTATTTACATTACTGCATGTGTTGCATTATGTGACCGAAACACCCACCCCTAAAGCCGCTTGGCGTTTATTTCTGTGTTAAGGCGTTAAATCACTTACCATGGTCCAGGCGGGCCCCCACGCACAGGGGCGGGGGCAGCTGCAAGCTTCTGGGGGACACAGGACAAGGTTCTGCCAGCCAGGTGGGAAGGTGGGGCAGCGGCTGCCACCCTCCAACCAGAGGACACAGCGAGGTCCCCCTGCTGGCCGACTGCAAAGAAGCCCCGGTGTGGGGTCCTGCAGGGAGCATCTCTGGGGTCCACGGCCTCCATGCTCGGAGCTACTGCAGGGACACCAAGGCCTCCTCCGTCCTGCACAGCGCGGGCAGCAGGGGTAGGATCCAGCTGGCATTTCCTTTCCCGTGTGAATCCCCCTCCCCCTGCACCCCCAGTCCCTCCTCAGCAGGACTGCAGGGCCAGGGCTGGGGATTTTATCTGCACAGAACTGAGAGGGGATCCCCCAGGCCCCCACTTCCTTGGCCTCCCAAAGATGAAAAACTTCCATAAGAGCTTTCCTCCTTGAACAGGGTCAGACAAGTGGTGTTTTTTTTGTTTTTTGTTTGTTTTTGTTTTTTTTTTTTTTTTTGAGACGGAGTCTCGCTCTGTCGCCCAGGCTGGAGTGCAGTGGCGCGATCTCGGCTCACTGCAAGCTCCGCCTCCCGGGTTCACGCCATTCTCCTGCCTCAGCCTCCCGAGTAGCTGGGACTACAGGCGCCCACAACCGCGCCCGGGTATTTTTTTTTGTATTTTTAGTAGAGACGGGGTTTCACCGTGGTCTCGATCTTCTGACCTTGTGATCCGCCCGCCTCGGCCTCCCAAAGTGCTGGGATTACAGGCGTGAGCCACCGCGCCCGGCTTTTTTTTTTTTTTTTTTTTTTTTTTGAGACGGAGTCTTGCTCTGTCACCCAGGCTGGAGTGCAGTGGCCGGATCTCAGCTCACTGCAAGCTCCACCTCCCGGGTTCACGCCATTCTCCTGCCTCAGCCTCCCAAGTAGCTGGGACTACAGACGCCCGCCACCTCGCCTGGCTAGTTTTTTTGTATTTTTAGTAGAGACGGGGTTTCACCGTGTTAGCTAGGATGGTCTCGATCTCCTGACCTCGTGATCTGCCCGTCTCGGCCTCCCAAAGTGCTGGGATTACAGGCTTGAGCCACCGCGCCCGGCTATTTTTTTTTTAAGATGGAGTCTTGCTCTGTCACCCAGGCTGGAGTGCAGTGGTGCAATCTCGGCTCACTGCAACCTCCACCCCGCCGAGTTCAAGCGATTCTCCTGCATAAGCCTCCCGAGTAGCTGGGATTACAGGCGCCCGCCACCATGCCGGCTAATTTTTGTACTTTTTTAGTAGAGACGGGGTTTCACCATGTTGGTCAGGCTGGTCTCAAACTCCTGACCTCGTGATCCTGCCTCAGCCTCCTGACCTCAGGTCATCCACTGCCTCGGTCGCCCAAAGTGCTGGGATTACAGACAGGCCTGAGCCACCGCGTCCGGCCTAGTGGTGGGGTTTCAGGGCGCTCTGCTAACAGCCATAGGCTTCACAGAAAGCACCCCGCCTGGACCCGTTCCCTCCGTGAGGCTGTGGGGTAGGGCCGGTCCCAAAGTCGCGCTCTCATCCTCCACGGACACGCACGGTGCCTGTTCCCAGCCCTGCTTCCGGCTGGGTGCTGGGGAGAGAAGAGGCTCTGGTCTGGCAGGAGAGCTCGCTGTCTGGCCGGGCACATCTGTCCTGGGACCTTATTTCTGAGCCACCGGTGCTGTCGTGGCTGGGAGATGCTGAGTGCCAAGGGAGCGCAGGCCTGGTCGGGGTCTCGGCTACTTCTCTCGGTGGGGAAGCAGGGACAGTGACCCCAGCAGTCCAGAGTCATATGAAGATCGACGTGGCCCGTAGCTGGAGCCCGGAACCAGGAGGGAAGCGGGACCAGGAGCTCGTGGTGGCCCCTGGGCCACGCTGACACTGGCTGGGCGCCCGCTGGACGGAATCCCAGTTAACAAGCCGGCCCTGCACTCCTACCTTGATGCTGACACCCAGATTCAGAGGTGGACAGGCAGGTGCCCGCCATGGGGGAGGAAAGAGGAGGCGCCTGCTCCCAGAGGCCCCACCTCAGGTCACGGCCACCACAGGTCAAGAGGACGGAATCACAGCCAAGCAGGGATGGTCTCCATCCTCTTCCAGAACCCCAGTGGGCCCTCGGGTCATGCAGAACACAGCCAGCCAGGTGGGTCCTACCAGCTTGGCATTAATGGGACGACGGACGAACAACAGCCACAGCATCATAAGAGCCTGGGTCAGCCGCCCACACACCCATGCTGGGACCCCGTGAACGCCAGTCGGGGCTGACAGGCCACTGGTCCACTGGGCAGCAGCCTGAGGGTGCACAACCCTGGGCACCACCCCAGACCTGACCCACTGGAAGGGCCTAGCCCACATCTCAGGCAAGCCTCTGCCACATCCACAGCAACCATGCTCCAGGCACTGGCCCTGGGCAGGGTCTGCCTCCCCACCCCTCCCAGGGCTCCGGGTAACTAGACTGGGCCTAGGCCACAGCGTCACCTGGCTGTTGTCTGTTCCGGCACCCAGGGGCCCGCCCTGGGGTGTACCAGGTGCAGGTGACACAGGGTGGACCAGAGATTCAGCCCCCAGGCGCCTACCCGGGAGAAGGCTGCTGCCGAGCTCCAACAAGTGTGTCCTGGAAAATACACAAAATGGAGAACGGGAAGTTGGCTCTGCTCCCAGGTAGCCTGGCCCTGGGCCATACCAAGTGGGAGGTGGGGAGAGCATGCGTCCTGGAACAGAGCGCTGGCCTTCCCTGTCACAGCCCTTGCGGGGTCCTCCCGGGTCCCAAGAGCAGGGGGTGGTGGGGAGAGGTCGAGGGTAGAAGTTGGCCTGAGAGCCTGCAGCCTGAAGGCCCAGACTCAGTTTACCCCATGTGAGGGGGGCAGGCTGAGGGAACACAGACACGTACACTGCAGGCGTCTGGGAGCCCTTCTGAAGCCTCGGCTCCGAGTTCGCAGCAGCTTGAGAATGGGGCTGCCTGAAACCAAGGTCAGCATCGCCCACAGGGAATATCCACAGCCCGCACGGCGGGAGGGGTGGCCCCAAATACGGAGATTTCCAAAATCCTCTTCACCACAGTGTCGTGTGGAACTCGTACCACGTGGATCATCTGAAGTTGTCAACTATTTTAAGATGAGAATTTCATCTCAGTTTGATCTATAAATCTAAGCATCTAAGCAATCTCATGGCCGGCGCGGTGGCTCACGCCTGTAATCTCAGCACTTTGGGAGGCCGAGGCGGGCGGATCATAAGGTCAGGAGATCGAGACCACGGTGAAACCCTGTCTCTACTAAAAATACAAAAAAAATTAGCCGGGCACGGTGGCGGGCGCCTGTAGTCCCAGCTACTCAGGAGGCTGAGGCAGGAGAATGGCGTGAACGCGGGCGGCGGAGCTTGCAGTGGTGAACCCAGGCGGCGGAGCTTGCAGTGAGCCGAGATCGCGCCACTGCACTCCAGCCAGGGGGACAGAGCGAGACTCCATCCCCCCAAAAAAAAAAGAATCTAAGCAATCTCAATGTTTTCAAAGAAGATCACCACGGTGGGAGAACCAGATAAACTTGCCTGCTGTTCAGGAGAAAAAAAGAAATGTGCAAAATAATGCAGGGAGGTGGGGCCTCCAGACAGTGGGTCATAAAGACAATGGGGTTCTGGAAAACTGGGATAAGAGTCTAGAGACAGATGCGAATCCGCTTGCCATAAAGACAGCACTTCAGTGGGGAAAAGAATGCTTTTTTGGGAAATAAAGTTGGGACTATTTAGGGAAAAAAGTTTTGCTTCCTACCTTACTTCTTACCAGGAATACTTTCTCTTTTTTTTTTTTTTTTTGAGACAGAGTCTCGCTCTGTCACACAGGCTGGAGTGCGGTGGCGCGATCTCTGCTCACTGCAAGCTCCGCCTCCCGGGTTCTCCTGCCTCAGCCTCCCGAGTAACTGGGACTACAGGTGCCCGCCACCACGCCCGGCTAATTTTTTGTATTTTTAGTAAAGACAGGGTTCTACCGTGTTAGCCAGGATGGTGTCGATCTCCTGACCTCGTGATCCGCCCACCTCGGCCTCCCAAAGTGCTGGGATTACAGGCGTGAGCCACCGCGCCCAGCCTTACCAGGAATATTTTCTAAAATTATGTGTAAACATTTAAATATATGAGGGGGAAAAAGAAAACAACACTACATTTCCAGAAGAAAACCTCAAATGTTTTATAATCTTACAGAGGAGAAGATATTCCTGAGATGACACCAAAATGCAGGAGCCGTAAAGGGAAAAAAACTAATGACCAGTAACAATTTTAGATGCCTGGCTTATAGAAAAAAATACACACAAAGTCAAAGACCTAATGACAGACAGAAAAAACAAACGCTTCTACTAGACAAAAGGTGAATTTCCTTAATCTGTAAAGTGCACCTAGAAACCACCACCATCCACCCAACACAAAAATGAGCCAAAAAGATAAAATACAAATGGCTTTTAAATAGTCAAACGTTTATAATAAATATATTTTCCAATCTCGAAATAATTATCAGTGGTAACAATCATCAACGTAAAATAGACGTGACAGGAGCATTACGATGTTTCATTATACTTACAGGAAATACAACTAAAGCTACAGTGAAACACTATCTCACGCCTACCAGGTCTACAAAATCCAGCTTGGGCAAGGTGTCACTGGCCCCCTCTTACATGCTGGTGGGGGAGGGCAATTTGGTACCACCCCTTTAGGGGCCTAAATAAAGCCCCTAGCACTTCTGCACCAAGGAATTTAGCCTAAGAAAATAGTCCGACTTGGGCAAAAAAGGATTTGTACAAGGAATAGTCAAGTTAGCATTGTTCGTTATAAAAGTAAAGACCCTAAATTTCCACAGGAAAGGGGATAAATTCTGGAGCTATAAAACTCCGTTTTCGTGTTAGTCCCACCTGTATCTGAACGTATGGGCGCCCCCTAAGCTACATTAAGCATAAGGACCCCAAGTAAAGAAACTGACCTTTTGCAGAAACGCATGTACATGTTCCTGCATAGACTTTCTCTGTTGACACGTAAGAAACGGGTTTCTCTCTGCCCCAGGGGAGGAGAACTGGGCCTCGGAGGTTAGGACTGGGAAAAACACATCAAGTCTTCACCAAACACCCTTTCAGGCTCCTTGAATTTTCTACCCTGTGCACCTGAACACACTTTTGTTCTCTTGCAAGCAGTTGCTTTGCACTGGCGGCAACGAGGACACGGCGGAGTCCCAGCTCGCAGGGAGCTTAGGTTCTGACGGCGTCAGAAGACAACACGCTCTGGACGAGCGCAACGCCCAAGGGTCAGCGGCAGCAGCGAGCAGGGGGCACGGGATGCGGGGAGGCTCTTCGGAAGGCATGAAAGTCAGACGTGTTCCGAAACGTGAGCCGCGCTGGGGGGCGCGGCGCACGACCGGGGACAGAAGGAGGCCACTGCGGTCGCAAAGTCTAGGCCGTGCAAAGGCCCCGTGGGCAGCCAGGAGCCCAGGCATTCCCTGCTCTAGCGAGGTTTCCTTCCGAACGTCCGGTCGCACCGCTTCCCATGGAACGGCGGGCGCTGCCCCACAGCACCGACCCCGCGGCGGCCTCCACGCGCCCACGAGGAACTTTAGGCCGAGGGAAGGCGTGGGAGGGGCCGGAAACGGGCAGGGCCGAAGCGGACGGGTCCCTGGCTGGGTCCCAGCGGCCGCCACTTACCACCGAGACCGCCTCTTCGTCCACAGCCTGACGCCAGCCACCGCCGCCATCGCCACTTCCGCACGCGCGCCGCCACTTCCGCTTCCGTCAGTGCCGCGGCCCCGCAGGTGACGCGGCGCCCTTCTCTCGCCCAGGCTGAAGCACCGCCCTCTCTTAAAGGAGCCGCGGACTAGAGCTACTTGGAGGCAGCTTGGGGTCCCGGCCTCGCCACCGCCTGGTCGCGCGACACAGGCTGAACCCTGCCCAATCGTAAGGTGGACGACAGGCCACCGGTTCCCGAGTCCTCCCAGTCGTAGGGCTTCTGCCCTAGAGGTCGTAGGAGCTCTTCTCGTGACCCCAGCTCCAAGGTCGGCTCCCTCTTCCAGAGGAGACCCTTGGGGCCCAAGCACCTGCCACCGCCCTCTGCTGGACCCCAGCTTCGCCATCTACAAAGGAAGCGGCCTGCTTGCCCGAGCTCTGGGGTCCGTCAAGCGCGGCACCTCAGGACCCAGAGTGCCCTGTCCTGGCCTCTCTGCAGTACGACTGATGGGAAGCTGTCGAGGGGGCGGTCCCACGATGACAGCAGGGCCCCCACGCCTGGCGTCCTCATCGCGCCCACCCAGCAGAGCTCACCAGCCTCCGCAGGAGGTAGGCAGGGGTCCTGGGCTCAAATGCTGCCCCGACCCATCACCACCCAGGCAACCAGCTCCCTAAGGGCCCCCCGGACTAGACCGAGACCCACCCCGCTTCCACAGAGGATAGAACTCATACGGGGGTCCGTGCCAATCTTTCCTGGGGACTCAGGGGCGAAACCTGGGAACCCCGGCCCCCTTTCGAGCTCGCTGAGCCCTCGAGAGAGTGAGCAGAGCCATGAAAGGAAGAAGAGCAGTCCTAAAATTTTAAATCTTTAATTTCCGTTTTCACGTATTTTCTTCTTGCTTCCAAAAGGAAAGGAGTGCGTAGCTCTGTTGCCTGTACATAGTCCACGGCCCCTGGGTCGGGGCGGGGTCCCCTGGGCCGCCCGGGGGTCCACATGCAGCCCCTGGGGGGCCGGCGCGGGGTGAGGTCCAGGGGCCGCCTTATTGCTGAGGTCCGGCCGGTTGGGGCCCCGGCCGCCGCTAGGCGCGCTGGCTGGGCAGCTCCTGGGAGATGAAGCGGCGCAGGCGCTCCAGGTACTGGCTGTAGAGCTCGATGTCGTTGTGCCCGGCGCCCTCCACCCACAGCGGCTCCACGGCCTTGGGGCAGCGCTCGTAGAGGGCCAGCCCGTGCGAGAAGTCGATCACCTCGTCCTCCGTGCCGTGGATGATGAGCACGGGCGACGTGATCTTGGACACCTTCTCGATGCTGCGGGACGGGCGTGGGGCGGGTGAGACCTCGCGCCCAGTCCGGGCCCCGCCCCGCCCCCGTCCCAGCCCCGGCCCCGGCCCGCTCACTTGGGGAAGGCGTCGAAGCAGTAGGTCTTCTTGGTGTCGGGGAAGGCGACGCGCATGCCCGAGGTGAGCGGTGAGTGCAGCACCACCGCGGCGCACTCGTAGCGCGAGGCCAGGTCCACGGTGGGCACCGTGCCGATGCTCTGCCCGTACAGGATGATGCTGTCCGGGCTGATGCCGTACCTGGCGGCGCCGGAGCAGGGTCAGCCGCGGCCTCCGACGCGCGCGCACCCTTCCCGCCGGCGGGCGTCCCCCGGCCCAGCTCCGGATGCGACCCTCCAGTCTCCCCGCTCAGCCAAGTCAGTGGGTCAGGCCCACGCTCCACACCAGTCCCGAGGGCCTCCCCCAGCCCCCAATCACCGCAGCGGTGGGCGGAGCCAGCGGCCCCGCCCCATTCCCTGGCGCTGCCATTCACTGGCGTTTCCTCGCCAGGATCTGCAGGGATCCCGACTACGGAGTGACCCTGGGGCTGGGGTAGGGGAGGCCCTGGCGCCTCTCCTCCTCCTGGTCACCCCTAGGCGCACACTGGGAAGTGTGTGCCCCCCATATCCTGAATGTTTCACGCTTTCCTGCCCGGGTTAGAAAGCCGTTCCTAGTGCACTGGCCCGGACAGGGGATACTCTTCCTCCCTGCAGCCCTTGCCCACCCCCTTGGCCATGAGGAATTCAGGCAGCTGTGTCCCCAGATGTCTCCACCCAATT
Source organism: Macaca mulatta (assembly GCF_049350105.2). Taxonomy (NCBI): domain Eukaryota; kingdom Metazoa; phylum Chordata; class Mammalia; order Primates; family Cercopithecidae; genus Macaca; species Macaca mulatta. The sequence continues at coordinate 2,594,570 of NC_133424.1, forward strand.
TTGGACTCTCAGAGTCCCCACACCCAGTGAGGTGCCAGTGCAACCCAGGTGAGCATCAAGGGTGGTGGCTGCGGGGGTGGCACCTCCACCCACCAGCACCTTCCCTTGGGAGTGGACAAGTCCTTGGCCACCTCAGCACCACCAGCTCCCACCCAGGGCCACCCCCACCCCCAGGTCACTGGTGTGCGGCCCCTGGCCCAGCTGATCCAGCACCAGTTCCAAGGCCTCCTCGTCCCCAGTCCCAACCATGCGGGACCCGCCTGCCACCCTGCCCATGCCGGGACCCCACAACTCTCCCCCCAACACGCTCCAGGCTCTGATTCCAGGCAGCTGCCCTCCTGCGAGGCAGGAGCATGGGCAGGTGTGCGTCCCGTCTGCCTGGCATTCGGACTCCACCAGCAAGCCTGTCCCTGTCCCTGGCCTGGAACCCCAGTCTCCTGGCAGTACTCCAGCTCAGCACTCACCCATGCCCCAAAGGGTGCTGCCTGACTTGTGCCTGCGGCCCCAGCTCTGCCCCAGCCTCCCTGGCCTGCTCCCTAGCAGCCATGGCCAGTAGTGTGCTGAGTCAGCCCAGCCGTCACCTGCTCCAGGCAGGAGACCCCAGCTGCCACCTGGATGTCACCACTCAAACAACAGAACACATCCCCAGTGGAGGCCCTGGGCATACTCTGGCCTCCCCCTCACAGCTCTGGGCCTAAGTTCCTGCAGGCAGCACAGGACAGACGGCCGAGCAGACAGAGCTCAGAGCTGGCCATGGCAGGTGTGACTCTGCCAGTGCCCCGGGCAGTAGACAGGAGAGGCCGAGGAAGCCGCATGAAGCGGTGGTCGGTGTCAGTGCCCCACACTGCCGGGAGGCCCCCAGAGCCAGGGTGGTGCCAGGGTACCCAGCTCCCAGGCCCACAGCAGGGACTGCCTGGGATATCGCCAAGGCAATGAGGACCCCACCTCCCCAGGGCCTCTGACTTCTCAGAGCTGCGCCTGGTCCCTGCGGGAGTGGGTCAGACCAGTGGGCTGGGCAGGGCCAGGACGAGACAGCCCCAGTGGGTGGTGAGCAGGAAAGGCCTCCAGAGGCCCACCCGGGTCTCCTCGTCGAAAGCAGCACCAGCCTGGGCAGTGTTCAAACACCGGTGAAGAGCCCAGGCAAGCGCAGGGCTGGGGACCTGGATAGCCAGGAGGGCTGGATCTGGAATCGAGGCTGGCCCAGACCTTGACCCTGCCCTGGGACCGCCGAGCTCCACAGCCACAGGGCCTCATGGGCCAGGCCTCGGGACCTGGATGCAGCAGCCTCGCCGCACCTGGCCCCAAGTGCTGCCTCAGCCGATGGGCTCCCAGCCACATGTGCAGACCCCCAAACACCACGAACCCCTCCCGCCAGGTGGCATCCACGCCCCTGTGACAAGCTCAGCCCCTTCCCATCTTCAGGCCAGGGGCTCCCAGGAAGCCTGGCTCCACAGGCCAGGGTGTGGGAGGACCGCCTGGCCACACCTCGGCCACATGGAGGCGGCACCCACACACCCGAGCTCGCCTGTCTGGCTCTCTGGCCCTGTGCGTCCACTGTGGCTCCCCTGCTGCAGGGCCACCCACCTTCCTCCCAGGGAAGCCCGCCCCCCCGGCCCAGTCCCCTCTCGCGTGTGCCCAGGCTGAGCTGCCTCCAGGGCTGCCCTCACCTGGTGCGCAGGGCCTGCCAAGCGGCGTCAATGTCAGCATAGAGGTTCCTCTCGGACGGCCTGCCCGAGCTGGCACCGTAGCCAGAGTAGTCATAGGAGAAGATGTTGCAATGGAGGCGGGAGCCCAGGCCAATGTAGAAGCTGCTCATCTGGCCCAGGTCCACGGCGTTGCCGTGTGAGAAGAGGACCGTGTACCTGGGGCAGGCCGGGAAGGGCCATTCACATCCTCATTCCCAGCGCCCAGCTGCAGGGCAGGAGGACGCGTACTGACAGCCCACCCCGGTGGCCAGCCATGCCCAGCGCCTTGTTTACTCCCCTCCCAAGGGGGCCCGAAGCCAGCGAATGGACAGGGGAGGCTACGACAGCACAGCTCCATCTCCAGGGGTTCCCCATGGGGAGAGAACAGGAGAGCCGGCAGGGGTACAGGCAGCCTGGGCTGCAGAGAGGCCAGCCAGGGAGCCTCAGGACTCCCATCTGTGAAGCGGGACACTGGGACCATTGGTCACATCCTCTCTCTGGGCAGACGCGCAGTGTGTGCCCGGATGCTGCAGGTCTCGCTGCCCTGCAGCCCTTCCTCCTGGAAGAGCCGGGACCCCCGGGGATGGAGCACACAGGCCCACCTTTCAGGACCTTCCCAGGGAAGACCGTGCTGCTGCTGGCAGGGCTATCTGCCCTCCCCTCACAGAATGGTGCCCTCACTGTTGGGAACAACTGGACCCCACCCCTGCCCCCAACAAGCAAATGCGCCCAATCCCTGCTCACATTCACGCAGCCCCTCCTGCCCCGCCACCCTGCCCAAGCCCCGAGCCCGTGCTGCAAGGCCTGTCTGCTTCCCAGCACGGGAGCTGCCCCAGGTGGTGCCAGGAGCAGGCGGCCAGGCTGGCCCTACCATGGACTGCTTCCTCCAGTTCCCCCAGGACCCTGCCCAGCCCAGCCAGAAGGTAAAGGCTCGCCCTCTGGACTCAGATCTGGTCAGAACCCCACCTGGCAAGAAGGCGGATGTAGGTCAGGGCGGCCCCTGTGCCCCACCCCAGCAGGCAACCACCAGGGGCTGGGTCGCTGGAGTCGCCCGGCCTGCCCAACTATGCCAGCTGGGGATGGCCTCCCTGAGCCTGGTATCCTTGTCTGCGAGAGGAAATCGCTGGAGGGATGAGGCCAGCCCGGCCGGGGACACCACCCATGCCAGCTGGATGGCCCTTCACAGCAGGCTCAGGCCCTCTGGGGCACCACCAACCACACCAAGCACCCGGGGCAGAAACGGGAGCCCCAAGAACAGGGTGACCCAGCCCGGGCGCGGCCACAGCTGCTCACCTGGCACCAGGCACGCAGCGAACATACATGCAGGAGACACGGTTGCCGCGGGCGCTCTTCGTGGGGAAGACCTCGATGGTGTCCAGCTCGCGCTGGCTGTACTGGAAGTCGGCACGCTCCGTCAGGTGCAGCTTCCAGCGCCCGGGTGCACCCGAGGAGGCCCGCAGGGTCCCCAAGGGGGCGGCCCCGGCCCCACCAGGCCCTGACTCGGGTTCAGGCACCAGGGAGTAGGTGGCCTCTGGCGGCAGGAAGGCGAGCTTGGCAGCGATGCGGCCGGGGCAGGGCGGGCAGCAGAAGAGGCAGCAGAGCTCACTCAGCGACAGCCCGTTCATGGCGGGCGCCGCCCGGGCCGGGCCTCCACCGGGGCCCCCGCCAACAACGCCACCCGGCCTGGCCCAGCAGGGGAGGGGTGGGGGTGCTCCGAGTTGCGGGCAGGGGGGAGGGCGCCCCCCCAGCTACCGCCCCAGACAGGAGCCCCGTTAGGAGGCCAGGGCCCAGCCCCATCGCGGTCCAAGCCGAGCCCCAGGGAGCCTTGCGACCACAGGTCTCCATGTCGTGCCGTGGGAAGCCCTGCGGGGGAACAGTGGCATGTGGGGTCCTTTGGGGGTGCCATGGTCCAGCTGGGCACCCCCGGTAGGTGGGGCATCCACCCGTGCCAGGGGGCGGCATGGGCCCAGGGCCTGTCCATCCCATCCCCTCAGCCCTCCCCGCGGCCTGTCAGGCACTGCACCCTACAGCTCAGGGAACCCCAATTCAGCCCCCTCTCCACGGGATGAAGGACCCCCCACCCTCCCTCAGCTGGCGATCACCACCTCTTGCCATGTGAGCACAGCCTGGGCATGCAGGGCACGCAGGGGATATGACCCCAGCCCCGCCCACCCCCCAAACGTGGGCTCCAGCACCAGGGAAACCCCATGCACCAGGACTCGGTCCGCACTGCTGCCCACTCCCTCCCCAGCCCATCTCTGCCACCCTACGGGTGATGGGCCGCTGAGGCAAGGACAGAGCTCGGACTCAAGGGACTGAGGAGGGACCTGAACAGGCCCCGCTACGTGAGCGCGCACAGGGGCCAGGCCCCACCGGCCTGCGATGTCTGGAGACAGAGGAAATATAACAAAGGCTCTAGAAACAAAGGCAGGATACATCCCAGGCTCCCAGGGCCCTGAGAGCTGCGACAATGGCTCTTCTCTGTGCTGGGGCCAGGCCTGCTGAGGGGCAGGGGAGGCGGGCTGGGGTCAGGGGGTCCTTCTCCAGAGCTGATTTAGGGTTCCGTGACCTTTGGCAAGTCACTTGCCCTCCTGAGGCCTCAGTGTCCTCATCTATAGGCGCAGACACCACATACCCCACAGGAAGTCAAGTGAGGGGGGAGGGGAGCGAAGGCGCCTGATTCAGAGTGGAAACTCGGACCTTCTTCCTTGCTGCAGAACGTCATGAAACGCATTAAGTCGACAACAGCTAAGTTGCTAAAGCAAGCACAATAGTGTAAGGAGCTGCCAACAGACAGACGTGAAGAAAACACAAAGGTCTGAGGCGTCTATCTACCGACCACGCTTCTCCTTCAGACGGGAGCGAGGAGGGAGACACGCTCACAACTCAATTTCAGCAGCAGAACACCCTGGAATGCTGGGCTTTTGGGTCACAGCACGAGAAAACCGTGGGGCCAGGAAGATGAGGCTCAAAGGCAGATGTGGACACAGATGGACACGCAGGCGGCTGCAGGCGCCACAGACACGGCTCGTGGGGACACCCTCACCACCAAGGAGCAGCCTCAGGCCCAGAAACACACCTGCTCCCTCAAGACCTGTGTGAGACCCACACGTGCCCGTGAGCCGGCCTCACGGGCACACAAGGAGGAGAGGAGAGAGCTCTGAAAGCCAGGGTGGGGCAAGGATGGCATCACAGCGTCCCCCAGACTCCCAGGCGGGAGGCAAATCTCACAGGCAAGCACTTCTCAGGGGGGAGGCGGACTGTCATACTGGTTCTGCTTCTCAGATGGAGGCAAATCTTCCCCCCGGGGACACCTGTCAATGTCTGGAGACAGTTTTGGGTGTCGCCACTGGGGACTGGGTGGAGGCTGCTTAGCACGCTGCAGTGCCCAGGACAGACCCACCCCAAAGAATGATCAGGCCCAACATCCACAGCATTGAGGTTGATGTCAGCTTTTCAACATATTCTCAAAGAGGTCCGGGCCCTATCGGTGCTGCCCTGCTGGTGCCGGGGGCTTGGAGGGCCCTGCAGTTTAGGTGGCATCATGCAGCTGGGTCCTGAGAGCCCAGTGGGCAGTAGCAGGCCCCTGGAGACCCCAGAGACCAAGGGGCACACCGAGGTGGCCAGGGCCCCATTAACCACGCCAGAAACAAAGATGCTATCCTTGACACCTCCTTCCACCCACTGGATCTGAGCCAGTCCATCACCAGCCCAGTGGCTCTGCCTGTCTCCCATCAGCCACCGCCCGGTCCCCGCCTCCATCACCTTTCACCAGAGCTACAGCAACAGCCTCGCTCCTTGCTGATCACCTGCTCCAGGACATTCTCCCCCAACAGCCAAACAATTGTTCAAGACACAAATGCAATGGTGGCACTTCCCTCTTGGGGTGTCCTGGGGGCCTCCCATTATTCTCTGGATAGAGATCAAAGTCCTCCCCACAGACTGCCAGGTCTGCATTCCGGCTCAGGCCAACCTCTCCAGACTCACTCATCTCACACCCTGCCACCCCTGGCTCTCCTAAGACAAGCCACATTGCTCCTTCCTGCCTCTGCTCCCCTGCCGGGAACTCCCTTCCCCAACCTCACTAAATAGCCTTGCCCATCCCAACCACCCTTTGCACCTTGCTGCCAACAACGCTCTCAGAGTCCTCAAAGCTGGGACAGGACCCCTTATACGCTCTTTCCACAGCTTGTATTTTTCACACATTCGGCCAGATCTCCCCCCACCCCCAAACCAGAAACTCCATGAGAGCAGGACCATGACCTGCCACTCACTAAAGGAATGGGCAGGTGGTAAGCAGCAAAGAATTAGGGAGGAAACACAGGAGGAAAAGAATCCCCAAGGTCCGACAGCTTTGACAGGGAAAGTCTAGTCTCCTCTCCTCTCCAGCCACAGGTACCTGGAACCTCCCTAGTGTCATTAATGGGCATGGACTGCGGAGTGCAAACCCGGACGCTTCACTGACTGAGCACACACCCTTGACACCCTGAATCCCATCAATTCCGTTCCCAAGCACATAACTGGGCACCCCTCTGCGAGCTAGAGGTGTTTTGAGGACCAGTAAGCAACCAAGCAGCCAAAATACTGGAAGATGACCTACATATGGGAGACGATGACGGCACCTCACTCAACCAGTCAGGGTGGGAATCCCGCCTGGGGGGAGGTGCGGCCATATCACAGGGCAGATAAACGGGCCAGGTGACAGGGGATGGGACAGAGGGACAAGCAGGGGCAAAACCTCAGAGGTGACAGAGCAGACTCCTGGCTAGAGCAGACCCTGGGAGGAAGAAGTGAGCAGATGGGTCCCAAGAGAGTCTGGGACGGGTGAGGTCGCGCCCCCGAGAGCCCTGCTGCGGAGTTTGCACTTCATCTTGGGAGAAATGGCGGGGCCACGGAGAAGTCCCGAGCAGTGGATGGACAACACAGGAGAAGGGCTGCATCCCGGAGAACGGACGCGAGCGGAGGCCGGGAAGCCTGCCCAGGAGTCAAGGCGGCAGGAAGACGCCTGACAAGAGAAACAGCAACTGGGAGCTGCTTGGGAAGCGGGGCTCGGCAGGGCCCCTGGGAGCTGCCAGGGGGGCCCAGAGGACGAAGCGGTTGTAGGGCTGGGGGCAGTTTCGGGGTAAAAGAGCGGAGTCCACGGCTCGGAAAGGCGATCCCCGAAGGCAGGGGCCGCGTCCGCAGGAGGGTGGGAGCGCAACCCACGTCGGAGAGCTGAATGGATGGGGACAGGGCTTTCCCAATCACAGACGCTCACCCGCGGTCCCTGCCCCTGCTCCGGGCTCCTCGGGCAGGACCCGCGGCAGCCCTGGGACTGCAGGGGAATCGGGGGCGTCCAAGTGGGCTGCCAGGCCCTCGCGGCCCGGCCAGGGTCCCCAAACGGCCGCGGCCGGGACCGAGGCCACCCCGCGCGGCCGCGCCCGCCCCTGCCCGGCACTCACCACCTCGGCCCGCGCCCCGGGGCCCCAGGGCCGCGCTCCATGGCTCCCGGCCGCCCGCCCGTGCGTCCGTCGGTCCCTCCGCGCCCCGGCCCGGCCTCCTGCGCCGCCACCGCCGCAGCTCCCCCGCGGGCGGAAGTGAGCCTCGTTCTCGCCACCGCCCCGGAAGTGACGCGCAGGAGAGCGCGGGGGGCTGCAGGAACAGAGCGACCGCGGGACTAGCGTTCCGGGGGCGGGGCCTGGTCTCAGGGGGCGGGGCTGATAGATCGACGGGCGTGGTCTGCTGGTCTGTGGGCGGAGCCAAACGCAGGTTTCATTCACTTGGGGACTCGGAATAGCTTGAGGCCAATGAAGTTCTCGCCTCGAAAACAAAATTTATAGGGATGCCAAAAAAACTCAGACATCAACATTTAGAAATGTTTTAAAATATTTTTATTTCTGAGACGGAGTCTCGCTCTGTCGCCCAGGCTGGAGTACAATGGCGCAATCTGAGCTCACTGCAACCTCTGCCTCCTGGGTTCAACCGATTCTCCTGCCTTAGCCTCCCGAGTAGCTGGGATTACGGGTTCCCGCCACCACGCCCGGCTAATTTTTGTATTTTTAGTAGAGAGGAGGTTTCCTCATATTGGCCAGTCTGGCCTCCAACTCCTGAACCCAGGTGATCCTCCCGCCTCAGCCTCCCAAAGTGCTGGGATGACAGGCGTGAGCCACGCGCCCGGCATCTTTTTTTTCAACATGGAGTCCACTGTGTCACCCAGACTGGAGTGCAGGGGTGCCATCCTAGCTCACTGCAGCCTCGTCCTCCCAGGATCAAGTGAACCTCCCACTTCAGCCTCCTGAGTAGCTAGGACTACAGGCACAAGCCACCATGCCCAGCTTATTTAAAGCCTTTATATATTGCTCATCAGCAATTCTTTTGCATGAGTTTTTAAAATATTACATTAGGCCAGGCACGGTGGCTCATGCCTGTAATCCCAGCACTTTGGGAGGCTGAGGCAGGTGGATCACCTGAAGTCAGGAGTTTGAGACCAGCCTGACCAACGTGGTGAAAACCTCTCTCTACTAAAAATACAAATATTAGCGGGGCATGGTGGTGTGCACCTGTAGTCCCAGCTAGTCCGGAGGCTGAGGCAGGAGAATCACTTGAACCCAGGAGGCGAAGGTTTCAGCGAGCTGAGATCATGCCACTGCACTCTAGCCCAGGTGACAGAGCAAGAAGACTCTGTCTCAAAAAAATAAATAAATAACATTATGATCACTCCACTGCATTCCAGCCTGGGCAAGAGAGCAAGATCCTATCTCTTTAAAAAAATTGCATTATGGCCTGGGCACAGTTGCTCACGCCTATAATCCCAGCACTTTGGGAGGCCAAGGCAGGCGGATCACAAAGTCAGCAGATCGAGACCATCCTGGCTAACACAGTGAAACCGTGTCTCTACTAAAAATACAAAAATCAGCCGTGCGTGGTGGCGGGTGCCTGTAGTCCCAGCTACTCAGGAGGCTGAGGCAGGAGAATGGTGTGAACCTGGGAGGCAGAGCTTGAAGTGAGCTGAGATAGCGCCACTGCACTCCAGCCTGGGCGACAGAGCAAGACTGTCTCAAAAAACAAAAAAAAATTGCATTATGGCAGGGCCTGGTGGCTCACGCCTATAATCTCAGCACTTCGGGAGAACGAGGCAGGCAGATCACCTGAAGTTAGGAGTTCGAGAGACCAGCCTGGCCAACATGGTGAAATACCGTCTCTACTAAAAATACAAAAATTAGCCGGCTGTTGTGGCGTGCACCTGTAATGCCAGCTACTCTACACCACTGCACTCCAGCCTGAGCGACAGAGCAAGACTCCATCTCAAAAAAAGAAAAGAAAATAGAAGAAGGTTACTGGAGAATCTCAGAGTGTGGTCGGGGCAGGCATTTCTAAGGAGGTGACAGGGACAGGGACAAAAAGGGCTGCAGACACCAAAGGGGCCCAGCCTGGAAGTGTGAGTATGAATTGGTGGGAAGCCTTGCTTTTCAGGCCTTCGTCCTCTTGCACGTGCCTTTCCCCCAGCTTTCGTGCCTTTTCCAGCTCAAAATGCTTCTCCAGCCTGCAGGTAGCTGCAGCCCCAGCTCCGTCCCAGGGACTGTGATCTTAGCTCCACTGTACTGAGATAAGCCTGAGGTTCCTGGGCCAATCCTGCCCCCAGGGCCTCATTCCTCAAATTCAGGACAGAGCTGTCAGGGAAGGATTCAGGCTCCAAAGACTGGAGACTTAGAGACAGCCCAGGGTTTCTTTGCCTCATTTTCTATCTTTCTTCTTCTTCTTCTTTTTTTTTTTTTTTTTTTTGTTGTTGTTGTTGTTTTGAGACAGAATCTTATTCTGTCACCCAGGCTGGAGTACAATGGCATGATCTCAGCTCACTGCAACCTCCACCTCCCAGATTCAAGCAATTATTCTGCCTCAGCCTCCCAAGTAGCTGGGATAACAGGCACCCGCCACCGCACCCGGCTAATTTTTGTACTTTTAGTAGAGATGGCGTTTCACCATGTTGGCCAGGTTGGTCTCGAACTCCTGACCTCAAGTGATCTGCCAGCCTCGGCCTCCTGAAGTGCTGGGATTACAGGCGTGCACCACCACACCTGGCTGCTTTGCCTCATTTTCTGATTTTCCGTTATTGTTGGACCTCTGGCTCCCCTGTCCAGGACTCAGTTGCCTGGGTCTCCCTGGGACTGTCAAGAGCTACCCCAGCGTCCCCCTGCCTCTGCTGTCTCCCTCGAGGCTCCCAGCCTCCGCTGAGGTTCTCCTGAGGTCCAAAGGTCAAAACAAGTCCAGGCTTCTTCCTAGGTCCTTGTGAATTCTTTTTTTTTTTTTTTTTTTTTTTTGTTGAGACAGAGTCTTGCTTTGTCGCCCAGCCTGGAGTGCAGTGGCCGGATCTCAGCTCACTGCAAGCTCCGCCTCCTGGGTTAACGCCATTCTCCTGCCTCAGCCTCCCGAGTAGCTGGGAGTACAGGCCCCCTCCACCTCGCCCCGCTAGTTTTTTTGTATTTTTTTAGTAGAGATGGAGTTTCACTGTGTTAACCAGGATGGTCTCAATCTCCTGACCTTGTGATCCGCCCATCTCGGCCTCCCAAAGTGCTGGGATTACAGGCTTGAGCCACGGCGCCCGGCCCCTCGTGAATTCTTTCAGCATCAGGGCCAGAAGAGGCCTGTCCCCAGCCTCCTTCCCCCTCCCAATCCCTGCAGCCCCTTCCCACTGTGAGCGAGGCAGGACCAGGGCTGGACCGCAACAGAGAGCCCAGCTCCCCCGTAACCACAGCCCCCAACAGGGACACAGGGAGACACCATCCAAGGGGAGGAGGATAAGCCCACAGAGTGGCCCACCAATCCAAGGCCACCTGGTAAAAGGTAAACGCACGCTGTAAACACCCAAACGTCTCAGAAGGACACCCATCCCTTCCTTCCTCCTCCCTGGAGACTCTTTGTGATCAAGCCTCTGTCCCAGTCGTCCCAGAAATAGTGGGTGCCGTGGCTCATGTCTGTAACCCCAGCATTTTGGGAGGCCGAGGTGGGAGGATTCCCTGAAGCCAGGAGGCCACCGTGCCTGGCCGTTGAAGCCCCATCTCTACTAAAAATACAAAAATTATCTGGGCGCCGGGCGCGGTGGCTCAAGCCTGTAATCCCAGCACTTTGGGAGGCCAAGGCGGGTGGATCACAAGGTCAGGAGATCGAGACCACGGTGAAACCACGTCTCTACTAAAAATACAAAAAACTAGCCGGGCGAGGTGGCGGGCGCCTGTAGTCCCAGCTACTCGGGAGGCTGAGGCAGGAGAACGGCGTGAACCCGGGAGGCGGAGCTTGCAGTGAGCTGAGATCCGGCCACTGCACTCCAGCCTGGGCAACAGAGCGAGACTCCGTCTCAAAAAAAAAAAAAAAAAAAATTATCTGGGCATGGTGGCAGACACCTGTAATCCCAGCTACTCTGGAGCCTGAGGCAGGAGAATCACTTCAACCTAGGCGGCGGAGGTTGCAGTGAGTGGAGATTGTGCCACTGCACTCCAGCCAGGGCGACAAAGTGAGATTTGGTCTAAAAATAAATAAAATTTAAAAATAAAATTAAAAATGAGGCCAGGCACAGAGGTTCACGCCTGTAATCCCAGCAGTTTGAGAGGCCGAGCTGGGTAGATCACTTGAGGTCAGGAGTTCACGACCAGGCTGGTCCACATGGGGAAACCCCATTTCTACTAAAAATACAAAAATTAGCTGGGTTTTGTGGTTCAAGCTGGTAATCTCAGCTACTTGGGAGGGTGAAGCAGGAGAATCGCTTGAGCCTGGGAGGCAGAGGTTGCAGTGAGCCGAGATCGCACCATTGCACTCCAGCCTGGGCGACAGAACAAGACTCAGTCTTCAGAAAAAATAAAAAATAAATAAAAATGGGCCGGGCGCGGTGGCTCAAGCCTGTAATCCCAGCACTTTGGGAGGCCGAGATGGGCGGATCACTAGGTCAGGAGATCGAGACCATCCTGGCTAACACAGTGAAACCCCGTCTCTACTAAAAAATACAAAAAACTAGCCGGGCGAGGTGGCGTGCGCCTGTAGTCTCAGCTACTCGGGAGGCTGAGGCGGGAGAATGGCATAAACCCGGGAGGCGGAGCTTTCAGTGAGCTGAGATCCGGCTACTGCGCTCCAGCCTGGGCGACAGAGCCAGACTCAGTCTCAAAAAAATAAAAATAAAAATAAATAAATAAATAAAAATGAAAAAAAACATACATTGAAAATGGAGGGAGCCACTAGTCCCTCTTCCCCTTCATAGTCGGCCCCAGCCATGCTGGCCTTAACAGGAGGGCTCCTGCCTCAGGGCCTTTGCAGGCACTATGCCTCCTGCCTGGACTGCCCTTCCCCAGATCGCCCCATGGCTTCCTCTTCCAGCGTCCTTTGACTCTACGAGAAGGCCACAACCTTTAAGAGCTCCTGCTAACCACCCCAGCTAAATCCCAACCACATACACACACCTCTACCCCATTACCTCTGTCCCATGCCTCTGTTTATTTCTACCACAATACTCACCACTCACAGATTCTCTCTCTTTTTTTTTTTTTCTTTTTGAGACAGAGTCTCACTCTGTTACACAGGCTGGAGTGCAGTGGCTCGAGCTTGGCCCACAGCAGCCTCCACCTCCCGGGTTCAAGTGATTCTCCTACCTGAGTAGCTAGGATCAAAGGTGTGCCCCACCACACCCAGCTAATTTTTGTAATTTTTGTAGAGATGGGATTTCATCATGTAGGCCCGGTTGGTCTCAAACTCTCAGGCTCAAGCAATCCTTCTGCCTTGGCCTTTCAAAGTGCTAAGATTACAGGCGTGAGCCCAAAAATGCCTGGCAATTGTTGGGTTTTGTTTTATTTTTTGAGACGAAGTTTCGCTCTTGTTGCCCAGGCTAGAGTGCAACGGTGCGATCCCGGCTCACTGCAACCTCTGCCTCCCAGGTTCAAGTGATTCTCCTGCCTCAGCCTCCCGAGTAGCTGGGACTACAGGCACCCGCCACCATGCTCAGCTAATTTTGTATTTTTAGTAGAGACAGGGTTTTACCATGTTGGTCAGGCTGGTTTCGAACTCCTGATCTCAGGTGATCCACCCGCCTCGGCCTCCCAAAGTGGTGGGATTACAGGGGTGAGCCACCGCATCTGCCCAGTTGTTGGGTTTTTTAAAAAATAGCTTTATTTATGTTTATAGGGAATACATTTGCAAGATGTGATGATTAGTCTTTTTTTTTTTTTTTTTTTTTTTGAGATGGAGTTTCGCTCTTATTGTCCAGGATAGAGAGCAGTGGTGCAGTCTCGGCTCACTGCAACCTCCGCCTTCTGGTTTCAAGCGATTCTCCTGCCTCAGCCTCCCAAGTCGCTGGGATTACAGGCGCCTGCCACCACGCCCAGGTAATTTTCTTGTGTTTTTAGTAGACATGCGGTTTCACCATATTGATCAGGCTGGTCTCAAACAGCTGACCTCGTGATCCACCTGCCTCGGTGTCCCAAAGTGCTGGGATTACAGGAATGAGCCACCGTGCCTGACCCTTTTTTTTTTTTTTTTTAAACTGGTAGTCTCACTTGGTCACCCAGGCTGGAGCGGAGTGCAGTGGCCCTATCTCGGCTCACTGAAACCTCTGCCTCCCGGGTTCAAAAGATTCTCTACAGGCACCTGCCACCACACCCATCAAAAAAAAATTTTTTTTTTTTTGAGACGGAGTCTCACTCTGTCACCCAGGCCGGAGTGCAGTGGCACGATCCCGGCTTACTGCAACCTCCACCTCCTGGGTTCACGCCATTCTCCTGCCTCAGCCTCCTGAGTAGCTGGAACTACAGGTGCCGCCACCTGGCCCGGCTAGTATTTTTTTTGTATTTTTAGTAGAATCGGCGTTTTACCGTGTTAGCCAGGCTGGTCTCAATCTTCTGACCTCATGATCCACCCGCCTTGGTCTCCCAAAGTACTGGGATTACAGGCGTGAGCCACCGCGCCCGGCCATAAGTTTTGCGTTTTTAGTAGAGACAGGGTTTCACCATGTTGGCCAGGCTGATCTAGAACTCCTGACCTCCAGTGATGTAGCCCTGTTGGCCTCCCAAAGTGCTGAGATGACAGGCGTGACCCACCGCACCTGGCCTAAAACGAGATTTCTTTTTTTTTTATTTTTTGAGACAAAGTCTCGCTCTGTCACCCGGGCTGGAGTGCAGTGGCGTGAGCTTGGCTCACTGCAAGCTCTGCCTCCCGGGCTAAAACTAGATTTCTAAATAAGCTTTGTGATTAAATATGAATATTTATACTTTTCAGCATATACTTACAAGAATGGGCCTGGGCACAGTGGCTCATACCTGTACTTCCAGCACTTTGAGAGGCCGAGGCGGGCAGATCACGAGGTCAGGAGTTTGATACCAGCCTGGCCAAGATCGTGAAACCCCATCTCTACTAAAAATACAAAAACTAGCCGGGCATGGTGGTGTGCACCTGTAGACCCAGCTACTCAGGAGACTGAGGCAGGAGAATCGCTTGAACCCAGGAGGCGGAGGCTGCAGTGAGCCGAGATTACGCCAATGCACTCCAGCCTGGGCGACAGAAAGAGACTCCGTCTGAAAAAAATAATGGAAAACAGGGATTTCCATAGATATTTGCACACCCATGTCGGTAGCACCTTGATTCCCAACAGCCACAAGGCAGAAGCAGTCCCAGTGGCTATCGACAGATGACTGGGTGAACACAGCATGGCCTGTACACACGCTGGAACACGAGGCAGCCATGAAAAAGAGCAAAGCTCTGACTCAGGCCACAACGCGGATGCACTCTGAGGACGTTACACTCGGCGGGAAGCGCCGGACACAAAAGGACACATCTTGTGTGATCCACTCCTAGGAGGTCCCTCGAGTCTGCAGATTCACAGAGACATAAAGTAGGATGGAGGCTGCCAGGGGCTGGGGAGGGGAATGGGGTGTGAGCGTTTCATGGGGGCTGGGGTTCAGTTTGCAAAGATGAGAGAGTTCTGGAGGTGATGGTGGTGATGGTCGCACAACCGTGTGAATGAGTTTAATACCGCTGAACTGCGCACTTAAAATGGTTAAGATGATCAACTTTATATTATGCATATTTTTCCACAACCAAAAAAATCGATGTTCATAAAACCATGGAGTTAGACGAGGGCTTTGGTCCGCGCCAGCTTTGCAGGCAGAGGCCTGAGGGGTCCTCTGGGGGCCCACACTCAGACAAACCTAGGCATGATATAATGCTCTGTGGTCGTTGTCTTAAAATTCCTAAAAATTGGCCAGGTGCGGTGGCTCACGCCTGAAATCCCAGCACTTTGGGAGGTCCAAGCGGGTGGATCAGCTGAGGTCAGGAGTTGGAGACCAGCCTGATCAACATGGTGAAATCCCATCTCTACTGAAAAAACAAAAATTAGTGGCCAGGCGAGATGGCTCAAGCCTGTAATCCCAGCACTTTGGGAGGCCGAGACGGGAGGATCACGAAGTCAGGAGATTGAGACTATCCTGGCTAACACGATGAAACCCCGTCTCTACTAAACAAATACAAAAAACTAGCTGGGCGAGGTGGCAGCGCCTGTAGTCCCAGCTACTCGGGAGGCTGAGGCAGGAGAATGGTGTAAACCCAGGAGGCAGAGCTTGCAGTGAGCTGAGATCTGGCCACTGCACTCCAGCCTGGGCCACTAAGCCAGACTCTGTCTCAAAAAAAAAAAAAAATTAGCTGGGCGTGGTGGCGCATGCCTGTAGACCCAGCTACTTCGGAAGCTGAGGCAGGAGAATTGCTTGAACTCAGGAGGCAGAGGTTGCAGTGAGCTGAGACCGTGCCACTGCATTCCAGCCTGGGTGACAGAGCAAGATTCTGTCTCTCAATAAAAAAAAAAAAAAAAAAAAAAAAAAAAGTCCGGGCGCGGTGGCTCACACCTGTGATCCCAGGACTCTGGGAGGCCAAGGCAGGTGGATCACCTGAGGTCGGGAGTTTGAGACCAGCCTGACCAACATGGCGAAACCCCATCTCTACTAAAAATTCAAAATTAGCCAAGCGTGGTGGCACATACCTGTAATCCCAGCTACTTGGGAGGCTGAGGCAGGAGAATTGCTTGAACCCGGGAGGCAGAGGTTGTGGTGAGCCGAGATAGCACCATTGCACTCCAGCCTGGGCAACAAGAGTGAAAAAAAACCGTCTCTCAGAAAAAAAAAAAAAAAAAATTCCTAAAAAGTTTTAAACAAGGGGCCCTGTATTGTCATTCTGAGCTCGGCCTCAAAGATTCCGCAGCCAGGCTTCTTTTGGGGCCTCCTTCCAGGGTCGGGGCGTTGGGCCTGCGGAGGGATACCCCTCCCACAGGGGACAGAGTGCGACCCGCTCAGGAAGTGGGTTCCTGACACGACAAGGAAGGAAGTTGGGGGGGTCATATTAAAATAGCATCACCCAACCCCCGGTCAGAGATGCGGGGAAAGGGCAGGGCCAGGACAGCGGACCCTCCCAGTGACCTTCCCTGTAGGCACCCAGCCCCGTCCCCTCGAGGCAACCAGACTCAGCACCCTCTGCTCCCACTAGCCCGACAAGAATTGGGTTTATTTAACTTATTTATTTATTTTCTTTTTCTTTTGAGACGGAGTCTCACTCTGTCACCCAGGCTGGAGCGCAGGGGCGCGATCTCGGCTCACTGCAACCTCCACCGCCCGGGTTCAAGCGACTCTTCTGCCTCAGCCTTCCGAGTAGCTGGGATTACAGGTGCACACCACCATGCCTGGCTAATTTTTGTATTTTTAGTAGAGATGGGGTTTCACCATATTGGCCAGTCTGGTCTCAACTCCTGATCTGAAGTGATGCACCCGCCTCGGCCTCCCAAAGTGCTGGGATTACAGGCATGAGCCACCGTGCCCAGCCTTTTTTTTTTTTTTTAGACATAGTCTTGCTCCCTCGCCCAGGCTGGGGTGCAGTGGCGCAATCTCGGCTCACTGCCACCTCCGCCTCGCAGGTTCAAGTGATTCTCCTACCTCAGTCTCCCAAGTAGCTGGGATTACAGGTGCCTGCCACCACGCCTGGCTAATTTCTGTATTTTCAGTAGAGACAAGATTTTTCACCATGGTGGCCAGGTTGATCTCAAACTCCTGACCTCAGGGGATCCACCCGCCTCGGTCTCCCAAAGTGTTGGGATTACAGGTGTGAGCCACCACGCCCGACCATAATTGCTTCTTAAAGAGAAACAGGCCGGGCGCGGTGGCTCAAGCCTGTAATCCCAGCACTTTGGGAGGCCGAGACGGGCGGATCACGAGGTCAGGAGTTCGAGACCATCCTGGCTAACACGGTGAAACCCCGTCTCTACTAAAAAATACAAAAAACTAGCCGGGCGAGGTGGCGGGCGCCTGTAGTCCCGGCTACTCGGGAGGCTGAGGCAGGAGAATGGCGTAAAAACCCAGTGCTTGCAGTGAGCTGAGATCCGGCCACTGCACTCCAGCCTGGGCGACACAGCGAGACTCCGTCTCAAAAAAAAAAAAAAAAAAAAAAAAAGAGAAACAAGTCAGATTGGATTTGGGCCCACCCTCAGGACGTCATTTGAACCTAATAATCTCTTTAAAAAGTCCTGTCTCTGGGGGGAGGGCCAAGCACAGTGGTACAAGCCTGTAATCCAAATACTTTGAGAGGCCAAGGCAGGAGGATCACTGGTACCCAGGAGTTTCAGACTAGTGTGGGCAACATAGCGAGACCCCATCTCTACAGAAAAAAATTATTTTGTTTAGCCAGGTGTCGGGACACATGCCTGTGGTCTGAGCTACTCCGGAGCCCAATGTGGGTGGATCACTTGAGCCTAGGAGTTTGAGGCTGTGATGAACCGTGATCAGCTCCCGTCGCACTCCAGCCTGGATCACAGAGATTTCCTATCTCCAGGCCGAGTGCCTCGGGTCACGCCTATAATCCCAGCAGTCTGGCAGGCAGGGCAGGAGGATCACGTGAGCCTAGGAGTTCAAGACCAGCCTGGGCAACTAAGAGAGACTTCTGTCTCTGCCAAAAGAGACAGAGGTCTCTTTTTTTTTTTTTTTTTTTTTTTGAGGTGGAGTCTGGCACTGTCACCCAGGCTGGAATGCATTGGCATAATCTCAGCTCACTGCAACCTCTGCCTCCCGGGTACACACGATTCTCCTGCCTCAGCCTCCCAAGTAGCTGGGACTACAGGCGCCCGCCACCACGCCCGGCTAATTTTTTTGTATGTTTAGTAGAGACGGGGTTTCATCGTGTTCGCCAGGATGGTCTCGATCTCCTGACCTCATGATCCACCTGCCTCGGCCTCCCAAAGTGCTGGGATTACAGGTGTGAGCCACCGCGCCCGGTCCACAGACTCCATTTTTGACCCCAGTGTTAGCACAGAGCTTTTTACGCTGATCAGGGAGTGTGATTGTTCTCTGTTGCCAGCCCTGTCTCCCGCCCACCCCAGCCCAGTGTGGTGGGTGTGGACCTTCTGGGAAAGGGTGTGAACACGTGCTTCTAACATCCAGCCAGAAGCCCCATGACTGGGGCGCAGCTGCCTTTGGTCGGTAGGTGGCAACCGTGTCCGCTTGCTCTTGGGAGGGTCCGGGAGGCTGGTGCAGGGCTCCCAGGAGAGGCAGGGGCGATCTTACTTACCTTGCCAGGATAACAGCAATAAGGGCTGCCCACAGGCATGCTGGACAATAGGGATACCACAGAGAACGAAAGTCCAGCCCAGGCAGCACAGCAAGACCTCGACTCTACAAAAATTTCAACCACAACAAAAATTAGCCAGGTGTGACGGGGCACATCTGCGCTCGCAGCTATGTGAGAGGCTGAGGTGGGAGGATCGCTCGAGCCTGGGAGGCAGAGGCCGCAGTGAGCTGTGACTGCACAACTGCAGTCCAGCCTGGGTGACAGAGCCAGATCTTATCTAAAAAAAACAAAAAAACAAAAAAACCCCAAGGCCAGGCATGGTGGCTCATGCCTGTAATCCCAGCACTTTGGGAGGCCGAGACAGGCGGATCACGAGGTCAGGAAATCGAGACCATCCTGGCTAACGTGGTGAAACCCCGTCTCTACTAAAAAATACAAAAACCTAGCCGGGCGAGGTGGCGGGCGCCTATAGTCCCAGCTACTCGGGAGGCTGAGGCAGGAGAATGGCGTGAACCCGGGAGGCGGAGCTTGCAGTGAGCCGAGGTCGCGCCACTGCACTCCAGCCTGGGCGACGGAGAGAGACTGTCTCAAAAAAAAAAAAAAACAAAAACCACCAAGGCTGGCAGCACGTTGACTCACGCCTGTAATCCTAGCTCTTTAGGTAGCTGAAGCGGGAGGATCACCTGAGGTCAGGAGTTCCAGACCAGCCTGGCCATCACGGTGAACCCCCATCTCTACTAAAAATCCAAAAATTAGCTGGGTGTGGGTGGCGCGCCTGTAATCGCAACTACTCCGGAGACTGAGGCACAAGAATTGCTTGAACCTGGGAGGTGGGGGTTGCAGTGAATGTCGATGGCGTCACTCCAGCCTGGGCAACAGAGCGAGACTCCATCTCAAAAACAAAACAAAACAAAAAACACCAAAACATCCTTCTCTGGTGGAGCTGAAAGAAGTGAGACATCCTTGGCCGGGCGCAGTGGCTCACGCCTGTAATCCCAGCACTTTGGGAGGCCGAGACGGGCAGATCACGAGGTCAGGAGATCGAGACCATCCTGGCTAAGCCGGTGAAACCCCGTCTCTACTAAAAATACAAAAAACTAAACGGGCGAGGTGGTGGGCGCCTGTAGTCCCAGCTACTCAGGAGGCTGAGGCAGGAGAATGGCGAGAACCCGGGAGGCGGAGCTTGCAGTGAGCTGAGATCCGGCCACTGCACTCCAGCCTGGGCGACAGAGCGAGACTCTGTCTCAAAAAAAAAAAAAAAAAAAAATTTGTGTAGAGACAAGTTCTCACTATGTTGCCCAGGCTGGTCTCAAACACCTGGGCTCAAGCGATCCTTCCACCTTGGCCTCCCAAAGTGCTGGGATTACATGTGTGATCCTCTGAGCTCGGCCCTGGTCATTTCTTGAATATCTGTAGCTTTTTTTTTTTTTTTTTTTTTTTTTTTTTGAGACGGAGTCTCGCTCTGTCGCCCAGGCTGGAGTGCAGTGGCCGGATCTCAGCTCACTGCAAGCTCCGCCTCCCGGGTTCACGCCATTCTCCGGCCTCAGCCTCCCGAGTAGCTGGGACTACAGGCGCCCGCCACCTCGCCCGGCTAGTTTTTTGTATTTCTTAATAGAGACGGGGTTTCACCGTGTTAGCCAGGATGGTTTCGATCTCCTGACCTCGTGATCCGCCCGTCTCGGCCTCCCAAAGTGCTGGGATTACAGGCTTGAGCCACCGCGCCCGGCCATCTGTAGCTTATAGCTACTCAGCCCGCCAGTGGCTGACCTAGTTTTCTGGCTGATTCTCTGCGTCCACTAAGCTCACGATTGGGGAGCCAACTCCATGATTTTGCAATATTTCGATGCCAGACCCTGACCCATTACTATGAGTTGTGAGGGTCACATTCCGTTTGTTTTTTCTTTTGAGACAGTCTGGCTGTCACCCAGGCTGCAGTGAAGCGGCATTGGTATGATCTCAGCTCACTGCAACCTCTGCCTCCTGGGCTCAAGCCATTCTTCTGCCACAGTCTCCCGGAGCGTAGCTGAGACTACAGGCGCCACCACTCCCAGCTATGTTCTTTTTTCTTTTTTTTTTTTTTTTTTTTTTTTTTTTTTTTTTTGAGACGGAGTCTCGCTCTGTCGCCCAGGCTGGGGTGCAGTGGCCAGATCTCAGCTCACTACAAGCTCCGCCTCCCGGGTTCCCGCCATTCTCCTGCCTCAGCCTCCTGAGTAGCTGGGACTACAGGCGCCCGCCACCTCGCCCGGCTAGTTTTTTGTACTTTTTAGTAGAGACGGGGTTTCACCGTGTTAGCCAGGATGGTCTTGATCTCCTGACCTCGTGATCCGCCCGTCTCGGCCTCCCAAAGTGCTGGGATTACAGGCTTGAGCCACCGCGCCCGGCCCTTTTTTCTTTTTAAAAAAAAAAAAAAGAAAAAGAAAGAAAGAGACAAAGTCTTGCTATGTTACCCACGGCAATCTCAAATTCCTAGACTCAAGCAATCCTTCTGCCTGAGCCTCCCAAAGTCCTGGGATTACAGGTGTGAGCCAGCACACAGGCTGTGGGTCACATTACTTTTGAAAGGTTCTGGATAAAGAACAATGTCAATTAAAAAAGGGGTCCTGGCCGGGCGCGGTGGCTCAAGCCTGTAATCCCAGCACTTTGGGAGGCCGAGACGGGCGGATCACGAGGTCAGGAGATCGAGACCATCCTGGCTAACACAGTGAAACCCCATCTCTACTAAAAATACAAAAAACTAGCCGGGCGAGGTGGCGGGCGCCTGTAGTCCCAGCTACTCGGGAGGCTGAGGCAGGAGAATGGCATAAACCCGGGAGGCAGAGCTTGCAGTGAGCTGAGATCCGGCCACTGCACTCCAGCCCGGGCGACAGAGCCAGACTCCGTCTCAAAAAAAAAAAAAAGGGGTCCCATCAGTAGAGGCCAAAATCATGACTGAAACTAGCTTAAGCCCCAAAGCAAAACAAAGACCCCAAAGAAGGCCAAGCATGGTGACTGGCGCTGTAATCCCAGCATTTTGGGAGGCTGAGGCGGGTAGATCACCAGAGGTCAGGAGTTTGAGACCAGCCTGGCCAACATGGTGAAACCCCGTCTCTACCAAAGATACAAAACTTAGCCAGCTGCAGTGCAGTGGTTATCGTAGTGAAAGTGAGTGAAAATCGTAGCTCACTTCAGCCTTGACCTTCTGGACTCAAGTGATCCTCCCACCTCAGCCTCCTGAGTAGCTGTCCTAGCGGTCCCAGCTACTCAGTGCCCCACCGGACCCAGCAATTCTGTTTTTTTCTTTTTCTTTTTTTTGCAGAGATGGTGGTATGTGTCTCAAACTCCTGGCCTCAGGCAAACCTCATATGTCAGCCTCCCAAAGTGCTGGAATTACAGGCATGAGCCACCATGCCTGGCCTAGATTCATTTTTTTAGATGCAGAAAATCTGGGCTTTGGATTTAATGACTTACCAAATAAAGGCTGTCTTTTTTTTTTTTTTAAACAAATCAGCAAAACAGGGGCTCTTGGCTAGTTTGCATAAGGCATCCAGTGATGGAGAGATGTGTATTTAAGCTAAAAAAAGAAAAAGTGAAACTCACAGCAGTCTGAGTTTTTATTTAGAAAAGGAAAAAAGAAAGCAACTAACTGAGAGCGAAATAGTTTCCTGGAATGCTGTTTTTTTTTTTTTTTTTTTTTTTGAGATGGAATGTCACTCTATTGCCCAGGCTGGAGTGCGGTGGTGCTATCTCAGCTCACGGCAACTTTCATCTCCCGGGTTCGACTGATTCTCCTGCCTCAGCCTCCCTAGTAGCTGGGATTACAGGCCCCCGCTATGCCCGGCTAATTTTTGTATTTTTAGTAGAGCCAGGGATTCACCATGTTGGGCAGGCTGGTCTCAAACTCCTGACCTCAGGTGATCCACCCACCTTGGCCTCCCAAAGTGCTGGGAGTACAGGCGTGAGCCACCGCGCCCGGCCTTGAAATGCACTTTCTTGGCCGGGCGCGGTGGCTCACGCCTGTACTCCCAGCACTTTGGGAGACCGAGACGGGCGGATCACGAGGTCAGGAGATCGAGACCATCCTGGCTAACATGATGAAACCCTGTCTCTACTAAATATACAAAAAAAAAAAAAAATTAGCTGGGCGTGGTGGCGGGCGCCTGTAGTCCCAGCTACTGGGGAGGCTGAGGCAGGAGAATGGCCTGAACCCGGGAGGCGGAGCTTGCAGTGAGCTGAGATGGCGCCACTGCACTCCAGCCTGGGTGACAGAGCAAGACTCCATCTCAAAAAAAAAAAAAAAAGAAATGCACTTTCTTTGAAACACCATGTCCTCCCCTTTTTCACCATAAACTCCCTCACTCTCTGCGAGTTTACCTAACTGTATGCGTCTATCTAATTATGTGATTACCTAAAAGTTCCAGGAGCAGGCTGGGTATGGTGGGTCGGGCCTGGAATCCCAGCACTTTGGGAGGCCAAGGCGGGCGGATCATCTGAGGTTAGGAATTCGAGACCAACCTGACCAACATGGAGAAACCCTGTCTCTACTAAAAATACAAAATTAGCCGGGCGTGGTGGTGCGTGCCTGTAATTCCAGCTACTCGGGAGGCTGAGGCAGGAGAATCACTTGAACCTGGGAGGCGGAGCTTGCAGTGAGCCGAGATCACACCACTGCACTTCAGCCTGGGCAACAAGAGCAAGACCATGTCTCAAAAAAAAAAGAAAAAGAAAGTTCCAGGAGCCAATCTGGACACAGACCAAGAACGGAGACCCACCTGCAAAATCCCAGAGATTTCCTCAAGGTGATCTGCAACCTGGCCGTTATTAGGATGAGTCCAGCATGTGCTTTTAAGCCACACAGAGCTTATATTCAGCACCTCCCCTGCACACCCACCATTCCAAGTTCCTCTTTTTTAGCCCCTCACCCCAGCCTCAAGTTTGAAGGGGTTTCTGGAGGCCTAAGCCAGCTGCTTCCCCACTGCGAACTCTAAAAATGATGTCACCTTCCTTTCACTGCACTTTTTCCTCTTTATTGGTTTGGCAAGACTTGGGTATCCGAGCGTGAGCTGGTTACACCCAGGCACTGTCGAGTTGTTTGGGGAGGGGATGACAAATTCCCTCCCGTTGAGAACCACTTGGTTAAACCTGTCCAACTGGATGGAGTAACAAATTGGTCATAAAATGTGCATGTTTTGGTGAAACCCCTTCTCTACTAAAAATACAAAAACTAGCCACAAATCACTTGAACCCGGGAGGTAGAGGTTGCAGTGAACCTAGAACTGCATTCCAGCCTGGGTGACAGAGCGAGACTCCGTCTCAAAAAAAAAAAAAAAAAAAGTGTGCTTGTTTGGCCCAGGAGATGCAAGAGGTCTTCTTTACCTACAGTACTGATGAGAAAACTCAAACCTGAGCACCGCCCAGGTCAGAGTGCAGTAACAGGCAGAACTGGAACCTGGCCCCATCCCAGTCTCAGGGGACGGGTGTCAATGTCCCCCCCCTGCCTCGTCCTCCCCACTCTGCTAACTTTCCAAAGACCCCGCAGGTTCTGAGTTTTCCCTGGCCGCTTCATGGGATTCCAACCCGTAAACTCAGCGCTCGCCCAGCGCAGCGGCCCCACCTCGCCCCCACCGACGGTCATGTGAGCGCAGTGCCGGCGGGGGCGGGGCGAGGCGGCGGCGCGCAGTCCCTGCTGGGAATTGTAGTCCTTGCCCCGCCTTTGCCTCGCGCCGACCCCGCCCCTGGAACTACGCTCCCGTCGTGCTCCGCGGCGCCAGGCGGAGACGAGGCAAGGCGGGGCGGGGCGCGCCGGGCCGGTTGCTAAGACTTGGCGAAGCGCTGCGCTCGCGCCCGGATCCCTCAGGTAAGCGCGCGGCGCCGAGGTCTCGGGTTCTCCAGGCTCAGGCTTCCCTAGAAGGGAAGTAGGGGCGAACATGGGGGGTCTCGGCGGTGAAGGGCGCCGGCCGTTCGTGGGGAGAAAACGGGGGGCCCGCGCCAACCTCGGGCGCTTCTGGGGCGGGCCGGTGGGCGCCGTGGGGAGGTAGCGCGAATGCGCGTGCGCTCGGCGCTGGCCTTGGGGGGAGCCTCAGGAGCTCGCTCCCCCGGGCCCAGCGCTTTTATACGCGTGCGCGCCCCTATGGCCCGGTCGGGAGACCCCGTACGATCCAGCTGCTTCCGGTGGCCCTTCCCCAGGTCAAGTCCGCCAGTCCCCTGCCCCCGAACCGCGCACCCGCAGGTTTCCGGCGCTTTCGCGTCCTTCCTCCCCAGCTCTGGTTTGCCTTTACGTGAAGATTCCCCTAGTCCTTTGTACATCCCCCGAATTGACCATCGTTCCTCGTCGTTACCTAGAGTGCGAGTTTTTCGGGTTTTTCCATCACAGGCCCCCACTTATCTCCCACACTCTACCCCGAGGGCCGAGGTTCCCCGCTGTCTTGCAGAGAAGGCCTCCTTGTAGGATGGCCAGAAACACAGGATCGACTCCTTGGAAACTAGGACGGCTGGGCGCAGTGCCTCACCCTGTGACCCCAGCACTTTGGGAGGCCAAGGCGGGTGGATCACCTGAGGTCTGGAGTTCGCGACCAGCCTGATCAACAGGGTGAAACTCCATCTCTGCCAAAAATACAAAAATTAGCCGGGCATGGTGGCGTACGCCTGTAAAACCAGCTACTCAGGAGGCCGAGGCAGGAGAATCACTTGAACATGGGAGGTGGAGGTTGCAGTGAGCCAAGATGGCACTATTGTACTCCAGCCTGAGCAACCTAGCAAGACTCTCCAAAAAAAAAAAAAATTTTTTTTTTTAATTTGCCAGGCATGGTGACACGTGTCTGTGGTCTCAGCTACTCAGGAGGCTGAGGCAGGAGGATTGCTTGAGCCCAGGAGGTTGAGGCTGCAGTGAACTATGATGGCACTACTGCATTCCAGCCTGGGCAACAGAGTGAGACCCTGTCTCAAAATAATTAAGTATATATGTATAGCGCCGGGCCTGGTGGCTAACGCCTATAATCCCAGCACTTTGGGAGGCCGAGGCGGGTGGATCACGAGGTCAGGAGATCAAAACCATCCTGGCCAACACGTTGAAACCCCGTCTCTACTAAAAATAAAAAGCTGGGCGTGGTGGTGGGCTCTTGTGGTCCTGGCTACTCCCAAGGGAGGCTGAGGCAGCAGAATGGTGTGAACTCAGGAGGCGGAGCTTGTAGTGAGCTGGAATCGCACCACTGCACTCCAGCCTGGGCGACAGAGTGAGACTCCTTCTCAAAAAAAAAAAAAAAAAAAGCAACAAAATATATATGTGTAAAAAAACAAGCCCCAGGCTGGGCATGGTGGTTCACGCCTGTAATCCCAGCACTTTGGGAGGCCTAGGCAGGTAGATCACAAGGTCAGGAGTGCGAGACCAGCCTGGCCAATATGGTAAAATCCCATCTCTACTAAAAATATAAAGAATTAGCTGGGTAGGCCGGGCGCGGTGGCTCAAGCCTGTAATCCCAGCACTTTGGGAGGCCGAGACGGGCGGATCACGAGGTCAGGAGATCGAGACCATCCTGGCTAACACGGTGAAACCCCGTCTCTACTAAAAAATACAAAAAAAAAACTAGCCGGGCGCGGTGGCGGGCGCCTGTAGTCCCAGCTACTCGGGAGGCTGAGGCCGGAGAATGGCGTGAACCCGGGAGGCGGAGCTTGCAGTGAGCTGAGATCCAGCCACTGCACTCCAGCCTGGGCGACAGAGCGAGACTCCGTCTCAAAAAAAAAAAAAAAAAAAAAAAAAAAAGCAACAAAATATATATGTGTAAAAAAACAAGCCCCAGGCTGGGCATGGTGGTTCACGCCTGTAATCCCAGCACTTTGGGAGGCCTAGGCAGGTAGATCACAAGGTCAGGAGTGCGAGACCAGCCTGGCCAATATGGTAAAATCCCATCTCTACTAAAAATATAAAGAATTAGCTGGGTAGGCCGGGCGCGGTGGCTCAAGCCTGTAATCCCAGCACTTTGGGAGGCCGAGACGGGCGGATCACGAGGTCAGGAGATCGAGACCATCCTGGCTAACACGGTGAAACCCCGTCTCTACTAAAAAAATACAAAAAACTAGCCGGGCGAGGTGGCGGGCGCCTGTAGGAGAATGGCGTAAATCCAGGAGGCGGAGCTTGCAATGAGCTGAGATCCGGCCACTGCACTCCAGCCTGGGTGACAGAGCGAGACTCCGTCTCAAAAAAAAAAAAAAAAAAAAAGAATTAGCTGGGCGTAGTGGTGCACACCTGTTGTCCCAGCTGCTTGGGAGGCTGAGGCAGGAGAATTGCTTGAACCAGGGAGGCAGAGGTTGCAGTGAGCCAAGATCACGCCACTGCCCTCCAACCTGGGGGACAGTGAGACTCTGTCTCAAAAAAAAAAAAGCGGCCGGGCGCGGTGGCTCAAGCCTGTAATCCCAGCACTTTGGGAGGCCGAGACGGGCGGATCACGAGGTCAGGAGATCGAGACCATCCTGGCTAACACGGTGAAACCCCGTCTCTACTAAAAAATACAAAAAAAAAACTAGCCGGGCGCGGTGGCGGGCGCCTGTAGTCCCAGCTACTCGGGAGGCTGAGGCCGGAGAATGGCGTGAACCCGGGAGGCGGAGCTTGCAGTGAGCTGAGATCCAGCCACTGCACTCCAGCCTGGGCGACAGAGCGAGACTCCGTCTCAAAAAAAAAAAAAAAAAAAAAAAAAAAAGCCCCCACGCAGACTATTGGTGTGCCCTGGCACTGAGCATTAGCTGTCCCTCTGTTCCGTGTTCTCTCTCCTACTTCCCCAGCCTTCCAGGCTGGGCTGTGGGTCACTGCCTCCGAGGGGCCCTCCTGGATGCTACTGGAGATGGTCAGGCCCCTCCATCCCCCCACTTTCTCTTATGCGCCTGACAGCCCTGCCTTAAAAAAAAGGCAGAGCAGGAATTCCCATTTCACAGGGGTGGAAGCCGAGGCTTGGAGGAATCAGGACTGCTGCCTGAGCCCTCGCAGCCAGGAGGTGGTGACCTGCCCTCCTGAGGGGTCCCAGTGGTCGACTGCCTTCTGGGCGTGTGTGGTAGGGGGAGGATCAGGTGGCCCCCCCCCAGCTGTTGGGCGGCAGTCGCTGTGCTGCCTGCCGGAGTGAGTCATCCCCCCTGGACCACAGCGGGTGGGTAGGAGCTGCTCTGGCAGTTAAAGCCGCCCTGGCCTGGGACAGTCCATCAGCCTGAACAGTGCCTGTTCTGAGATTTTGACCTGCCCTCCACGGGCGCAGGGGGCCCAGCCTGCAGTGTCCCAGGATTTTGACCTGCCCTCCAAGGGCGTGGCGGGCCCAGCCCGCAGTGTTCCAGCACTCCTCCCTGGGTCGTTTGTTTTTCATCAGACAGAGGTTGTACTCTTGGAGGGACAAGCGAGGCTGTGTTTGTCTTTGACCCTGGAGACAGTGGAGTGTTTGTGGCCCAGCCGGGCCTCGCGGTCCTGGTCGCGCGTGGTATGGGTTTTGTGAGGGCCCAGCGAGTCGACTGCTATGGGCCCCACCTGCTATGGGCCCCACCTGGCACAGGGCCTTGGGCAGCGGCAGCACCTAGCTCTACCTCTGCACTTCCTGCTCCCGGCTCCCACTGCGCTTCCGGTTCCGTGCTTCGTTGAACGCTTGAGCTTCAGGCAGCGCTGGGGCCACTACAGTGTGCCCTCCAAGTCCACTGGCCCGGAGTTCCACTGGCTGCTTGTCCCCCCACTGTGGGGCGCCTCGGCGGCTGAGGTGTGAACCGGGCAATGCATCTCGAGGAGTAGCGCCCACAGCTGCGCAGCTGCGAAATTATCCAGAGACACATCCCTGCCTGCGGCAGGAGCCGTCCACACCAGCAGGGATGTGTAGTCTGGCGGGCGGTGGTGGTCGGGATCATCCAGAGTCGTTTTAAGATCATCTGCGGCTTAGTCCCAGCACCATCTGAGGCAGTACTGTCTGCTAGAAGTACTGTGAGCATACAGGTGTAAGGTTTTTAGGATTTTGTTATTATTTATTGATCTGAAAAAAGGAACGGGGTGTCTGCGTGTTACCCAGGTTGGTCTCAAACTCCTGTGCTTAAGTGATCCTCTCGCCTTGGCCTCCTGAGTAGCTGGGACTACGTGTGCACACCACCATGCCCAACTAATTTATACTTTTGGCCGGGCGCGGTGGCTCAAGCCTGTAATCCCAGCACTTTGGGAGGCCGAGGCGGGCGGATCACAAGGTCAGGAGATCGAGACCACAGTGAAACCCCGTCCCTACTAAAAATACAAAAAATTAGCCGGGCGCGGCCGGGCGCGGTGGCTCAGGCCTGTAATCCCAGCACTTTGGGAGGCCGAGGCGGGTGGATCACGAGGTCAGGAGATCGAGACCATCCTGGCTAACATGGTGAAACCCCGTCTCTGCTGGAAGTGCAAAAAACTAGCCGGGCGTGGTGGCGGGCGCCTGTAGTCCCAGCTACTCGGAGGCTGAGGCAGGAGAATGGCGTGAACCTGGGAGGCGGAGCTTGCAGTGAGCCGAGATCGCACCACTGCACTCCAGCCTGGGTGACACAGCGCGAGACTCCGTCTCAAAAAAAAAAAAAAAAAAAAAAAAAAATTAGCCGGGCGCGGTGGCGGGCGCCTGTAGTCCTAGCTACTCAGGAGGCTGAGGCAGGAGAATGGCGTGAACCCAGGAGGCGGAGCTTGCAGTGAGCCGAGATCGCGCCACTGCACTCCAGCCTGGGCAACAGCGTGAGACTCCGTCTCAAAAAAAAAAAAAAAAAAATTATACTTTTAAAAAATGTGGGCCGGGCAGGGTGGCTCACGTCTGTAATCCCAGCACTTTGGGAGGCCGAGGAGGGTGGATTACCTGAGGTCAGGAGTTGGAGACCAGCCCGACCAACATGGTAGAACCCCGCCTCTACTAAAAATACAAAAAATTAGCTGGTGCAGTGGCGCATGCCTGTATTCCTAGCTGCTGGGGGGCTGAGGCAGGAGGATCACTTGAACCTGAGAAGTGGTGGCTGCAGTGAGCTGAGATCATGCCACTGCACTCCAGCCTGGGCAACACAGTGAGACTCCGTCTCAAAAAAATATGTGGGCTGGGGCCGGGCACGGTGGCTCAAGCCTGTAATCCCAGCACTTTGGGAGGCCGAGACGGGTGGATCACGAGGTCAGGAGATCGAGACCATCCTGGCTAACATGGTGAAACCCCGTCTCTACTAAAAAATACAAAAAACTAGCCGGGTGATGTGGTGGACGCCTGTAGTCCCAGCTACTCCGGAGGCTGAGGCAGGAGAATGGCGTGAACCTGGGAGGCGGAGCTTGCAGTGAGCTGAGATCCGGCCACTGCACTCCAGCCTGGGCAACAGAGCGAGACTCCGTCTCAAAAAAAAAAAAAAAAAAAATATGTGGGCTGGGCGTGGTGGCTCATGCCTGGAATCCAGCCTCAGGCCTGCAGTGCGAGTCTGTGGGGGGAGATGCAGGTCGGGGAGGGCTGGCCAGCTGAGACGGTGGTTTGGGGGTGTTCAGGTGGGGTGGATGCCAGAGATGTGGGAGCCAGAAGCACTGTCCCCCAGGGCCCTGTGAGCAGTCTCTGCAGGCTGGCTGTCCCCACGCCTGCCTCTCTGCTGTGCTCTCTGCCCGCCTAGGGCAGGCTCCCCTCTCATGGGGTGATCCCGAGAACCGGGAGCCCCGCCAGCCTTTCCTCTCCAGTGGAGTGACCCTACCGCCTCCTGTCCTCACCTGTGCCAGCAGCAGGGATGGTAACGGTGCTGGTGATGTCAGGCCGGGAGGTTCTTTCTCACCCGAGAGCCACCTTGGCATGCTGCCCGGCAGTCAGGGATGTTAGCAGGAGCCCCAGGGGTGATCCAAGCTCTTCCCGCAGCCCCACTCCGGCCAGAGCCTCCTCTGTGACTGAGTAGACAGGGACACCCCAGCGGCTGCCTGCTCCACCTGACGGCCAGGGCCTCCTCTGTGACTGAGTAGACAGGGACACCCCGGCGGCTGCCTGCTCTACCTGACGGCCAGGGCCTCTGTGACTGAGTAGACAGGGACACCCCGGCAGCTGCCTGCTCCACCCGACGGCCAGGGCCTCTGTGACTGAGTAGACAGGGACACCCCGGCGGCTGCCTGCTCCACCTGACGGCCAGGGCCCACCATGGCTGCAGGAATGTGGTCAAGGGATGGGAAGCCGGGCCCTTATGTTTCGTGGCCTGTCCTCTGAGGTCTTTCTTTTCCTAGCTCTTGGCCAACTAGGGGGCTAGTGTTTACAGAAACCACCCGGAGGTGGGTGTTCCGTGTCAGTGCCAGGCTGTGTGCCGTTCTGGGAGGTGGCCCCGTGTCCCCCACACTTGGCATGCTTGCTT
This sequence comes from Macaca mulatta, assembly GCF_049350105.2. Lineage (NCBI taxonomy): Eukaryota > Metazoa > Chordata > Mammalia > Primates > Cercopithecidae > Macaca > Macaca mulatta. The sequence goes on from NC_133424.1 coordinate 2,625,103, forward strand.
TCTGTCACTGCATAGCAGACTCCGTGCATCTGTGGGCTTAATACAACACCCGCCGGCTCCTGGTTCTGTGGGTCAGGGCCTGAATGTGACGTGGCTCGGTCCTCTGTGCGGGGTCTTACCGGGCTGGAACCCAGATGTTGGCCAGGGCTGTGTGGTCATCTGGAGGCTCAACGGGGGTGGCATCTGCTTGCGGCCGGGGGACCAAGGGTCCTGCTCCGTTCCTGGCCACATGGCCCTTCTGTCTGGAAGCCGGTCCACGGCTTGTGCTTCCAGGCTCTGGCTTCTGGAGATGCAGAGATCACATCAGTGGTTGCCTGGATTGCTGTGTGTGTTGTGGGGTGGTGAGACAAGTTTTCTCTTGGGGGTGATGGAATGTTCTGGAATTTTATAGTGGTGATGGTTGCACAACTCTAAGCATACTAAGAGCCACTAAATAGGACACTTGATTGTTTCTGGTTTTGGTTTTTGAGTTTTTTGTTTTTTTTTTTTGAGATGGAGTCTCGCTCTGTCGCCCAGGTTGCAGTGCGGTGGCCGGATCTCAGCTCACTGCAAACTCCGCCTCCCAGGTTCACGCCATTCTCCTGCCTCAGCCTCCCGAGTAGCTGGGACTACAGGCGCCCGCCACCTCGCCCGGCTACTTTTTTGTATTTTTTAGTAGAGACGGGGTTTCACTGTGTTAGCCAGGATGGTCTCGATCTCCTGACCTTGTGATCCACCCGTCTCAGCCTCCCAAAGTGCTGGGATTACAGGCTTGAGCCACCGCGCCCGGCCGAGGTTTTTTTTTTTGAGAGAGAGTCTTGCTGTGTTACCCAGGCTGGAGTGCAGCGGCATGATCTCTGGCTCACTGCAACCTCCGCTTCCCAGGTTCAAGCAGTTCTTCTGCCTCAGCCTCCCGAGTAGCTGGGATTACAGGTGCCCGCCACCACGCCTGGCCAGTTCTTTGTATTTTCAGTAGAGACTGAAATACAATTTCAGTTTCACCATGTTAGCCAGGATGGTCTCGATCTCCTGACCTCGTGATCCGCCTGCCTCGGCCTCCCAAAGTGCTGGGATTACAGGCGTGAGCCACCATGCCTGGGTTTTCTTTTCTTTTCTTTTCTTTTTTTTTTTTTGAGACAGCATCTTGCTCTGTCACCTAGGCTGGAGTACAGTGGCACGATTGTAGCTCACTTGAATTTCTGGGCTCAAGCGATCCTCCTGCTTCAGCTTCTCAAGTAGCTGAAACCACTGGTGTGTGCCACCACACCCAGCTAATTTTTTGATATTTAGTAGAAATGGGGTGTTGTTATGTTGCCTAGGCTGGTCTTAAACTCCTGGGCTCAAGTGATCCTCCCACCTCGGCCTCCCATAATGCTGGGATTACAGATGTGAGCCGCTGGCACCTAGCCATGAATTGCACTTTTGAAAATGACCTGTGTTGTTGGCCGGGCGCGGTGGCTCAAGCCTGTAATCCCAGCACTTTGGGAGGCCGAGACGGGCAGACCACGAGGTCAGGAGATCGAGGCCATCCCGGCTAACCCGGTGAAACCCCGTCTGTACTAAAAATTACAAAAAACTAGCCGGGCGAGGTGGCCGGCGCCTGTAGTCCCAGCTACTCGGGAGGCTGAGGCAGGAGAATGGCCTAAACCCAGGAGGCGGAGCTTGCAGTGAGCTGAGATCCGGCCACTGCACTCCAGGCTGGGCGACACAGCGAGACTCTGTCTCAAAAAAAAAAAAAAAAAAAAGAAAATGACCTGTGTTGGCCGCGCGCAGTGACTCATACCTGTAATCCCACCACTTTGAGAGGCCAAAGTGGGTGGATCACGTGAGGTTAGGAGTTCGAAACCAGCCTGAACAACGTGGTGAAATCCCATCTCTTCTAAAAATACAAAAAATTAGTCAGGCGTGGTGGCATGTAATCCCAGCTACTGGGGAGGCTGAAGCATGAGAATCGCTTGAACCCGGGAGGTGGAGGTTGCAGCGAGTTGAGATCGCGCCACTGCACTCCTGCCTGGGCAACAGTGAGACGCTGTCTAAAAAAAAAAAAAAAAAAAAAGACCTGTCTTCTGGTAGGTTAATTGCATCTTCATTTTTAAAAACCAATGACTGTTTAAACTCTGTGCAAACCAGGGGTTAGCAGGACATGAGGGAGTGTAGCCCTGATGCGGTGACCTGGGCTGGAGCCCTCAGACTAGCCTCAGCTTTGGCGGCAGCACGCCCTGCCTCGTGGAGCCACGGCCTCCTGGGACGGACTCCCCGGCTCCCCCAGCCGCCCACAGCTGCCGGATGATCCTCTGCTCCCGTCTCTGTCTCCCACAGTCGGCATCGCTGAGGATGGAGCCCGCTCCGGGCCTCGTGGAGCAGCCCAAGTGCTTGGAGGCCGGGAGCCCGGAGCCTGAGGCAGCGCCGTGGCAGGCCCTGCCTGTCCTGTCCGAGAAGCAGTCGGGGGACGTGGAGCTGGTGCTGGCCTACGCCGCGCCCATCCTGGACAAGCGCCAGACCTCACGCCTCCTGAAGGAGGTGTCGGCCCTGCACCCGCTCCCTGCCCAGCCTCACCTCAAGCGGGTGCGGCCCAGCCGCGATGCCGGCAGCCCCCACGCCCTGGAGATGCTGCTGTGCCTGGCCGGGCCAGCCTCGGGCCCGCGCTCGCTGGCTGAGCTCCTGCCACGGCCGGCTGTGGACGCCCGCGGCCTGGGGCAGCCCTTCCTGGTGCCTGTGCCCGCCCGGCCGCCTCTGACCAGGGGCCAGTTCGAGGAGGCCCGGGCCCACTGGCCCACGTCGTTCCACGAGGACAAGCAGGTGACCAGCGCGCTGGCTGGGAGGCTCTTCTCCACGCAGGAGCGCGCCGCCATGCAGAGCCACATGGAGCGGGCGGTGCGGGCGGCCCGACGGGCGGCGGCGCGTGGCCTGCGGGCCGTGGGGGCCGTGGTGGTGGACCCGGCCTCGGACCGCGTGCTGGCCACCGGCCACGATTGCAGCAGCACAGACAACCCCCTCCTGCACGCCGTCATGGTGTGCGTGGACCTCGTGGCGCGCGGCCAGGGCCGCGGCACTTACGACTTCAGGCCGTTCCCCGCCTGCTCTTTCGCCCCGGCCGCCGCCCCCCAGGCCGTCCGCGCAGGCGCCGTGCGTAAACTGGACGCAGACGAGGATGGTCTCCCCTACGTGTGCACCGGCTACGACCTGTACGTGACCCGCGAGCCCTGCGCCATGTGCGCCATGGCCCTGGTGCACTCTCGCATCCTGCGCGTTTTCTACGGCGCGCCCTCGCCCGACGGCGCCCTGGGCACCCGCTTCCGCATCCACGCACGGCCAGACCTCAACCACCGCTTCCAGGTGTTCCGCGGGGTGCTGGAGGAGGAGTGCCGCTGGCTGGACCCCGACACATAGGCGCCGCCCTCCTGCCTCCGGACCCATCCCGCTCTTGGCCGAGGGCGCCCCTCCTGGACTTCCGGTCCTCGATTTCTCTCGCAGAAGCGTGTCTGTGGATTTCAAGGACACACACCGCCTCCAGCGGGGATCACAGGTGCTGCCTTCCGTGCGGAGCGAGCTTTCCTGGACTTGTCATTGGGGCCACCCCTGTGCCTGCGGGGCTCTTCTGCGGATGCCCTCGCAGCTTTTGTGTTCCCCTCTGTCTCGCGGGCCAGGAAAAAGCTCTGATGGGAAAATAAACAGCTTAAAACCAAGTGCGTGTCTGTTGGCAGGTGGGTGCCTTGGTGGCCAGGGTCCCGGGTGGGGTGGGGTCTGTACAGGGCCTGGTGGCTCAACAGGAGGGGACCTGCTGAGCCGCGTGTGGTCAGAGGCCTGGGCTGGTAGAGCAAGACCCCCCAGCTGCTGCCTCCTTACCCGCTTCTGGAGTGCCAGTGGTTCCAGGCGTGCCTGGCCCAGGTGCGTGGACACTAGGCATAGCCTACGGGCCACTGACCTGAAGGAGGGGCCCTGGCATTTACTGTCCTTCGCAGGTGGCAACAGGGGACCCCAAAGGGTTGATGCCCGTCGGCCGTAGCACAGTAAAGACTGGAGCCGTTTTTGCAGAACTTGGAGCAGGACTTGTGGGTCCACCCGGCAAGTGTCCATTGCCTGACCACGTGGGTGCAGCTCAGCCCTCAGACAAGCCTGCCCTGAGCCCCCAGCCCGTGGGGGAGGGGACGTGGCAGGTGGGGGCTCTGCCTGCAGAGCTCATGCAGCGGACAGAGCACCGCTGCTGGCCAGGAGCCCGCCAGCCCTGCAGTGGGGGAGTCCGTGCCTGGGGGTGGGACCGAGGTGGGCCGGAGAGCCACAGCGTGGCGTGAAGAGGTGGGAGCCGCAGAGGCGTGCCCAGTTGAGTGGTGGAGGCAGCGGTTGGGCCTCCTTCGTGCTCAGGTGCTCAGCTCCTTCCCCTGAGGGGCAGGAAGTCAGGGAGGAGGGAGCGAGAGGTGGGAGGGAGACGGAGAGGAGGATGTCCTGTCCCAAGAATCCAGGGTACCTCACCCCACGATGGCATGTCCCTGAATGGGTTGTGCGTGGAGGGCTCATTCCTGGCAACTGCTTCACCTGGACTGTGGGTGGGAGGCAGCTCCTGGCCCCACGCCCGCCCCCTCAGGCCTGCTCCCCTACCAGGAGCTGGGATGGTTCAGACCCCGCTGGGCTGTGATGCCCGATGGGCACCAGGCATTCCCCTGCTGGGCTGGCCCACCTCCTGATGGCAGGTCCGCCCCGAGGATCATGGAAGCAGCTAGATCCACTCACTCGTGGGGGGCTGGCAGGCCGGGTGGGGCTGCTCTGGTGCGTGAGCTCATGGGGTCCCCTTTCAGAAGGGCCAGGGTACCACGTGGATGTGATGGGGTCCTAGGCCATGCAACGCTCACCTTGCAGCACCCACCCCTTGTGGGCTGAAGCCGGGAATTGGGGGACGCCGGGGCCTAGGACAGCAGGGGAGGGGCATCCTGGCTGGGGCAGTGGGTGGGAGGGGCTGCAGCCAGCTCTGCCCCTTTTGCCAGCATAGGTGGTGTGCCCTGGAGCCGAGGGGTGGGGACCTGTGGGGTAACATATTGGGATGGGTCAGGCCTGTGGCTCCCGCTCAGCCCACTGCTGTGCCCAGAGCAGAGGGCACGATGAAGGGCTTTTCAGCCACAGTGGGTGGGTGGTTAGCACTCTGCCCAGGGCATCTCGGGGTTCCCTGACTGTCGCTGTCTTCCTTCCAGGCGGCTGCAGGCTTCAGCCTGCGCCGGTCGGTGAAACCAAGATGTCGGGTGAGTCCTGCCTGCCTGGGAGCCCCCAGCAGCCTGGGCGGGAGGGAGATGCCGGCGGTTCCCACAGGAGCCCTCGGTCCTGGCCGTTGGCACACAGTGTCCTCTTGGCCCACGTGGCCTCTGACTCCTCGGGTCTCACAGCCTAGCACAGCCAGAGTCACACCTCTGCTAGGGGCAAAGGGCAGCAGAGCCGCCTGTGTATCCGCTCCGACGCTCACTGACCCGAAGCCCAGCCCAGCCGGGTGCCCCTGCTGTTGCAGCTGTTCTTTCCTTATAGCAGCTGGCGTGTTTTCGTGTGCCCCGGGGTCCCTCACCCACTCGTTTACTGGCAGCCTTCCCCAGTGGGGCGCAAGCCCCTGAGGACGGAGCCTCTTGTCATCTGGCTCGTCATGTGGCCCTCACAGGCGCCCAGGGACACTTCCTTAGGTAGTGCTGGCTGAGCAGAAGCTCCTGGGGGTCTCCCAGTGCCACGCTGAGTCCCCCAAGGGCTGTGTTCCCATCCCAACCCCTGGAACCTGTGAGTATGACCTCATTTGGGAATACGGCCTTTGCAGATGCGGTGAGTTAAGATGAGGTACTGGAGCAGGGTGAGCTCTCAGCCCAATGCCTGCCGAATTTATAAGAAGAGATGGGCCGGGTGCGGTGGCTCACCCCTATAATCCCAGCACTTTGGGAGGCCAGGGTGGGTGGATCATGAGGTCAGGAGTTTGAAACCAGCCTGGACAACAGTGAAACCCTGCCTCTACTAAAAATACAAAAATTAGCCGGGCGTGGTGGCACAGCACCTGTAGTCCCAGCTACGTGGGAGGCTGAGGCAGGAGAATCGCCTGAACCCGGGAGGCGGAGCTTGTGGTGAGCCGAGATCACGCCACTGTATTCCAGCCTGGGCGACAGAGTGAGACTCAATCTCAAAAAAAAAAAAAGAGGTGGAGAGACAAGAGGAGGTGTTGTGGAGATGGAGGCAGAGGCCGGAGCTATGCGGCCATGAGCCAAGGGTGCCAGGAACCCCCAGAAGCTGCTTGGGAGAGGAAGGAAGTCTCCTTCCCTGGACCTGGCAGAGGGAGTGTGGTCCTGAGACACCTTGATCTCGGATTTCTGGCCTCCAGGACTATTAGCAGATAAATATCTGTTGTGTTCTTTGTTTTGTTTTGAGTCAGGGTCTGGGTCTGTCTCCCAGACTGGAGTGCAGTGCTGTGACCATAGCTCACTGCAGCTTTAACCTCCCGAGTTCAAGTGATCCTCCCGCCTCAGCCTCCCGAGAAGCTGGGACCACAGGCACGCACCACCATGTGTGGCTAATTTTTGTATATTTTGTAGAGTTGGGGTCTTACTAGGTTGCCCAGGCTGATCTGCAACTCCCGGGTTCCAGCGACCCTTCTATCTCAGCCTCCAAATGTGCTGAGGTCACAGGTGGGAGCCCCTACGCCTGAGCAGTTTCTGTTTTGTTTTTTTTTTCTTTTTTGAGATGGAGTCTCGCTCTGTCGCCCAGGCTGGTGTGCAGTGGCCGGATCTCAGCTCACTGCAAGCTCCGCCTCCCGGGTTTACGCCATTCTCCTGCCTCAGCCTCCCGAGTAGCTGGGACTACAGGCGCCCACCACCTCACCCGGCTAGTTTTTTGTATTTTTTAGTAGAGACGGGGTTTCACCGTGTTAGCCAGGACGGTCTCCATCTCCTGACCGCGTGATCCGCCCGTCTCAGCCTCCCAAAGTGCTGAGATTACAGGCTTGAGCCACCGCGCCTGGCAGTTTCCAGTTTGTTTTAAGCCTGCCAGTTGGTGGTGCCCTCTCACAGCAGCCACAGGGAACGGAAGTGTCCCCAGGCCACAGCCTCCCTGCAGTGTGCGGACTCTGAGCCTGCACGTTGGCATCCCCTGCCTGCTGGAGGGAATGATACTAAACGCAGCCTGCTGCGGCCGCACCCACACTCAACATGGAGGAGGGCTACAAAGATTAGCATGGCTCTGCATAAAGGGTGACACAGAAATTAAAAAAAAAAAATTTCGATGGGACACAGTGGCTCACGCCTGTTATCCTAGCGCTTTGGGGGGCAGAGGTGGGCAGATGATTTGAGGTCAGGAGTTCAAAACCAGCCTGGCCAACATGGCGAAACCCCATCTCTACTAAAAGGAAAAATCCAAAAGTTAGCCGGGCATGGTGGTGGGTGCCTGTAATCCCAGCTACTTGGGAGGCTGAGGCAGGAGAATCGCTTGAACCCGGGAGGCAGAGGCTGAAATGAGCCGAGATCGCACCACTGCCCTCCAGCCTGGGAGACAGAGTGAGACTCCGTCTCAAAAAAATAAAAAAAATTCATAAACTTAGCTCCTTAAAACAATGAAATCTGTTATCTGACAGTTCTGGAGACCAGAAATGCTAAGATCAAGCTATAGGCAGGGCTGGGCCCTCCTAGGGATTCCAGGCAAGAAGCTGGTTCCCGCCATTCCCAGCATCCAGAGGCGCCCGCATCCCTCCGCTTAGGGCCCCTTTCTCCCCCTTCACAGCCGCAGCGCAGCCTCTTCCCGTCCCTTTCTGACTCCCACCCTCCCGCCGCCTCTCGTGAGGCTGCCATGAGGACACAGGGCCCCAGATCAGCCAGACCCTCTCCTGTCTCAGGGTCCTGCTGTCGATCCCAACTGCAGAGTCCCTTCTGCCGTCAGAGGCAACACAGCTGTGGGTCGAAGGGATGAGGTGGGGCCTCCTTCAGGAGACAAAGTCTGGTTCTGTCCGTGGGTTCTCTGTCCCTACAGAAAAGGAGAACAACTTCCCGCCGCTGCCCAAGTTCATCCCCCTGAAGCCCTGCTTCTACCAGAACTTCTCTGACGAGATCCCGGTGGAGCACCAGGTCCTGGTGAAGAGAATCTACCGGCTGTGGATGTGTGAGTGCGCCTGGTGTGCCCCAGGGTGGGAGGCGAGAGGCGGGACCCCCGGAGGGAGGGAGCATTCGGGCAGGGGCAGCCCGTCGGGGGCTGACTGTCCACCCTAACCGTCCTAGGCCCAGTGGTCCCTGCGGTGAATGAGGCCGGTGTCCAGGCCCCAGGCCCTAGTGTCCTGGCTTGCACAGTTCATCCTCGACGTGGGGTCACCAGGCTGGGGAGGTGGACAGTGGGTGCCCCATTGCTGGGCAGCATGTTTTCCCACGGCCACACCCCCCCCGTGCCTGCTCATCTGTCCTCCCTCTCTTCGCAGTTTACTGCGCCACCCTCGGCGTCAACCTCATCGCCTGCCTGGCCTGGTGGATCGGCGGAGGCTCGGGGGCCAACTTCGGCCTGGCCTTCGTGTGGCTGCTCCTGTTCACGCCCTGCGGCTATGTGTGCTGGTTCCGGCCGGTCTACAAGGCCTTCCGGTGAGCAGAGCTGCCAGGCCGCCTGCACGGGGCGGGGGGGGGGGGGGGGAACCAGGGCCCACTCCGCACCCCGGTTCCAGCCCAGCTGTGAGGAGCTGTCCCTTTCTCTGCCCAGTGTGACAGACAGGTCACATCCAGGGGTGGCAAACTGTGGCCCACAAGCCAAAGCCAACTACTGTCTGTTTTGTTTTGCTTTCGAGTAATTTTGGTCGGGTGCGGTGGCTCACGCCTGTACTTCCAGCACTTTGGGAGGCCGAGGCAGGCAAATCACCTGAGGTCAGGAGTTCGAGACCAGCCTGGCCAACATGGTGAAACCCCGTCTCTACTACAAATACAAAAATAGTGGGGCATGGTGGCGGGCACCTGTAATCCCAGCTACTCAGGAGGCTGAGGTAGGAGAATCGCTTGAACCGATTCTCAAGGTTCAAGCGATTCTCGGGAGGCAGAGGTTTCAGTGAGCCGAGATCGCACCACTGCCCTCCAGCCTGGGTGACACAGTGAGACTCTATCTCAAAAAAAAAAAAGGAGGCCGGGCGCGGTGGCTCAAGCTTGTAATCCCAGCGCTTTGGGAGGCTGAGACGGGCGGATCACGAGGTCAGGAGTTCGAGACCATCCTGGCTAACACGGTGAAACCCCGTCTCTACTACAAAATACAAAAAACTAGCCGGGCGAGGTGGTGGGCGCCTGTAGTCCCAGCTACTCGGGAGGCTGAGGCAGGAGAATGGCGTAAACCCGGGAGGCGGAGCTTGCAGTGAGCTGAGATCCGGCCACTGCACTCCAGCCTGTGCAACAGAGCGAGACTCCATCTCAAAAAAAAAAAAAAAAAAGAAGGAATAAAATAGAGCCTCCATTCTCGCCATCTCTGACTGACCCGTTCCTCTCTAGGCGCGTCTGGGAGAAGCCAGGGCTGTGGTAACCGTCATGTTTTCTGTCCCTCCCCAGAGCCGACAGCTCCTTTAATTTCATGGCGTTTTTCTTCATCTTTGGAGCCCAGTTTGTCCTGACCGTCATCCAGGCGATTGGCTTCTCCGGCTGGGGCGCGTGGTAAGCCTCTCTCTGACGGGCGTGGCGGATGTGACGATGTGACGCGGCTCAGCTGTCAGCTGCCAGGGTGTGGGCCTGCTGGGAGCGTACTGGTTCGAGATTGTACGCGCTCTCCTGGGGAGGGGTCCGAGCTCGCCCGGGCAGCGCCCACGTCCTCGCCAGCGCCCAGCCATGGTTCGTGATTGTACGCACTCTCTTAGGGAGGGGTCCGAGCTCGCCCGGGCAGCGCCCGCGTCCTCGCCAGCGCCCAGCCAGGCTTGTATCCCGAGTGTTGATCACGCTCCGGATCTGGGGTCTGGGAGCCAGTTCCTGGCTGCTATGTTTCTGCACGGATGGCTGCAGGAGGAAGACCTGGACATCTGTAAAAACACACGCACCCGGTGCTGCTCCCACACCGGAGAAGCTCACAGTCACTCCCTAAGGCTGCCGGGCTCTCAGAAGCATTTATGTTTGTGTCTTAAATTTCTGGCTTTTTTTGTTTTCTTTTTTTGTCTCCTTTTTTTTTTTTTTTTTTTTGAGACGGAGTCTTGCTCTGTCGCCCAGGCTGGAGTGCAGTGGTGTGATCTCTGCTCACTGCAACCTCCACCTCCTAGATTCTCCTGCCTCAGCCTCCTGAGTAGCTGGGATTATAGGCGCCTGCCACCACGCCTGGCTAATTTCTTGTATTTTAGTAGTAGAAACACAGAGTTTCACCGTGTTGTCCAGGCTGGTATCGGACTCCTGAGGTCAGACAATCCGCCCTCCTTAACCTCCCAAAATGCTAGGATTACAGGCATGAGCCACCGCACCTGGCCTTTATTATTATTATTGTTGTTATTATTATTATTATTTGAGATGGAGTCTCTCTCTGTCACCCAGGCTGGAGTGCAGTGACGTGATCTCTGCTCGCTGCAACCTTCGCCTCCCGGGTTCAAGCAATTCTCCTGCCTCAGCCTCCCGAGTAGGTGGGACTACAGGCGCCCACCATCATGCCCGGCTGACTTTGTATTTTTAGTAGAGACGGGGTTTCACCATGTTGGCCAGGCTGGTCTGAAACTCCTGACCTCATGATCCACCCGCCTCAGCCTCCCAAAGTGCTGGGATTACAGGCGTGAGCCACCGCACCCGGCCAGATTTGTGGCTTTTTAAATAGGCTTTTTATTTTGGAATCATTTGGAATTCACAGTTGCAGAGAGTGACTGTTCTCACCCACGTCCCCGACATGTCTCCCTTGTCCTTGGCACGGCAGGAACTCCCCACGGGTGACGCTGCTCACAGAGCCATGGGTGCCTTTGGTTTCCTGGACGCCTGTTAGCAAGCTCCTATTCAGGGGCGCCTGCCCCACGAGACCGTGGTAGTCTCACGCCAGCGCTCAAATCAGAACCCAGATAAGGTCCTGGGTTTCCCGGAATGGTGACTCCTCTCCCTTCAGGACCCCTCGTTCTGTGGGCCCCTCCCCTCCTGCACCTGCGCCCGGCGCCAGGCCCTCCAGGGTGGCCGGGATCAGTGGTGTGTGTACCCCTTGGATGTGCTGCTAAGGCTGGTCTGGCCCCACTACCCCAAGAGCCTGAGTGACATTGCCCCAGGGATCTGAGTTAGAGTCCTAGTGAGGGTGTCCCTGGGGCTCCCAGCTCTGCCAGCGTGTGGGGTGCGTCCCCCTCCTGCAGAGGCCGTGGCTGCAGGTCAAGGCACTGCTCATCATTCTCCGAGTCCTCCTAGCCCACAGCTGCTGGCTCCGCTCCCACTGGCACTACCCTGGGCTCCGGCGCCTCCTGCGAGGCGCCTCCCCAGTGCCTCCCCAGTTCTCCCAGGCTAAACTGGCTGGACAGGCCTGTGCCCATGTTGGGTGGTCCTGAGATCCTGGCATGAGGTGAGTGCCCATATGTGACCCTCAGAGACCTCCCTGCCCCCTCCGCCCTCGTGCAGTGCAGCGGCAGCGACTTGGCTCTCCTCATCAGAACCTAGAGTCATCTCCCGCAGGTCACGGGAGAAGCTGGAGCATGTGGTCCCTGCCCGAGTTGGACAGCAGGTGAACACTCTCAAGAAAGAAACCCAGTGGTCCCTAGAGGAGAGCCCGGCCCCCCTCGTAACGAGAGAAATCAAATCACAGCACGTGGCGACTTCATGTCCACCGTTGGCTTAACAAGGCCCCATGGTCAGTGTGCTCCTGTGGGGTGAGAGGGGACAGCCCCGGCCCCGCTGCCCCGGGCGGCTTCACCAGTGCCACCTCCCCGGGGGTGACGCACGCCCGAGGCTGTGAGCCACGGCAGCATCTGTGGTTGCAGAGGACTGGAAACCCCAGAGAAATGACCCCCAGCGGGACCTAGCTGTGTAGACAGTGAGGGTGGCCACGTGGCAGGAGCCGTGCACTGAGGACACGGTGCAGCGGGAGCCCTAGTGGAGCCCGCCAGCAGTTGGACATCAGCGGGCACCGCAGCCTCTGAGCGGAGCATGCAGCCTGGCTGACGGTGTGCCGGGCAGCTCCCTAGTCCTGACACTTGCAGCCAGGGATGTGAGACGCCAGCCAGTGGGAAGCTGGCGAGGGTGGCAAGAGTCCTCAAATGCCTTTGCTGCTTTTTGTAAATCTAAAATTACATCCAAACAGAGGTTTACTTTAAAAAAAAAATAAGAGAGGCCGGGCACGGCAGCTGACGCCTATAATCCCAACACTTCGGGAGGCCAAGGCAGGAGAATCGCTGCTTGAGGCCAGGAGTTCAGACCGGCCTGGGCAACATAGAGAGAACCCATCTCTCCAAAAAAAAAAAGAGAGAAAGGAATGAATGAGCCAACGGCCATGAAGCCTGTGATGCCGCGGAGGCTCCAAGCAGGTGGACACAGGACAGGCCAGCATCTCGCAGGGTGGCGGCAGGGGGTACCACGTGTGCGTGCATGTCACGCCATATGCATGTGTGTGCATAAGCTCCCCGAACACATCCTGATGTGTGGGTCCTGTGGGCTGCCTGTGCGCTGGGGAGGGGAGTCAGCAGGAGGGAGACTGTACATCGTGCCTGCCTTTAAGTTCCCCGAATTTTTTTTTTTTTTTTTTTTTTTTTTTTGAGACGGAGTCATGCTCTGTCGCCCAGGCTGGAGTGCAGTGGCCGGATCTCAGCTCACTGCAAGCTCCGCCTCCCGGGTTTACGCCATTCTCCTGCCTCAGCCTCCCGAGTAGCTGGGACTACAGGCGCCCGCCACCTCGCCCGGCTAGTTTTTTGTATTTTTAGTAGAGACAGGGTTTCACCGTGTTAGCCAGGATGGTCTCGATCTCCTGACCTCGTGATCCGCCCGTCTCGGCCTCCCAAAGTGCTGGGATTACAGGCTTGAGCCACCGCGCCTGGCCAAGTTCCCCGAATTTTAACGCTGGGGTTTTATCACCTGTTTAGACAAAAATCTGAAAATGACTGTGTTTTCTGCCTCCCGGGTCTCAAAGACAGGTGCAGTGCCCAGAGGCTGGTCCTGCACAGAGACCCAGAGCGTGCTGGCCTGCCTTCCCAGTGTCCCGCTGGTGGCGGGTCTAAGCAGTGCTTTCCCTCGGGGTTTTTTTTTTTTTTTTTGGAGACAGAGTCTTGCTCTGTCCCCCAGGCTTTGGAGTGCAGTGGCATGATCTTGGCTCACTGCAGCCTCCTGCCTCAGCCTCCTGAGTAGCTGGGATTACAGGCGTGCGCCCTCATGCCTGGCTAATTTTTGCATTTTTAGTAGAGACGGGGTTTCACCATGTTGGTCAGGCTGGTCTCCAGTTCCTGGCCTCAGGTGATCCGCCCGCCTTGGCCTCCCAAAGTGCTGGGATGACAGGCGTGAGCCCTTGCGCCCGGCCTCCCTATTTTTTTCTTTTTTTTTTGAGACGGAGTCTCACTCTGTGGCACCCAGGCCAGAGTGCAGTGGCACAATCCCGGCTCACTGCAAACTCCGCCTCGCGCCCGGCCCTCCCTATTGTTTTTAATGGCCCTCAATGCCCCACCGGGTGGTGGTGGCAGATTTCCTATCCGCGTTGCTCCCGGACACGCGGATGTAGGTTCCAGCAGTTCCCATCGTTAGACACGGTTGCCGTAGGCTGGGTTCTTAGTAGCAGGCTCTATGGGGCATGGGGAGTGAGCTTTTGAGTCTTGCCATGGCTGGTACCCACGAGACTCACTGAGGGAAACTAATGGGGAAGTACTGGTCTCCATCCCCTGCACGCTTGGCTCACTGTTGGGGTGCTGGAGGGATAAGGTCGTGTTCATGTGCCGAAGTTGGTGCCTCAGTGTCACTTTATGTTTCTTGGCCACTCAGTGGTTCTTGTGTGAGCTGTGCCCTCCTTGTTGATTGGCCACAGCTCTTTACATGGAGAGGACCATGGGCCCTCATCTGGCGGGTGTGCAGGCCCCCACGCACTCTCTTGTCCCTTGCAGCGGCTGGCTGTCGGCAGTCGGGTTCTTCCAGGAAAGCCCGGGCGCTGCTGTGGTCATGCTGCTTCCGGCCATCATGTTCTCCGTGTCGGCTGCCCTGATGGCCATCGCGATCATGAAGGTGAGTCCTCAGTTCTGGGACATCGAACCCTTATCCGTTCTCCAGGAGCCTTGTCACCCAACTGTCTCAGGTGGGTGAACGTCCGGGAGCCGGGCCCTCTCCCCGCGGTGTCACGCGGGCCGCAGTTCATCCCCAGCAGTGAGCTGGGATGACAGCAGGAGGCGCTGCCACCAGGGACACTCCCAGGGACCAGCGCCCGGGTTCCTATGGGGCGAGTCCCATGGTCCCCCCAGGCCGGGATTCCAGACTCCAGAGAGAAGCAGGGGTTGTGTGTAAACCGCAGCGTTTGCAGGAAGAGCTGAGGCCCCGGAGCTGTCCTGTCAGTGAGGATGGGGCCCCTTGCAGGTTCCTGGTCACACTTTCCATCAGAAGATAGCGGAAGTGTTGAGCTGGGCTCCAAATAGAAGTGTTCAGTTACAGCAAAACGTCTTTTTTTTTTTTTTTTTTTTTTTTTTTTTTTGAGATGGAATCTCGCTCTGTCGCCCAGGCTGGAGTGCAGTGGCGCGATCTCTGCTCACTGCAAGCTCCGCCTCCCGGGTTCACGCCATTCTCCAGCCTCAGCCTCCCGAGTAGCTGGGACTACAGGCGCCCGCCACCATGCCCAGCTAATTTTTTGTATTTTTAGTAGAGACGGGCTTTCACCGTGTTAGCCAGAATGGTCTTAGTCTCCTGACCACGTGATCTGCCCGCCTCAGTCTCCCAAAGTGCTGGGATTATAGGCGTGAGCCACCGCGTCCAGCTTTTTTTTTTTTTTTTGGTGACGGAGTCTTGCTCTATTGCCCAGGCTGGAGTGCAGTGGCACAATCTCGGTTCACTGCAACTTCTGCCTCATGGGTTCAAGCGATTTTCCTGCCTCAGCCTCCCAAGTAGCTGGGATTACAGGCGCTCGACACCACGCCCGAATAATTTCTTTTTTTTTTTCTCTTGAGACGGTGTCTCACTCTGTCCCCCAGGCTGGAGTGCAGTGGCGTGCAGAGACAGGGTTTCACCGTGTTACTCGGCTGGTCTCGAACTCCAGAGCTCAGGCAGTCTGTCTGCCTCAGCCTCCCAGAATGTTGGGATTACAGGCGTGAGTCCCCATGCCCAGCCGCCACGCTCATTTTCTGTCCTCTGACTCCCTGTCGTCTGTCATTGCAGGTGCACAGGATCTACCGAGGGGCCGGTGGAAGCTTCCAGAAGGCACAGACCGAGTGGAGCGCAGGCACTTGGCGGAACCCGCCATCGAGGGAGGCCCAGTACAACAACTTCTCAGGCAACAGCCTGCCCGAGTACCCTACTGTGCCCAGCTACCCGGGCGGTGGCCAGTGGCCTTAGAGGGAGCCAGCCCTGCTGCCACCCCCACCACCTCCTCCCCTTCATTCCTGCTGCTACCCCTGGTCCTGAGGGCTGGGAGTACCTGGGGCCCCATCCCTCCAGCTGGGATGGTGGAAGCCGGTGGTGGCCATGGACCACACCCCTCTTGCCAGGGCCACAGAAGCCGTGTTCATCTCATCCGAGAGCAGAGTTCCTTGCAAGCACTCCCCATTGGCCCTCGGCGCTGCCGTCCACGGGACACCCTCTTGCTCCCGGAAATGTGTGGTCACCTGCCGTCCACTGCATGGCCGGTACGGCCTCGTCTTCAGGTCTCGAGGCCTGACTCCGGGGGACAGGTGGCAGCAGGTCGGCCGCCCTCCCGTCCTCCCAGAGCTGCTGGCGCTGAGGCCAGAGCAGCTCTGATGGGGAGCTCCATTTCACACCAGCCGCCCACCGTCACCAGGGCAGACGCCCTTGGCTGGAACTAAGAAGAGGCACCGGGGCCGGCTCCCGGCCCCCTGCAGTGATAGAGGGCTTCGTGCCTAGCTGAGTCCTCGCTGTCCCCGCCATCCCCTGATCTGTGCGTTTCCAGCTTCGCCCCCTCCCCACATTCCCCATAGCTGGGGAGCGCCTGGTCCAGGGTGTCCTGGGGCCACCCTTCCTGCCCCCGAACCAGGGATCCCTGGCAGGCCCTCTGTCCATGCCCCCGCATTCAGGACCCAGGCCAGGCCGGCAGCACAGCCGCTCCCTAACCCCAGCAAACCGGCAGAGGGCTGGTTTCCAGCAGCTGGAGCCCTGCAGGAGCGGCCTTTTGTGTTGTGTGTGTATGTGTATGTTTTTTTTTTTTTTTTTTTTTTGAGACAGAATTTCGCTCTGTTGCCCAGGCTGGAGTGCAGTCATGTGATCTTGGCTCACTACAACCTCTGCCTCCCGTGTTCAAGCAGTTTTCCTGCCTCAGCCTCCTGAGTAGCTAGGCTTACAGGTGCCTGCCACCATACCCAGCTAATTTTTATATTTTTAGTAGAGATGGGGTTTCACCATGTTGGCCAGGCTGGTCTTGTATTCCTGACCTCAGGTGATCCGTCTGCCTTGGCCTCCCAAAGTGCTGGGATAATAGGTGTGAGCCACCGCGCCCAGCCTGGAGTGGCCTTTTATGAGGAGAGGGGACCCGTCAAATCTGTGCCTTATGGAGGGGTCCGGCAGCGGCTACAATTGTCTTGTCCCCTCCACCCCCCGACTCCCCCCGGAACACCTCCCCCAGACGTTTTCACAGCACCGTTCACAGCGGTTGGGCCAAAAAGAGATTTTTTCTTCTTCATTTCCTGCACTCGCTGACCACGACTTTGGACACCCCAGGCTGCCGCCCCTCACCACCCGTTCACCCCCAGAATGCTGTTGCTGTGGGACGCCTACTGCCTGGAGCCCTCCCCGGGATGTGGGCCAGTCCCCTCGCTGGTGCGGAATGCCGCTGGGTGCCCGGAGGCGGCCGTGGTGTCTCGGTGGACGGCAGCCAGGATGGAGCACCCATGGGTCCCGCGCCCATGCTTCGGGGTCTTCAGGTCCTGCCCGCCGGCCGACCTGCCAAGAGGCACCCCCTTCCTCGGCCTCTCAGCTGCACTGATGCCGACAGTCTCCCCTGACAGGCCCACCCCACCCCTCCCCCACTGTCTGTGGCCCCCTTGCAGCATTGCTGGGGTTTTGTTATGTGAAAATATCCTGGAAATAAATACATGTTTCTGCGCTTAGACCCAGGGACCAGCTGCATTTGTGGCGTGAGCACGTGTGGTTCCCCCAGGCTGTCTCCTTCCTTGAAGGACTCCTGAGCGCATGGCCTCTGGCGGGTGAAGCACTGCAGCGCCTCCTCCACCCAGGCCCCCGGGTGCTCTGAGCCAAGTGTGCCCAGGACCCTGCCATCCCGGTGAACCTGGTAAAACCCCACCTCGACTAAAAATAGAAAAATTAGCCAGGCGTGGTGGTGGGCGCCTGTAGTTCTAGCTCCTCAGGAGGCTGAGGCAGGAGAAGCGCTTGAACCCAGGAGGCGGAGGTTGCAGTGAGCCAAGATCATGCCACTGCACTCCAGCCTGGGGGACAGAGCAAGACTCTGTCCCTGCTCCCAACAAAAAAAAAAAAAAGGAAGCTTGCACAAATGGAAAGCCAGTGTCAGTGGCCCTAAGTAAAAAGCAACCTTTGGCCAGATGCGGTGGCTCACTCCTGTAATCCCAGCATGTTGGGAGGCCAAGGTGGGCAAATCATCTGAGGTCCACAGTTCAAGACCAGCCTGGCCAACACAGTGAAACTCTGTCTCTACTAAAAACACAAAAAACTAGCCAGGCATGGTGGCCCACGCCTGTAATCGCAGCTACTCGGGAGGCTGGGGCAGGCGTATCGCTTGAACCTGGGAGGCTGAGTTGCAGTGAGCTGAGATTGCACCACTGCACTCCAGCCTGAGTGACTGAGCAAGTCTCCATCTGGAGATAAAAAGAAATAGGGGTTTGTGGAGTGTGGTGGCTCACACCTGTAATACCAGCACTTTGGGAGGCTGAGGCAGGCAGATCACCTGACGTCAGGAGTTCAAGACCAGCCTGGCCCACATGGTGAAACCCCGCCTCTACTAGAAATACAAAAATTTAGGCAGGTGTGGGGGTGGGCACCTGTAATCCCTGCTACTCGGGAGGCTGAGGCAGAAGAATCAGTTGAACCTGGGAGGCAGAGGTTGCAGTGAGCCAAGATCACACCACTGCATTGCCACCTGAGTGACAGAGCAAGATTGTGTTTCAAAAAACCCAAAAAACAAAAGAATAAACATTACATGTTAATTTTTTTAAATACATTAACAGGAGGATCGGTGGCATACATTTTTAAATTTTTGCAAATTTCTTGGAACGTCTGGTTTCATAGAGGACAAGGGATGGCTCATCAGCTCTGTCACAAAAGGGTGTTTTAGCCACAACAAAGATTGAGGTCAAATGGTCTATCTAGGATGTGAACCCAGGAAGTACTGAAGGGGCATGGGGATGGGGAACGGCTTGTAGTTTGTAGGGAGGCGTGAACAGGGAGGTTATAGCTCCAGACAGCTGGAGTTCAGTCCCTCTGAGGATCTGGTTCAGGTTGTCCCGAGGTGAGGGAGCTGGGGTATTTATCCTCCAACTCCCCTGCAAATGGGATGGGGGCTGGGGAGGCATAGCTCCGCCCTCAGGTGGAGAGTCATGGATGCCAGTCTGTGTGTGTTGTGCTTGTGTTGCGTGTGTATTGTATGTGTGTATGTACGTGCATCTGTGTGTCTATGAGTGTGTGTTTGTGCTTTACTACAGATTGAATTACGTCCTCCCCAATATCCATATGTTCACACCTTAAGCCCTAGGACCTCAGAATGTGACTTTGCTTGGAAATAAGGTCATTGAGGATGGAACTATACAGTTAAGATGACTTCATTCTGGAGTAGTGTAGGCACTGATCCAATGTGACTGGTGTCCTTTATATACAACAGGAAATTTGAGCTGGGCCTAGTGGCTCTCGCCTGTAATCCCAGCAATTTGAGAGGCCGAGGCCAGGAGTTCAAGACCAGCCTTGGCAACATAGTGAGACCCTGACTCTACAAAAAATTTTAAAATTAGCCAGGCATGGTGGCACACACCTGTAGTCCCAGCTACTCGGGAGGCTGAGGTGGGAGGATTGCTTGAGACCAAGAGTTTGAAACCAGTCTGGGCAACACAGCAAGATCCCATTTCTACAAAAAAATACAAAAATTATCTGGGCATGGTGGTGCATGCCTGTAGTCCCAGCTACTCAGGAGGCTGAGGTGGGAGGATCGCTTGAGCCCTGGAGGTTAGGGCTGCAGTGAGCTGTTATGGCGCCACTGCACTCCAGCCTGGGTGCCAGAGAGAAACCCTATCTCAAAAACAAAAAACAAAAAAAAGAGCCAGGTGCAGTGGCTCACGTTTGTAATCCCTGCACTTTGGCACACCAAGGCGGGTGGATCATCTGAGGTCAGGAGTTCAGGACCAGCCTGGCCAATGTGGTGAAACCCCGTCTCTATTAAAAATGCAAAAAATTAGCCGGGCGTGGTGGTGCGCATCTGTAATCCCAGCTACTTGGGAAGCTGAGGTGGGAGAATCGCTTGAAGCGGGAGGTGCAGGTTGCAGTGAGCCGAGATCGCACCATTGCACTTCAGCCTGGGTGACAGAGCAAAGCTCTGTCTCAAAAAAAAGGGAAATTTGGACACAGACACGGACACACACAGAAGAACACTGTGGTGAAGCTTTAGCAAGCCAGGAACGCCGGTCACCACCAGGAAGCAGGAGAGGCCTGGGACAGAGTCCCCTCGGGCTCAGAAGGACCCAGCGTCGCCAACACCTTCGTCTGGGACTTGTGACTGGAATGAACAGGTGTTTGCACTGCCGGGTCTGCAGTACCTGGCAAGGCAACCCTAGCAAATCGATGCGTGTTTGCATGTGTGTGTGCCTGTGTGTGTTTACATGTTTAGGAGTGACAGATGCTGCAGGGTACAGACGGGGACCCCAGCCTCTGCTGCGTGTCCTAAATATCACGCCCCTCTGCTGTCGCCCCAGTCATCGGCCTTGTCTTCCCTTCGGCGGTCGACCTTGCCGCCCTCCGCTCGGCCGCCAGAGGGCGCCCTCGGACCCCGGTCGGACGGGCCCCGGTCGGACGGGCCCTGCCCGGGCTCCTGGGCTTCGGGTTCTCATAGAAACTCTCGCAGGGGTGGCTCACGCCTGTAATCCCAGCACCGTGGGAGGCTGAGGCAGGAGAATCGCTTGAACCCAGGAGGCAGAGGTTGCAGTGAGCTGAGAGCGCACCGTTGCACTCCAGCCTGGGCGACAAGAGTGAAACTCCTTTTCAAAAAAAAAAAAAAAAGAAAAAAAAAAAAAGACACGGGGAGTGTCCGCCTGTGGACGAGGTGCAGCCGGCATGATGTGGCTCCTCTCTGAGTGGCCACGTCCCCTTCAGGGTCACAGGCGCGATCCAGGGAATGAGGAAGACGGAACTGCAGGCATGGCGGGAGACCTGGCAGGCAGCTGGGAGAATCGTGTGCCCCCATCGTGTGCCCCCCCACCGTGTGCCCCCTCACCATGTGCCACCCCATCGTGTGCCCCCCCATCGTGTGTCCCCCCCCATGGCTGCTGCCCCTGGTGGGGAGTCCCCTGGGTGGGCGCCACTCACAAGAGTGACTGCGATGGCTTCACTGGGCTGGGCCCTCCAGGCTCCCTCTCCACCCCTGCCACTGAGCTCCATGCCGGGACCCAGGCCTGGGGGAGCTGCAGGGACAGATCCTCAGCCCTCTGGCTTCAGCTTTCATCCCAGCGGGGTCCGGCCGGGGGCTTGCACCAGGAGGCAGGGGGCTGGGAGAGTGAGGGAGGAAGAGTGGGGGAGGGGGAGTGAAGCCAACTGTCAGTCCCTGGCCTCCTCCCTCCAGAGGACAGCCTGTCCATGGGGGTCCCTCTCTGCAGCCCCTACCCCCACTGCTGGGCCCCCACTGTTGCCAACCCCAGGGGCTGTGTCATCCGGCGTTGCTGCCCCTCACCCTGCCTACTCCTCCACCAACCCCACTGCTAAATCCTTCTTCTGCATGAGGAAGCCATCACCTTCCGACAGCAATTAAGGAGGGTGAATGTGATACGTCTGGGACATCTGAAGATTTCCCAGCATGAACGCACAATCCCAAACTTGTGTGTGTGTGTGTGTGTGTGTGTGTGTGTGAGAGAGAGAGAGAGAGAGAGGGAGAAAGAGAGTCTCACTCGGTCTCCCACGCTGGAGTGCAGTGGCACAATCTCAGCTCACTGCAACCTCCACCTCCCAGGTTCAAGCGATTCTCCTGCCTCAGCCTCCCAAGTAGCTGGGACTACAGGCATGGGTCGCCATGCCCAGCTAATTTTTATATTTTTAATAGAAACTGCTTTTTGCCACGTTGGCCAGGCTGGTATCGAACTCCTAGCCTCAAGTGATCCACCCACCTCAGCCTCCCAAAGTGCTGGGATTACAGGTGTGAGTCACCCAGTTGAGTCATTTCTTTCTTTCTTTCTTTCTTTTTTTTTGAGATGGAGTTTCGCTCTTGTTGCCCAGACTGGAGTGCAGTGGTGTGATCTCAGCTCACTACAACCTCCACCTCCTGGGTTCAAGCAATTCTCCTGCTTCAGCCTCCAGAGTAGCTGGAACTACAGGCATGCACCACCATGCCTGGCTAACGTTGATATTGTTAGTAGAGTCAGGGTTTCTCTTTCTCCTTGTTGGTCAGGCTAGTCTCAAACACCCGACCTCAGGTGATCCGCCCACCTCGGCCTCCCAAAGTGCTGGGATTACAGGCGTGAGCCACCGCGCCCGGCCCCCCGGTTGAGTCATTTCTAGTCTTCTGAGCACCAGACACTTGATAAGATGTGTGGTGTGTGTTGTTTTATTAATTTTATATTTATTTATTTATTTATTTGAGACGGAGTCTTGCTCTTTGCCCAGGCTGGAGTGCAGTGGTGCGATCCCGGCTCACTGCAACCTCTGCTTCCCAGGTTCAAGTGATTCTCCTGCCTCAGCCACCCAAGTAACTGGGACTACAGGCACCTGACACCACACCTGGCTAATTTTTTGTATTCTTAGTAGAGATTGGGTTTCACCATGTTGGCCAAGCTGGTCTCAAATCCCTGACCTCAGGTGATCTGCCTGCCTCAGCCTCCCAAACTGATGGGATTATAGGCATGAGTCATGGCTCTCAGGCTTTCTTCTTATTAAAAAAAAATTAAATATTTTTTGCTTAATTTATTTCACCAGTCATATCACAAAGACCTGTGTTGTTTAAAGCCACTGGGTTTGGTATAATTTGTTATGCAGCAGTAGCTGACTGATACAATCAGTGTTCCTGGATTACTTTCAGAAACTTGATAATAATATGTACACTAACTAGGGCTGTATCAGGGTGCATGGCAGGGTTTTTAAAGGCATTTTAAAGAGGTTTAGTTCCTGTCCTCAGGAGCTGCTGCCTAGTGCGGCAGACAGACCATGAATACCCATCATGTGAGGCAGAACACATAAGTACATGGACAAAAGCTGCTCCAGAGGCTGGTGGATTGGATTCATTTGGCCTGATGTGTCATGGAGTCCTCCCAAAAGAGGTAGCAATCTGCCCGAGCTTGGCCAGGCCTCTTGGGCTGAGAGAAGCCAGACAAGGTTCAGATGGGTGGAGGGTCAGGGTGGGTTGGAAAGGAACAAGTCAATATGGGTGCAGAGGGCATCCTGATAGATAGATGGTGCTGCAAAGTGGAACCAGAGATTGAGGCAGCCTCGAATACTGTCCCCATTGTGAGGACTTTGAAAAGCTGCCCTCCTTTGAAACACAGAAGGGGCAAGGAGTAAATATATATATTTATTTATGTTTTTGAGACGGAGCCTCGCTCTGTCACCCAGGCTGGAGTGCAGTGGTGTGATCTCGGCTCACTGCAAGCTCCACTCCAGCGTGGGAGACAGAGTGAGACTCTCTCTCTCTCACACACACACACACACACACACACACACACAAGTTTGGGATTGTGCATTCATGCTGGGAAATCTTCAGATTTCACATTCGCCCTCCTTAATTGCTGTCGGAAGGTGATGGCTCCCTCATGCAGAAGAAGGATTTAGCAGTGGGTTGGTGGAGGCGTAGGCAGGGTGAGGGGCAGCAACGCCGGATGACACAGCCCCTGGGGCAAGCTTCATGCCATTCTCCTGCCTTAGCCCCCCAAGTAGCTGGGACTACAGGAGCCCATCACCACGCCCAGCTAATTTTTTTGTATTTTTAGTAGAGACGGGGTTTCACCATGTTAGCCAGGATGGTCTTGATCTCTTGACCTCGTGATCCGCCCGCCTCGGCCTCCCAAAGTGCTGGGATTACAGGCCTGAGCCACCGCACTCGGCCAATTTATATTTCTGGTAAGGGGTGGGAAGAAGGAGCTCCCTCAGGCTGGAGGGAAGAGAAGACAGATGAGTGCAGACACTCCTGGTGGCAGCGTGAGGGCCGGGGAACAGGTGTGGGGCATGGTGGGGCTCTGCAGGGTGGTTGTGGTTGGTGAGGACCACTGGAGCAGGGCCTTGAAGGGCCTCACCCTTCACCGGGCTGCCTCTGGGCCATCCTCCAGTCTGCCAGGGACTAGCAGAGGGGAGAGACTGGGAGAGGAATCATTATTCGATGACCTCATTCAGCCCTAGGGATTTGGGGTGGCTAAGGTGGAATGCCAGTGGATTATATCTGACATGATGCAGGGTGTCTGGGCTCAGCTAGGCAGTTCTGCTCCCTGTGATGGTGGTGGGGGGATCAACAATAATCTAGTGGCTTTTCCTGGCCAGGAATGTCTGAGGTAGCTCACTCACAGGGCTGGCAGGTGGTGCCTGCTCAGTGGTGCCATCACCCAGGGGGTTCCAGGTGGCTGCTTGAGCTGCCTCACAAGATGGCGGCTAGGTTCCAAGCAGAAAGGATGCTGTTGAGCGTTTTGTTGTTGTTGTTGTTGTTGTTGTTGTTTTTGAGACGGAGTCTCATTCTGTCACCCAGGCTGGAGTGTAATGGCACAGTCTCGGCTCACTGCAAACTCCACCTCCTGGGTTCAAGTGATTCTCCTGCCTCAGCTTACTGAGTAGCTGGGATTACAGGCGCCCACCACCACGCCCAGCTAATTTTTATATTTTTAGTAGAGATAAGGTTTCACCACATTGGCCAGGCTGGTCTCGAACTCCTGACCGCAGGTGATCTGTCCACCTCAGCCTCCCAAAGTGCTGGGATGACAGGTGTGAGCCACCGCGCCTGGCCTACTGTTGAGCTCTTAAGACCCTGCCTCAGAAGTCTCAAGGCACCATTTCCACTGTCTTCAGTTCACAGGGAAATGAACTGTATCTTTCTGTGGGAGGAGCAGCCAAGAATCTGTGACCACCACACCCAGCTTTTGAACCACTTCTTCTTTGTGTCTCAGTGTTTGTGACGTGCAGCATCCCTGTTGCCTGGCTCCAGGATGCCACCCTCCTACTGGGGTTGCAGCTCCAAGGGGCTGGGCATTCCACTGAGCTGAGGGGCGGGGGCTCTGGACGGGAGGCTCCCTGGGGGGAGCTCACGTCTTCCATGAAGCATCGTGGTCACTGCTGCCCTGTCCTGCACCCTATCCACTGCGGGCTACCCTCTGTGGCTGGCCTTGGTGACAAGAGGTGGGAGAGACCCCAGTCAACACCATGGGAGGAGTCCCCAGGGACTGGGGGCAAATGGACACAGTGAATGCCAGGAAGACCACTTAGGCGCCATATGACCAAAAATAAGTTAAATCCAGTGGGCTGCGTCATCAACAAGAATGTCCCCCGGTCTCCACGAAACAGTCCAAAGCCTCGAGCAAGACGGGTCCCTAGAGCTGAGCGATGCCATTCACAGCGGCGTTCCCAAATCCCCACATGCAGGCACGCACCCACTAACACACACAACACACAAACCAACACACACCACACACAGGCATGCCAAACACAGGCACACAAATGCACACGCCCCCACAGACCCAACGAACACACACACACTTCCCCAGACACACAGGTGCGTGCACACACCCACGCACACAAAGACCCACACACAGACATGTGCACACACAGACACAGATACACATGACATAAATGCATGAACACACGGACACACGGACCACACATAGCAACACGCCACCTCACACAGATGCACCTAACACACAAACACGCACCCGTGCACACATGTACATGGACATACACACTGGAAAACAACAAACACACATACACAAAACGCAGGCCGGGTACGGTGGCTCACACCTGTAATCCCAACACTTTGGGAGGTCGAGGCAGGGGGATCACTTGAGCCTGGGAAATGAAGGCTGCAGTGAGCTATGATTGAAGCTCTGCACTCCAGCCTGGGTGACAGAGGGAGACCCTGTCTCAGAAAAACAAAACACAAAATACAAAATATGGCCGGGCACAGTGGGTGACTCACGTCTGTAATCCCAGCACTCTGGGAGGCCGAGGCGGGCAGATCACAAGGTCAAGAGATTCAGACCATCCTGGCTAACACAGTGAAATCCCATTTCTTTTTCTTTTTCTTTTTTTTTTTGAGACGGAGTCTTGCTCTGTCGCCCAGGCTGGAGTGCAGTGGCCGGATCTCAGCTCACTGCAAGCTCCGCCTCCCGGGTTCCCGCCATTCTCCTGCCTCAGCCTCCGGAGTAGCTGGGACTACAGGCGCCCACCACCTCGCCCGGCTAGTTTTTTGTATTTTTAGTAGAGATGGGGTTTCACCGGGTTAGCCAGGATGGTCTCGATCTCCTGACCTCGTGATCCGCCCGTCTCGGCCTCCCAAAGTGCTGGGATTACAGGCTTGAGCCACCGCGCCCGGCCTGTGAAATCCCATTTCTACTAAAAATACAAAAAATTAGCTGGGCGTGGTGGTGGGTGCCTGTAGTCCCAGGTACTTAGGAGGCTGAGGCAGGAGAATGGCAGGAACCTGGGAGGCGGAGCTTGCAGTGAGTGGAGCTCGTGCCAGTGCACTCCAGCCTGGGTGACAGAGCAAGACTCCATCTCAAAAAAAAAAACCCAAAATACAAATGCATGGACACGTATCCACACACACCAACATGTTACATCATACACAGACACACAGAACAAATATACACTCATGTATGGAGGTACACACAGACACATGCAAACATCAACATATAGCATCCCACACAGACACACAAACACACAGCCGTGTACCCCCAAAGTATGCCGCAGGATGAGCCTTCATTCTCTGGAACAGCGGAGAAAGTAGACAAAGGAGAGAAACTTCTCTCAGAGTCACCCATCCTCTGACTGGATCCCAGTGCCCCAAACTTGGCTCCGGGGCCACCCACTGCCCCCAGGCTCTGTCCCTGCGGTTGGTGGGGGTGAGGGTAGACCCTGCTCTTTGCTGCTTCCTCACTCAGTAAAACTTCCTGACGTCATCCCCTTCTGTTGGCTGGGCTGCGTATGGGAACACAGTGCTGGGCAGCCCCAGCCTCTCAGCTGGGAAGGGGTGCTGCAGCTGGCTGCAAAGACTGATGTTCTTTTCCCCCAAGTCTGTGTTTATGCCCTACCAGAGACTGTTTGGTGCAATTCCCAGAAAATTCTGGAATGATCTAAAATGAGGAAATAGAAAAAAGTTGTAGAATCAGGCCAGGCGCAGTGGTTCAAGCCTGTAAACCCAGCACTTTGGGAGGCTGAAGCAGGTGGATCACCTGAGGTCATGAATTCGAGACCAACCTGGCCAACATGGCAACATTGGCAGACGTCACCAATTAATCAATGAATGATGTTTCTCCTGCCCTCCTTCCTCCTGTGCACAGGGTAGGCATCGCCAATCAACCAGTGATGTTGGTTGACTGGGGAACGCTGCTGTTTGTCCTGCCCTTCCTCTTGTGCACACGGCAGACATCACCAATCAACCAATGATGCCCACACTGCTTCCCTCCCGTGCACAAAGCAGACATCACCAATCAATCAAGCAGCAACAGGAGGAAACCGATTTGGCAGTTCAGTCTGTCTTCAACCCTATCTTTTTTTTTTTTTTTTTTTGGGGGACGGAGTCTTGCTTAGTTGCCCAGGCTGGAGTGCAGTGGCCCCATCTCGGCTCACTGCAAGCTCCGCCTCCCGGGTTTACGCCATTCTCCTGCCTCAGCCTCCCGAGTAGCTGGGACTACAGGCGCCTGCCACTACGCCCGGCTAATTTTTTTTTTGTATTTTTAGTAGAGATGGGGTTTCACCATGTTAACCAGGATGGTCTCGATCTCCTGACCTCGTGATCTGCCCGTCTCAGCCTCCCAAAATGCTGGGATTACAGGTGTGAGCCACTGCCCCCGGCCAACCCTATCCTTTTATAGATGAGGTTGAGGCCCAGGGACCTGCTCAAGGGCAACTACAGGGCAGATCCCTCCTCTTCTTCCTGGGAATTAGCTTTGTCTCTTGTTCCTGGAGCAAATTCAGGAAAATTACAAGGTCATGTACATTTTCAGCCCAGGGCATGAGTCACTTGATCCCTGCTCTCCAGGGCTGGACCTGGAGATGACGGCCAGGACTGTCCCCTTGCAGGGAGGCCACTGAGGCTGGCAGGGCCAAGGCTGGGCAGTGAGCCACTCCAGGCAGGAAAGCCTTTTGTCATCAGAGCTGCTCTGAACGCTGCCGCCAAGTGGCAGGCAGCTGTTGTCATCTGCTCAGCATCCTTCCCCTTTCTCCTGCTGTGGGGAACCTGGCCCACCTGACCCCTGTGTTCCCAAGGCGCTGCTCCTCGTGGAACCTGGCCTTCTGGTCACCAGGACGTTGCCTGAACCAGGCCTGGCCAGTCGTCCAGGAGGGGCCAATGCCAGATAATAAGAGACTTTCCTGGGATTTTATAACGATCCTGGGAGACAAGAGCTCTGTTTTTTGGGGGGTTGCTAAACTAAGCCACACCTGCCACCATGGACGGAAGCAGCTTGGAGTGAAAGAATGAAGCCAAGGCGCAGAGACGGAGAGAAAAGGAGAGGAAGAGAGAGAGAGGGAAAGGTAGAGACAGAAAGAGGTAGAGAGGGACAGACAGAGACAGAGAGAGAGAGGGAGAGATAGAGAGAGGGAAAGGTAGAGACGGAGAGATGTGGGGAGGGAGAAAAAGACAGAGATAGAAGGTGAAAGAGACAAGACACAGTTGGAGGTAGGGGAAGGGAGAGATCCAGAGACAGAGAGAGATAGAGATAGGGAGGGAGAGACAGAGAGAGGAAGAGAAAGGGAGAGACACCGAGACAAAGAGAGACAGAGACAGAGAGAGAGAGAGAAGCAGAGGAAGAAAGAGGCAGAAAGAGAGACAGGGACAGGGAGAGACAGAGTCATAGAAAGACGGCGCGCGCTCCAGCCTGGGCAATAGAGCAAGACTCCATCTCAAAAAAAAAGAGAGACACAGAGACAGATACGGAGGAGGCCTAGAGACAGGCCTAGAAACAGACAGAGAGAGACAAGGAGAAAGGTCATCCCTGGTTGCAGCCATGTCTGAAGGCGGCGCCGCCCGACCGGTGAGTCCCACAGCTCAGCATCTGCGATGGGCTACACCTGCGTGTTAGCACGTTACTGATAAGGCCCAGCTGTTGTAACAAACAGACCTGTCGGGCACGCAGGCTCCGGCACAGAGGACATTTACTTCTCGCTCCAGGCCGGCAACGCGGGCAGCTCCACAGGACCCGCTCCATAGGTGACCTCAGGACTCAGGGTGCCTCCTCGTCCGGGCTCCATGGCCGCCTAGGGCCCCATGCACTCCTCCTCCTGGGGTTGGAAGGGGAATGGAGGCCCAGGGTGGACGGCAGGAAGAAGACACGGGGCTGGAGGCACAAGCCCGCGACGGCCTCAGCAAAAGGACCCAGCTTTCCTTCCTGCAAGGCGTGAGTCTGGCCCCTGCCCCTGAGCTCCTGACTCTCCAGCCAACCCGGCCTCAGAATGAGTGGCCCTGAGAGGGCCCCAGGCCACAGGGCTGTGGGGACACTTCCAGTCATAACATGCGGCAGGACCAAGAGGTGAGCAAGGGGAGAGAAGCTTCCAGAAGGCTTCCCAGAGGCGGCGACCCTGAGGCTGGGCCTTCAAGGATGAATGGGGCGAGAGTGGGAGAAGCGCTTCCCGGGCGGAGGATGTGGGGCTGTCGGGGTAGTGGCATCTGTAACAAAATCCTGTAGTGGGGCAGCTTAGACGCAACAGAAATTTACTTCTCACGGCTCTGGAGAGTCTGGAGGTTCCTGACCAGGGTGTGGGCAGCTTTGGTATCTGCTGAGGGCCTGTGTTTGTCATTTTTTTTTTTTTTTTTTTTTTTGAGACGGAGTCTCGCTCTGTTGCCCAGGCTGGAGTGCAGTGGCCGGATCTCAGCTCACTGCAAGCTCCGCCTCCCGGGTTTACGCCATTCTCCTGCCTCAGCCTCCCGAGTATCTGGGACTACAGGCGCCTGCCGCCTCGCCCGGCTAGTTTTTTGTATTTTTTTAGTAGAGACGGGGTTTCACCGTGTTAGCCAGGATGGTCTCAATCTCCTGACCTCGTGATCCACCCGCCTCGGCCTCCCAAAGTGCTGGGATTACAGGCTTGAGCCACTGCGCCCGGCTTTTTTTTTTTTTTTATAAGGTTAGAGTGTAGTGGTACAATCTTGACTCACTGCAACCTCTGCCTCCCAGGTTCAAGCAATTCTTCTGCCTCATCCTGCTGAGTAGCTGAGATTACAGGCGTCCACCACCAAGCCTGGCTAATTTTTGCATTTTTTGTAGAGACGGGGTTTCACCACGTTGGCCAGGCTCCTCTTGAACTACTGACCTCAGGTGATCCGCCCGCCTCGGCCTCCCAAAGTGCTGGGATGACAGGTGTGAGCCATTGCGCCTGGCTTTTTGTTTTGTTTTGTTCGTTTTTGTTTTTATGAGACAGGGTCCCACTCTGTCGCCCAGGCTAAAGGAGTGATCTCAGCTCACTGCAGCCTCTGCCTCCTGGGCTCAAGCGATCCTTCCATCTCGATCCTCCCAGTTCAGCCTTACAAGGTGCTAGAATTACAGGCATGAGCCGCCATGCCCTGCCACGGGCCTGTTCTTTATACAGGATGCCTTCTCACCAGGTCCTCACATCGTAGAAGAGGCCATCAATCTCATTTGAGACTATTTCATTTTTTCTTTCTCCTCTTCCTCCTCCTCCTTCCTTGTCCTTTCTCCCTTCTCCTTCCTGCCTTCTTTTTCTTTATTTTTGTTTCTTTCTTTTTTTTTTGAGACACAGTCTCGCTCTGTCGCCAGGCTAGAGTGCAGTGGTGCGATCTCTGCTCACTGCAACCTCCACCTCCCAGGTTCAAGCAATTCTCCTGCCTCAGCCTCCTGAGTAGCTGGGATGACAGGTGCCCATCACCACGGCTGGCTAATTTTTGTATTTTTAGTAGAGACAGGGTTTCACCATGTTGGAGAGATAGTCTCGATCTCTTGACCCCGTAAGCCACCGTGCCCAGCCTATTTTTCTTCCTTTCTTTCCAGAGATGAGGTCTTGCTATGTTGCCCAGGCTGGGGGTGCAGTGGCTATTCACAGGTGCAATCATGGTGCACGACAGCCTCAACCTCCTGGCTCAAGCAGTCCTCCCGCCCCAGCCTCTGGAGTAGCTGGGACTACAGGTGCGAGTCACCACACCCGGCTTTTTTTTTTTTTTTTTTTTTTGAGACAGAATCTCTCTCTGTTGCCCAGGCTGGAGTGCAGTGGCACGATCTTGGCTCACTGCATCTCCGCCTCCCGGGTTCATGCCATTCTCCTGCCTCAGCCTCCCGAGTAGCTGGGACTATAGGTGCCCGCCACCACGCCTGGTTAATTTAATTTTTTTGTATTTTTAGTAGAGACGGGGTTTCACTGTGTTAGCCAGGATGGTCTCGATCTCCTGATCTCGTGATCTGCCCGCCTTGGCCTCCCAAAGTGCTGGGATTACAGGCGTGAGCCACCGCGCCTGGCCCTCTGTATTCTTAGCCTCACTAAGGCTGATCTGGAACACTCGGTCATATGGGATCCTCCCACTTCGGCCTCCCTAAATGCTGGGATTACAAGCGTGAACGCCTCTTATGTGAGTATAGGAATAGAACAGAAGGGGGTGCTTCCTTCCTGTCTCCTCCCCCAAACCTACAGCTGTCTGGGATTTACTGGGACGCTAGGAGATTTTCTCTCTAGAGGGTAGGATGGGCGTGGACAAGTTGTTATCTTTATAATGTTCTTATTAGATTAAGACTGCCAGAGGGTGCCAGGTGCGTTGGCTCACGCCTGTAATCCCAGCACGTTAGGAGGCCGAGGCGGGTACATTGCTTGAGCTCAGGAGTTGGAGGACCAGCCTG
Organism: Macaca mulatta; assembly: GCF_049350105.2. Taxonomy (NCBI): domain Eukaryota; kingdom Metazoa; phylum Chordata; class Mammalia; order Primates; family Cercopithecidae; genus Macaca; species Macaca mulatta. Next base: position 2,656,298 of record NC_133424.1, read on the forward strand.
GGGAACATAGCGAAACCCTGTCTCTACAAAAAATTAGCCAGGCATGGTGGCGCGTGTCTGTGATCCCAGCTACTCAGGAGGCTTAGGTGGGAAGATTGCTTGAGCCTGGGGAGGTAGAGGCTGTAGTGAGCCGAGACTGGGCCACTGCACTCCAGCCTGGGTGACAAAGTCAGACCCTGTCTCAAAATAAATACCTGGCCGGGCACGGTGGCTCACACCTGTAATCCCAGCACTTGGGGAGGCCAAGGCTGGCGGATCACCTGAGGTCAGGAGTTCGAGACCAGCCTGGCCAACATGTGAAACCCCATCTCTACTAAAGGTACAAAAATCAGCCAGGTGTGGTGGCGGGCACCTGTAATCCCAGCTACTCAGGAGGCCGAGGGAGGAGAATCACTTGAACCCGTGAGGTGGAGTTGAAATGAGCCGAGAGCACGCCACTGCACTCCAGGCTGGGCAACAGAGCGAAACTCTGTCTCTAAATAAATAAATAAATAAATAAATAAATAAAGACCCTGAAAGGGGCTGGTCCGCCCCCTCCACCAGCTGTCCCCAATGATGTCCTCATGATTAAAGCTGAAATGAATCAGGAACACGTGGACCACATTTGAAGTGGATTAAAAACGAGAAAGCGAGCTTGGCCGCCGTGGCTCACACGTGGAATCCCAGTTTTTTGGGAGGCTGAGGTAGGAGGATTGCTTAAGGCCAGGAGGTTGAGACTAGTCTGGGCAATATGGTAAAAGCCCATCTCTATTAAAAAAAAAAAAAAAAAAAAAATGCCGGGTGTGGTGGCTCACGCCTGTAATCCCAGCACTTTGGGAGGCTGAGGCGGGTAGATCACGAGGTCAGGAGATTAATACCATCCTGGCTAACACGGTGAAACCCCCTCTCTACTAAAAATACCAAAATTAGCTGGGTGTGGTGGCGTGTGCCTGTAGTCCCAGCTACTTGGGAGGCTGAGGCAGGACAATTGCTTGGACCCGGGAGACGGAGGTTGCAGTGAGCAGAGATTGTACCACTGCACTCCAGCCTGGGCAACAGATCAATACTGCATCTCAAAAAATAAAATAAATAAAGCCGGGCGTGGTGGCTCACGCCTGTAATCCCAACACTTTGGGAGGCCTAGGTGGGTGGATCACCTGAGGTTAGGCATTCTAGACCAGCCTGGCCAACATGGTGAAACCCTATCTCTACTAAAAATACAAAAATTGGCCAGGTATGATGGCAGGTGCCTGTAATCTCAACTACTTGGGAGGCTGAGGCAGGAGAATTGCTTGAACCGGGAGATGGAGGTTGCAGTGAGCCGAGATCCCGCCACTGCACTCCAGCCTGGGCATCGTAGCGAGATTCTGTCTCAAACTATCCCAAATGATTAGAAATAGGTTTATTTGAGGCTAAAAGTCCTATGCTGGCAATTTTTCATTCATTCATTCATTCATGATACCTGTGGGAGCTATCGTTAGCCCTAATTTACACACAAAGGTGAGGAGGCTAGAGAAGAATGTGAATGAGCTACTCACAGTCAAACAGCTTCTGGCTAGCTCAGCCCCAGCCTGGGCCTCGCTGTCTGGATTCTTTCTCCTTTTTTTTTTTTTTTTTTTTTTTCTGAGACAGAGTTTCCATCTTGTTGCCCAGGCTGGAGTGCAATGGGGACCTCGGCTTACCACAACCTGTGCCTCCCAGATTCAAGCGATTCTCCTGCCTCAGCCTCCCTAGTTGCTGGGATTACCGGCATGCGCCACCACGCCCAGCTAATTTTGTATTTTTAGTAGAGACGGGGTTTCTCCATGTTGGTCAGGCTGGTCTTGAACTCCCGACCTAAGGTGATCCATCCGCCTCGGCCTCCCAAAGTGCTGGGATTACAGGCGTCAGCCACCGCGCCCAGCCATTCAGTTATACTCTTTTACAGGGACACAGCCAGAACTCAGCACTAAGGTATACATACCTCTGAAGGAGAGGCAACAATTCCCATGCCCCGAACCCCAGATGGGGAGTAAGAGTTTAAGAACAGGTATTCCTGAAAGTCAATAATGGGAGAGAAGCTGGACACGGTGGCTCATGCCTGTAATCCCAGCACTGTGGAAGGCCAAGGCAGGTGGATCACCTGAGGTTAGGAGTTTGAGACCAGTCTGGCTAACATGGTGAAACCCCGTCTCTACTAAAAATACAAAAATTACCCAGGCGTGATGGTGCGTGCCTGTAATCCCAGCTACTCAGGAGGCTGAGCCAGGAGAATGCCTTGAACCTGGGAGGGGGAGGTTGCAGTGAGCCAAGATCGTGCCACTGCACTCCAGCCTGGGCTCCTATAATCCCAGCATGTTGGGAGGCCAAGGTGGGAGGATTACTTGAAGCCAGGAGTTTGAGACCAGCCTGTTCAACATAGAGAGACCCCTGTCTATACAAAAAATTTAAAAATTAGCCAGTCATGGTGGTGTGCACCTGTGGTCCCAGCTACTTGGGAGGCTGTGGTAGGAGGATTGCTTGGGCCTGGGAGGTCGAGTCTGCAGGGAGTAGTGACTGTGGCACCACTGCACTCCAGCCAGGCAACAGAATGAGGCCCTGTCTCGGAAATAAAAGAGTGGGAGAGAAGAGAGACGGGGCAGGCAAGTCTGAGGAAACAGAACCTGGGTTCTGAAAATTCTGGGAGGTCTGTGGAGTTCATTCGTTCACCACGTATGGCCACCGCATTCAGACTGAGTGCCTACTGTGTGCCAGCCCTTCCGCTGGGTCCTATGGGCGTGGCTGGAGGAGACTGACATGAAAAAACACAGCCCTTCACAGCAGGGATCCGGGCAGAGGGGACCCTGATGCGGTGGCAAAGGATAGCAGGGCAGTTGCTGGCACTTCTCCAAGGAGTCACATTCCCCCTGGACTGACGGAGCACGGGGGTGCCGTGAGGCTTGCCTGCCTCTCACATTGCTGCCAGACAGGAGCCATAACGGGCATCTCACAGGGCTCAGTGTAGCCCTGACAACGCTGCCATTCGGCCCCCCGGTTCTGGTGGAATTCTTCATTTTTCTTTGCATTCCTATCTGGCTATAACAATAGCACAGGACTGTCATAGGAGATGATAAAATCTTCCTCCCAAGCTTATCACATCTGGTTTTGAGCCTTTAGGGTTCGGCCTTCCCTCACCATCCCGCCAGAGAAGGTGTGTCTCCCTCAGGCACTGTGCCACATACCATCTGTTTTTGTTTTTTGTTTTTTTTTTGAGATGGAGTCTCACTCTGCTGACCAGGCTGGAGTGCAGTGATGTGATCTTGGCTCACTGCAACCTCCACCTCCTGGGTTCAAGCAAGTCTCCTGCCTCAGCTGCCGGAGTAGCTGGGACTACAGGTGTGCACCACCACACCTGGCTTATTTTTGTATTTTTAGTAGAGATGGGGTTTCGCCAACCATGTTGACCAGGCTGATCTTGAACTCCTGACCTCAGGTGATCTGCCCGCCTTGACCTCCCAAAGTGCTGGGATTATAGGCATGAGCCACCGTGCCCGGCCCACCACATAGCTTTTTTTTTTTTTTTTTTTTTTTTTTTTTTTTTTTTTTTTTTTAAAAGACCAAGTCTCGCTCTGTTGCCAGGCTGGAATGCAGTGGCGCAATCTTGGCTCACTGCAACCTCCGCCTCATGGGTTCAAGTGATTCTCTTGCCTCAGCCTCCTGAGTAGCTGGGACTACAGGCGCCTGCCACCACACCTGGCTAATTTTTGTATTTTTAGTAGAGATGGGGTTTTACCATGTTGGCCAGGATGGTCTCAATCTCTTGACGTCGTGATCTGCCCGCCTCGGCCTCCCAAAGTGCTGTAATTACAGGCGTGAGTCACTGCACCCAGCCCTCATTTTCTATTTTTATTTTATTTTGAGACGGAGTCCCGCTCTGTTGCCCAGGCTGGAGGTGCAGTGGCATGATCTCGGCTCACTGTAAGCTCCACCTCCCTGGTTCACGCCATTCTCCTGCCTCAGTCTCCCAAGTAGCTGGGACTACAGGCGCCTGCCACCACGCCTGACTAATTTTTTGTATTTTTTTTTTTTTTAGTAGAGATGGGGTTTCACCACGTTAGCCAGGATGGTCTTGATCTCCTGACCTCGTGATACTCCCACCTCGGCCTCCCAAAGTGCTGGGATTACAGGCGTGAGCCACCGTGCCCGGCCTATTTTTACTTTTTCTTTTCTTTTTTTTGAGATGGAGTTTCGCTCTGTTGCCCAGGCTGGCATGCAGTGCCATGATCTTGGCTCACTGCAACCTCTGCCTCCCGGGTTCAAGCAATTCTCCTGCCTCAGCCTCCAGAGTAGCTGGGATTACAGGCACCCGCCACCATGCCTGGCTAAGTTTTTTTTTTTTTTTTTTTTTTTTTTGAGACAGAGTCTTGCTCTGTCACTGGGGCTAGAGTGCAGTGGCCGGATCTCAGCTCACTGCAAGCTCCGCCTCCCAGGTTTTACGCAATTCTCCTGCCTCAGCCTCCCATGTAGCTGGGACTACAGGCGCCCCCCACCTCGCCCAGCTAGCTTTTTGTATTTTTTTTTTTTTTTTTTTTTTTTTGAGACGGAGTCTTGCTCTGTAGCCCGGGCTGGAGTGCAGTGGCCAGATCTCAGCTCACTGCAAGCTCCGCCTCCCGGGTTTACGCCATTCTCCTGCCTCAGCCTCCGGAGTAGCTGGGACTACAGGCGCCCGCCACCTCGCCCGGCTAGTTTTTTGTATTTTTAGTAGAGACGGGGTTTCACCGTGTTAGCCAGGATGGTCTCGATCTCCTGACCTCGTGATCCGCCCGTCTCGGCCTCCCAAAGTGCTGGGATTACAGGCTTGAGCCACCGCGCCCGGCCTAGCTTTTTGTATTTTTTAGTAGAGACAGGGTTTCACCGTGTTAGCCAGGATGGTCTCGATCTCCTGACCTCATGATCCGCCCGTCTCGGCCTCCCAAAGTGCTGGGATTACAGGCTTGAGCCACCGTGCCCGGCCCCAATTTTTGTATTTTTGGTAGAGTCGAGGTTTCACCATCTTAGCCAGGCGGGTCTTGAACTCCTGACCTTGTGATGTGATCCACGGGCCTCGGCTTCCTAAAGTGCTGGAATTACAGGCGTGAGCCACCGTGCCTGGCGTAGCATCTTATTTTTTTTTTTTTTTTTTGAGACGGAGTCTCGCTCTGTCACCCAGGCTGGAGTGCAGTGGCCGGATCTCAGCTCACTGCAAGCTCCGCCTCCCGGGTTTATGCCATTCTCCTGCCTCAGCCTCCCGAGTAGCTCGGACTACAGGCGCCCACCACCTCGCCCGGCTAGTTTTTTGTATTTTTAGTAGAGACGGGGTTTCACCATATTAGCCAGGATGGTCTCGATCTCCTGACCTCGTGATCCACCCGTCTCGGCCTCCCAAAGTGCTGGGATTACAGGCTTGAGCAACCGCGCCCGGCCAAAAAATTCTTATTAATGGTTGGGAATGGTGGCTCACACCTGTAATCCTAGCACTTTGGGAGGGCAAGGCGGGAGGATCACTTGAGGTCAGGAGTTCAAGTTCAGCCTGGCCTACACTACTAAAAATACAAAAATTAACCAGGCACTGTGGTGGGCACCTGTAATCCCAGCTACTCAGGAGGTTGAGGCAGAATTGCTTGAACCCAGGAGGCGGAGGTTGCAGTGAGCCAAGATTGTGCCACTGCACTCCGGCTTGGGTGACAGAGCAAGACTGTCTCAAAAAAAAAAAAATTACTTTTTTGAGACGCAGTCTGGCTTTATCGCCCAAGTTGGAGTACAGCGGCTCAATCACAGCTTTTTTTTTTTTTTTTTTTTTTTGCGACGGAGTCTTGATCCTGGCTCACTGCAACTTCCACCTCCTAGGTTCAAGTGATTCTCCAGCCTCAGCCTCCCCAGTAGCTGGGATTACAGGCACCGGCCACCACTGCTGGCTAATTTTTGTATTTTTAGTAGAGACAGGGTTTTGCCATGTTGCCCAGGCTAGTCTCCAACTCCTGGGCTCAAGTGATGCACCTGCCTCAGCCTCCCAAAGTGCTGGGATTTCATTTGTTGTTTATATATATATACACACACACACACACACACATATATATATATAGAGAGAGAGAGATGGAGTCTCGCTGTGTTGCCCAGGCTGGAGTGCAATGGTGCAATCTCGGCTCACTGCAACCTCCGCCTCCCAGGTTCAAGCAATTCTCCTGCCTCAGCCTCCAGACTAGTTGGCATTACAGTCCCCACCACTACACCCGCCTAATTTTTGTATTTTTAGTAGAGAAGGGGTTTCTCCATGTTTGTCAGGCCGGTCTCCAATTCCTGACCTCAGGTGATCCACCTACCTTGCCTTCCCAAAGTGCTGGGATTACAGGCGTGAGCCACCGCGCCCGGCCTTGGCCTTATTATTTTTTAAGGCAGTCTTGCTCTGTCAGGCAGGCTAGAGTGCAGTGGTGCAATCACAGCCCACTGCAGCCTCGATGTCCTGGCCAAAGCAATCGTCCTGCCTCAGGCTCCCAAGTAGCTGGGGCCACAGGATTGCATCACCACGTTCCGCTCATTTTATTTTTTGTAGAGACAGGGTCTCTTACTTAGGCTGGTCTTGAACTCCTGGGCTCAACCAAGCCTCCTCCTCCCTCAGCCTCACAAAGCGCTGGCATTACAGGCGTGAGGCTCCGCGCCCGCCCCACACCCCACCTTATAACGTCATCTGAAATCACCACATAGGGCTCTCTCCTTCCCCTAGAACCAAGGGCTCCCTAGGAAACGATGCCAAGAGTCTAGCTCACTGTTCTATTCTCAGAGCCGCTGGCAGGCACTTAATACATATTTGAATGAATGTGTCTCCTCCGACTTTAAAAATGCCCCCACCGGGAGGTGCGTGGGAGATGTGGGGAGGCCGGAAACCACTTCTGCAGCTGCCCGTTCCCTTCCAGGCCCTGTCATGGGGTGGAACAGGGCCTCACTGAGCGGAGCCTTGGCCTGTGGGTCCCCTCCCCACGTTTCTTCCTCGGTGCAGGCTCGAAGGCAGGCAGCGTAAGCAGAGTCGGCTCCATGCGCAGAGCCCCAGGGGAGCGGCCCGTGCTAGGCTTGGCAGACCCCGCAGTGCACTTGACCAGGTGCCGGCCGCGGGCCCGGGGCCACTTCCGCTCTGCTCCTTGCTGATGTCACGGTGGAGGAGGAGGGGCACCCAGGCCACCGCTTTTCTCCCCCTGGACACGGAGCAGTTATTCTAGAACTTTTTCCCCTCCTGGCTCAGGAAAGTCAGATGGAAAAACCCTCTTGCCCTTAACCAGCTCATTTCCTGGCCAGCCGCCTCTTCCAGCGCCTGCCCCGGAAACCTCGCGACCTCGCGCGCCGCGCCCGCCACCGCCCCACGCACGGAACGCCCCGCGGCGCCGCCCGTCCGTGACGTCAGGTGGCGAGACTGTGACGTAACACACAAGGCGGCGGGCGGTGCCAGGGCGACCAGCCACGCGTCGCCATGGCAACAGCGGGCGGGGATGCGCGGGCGGCGGAAGCTCCGCCCCCGGGAGGGTGTGGAAACCGACTCCTTTCGCTGCCCGCGCGCGCCCCCGCGGCCACGCGCTTTCGGTGTACCCCGCGGTCAGCGGGCCAGCGGCCTCGTAGCGGCCGCAAAGCGCGGTGGCCGTCGCGCGGCGCCATCCGTTGTCGCAAAGCGGCGCGAGAGACGCCCGGCCGGGCGTTGGCCCCGCCCTGCGCTGTGACGTCTGCGGCGCGCGCCCCCGGCGCCGCGGCTGCGCAGTGGGGCGCGTATGGCCGCCGCCCCCCGCTGGCCGACGCTGGCGGCGTAAGGCGCGCGGGCCCCGGAGCGGGCGCGGCGGAGCGCGGCGAGCCCGGCGCCTCCAGTCCCGAACATGCGGAGGCCGGCCCAGGCGGCGCGGGAGCCGGAGCGGGGGCCCGAGCGGGCACCGGAGCCGGAGCGCGAGCGGGCGCGGGGTCCGGAGCGGGGGTCCGCGCTGCGCTGCTGAAGCCGGGCCGGCCGCCCAGACACTGCCCGCGGGCCCGGCCACGGCGGAGCCAAGGTAACGAAGCGCGCGCCCGCACCGGCCCCCACAACCCCTGCTCCCTGGCCGTCGGCGCCCCCAGTGACCCCTGGCGCCCCCGCCCCCACGCTCAGGGTTCATTGCCCCCCCCCTGCGCCCTGCCGACCCCGCACTCCGGACCCCAGCGCCCCCCACCCTGTCTAACCGCCCTTCACGCTGACCCCCCACACTCGGGGCCCCACCACCGCAACTCCTCGCTGACCCTTCAGTCGGGACCCCAGCGCCCCCAACCCCTCTGAACCCGCGCTCAGGACCTCCAGACACAGCCCCACGCTGACCTCCACACTCAGGAGTCTGCCTCCCCAGTGACTCTCACACTCCAGACCCTGCCCCCGCCGCTCCAGTGACTCCCCACTGTGCACCCCGGTGACTGCCGTGCTCCAACTCCCCTGCCCTCCGCTGAGCTTTTAGTCCGCACCCCACCTCCCGCTTTCTTCCCCCACCCAGGGCTCAAGCCCACCGCCCACTCACCCGTGTCCCTTATGCCTCCCCGCGTTCTGGTCTGCAGGCCCCTTCCCACCTGGCCCCATTGCCTACTCCTGTCTTGGCCTGGCCCCTCCCCACGCAGCTGTGTCCCAGTCCTCACTTTGTGGTCCTAAAGCTCTTGAGGGGGGAGAGCAGGGGAATGGTGGGGAGAGGAAGGTGGTCTGATCCGCAGGGACCTGTTGCGGCACTGCCTGGGAACTCCCGGCTGGGCTCGCTGCCCCCTCCCCCTTCCGCTGTGGCCACCGGCTTTGTTTTCCGGAAACGCACGGATCAGGGAGGGAGGGTGAGATGTCTGAACAGGGCCTGCGGTGGCCTCACCGATCCCCGATCCCCGCCTGGCTTCTCTCTCCCAACTTTCGTACGGGAAGACTTTCCCGTTGGGGGGCGTGGGGGCTGAGAGGACATTCGGGGACTGTTGCGTCTTGAGCCAGAATGGCTTTGGGACATCTGGTTCTTATTCCTGTGGCCTCCGGATGGCATTGTTTGTAGGAAGCGGGCCGGAGGGTTGTCTGTGTAGGTGGAGTCCAGCATCTTCTCCCCGTTATGCTCCACCGTGTGGCCCAGGGCTCCGGGGCCGTCCACACGGCCATGTGGTGGGGCTCTGCCTCCCCACCCCAGGACGTGCTGGAGCCTCCTTGGTGTTTCCTGGTTCCCGGAGGCCCTGGTAGTTCGTGGGTGAGGGAGCTGAGCAGGAAGGTACAAAGGCTCCCATCTGGAGGGAAAACCCAGGCGTCCCTCCGCGGAAAGGAGCTCGGATTAGGGAGGGGACTGGGGGTTGGGTGGCAGCTGGGGATGGAAGCACCCTGGGCCACTCTGCCCTGCACAGCCCGGCCCAGCCTGGGGTGCCTCTGTGCAGAGGACAGACTAGACTGTGTGACAGGGCCCCCAGGTTTGCAAGGGGGAAGTTCGCGGTTGTCACCGGTACTTTGTTTTGTTTTCTCCTGTATCTCCACCAAAACGAAACGCTCTGAAACGCTCTGGGCTGGGCTGACTGATGAGTTTCCCAGGCACGCGCACGCCTGCCTTGACGTCTCTAGGGCCCAGAGTGTTTTGCTCAGCCCCCCACGGTGAGCTCTGAGAGCCGCTCCTGCACAGATGGGAGGGAACTGGAGACCTGCGTGCAGGGGAGCGGGGTCTGGACAGGGTCCCAGTGGAAGGGCCAGGTCTGGGGGTGAGAGGCCACTCCTATGTTCTGCAGGACTGTGCGGTGGGCAAATGGGGTGAGATGTCAGAGGAGCTGTCTTTGCTCCCTTCACCCCGGTGGGAGGCAAAACCCCAACTGGTCTGTAGTGCTGTCGGACCTCCTTGTGTGTAAAGGGGCTTCCTGTCTGATTTGATCCTGTCTCGTTCCTTTGAAGGGGATGAGGGACCAGCACCTCAGTGCCTGGACTCTGGGCAGATCCGGGAGCCAGGCCGTTTGCAGGACGGCCTGTGATGGTGCAGCACTTGGTGCGGATGGATTTTGTGGAATTGCTGATTCGGGTTTCTTCTTTTCTTCTTCGCCTCCTTTGTAATGATACAGTAATTACTCTGGGCTACAAAGGAAGTAGGTGAGGGTTTTTTTAATTGAAAGTTCCTGTTGCTCATCGGAAGCTTAGGGGAAGCCAGTACACCAGCCATTAATTTGGGGATTGGGGTAGTCCTGTTGGTGTGCCAGGCACGGTGGGGGGACACTGTGTCTGTGGGGACTGGTTGGGGGGGTCAGTGCACGCCCGAGAGGCAGGCCCTAGCCCCCCAGCAGATGTGTCTGCAGAGCCACTGGGACAGACCGAAGCTGAGCTTAGGGACAGTCGGGATTGCCCTGGGGTATCTGGAGTGATGTTGCCTCCTTTCTGCATCCCCATCGAGCTGCCTCAGCCCCCCGGGGGCTCATGGTCCGTCAAGGCCTTGACTGAGGCCTGGCGGAGGGCAGGTGGTGGGTGGAGACAGCGCTCTGGGTGCTGTTGAGGCCCAGGGCCGGTCACAGACTGGCAGGGGCTGCGGGCCTCGGGTGGCAGTGGGCAGGCTGGCGTGTGGGGCTGGCTGACTTTCTCTGAACCCAGAGGACACAGGGCCTATGTGAAGGAGGCCCTGGCCCGAGTCCTGGTTAGTGTTGCGGTGGTGGCGGGCAGCTGTGGGCTTTGTCCTCAGGTCAGCCTCAAGTCCCGTGTCCAGCTAGGGCTCAGTGGCTGCGCGCGTGCTGGATCGAGCTCTGGTGTCAGGCATGCCAGGTCTGCCTCCCCCGCCCCACAGATCTGCGGATGCTCCGCTGGCAGCCACGCGAGAGAACCTGTTGGTTGGCGGCCTCTGGACAAGGCCGTCTGAGTGAGGCCTGCAGTCTGGAGGCTCCCCAGGTTGGGAGGCTCCGCGTCTGCCTCTTCCTCATTTTGAAGTTCTCGTGGGGCCGGTGCTCTGGGGCTTCCTGGGAAGTGGGTGGAGCGCCCATTTTACAGATGAGGAAGTCGAGGCCTACTTGGCCTCCTTGGGTAGAGGAGGAAGTGGTGGTTACTGACTCCCACACCTGTGCTCCTCTGGTTACCCGCTGTGCCAGTGGGAGCAGTGACAGCGAGGGGTGGTGGCCCTGCGGGCAGAGGATGGGCCTCACCACCTTTCCCATCCTCTCTACCGGCTCTGGGTCCAGGGGACTGTGCTGTCCCTGTGACTGGCACATGGATGCAGCCGTCTGCTGGATGGGTCTGTCCAGGAACTGGACTAGCCTGGCGGCGTGGGGCGTATCCCTTTGTGCCACCTCAGCCCCTTTGTGCCACCTCAGCGAGGGCTCAAAGTGAGGGGCTGGGAACACCAGAATGAGGCTCGGGGGTCCCAGACCAGGGCGGGCCCATCGCTATTTATTCATTTATTTATTTAGAGATGGAGTCTCGCTCTGTTGCCCAGGCTGGAGTGCAGTGGCACGATCTCAGCTCACTGCAACCTCTGCCTCCTGGGTTCAAGCGATTCTCCTGCCTCAACCTCCTGAGTATCTGAGATGACGTGTACCACCACTCCTGGCTAATTTTTTTGTATTGTTTTAGTAAAGATGGGGTTTCACCATGTTGGTCAGGCTGGTCTCAAACTACTGACCTTGTGAGCCACCGCGCCTGGCCTATTTATTTATTTTTTTGAGGCGGAGTCTCATTCTGTAGCCCAGGCTGGAGTGCAGTGGCGCGATCTTGGCTCACTGCCACCTCTGCCTTTTGCATTCAAGCGATTGTCCCACATCAGCCTCCTGAGTAGCTGGGAAGCGCCACCGCACCCGACTAGTTTTTGTATTTTCAGTAGAGACGGGGTTTCTCTATGTTGGCCAAGCTGGTCTTGAACTCCTGACCTCAGGTGATCCACCCGCTTCAGCCTCCCACATAGCTGGGATTATAGGTGTGAGCCCCTGCGCCCAGCCCTGTCGCTATGTAAAAGGCAGAGGAAATCTAAGAGGTTTTTTGTTGTCTCCAGCGATGTTTCGTTGATGCGTGATTGCCCTTTGGATCCTTGAAGAAAGTTGTGCTTCAAGGTAATCCTTCAATTATCTGGAAACTTTGACCCTCTGGAGTGAGGCACCCCAAGTCCTGGTCTGGATTCGTGGACAGAGTCCCCGCCTGTGAGGCCTCATGGCCAGTCCTGCCCCCTTGGCCATGGTGCTGTGGGCTGTGTTGCCGGCGGGACCCGCCCTCCTTAGGGACTTTGTTTCCCCGGTGACTCCAGGATGCTCATGTCATCTGCGATGACCTCTGCCCCTTCCCATCTGACCTCCATCCCCAAGAAGGATGGCAAGTGTGTGAGGGCTTGTACTGTCTGCGGCGGCTGTGCCCCTCAGGCTTCTGCTCCAGTGGTCCTGGGGCCGGGCGGCTGGCGCCGATGCCCAGGCTCTGCCTGTGGTCAGTTCCCAGGACGGGACCAGCATGAGGACAGGGCCTGGCCCGTGTCTGCCTCTGACTTGCTGGGTGTGCCTTTGAGTTCCTCTGAGGGTGGGTGCGCTGAGGGGGTTCCAGCCAGAGCCCTGGAGCCTGCAGGTGGGCTGGGCCGAGGCTTGTGGCCTCAGGGGTGGTGTGCGTGTGCCCTGGCGGCGTCCGCACAGGTGTGTACATGCCGTGCCATCACGCTGGTCAGGCCTGTACGCTGCGGAGAGGGGTGCTGTGTGGGATTCGCTGCCTGCGTCCTGGGTGTACCATGGCTGTCCTGTTGGAAGTGGTCAGGGACCTCCGCTGCCCCTTGGACCTCGCCCGTGGCCTGGGTGACAGAGCGAGACTCCCTCTCAAAAAAAAAAAAAAAAAATTAACGATCCCATCACACTGACCCAGCTCACTGTTCTCTTACCAGCCTTATTTGGGTATGGTCCTCAGAGCATGAGCCACTTTTTTTGCTCGAAACATAATCCACATTCGGTAGAATTCAGTGACGTGTGCACATAAGTGATTTTTGTACAGCTGACCCTTGAGCAGGGTGGGGTTTAGGGCTCCAGCCCCTCATGCAGTAAAATACCCTCGTGTAGCTTTCGAGTCCTCCAGACTCTGCTGCCCACAGCCTGCTGGTGACCGGAGGCCTTGGGAGGACATGCGGTCCATGCTCACACGCCTCGTGTATTGTGTTAGGTGCTGCGTTCTCATAGTGAGGGAAGCTGGAGACCAGAACGTGTCGAGAAAAGCATAAAGAAGATAGACCCTGTTTGCTCTCCGCGCAGTGGAAGTGACGCTCGGGGAAGCCTCTGTCCTCGTCGTGTTCACGTTGAGGGCTGAGGAGGGGAGGGTGGGTCTCGCTCTCTCGGGTGGCAGAGTGGGAGGGAGCCAGGAGAGGCCGGCGCCCTCAGGGCAGCCTTTATCGGGAAAAATCCGCGTCCGAGTGGACCTGTCAGTTCAGACCCGCCGTGGACAAGGCTCCTGTGTGTGTGCAGCCACCACCTCTTATTCCAGAGCGTTCTCATCACCTGCAAAGGGAGCCCCGGCCCTTTCAGCAGCCAGCCTTCCACACCGTCCTTTCTAGAACCTTCCCACCTTCCCAGATTGAGACGCTGTCCTCGTGAAACGTTCACTCCCTTGCCCTCTCCAGCCCCTGGCACCCCCATCCTACTTTCTGTCTCTGTGACTCTGAGGGTTCTAGGGACCTCCTGGGGTGGAATCACACAGGCCGAGACCTTGCGTGTTTGGCGTCTCTCACTGAGCCAAGTGGCCCGCGTCCGAGCCTCGCTCCTGTTCGTGGCTGAGTCGTGTTCCGGTGCGTGGCTGGCCACGCGCTTATTTCCGTGATGGATGTTTGCGTGGCATCCGCGTGTGGTGGCTGCGAGCAACCGTGTCCGGTTCCCGCATGGCCGCGTGGTGGTTCTCGGGCGGTCGTCTAGCGGTGGAACCGCTGGTCACACGGCCTCTCCGGGTTGGACCGTCTGAGAAGCCGCCGACCGCCATCCATAGCACCTGTACTGTTTGTCCCCTGCCGGGTTTTGGGGACCGGATCTCTGCACGGCGACGACCGCCCCCCTCCTCTTGCAGGGACCTGGTTTCTCCGGCGTTTCTCCCGTCCTCAGGCCGGACGCTCCTCTGGCCTGCAGGGCCTCAGAGACTCCGCTGTCCTGATCCCCACGCCGTCTAGAAAGCCAGGGGTCCTGCAGGTGCCTGGTGTCCCCGCTACCGTGGCAGGCACAGGGCCAGATCTTGCACCCTGTGACGAGCACGGGCAGTGGGACCGACAGATGGATGTGCTGCCCATGACCTTCGCCACAGCAAGTTCAGAGGCCGGGGGCATCCACTGTCCGTAGAGTGACCGACAGGCCCCGGCCCCACAGGATCATCCAGGTGGCCCTGGCCTTTCTTTTTTTTTGAGACGGAGTCTCGTTCTGCCGCCCAGGCTGGAGTGCAGTGGCCGGATCTCAGCTCACTGCAAGCTCCGCCTCCCGGGTTCACGCCATTCTCCTGCCTCAGCCTCCCGAGTAGCTGGGACTACAGGCGCCCGCCACCTCGCCCGGCTAGTTTTTTTTTGTTTTTTTTTTGTTTTTTTGTTTTGTTTTTTTGTTTTTTTGTTTTTTGAGACGGAGTCTCGCTCTGTCGCCCAGGCTGGAGTGCAGTGGCGCGATCTCGGCTCACTGCAAGCTCCGCCTCCTGGGTTTACGCCATTCTCCTGCCTCAGCCTCCCGAGTAGCTGGGACTACAGGCGCCCGCCACCTCGCCCGGCTAGTTTTTTTTTTTGTTTGTTTGTTTTTTGTTTTGTTTTTTTGTTTTTTTGTTTTTTGAGACGGAGTCTCGCTCTGTCGCCCAGGCTGGAGTGCAGTGGCGCGATCTCGGCTCACTGCAAGCTCCGCCTCCTGGGTTTACGCCATTCTCCTGCCTCAGCCTCCCGAGTAGCTGGGACTACAGGCGCCCGCCACCGCGCCCGGCTAATTTTTTGTATTTTTAGTAGAGACGGGGTTTCACCGTGGTCTCGGATCTCCTGACCTTGTGATCTGCCCGCCTCGGCCTCCCAAAGTGCTGGGATTACAGGCGTGAGCCACCGCGCCCGGCTTTTTTGTATTTTTTAGTAGAGACGGGGTTTCACCGTGTTAGCCAGGATGGTCTCGATCTCCTGACCTTGTGATCCGCCCATCTTGGTCTCCCAAAGTGCTGGGGGCCCTGGCCTTTCAAGACCACAAAAATCAATGCTTATTTACTTATTTATTTATTTATTTTATTTTATTTTTTTGAGATGGAGTCTCACTCTGTGGTCCAGGCTGGAGTGCAGTGGCGCGATCTCCACTCACTACAAGCTCCGCCTCCTGGGTTCACGCCATTCTCCTCCTGCCTCAGCTTCCCGAGTAGCTGGGACTACAGGCGCCCGCCAGCACGCCTGGCAGATTTTTTGTACTTTTAGTAGAGACGGGGTTTCGCCATGTTAGCCAGGATGGTCTCGATCTCCTGACTTCGTGATCCGCCCGCCTTGGCCTCTCAAAGTGCTGGGATTACAGGCGTGAGCCACCAACGCCCGGCCATCAGTGTTTATTTTTATTTTATTTTATTTTATTTTTTTGAGAAGGAGTCTTGCTCTGCCGCCCAGGCTGGAGTGCGGTGGCCAGATCTCAGCTCACTGCAAGCTCCGCCTCCCGGGTTCACGCCATTCTCCTGCCTCAGCCTCCCGTGTAGCTGGGACTACAGGCGCCCGCCACCACGCCCAGCTACTTTTTTGTATTTTTTAGTAGAGACGGGGTTTCACCGTGTTAGCCAGGATGGTCTCGATCTTCTGACCTCGTGATCCGCCCATCTCGGCCTCCCAAAGTGCTGGGATTACAGGCTTGAGCCACCGCGCCCGGCCCAGTGTTTATTTTTAAGTAGCAAAAGAGAGCCCAGCAATGTCGGAGAGCTTGAACGTTACAGCAACATCTGAAGAAGGCGTTCTTTCCCAAACCTCAGATTCTAGGAGATGAGTACTGTCCGCTTTTCAGGGAAAATTGTCCAAGACTCCCCCGAAGACAGGAGGGGGTGCGCTTAGAAACAGCCAAAGCCTCCTTCCATGTCGGGACGGACGGGTCTTCCTGGGCTGGCCTGGCCTAAATCCACTGCCGCCCACCAAACACGAAGGCGCCTTCTCGTGCCCCAGAGGCCACCAGCGCCCGTCCCCACGGCCTCCCTCCCGCCAGCGTCAGGCGGGGCCTGGCCTCTGGAAGGGAGGTGTCACCTGCTCTGGGGCATCTAGGAGGGAGGGGCTGTGGGAGTTTTGCTGGACACCCTCCAGGTGGGGCTATGGGGGCATTGTGGCGGCGTGTGTTGGAAAGTTTTGGGTGAGCTGGGCGTGTGTTTGCCTTGGTGCCCCCCCAGGTCCCTGGGTGAGCCATGTGCCCAGTTTTCAGGGGAGACCGTGGGGGTCAGAGAGCTGGCCAGGCGGGTGGTCTGTGTCTGTCCCCTGCTGTTGAAATGAGGGGAGGCAAGAGGAGACACCGTGTGCCTGGGGAGGCAACATTTTCTGCCATTTGGCCGATTTATAAAAATCAAAGATGGGGGCCTTCTGGGACCATGTGATGTCTTCCAGTTCAGACCCTGCCAGATCCTGAGGCTGGCCGCTTGTGTGCCCTTGGTCCTCCAGGGCTCCCTGAGAGGGCAGCGCCAGCTGTGTTGTGTATGATGGGACGGGGGTCCCAGTTGGGGGGTGCAGCCTCCCAGTGGGCCAGGACGGGGGATGCTTGGGTGTCCCCAGGATTCGCAGGCTGGGCGGGAGGAAGCAGAGTCCACCTCCCCACCCTCCTCTTCTCTGCTGTTTCTGACTCAACATCGTGAAACATGACATTAAGCTGAGACTTGGTGAGACTGGGGCCACCCTCATTTCCACATAAGGCCGCGTTTCTGTTTACTGGGGGCTAGGACTTGGCATGTCATTTTGGGGGATAGCCCAACCCTTCTGTGTGAAAGGGGTTGTGGTGGTCACTGCAGGACAGCAAGGACACGCTGGCTCCTCCGTGGGCGGTGAGTGCAGGGCTGGACGAGGGCCCAGGGGGCAGACGCTAGTACACTGATAGTGTGTGTGTTGTCTGCGGCCTCTGGGCACTGAGACTGCCCGGGTGACAGAGGGTGCAACGCTTCCATGTGTTCAACCTTCTTTTTTGTTTGTTTCTTGAGACAGAGTCTTCCTGTCGCCAAGGCAGAGTGCAGTGGTGCCATCTCGGCTTAATGCAGCCTCCAGGAGGTTCAAGCGATTCTCCTGCCTCAGCCTCCCGAGTAGCTGGGATTACAGGCGCCCACCACCACACCCAGCTAAATTTTATATTTTTAGTAGAGACAGGGTTTCACCATGTTGGCCAGGATGGTCTCAAACTCCTGACCTCAAGTGATCCTCCCACCTCGGCCTCCCAAAGTGTACATATCCTTTTAATAACAATATATTTGACGATGATTTAAAAAAGCCACTCCCTGAAAGTCCTTAATAAAAGCTGAAGTGAATACAGGCCTGACTCTTAGGCGCACGGGCCTAGCAGTCATCGCTCGGTGCACAGGGCCAGGAGCCGAGTTGTGAGGGACTGGATGGAGGCCAGGAGATGGCAAAGACCTGGGCAGCTCCCCAGGACCAAGCTCTCGCCTGGGGCTCCCTGGGGAATGAGGCCGAACCTCGCTGTGCCCTCCACTCTGCAGCCCTCGTGGGGATCATCGCAGAGGCAGGAGCCGGCGACCAAGGTGACTGCCTTCGGGTGGAGGGAAACCAGGGTGGGACATCACCCATTGGCTCCCACGCTGTGAGGGGAAAAGGCACTCCAGTCTGGGCGACAGAGTGAGACTCCATCTGGAAAAAAAAAAAAAAAGAAAAGGAAATGTAGAAACGCAGCCCACCCAGGTTTTCCATGGCTGTTTGTGGTTACGCTTCTGGAAGGACCAGTGTCCTCCCAGATCTAGCAGGATTCCGATGGGAGCCACCCAGGGTCCCTAGGGTCCCACCCAGCCCCGGGACCTGCCGTGGGAGTTTTCCTTCCTGGTGGGGTGCCTGACTCTGCCTGAGTGCTTCCCCCCGCTGTCTGTGGCACCACCTGGGGCCAGGGGACCCCTGCCCCCCTGGCAAGACCGGGTCAGCTCTGCCCCCGGGCCAGGGTGCAGGAACCAGAACTGAGGCTGAGGCGGAGCAGGGTTGCCGTGCGGGCCTGTGCGCCGTGCGGGCCTGTGCGCCGTGCGGGCCTGTGCGGGCCTGTGCGGGCCTGTGCGCCGTGGGGGCCCGTGCGCCCTGCGGGCCTGTGCGCCGTGGGGGCCTGTGCGTCGGTGTTCTCACTTCCCCCAGAGTCTCGAAGGCCGTCTTTGTGATGGATTTGATGCAAATGTGTCCCCTTTGCTTTTGTTGATGGTGTCTGAGGCCCTGGAGTCCATGGCAGCCGCGCCTCCCTTTGCATAATCTGAATTTTGGGAAAATTGCCCCTATGTGGAGAAGTTGCAGGGAGAGTGCCCTCCGCCAAGGCTGCCAGTGGGATGTGCAGCTCTGGGTGAGGGCCAGCTTTTCCCTGGAGTCAGCTCCGCCCGTGGCCCTCACCTGTGGTCTGTGCCATCACCAGGGCAAGGCTGACCTCCTGTGGGATAGGGGTCCCTGTGCAGCCTCGCCGCCTCCCCGCCACTCCCCAACAGGGTCCAGTCCCAGCTGCCATTGCGCAGCCTCGCCCCCTCCCCCAGTCAGGGTCTGTCCAGGCCGCCGTGCTGTGGTTGCTCATGGCCCTCCTGTGCTCTTTACCTGGGTCCTTGCCTTTGCTGATGGTGGCCTGTGACGGCTCAGCCGCGTTCTCGGAGGCCGGCTCTCCTCATGGGCATCTCTGGTGCAGTCGGTGTGGTGAGGTTGGCTTCTGCCGTGGACGAGGCCTTTTCGTGGTGATGACAGTCGCCCTCGGTCTGGTCTCCACAGTGCTGTGAGGACTGGCCCCGCCCGGCCCCGGCATTCACTCCTCAGCCTCCTCCCGTGGCGTAGGCAGCTTCCCTTTTCTCCCTGATTTGTGGGGTGTTTCTCTTTTGCAGCCAATGCGTTAAACCCATTGCCGGCCTAGGTCAGCCTGCGGTTGGTTTGTCCCGGCCGCGGCAGCTCCTGGGCTCTTCTGTTTTGGAGGGCGCCCTTCTGTCTGCCCTGTGTCACCGGGCTGGGCCTGGTCCCGCTCTGCTCTCCCCTGGGACTGGAAGTATGTGCTGCCCTGGTGTTCGGGGGCTCGTGGGTCCTGGGGCGCTGCAACTCCGCATTCTCTTTCCTTGGGGTGCAGATGAATCAGGGTGGCGGGGGACCGAGCCCACGGTGGCCAGCCCCTGCGGCCCCAGGTCAGAGGGCAGGGCCAGCCTGGATGGCGCTGCCCAGAAGGGGCCACGGCCGGGTCCACATGAGTCTAGGTGTCTCTGAGGGCACTGGGACGGGGGTGGCCTGCACCTGCCCAGCCCAGCGAGGTCCCTGGCCTCCCCTCAGCTTTTCCCTGGGCTCTGGGCTAAGGGCTGTGCGGTGATGTCAGTCCAGGGACTGTGACATCACTGAGTGGAGACAGTCAGAGAAGGGGGCTGCCAGGGCCCTCCCCAGGGAACTGGCCCTGGGCCCAGACCAGATGGAGGACCCCGAGAAGAACAGGGCAGGTAGAGGCCTGAGGCCAGGGCTGGGGAAGGGGGTGGGAGCTGACAGGGAGGGCCGGCTCTGGCCCAGAGCCGGCCATGAGAGCAGCCCCTGTGGGGATGGCTGCAGTCCCGTTTGGTGCCCGGGAGCCATCCTTGGTGTGTGACCCTGAGCCGGCGCTCTCCCGTTGGGTTGGAATTGTGGCCGTGTGGGTTGGGTGGAGGCTGAGTGAGGATCAGCGTCCCCTTCTCCCTCCCCGAGATCATTGCTCTTCGCTGTGGCCCTCAGGCGTGGCAGGACAGGCCCCCAACCCGCAGGCCTGCATGGGCACGGTGGGTGCCCGGCCTTCACATCCCTGCTTCCTTTTAGGCCCCGGCCTTGTCTGGCTTCCCTCGGGCACCCCCTGGGGTTCGGAGCACCCCAGGAGAGGCCAGGCTCTTCTTCCTTGGTGACGGACGGGTGCTGGGCCCCGACCGAGTGGTGACTGCCTCCTGGGAGTGGTCTGCGCCCTCAGAAGCGGCTGAGTCTTGGGGTGGCGGCTCTTGTTTGTAGGGGCATGGGGAGCTGGGTACCCGCCCTGTGCCCATGGACCGTGGCCCAGGGTGGCAGCCCTGCCTGTCCTCTTGACTGCACTCCTGCTGCTGTGAAGGCCTCAGGCACAGGCAGTGACTGTCAGGGCCAGTCCTGAGGTGGGGGACATGGGCTGGGGGCCACTGTGGGCAGCAGGTGTGCAGGCAGCGCTCCCGTTTTGCACTGGGCTGCCCTCCACCCGCTGCAGGTCACTGCCCCCACTGAGGCTGAGGCAAGACTTCGCGGGGTGGGCGTGTATCTGGGCGAGGCTCTGCGGGGTGGGGCGGTGCCCAGGGCAGGGGTTTCTCCATCCGTGTCAGGCTTAGGGCGTGTGTGGCTGGGCTCTCCCTCTGCTGTCTGCCCGTGACCCCCTCACAGGGGCTGTCGTGAGGTGCTTGGAGGCGTGATCCAGCCCTGAGTGTGCCAGGGAGTGTGAAGTGGACACCCGTGCCACTCCTGTCACCGGAGGAGGCTGCTGCCCGCCCCGGGCTCCATCTGCAAAGTCGGGTGTGCATCTGTGTGGCTTCCTGGCCCTAGTGCTCAGCTCTGCAGGGCACAGTGGGGTTTGCTTCCGGCCCTGAGGCTGGTCACAGGGAGGCTGGTGCTCGTCCAGGGACCCAGAGAGAAAGCAGCAGCCCCAACCTGCCTGGGCCGCAACACCCAGGACCACTGTATCAGAACAGACGCCAGCGGGGCAGCCTGCTTGGTGGCCGGGTGGAGCGGGGTCGGCACACAGCCTGGGCCGGCCTTCACCCCAGCTCCCAACGGTGTTGCGTCCCTGAGTGCAGGGCCTGCCCCTTTCTCATCCTCCTGACTCCAGGTCATGGGGCAGGGGTGCCGCGAGCCTCTCTGGGAGCCAGGACCTGAGAGGTGATGGTCACCACCCAGACGAGGGGCCGGGGGTCACACAGGGAGGCTTCCAGGGGATGCCAGGAGCAGTGGGGCCCTAGACCCAGCAGTGGGTGGACCCAGCAGGGCCGTGCCCATGTTGGAGGTTCTCGGGGGTGGGGCTTGTCATCTGCAGCTGGGATGGGAATTGGTGAAAAGCCGGAACACACAGAGCTGAGTCAAGATCAGACAGCGAGGTGGCAGCACCTGTGGTCCCAGCTATTCGGGAGGCTGAGGCCGGAGAATCGCTTGAACTCGGGAGACGGAGGTTGCAGTGAGCTGAGATTGTGCCAGGGCACTCCAGCCTGGGCGATGGAGCTAGATCCTGTCTCAAAAAACAGAAGACCATGGGTCCCAGCCCTCGAGGCCGCTCTGTACTCGGACCCGGCAGCTGTGGCTGCGGCACAGGTGCCCACCCTGAGGCCTCGGCTGTTTCAGTGGTTGGTGTTGACCCTCCACGGAGGGGCTGAGTGGGGCGTGTTCAGTCCCATCTGGGTGGCCTGAGTGTTGGGGATGGGAGACTGTTTTTTTGTTTCTGTTTTTTGGTTTTTGAGATGGAGTCTCGCTCTGTCGCCCAGGCTGGAGTGCAGTGGTGCGATCTCAGCTCACTGCAAGCTCCGCCTCCTGGGTTTACGCCATTCTCCTGCCTCACCCTCCCGAGTAGCTGGGACTACAGGTGCCCACCGCCATGCCTGGCTAATTTTTTTTTATTTTTAGTAGAGACGGGGTTTCACTGTGTTAGCCAGGATGGTCTCGATCTCCTGACCTTGTGATCCCAAAGTGCTGGGATTACAGGTGTGAGCCACCGCGCCCGGCCATCACTCATGGTTTCTTAGCAGAAGGAACTGACCATGCTAGCGGCTCACCTGGAAGAGAGAAGGAGGGAGAAGGTGGGGGATTCTGCAGAGGGAAGGCTGGTGGTGGTGCCCGCCTTTGACGGCCGTGTCCTGATGCTGTGTGGCTTAAACGGTGCCACCCGGAGATTGGTGGGCGGGATTGGGCCTCTGGGTGCCCCCAGCTGTGGGAGCGGGTGTGGCAGGGATGGCTAGAAAGAAAAGCAACCTGGACGCAGGCCCCACCTCCCTCCTGGCAGCCCCACAGGCTCGAGGCCACTGTGTCAGGAGGGCTAGCCTAGATGGAGAGCAGGCGAGTGGTCCCGCGCCCAGGAGGGGGCCTTGCCCAGCCTGGAGGCCACAAGGATGAGAAGCAGTGTGTGCCCGGGAGGTCACGTGGGCACCACAGACGGAAGTGGAGCTGGGGGAGAGATGTCTCGGGATGCACCAGGCACTCTTGCAAACCAAGTGGTGAGCAGAGAGCAGCCTGGAAGAGAAGGGGGGCTGCCCCGAGCAGCTTGGGTGGCCGGGCGTGTGGGAGACCTTGGGTTTGCTGTTAGGAGGGACAATGAACGCAGGCGCCTCCGTCTCCACTTCGTGTCCGTCCTCACTGAGGGAGCCGAGCAGATGCCTTTGCCCCTGCAGGTCCCCCATGTCCCCTCACCTGGGGCGCGTTCCACACGCCAGGCCCCTTTCACAGCTCACCACACAGGCAGAAACTGGAGGGTGCTCAGGACCCCGAGTGACTGCGGACGTGGGCACAGAGGGGCCTCTGAGGGTGCCTGGTCGCATCTGAGCAGCTACCGGATCTCCCATGGAGACACCCCGGGGTGGGTGCCCAGTGGGTGCTGTGTGTGTGGCATGGCCACTGGTGAGGGCCCCCTGGGGCTCTGGGGCACACAGCAGAGCCAGCCTCTTGTCACTACGTGCTTCCCCTGTGTGCAGGGAGAGGTTGGAGGCACGTGCCCGTCTTGTCTGGAAGCCAGGTGTTGGGACGCGTCCTGACGACGGCCCGGCCCACTTCCTGACGGGGCACCTGAGGATCGTCGGTGGCTGAGCAAGGGGCTCCTCCCGAGTGGGTCCGGGGGCCGCGGAAGCACAGCGCAGCCTGCCCTGCCTGCAATTGAGGGGCGATTGGGACTCCCACCGCCTCTACCAAAGCCTGTGCCCCTGATGTCTGTCGAGAGCACGGCTTCCTCCTTGGCAGTTCCGAGGCCACTGGGCCTCACTTGGTCCTTTCTGGGCCCCAAGTGTGTATGTTGGGGGAACAGGAGCCTGGCAGGGCCGTGCTGAGGGCTCAGCAGTGGGGGCTGCGGGGTTGGTGCTCCAGGGCGGGAGAGCTGCCCGGCTCCTGCCAGGTGTCGAGAGGGCCTCAGCTCTCCCAGGCACTGTCTCCCCTCCCAGGGCCGCAGCGGCTGGTGTTGAGTGTGGGTATGAGCTGTGGCTCCGGGTCCTGAGCGTCCCCCCCGACGTGGCTTCCTGGTCTGCGTCTCTGTCCTCTCCCAGTGAGAGTTGATTTTTGTGTTAATAACTGAGGTGTGACGCTCGGGCAGTACCCGCTAGCTGTGTAACTCACACAGCTCGGTGCCTTTAGCTCTTCACGAGGCCGTGGCTCCATCCGTGCCGTCTGATAGAGGAAACTTTGATCCTCACGGCGAGAAGGGATGGATTTGTTTTCCTCGTGAAGTCGGTGGCGTTTGCTTTTCAGGTTCCGCTTGGTGGCCTCCAGCCTCTTGTCCTCAGCGAGGGTTTTGGCGGCTCCCTCTCCAAGGTCTGAGTGTCCCCACTCGCTTGTCTGGAAAGGGGCCGGAGCTCTGGGGCTCGCAGCGAGAGTGGGCGCGACGTCTTTTCCTGACGCGGCATCGGGGTGTCTCAGCTGCCTGGACACCTGCCTGCGGGGGTAGCACAGACCCTATAGGCAGCGGCTCGGCCCCCAGCACCCGCCCCCCTTTTAATGCCACCCTGGGTCCCCCAGCACCGGCCCAACCTTTAATGCCACCCTGGGTCCCCACACCCCTGGCTACACATTGCGGCTCCCACGACCCTTGTTTGGGTACACGGTCCTCCAGCAGGACTCTCAGAACTGGGGAGTGAGACTTTGTTCCCTGCTGTTGTAAAGGGCATAACCTGGGAGAAGCCAGGCGGACAGAAGCCCCCACCCGTGTCCAGGGACCCACGTAGGGGTCCGGAGCTCCCCTGTCCTCCCTAAGTGCCAGTCCTGACCCTCCCACAGCAGAGGGTCTTCCCGCAGGGGCTTGTAGGAAGAAAAGGCGTCCTGCTGCTTAGGAGATAGGTGCGTCCGGGACCTGGGGCCTTCTCGCACTCAGCCCACAGGAAGACCCCCTGGACGGCGCCTGCCCCTTCCTCGCTCCCCACCCTGCTTCTGCACGCACTCCCCCGAGATGGCCCCATGTCCTGCTGCTTTCTGGCAGGGGAGAGCTGAGGCCTGTGTGTCCAGGACGCTGCCTCTTGCGCAGTCTCCATCCCTAGTCGAGAAAGGCAGGCAGTGTGGCGCGAGCAGGCTGGCCTCGGGCAGGGGTGCCTCCTGGGCAGTGTCCCCTCGGGATGTTTGCCGTATGGGATCTCACAGCCGGCTCTGACGGTCTGTGTGTGTGTGTCTGTGTACTTGCATGTGGTTGTGCTTTCTTGCGGGATGGAGAATCTAACAGTAGGCGGGGTACGGTGGCTAACAACTGTGATCCCAGCACTTTGGGAGGCTGAGGCGGGCGGATCACTTGAGGTCGGGAGTTTGAGACCAGCCTGGCCAACGTGGCGAAACCTTGTCTCTACCAAAAATACAAAAAATTAGCCGGGCGTGGTGGTACATGCCTGTAATCACAGCTTACTTGGGAGGCTGAGGCAGGAGAATCACTTGAAACCGGGAGGCGGAGGCTGCAGTGAGCCGAGATCGCACCACTGCACTCCAGCCTGGGCGACAGAGCGAGACTCTGTGTCAAAACAGAACAAAACAAAATGCAGGCACAGACATTTCAGTGCCCCCCTCCTGCGGGCGCCCCCCTTCCTGCGGGCGCCCCCCTTCCTGCGGGCGCCCCCCTTCCTGCGGACGCCCCCTCCCTGCGGGCGCCCCCCTCCCTGCGGACGCCCCCTCCCTGCGGACGCCCCCTCCCTGCGGACGCCCCCCTTCCTGCGGACGCCCCCCTTCCTGTGGGCACCCCCTTCCTGCGGGCGCCCCCCTCCCTGCGGACGCCCCCTCCCTGCGGATGCCCGCTCCCTGCGGGTGCCGCGAGGGTTTCCAGAAGAAGGAGAGTGTTCCCATGCTGGCAGCTCATCCAGGTGTGGGCCGGTGTGCGTCGGGGCACGGGCGGGGGGAGGCGCTGGGCTCCAGTTTATCTCCTGTGGATGCATCACTCCTCCATGGTGGTTCTCTGTGCAAGTCCCCCTGTCCGCCCCGTTGGCAGCCGCAGTGGAAGGACAGATGGACGGGCTGTGACTGGGACAGCCCAATGTGACCCCAGCCCCAGCTGTCACGGTTGTGGCATTCTCGCTATTCCCTGTGGCTCTCGTGGCTGTGGAGGGGCGTGGATGGGGCGGTCCCTGCGGTCAGAACCTGGCCGTGTCGGGTTGAGGACTTGAGCCCAGCTCAGTCGTCAGAGCCGCTGCTCATTCCCCCACACAGAGGCGTTGGATGGGGCTGCCTTGGGTGTCCCTCTTGGCTGGGGTGCACGCATCACCCCGATTCTCCAGCCCATGCTGAGGAGCCTCGCGGGCAGTGCCCAGCAGTCTATACTCCAGGCCATTGCTGTCCATTTCTCCAGAAGGCCCTGCTGGTGGGGGATCCCAGGACAGTGGAGCCTGGGAGGGGCCCCAGCGTTGGCCGTGAGGTGTGGAGGTGCTGTCTGGAACTAGGGGTGCCCCGAAGCAGTATGGCGCCCAGTCCCTGTGCTGGAAGACATGAGCTGCGGTGGGGGGCGGGGGCTGCGTCTCACGGATCCCTCTCCCAGGGCACACGAGGAGATTCCTCCCCCAAAACGCCCAGGAAGGAAGTTAAATTTTAATATGGGTCTGGTTTAGAGAAACTAGGTTAGCCGTGCGTGGGTGTTTCTGGATGTTTGGGCAGTAAAGAGAGTTGGTAACTTAAGAAATCTGCTGGCCACTAAGCAGGGGTGAGGGGTACTGACTGCCGTCCCTTCTTCAGCTACGGCCACTCGGTCCCATCGGTGTCCCCGGCCACCTCCCTCGTGTCCAGCACCAACACAGCGCTGCAGCTGTGACTCAGTCCAGTGGAGAAAACTCACATCCAAAACTAAACCAGGAGTCAGCCAAAAAAATGCAAATTAAAAGCACACCCCAGCCAGGTGCAGTGGCTCACGCCTGGAATCCCAGCACTTTGGGAGGCTGAGGCAGGTGGATCATGAGGTGAGGAGTTCAAGACGATCCTGGCCAAGATGGTGAAACGCCGTGTCTACTAAAGATAAAAAAATTAGCCCAACGTGGTGGCGGGCGCCTGTAGTCCCAGCTACTCAGGCGGCTGAGGCAGAGAATTGCACGAACTTGGGAGGCGGAGGTTGCAGTGAGCCGAGATCGTGCCACTGCGCTCTAGCCTGGAGCTGAGATCGTGCCACTGCGCTCTAGCCTGGGCAAAAGAGGAAGACTCCATGTAAAAAAGAAAAAGGCACATCCCCGGCATGGCCGTGCACAGGAGTGGGGTCACCACAGCTCACGCCTGTAATCCCAGCACTTTGGGAGGCTGAGGAGGGAAGATTGAGCCCAGGAGTTTGAGACCAGCCTGGGTAACATAGCAAGATCCCATCTCTACAAAAAAAAAAAACCAGACATGGGAGTCCATGCCTGTGGTCCCAGCTACTCGGGAGGCTGAGGCAAGATTGCTTGAGCCTGGGAGACAGGTCACAGTGAGCTGAGATCGTACCACTGTGCTCCAGCCTGGGCGCCAGAGCCATACCCTGTCTGAAACCAAAATCCAACGCGCACAGAATAGTCGGGGTGGGTGTGTGGGAGTCAGACCCTCGGGAGCGGCAGGTCGAGTGTAACTCGGCGCAGCCACCGTGGAGATGGCCTGGCGGCTCCTCAAACACACACAGAGCTCCCATCTGATCCAGCAACCCACGGCCACACAGAAGCCCGTGCGCAGATACAGCAGTGGACTCCAGCAGCCGGGCGGTGGCCACAGCCCAGATGGCCATCAGCAGAGGAGGAGACATAGTGCAGCCTTCCATGCACTGGGACACAACCCAGCCACGAAAGGAAGAAGCTCTGACTTGGGCCACGGCGTGGATGCACCGCGAGGACGCCAGGCTCCACGAGAGACGCCAGACACAGAAGGACACGCCGTATGTTGTCCCATTTTTGTGAAATGTCCAGGGCAGGCCCATCCACAGAGACAGGGATAACATGGTGCTTTATTATAAATTTTTCACGAAAATAAAATATACAGTACTCTCTTGTGAGTTTATTGTAGCCCATTGATTTTTTCTTTTTCTTTTTTTTTTTTTTTGAGACGGAGTCTCGCTCTGTCACCCAGGCTGGAGTGCAGTGGCCGGATCTCAGCTCACTGCAAGCTCCACCTCCCGGGTTCACGCCATTCTCCTGCCTCAGCCTCCCGAGTAGCTGGGACTACAGGCGCCCGCCACCTCGCCCGGCTAGTTTTTTTCTATTTTTTAGTAGAGATGGGGTTTCACGGTGTTAGCCAGGATGGTCTCGATCTCCTGACATCGTGATCCGCCCGTCTCGGCCTCCCAAAGTGCTGGGATTACAGGCTTGAGCCACCGTGCCCGGCCTCTTTTTTTTTTTTTTTTTTTTGAGACGGATTCTCGCTCTGTCACCCAAGCTCTACCTCCCGGGTTCACGCTGTTCTCCTGCCTCAACCTCCCAAGTAACTGGGACTACAGGTGCCCACCACCATGCCTGGCTAATTTTTTTGTATTTTTAGTAGAGACAGAGTTTTATTTTTATTTTTATTTTTATTTTTTGAGACGGAGTCTCGCTCTGTCGCCCGCGCTGGAGTGCAGTGGCCGGATCTCAGCTCACTGCAAGCTCCACCTCCGGGGTTCACGCCATTCTCCTGCCTCAGCCTCCCGAGTAGCTGGGACTACAGGCGCCCGCCACCTCGCCCGGCTAGTTTTTTTCTATTTTTTAGTAGAGACGGGGTTTCACAGTGTTAGCCAGGATGGTCTCGATCTCCTGACATCGTGATCCGCCCGTCTCGGCCTCCCAAAGTGCTGGGATTACAGGCTTGAGCCACCGTGCCCGGCCTTTTTTTTTTTTTTTTTTTTTGAGACAGATTCTCGCTCTGTCACCCAAGCTCTACCTCCCGGGTTCACGCTGTTCTCCTGCCTCAACCTCCCAAGTAACTGGGACTACAGGTGCCCACCACCATGCCTGGCTAATTTTTTTGTATTTTTAGTAGAGACAGAGTTTTATTTTTATTTTTATTTTTTGAGACGGAGTCTCGCTCTGTCGCCCGCGCTGGAGTGCAGTGGCCGGATCTCAGCTCACTGCAAGCTCCGCCTCCCGGGTTCACGCCATTCTCCTGCCTCAGCCTCCCGAGTAGCTGGGACTACAGGTGCTCGCCACCTCGCCCGGCTAGGTTTTTGTATTTTTTTTTTTTTTAGTAGAGATGGGGTTTCACCGTGTTAGCCAGGATAGTCTCGATCTCCTGACCTCGTGATCCGCCCGCCTTGGCCTCCCAAAGTGCTGGGATTACAGGCGTGAGCCACTGCGCCGGCGAGACAGAGTTTTACTGTGTTAGCCAGGATAGTCTCGATCTCCTGACCTTGTGATCCACCCATCTCAGCCTCCCAAAGTGCTGGGATGACAGGCGTGAGCCACCGCGCCCGGCCTCTTTTGTTTATTTGAGGCAGTGTCTCACTCTGACACCCAGACTGGAGTGCAGTGGTGGGATCATGGCTCATTGCAACCTCTGCCTCCCAGGTTCAAGTGATTCTCCTGCCCCAGCCTCCTGAGTAGCTGGAATTAACAGGCATGCGCCACCACGCCCAGCTAATGTTTGTATTTTTAGTACAGTTGGGGTTTCACCATGTTGGCCAAGCTGGTCTCAAACTCCTGACCTCAAGTGATCCCCACACCTTGGCCTCCCAAAATGCTGGGATTGCAAGTGTGAGCCCGTGGCCAGCCTCTACAAATCTTCTTTTTTTTTTTTTTGAGACGGGGTCTTGTTCTGTCGCCCAGACTGGAGTGCGGTGTTGTGATCTCGGCTCACTGCAAGCTCCGCCTCCCGGGTTCACACCATTCTCCTGCCTCAGCCTCCCGAGTAGCTGGGACTACAGGCGCCGCCACCACACCCAGGTAATTTTTTTTTTTGTATTTTAGTAGAGACAGGGTTTCACCGTGTTAGCCAGGATGGTCTCGATCTCCTGACCTCGTGATCTGCCTGTCTCGGCCTCCCAAAGTGCTGGGATTATAGGCGTGAGCCACCGCACCTGGCCTTTTTTTTTTTTTTTTTTTTTATTTTGAGACAAAATCATCTTGCTCTGTTGCCCAGGCTGGAGTGCAGTGGCATGATCTTGTCTCACTAAAACCTCCACCTCCCAGGTTCATGCCATTCTCCTGCCTCAGCCTCCCAAGTAGCTGGGATTTCAGGTGCCTGCCACCACGCCCAACTAATTTTTGTATTTTTAGTAGAGTTGGGGTTTCACCAGGTTGGCCAGGCTGATCTCGAACTCCTGGATCAGGTGATCCCAAAGTGCTGGTCCTTGGCCTCCCAAAGTGCTGGGATTATAGACATGAGCCACTGCGCCTAGCCTACAAAAAACTGTTTAAAAATTAGCTGGGCGTGGTGGTGTGTGTTTGTAGTTCCAGCTACTCTGGAGGCTGAGGTGGGAGGATGGCTTGAGCCCAGGAGGTTGAGGCTGCAGCAAGCTGTGATTGCGCCATGGTACTTCAGCCTGGGTGACAGATTGAGACCCTGTGTCAAAAAAAAAACATCCAAGTTCAAGGTGAAAAGCATGAAGTCCGGCTGGAGAGGCATCAGCCAGCATTCAGACGATCTAGCCAGGATCACTGATGGAGGTGGCTACGATAAACAGACTTTCAGTGTAGAAGCAGCAGCCGTCTGCCGGAAGAAGATGTCACCCAGGACTTTCCTCGCGTGGGAGAAGCGGTTCCCTGGCTTCCAAGGAGAGGCCCACCCTCTTCACCCTCTTGTTAGGGGCTAATGCAGCTGGTGACTTTAAGGTGACGCCAGGGCTTTTTACCATTCCACAAATCCTAGGACCCATGAGAATGATGCTAAATCTATTCTGAGCTCTGTAAATAGAACAACAGAGCCTGGGTGACAGCACATCTGTTTAGCACCTGGCTTACGGAATATTTGGAGCCCACTTTTGAGACCTATTGCTCAAGAAAAGTTTCTTTCAAAATATGACTGCTCACGGACAGTGCACCTGGTCACTCAAGAGCACTGGTGGAGACGCACAAGATCAGTGTTTCTGGCCGGGCGTGGTGGCTCACGCCTGTAATCCCAGCACTTTGGGAGGCCGAGGCGGGCGGATCACGAGGTCAGGAGATCGAGACCATCCTGGCTAACACGGTGAAACCCCGTCTCTACTAAAACTACAGAAAATTAGCCGGGCGCGGTGGCGGGCGCCTGTAGTCCCAGCTACTCAGGAGGCTGAGGCAGGAGAATGGCGGGAACCCGGGAGGCGGAGCTTGCAGTGAGCCGAGACCATGCCACTGCACTTCAGCCTGGGCGACAGAGCGAGACTCTGTCTCAAAAAAAAAAAAAAAAAAAAATCAGTGTTTCCATTCCTGCTAGCGCAACATCCAGCCTGTGGCCCGTGGATCAATGAATCATTCATTGACTTGGAAATCAGGATGACTCCTTGACATGTCATCCATTCATTTATTTATGAACGACATGGTGCCGCTCTGTCACCCAGGCTGGAGTGCAGTGGCATGATCTCGGCTCACTGCATCCTCCGCCTCCCGGGTTGAAGCAATTGTCCTCCCTCAGCCTCCCAAGTAGCTCGGGCTATAGGCACGTGCCACCACGCCCAGCTAATTTTTGTATTTTTGTGTAGGGGGGTGGTTTCGCCATGTTCCCCAGGCTGGTCTTGAACTCCTGAGTTCAAAGCAGTCTGCCCACCTCAGCCTCCCAAAGTGCTGGGACTACAGGCATGAGCCACAGTGCCCGGCCAAGTCTCACTGTTTTTGAGGCAAGGTCTCACTGTGTCGCCCAGGCTGCAGTGGAGAAGCAGAATCACAGCTCACTGTAGCCTCTACCTCCCAGGCCCAAGCGATTCTCTCACCTCAGTCTCCTAAGTAGCTAGGACTACAGGTGTACACCACCATGCCTGGCTAATTTTGATTTTATTTTTGTAGAGATAGGGTCTCCCTGTGTTGCTTGCCCAGGCTGGTCTTGAACTCCTGGCCTCAAGCAGTCCACTTGGGTCAGCCTCCAAAAGTATTGGGGTTACAGGCAGTAGCCACCGCACCCGCCCACAACTCTCATTATTGAGAAATACATTTGTAAGACTCTGGGTGCTTGTAGGTGCCGTGGAGAGCAATCACTCTGATGGAGCTGGGGAAATTGAGTAAATTGAAACCCCCGGAAAGGATTTGCCATTCTAGAGACCGTGCAGGACACGTGTGATCCATGGGAGGAGGTCAAATGGCAGGATTCGTGGAAGTTTGGAGGAAGTTGATCCCAGGCCTGAAGGATCACTGTGAGGGTTCAGGACTTCCATGGAGGAGGAACTGCAGAGGTTTTAGAAGCAGGAAGACAGCTAGAATGAGAGGAACTTGGAGATGTGACTGCAGTGCTGCCATCTCACAAGAAACTTTCACACGTGAGGAGTTGCCTCTTTTTTTTTTGAGACGGAGTCTTGCTCTGTCACCCAGGCTGGAGTGCAGTGGCGCGATCTCGGCTCCCTGCCAGCTCTACCTCCCGGGTTCACGCCATTCTCCTGCCTCAGCCTCCCTAGAGCCGGGACTACAGGCGCCCGGCACCGCACCTGGCTAATTTTTTGTATTTTTAGTAGAGACGGAGTTTCACCATGTTGGTCAGCCAGGTCTCGATCTCCTGACCTCGTGATCTGCCCGCCTCGGCCTCCCGAAGTGCTGGGATTCCAGGCGTGAGCCACCGCGCCCAGCCGAGGCGTTGCCTCTTGAGGGTGAGCAGGGGAGTTGCTTCAGCTGCTCTGTAGTCCCAGTGAAGGTTCTGTGAACCTGGTGGAAATGAGGACAGAGGACTTGGAATAGCTCGGAACCTCAGTTGACGAAGCCGCGGCTGGGTCGAGAGGACCGACTGCAGTTTTGAAAGACGTTCTGCTGTGGGTGATAAATGCTATCAGACAGCATCACGCCCCACAAAGAAATCTTTGATGAAAGGAAGAGTCGGTTGCTGCGGCCGACTTTTTTGTGGTCATAGTTTAAGAAGTTGCCCTCGCCTCCGGCAGCCGCTGCCCCGATGAGTCAGCCGGCGTCCACGTCGAGGCAAGACCCTCCTCCAGGGAGATTAGGGCGCACTCACAGTCCGACGATCGTTAGCGTTGTTTAGCAGTAAAGTATTTTTATTTCTCTCTTATTTAGTTAAGATGGGGTCTCGCTGTATCACCCGGGCTGGAGTGCAGTGGTATGATCATGGCTCCCTACAGCCTCCGCCTCCTGGACTCAAGCGATCCTGCCGCCTCAGTCTCCCGACTAGCTGGCACCACAGGCTTGCGGCACCATGCCCCACTTAATTAAAGTGTGTCCGTTCACAGTGTACCACGGCATACCGTGGTACACTGTGAACGTAACTTTTGTGCGCACCAGGAAACGAAAACATCTGAGTGGCTATTGCCGCGTGGAACCCCAAGGCACGCTTGCGATCACCTCAGGGTGTTTCTCGTACCAGAACACGGTTGCCACGTGCAGTGGGGCAGTGCTTGTGACGCTGGTGCCTTTGTTTCTGTTGTGGCTTATTCAGCTGGGAGTTCCTGTCCTAACATTTTCGGCGATGGCTGTGCACCCGTGGCCCCTCCTCACCTGCCTCCCTCAGGCCCCGCCATACCCTTCTCAGCTCCGCTCTGCACCGAAGGGGCTGGGTGGGACCCACCCTGGCATTGTCACAGCCCCGAGTGGTGTCCAGCCTGCCCCGCTCCACCAGTGGCTGCTGGAGAACGACCCGAGCCTGGGTCAGGCCGTGGGGATTCCTGCAGCAGCTTACGGCTCGCTGGGGCCTCCTGCCCTCCGGTCCACTCTCCCCACTTTCAGTGTCCCCTGGCCGCCATGGGCAGGGGCAGCTCTGTGGCTTCTGTGTCCCTGCCTCAGGTCTGCCTGCTGTCATCTGCCTCCCTCCCTCTTTCTCAGAGCAGCCCTGGGCCTGGAGATGGGGACTGTTGTGTGGCCCTTCTGTGTCTGGGGGTGCGACTGACCCCTGGCTTCAGGATCCTCAGGGCCTCTCCCTGGGATGGGCAGGCATGCCCTCCCAGCAGTACGTTCTCCCACCTGTGCCACCCACCCACCCATCTTGCTTCACAGAAAGGCCCCTGAGCCCTACCCTGTTAGTCTCTAGGCAGCCACGCCGAGACCTCTGGCCTCTAATGTCATGTGGCACGTGCTTCCCAGCCGCGTTCCGGGCACGGGCAGTGCTTGTCGTGTCCCGGCCTTCAGAGCTCCTTCCAGCCCGGCAGCCCCCTGGCTGCGTCCTCTGTGGCCTCCGCCCCGTGTCCTCGCCGGCGCTCACCTGTGCCTCTGTTTCTCCACAGCTGTGAGCCGTGAGCTTTGAGGCGGTGGGACCTGTCAACAGAATGTCTCCTGCCCCCGAGAGCCACCCCAAGGCCACTGAGATGAGCACCGCGGCCTGGCCGGCCCCAGTGCCTGCGTCTCAGTAGCCGGGAGCCGCGGGCCCACGCCCGCCCGCCAGCCGCGGTGATGTTCTAGCCACAGAGGAGCCAAGACCTCAGGTTTCCAGAGACTTGGGATTTGCACGGCAGCAGAGCCACCGTGGAGAGGCCAGGGTATCACAAACTTATGGATTTTGACAAGAAAGGAGGGAAAGGGGAGACAGAGGAGGGCCGGAGAATGTCCAAGGCCGGCGGGGGCCGGAGCAGCCACGGCATCCGGAGCTCGGGGACCAGCTCGGGGGTCCTGATGGTGGGCCCCAACTTCCGCGTCGGCAAGAAGATCGGCTGCGGCAACTTCGGGGAGCTCCGCCTAGGTGAGGCCCTGCTCGTGGCTGATGGGGTGGGAGGCTGCTGGCAGGGCCGCACGGGGTCACCGGAGCCTCCAGTGGGGCCGCACGGGGTCACCAGAGCCTCCAGTGGGGCCACCCGGGTCACGGGATCCTCCGGCGGGGCCGCACGGGGTCACCGGAGCCTCCGGCGAGGCCACCCCGGGTCACTGGCATGTGTTGAATCATCTGTCCATCGTGGTATGAGTGTCACTTCCCTTCGAGGAAGCCCCATGGGGACAGTGGGTTTCTGGCCCTGTCACCTTTTCGGGAAACAATTCAGTTGGGAGGCAGGTGGCCCAGAGCAGGCCAGGCCATGCCGCAAGGAGTCCGAGTATTAAGTCATGAATGACTTCCACAGCCCATGTCCGTGCTGGGCAAAGCCCTGGCCTTAACCGCAGGCGCCAGCACGGAGCCAGCGTCGGGTGACTGGAGTGACTGTTTTGTGGTGATGACGCTGCTGTGTGCCACTCCCAGCTTCACCGTGTAAAACGCCGCACCAGGCCCACCTGGCTCCATGCCTTCTGCTCACACTGACCTCTCCCGGGTCGCGATCTGATTGCCCGGGCAGGCGTGAGGAGCAGGGCCGAGGACTGAGCCTGTTACTGGCCAGGGGCGCCTTCCCTTGGGTGGGGGTGCCTGAAGATGACCACCAGGCCTGGGGGAGCTCTGAGCACGTTTGGGGCCAGTGGCAGTTCGTGATTAGCTGTGCCAGGGAGCCGGATCATCCCCAGAAATACTAAATTCATTCCTGGTGCTGCTGGGTGTACGGCCAACGCCGAGCTCCTGCGGGAGGGCATTTGGCGTCTGTTGCTGGGGTTGTCCGGAAGACCCAAGTGCACCCCCGGTCAATGTCTGTCGTGGTGGGAGTCGGGGTCTCTGGGAAAGGGCGCAGGATGGGCAGGTCTGGGAGGCCACGGCAGTGGATCAGCCTCACGTGGGCACCCACGGCAGGCAGTACTGGAATCCGGCCCCTCGGCCCAATGAGGTTGTCAGATGAGGGAAACTGAGGCCCAGGCAGTGGGTATGTTGTGGTTGCACCTTCAAGAGCGGCTGCCCAGGGGTGCAGGAGCATGGGCTGTAGCCACCTGGACCCCAGGCATGTTTTGTGACCCCGCTTCCCACCTGCCTCAGTTTACCCACCTGTTAAATAGGGATGAATGGTAGTTGCCACTGTTCAGAAGTGGGTTCAGCAGGCAGTTACGTGGCAGAAGTGTGTGTCCTGAGTCAAGCAGCTTCTCCCAGGCGAGCGCAGCTGTCGGGGTCACTGTTGGCTGCCTCAGTGTTCCCATTGGCTGCACCCGGGGCCCCAGGAGGCCCGTTTGAGACCCCATCCCGAACCAGATTCCACCCCAGCCCTTGGGGAGGCTGCTGGGATTCCACTCTTTTGCGCAGAGGCTGGGCTTGGGCGCCACTGCCTGTCTGATGGCCTGTGGCTCGGGAGGCCCCGGGCTCCGTTTCTCAGCCAAGAGAGTGAGCTTTTCCCGACGGTAGCTGTGGCCTCCCAACCCTGTGTGTGTGCGCACATACTCAGACACACGTGCAGACACATGCAGATGTGTACACACATGCCCACACACGTACATGTGCACACTAAAGCACATGCACACAGGCACGCACAGCCACAACCATGTGCACACAGGCACATCTGCACACACACGCCTGGCACAGCCCTGTGACCTGCAGCCTGCGGGATATGGCTTTTGGGGACCCAGATGACTGTGTGGGTCCTGTCCTTGAGCGGTGGTTGCAGGCCGCTGAACAGTGCAGGTCCCCGTAGGCAGGTGAGAGGTGAGAGTGACATATGGGTGATGCCAGCTTGCCAGCCTTTTTTTTTTTTTTTTTTTTGAGACGGAGTCTTGCTCTGTCGCCCAGGCTGGAGTGCAGTGGCGCGATCTTGGCTCACTGCAAGCTCCGCCTCCCGGGTTCACGCCATTCTCCTGCCTCCCAAGTAGCTGGGACTACAGGTGCCCACCACCGCACCCGGCTAATTTTTTGTATTTTTAGTAGAGACGGGGTTTTGCTGTGTTAGCCAGGATGGTCTCGATCTCCTGACCTCATGATCTGCCCGCCTCAGCCTCCCAAAGTGCTGGGATTACAGGCGTGAGCCAACGCGCCTGGCCATTTTTTCTATTTTTAGTAGACATGGGGTTTCACCATGTTGGACAGGCTGGTCTCGAACGCCTGACCTCAGGTGATCCACCTGCCTTGGCCTCCGAAAGCGGTGTTACACACGTGAGCTACTGCACCTGGCCTGCTTTTTTTTTTGAGACAGAGTCTTGCTCTGCCCAGGCTGGAGTGCAATGGCGCAATCTCAGCTCACTGCAACCTCCACCTCCTAGGTTCAAGCAATTCTCCTGCCTCAGCTTCCCAAGTAGCTGGGATTACAGGTGCACCCCACCACACCCAACTAATTTTTTGTATTTTTTAGTAGAGACGGGGTTTCACCATGTTGGCCAGGCTGGTCTCAAACTCCTGACCTCAGGTGATCCGCCTACCTTGGCCTCTGAAAGTGCTGGGATTACAGGCGTGAACCACCATGCCTGGCTGACCCCGGAAGTTTTGGACTGGCCCAGCCTTGCTCTCATTCTTGGGTTCTGGTTCTGCGTGTGACGCAAGTGCTTGGCGCTGTCTGCAGGTCCCTCGGCCCTGGCTGTTTTCCCTAAGTCTCTATTCTCCTGGTGTCAGGCTGTGCGGCTGCTGCTGCTTGCTGTAAGTTTACTCTTTTTCTACAGCCTCCAACCCTGGAAGTCCATGCGGTGCATCTTTGATCGCTTAGTGGCATTTTTCAGTTCCGTATGATTCTCCATTCGATCTCAGCTGAGATTTCCCATGTGCACATTGATTTTGGCCATCTTTTCCTTTACATCTTTGAACATGTTTGTGCTGTTTCTTAGTCCATTTTGTGCTGCTATAACAGAATACCATAGACTGGGTCATTTTTTTTTAATTTTTTTATTTTATTTATTTATTTATTTTTTGAGATGGATTCTTGCTCTGTCGCCCAGGCTGGAGTGCAGTGGCCGGATCTCAGCTCACTGCAAGCTCTGCCTCCGGGTTTACGCCATTCTCCTGCCTCAGCCTCCCGAGTAGCTGGGACTACAGGCGCCTACCACCTCGCCCGGCTAGTTTTTTGTATTTTTAGTAGAGACGGGGTTTCACCGTATTAGCCAGGATGGTCTCGATCTCCTGACCTCGTGATCCGCCCGTCTCGGCCTCCCAAAGTGCTGGGATTACAGGCTTGAGCCAGCGCGCCCGGCCTTTTAAAATTTTTTTTGAGATGGAGTCTTGCTCTGTTGCCCAGGCTAGAGTGCAGTGGTACGATCTTGACTCACCACAACCTCCGCCTCCTGGGTTCAAGTGATTCTCCTGCCTCAGCCTCCCAAGTAGCTGGGATTACAGGCGCACACCACCATTCCCAGCTAATTTTTGTATTTTTAGTAGAGATGGGGTTTCACTGTGTTGGCCAGGCTGGTCTGGAACTCCTGACCTTGTGATCCGCCTGCCTCAGCCTCCCAAAGTGCTGGGATTACAGGTGTGAGCCACCGCGCCTGACTGGGTCATTTATAGTGAACAGAAATTGACAGACTCAGTGTTCTGGAGGCTGGCAGTCTTCAGATTGAGGATGGCGTCTGGCAAGGACCTTCTTGCTGTGTCATCCCATGGTGGAAGGCAGGAGGGCAAGGACCGGAGGGGGCTGGATTTGCCCTTTAATCAGGAGCCCGCTCCCATGCTGATGGCATTCATCCATCCACCAGGGCAGTGACCCAGCCCCAACAGTGCTGGATTGGGGACCCAGTTCCCAACACATGACCCTTGGGGGGGTGCATCAAAGACACAGCACTGTGTGGAATGACGTCTGTGCTGCTGCTGACTTTCTCGCTTGTCACGGTCACACCCCCTTCATTCACCTGTGGGACAGCCTCAGTGGGTGTGGCCGTGGTGTGTGCCATGAGGTGTGGAGGGTGCGGTCTCCCAGCTTGAGCGCTGCGTTTGTCCCTGTGGCTCACCTTGTTTCTGTCAGGGTTGGTTTCGGTGTTGCTGGGGCAGGGCCGAGGGTAAACATGAGTGACTCCAAGGCCAGGAAGCCCTGTGCCAAGCTGTGGACCTTTTGGGTTCTCAGCTGAAGTCAGAGAATCCAGGGAGGACCCCGCGCTCCGGCTGTTGGAGGTGTAGCATCCTCCCGCCTGTGTGTCCCCCGGAACCTCCTGAGCCTCTCTGGAGCTGTTCTCTGCCAGGCCCCATGGGGTCTCCTGCCCTCTGCCTGCACCGCGAGTACTGCCGGAGAAGCCCCTTCGGCTTTCAGAGCCCAGAGCGCCCGACCTCCTCCAGGCGTCTGAGATCCACAGGCCTCAGACGCTGCCACACCCGCCCAGCGCACACCCAGGTCTCTGAAATGCCGTCTGCACACAGCGGTGGGGTCAGGCGAAGGTTTCTTCCACAGCGCAGAGTGGAAGAGCCGGGAAAGACCACATCACCATCAGAGGCATCAGAGCTTCGAAGGTCTGCTCATCACGACACTGCCAAAAGCATGAGGCCAGCCAGGCTGGGCAAGACCGAGCATCCGCCTAAGTGTCGGGGAACCACAGCCGGATGATACATCGACAGACAGCGGAGGGACGGCGCAGCACACAGGCGAGGGCTTGGCCTCTTCCGTTGGGGGAGCGCAGCTCAGCCCTTGGTGGTGGTCAGCACGTGGCCGACGCTTTGCCAGAGAAGGGGACAACTGCCCGCAGGAAGAGCTGCACAGCCGTGTTCGCCGAGCTCCGCTCTGGGGAGTCAGAACTGGAGACGGCAGGGTGTGCCGCAAGGGCGAATGGGCACGCCAAACCCCGTCCTCCCCGTGAGCCGGGGCGCAGCGCCAGGCAGGCACACGCCGCGCGATACGGCGAGGAGCCCACCGCAGTGGCAGCCTCTTGAGAGGGGGAGGGGGGATGGCTGAGGGGCAGGGCGCGCTCCCTCTCAACAGGACTGGGTTGGTTCAGGAGCGGGCAGCTGCCAGCGCTCACCAGACAGGACTTTGGAGACACGGGCATCCCACTGTGAATCCCACCTCCAAAGAGCAGCGCAGGAAGGAAAACCACAAATGCTGGACTGAACCTGCAACTTCCAGATTCAGTGGAAGGAACCGCAGATGCTGGACTGAACCTGCAGCTGCCGGATTCAGGGGAAGGGACCACAGACGCTGGACTGAACCTGCAGCTGCCGGATTCAGGGGAAGGGACCGCAGACGCTGGGCTGAACTTGCAGCTGCAAGATTCAGGGGTCAGGCCGGGCGTGGTGGCTCAAGCCTGTAATCCCAGCACTTTGGGAGGCCGAGATGGGCAGATCACGAGGTCAGAAGATAGAGACCATCCTGGCTAACACGGTGAAACCCCATCTCTACTAAAAAATACAAAAAACTAGCCGGGCAAGGTGGCGGGCGCCTGTAGTCCCAGCTACTCGGGAGGCTGAGGCAGGAGAATGGCGTAAACCCAGGAGGCGGAGCTTGCGGTGAGCTGAGATCGTGCCACTGCACTCCAGCCTGGGCTACAGAGCGAGACTCCGTCTCAAAAAAAAAGATTCAGGTAGCAGTGTCCTGGGCTCTAAAACTTCCAAATCTGGGGCAGTGTCCTGAGCTCTAAAACTTTGAAATCTGGCCAGGCACAGTGGCTCACGCCTCTAAATCCCAGCACTTCGGGAGGCCGAGGCAGGCGGATCACCTGAGGTCAGGATTTCGAGACCAGCCTGGCCTACATGGCGAAACCCCATCTCTAGTGAAAATACAAAAATTAGTCAGGTTGTTGGTGCCTGTCTGTAATCTCAGCTACTCAGGAGGCTGAGCCAGGAGAATTGCTTGAACCCAGGAGGCAGAGGTTACAGTGAGCCATGATCATGCCACTACACTCCAGCCTGAGCAACAGAATGAGACTCCATCTCAAAAAGGAAAAAACTTTGAAGTCCCTCTAAAAATAAGATGGACCGGTGGATGGTAACTGTGAGGATGGACCACGTGGCAGGTTTAGTTCTGGGGCCTCGGCAGTGAATGTTGGGTATTCGGGGCACGACTCCTATTGTTTTACGAGGAGAATTTCCGAATAACATGTTGGGGAAAACACAGGAGGGAGCCCATTTGTTCTGAAAACGCAGGGACCAACCCTGGTCCCCGGCTCAGGACTGGAGGGAGGCTCCTGGTCATTACTCGTCCTTATGATCCTGCCCCCTCAAGATGCCACATTCTTGAGGCTGTTTAGGGAAATTGACAAGCTGATTGGAAACTGCCGAAATAGAGCCCTGGCAGTGCTATGGACGGGGCAATGCGGGAAGGGGCCCCGGCAGTTCCCGTGCTGCAGGGCACATCCGGGTTGGGGCACTAGTGGGAGGAAGAGGCTCGCAGGGCCCAGGTGGGACCCCAGCCTCAGACTGTGAGGTCATGACCGTGTGCAGCGCAGCCAGCAGGCTTTGGGGCTTTGCATCCACCTTAGCAGGGTTTCCAAACCCGTTGTCGCCACGGCCACCCTGCCAGTCCAGCTGCAGCAGGGCGGGAGGAAGTGGAGGCTTCTTTCTTTTTTTTCTTTCTTTCTTTTTTTGAGACAGAGTTTCGCTCTTGTTGCCCAGGCTGGAGTGTAGTGGCATGATCTCAGCTCACCACAACCTCCACCTTCCGGGTTCAAGCACTTCTCCTGCCTCAGCCTCCCTAGTAGCTAGGATTACAGGCATGCACCACCACACCCGGCTGATTTTGTATTTTCAGTAGAGACGGGAGTTTCTCCATGTTGGCCAGGCTGGTCTCGAACTCCCGACCTCAGGTGATCCGCCCTCCTTGGCCTCCCAAAGTGCTGGGATTACAGGTGTGAGCCACCGCCCCCGGCGACGGAGGCCTCTTTCTGCCGTGGATGCTGCTCAGGCAAAGGCAGCCGACTGCAGACCCAACATGGTGACCCAGCCCGACAGTGCCTGAGAGATGGGGCTGCCCCACGTGGTGTCCTGTCATGCCGCGGGACAGGTCGCCCAGCAGATGGTAGCTGTGGCCCCAGTGCCATCCTGGGCTGGAGCCACACGGGTGCCGGACACATTCGTGCCTGTTGTCTGGCTCAGCTGCCGTGGGGAGCCCTCCAGGGCCATGTGCCATGTGTGCTTGCAAGGATCCAGCCTGTTCACCGCTGGTCTCACCCCTCGGGTGCTGAGCCACCACAATGGGTGGGGCCATGCGCCCCTCCCAGGCCGGCTTCCACAGTTGCCCCTGCAGAGCTTCCCTGTGTTAAGGGCTGGCCTTCTCCTTCCTCAGGGGGTGTAACAGGTAA
Organism: Macaca mulatta; assembly: GCF_049350105.2. NCBI lineage: Eukaryota > Metazoa > Chordata > Mammalia > Primates > Cercopithecidae > Macaca > Macaca mulatta. Next base: position 2,697,501 of record NC_133424.1, read on the forward strand.
AAAGCTGCACCCTGGGCAGTACACGGGCTCCCGCCTGTCATCGCGGCCCTGTGGGAGGCTGAGGCAGGCCGATCACTTGAGCTCACGAGTTCAAGACCAGCTGGGTAACTTGGAGAAACCCCGTCTCTACTAAAAATACAAAAAGTAGTTGGGTGTGGTGGTGCGCACCTGCAGTCCCAGCTACTTGGGAGGCTGAGGTGTGTGAGGATGGCTTGCGCCCAGGAGACAGGCTGCAGTGAACTGCGATCGCACCTCTTCACTCCAGCCTGGGCAACAGAGCGAGACCACCTCAAAAAAAAAAAAAAAAAAAGGTTATGGGCCTTGTGCCTTCTGCCCTTTCATGGGACTGAGCCCTGGAAGTTCTGTGTGGCTGGTGACCCCAGGGGACAGGACCTGGCTCCTCTTTTCTAACCCATGTGGGCCACAGGTCCCTGTCCAGCTGTGCTGGGGCTCACCTGGGGGCCTCCGGCATGCATGCGGGGGATGCTGTGCCCTGGGGGTGTCTTTGAGAAAGGGGTGGAGGAGTGTGGAGCCCCTGGGGCTCCCTTGCAGCCGTGAGAAACTCCCCAGTGCCACTTACGTCCTGGACTGGGGAGGTGGTGGGGAGAGGGGGAGGAGTGGCAGACACGGAGGCAGTGACCACACGGGCAGGGTGCAGGTGTGGGGAGGACCTGGCAGGCCCCAGTGCCGTGCTCGGGCAGGCTGGGCCCAGGCCCGGCTGCTGGGCAGGGGTGCCCTTTGGAGGCTGGTCCTTCAGGGATCCCCTCCTGCCTCCTTCCTGGGGGGTGGGCTGGGAAGGTGGGGGCTAGGTGGGCCCGGCGCCAGGGTGCTGATGCTCTGTGTCCCCACAGGAAAGAATCTCTATACAAATGAATACGTGGCTATCAAATTGGTGAGTCGGCCCCTCCACCCCACCCCCGCTGACATACCCCCAGGGATTTCAGGGCAGCAACCAGTGTCCCCGGTGACTCGCGCTTGTGCCCCCAGGAGCCGATCAAGTCCCGGGCCCCGCAGCTGCACCTGGAGTACCGGTTCTACAAGCAGCTCAGCGCCACAGGTACCGGGCAGCCCGCGGGTGGGGCGGGGGCTGCGCAGGGGCAGGGAGGGGGCCGCCGCCGCACGCCCCTGCGTCTGTCTTCCGCCGCAGAGGGCGTCCCTCAGGTCTACTACTTCGGCCCGTGCGGGAAGTACAACGCCATGGTGCTGGAGCTGCTGGGGCCCAGCCTGGAGGACCTGTTCGACCTGTGTGACCGGACCTTCACGCTCAAGACGGTGCTGATGATCGCCATCCAGCTGGTGCGCGGCGGGCGGGCGGGCGGGACTCGGAGGGAAGAGGGTGGCTCTGGAGGGAGCGCGTGGGCCGGGGAGGGGCCTGGCCGACACCGCTTTGCCTCTGCAGATCACACGCATGGAGTACGTGCACACCAAGAGCCTCATCTACCGGGACGTGAAGCCCGAGAACTTCCTGGTGGGCCGCCCGGGGACCAAGCGGCAGCACGCCATCCACATCATCGACTTCGGGCTGGCCAAGGAGTACATCGACCCCGAGACCAAGAAGCACATCCCGTACCGCGAGCACAAGAGCCTGACGGGCACGGCGCGATACATGAGCATCAACACGCACCTGGGCAAGGGTGAGCTGCGCGCGCGCGGCGGGGGGCGGGCGCCCGGGCCCCGCTGAGGCTGCGCCCCTGTTCCCGCAGAGCAGAGCCGCCGCGACGACCTGGAGGCGCTGGGCCACATGTTCATGTACTTCTTGCGCGGCAGCCTCCCCTGGCAGGGGCTCAAGGTGGGCGCGGGGGCCGGGCGGGCAGGCGGGGACACAGGCCGGGAACAAGGCTGACCGCGGACCCCCGCAGGCCGACACGCTCAAGGAGCGATACCAGAAGATCGGGGACACCAAGCGCGCGACGCCCATCGAGGTGCTCTGCGAGAACTTCCCAGGTAAGGGGTCCCTGCGTCCCCGCCCCCACCCCGTGCCCCCACCCCCGCCGAGGCCCCGCTGGCACTCTCTCTGCAGAGGAGATGGCCACGTACCTGCGCTACGTGCGGCGCCTGGACTTCTTCGAGAAGCCGGACTATGACTACCTGCGGAAGCTCTTCACCGACCTCTTCGACCGCAGCGGCTTCGTGTTCGACTATGAGTACGACTGGGCCGGGAAGCCCCTGGTAGGTGGGGGGCCCCGGTGTGTGGGGAGGGGACCAGGAAACCGCCCTGCAGGAGATGGGAACCGGCACTGCAGCCCATCCTGAGTCGTGCTCATTCCCCCGCAGCCGACCCCCATCGGCACCGTCCACACCGACCTGCCCTCCCAGCCTCAGCTCCGGGACAAAGGCCAGCCGCACAGCAAAAACCAGGTGAGGCCCGGGCGGGACCGACGCCCCAGGGAGGGGCACGGGCGGCCAGCGTGACCCCCTACTGCCCCCGCCAGGCGCTGAACTCCACCAACGGGGAGCTGAACGCGGACGACCCCACGGCTGGTCACTCCAATGCCCCCATCACGGCGCCTGCAGAGGTGGAGGTGGCCGATGAAACCAAGTAAGGCTCTGGGGAGGTGGGGGTGCCCTGGGTCCCCTGGGGGTGGGAGGGCCTGAGGCCTGGGCTGCCCCCGCCCCGCACCCCGCTCCTCCTACCTGTGCCACCTCCCTCCCCAGATGCTGCTGTTTCTTCAAGAGGAGAAAGAGAAAATCGCTGCAGCGACACAAGTGACCCCGGGCGCGTGCAGCCCCCTGAATCTTCTCCGCGCAGCCCCTTGGGGCGAGAGCTTGTGCGAGGCCCTCGGGGCCCACCCACAGCGGCCCAGGGCCAGACCCTGGCCGGAAGCCAGAACGCAGACTGCAGGGGCCGCACCTGGCTCAGCCGGCGGCCCCACCCCCGGGACGTGGGGTCACTTCCTTCACGTAAGACTTTGGCCGAAATTTCTACACCTGTGTCTAGTCCTCCCCTCCAAGAGCATTAACTATTTAAAACAAGGAAAAAAGGAAAAACACAGAGGCCCACCTGCCCCCACCCTGCCCTCCGTTTCTTTGCTGAAGTGAGTAGTGTGATCTGGGGGCCCCCGGCTGAGGCCCGGCCTGGCCCCGCCAGCCGCCCCCGTTAGCGTCATAAAGTCCAGCTTGTCTCCCTCGATCCAAAGGCCGTTTTCTCGAGGGGAGGGCAGGCCCGGCCTGGAGGGTGCTGTGGGGCTGTCTTGCCCAGGCCCTCCTGGGAGGGGAGAGGCATTGCTGCCAGGGGTGAGGCCGTGCCTCAGGCCTCCCTGAAACCAAAGGGGAAGGCAGGGGTGGGCCCGCGGCGGAAGCCGGCTCCCCAACCAAAATGCTGCACCAAAGCTCGGGTGCCGCGGGCACGGCCACTGCAGCCTCTGCCCAGCCTGGCCCTGGCGAGGGGCGGGCGGGCGCTGCCAGGCTGGTGCTTCTCAACGCACTTGCTTCCGGAGGCTGTGCCCCGGCGCCTGGAACCTGAGGTGGGAGGACCAGCTGGTGTCGCCCTGCTCGGCCCTGGGCCCTGTTGCGTGGGGCGGGTGGGCACAGGGCTTCCTGCCTCTGTGCTCCGCCACCCGGCAAGCAGTCGGAGACAAAACGCCTTAAAGCCCCGGCGCAGCCCCGCGGGTGTATGTGCAGGGGCCTGGGGCGGCCCTGGACTGACGGGCGGTCCCCCAGCGGGGTGCCCTGGAGGCTGCTGGGCAGAGTGAAGCAGCTTGGGGCCGTGCCTAGGGCGGTGGCTGTGAGTCTAGTTTTTGCTTTACCAAGTGTACAGAAATGGCATTTACGTTTCTCTGATGCTCCCTTGAAGCCATAGAATTTAGGGGCTTTTTTTAAAAAATAAAAGAAAAATGAAACCAAACCCAAGTGTAGTGTCTGGACTTTCCACGAAGCTTGACCTGGAACGGGTAGCGTCTCCATCCCCATCCTGCCCATCCAGGACAAGTCCGGGAGTGGCTGGCGGCCTCCGGTAACAGAAACCAACTCATGAGGCAGAAGGTAAGGAAGACGGAAGCAGAGGGCAGAGCTGGGCTCTGTCTGGGGAGAGGGCAGGAGACGAGTGTTGGTGTACCATGGAAAGGGGAAGTCACATACATGCAGCTGTGGCCCTGGGGGTCCCGTTCTCTGATGCTACACAAATACACCCGAAAAGCTCAGTGGCGGGGCCCAGGCAGGAAGGTCCTGGCTGCCTCTGCCAGCGGAAGGCCTCCTTGACTCCCTGTGTTCACGCAGCAGGGCGGAAAGCATCCCCGTGGGGGCCCACGGCACGGTGAAGGGAATCAGCAGTAGCTCCCGGAAGAACAGTGGAACCTTCAGGCAGGTGAAGACCGTGGCGGCGCCAGCCCTGGCTCCGTCCCATGCCTTCTCCCCACGCTGCAGCTGCACTGGCAAGGGGAGTGGAGGCAGAAGCCCCCGAATGCCACGTGGGGTCTTTGTCGCCACCCACTCGTCCCCTGCAAGGCTTCAGGGGGGAGAAGGCAGCAGAGGGTGCGGCAGGGAGGAAACTCCTGTGCACTCCTCCAGCGACAGCCGAGAAAGCTCACCCTTCCCAGACAAGTCACCAAGAAGCTGAAGGGGCAGAGGTCCCTTCTAGGAAGCACTGAAGACCGGAAACCCATCCCGGATCAGAGACTCAGAAACTAAGCACAGAAATGGACAGCCCTCCGAAAACGAATTCAGGAAGAAAACATCAGAAAAGAATTGCTTTTGGAAATGAATCAATTGCAAGGTGCCCAAGACCCTCATTAAAATCGGAGGAGAGGCACTGAGGGCAGGAAAACAAGATGAAAGAAGACGGTTAACTGCGGAACACGGCACAGAATCCCGAAGATGGGCCAAGAAGGGCTGGCGTTTGAGTCTTTGAAGAGGTGAAACAGAGCGAGCATTTAAGACTGTTGTCTAAGGAAGCTTTGCAGAAAAAGACCTGAACCTCCCACATGGAACGTACATCTGGGAAAATTAAACCAGAGTGGGCGCGGTGGCTCACACCTGTAATCCCAGCACTCTAGGAGGCTGAGGTGGGCAGATCACCTGAGGTCAGTAGTTTGTGACCAGTCTGGCCAACACGGTGAAACCCCGTCTCTACTGAAAATACAAAAATTAGCCATTCGTGGTGGCACATGCCTGTAATCCCAGCTACTCAGAAGGCTGAGGCAGGAGAATCGCTTGAACCCGGGAGGCGGAGGTTGCAGTGAGCTGAGATCACAGAGCAAGACTCCCTCTCCAAAAAAAGACCTTGTCTCAAAAAAAAAAATTTTTTTTTTGAGACGGAGTCTCAGTCTGTCACCCGGGCTGGAGTGCAGAGGCGCGATCTGGGCTCACTGTAAGCTCCGCCTCTCAAGTTCACGCTATTCTCCCACCTCAGCCTCCAGAGTAGCTGAGGTTACAAGGCACCCATCACCACATTTGGCTAATTTTGTTTTTGTAGTTTTAGTAGAGATGGGGTTTCACCCTGTTAGCCAGGATGGTCTCGATCTGACCTCAGGTGATCCGCCAGCCTCGGCCTCCCAAAGTGCTGGGATTACAGGCGTGAACCACTGTGCCTGGCGAAAATAATTTTTTTTTTTTTGAGACGGAGTCTCACTCTGTCACCCAGGCTGGAGTGCAGTGGCCGGATCTCAGCTCACTGCAAGCTCCGCCTCCCGGGTTTATGCCATTGTCCTGCCTCAGCCTCCCGAGTAGCTGAGACTATAGGCGCCCGCCACCTCGCCCGGCTAGTTTTTTATATTTTTTAGTAGAGACGGGGTATCACCGTGTTAGCCAGGATGGTCTTAATCTCCTGACCTTGTGATCCGCCCGTCTCGGCCTCCCAAAGTGCTGGGATTACAGGCTTGAGCCACCGCGCCTGGCTGAAAATAATTTTTTTAAAGGTGAGACCAAGGGTGGAAGACCAGTATCACTGTAATACGTTGTGACAAAGCAGAAATAATGCACCTGTAAGAGTCAGATGGCAAGAGAGAAATGGGCTGATCCCATCGATGGTTTTCCCAGCAGTAGCTTGGGGATAAGGAGTGCCTGTCATGTGTTTTATCTGTTTACCCACATGTTCATCCTTTTCTGATGTTGTTCATTTCTTCTTGCTGATCAGAGATTACATCTGGGATAATTTCCTTTCAGCCTGAAGAACTTCTTCAGTATTTCTTACAGTGCAGCTTGCTTTTTGTTAGTTTTGTTTTGTTTTGAGACAGGATCTGGCCCAGGCTGGTGTGCAGTTGCAATCATAGCCCCCTGGAGCCTCGACCTCGGGCTCAAGCGATGCTCCCACCTCGGCCTTCCAAGTCTCTGGGACCAGAGACATGCACCACCACACCCAGCTAATTGTTTTGGGTGTTTTTTTTTTCTTAGGTAGAGATAGGGTTGCCTGTCTGGCTCTGTTGTCCAGGCACTTTAGGAGGATGAGGTGGGCAAGTGACCCTGGGATTACAGGTGTGAGTTACCATGCCGGGCCGAGTGCAGCTTTGGCGCTAACAAATTACCAATTATCTCAGCTTTTCGTTCCCTGAAAAAAATACTGATTTCACCTTTCTTTTTTTTTTTTTTTTTTTTTTGAGACAGAGTCTCGCTCTGTCACCCAGGCTGGAGTGCAGTGGCCGGATCTCAGCTCACTGCAAGCTCTGCCTCCCAGGTTTATGTCATTCTCCTGCCTCAGCCTCCCAAGTAGCTGGAACTACAGGCGCCCACCACCTCGCCTGGCTAGTTTTTTGTATTTTTTAGTACAGACGGGGGTTTCACCGTGTTAGCCAGGATGGTCTCGATCTCCTGACCTCGTGATCTGCCCATCTCAGCCTCCCAAAGTGCTGGGATTACAGGCTTGAGCCACCACGCCTGGCATCACCTTTCTTAATAAGGATGTTTTTGCCGGAAGTGGCATTCCAGGTTGACAAAGTGTGTGTGACAGGGTCTTGCTGTGTTACCCAGGCTGGAGTACAGCAGCATGATCTCTGGCTCACTGCAGCCTCCGCCTCCCAGGTGCAAGCAGTTCTCCTGCCTCAGCCTCCCGAGTAGCTGGGATTACAGGCGCCTGCCACCACACCTGGATAATTTTTATGATTTTAGTAGACTCGGGGTTTCACCATGTTGGCCAGGCTGGTCTCGAACTCCTGACCGCAAGTGATCCGCCCGCCTCGGCCTCCGGAAGTGCTGGGATTACAGGCGTGAGCCAGCGTGCCCTGCTGACAAAGTTTGTTGGTCAGGCGCAGTGGCTGCACTCCAGCCTGGGCAGCAGAACGAGACCCCGTCTTAAAAAAAAAAAAAAGATATGTGGGTCAACGTCTTTCATTCATTCTCGAAAATTCATGGCTATCATATACCTTGAGCGTTCTCTCGCCTTCTGGGACTCCACTTACACATACATTAGACCCTTTGTGCCACGTATCTCTGTTCTGTTTGTCCATTTTTTTAGTCGCTGTGCTTCACCTTGCATGTTTTTTGTTTGTTTTTGAGACAGATTCTTGCTCTGTTGCCCAAGCTGGAGTGCAGTGGTGAGATCTTGGCTCACTGGCAAACTTCGCCTCCTGGGTTCACGCCATTCTCCTGCCTCAGCCTCCTAAGTAGCTGGGACCACAGGCATCCACCACCATGCCCGGCTAATTTTTTTTTTTTTTTTTTTTTTTTTTTTTGGAGACGGAGTCTGGCTCTGTTGCCCAGGCTGGAGTGCAGTGGCCGGATCTCAGCTCACTGCAAGCTCCGCCTCCCGGGTTCACGCCATTCTCCTGCCTCAGCCTCCTGAGTAGCTGGGACTACAGGCGTCTGCCACCTTGCCCGGCTAGTTTTTTTTTTTTGTATTTTTTTTTTTTTTAGTAGAGACGGGGTTTCAGCATGTTAGCCAGGATGGTCTTGATCTCCTGACCTCGTGATCCGCCCGTCTCGGCCTCCCAAAGTGCTGGGATTACAGGCTTGAGCCACCGCGCCTGGCCTTTTTTCTTTTTTTTTTAAGTAGAGACAGGGTTTCATCCTGTTAGCCAGGATGGTCTTGATCTCCTGACCTCGTGATCTGCTCACCTCGGCCTTCCAAAGTGCTGGGATTACAGGCATGAGCCACCACAGGTGGCTTTTTTTTTTTTTTTTTTTTTTGAGACAAGAGTCTCTCTCTGTCTCCCTGGGTGGAGTGCAGTGGCACAATCTCGGCTCATTGCAATCTCTGACTCCCAGGTTCAAGTGATTCTCCTGACTCAGCCTCCCAAGTAGCTGGGATTACAGGCACCCGCCACCATGCCTGGCTAATTTTTATATTTTTATAGAGACGGGGGTTTAACCATGTTGGCCAGGCTGGTCTCGAACTCGTGACCTCAGGTGATCACCTGCCTTGGCCTTCCAAAGTGCTGGGATTGCAGGCGTGAGCCACCGCGCCCAGCCTGTCATTTTTGAATGGATGCTGGATGTTATAAATGACAGATGGTGGAAGCTGGTGCTGATGTGTCTTCACAGGGCTGTGTTTTCTTTTGGCAGGGGCCAGCGTAACAGCAGCTCGCTGAGACCCCACCAGGGTTTTGTTTTGGAGTGATGAGGGCTTGCTTCAGTTCTGTCCTCCCCCAGGGGTGTTGCCCTAGCTCCTGGTGTGTGGCCCTTCTGATGTCTTCATTAGAAGCCCAAGGTCCTTCTAATATGTATTTTTATAGAGATGGGGTCTTGCTGTGTTGCCCAGGCTCAAACTCCTGGTTCCAAGCAGTCCTGCCTCAGCCTCCCAAAGTGCTGGGATTGCGGGTGTGAGTTACCACGCCTGGCCCTCAGGGTGTTCAGCAAGGCCCCCTACCCCGCCAGGCTCCATCTCCATTGCCTCTTCCCGGCAGCGCACACTGTGCAAATCTGCTCAGCCTTCAGCATCCTGGCAACTGTTTGCTGCTGTTTTTTTTTTTTTTTTTTTTTTTTTTTAGACGGAGTCTTGCTTTCTCGCCCAGGCTGGAGTGCAATGGCACCATCTCGGCTCACTGCAACCTCCACCTCCCAGGTTAAAGCGATTCTCCTGCCTCAGCCTCCCAAGTAGCTGGGATTACAGGTGCCCGCCACCACGCCTGGCTAATTTTTGTGTTTTTAGTGGAGACGGGATTTTGCCTTGTCGGCCAGGTTGGTCTTGAACTCCTGACCTCAGGTGATTCACCTGCCTTGGCCTCCCAAAGTGTGGGGATTACAGGTGTGAGCCGCCGCCGCGCCCGGCCTTGCTGCCGGGTTTCTTGTTATCTTGCCCTGCATGTGTGCTCCTGAGGCAGCAGCCAACGGCGTGACTCCTCCGGCCATCAAGGCCAGAACTGAGCACTTCCTGCTTTCTCTCTGTCCCTCACATCCACGGTCCCCCAGCAGCCAGCAGGACCTCCCCAAGTGTAAATCGGCACACACTTCCATTGCATTTGGGTTGGGGGGAGGTGTTGAGTCAGGGTCTTGCTCTTGCCCAGGTGGGAGGGCAGTGGTGCCATCACTGCTCACTGCAGTCCCGACCTCCCGGGCTTAAGCATGGGCTGTGGGTACTCGAGGAGGAGGGTCTCGCGGTGCTGGCGAACCAGACCCGGGGTTCAGGGCCTCTCTCCAGAGCACACGACATCCCTCGCCCACTGTAGCCTGGACAGCGGGGCGGAGATTGAAGGGGAGCGAAGCAGCATGCGCTCAGGGCAGGTGTGTTTGTTTCTTTATTTAAAAAAATCATCTGGGGGTGGTCGGAGGAGGACACCCCTCCCATGGCTTCGGGGAGGACGCAGGTTCCAGGAGTCACAGGGCAGAAACACGCAGGGCGGGTGGGGGCGTGGCCTGGGGTGGGGAGGGGCTGTGCCCCCCCAGCACCTGGGGGTGGCTCCCGCGGCACCAGGCGGGCTAGGGCAACGGTATGTACAGGCGAGCAGTGCCCCTGGACCCGGTTGGGGCCAGCTGGAGCCCCATCCTGCAGCAGGGGAGCTCTGGGGCACAGGGTCTGAGTCCCACGCTGGGCTGCAGGGGCTGCGAGGGCCGTCCAGGGAGGCTGGTCAGCGGGGGCCCTTGGCTGGGCCCATCAGGTGGATGAGAACAGACACTGCAAACCGCTCACCACCTGGGCCAGGGCTAGGCCTATCCAGCAGGGGCCATCACCACCCTGAATCCCACGCGGAACTCAGGCCGGCATCCAGGCAGTGGGAACACCCTGCAGGCTGGGGTTGGGTGGCCTCGGGCATGTGACAGGTGGGGCCTCAGTGTCCCAATAAACAGGAACTAAAGGAATGCAAGGTCTGGAACCCATGGCTCTGGGAGCGGTGCCACCAGGCTGGCTCCTAGCAGAGAAATGGGAATCGCAAATGCATTGCAATGTGCAGTGAAGAAACGTGGGGACGCCGCGTACCGCCGTCAGACGACGTGGGCAGGCGCCCTGAGCGGCGGGCCTGTGGGCCCTGGCCCAGGCCAGCACAGCCCTGTCCCCAGTCCTGAGGGATTGTCTCCACAGGGCCTGGCCACTGACCCGGCCACCTCCCCGGCTGCCCTGATCCAGCAGCCACACTCGTGGTGGTGAACGCAGGGCAACCCCTTCCTGATGCTGAGAAAGGTGGCGTGGACTGGACAGATGGCCCCGGGGAACACTGGGCCTGGCACCACGTGGGGGGCCCCAGCAGCGGATGATGGCCTGGGGCTGCGGCTGTCCCCATGGAGGGAGGGCGACGGCAGGGCAGCCCAGGTGTAGATGACCTCGGGGCCCCAGTGGTCCCCACAGAGGGAGGGCGGTGTCGGGTGGCCCAGGTGTAGAAGATGGCCTCGGGGCCCCAGCCTTCCCCACACAGGGAGGGCGGTGTCGCTGTCGGACAGCCTAGGTGTAGAAGATGACCTCGGGGATCTGGCCGTCCTCCACGGATGTGCCATTGTTGTTCCCGGCCGCGTAGCAAAAGGTGAAGCAGGTCTTGGCACCCGTGGTGGGCGACTCGTGTGTCACCTTGCGCAGGCCTTTGGTGCCGTAGTGGGAGTCTGGGCCCTGTGGGGATGGGGTACAGTGAGGTCAAGGACCTCCAGGCCGGGATGCCCCAGGTGTGGACAGGGCGAGGCCCCAACTGGGCCAGGGTGGCCACGTCTGGAGAGTGTCGGCTGTGTCCTGGGGGCCTCAGGATGGGCCAGAGACTCCCACGGAGGGACCCCACTCCCCAGCGGCACACCTTGAGCGTGGCGCAGGCCGTGTAGTTGACGTTGGGCAGCACCTCCACCGGCTCCTTGAACATGACGCGGAAGGTGCTGGCTGAGCCGTCACAGCTGAATCCCGTGTCGTTCTGGCCCAGGACGGTGTTGCTATCGGTGTGAATAATCTGCAGGGAGGTGGGAGGCTCAGGCCTGGGGAGGGCTGACAGGGACCCCTCGAGGCCCAGCCCACCTGCCCAGGGTGGGCAGTGCAGGGACCAGGGCCGGGGGTTCGGCCAGGGTTCCACGGAGGTGGGGACAGGACATGGGCAGGAGTGCAGCCTCGGGAGGGCCTGGGGAGGCAGCTTGGGACGGGTACCTGGATGTTCACTTGGTAGTCGGTGGGCCCGTGGATGGATCCATACAGCCCAAATCCCACCACAAAGATGCGCTTGTTGACTGAGAACCTGCCGTGACAGATAACAGGCAGCCGTGTGGATGCCCAGGGACAGCCTAAGGTGAGCTGGGGCTGGCCCACCCCCCCCGCCTCTCTCATCCCTGAGTCCTGTCACCCCCATGCCCGCCCCCCTACTCTGCCTCCATGATCCCTGAGTCCTCCACCCCCATGCCCAGTAACACCACACTGTGCCTTCATCATCCCTGAGTTCTCTCACCCCCACGCTTGCCCCCCATCTACATCATCCCTGAGTCCTCCACCCCCATGCCTGGACCCCCTCCGCCCTCATCATCCCTGAGTCCTCCACCTCCATGCCCGAATTCCCCCCACTCCCATCATCTGAGTCCCCCACCTCTTGCCCGTCCTTCCCCTGCCTCCATCATCCCTGAGACCTCCACCCCCTATGCCCAGACCCCCCTCCGCCCTCATCATCTCTGAGTCCTCCACCTCATGCCCGCCCCCCCATTATCCCTGAGTCCTCCACCGCATGCCAGCGTCCCCCACCTGCACCCCGAGCCCCACCTGATGCGGTCACTGGTCCCGCTGTAGCCCCAGCGACTCTCCACCTGCTGGAAGCGGTTGATGCTGCACTCCTTCCCGCGCAGGCAGCAGCGGGGCCGGTCAATGAACTCCACTCGCGGCTTGGGGTTCACGGTGAAGTGCAGGAAGAGGCTGACCACCTCGCGGTCCACCAGGATGCCCGACTGTGCTGGGCCTGTGGTACAGTGAGGGCGTGGGGGAGGGCCCGGAAGGACACGCTCCTTCTCCCTAAGATGGCTGCGTCGGACTTTCAAGGTGCAGGGACCTCGGCAGCCCCTCCCCGGGGGACCAGCATGGCCCCTGCTGCCTGGGCTTTTAGAGAGAGGTCCCAGGGCAGAGACCAGAGGCTGACAGATACGCTCACTCAGGGGTGATGTCTCAGGGTCTGGCCCCGTCGTAGGGACCACCCGTGACTTCACTGTGGGAGGGGGGGCTCCACTGCCTGTTCTCTCAGGGCCATTGGCTGGGAAGGGTCACTGCAGCTCCCCGATAGGCCTGTACCCCACAGCCTGCAGCCCTGGCTTCTAGAAACAGCCTTGGGGGTTCCTCTCCACGGTGGGGCCTAGGCGGCCACCTTCCAAAGTGCTTACGCCCCGAGGGTTGATGGTTAGTACAGCCCAGGCAGGCTCCAAGAGCCAGGCTCTTAATCCAGGTGGGGAGAGGTGACAGGCAGAAGGGCCATGCATGGGATATGAAGGGGCTCTGGGCAGGGAGGGGTGGCTGGGAGGGGCAGAACTGGGGCTCCACCATCCACCCCCAGGAGTGCCGGGACACGGAGAGCATCCTCTGCTCTGATGAGAGCGGCCCCGCCCACCTGAGACCTAATCACTCATCAGCCAAGGTGGGCTCAATTCTGCATCCCTCAGCTGCAAGCCAGCCCAACGCACAGTTTAATAACTGGCGAGAAACAGACCATTATGGGTTAAGTGAATTAGGAAGGCTGAGTATCAAAACCGAATAAACAATGTTAACAATTTTTTTTTTTTGAGACTGAGTTTTGCTGTTGTTGCCCAGGCTGGAGTGCAATGGCGTAATCTTGGCTCACTGCAACATCCATCTCCTGGGTTCAAGCAGTTCTTCTGCCTCAGCCTCCCACGTAGCTTAGTTTACAGGCACCCGCCACCACGCCCAGCTAATTTTTTATTTTCAGGAGAGATGGGATTTCACCCTGTTGGTCAGTCTGATCTCGAACTCCCGACCTCAAGTGATTCCCCCCCACCTTGGCCTCACAAAGTGCTGGGATTACAGGTGAGAATGACCAAGGCTGGCTAACAATTTTTTTTTTTTTTGAGACAGAGTTTTACTCTTGTTGCCCAGGCTGGAGTGCAGTGGCACGATCTCGGTTCACCACAACCTCTGCCTCCTGGGTTCAAGCGATTCTCCTGCCTGCCTCAGCCTCCCGAGTAGCTGGGATTACAGGCGCCCGCCACCACACCTGGCTGATCAACAATTGTATTCTTAAAAAGTATATATCTGGCCAGGCTTGGTGGCCCACGCCCATAATCCCAGCACTTTGTGAGGCCGAGGTGGGAGGATGGCTGGAGCCCAGTTCATGACCAGCCCGGGCAACATAACAAAACCCTGTCCCTACAAAAAATACAAATATAAGCCTTGTGTGGTGGTGGCACCTGTGATCCCAGCTACTCTGGAGTCTGAAGCAGGAGGATCACTTGAGCCCAGGAGGTGGAGGCTGCAGTGAGCTGTGACTGCACCACTGCACCCTAGCCTGGGTGACAGACTGAGACCCTGTTGCTAAGTCTGGCGACCTTCAGTCAAGTGAGAGCAGGGGCCATGTGGACCTGGGGAAGGCCAGACGGCGAGTGTGCACCAGCCACAGGACTCTGTCCCAGCCCCTTACGGAACGTTCCAGGCCTGTTTTGCTCCAGAGCTGGATGGCGTCAGGCAGTGAGCAGCCACATGAGGGCAGGAGGCATCATTAGGGCTGCCCCTCACGTCACCCTAGAGGCCAGGCCCTGCAGCAGGGGACCCCAAGGCCCACTCATGGGAGCACGACAGCTGTCCCGGCCATGTCAGAGCCTTCCTGGGCTTGTCATGGACACTGGTACCTGCACCAGCAGGTAGCACAAGAGCCCGAGACGGGGACTCCCTTCCCTCCTGGGGAGATGCCACCAAAACACAGCTGGATGGACATGGGGGGCGGGGGACTGGCAATGCGTACAGTGGGGACAGAGCAGCCAGGCGGGGGCTAATAGACGGCCCTGTGGACGTGCCCTCACAAGCCAGGTTTCTTCCTATCTTTATACTCCAGGCATCGGCCAGGCTTTCTGCGGTGAACTTGGGGGCGCTATCCTCGGTACCCAGGTGCCCACCTGTGTGCCACTCCCCCCTCAAGCCAGGCCCTGAGCCCCTGAGCTCTGTTACCTGCAGCAAACTCCTCGATGGTCATGAGTGGGAAGCGGATGAGGCCCAGGGCCTTGCCCAGAACCTTCCGCCTGTTTTCCGGTGTCACCTGCAGCTGCTGCCGCTGACACTCGGCCTCAGACCAGCGGACAACGGCATTGAACAGCCGCACCTCACGGATGCCCAGTGTGTCGCGCTCCAGGACGGCCACCAGCGTGTCTGCGGGGTGGAGGAAGGGGCTGTGTGAACATGACACCCTGCCCACCCTGCAGGAGGCAGGGAGACTAACGTGAGGACCAACAGTTAAAGCCGGGCTGGCAACTATGGCCCGTGGCCCAAACCTGGCCCTGTGCTTGTGTTTATAAATAAAGCTTTATCGACACATGACCATGCCCCTTCATTTTCCTAGGCTGTGGTTGCTTTTAGCCACAAGGACAGACTTGAGTAGCTTTGACAACAGCTGTTTAACAACAAAGTCAAAACCATGGGCCGTCGGAGGACGAGACGGTCACCATCAGCTGGGAAGGTGGGGTCTGGCCTGTGGCCTCCCGGCCAAGGCCCCAGACTCCCCTGGGGCTGTGCTGGACCCGAGCTCCTGACCCACTGCAAGTGGTGAGACCCCAGCTCACCTGTGCAGCTCCCCCAGGGAACCCCCAGGCCCAAAGCTCCCACTGTCGATCCCCAGACCCTCCTGCCAAGGCCCTGCTGGGATTCCCACACCTGGGCCCCTGGACCCTTACCCAGGTCAATGTCGGTGAAGCCCTCTGCGGTGATGGCATCTGCGGTGTTTTTGTCGATGTTCTCCAGGCACAGGCTGGCCAGCTGTGGTTCATCGAAGAGTCGCGCCTGGCGAGACACATTGATGGGCGCGTGGCGGGGACATCAGCACCCAGCCCTCGGCAGATCCCGTGTGGAGCTGGCTCAAATGCAGCCCTGACCGCACAGGCCTTCCTGAGCGTGGCCAGGAGTCACCGGGGTCTCAGCCACCAGGCTGGCCCTGCCGTGGGCCCAGAGACCCCCGTGTGACCGCTGAGTGGGGCGGGAGAGTCGGGGAGTTCCCTCTCAGGACCTCAGAGGCCAAGGAAGGAAGAAAAAGATGCTCAGGTCACTGTCGGCAGGGCCTGCTGCTTTAGGCAAAAGGGGCACTGCAGCTGCACTTGGGGGGCAGCAGGGCCCAGGACCCCGAGTGGCAGGCAGAGGTGAGGCGGCCAGGGTCGACCCGGTGAAGCTTCCGGATCACAGCACGCCCTTGGCCACCTGTGGTGGGAGGGGCTGTGTCCCTGGCACCTCCATCCCAAGACACACAGCAGACATGACTCCTGACAGGTGACAGAGCTGGACGTCGCCTGTGCTCTTAGGGAAACTGAGGCTGTTAGTGGAAGGTGCTGGAAGGGCCTATGCCAGCAGGGACGCGGGCAGGCCTTTCTGCAGGCATTCCCCCTGAGGACACCTCTCAAGCGGGTTTGCAGTGGTTTTAGGAGCAGGGAGGCTGAAGCAGCCACAAGACAAAGCTCGGGGCATGAACTCCAGGCACCTCTCAGGTCAGGCAGAGGCCCCTCCGGCAAGACGACCACAGATGACCCGGACAAGAAACCCCGCCCTCTGGGAGTCCGGATCCTCTGCATCTGACCTGCCAGGTTGGAGAGGGAGAAGGTTCTGGGTCTTTTCCAGGATGCTGGACCCCCGAAGCCCACTGGAGGACCTAGTGCTGCTGTCCCCTCTGGCCGCCCTCCACCCCCGACCAGGAGCTCACAGCTCGCAAGCGGCCGTCCAACTGTCCTGGCCCCATGTCCTCCTCTCAGCCTCCCTGGCCTGCACGACCTCCCCAGCTCCCACCCGTTGGGCTGCACAGAGCCCAACTGGGGTCCCCTGAGATCCCCGGCCCTGCTCTGTCTACCTGACATTTCCTTAGAGAGAGACGGAAAGTTCTCTCTTTTTTTTTTGTTTCTTTTTCTTTAGCCAGGCGTGGTGGTGGGGGCCTGTAATCCCAGCTACTCTGGAGGCTGAGGCAGCAGAATCGCTTGAACCCTGGAGGCGGAGGTTGCAGTGAGCTGAGATCATGCCATTGCACTCCAGCCTGGGCAACAAGAGAAACCCGTCTCAAAAAAAAAAATTATTTTACTTTTTTTGAGAGACAGGGTCTCACTCTGTCACTCAGGCTGGAGTGCAGCGGCGCCATCTCCGCTCACTGCAGCCTCAACCTCCTGGGCTCAGGCAATCTTCCTGCTTTGGTGCCCCAGGTAGCTGAGATTACAGACACGCACCACCATGCTTGGCTAATTTATGAAAAATTTTTTTTTTTTTTGAGACGGAGTCTTGCTGTGGCGCCCAGGCTGGAGTGCAGTGGCGCGATCTCGGCTCACTGCAAGCTCCACCTCCCGGGTTCACGCCATTCTCCTGCCTCAGCCTCCGAGTAGCTGGGACTACAGGCGCCCGCCACCACGCCCAGCTAGTTTTTGTATTTTGAGTAGAGACAGGGTTTCACCATGTTAGCCAGGATGGTCTCGATCTCCTGACCTCGTGATCCACCCGCCTTGGCCTCCCAAAGTGCTGGAATTACAGGCTTGAGCCACCGCGCCGGGCCAATTTTTTTTTTTTTTTTTTTTAGTAGAGATGGGGTTTTACCATGTTGGCCAGGCTGGTCTCAAACTCTTCACCTCTGGTGATCTGCCTGTCTCAGCCTCCCAAAGTGCTGGGATTACAGGCATGAACCATTATGCCCAGCCTGTATCTTTTTTCTATTTTTTGTAGAAATGGGGTCTCCCTATGTTGCCTAGGCTGGTCTAGAACTCCCGGCCTCAAGCAATCCTCCCTCCTCGGCCTCCCAAAGTGCTGGGGTTACAGGCATGAGCCACCGCACCCTGCCAATAACTTTTTAAACTATCACAGAAAAGTCCAAGACACATTTTTTTTTCAGGTGGAATCTCGCTTTGTTGCCAGACTGGAGTGCAGTGGCGCAATCTCGGCTCACTACAACCTCCGCCTCCCAGGTTCAAGCGATTCTCCTGCCTCAGCCTCCAGACTAGTTGGGATTACAGGTGTCCGCCACCACTCCAGGCTCATTTTTGTATTTTTAGTAGTGACGAGATTTCGCCATGTTGGCGAGGCTGGTCTGGAACACCTGACCTCAGGTGATCCGCCCGCCTCAGCCTCCCAATGTGCGGGGATTACAGGCGTGAGCCACAGCGCAAGGCACAAAACACATTTTACTACCAGGCAGGATCCTGCTGCCTCCAGGGCCCACCCCGGTCCCGCCTCCAGCCCGTGCCCGCCTCCAGCCCGTGCCCGCCCCCAGCCAGGCCTGGCCCCGCCTCCGCCCCGTGCCGGCCCCGCCCCGTGCCGGCCCCGCCCACCTGCGTGAGCAGCATGAAGGCGTTGTCGGCTCGCAGGTTCTTCTTCAGGAACTCCACGCAGTGGGCCTCCAGCGCTGGCACCGCGTACTTCTTGGCGGTGTATAGCGTGGTCATCACCGTCTCCGGGCCGATCTGCACCTCGTCCGAGTAGAGAAACCTGCAGAGGCAACGCGGGTAGCCATGAGATGGGACCGCCATGCCCGCCCCCAGGGAACAGCGTCAGAGGACCACTCAGACCTGGCCGCCTGCCCTTGAGCCTGCAGGGCCCAAACGCCCCACATCAGGCTCCCCGAGGAACCTTCCAGAATTAGCCCTTGTCTGTTGCCCTCTGACCTAGGGACATGACTTGGCAAGGCAGTCACCCATGAAAACAAGAGGCTGAACCCATCCACACAGCACACACCCGGAAGCGTCTACACGGCCTGTCTCGTTCTTCCCGGGATGCCCCAGGAGAGGGCACTGGGAGCTGGGTGTCTCCTCCTTGGGCGCCTTTTCCATGAGGAACTCTTGGTTCCCCACCTCAGGCCCCACCGAAAACCTCGACCATTTCTGGGTGATCACAGAACCCAACACACTAGTTAGGCTCATGGATAATCATGGACGACATTACTGTATGCCAGCGAGGGGCCCACACCACGCTGAACACGATGCCAGCCAGTGGCCCACACTGAATACAGATCAGAAGTTGGGCCGATCAAAAATAGAAGCAAAGGCCGGGCCTGGTGGCTCGCGCCTGTAATCCCCGCACTTTGGGAGGCTGAGACAGGCAGATCACCTGAGGTCAAGAAGTTCCAGACCAGCCTGGCCAACATGGTGAAACCCCGTCTCTACTAAAAATACAAAAATTAGCTGGGCGTGGTGGCGGGCACCTGTAATCCCAGCTACTCAGGAGGCTGAGGCAAGAGAATCGCTTGAACCCAGGAGGCAGAGGTTGCAGTAAGCCAGGATCAAGCCACTGCACTCCAGCCATGGTGGCAGAGTGCTACTCCAAATAAAAAAAAAAAATTTTTTTTCTCAGGTGGATCACCTGAGGCCAGGAGTTTGAGACCAGCCTGGCCAACATAGAGAAACGCTGTCTCTACTGAAAACATAAAAATGAGCTGGGTGTGGTGGTGAACGCCTGTAATCCTAGGTACTTAGGAGGCTGAGGCAGGAGAATCACTTGAACCAGGAAGGCGGAGGTCGCAGTGAGCTGAGATCACACCACTGCACTCCAGCCTGGGCAACAGAGCGAGATTCCATCTCAAAAAAAAAAAAAAAAAGAAAAAAAAAGGTGCCTCTGGAACCCCTCACTGCACAGGAACACAGTTCTAGAAATCTCCACCAAGCCAGGGCCTCTGAGGTGGTGTCAGACAGGGTCTGCGTTCTCTGAGGTCCCCCTCCCCGCACCCGGCTCCCCAGCAGGAAGCATCCGGAAGCGTTACTTGAGCAGTGCAAGGAAGGCAGCGGGTTCCACGTCGGGCAGCTCGATCTCTGTGGACGTTGTGGCCATTCCCCCGTTGAACATGGCATCAAAGACGGCGCTGCCCACAGCCAGCACGAACCTGGCATGGGAGAGAGGAGGCCCTGGTTAACCCCATGGCCGCCACCCCATGGTGGGGAGGGCCTGCCCGGTATCTTGGATGACCACCCCACCAGGGGTCCCCACCAGCCCCCAGCAGGCATGTGCCAGGCCCCCTGATGGCAGAGGCTTCTGGAAGGGGCCTGGGACAGCAGGAGGGTGATGCAGATGGACCCACGGCAAGGACAGACAGGGCTGGGACCATGCCCTGGACCACACAGGGCCTCACACTCTGCCAGCCCTCACCATCCTCTTTCCTTCCAGGCGTCAGGCACGCATTCACGCATTCCCACATGCATGCATGCATTCATTCACAGATGCGTTCATTCACTCGCTCATTCATTCACATGTTCATTCATTAACTCATTCATTTCCATGTACATTCACTCACTCATACACATACACTCACTCATTCATCCACACATGCATTCATTGACCCACTGATTCATTCCCATGGGCGTGCATTCACACGCTCATTTATGACCCGCATTCATTCATTCACTTTCTCATTCATTCACTTTCTCATTCATCGCACTCATTCGCTCACTCATTCATCCAACACGTGAATTTATTCGCTCATTCACCCATTGACACACACATTCATTCATTCCCACATGCACTCATCCACTTATTCAGCCTCATTATTCACTCACTGATTCACACATTCATCTACTCTCTATCACTTTCCCGCTCACGCATTCCCTCATCGGCACACACTTTCCCAGGGAGTCAGCTACAGGCACAGGGCCTGGCCTGAGGGAGACAGACAAGGACCAAGTGGCCGAACAGCCCCCACGGAGTGAGGGAAGAGAGAGGAGCGTGGTCCTATTCGGAACACAAAGCCCAGGGAAGCCTTGTGGGGTCATCTGAGCCACCACGCCGGTGGGGAAGGGCATCAAGGCCCAGGGAACAGCAGGAGCATGGGAGGAGCGTTAGGAGGCACCAGGGGCAGCCCCAGCTGGGAAAGCAGTGGCTGTGAGGACGCTGTGGGTTCTGCCCCGTGTGGAGCACAGGCTCCCTATGGGACCCACTCAGTGGCTCAGATCCTCCATATCGCAACAGGCAGGAGGGTGTGGTGGGCACAGGAAGGCTGCTGGTGCCTCCCGAGCCTCCACAAGAGCCGGCTATGAAGCCGCATTTGGCCAGGTCTGTATGGGGCGCGGAGGACTCCATGGCTCCCAGGCTCAGGACGCCACTCTATGCTGTGCATGTACGGTCCCCAGGGCCTGCCGCCATGATGGCCTCCCAGGGGGCTGAGACCACACACAGCATAGGGGGTCCCGGACACTCAGCAGGTGCACAGACACTCGCAGGGCGGGTTCATAGACGCTCGCGAAGTCGCGCGGCGGAGCACCTGCCCCAGGACGTGGCGGTCCCTGCGTCACCTCTTCCCCACTTGTCCCCTTCCACGGCTCCCACCACAGCAAACGCCGGCTCTGAACAGCCTCTCCCCGCCCAGAAAGCTCCGGAGCTGCAGGTGGTTCCGCCCGGATGGGACCTGCTTCTCACTCCTGCACCGCTCCACCTCCAGGGCCCTCTGGGCGACCTCCACACAGCGCCCAGGAAAGCCCCCGCCTTCCGGGGAGAAGCTCCCCGCTCTCCTCCCACCACGCGCGCCGCCCCGCAGGCCCTCAGCCCATCCAGTCCAGCCCAGGGCTTGACTGCGCCCGAGAGTAGGGTCAGAAACCAAGGCAGTGGCTTCCGCACGGACCCGGACCACAGAGTCCACATCCGCCCGGAAACTCGGAATGCGACGCCCCGTGGAAATAGGCCCGTGCTAACACCATGAGTCAGGACGAAGGTGCCGGGGAAGGTGGGCCCTAACCAGTGGCTGGTGTCCTTGGAAGGAGGAGACATGGGCCGGGCACGGTGGCCCAGGCCTGTCATCCCAGCATGTGGGAGGCCAAGGCGGGAGGATCGCTTGAGCCCAGGAGTTTGAGACCAGCCTGGGCAACATAGTGAGACCACATCTCTACAAAAACATCGAAAATTAGCCAGGCGGGGTGGCTCAAGCCTGTAATCCCAGCACTTTGGGAGGCCGAGATGGGTGGATCACGAGGTCAAGAGATCGAGACCATCCTGGCTAACAACCGTGAAACCCCGTCTCTACTACAAAAATACAAAAAAAACTAGCTGGGCGAGGTGGCGGGCGCCTGTAGTCCCAGCTACTCGGGAGGCTGAGGCAGGAGAATGGCGTAAACCCGGGAGGCGGAGCTTGCAGCAAGCTGAGATCCGGCCACTGCACTCCAGCCTGGGCGACAGAGGGAGACTCCGTCTCAAAAAAAAAAAAAGAAAAAGAAAATTAGCCAGGCATGATGGTGAGCAACTGCAATCCTAGCTACTCAGGAGGCTGAGGCAGGAGGACTGCTTGAGCCCAGGACGTCAAGACTTCAGAGAGCCAAGATTGTGCCACCGCACTCCAGCCTGGGTGACAGAACAAGACCCTGTCTCAAAAAAAAAAAAAAGAAAAAGGCCAGGGGCAGTGGCTTATGCCTGCAATCCCACCACTTTGGGAGGCCAAGGCAGATCACCTGGGGTCAGGAGTTTGAGACCAGCCTGGCCAACATGGTGAAACCCCATCTCTACTAAAAATACAAAAATTAGCCGGGCATGGTGGCGGGCGCCTGTAATCCCAGCTACTCAGGAAGCTGAAGCAGGAGAATCGCTTCAACCTGGGAGTCAGAGGTTGCAGTGAGCTGAGATTGCGCCATTGCACTCCTGCTTGGGTGACAGACCAAGACTCCGTCTCAAAAAAAAAAAAAAAAGAAACAGAGTGGGTGTCTGCATGGAGACAGACGCAGGGACTGGAGCGATGGGGCTACAGGCCAAGGACATGTGGAGCCCCCAGAAGCTGGGTGGGGCAAGAGGATCCTCCCTTGAGCCTCCAGAGGGAGCACTGCCCTGGGACGCCTTGATGTATGATCCTGGGCTCCAGGACTGGCAGAGGATGAACCCACTGAGTTTGACCCCCAGTGTGTGGGCACTGGGACTGCCACCCGCCCGTCTGCCCTCCTGGCTGCATCCTCGGCGGCCCAGGCCTCAGGGCCCTGCGCCACCATCACCCACAGCCGGTGACCCAGGACAAACGCTTCCCTCCCACATGATGTTCCATAAATAGAGTACCTGTGCGTGGGACTTCTCTTTCTTGATTTAAAAATGCATCTTGGTCTCCTGTGGGGAAAACCTTTGAGGAGGGTTCAGAAGCAGAAAGCAGGAGGCACTAAAGTGGGCCCGGCATGCACAGATGGGAATCAGGGAGCCCCCCTGACATGGGCGGGTCCCCAGGCAGCTCTGCCGGCCTCCAAGGCAGGGGCTCCTCCAACACCGAGCCCCTCCCTGGAAACACCCCCATGGGCCTTCCAACCCCCGGGCACCGCGACTGCCTCCTCTGCCCACTGTGAGCACCCAGCCCCACTCCTGGCCCGGTCGGCCCCATGTCATGTGTCTGTAACCCCTTCCCCTTTCAAACAAATCGAGAACACACGGCCACACAAAAACACATCCACAATTGCTCACAGCAGCATGATTCCCAGCTCCGAGCAGGGGAAACAACCAGTGTCCATCGACAGACACGGCGCAGCCACCCACGCGCTGGAACACGACCCAGCCACAAACAGAAACGAGGCTCTGATGCAGGACCTGACACAGATGCACCTTGAGAATGTCACGCTCTATGAGAGACACCAGGCAGAGAAGGACAAATCCTTGTGATCCACTCCTAGGAGGTGCCCAGAGTCCTCAGATTCAGAGAGACAGAACGCAGGATGGGGGACGAGTGTGGTGGCTCATGCTTGTCATCCCAGCACTTTGGGAGGCTGAGACAGGCAGATCACCTAAGATCAGGAGTTCGAGACCAGCCTGGCCAACATGGTGAAACCCCATTTCTACTAAAAATACAAAAATTAGCCAGGGCCAGGCGCGGTGGCTCACACCTGTAATCCTAGCACTTTGGGAGGCCGAGGCGGGCGGATCACGAGGTCAGGAGATCGAGACCATCCTGGCTAACACGGTGAAATCCCGTCTCTAATAAAAATACACAAAATCAGCCGAGTGTAGTGATGGGTGCCTGTAGTCCCAGCTACTCAGGAGGCTGAGGCAGGAGAATGGCGTGAACCCGGGAGGCAGAGCTTGCAGTGAGCCGAGATTGCGCCACTGCACACCAGCCTGGGCGACAGAGCGAGACTCTGTCTCAAAAAAAAAAAAAAAAAGAAAAAAGAAAAAAATTAGCCGGGTGTGGTGGTGGATACCTGTAGTCCCAGCTACTCAGGAGGCTGAGGCAGGAGAATCACTTAGAACCCAGGAGGTGCCAGGCACGGTGGCTCACGCCTGTAATCCCAGCACTTTGGGAGGCCGGGGCAGGTGGCTCACAAGGTCAGGAGATCGAGACCATCCTGGCTAATATGGTGAAACCCCATCTTTACTAAAAATACAAAAACTTAGCCGGGTGTGGTGGCACCCATAATCTCAGATACTCAGGAGGCTGAGGCACAAGAATAGCTTGAACCGTGGAGGCAGAGGCTGCAGTGAGCTGAGATCATGCCACTGCACTGCAGCCTGGGCTATAAGAGTGAGACTCCGTCTCAAAAAAAAAATAAACAAACCCAGGAGGCAAAGGTGGCAGTGAGCCGAGATCTGCACTCAAGCCTGGACAGCAAGATTGGAACTCCATCTCAAAAAGAAAAGAAAACAGGTTAAAGACCGAAAGAACTGCATGGTGCACAAAGGGCCAATGATTCCGTGATTTAATCTACGCAATGAAACCTCCATGAAGAGCCCTAAACCACAGAGCTCAGAGCTTCCAAGCTGGTGATTTTGTCCACGTGCCATGAGGGTGGCTGCCCCGAGCCCACAGGACACAGGTGTGGGTGGATACCCTCT
Organism: Macaca mulatta; assembly: GCF_049350105.2. Classification (NCBI taxonomy): domain Eukaryota; kingdom Metazoa; phylum Chordata; class Mammalia; order Primates; family Cercopithecidae; genus Macaca; species Macaca mulatta. The sequence goes on from NC_133424.1 coordinate 2,721,691, forward strand.
GGACCTGTGAACCTCTTCGTCTGGCTGCAAGATGTCCTTGTTGTTTTTTTTTTTTTTTTTTTTTTTTTTTTTTTTTTTTTTTGAGACGGAGTCTCGCTCTGTAGCCCAGGCTGGAGTGCAGTGGCCGGATCTCAGCTCACTGCAAGCTCCGCCTCCCGGGTTCACGCCATTCTCCGGCCTCAGCCTCCCGAGTAGCTGGGACTACAGGCGCCCGCCACCTCGCCCGGCTAGTTTTTTGTATTTCTTAGTAGAGACGGGGTTTCACCGTGTTATCCAGGATGGTCTCGATCTCCTGACCTCGTGATCCACCCGTCTCGGCCTCCCAAAGTGCTGGGATTACAGGCTTGAGCCACCGCGCCCGGCCGTCCTTGTTGTTTTTGTTTTGTTTTTTGTTTTTGCTTTTTTTGAGATGGAGTCTCGCTCTGCCGCCCAGGCTGGAGTGCAGTGGCCGGATCTCAGCTCACTGCAAGCTCCGCCTCCCGGGTTCACGCCATTCTCCTGCCTCAGCCTCCCGAGTAGCTGGGACTACAGGCGCCCGCCACCTCGCCCGGCTAGTTTTTTTTTGTATTTTTAGTAGAGACGGGGTTTTACTGTGTTAGCCAGGATGGTCTCGATCTCCTGACCTCATGATCCGCCCGTCTCGGCCTCCCAAAGTGCTGGGATTACAGGCTTGAGCCACGGCGCCCAGCCAGTTTTTATTTTTTTTAGACAGAGTCTCCCTCCGTTGCTCAAGCTGGAGTGCAGTGGCACGATCTCAGCTCACTGCAACCTCCGCCTCCCGAGTTCCAGTGAGTCTCCTGCATCAGCCTCTTGAGTAGCTGGGATTACAGGTGCCCGCCATCCCGCCTGGCTAATTTTTGTATTTCTAGTAGAGATTGGATTTCACCATGTTGGCCAGGCTGGTCTCGAACTCCTGACCTAGTAATCCACCCTCCTCGGCCTCCCAAAGTGCTGGGATTACAGGCATGAGCCACCGCACCTGGCCATTTATTTATTTATTATTATTTTTGAGATGGAGTCTCCCTCTGTCACCCAGGCTGGAGTGCAGTGGCGTGATCTCGACTCACTGTAACCTCCACCTCCCAAGTTCCAGTGAGTCTCCTGCATCAGCCTCCCGAGTAGCTGGGATTCCAGGCGCCTGCCACCCCACCTGGCTAATTTTTGTATTTTTAGTAGAGACAGGGTTTCACCACGTTGGCCAGGATGGTCTCGAACTCCTGACGTCAGATGATCCGCCTGCCTCTGCCTCCCAAAGTGCTGGGATTACAGGTGTGAGCCACCGCGCCTGGAAGAAATGTCCTCTATTAAATCTTTATTTCATTTTTATTTTTAGTTTTTACAAATGTGGTCTCACTCTGTCACCCAGGCTGGAATGCAGTGGCACGATCATAGCTCACTGCAGCTTCAACCTCCTGGGCTCAAGCAATTCTCCCACCTCAGCCTCCCAGTAGCTGGGAGCACACACAAGCCACAAAGCCCAGCTAATTGTTAACTGTTTTATACAGACAGGGACTCGCTATGTTGCCCAGGTTGGCCTCAAAACGCCTGGGCTCAAGCGATCCTCCCAGTTCCGTCGCCCAAAGCGCTGCGATTATGGGCAAACTGGTAACTCTATTTCTCGAAGTTCTGTGAGCTATTATGGCTAATTATCAAGCTCAAGGACAGAGCTGTGGGACTCCTGATTTTAGTCAGGGAGAAGCGTGGGTCACCTGGGGACCCGCCCCTGCAACAGGCATCTGATGTGGGTGGCATGGGGCTCAGCTGAGCACCTGTGGGGTCTGTGCCCACTCTGGGTGGTGAGTGTGAGGGATCGTCTCAATTTAAGTAGGATGCCCAGTTTGTGTCCACAAGAATGAAGAAATCACGTGCTGTGGAAAACCCACACACTTGGTGCCAGAAGCACTGTGACGAGTAAAAACAGATTTTCCTTTACACCCAAAGAGAAACCATGAGAGCCAAGGCGGGGCGCGGTGGCTCACGCCTGTAATCCCAGCACTTTGGGAGACCAAGGCGGGCGGATCACGAGGTCAGGAGATCGAGACCATCCTGGCTAACATGGTGAAACCCTGTCTCTACTAAAAATATTACAAATTAGCCAGGCGTGGTGGCGGGTGCCTGTAGTCCCAGCTACTCGGGAGGCTGAGACAGGAGAATGGCAGGAACCCGGGAGGTGGAGGTGGCAGTGAGCCGAGATTGCGCCACTGCACTCCAGCCTGGGCAACAGAGCGAGACTCCATCTCAAAAAAAAAGAGAAACCATGAAACCACGAGAGCCGAAGTGGCTACATCAACATCAGAAGAAAGACACCACTTTGTTTGGGAGACCAAGACAGGAGGATCACTTGAGCCCAAGAGCTGGAGACCAGACTGGGCCATGCAGCAAGACTCCACCTTGCCTTTTTTTCTACAAAAAGTTTAAAAATTAGCCACACATAGGCCGGGTGCAGGAGCTCACCCCTGTAATCCCAGCACTTTGGGAAGCCGAGGGAGGCAGATCACAAGGTCAGGAGTTCAAGACCAGCCTGGCCAACATGGTGAAACCCCATCTCTACTAAAAAAATGCAAAAATTAGCCAGGTACAGTGGCGCGTGCCTGTAATCCCAGCTACTCAGGAGGCTGAGGCAGGAGAATGGCGTGAACCCGGGAGGTGGAGGTTGCAGTGAGCTGAGATCATGCCACTGCACTCCAGCCTGGGCGACAGGGCAAGACCCTGTCTCAAAAAACAAAAGGTTAGGCGCAGTGGTTCACACCTGTAATCCCAGTACTTTGGGAGGCCAAGGTGGGCGATCACATGAGGTTGGGAGTTCAAGACCAGCCTGACCAACACGGAGAAATCCCATCTCTACTAAAAATACAAAGTTAGCCGGGTGTGGTGATGCGCGCCTGTAATCCCAGCTACTCGGGAGGCTGAGGCAGGAGAAGTGCTTGAACCTGGGAGGCGGAGGGTGTGGTGAGCTGAGATCCCACCACTGCACTCCAGCCTGGGCGACAAGAGCGAAACTCCGTCAGAAAAAAAAAAAAGAGAGAAAGAAAGAAAAAAAAGAAAAATGAAGAAAGAAAGAAAGGAAGGGAGGCAGGGAAAGAAAAGAAAGAAAGAAAAGAGAGACAGAGAGAGACACGAATCTCTGGACCCCAAAATCACTAAGCCAAAGGGAAAAGGGAAAAAATCAAGCTGGGAACCGCTTAGGGCAAACCAGCCTCCCGTTCTATTCCTTAAAACGACAGTGACCAAGATGAAAAGGCTACATACCTCCCTCCCAATCTGTCCACAAGCGAATTCCGTGTGGACAAGGGACAGAGAGAACTCAGCCATCCCTCTGCTCAGAGAGAAATGCATCACTGCCTTTGGAAAGGCTCAGCAGAAACTCAGAACGGCGCAATGGTCTCTCTCACCTATGACCGGAAGCCCCTCCCTGTTAAGAGTTTCCCCGCTTTCTGGACCGGACCAATGTGCATCTTACATATACTGACTGATGTCTCATGTCCCCCTAACACGTTTAAAAGCAACCTGTGCCCCGACCACCTTGGTAACATACCGTCAGGACCTCCTGAGGCTGTCACGGGCACGCGTCCTTCATGTTGGCAAAATGAACTGTGTTTTTTTTTTTTTTTTTTGGAGACGGAGTTTCTGCTCTTGTCGCCCAGGCTGGAGTGCAATGGCGCGATCTCGGGTCACCACAAAATCTGCCTCCCGGGTGCAAGCGGTTCTCCTGCCTCAGCCTCCCGAGTAGCTGGGATTATAGGCATGTGCCACCACGCCTGGCTAATTTTGTATTTTTAGTAGAGATGGGGTTTCTCTATGTTGTTCAGGCTCGTCTCAAACTCCTGACCTCAGGTGATCCGCCTGCCTCGGCCTCCCAAAGTGCTGGGAATACAGGCGTGAGCCACCGTGCCCAGCCAGGCAAAATAAACTTTCTAAATTGACTTCAGACCTGTCTCAAATATTTAGGGTTCACATAACAAACCTTCACATATACCCCCTGAATCTAAAATAAAATAAGGCCAGGAGTCGTGGCTCATGCCTGTAATCCCAGCACTTCGGGAGACTGAGGCAGGAGGATTACTTGAGCCCAGGAGTTTGAGACAAGCCTCAGCAAAATAGAAAGACCCCATCTCTACCAAAAAAGTGATTCTCCTGCCTCAGCCCCCCGAGCAGCTGGGATAACAGGCGTGCACCACCACACCTGGTTATTTTTTGTGTTTTTAGTAGAGATAGGGTTTCGTCATGTTGCCTAGGCTGGTCTTGATCTCCTGACCTCAAGTGAGCCACCCGCCTCGGCCTCCCAAAGTGCTGGGATTACAGGCATGAGCCACTGCGCCTGGCCTAAAGGAATTCTTTTGACTGTCAAATTCCATCGAGGCCGGGCGCGGTGGCTCACGCCTGTAATCCCAGCACTTTGGGAGGCCGAGGCGGGCGGATCACAAGGTCAGGAGATCGAGACCACGGTGAAACCCCGTCTCTACTAAAAATACAAAAAATTAGCCGGGCGCGGTTGTGGGCGCCTGTAGTCCCAGCTACTCGGGAGGCTGAGGCAGGAGAATGGCGTGAACCCGGGAGGCGGAGCTTGCAGTGAGCCAAGATCGCGCCACTGCACTCCAGCCTGGGCGACACAGCGAGACTCTGTCTCAAAAAAAAAAAAAAAAAAAAAAAAAAAAAAAAAAATTCCATCGAATCTGTGGGCCGCGGTTGGTTTGTGCACTCACCGGCTGATCTGCGGGATTTCCGGTTTTGAGCTACTGTGAATCGTGCCACCCTGAGCGCTCATGCACGAGGCTGTGTGAGGCCCTAGATTCCCTTTCTCTTGCATAAAAGCCTTGGAGTGGAATGACCCTGACGTTTAACATTTTCTTTTTTGAGAAGGGGTCTCACTCTGTCACCCAGGCTGGACTGCAGTGGTGTGATCACAGCTCACTGCAGGCTTGACTTCCTGGGCTTAAGAGATCCTCCTACTCCAGCCTCCTGAGTACCTGAGACTGGGGCATGCACCTCCATGCCTGGCTAATTTTTAAAATTATTATTATTATTTTTTTTAGATGGAGTCTTGCTCTGTCACCCAGGCTGGAGTGCGGTGGTGCGATGTCGGTTCACGGCAAGCTCCGCCTCCTGGGTTCACGCCATTCTCCTGCCTCAGCCTCCCATGCAGCTGGGACTACAGGCGCCCGCCACCACACCCGGCTAATTTTTTGGATTTTTTTAGTAGAGATGGGGTTTCACCGTGTTAGCCAGGATGGTCTCGATCTCCTGACCTCGTGATCTGCCCGTCTCGGACTCCCAAAGTGCTGGGAATACAGGTGTGAGCCACTGCGCCCGGCCCTTAAAATTAATTTTTAGCCAGGTGCATGAGGTCAGGAGTTTGAGACCAGCCTGACCAATATAATGAAAGCCCGTCTCTACTAAAAATACCAAACTGGGTCGGGCGCAGTGGCTCACGCCTGTAATCCCAGTGCTTTGGGAGGCCGAGTTGGGAGGATCACCTCAACACACAAGTTCAAGACCAGCCTGGGCAACATAGCAAGACCCCATCTCTACTAAACATAAAAAAATTAGCTGAGCATGGTGGTGCATGTCTGTAGTCCCAGCTACTTGGGAGGCTAAGGTGGGAGGACTGCTTGAGTCCAGGAGCTGGAGGATGCAGTGAGCTATGATCGAGCCACTGCACTCCAGTGTGGGTGACAGAGTGAGACCCTGTCTCTAAAAAAAAATTTTTTTAATTTAAAGGCCGGGCGCGGTGGCTCACGCCTGTAATCCCAGCACTTTGGGAGGCTGAGGCGGGCGGATCACAAGGTCAGGAGATCAAGACCATCCTGGCTAACATGGTGAAACACTGTCTCTACTAAAAATACAAAAAATTAGCCGGGCGAGGTGGCGGGCGCCTGTAGTCCCAGCTACTCGGGAGTTTGAGGCAGGAGAATGGCGTGAACTCGGGAGGCGGAGCTTGCAGTGAGCCAAGATCGTGCCACTGCACTCCAGCCTGGGCGACAGAGTGAGACTCCATCTCAAAAAAAAAAAAAAAATTTTTTTTTTTAATCTAAGAGTCCAAGGAGTCAATACTAGCCATACATGGCTATTTAAATCTAAATCCAAATTCAGCTGAATTCAGTATTCAACTCCTGGGTCACTCTGTCCACATCTGTAGTCCTTACTGGCCACATGAGTGTCTAGTATTGGACAGCTCAGATCCAAACCATCCCGTTACTACAGGATACTCTACTGCAGAGCACAAGACCACAGAATCCACAGAGAAACTGTTAAACCTAACAAGGCTTCAGGAAGAAATAGTTCAAAGCAGATAAAAGTAAACATGCCAGCTACTCAGGAGGCTGAGGCAGGAGAATGGCGTGAACCCGGGAGGCGGAGCTTGTAGTGAGCTGAGATCGCGTCACTGCACTCCAGCCTGGCGACAGAGCGAGACTCCGTCTCAAAAAAAAAAAAAAAAAGGCAAAAATCTACAGCTTTCAGGCTGGGCACAGTGGCTCATACCTGATATCCCAGCACTTTGGGAGACTGAGGTGTGTAGATCACGAGGTCAGGAGTTCGAGACCAGCTTGGCCAACATAGTGAAACCCCATCTCTACTAAAAATACAAAAAAATCAGCCTAGTATGCCAGCTGGCGCCTGTAAGCCCAGCTACTCAGGAGGCTGAAGTAAGGGAATCTCTTGAACCCAGGAGCTGGAGGTTACAGTGAGCCAAGATCCCACCACTGAGCTGTAAAACAACTAAATCAAAACCTTAACATGTAATTTATGTCTTTAGAAAGACCAATCTCCTTGATAAATTCCTTTATCACTTGACGAACTGATTCTCAAGACCATCAGGCACCATCAGGCCAGGGGCTGGTAAACTATGGCCCTTAGAGTGAATCTGACCCACCACTTGCTTTTTGTAAATAAAGTTTTTTTTTTTTTTTTTTTTTGAGACAGAGTTTTCACTTTTGTTAACCAGGCTGGAGTGCACTGGCATTATCTCAGCTCACTGCAACCTCCGCCTCCCAGATTCAAGCGATTCTCCTGCCTCAGCCTCCTGAGTAGCTGGGATTACGAGTGCCCACCACCACGACCAGCTAATTTTTTTATTTTTTATTTTTTTGAGACACAGTCTCACTCTATCACCCAGGCTGGATTGCAGTGGCGCAATCTCAGCTCGCTGCAACCTCTGCTGCCCAGGTTCAAGTAATTCTCCTGCCTCAGCCTCCCACATAGCTGGGATTACAGGCGCCCGCCACCATGCCCGACTAATTTTTGTTTTTTTTTGTACAGACAGGGTTTTATCATCTTGGCCAGGCTGGTCTTGAACTACTGACCTCATGATCCACCTGCCTCAGCCTCCCAAAGTGCTGGGATTACAGGCGTGAGCCACCGTGCCTGGCCAATTTTTGTATTTTTAGTAGAGATGGGGTATCACCATGTTGGCCAGGCTGGTCTTGAACTCCTGACCTGAGGTGATCCTCCCACCTCGGCCTCCCAAAGTGCCAGGATTACAGGTGTGAGCCACCGCACCGGGCCAATAAAGTTTTATTAGAATATGGCTATACTTGCTCATTTACATGTTGTTGATTTATGGCTTTCTGTCCTGCAGAATTAAGTAGTTGCAACTGAGACAGTATCGCCTGCCAGAAATATTTACTCTCTGACTCCTCACGTGAACTTGCCGGCACCTGGGTCTTTTACCTGTTTTGGTTTCGTTTTACATTGGCAAGGTCTCACTATGGTGCCCACACTGGTAGCAAACTCTTGGCTTCAAAAGATCTTCCCACCTCAGGCCGGGCGCAGTGGCTCACACCTGTAATCCCAGTACTTTGGGAGGCCGAGGATAGCCTGAGGTCAGGAGTTCGACACCAGCCCAGCCAACACGGTGAAACCCCGTCTCTAAAAATACAAAAATTAGCCGGCGTGGTGGCGGGTGCCTGTAATTCCAGCTACTCAGGAGGCTGAGGCAGGAGAACTGCTGGAACCCGGGAGGCAGAGCTTTGCAGTGAGTTGAGATCGCATCACTGCACTCCAGCCTGGGCGACACAGCGAGACTCCGTCTCAAAAATAGTAATAGGCTGGGCGCGGTGGCTCAAGCCTGTAATCCCAGCACTTTGGGAGGCTGAGGCGGGTGGATCACGAGGTCAGGAGATTGAGACCATCCTGGCTAACACGGTGAAACCCTGTCTCTACTAAAAAATACAAAAAACTAGCCGGGCGAGGTGGCGGCGCCTGTAGTCCCAGCTACTCGGGAGGCTGAGGCAGGAGAATGATGTGAACCCGGGAGGCAGAGCTTGCAGTGAGCTGAGATCCGGCCACTGCACTCCAGCCCGGGCGACACAGCGAGACTCTGTCTCAAAAAATAATAATAATAATAATAATAAAACACAGAATATAAGTTTCACAAGGAAGGAGATGTTCTTCTGTCACATTCACCTCCTGTAGCCAGCATTGTATTTCAATGAGTATCTGTACGGTGGACAGATGGTTGGATGTGGGTGACTGATTCTAGAAGAGTAAATGTGTCAGACCAGCTGAGAAACTATTTTTTTTTTTTTAAGATGGAGTTTTACTCTTGTTGCCCAGGCTGGAGTGCAGTGGCGCGATCTCGGCTCACCACAACCTCTGCTTCCCAGGTTCAAGTGATTCTCCTGCCTCAGCCTCCCGAGTAGCTGGGATACCAGGCGCCCACCACCACGCCTGGTTAATTTTGTATTTTTAGTAGAGACAGGGTTTCACCATGTTGGCTGGGCTGGTCTCAAATTCCTGACCTCAGGTGATCCACGCCCGGTATTTTTTTTTTTTTTTAGGCGGAGTCTCGCTCTCTTGCCCAGGCTGGAGTGCAGTGGTGCGATCTCAGCTCACCACAACATCCACCTCCCAGGTTTAAGCGATTCTCCTGCCTCAGTCTCCCGAGTAGCAGGCGCACACCACCATGCCTGGGTAATTTTTGTATTTTTACTACAGACAGAGTTTCACTGTGTTGACCAAGCTGGTCTCGAACTCCTGACCTCAGGTGATCCACCCACCTCGGCCTCCCAAAGTGCTGGGATTACAGGCGTGAGCCACTGTGCCCAGATTTATTTTATTTTATTTTTAGAGACAGAGTCTCACTCTATCGCCCAGGCTGGAGTGCAGTGGTGGGATCATGGCTCACTGCAGCGGCGACCTCCCAGGCTAAGGTGATCTTCCTACCTGAGCCTCCTAAGTAGCAGGGACCACAGGCGCACACCACCATGTTCAAGTAATGAGGTCTCGCTATATTGGCCAGGTTGGTCTTGAACTCCCGGGGTCAAGTGATCCTGTCACCTCAGCCTACCAAAGTGCCGGGATGACAGATGTGGGCCACTGCACTCAGCCTGAAAAGTCTTCACAAAGAATAACGTTGGGAAGAATTTGGTGAGCAGTTCTCAAAACATACCGTTAAGCAGCCATCATCAAACGTGTTATGGGAATAAGGATTCACAACGCAGTCAGTGAAACAGGAGACCCCAGAACGCACTGTTCTACCTTTTTTTTTTTTTCCAAGACAGAGTCTCGCTCTGTCGCCGAGGCTGGAGTGCAATGGTGCAATCTTGGCTCACTGCAACCTCCACCTCCCGGGTTCAAACGATTCTCCGGCCTCAGCCTCCCTGAGTAGCTGGGACTACAGGTGCCCACCACCACGCCCAGCTAATTTTTGTGTATGTGGTTTTTTTTTTCTTTTTAAAGACAGAGTCTTGCTCTGTCGCCCAGGCTGGAGGTTCGAGCCATTCTCCTGCCTCAGCCTCCCGAGTAGCTGGGATTACAGGTGCCCACCATCACGCCAGGCTAATTTTTTGTATTTTTAGTAGAGACGGGGTTTCACCATGTTGGCCAGGCCGGTCTCGAACTCCCGACCTCGTGATCTGCCTGACTCGGCCTCCCAATGTGCTGGGATAATAGGCGTGATCCACCGTGCCCAGCCAGACTGTCCTACATCTAGACCTCACTACATTGATGACAGTTCCGTGATACAGTGAATAAAGATATTTTAGGCTTGGTGCAGTGGCTCATGCCTGTAATCTCAGCACTTTGGGAGGCCAAGGTGGGTGGATCACCTGAGCTCAGGAGTTCACCACCAGCCTGGGCAACAAGACAGAAATACTGTTTCTACTAAAAATACAAAAATTAGCCAGGCGTAGTGGGACGCACCTATAATCCTAGCTACTCAGGAGGCTGCGACAGGAGAATCACTTGAGCCAGGGAGCTGAAGGCTACGGCATGCGGAGATCACACCACTGTATTCCAGCCTGGACAACAGAGCAAGATTCTGTCTCAAAAAAAAAAAGGCGGGGGGGGGAGGCCAGGTGCAGTGGCTCATGCTTCCACTCCCAGCACTTTGGGAGGCTGGGGTGGGTGGATCACTTAAGGTCAGGAGTTCGAGACCAGCCTGGCCAACATGGCAAAACGCCGTCTCTATTAAAAATACAAAAATTGGCCAGGCGCGGGGGCTCACGCCTGCAGTCTGAGCACTCTGGGAGGCCAAGGCAGGCAGATCACAAGGTCAGGGGATCGAGAACATCCTGGTTAACACGGTGAAACCCCATCTCTACTAAAAAAATACAAAAAATTAGCCGGGCGTGGTGGTGGGCACCTGTAGTCCCAGCTACTCAGGAGGCTGAGGCACCAGAATCACTTGAGTCCAGGAGGCATAGATCACAGTGAACTGAGATCTCGCCACTGCACTCCAGCCTGGGTGACAGGGTGAGAGTCGATCTCAAAAAAAAAGAAAAACAAGGTATTTTAGATACTAACTTCATGGGACCGGCCGATGTGTACATCTACCAAAGTGCAACCCTGGAGATCTTCAGTCCTCCCTTGGAGCCCCACGAGAGAATGAGATGTTTAACCCCCCCAGATCATTCAATGCACAATCATTGCATGCCTACTGTGTACCAGGCTCCAAAGCGGTGAGATGGGACGGGTGCTCGTCTAGGACCGGGGAACAGCCTAGAAGCCACGTGCAACCCTGGCCTCCTCCCCAGCACAAATGCCAACCCCTGTGCTACGGTCCCAGACACTGGGGCCACCGCCAAGGCCTGCTCCCAGCCTCCTCTCTGCCATGTCTCAGCTCACCCTGCACCCCAGCCCGGGACCACGCCCAAGTCCAGGCCACCTGCTCTCCCCACAGCCGGCAAGGCCCCGGCCCCTCTCCGCTCATCATTAAACTCCAGGCTTTATTCCAGCACCCCCAGTTCTTCCCGACGTACCCCCAGTTTTTTTTTTCAAGACGGAGTCTTGCCCTGTCACCCAGGCGCGATCTCGGCTCACTGCAATTTCTGCCTTCCAGATTCAAGCGTTTCTCCTGCCTCAGCCTCCTGGTAGCTGGGATTACAGGTGGGCACCACCACGCCCGGCTAATTTTTGTATTTTTAGTAGAGACAGGGTTTTGCCATGTTGGCCAGTCTGGTCTCAAACTCCTGACCTCAGGTGTCCACCTGCCTCGGCCTCCCAAAGTGCTGGGATTACAGGCGTGAGCCACTGCGCCCGGCCTCAACTGCTGTTTTCTATCTGCTGTGTGGCCTGTGGCTGTCAGCACTGCATCGGGTCCGTTTGTTCCCACAGCCCTGGGACAGACGTGTCTGAGTGACCCCGTTTCACAGGCATGGAAACTGAGGCACAAGGCACTTGGGACGCGCTGCTCTGCAGACCTCTCAGCCCTAGGTGCCGCAAACACATCCAAGCCAGTACTTGTCCCTCCTGAGCCTGTCCTGGCTTGTGATACTTCAGCCAGAAGTCTGGGGACCCCCGCTGCAGCCCCCCAAGCCCTCACCTGCCAAGCTGCCTCCTCTCCTGGCCACAGGAACTCGCTTCCTCCAAAGAGGACCTGCATCCTCTACCCCTCATTTCTGCCATCCCCACCGAGCCCCCCCGCTGTCTCCCGCCTAGAGTCTGCAGCTGCTGCTTCCCAGCCTCACTCCTGGGCCCCTCCATGGCGCATTCCACCCTCAACGCGGATCTGGTCATGCTGGGCCACAGGGCTTCCCTCACTCCTCCTGCTCCGGCCTTGCCATGGCTCCCACTTGCCCAGCTCCTCTGGGCTCTGGGCCTTCCATCCCTGAGCCAGGGGCACGGCATTCCCCGTCAACATCACTTGCTCAGGGGGTCGTTCTGGACCAGGTCAGTGCCCCCTCTCCATTTTCAGCCCTCCTGAAATGCTCAGGAAATACAGATGACCTTTCAACAAGGCGGTTTTGAACTGCACGAGTCCACTGATACATGAATGTTTCCAATATAGGTTGCCCCAAGGGTGCCGGCCTCTCCTGCCTCGCCTTCCACCTCTGCCACCCCCGAGACAGAGAGACCCGCCCTCCTACTCCTCCTCAGCCCTCAACATGAACACAAGGACAGAGGCCTTCATGATGGTCACTTCCACTGTGCGAACAGCAAACAGGTTTTCTCCTTTCACTTTTTTTTTTCCTTTTTTTTGAGACAGAGTCTCGCTCTTGTCACCCAGGCTGCAGTGCAATGGCGCAGTCTTGGCTCACTGCAACCTCTGCCTCCCAGGTTCAAGTCACTCTCCTGCCTCAGCCTCCCGAGTAGCTGGGATTACAGGTGCCCACCACCACGCCCGGCTAATTTTTTGTATTTTTAGTAGAGACGGGGTTTCACCGTGTTGGCCAGGATGGTCTCGAACTCCTGACCTCATGATTCACCTGCCTCGGCCTCCCAAAGTGCTGGGATTACAGGCGTGAGCCACCGCGCCCAGCCTGTCCTTTATTTTTATTTTTTTGAGATGGAGTGTCACTGTGTCGCCTGGGCTGGAGTACAGCGGCGCAATCTCTGTTCCCTGCAACCGCTGCCTCCTGGGTTCACGAGATTCTCCTGCCTCAGCCTCCTGAGTAGCTGGGATTACAGACGTGCGCCACCATGCCCGGTTAATTTTTGTATTTTTGTGGAGACAGGGATTCACTGTGTTGGCCAGGCTGGTCTCAATCTCCTGACCTCAGATGATCCACCTGCCTCAGCCTCCCAAAGTGCTGGGATTCCAGGCGTGACCCCCACGCCTGGTCCCTTAGGCTTTTCTGAGTATATTTTCTGGTCTCCAGCCTCCGTTATTGTGAGAACAGGAAGCGGGGTGTGCACAGACTAGGTGTCCTCACAAGGCCTCCGGTCGGTGAGAAGCCGTTCCTAGTTAAGTTCCTAGCTAAGTTTGTGGGAGTCAAAAGTTGTACTCAGATTTGAGCTGAGTGAAGGTCCACACCCCTAACCCCACGTCGAGGGTCCGCTGTTCCAGGCCCGCCCACCTTACCTCGCTGCCATCTCCCGCTGGGCCTCACTGCCCTCTCCTGAGCCCCCCAGGGGCAGACCCCTGGCCTACTTTTCTCCAAGGGGTCCTTGTCCTGCCTCCATCCTCCCCACTTTGCAACCGAGCCAGCAGTCCCTCAAGTGCAATCGCGTACATGTCCCAAGGTCAGCCGGCGCTCAAGGGGCCCCACCTGCCCCCTCAAACAGAAAGCCTGGGGTTCTCCAACCTGCTGTGGGGTGAGTTCCAGCTGCAACCAACCCGCCCCTCCCCAAAGAGCACGAAGACCACACAGGCGGAGGGGGCAAACCCACCGCCCCCCACTCCAAGCTAGGGGAGGCCCAGCAGCTAAGGACGACAGAGACAGGGACGGCACGAGCCACAGGAGGTCCCGGAACCATCCAGGGGCAGGAGCCCGCCAGAAGACACCCAGCTGCCCATAAACACCCAGGAAGAAGCCAGATCAGGTTAACAAAAGCACCCGAAGGTCAGAAGGGAGGGCAGGACCCAACCCCTCCAGGCCCCGCAACAACAAAACCCAGCCCCTGCCTCCCCCCCAGCCAATGAGGGGCAGGGTAAGAGGGACCCGGGAGTGGGGGGAACCTGGGGCCTGGGGCCAGTGCCTGGCACACTGGCAGAGACCGATACTGGACCAAACCCGCTTCTTTCCCAGAAAGGAGGCCTGGGGGCTGGGGAGGGAGGGACCCCGGAGCTGGGGGTCTCTGGGTTGGAAGGGCTGAAAGGTGGGAGTCTGGGCGGGAGTCTAGGGTGGTGGCCTGGTGGCAGGGGGTCATAGGATGTGGCACAGGCGGTGGCAGGGCCCAGGGTCAGGAGCCTGGCAGTGGTGGAGCTGGAGGCGAGTGGTCACTGAAGTGGGAGGCGGCACAGCCCAGGGGTCTCTGGCTGAGGTGGAGGTCTGGGGCTGAGTAGCTGTGGGCAGTAGTCTACAATCTGGACTGAAGGGCAGGCAGGGGTATCCCTGGAGGGGAGCGGCATGGTTTGAGGGTCCCTGATTGAGATCATGTGCTGAGCCTGGGGGTCTCCGGTGGGGGTTAGTGGCTCTGGAGGCAGCGGGGATGACACAGGGAGGGAGCGGCCCAGGGGTCTTGGGGCACGGGGGTGCGGGTGGGAGTGACAGGGTCCCTGGATGGTGGGGGAAGAGGAAGGGGTCTTGGGGGTCATGGGTGGGGGTGGAGGAAATAGCAGGACCCCTGGAGGGAGGGGTCCTGGAGTTCTGGGGTCATAGGCTGGGGGTTACGGACTGAGGTGGTGAGGACTGGGGATGGTGGGGGTCTCAGGTGAGAGTGAAGGACTCTCGCATCCTGGGATGCAGGTCCTAGGGACAGTGGGTTGGGGTCCTGGAATGGAGGAGCAGATGGGAGTACACGTCCCAGGGTTGGAGGGTCCCGGGGTGGTGGGTAGGGGTGCAGGGCCAGGGCATGGAGGGGACCCAGGAATGCAGGCCGAGTGGGGTCCAGGGATGGAGGAGCCCGGGGTGCAGGCAGGGGTTTCGGCCAGAGGTGGAGGGGCCAGGGGATCTGGAGGCAGAGGTGTCTGGGGACCTGAGGTGCAGGGAGGGGTCAGGTCCAGGGGTGGAGGGTCCTGGACATGGGGTATCCAGGGTCCTGGGGTGCAGGCTGGGTGGGGTTCAAGGATGGAGGGGCCCAGGGGTCCCAGGTGCAAGCCGAGTTGGAGGGTCCCAGGAACGGAGGGTCTCGGAGTGCAGGCTGGGTGGGTGCAGGGATGGAGGAGAGCAGGGGTCGCAGGGGTACAGGGCCTGGGGTCCCGGGGAACAGGCTGGGGGCACAAGCCAGGGGTGGAGGATCCAGGGAGTCCTGGGGATGCAGGGGTGCAGAGGCCCAGAGTGCAGGCCTGGTGGGGTCTGGGGACAGAGAGGTGCAGGGTGGCAGGGACAGAGGGCTGCAGAGCCCAGGGAACTGGGTGGAGTCTGGGGATGGAGGGGTGCAGGCCGGGTCGGGTTCAGGGCCGGAGGGGTGCAGGGGTGCCAGGGACAGAGGGGTGCAGGGCGTTAGGTGCAGGCCGAGCTGGGTTCGGGGCCTGAGGCTGCAGGGGTGCAACGGTCCCGCGGAGAGAGGGGTGCAGGGCCTTAGGTGCAGGGCCCGGGGACGGAGGGGTGCAGGAGTTCTGGGGCCGAAGGGGTGCAGGGGTCTCGGGAACACAGGGGTGCAGGGCCTCAGGTGCAGGGCCCGGGGAGCAGGCCGGGAGGGTCGGGGCCGGGGCTGGCGGGGTCGGGGCGCCCACCTGTGCGCGGGGATGCGCTGCGAGCTGAGCCCCTTGCCCACCAGGAAGTGCACGTCGCACAGCACCTCGTTGTTGAAGAGGAAGGCGAAGCGCTCCTGCACGGTGGGCTTGCTGGCCTGCCAGTTGTACGCGGCCTCGCGCTGCAGCGCCGCCGCCCCCGGGCCCGCCGCCTCCTCCGCCCGCTCCGCGCCCGCGGCCTGCGCGTCTGTCCCGGGGCCCGGCGGGGCGGGCGGGGTCGGCCCGGGGGCGGCGGCGGCGGCGGCGGCGGCTGCCGCCGCGTTGCCGGGGGCCGGGGCGGCGGCGGCGTTGGCGCTGGGCCCGGGGCTGCCCCCCACGCCCGGGCCGACCCCGACCCCCGGCGGGCAGGACGCGCGCCCGCCGCTCCCACCCGCCGCCATTTTGTCGCTGCGGCGCGGGCGGGGAAGGGGAGGAGGGAGGGAGGGAAGAGGAGGGAGGGAGGGAAGAGGAGGGAGGAGAGGAGGGAGGGAGGGAAGAGGAGGGAGGGAGGGAAGAGGAGGGAGGAGAGGAGGGAGGGAGGGAAGAGGAGGGAGGAGAGGAGGGAGGGAGGAGAGGAGGGAGGGAGGAGAGGAGGGAGGGAGGAGGGAACAGGAGGGAGGAGAGGAGGGAGGGAGGAGGGAAGAGAAGGGAGGAGAGGAGGGAGGGAGGAGAGGAGGGAGGGAGGAGAGGAGGGAGGGAGGAGGAGGGAGGGAGGGAGGAGGAGGGAGGGAGGGAGGGGAAAGAAGGAGGGGGGAGGAGGGAGGAGAGGAGGGAGAGAAAGGGAAGGAGGAAGGAGAGAGGGGAGGAGAGAGAGGGGAGGGGAGGAGGGAGGAGAGGAGGAAAGGAGGAGGGAAGGAGGGGAGGAGGGAGGGAGGAGGGAAGGAGGGGCAGGAGGGAGGAGAGGAGGGAGGGGAAGGGAAGGAGGGAGGGGAGGAGGGAGGAAAGGGGAGGAGGGAGGGGAATGGGGAGGGTGTTGCAGGGGAGGGGAGGGAGGGACAGAGAGAAGAGGGAAGAGGAGGAGGGGCCTGCAGAGGGGAGGGGCTGGTGAAAGACCCTCTTGCTCCACTCCCTAAGCATCCTCACCTGAAGCCCAGACTCCAGACCAAGGTCCAGAATTTGGGGTCCAGGGCCCGGACTCCAGACCGGGGATCCTAAACACTCGAGCACAGACCTCAGTGCGGGACCCCAGGCCTCGGACCTTGAATCCTAGATCCCAGACTCAACCCCAGACTTCAGACCCCAGCTTCTAGATCCCAGACCCCGGACCCAGGTGGTGGGTCCGCCCCGTGGCACGGGCTCCACTGTACAGAGACATAGCCTGAGGCCGGGAAGCTGCTGATGAGCGGGCGGAGTGCAGGCCTCGTTCTCTCACACTCAGCAGACGCCCGGCACCCTCTCCAGGTCAGCGTGGACGGAGCTGGGACTTCCCCAAAACGCTTACTATATACATAACGTCAAGGTAGACAAGTGCCACAAAGATTGAGGAACCAGGCTGGGCGCAGTGGCTCACGCCTGTAATCCCAGCACTTCAGGAGGCCGAGGCGGGTACATCACCTGAGGTCAGGAGTTCGAGACCAGCCTGGGCAACATGGCAAAACCCTATCTATACAAAAAATACAAAAATTAGCCAGGCAGGCGTGGTGGTTCACGACTGTAATCCCAGCACTTTGGGAGGCCGAGGCAGGAGGATCACGAGGTCAGGAGATCGAGACCATCCTGGCTAACACGGTGAAACCCTGTCTCTACTGAAAATACAAAAAATTAGCTGGGTGTGTTGGCAGGCGCCTGTAGTCCCAGCTACTTGGGAGGCTGAGGCAGGGGAGTGAACCTGAGAGGCGGAGCTTGCAATGAGCCGAGATCGTGCCACTGCACTACAGCCTGGGTGACAGAGCAAGACTCTGTCTCAAAAACAACAGAAAAAAAAAATACGAAAATTAGCCAGGCGTGGTGGCCGGCACCTGTAATCCCAGCTACTTGGGAGGCTGAGGCAAGAGAATCACCTGAACCCGGGAAGCAGAGTTTGCAGTGAGCCAAGACCGTGCCATTGCACTCCAGCCTGGCAACAAGAACAAAACGCTGTCTCAAAAAAAAAAAAAAAAAGGCCGGGTGCGGTACCTCATGCCTGTAATCTCAGCACTTTGGGAGGCCGAGGAGGGTGGATCATGAGGTCAGGAGATCGAGACCATCCTGGCTAACATGGTGAAACTCCATCTCTACTAAAAATACAAAAAATTAGCCAGGCGTGGTGGCGGGCGCCTGAAGTCCCAGGTACTCAGGAGGCTGAGACAGGAGAATGGCTTGAACCTGGGAGGTGGAGCTTGCAGTGAGCCGAGATCGTGCCACTGCACTCCAGCCTGGGCGACAGAGCGAGAGTCCATATCAAAAAAAAAAAAAACAAAACAAAACTAGGTGTGGTGGCCGGGCGCGGTGGCTCAAGCCTGTAATCCCAGCACTTTGGGAGGCCGAGACGGGCGGATCACGAGGTCAGGAGATCGAGACCATCCTGGCTAACACGGTGAAACCCCGTCTCTACTAAAAAATACAAAAAACTAGCCGGGCGAGGTGGCGGGCGCCTGTAGTCCCAGCTACTTGGGAGGCTGAGGCAGGAGAATGGCGTAAACCCGGGAGGCGGAGCTTGCAGTGAGCTGAGATCCGGCCACTGCACTCCAGCCCGGGCGACAGAGGGAGACTCCGTCTCAAAAAAAAAAAAAAAAAAACAAAACTAGGTGTGGTGGTGTGTACCTGTTGTCCCAGCTACTCAAGAGGCTGAGACAGGAGGGGCATCACATGAGCCTGGAAGGTTGAGCTTTTGATGAGGTATGATTCCACCACTGCACTCCAGCCTGGGCAACAGAGCAAGATCCTGTCTCAAAAAAAAAAAAAAAAAGAAAATAGGGTATTAAGAAAACCCAAGTGATAATGCTATTTTCAGTTCTCCATGGTTGGGTGGTTGAGGTAGTTACAATTATTTTTTATTTATTTTTTATTTTTAGAGTTTCCCTCTATCGCCCAATCTGTAATGCAGTGACGTGATCTTGGCTCACTGCAACCTCAGCCTCTTGGTTCAAGCAATTCTCCTGCCTCAGCCTCCTGAGTAGCTGGGGTTACAGGTACCCGCCACCACGCCTGGCTAAGGCTAATTTTGTTTTGTTTTTGAGACGGAGTCTCGCTCTGTTGCCCAGGCTGGAGTGCAGTGGCACGATCTCGGCTCACTGTAAGCTCCGCCTCCCGGGTTCACGCCATTCTCTTGCCTCAGCCTCCTGAGTAGCTGGGACTTGCCCGCCACCACGTCCGACTAATTTTTTTTTTTTTTTTTTTAGACGGAGTCTCGCTCTGTCGCCCAGGCTGGAGTGCAGTGGCGCGATCTCGGCTCACTGCAAGCTCCGCCTCCCGGGTTCACGCCATTCTCCTGCCTCAGCCTCCTGAGTAGCTGGGACTACAGGCGCCCACAACCACGCCCGGCTAATTTTTTGTATTTTTAGTAGAGACGGGGTTTCACCGTGGTCTCGATCTCCTGACCTTGTGATCCGCCCGCCTCGGCCTCCCAAAGTGCTGGGATTACAGGCGTGAGCCACCGCGCCCTGCCCGACTAATTTTTTGTATTTTTAGTAGAGACGCGGTTTCACCATGTTAGCCAGGATAGTCTTGATCTCCTGACCTCGTGATCCGCCCGCCTCAACCTCCCAAAGTGCTGGGATTACAGGCGTGAGCCACCGTGCCCTGCCCATATTTTTAGTAGAGACAGGGTTTGCCTGTATGGGCCAGGATGGTCTCAATCTCCTTACCTCAGGTGATCCGCCCACTTCGGTCTCCCAAAGTGCTGGGATTACAGGCGTGAGCCACCACGTCCAGCCATCTACAATTGTTTTGAGTTATAATTTACAAGATCGTTATTTTTACTTTATTTTATTACTATTATTATTATTATTTTGAGGCGGAGTCTGGCTCTGTCTCCCAGGCTGGAGCACAATGACACAATCTCAGCTCACTGCAACCTCGGCCTCCTAGGGTTCAAATAATTCTCCTGCCTCAGGCTCGCGAGTAGCTGGCACTACCTGCCACCATGTTGGGCTAATTTCTTTTTTTTTTTTTTTTTTTTTTGAGACGGAGTCTCGCTCTGTCGCCCAGGCTGGAGTGCAGTGGCCGGATCTCAGCTCACTGCAAGCTCCACCTCCCGGGTTCACACCATTCTCCTGCCTCAGCCTCCCGAGTAGCTGGGACTACAGGCACCCGCCACCTCGCCCGGCTAGTTTTTTGTATTTCTTAGTAGAGACGGGGTTTCACCGTGTTATCCAGGATGGTCTCGATCTCCTGACCTCGTGATCCGCCCGTCTCGGCCTCCCAAAGTGCTGGGATTACAGGCTTGAGCCACCGCGCCCGGCCTGTTGGGCTAATTTCTATATTTTCAGTAGAGATGGGGTTTTGCCATGTGGGCCAGACTGGTCTTGAACTCCTGACCTCAAGTGATCCACCCACTTCAGCTTCCCAAAGTGCTGGGATTACAGGCATGGGCCACCACACCCGGCCAATTTCTACTTTAATTTTTAATTTTAATTATTATTATTATTTTTAAATAAAGTCTTGCTGTGTCACCCAGGCTGGAGTGCAGCTGCAGGATCATGGCTCACTGCGGCCTTGAACTCCTGGGCTTCAGTAATCCTCCCCCTTGGATTCCAGAAATGCTGGGATTACAAGCAACTGAACTCAGCTTTTTCCTTCCTTCCTTCCTTCCTCCTTCCCTCCCTCCCTCTCTCTTACTTTTTTTTTTTTTTTGACAGAGTTTCCCGCTGTTGCCCAGGCTGAAGTGTAATGGCGTGACCTCAACTCACTACAACTTCCGCTTCCTGGGTTCAAACGATTCTATTCTCTTGCCTCAGCCTCTTGAGTAGCTGGGATTACAGCTGTGCACCACCATGCCCAGCAAATATATATATATATATTTTTTTTGAGACAGAGTTTCGCTCTTGTTGCCCAGGCTGGTGTGCAGTGGCGCGATCTAGGCTCACCACAACCTCCGCCTCCCGGATTCAAGTGATCCTCCTGCCTCGGCCTCCTGAGTAGCTGGGATTACATGCGCCACCATGCCCGGCTAATTCTGTATTTTTAGTAGAGACGGGGTTTCTCCATGTTGGCAAGGCTGGTCTCGAACTCCCGACCTCAGGTGATCCGCCTGCCTTGGACTCCCAAGGTGCTGGGATTACAGGCAGGAGTCATCACAGCCAGCCTCTAAATGTCAACTTTCTTATCTCTCATTTCATACATCTGCATAGTGACATATTTCCAGCCAGACCCTAAAGAGGACATCTGTGCAGTCCCTTCTAGAAGAGGTTCCAGAACAGACATACCTGCCACGGTGATGGAAATTAACAAAACAGTAGATTGTCTGAGGAAAGGGTGAACTTTACAGAATGCTGAGATGTTCAAGTGGTTTTTTTTTGTTTGTTTGTTTGTTTTTTAAGAGATGGAGGCCAGCCATGGTGGCTCATGCCTGTAATCCCAGCACTTTGGGAAGCTGAGGCAGGCAGATTACTTGAGTTCAGGAGTTCAAGACCAGCCTGGCCAACATAGTGAAACCCTGTCTCCACAAAGATTACAAAATTAACTAGGTGTGGTGGTGCGTGCCTGTAGTCCCAGCTTTTGGGAGGCTGAAGTGGGATATGGCTACAGATGGGGAGGCTGAGATTGTGCCACTGCACTGCAGCCTGGGCGACAAAGTGAGGCCCTGCCTCACACACACACACACACACACACACAGATGGGATCTCACTTTGTTGCCCAGGCTGCTCCTGAACTCCTAGGCTCAAGCAATCCTCCCACTAGGACTCCCAAAACGCTGGGATGACGGGTGTAAGCCACCTGGCCATGTGGAGATTTTTTTTGTTTGTTTTGATTGGTTTTTTTTTTTTTTTTTTTTTTTTGAGACGGAGTCTTGCTCTGTTGCCCAGGCGGGAGTGCAGTGGCCGGATCTCAGCTCACTGCAAGCTCTGCCTCCCGGGTTTACGCCATTCTCCTGCCTCAGCCTCCCGAGTAGCTGGGACTACAGGCGCCCGCCACCTCGCCCGGCTAGTTTTTTGTTATTTTTTAGTAGAGACGGGGTTTCACCGTGCTAGCCAGGATGGTCTCGATCTCCTGACCTCGTGATCCGCCCGTCTCGGCCTCCCAAAGTGCTGGGATTACAGGCTTGAGCCACCGCGCCCGGCCTGTTTTGATTTGTTTTTTTTGTGAGACAGAGTCTCGCTCTATCGCCCAGGCTGGAGTGCAGTGGCGCGATCTCGGCTCACTGTAAGCTCCGCCTCCCGGGTTCATGCCATTCTCCTACCTCAGCCTCCTGAGTAGCTGGGACTACAGGCGCCCGCCACCACGCCCAGCTAATTTTTTGTTTTTTTCATAGAGACGGGGTTTCACCGTGTTAGCCAGGATGGTCTCGATCTCCTGACGTTGTGATCTGCCAGCCTCGGCCTCCCAAAGTGCTGGGATTATAGGGGTGAGCCACCACGCCCAGCCTAATTTTTGTATTTTTAATGGCGGGGGGGTTTTCCATGTTGGCTAGGCTGGTGTCGAACTCCTGACCTCCTGATCTGCCAGCCTTGGCCTCCCAAAATATTGGGATTACAGGTGTGAGCCAACGCACCCAGCCCACGTGATTTTGAGAGGGGTGTGAGTGAAACAGGTTCATGTATGTGCCTCAATTAACCAAACTACACTTAAGATTTGTGCATTTGCTGTAGGTAAACCATGCCTCTCACTAGACCTAAACATATTACAGATGGAGATTATCTGCGAGGGCAGAAACATGAGCCCACCTCAGCCACAGGGGTGGCAAGGGAAGCTTGCTGAGCCTTTTTGTTCTTTGTTACTGCTATTTTTATTTATTTTATTTTATTTCATTTTTTTACTGGCTATTGAGCCAACACCTGCCCCAGTCCCTGGCACTGTGTTTTGAGCGTTTTTGAGTTTTTCCCCGGGTTTCTGGAACCAATCCCAGCCCTGTCTATGCGGTGGTGGCCTCTAGAGGGCGCCAGTCACCAAGCTGATGGCTGGATTTCCATTCATTTCTAGAGACGTGTGCAATTCATACAATAAAACTATCCTTGGCCAGGACGGTGTGATGTCATTTTCTTCCCTCCCACGGCCCCCTTTCCTCTCCTCTGGCTCCAGGATGCTCAGACTCGCTTGCTTTCCTCTTTCTTTCTTTCTTTCTTTCTTTCTTTCTTTCTTTCTTTCTTTCTTTCTTTCTTTCTTTCTTTCTTCTTTCTTTCTTTCTTTCTTTTTTCTGAGACAGTCTCACTCTATCTTCCAGGGCTAGAGTGCCGTGGTGCAGTCACAACTCACTGCAGCCTCCACCTCCTGGGCTCGAGCGATCCTCCTGCCTCAGCCTCCTGAGTAGCTGGGACCACAGGCGCGCACCACCATGCCTAATTTTTTTTTTTTTTAAAAGAGTCTCGGGCCGGGCGCGGTGGCTCAAGCCTGTAATCCCAGCACTTTGGGAGGCCGAGACGGGCGGATCACAAGGTCAGGAGATCGAGACCATCGTGGCTAACACGGTGAAACCCCGTCTCTACTAAAAAATACAAAAAACTAGCCGGGCGAGGTGGCAGGCGCCTGTAGTCCCAGCTACTCGGGAGGCTGAGGCAGGAGAATGGCGTAAACCCGGGAGGCGGAGCTTGCAGTGAGCTGAGATCCAGCCACTGCACTCCAGCCTGGGCGACAGAGCGAGACTCCGTCTCAAAAAAAAAAAAAAAAAAAAAGAGTCTCACTCAGTTGCCCAGGCTGGAGTGCAGTGGTGTGATCTCGGCTCACCGTAACCTCCGTCTCCCGGGTTCAAGCGATTCTCCTGCCTCAGCTTCCTGAATAGCTGGGATTCCAGGCACCCACCACTACACCCGGCTAGTTTTTGTATTTTTAGTCGAGACACGGTTTCACCATGTTGGCCAGGCTAGTCTCAAACTCCTCACCTCAGGTGATCCTCCTGCCTCAGTCTCCCAAAATGCTGGGATTGCAGGCATGAACCACCATGGCAGCCAACACTAGGACTTTCATTCAGGAATATTATGCACACCAGAAAGACCTGATGTGGACGAAAATATTTAAAGAGTTCACAAAAAATTTAGAGGGAGCAACTGAAGGAGATTAGAATATGCCATGTCAAAATATGCCAATTTAGGAACCGGGTGCAGTGGCTCATAGCTGCAATCCCAGCATTTTGGGAGACTGAGGCAGGCGGATCACCTGAGTTCAGGAGTTTGAGACCAGCCTGGCCAACATGGTGAAACACCATCTCTACTAAAAATATAAAATTAAGGCTGGGCACGGTGGCTCACGCCTGTAATCCCAGCACTTTGGGAGGCCGAGGCGGGCGGATCACGAGGTCAGGAGATCGAGACCACCCTGGCTAACACGGTGAAACTAAAAAATACTAAAAAAATACAAAAAATTAGCCAGGCATGCTGACGGGCGCCTGTAGTCCCAGCTACCCAGGAGGCTGAGGCAGGAGAATGGCATGAACCCGGGAGGTGGAGCTTGCAATGAGCCAAGATCGCACCACTGCACTCCAGCCTGGGCAACAGAGGGAGACTCCGTCTAAAAAAAAAAAAAATTAGCTGGGCGTGGTGGCACGCACCTGTAATTCCAGTTACTCGAGAGGCCGAGCCAGGAGAATCCCTTGAACCTGGGAGGGAGAGGCTGCAGCAAGCCAAGATCGCGCCGCTGCACCCCATCCTGGGAGACTTCCTCATGAGATAAGAGAAGGGAAGATAAGATAAGCCAAGCCTCTGGAGGAAATAAAGCAGAGACCTTTGGATTGAATTGCGGCCAGGACAGAAGGGGGCATGTCAACCTCTCTGTCTCACTGGGCTCTCCTTGCCCTTCAAGTGCTGGCCCTGAGCCCCCTTCTCTGCAAGCCCTGCCCACCAGCCCCTCTCCCTGGCTGCAGGGAAAAGCCAATGCTGGCGGATGCCTGGGGACAGCCATGTCCTGGCCACCTGGCCCAGCCCCCGGCTGGGGCAAGCAGTGAGGCTCTTCCTTGTGGATTTCAGGTACTCTCATTGGCAATGAAGGGCTGTGTGCCTAGTTCCTGACAGCTGTGTCACCTGAACAGTTCTACCCAGAAGGGGTGTGACTCCTCTGGCCTGTAGCATTTAATGGCCAGGGCAAGACCCTCCAGAGACCTGTCCCGTGTGCTGCATTGGAGGTGATGGCTGTGAGCCAGGAGTGAAGAGATGCGGGCAGAGCCACAGCCTCCCAGCAACAGAGCTGGAAATCAACCTGTGGGTGGTTTATACTTCATTTTTTGTTGTAGTGGTAAATAAAATACACGTAATGTAAATCTGCCTTCTTTTGTTTTGAGATGGATTCTCACCCTGTCACCCAGGCTGAGGTGCAGTGGCACGATCTCGGCTCACTGCAACCTCCGCCTCCTGGGTTCAAGTGCTTCTCCTGCCTCAGCCTCCCAAGTAGCTGGGATTACAGGTGTACGCCACCACGCCCAGCTAATTTTTGTATTTTTAGTAGAGACAGGGTTATGTCATGTTGCCCAGGCTGGTCTTGAATTCCTGGGCTCAAGTGATTCTTCCCCTGTCTTGGTCTCCCAAAGTGCTGGGATTACAGGTGTGAACCACCGCGCCTGACTTTGAATATTTTTTGTTTTTTGGTGGGGGATGGAGTCTCCTTCTGTTGCCCAGGCTGGAGTCCAGTGGCACAATCTCGGCTCACGGCAACCTCCGCCTCCCAGGTTCAAGCCATTCTCCTGCCTCAGACTCCTGAGTAGCTGGGATTACAGGCGCACACCACCACATCTGGCTAATTTTTGTATTTTTTTTTTTTTCAGTAGAGATGATGTTTCACCATGTTGGCCAGGCTGATGTCAAACTCATGACCTCCGGTGATCCGTCCACCTCAGCCTTCCAAAGTGTTGGATTACAGGCATGAGCCGCTGCACCTGGCTTGCTTGCTTTCTCTTTCTTTCTTTTTCTTTCTTCCTTCCTTCCTTTTCTTTCATTCCTTCCTTCCTTCCTCCCTCTATCCCTTCCTCCTTCCTCTCTCCTTCCTTCCTTCCACCCTCCCATCCTCCCTCTTTTTCTTCTTTCTTTCCTTTTTTTCCTTCCTTCCTTCCTTTCTTTTTCTTTCTTTTTCTTTCTTTCTTTCTTTCTCTTTCTTTCTTTCTTTTTCTTTCTTTCCTTCCTTCCTTCCTTGTTTCCTTCCTTCATTTTATTTCTTTCTCTCTCTCTTTTTTCTTCCTTTTTTTTTTTTTTTTCCTGAGACAGGGTCTTGCTCTGTCACTCAGGCTGGAGTGCAGTGGTACAATCATGGCTCACCCACTGCAGCCTTGACTTCCTGGGCTCAAGCAATCCTCTTGCCTCAGCCTCCCAAGTAGCTGGGACCACAGGTGCACACCACCCCACACGGCTAATTTTTTTTTATTTTTTTGTAGAGATGGGGCTTCACCATGTTGCCCAGGCTGGCCTCAAACTCCTGAGCTCAAGTGATCCTCCCACCTTGGCCTCCCAAAGTGTTGGGATTACAGGCGTGAGCCCCTGGCATTAAGTCCTTACAGGAGAGTAAGGTGTGTGCAGGTAAACCAGATCCCAGGTGGGCATCTCCCACCTGAGGTCTAAAGGACACTGCCTCAGCACACCCGGCAGTCGCTTGGTTCCAAGAAGGCAGCCATTGGTCTCTTCCTTCCCATCAGGACACTGAGATCATTCTTCCAGCTCCTTGAATCTGAGCTGGCTTTGACCAAGAGAAGATGATGGAAGTGACTGCGCCAGTCCCTGGCCTCAAAGTTCCTGCTTCCTTTCTCCGAGGTCACTTGTGCTTATGGAAGCCATGTGTCATGCAAGAGATGTGACTGCTGGGCATGGGGGTCACGCCTGTAATCCCAGCAGGTTGGGAAGCTGAGGCGGGTGGATCACCTGAGGTCCACTAAAACAAAAACAAAAATGAGCCGGGCGTAGTGACACGCGCCTGGAATCCCAGCAACTCGGGAGGCTGAGGCAGGACAATGGCTTGAACCCGGGAGTCGGAGGTTGCAGTGAGCCGAGATTGTGCTATTGCACTGCAACCTGGGTGACAAGAGCAAGACTCCGTCTCAAAAAAAAAAAAGAGATGTGACCACCTCAATGTGTGTGAAAAGCCATGAAGGGTGGAACATGCCAGCCATGAAAACAGAGAGAAGCCAGGGACCACAGAGGGGTTGGACGTGTCTGAAGAAGCCTCCTTGTTGGGAGGCCAAGGCAGGCAGATCACCTGAGGTCAGGAGTTCGAGACTAACCTGGCCACCATGGCAAAACCCCGTCTCTACTAAAAATACAAAAAAAAGGCCGGGATCCGTGGCTCACGCCTGTAATCCCAGCACTTTGGGAGGCCCAGACAGGTGGATCACAAAGTCAGGAGATCGAGACCATCCTGGCTAACACGGTGAAACCCCGTCTCTACTAAAGATACAAAAAAACTAGCCGGGCGTGGTGGTGAGAGCCTGTAGTCCCAACTACTCGGGAGGCTGAGGCAGGAGAAATGGCGTGAACCCGGGAGGCAGAGGTTGCAGTGAGCTGAGATCGCACCATTGCACTCCAGCCTGGGTGACACAGGGAGACTCCATCTCAAAAAAAAAAAAAAGGCCAGGCGCGGTGGCTCAAGCCTGTAATCCCAGCACTTTGGGAGGCCGAGACGGGCGGATCACGAGGTCGGGAGATCGAGATCATCCTGGTTAACACGGTGAAACCCCGTCTCTACTAAAAAATACAAAAAACTAGCCGGGCGAGGTGGCGGGCGCCTGTAGTCCAGCTACTCGGGAGGCTGAGGCAGGAGAATGGCGTGAACCCGGGAGGCGGAGCTTGCAGTGCGCTGAGATCCGGCCACTGCACTCCAGCCTGGGTGACAGCGCGAGACTCCGTCTCAAAAAAAAAAAAAAAAAAAAAAAAAAAAAAAAAGCCAGGCATGGTAGCACATGCCTGTAATCCAATCTTCCCATCTACTCAGGAAGCTGAGGCAGCAGAATAATTTGAACTTGGGAGGCAGAGCTTGCAGTGAGCCAAGATCATACCACTGCACTCCAGCTTGGGCAACAGAGCAAGACTCTGTCTCAAAAAAAAAAACACAATAAACAAATAAACAAACAAAAAGAAGCCAACTCAAGTGGATCCTCCTTCCCAGTGGCCTCAGCCAACGCTGCGTGGATCCAAGACATATTGCCTAGGCGGGATGAACCACCCAGCTGATCCCTTCCTAAACTCCTGACCTACAAAATCCTGAGCAAAATAAAATGGTTGCTTTTGAAACCACCCCCATGGGGTTGACACAAATTGCACGCTAGGTTCTGGGCAGAAGCACAGGTAGAAGGAAGCATGACGCAGGCTGCACTCTGGCCCACTTCTTTGGTGCTAACAGACACAGAGCTCTAGACTCTGAGAACATGTATCCTGTTGCTTCTGTAGAAAGGATTTCTGATGTTAGGACTCTAAGACTGTTGAAGAATTGATTTGGGGACCGGGTGCGGTGGGTCACGCCTGGAATCCCAGCACTTTGGGAGGCTGAAATGGGCAGATCACGAGGTCAGGAGATCGAGACCATCCTGGCTAACACGGTGAAACCCCATCTCTACTAAAAATACAAAAAAAAAAAAAAAATTAGCCAGGCAAGGTGGCGGGCGCCTGTAGTCCCAGCTACTCGGGAAGCTGAGGCAGGAAAATGGTGTGAACCCGGGAGGCGGAGCTGGCAATGAGCTGAGATCGCGCCACTGCACTCCAGCCTGGCGACAGAGCGAGACTCCGTCTCAAAAAAAGAAAAAAAAAATTGATTTGGGGTCAGGTACAGTGGCTCAAGCCTGTAATCCCAGTGTTTTGGGAGGTTGAGTCAGGGTATCGCTTGAGCCCAGGAATTCCAGACCAGCCTGGGGAACATAGCAAGCCTCTGTCCCTACAAAGAATTTGAAAACATTACTGGAAGTGGTGTCACGTGCCTGTGGCTTCAGCTACTTCAGAAGCTAAGGTGGGAGGATTGGTTGAGCTGGGGAGGTTGAGGTTGCAGTGAGCTAAGAGCAGGCCACGGCACTGCAGCCTGGGTGACAGAGCGAGACCCTGTCTCAAAAAAAAAAAAAAAAAAAGAATTGATTACAGGATCTCTGATGTTAGACTCATAAACCTCTTTTTTTGTTTTTCTTTTCTTTTCTTTTCTTTTTGAGACAGAGTCTCACTCCGTTGCCCAGGCTGGAGTGCAGTGGCGCGATCTCGGATCTCGGCTCACTGCAACTGTTACCTCCCAGGTTTGAGTGATTCTCCTGCCTCAGCCTCCTGAGTAACTGGAATTACAGGCACCTGCCACCATGCCCGGCTAATTTTTGTTTGTTTTTGTATTTTTAGTAGAAACGGGGGTTTCACCACATTGGCCAGGCTGGTCTTGAACTCTTGACCTCAAGTTATCTGCCCACTGCAGCCTCCCAAAGAGCTGGGATTACAGGTGTGAGCTACTGCACCCGGTGCCTATATTTTCATTCTGGAAACTAAGACAGTTCCTGACACACAGTATACCAAATATATGTTACTTCTTTTATGATAGGAGGGCAGGAGGAAGGGAGAGAGGAAAGGATAAAGAGAGTGAAAGAGGTTGGGTGCGGTGGCTCACGCCTGTAACCCCAGCACTTTGGGAAGCCGGGGCGGGTGGATCACCTGAGGTCAGGAGTTCGAGACCAGCCTGACCAACGTGGTGAAACCCCGTCTCTACTAAAAATACAAAAAAATTAGCCGGGCATGGTGGCTCATGCCTGTAATCCCAGCTACTGGGGAGGCTGAGGCAGGAGAATCCCTTGAACCTGGGAGGCAGAGTTCGCAGTGACCCAAGATGGCACCATTGCACTCTAGCTTGGGCGGCAGAGCGAGACTCCATCTAAGGAAAAAAAAAAAAAGAAGACAGGAGGAGGCCGTCTCCTGGTACAATCACCCGCCCACACCCCATTTTACAGATGACCATGGTGAAGCCCGGGGTGGAGAGAAGCCCGGGGTCACATGGAGGGTCCAGAGTCCGGATTAGGAGGCCCAGCCAGAGATTCCCGCCCATTCAGCCCCCTGGGTTGCACGGTTCAGTCTGATGCACTTTTATTTCCAAGAACAAAGGGTAAACGGACTGTTATTAAATTATACCACCAGTGCCCTGCACAAGCACACACGCCAGATACACACACACCAGACACACACACAACCAGACACACACACACACGCACCAGACACACACACACACCAGACACACACACACACACCAGACACGCACAAGCACACACGCCAGATACACACACACCAGACACACACACAACCAGACACACACACACGCACCAGACACACACACACCAGACACACACACACACCAGACACACACACACCACACACACCAGACACACACCAGACACACACACACCAGACACACACACACACCAGACACGCACACCAGACACACACCAGACACACACACACCAGACACACACACCAGACACACACCAGACACACACACACCAGACACACACACACCAGACACACACACCAGACACGCACACCAGACACACACACACACCAGACACGCACACCAGACACACACCAGACACACACACACACCAGACACACACATACCAGACACACACACCAGACACGCACAAGCACACACGCCAGATACACACACACCAGACACACACACAACCAGACACACACACACGCACCAGACACACACACACACCACACACACACACCAGACACACACACACCACACACCAGACACACACCAGACACACACACCAGACACACACACACCAGACACACACACCAGACACGCACACCAGACACACACACCAGACACACACACCAGACACACACCAGACACACACACACCAGACACACACACACCAGACACACACACACCAGACACACCAGACACGCACACCAGACACACACACACACCAGACACGCACACCAGACAGACACACACCAGACACACACACACACCAGACACGCACACACACCAGACACACACATCAGACACGCACAGACACCACACACACACACCAGATACACACATACCAGACACACACACCAGACACGCACACACACCAGACACACACACACCAGACAGACTCACACACCAGACACATACACACAAGGGCACAAGTGAAGCTGGCCAGGTCTGGCCAGGCGCAGGGGCTCACACCTGTCATCCCAGCACTTTGGGAGGCCGAAGCAGGTGGATCACCTGAAGTCAGGAGTTCGAGATCAGCCTGGCCAACTTGGAGAAACCTGCATCTCTACTAAAAATACAAAAATTAGCCGGGCGTGGTGGTGTGCACCTGTAATCCCAGTTACTTGGGAGGCTGAGGCAGGAAAATCGCTTGAACCCAGGAGGCGGAGGTTGGAGTGAGCCGAGATCATGCCACTGCACTACAGCCTGGCGAGAGAGCGAGACTCCATCAAGAAAGAAATAAAAGAAAGAAAAGAAAAGAAAGAAAGAAACAAACAAACAAACAAACTGTCCAGGTATGAATAAAGTGGGTGAATTGTGTCAATGCCAACAGCCAGGTTACGACACTGTAATAGACTGTTGCAAAATGTTACTATTGGGAAGAAACTAGGCACAGTGTTATTTCTTACAACTGCATGTGTTTCCAATCATTACAGCAAAAAATTCAATTACAAAATATATATATATTTTGAAACATGATCCAGAGTGCAGTGGCATGATCACAGCTCACTGCAGCCTCAAACTCCTGGGCTCAGTTACTTCTCCTTCACCTCAACCTCCTATGTAGCTGGGACCACAGGCACACATGACCACACCCGGCTAATTTTTTTTTTTTTTTTAGACAGAGTCTTGCTCTGTCGCCCAGGCTGGAGTGCAGTGGCCAGATCTCAGCTCACTGCAAGTTCCGCCTCCCGGGTTCACGCCATTCTCCTGCCTCAGCCTCCCGAGTAGCTGAGACTACAGGCCCCTGCCACCACGCCCGGCTAGTTTTTTTGTATTTTTAGTAGAGACGGGGTTTCACCATGTTGGCCAGGATGGTCTCGATCTCCTGACCTCCTGATCCGCCCGCCTCGGCCTCCCAAAGTGCTGGGATTACAGGCCTGAGCCACCGCGCCTGGCAACACCCAGTTAATTTTTTATTTTTTGTAGAGATGGGGCCTCACTACATTGCCCGGGCTGGTCTCAAACTCCTGGGCTCAAGCAGTCCTCTGGCCTTGACCTCCGAAAGTGCTGGGACCACAGGCATGAGCCACCAAGCTTGACTATTATTATCTTGAGGAACGATGCTGCTGGTGACCCTCCGCCTACATTTCGTGCCCAGGCAAGGGCCCTGCCTGCCTCCCCTGTGTCCTGGCTGGAAGTGGTGGCTGTGAGGGTTTCTTTCTTTTTTTTTTTTTTTTTTTGAGGCGGAGTCTGGCTCTGTCACCCAGGCTGGAGTACAGTGGCCGGATCTCAGCTCACTGCAAGCTCCGCCTCCCGGGTTCACGCCATTCTCCTGCCTCAGCCTCCCGAGTAGCTGGGACTACAGGCGCCGCCACCTCGCCCGGCTAGTTTTGAGGGTTTCTTAATGTTGCCTGCCTGGCCCTAGGCCCACAGGGGAGGGATGAAGTCATTCCTGGGAGGGCAGGACTGCTGGGTGAAGGACCAGGGACTCTGCAGGGGTGAGTCAAGTTGGCCAATGAGCCCCTGTACAGAGTGGCCAGGGCTGGAACCCACCTCATCATGTAGCCTCCTTGCAAGGGGGGACACTTTGGTTTGGTTTTGGTTTTTGTTTTGTTTTTGAGGCGGAGTCTTGCCCTGTCTCCCAGGCTGAGTGCAGTGGCGTGATCTCAGCTCACCGCAACCTCTACCTCCTAATTGCTTAAACTCCTAGAGTTCAAGCAATTCTCCTGCCCCAGCCTCCCAAGTAGCTAGGACTACAAGTGTGCACCACCACGTCAGGCTAATTTTTGCATTTTTAGTAGAAATGGGTTTCACCACGTTGGCCAGGCTGGTCTCAAACTCCTGACAAGTGATCCACCTTCAGCCTCTCAAAGTGCTGGGATTATAGACGTGAGCTACCGCGCCTGGCCAGGTGACACTTTTACCATACTGATAAAATGCTGCAACCCTGTTTGTGTTTCTGACGGCTGGGGGGCGGCAGGGACTCACTGACTCCAAGCTGGGCACTTTCCACATGTCTATGGAAGGGGATTTGGGAACCTGAGGCGTCTGTGGCCCCCCAAACCAAGGCTGTGGGGGTTGACCAACCCCCTTTACTTTTTCTTTTCTTTTTTTCTTTTTTAAGAGATGGGGTTTCACTATGTTGCCCAGGCTGGTCTTGAACTCCTGGGCTCACTGAATCCACCCATGTCAGCCCCTTAAAGTGCTGGGATTACAGGCGAGAGCCACCGTGCCTGGCCCAGACACGCCCTCTTTTTTTTTTTTTGAGACGGAGTTTCACTCTGTCGCCCAGGCTGGAGTGCAGCGGCACAATCTTGGCTCACTGCAACCTCCGCCTCCCGGGTTCGAGTAATTCTCTGTGTCAGCCTCCCGAGTAGTTGGGATTACAGGCACCCACCACCACGCCCGGCTAATTTTTTCTATTTTTAGTAGAGACGGGGTTTCACCATCTTGGCCAGGCTGATCTTGAACTTCTGACCTCATGATCCACCCATCTCGGCCTCCCAAAGTTATGGGATTACAGGCGTGAGCCACCGCACCTGGCCGACAAGCCCTCTTTGTTGGTGTCTGTACCTTCTGCCATTTCGCAAAAGGTGCTCACAAAAGGGAAACTGAGGCAGGACATGGTGGTTCACACCTGTCACCCTAGCACTTTGGGAGGTCAAGGCAGGGGGATCACTTGAGCCCAGGGACTCCAGACCAGCCTGTGCAACATAGTGAAACCCCATCTCTACAAAAAATTACAAAAATTAGCTGGGTGTGGTGGCGCACACCTGAGGTCAGAGTTACTTGGGAGATTGAGGTGGGAGGATGATTTGAACATGGGAGGTCAAGGCTGCAGTGAGCCATGACAGCACCACTGCACTCCAGCCTGGGTGACAGAATGAGTCCTTATCTCAAAAAAGGGAAACTGAGGCAGGGGAGCGCTGGAGCTGTTGCCCTCACACTTCATACGGGGAAACCGAGTCTCCCTTGGGGTGGTGGGATGAATGTACCCCAGGGCATCTTCCCAAGGCTGCCCACAGACCCCAAACCCTGCGTGGCAGGGAGTGAAATGTTTCCTTGATAGAAGGAACGAACACAGCTAGAAATGGAATGAATAAAGGGCCGGGCGCGGTGGCTCAAGCCTGTAATCCCAGCACTTTGGGAGGCCGAGACGGGCGGATCACGAGGTCAGGAGATCGAGACCATCCTGGCTAACATGGTGAAACGCCGTCTCTACTAAAACATACAAAAAACTAGCCGGGCGAGGTGGCGGGCGCCTGTAGTCCCAGCTACGCGGGAGGCTGAGCCAGGAGAATGGCGTGAACCTGGGAGGCGGAGCTTGCAGTGAGCTGAGATCCGGCCACTGCACTCTAGCCTGGGTGACAAAGCAAGACTCCGTCTCAAAAAAAAAAAAAAAAAAAAAAAAAAAAAGGCTGATTCAGCAGGAGGGATCCCTGTGGTTCGTGACAATGGCAGGAAATAAAATGTGTGTGTGTCCTTCCACTCTGCAGAGGGAGGAGAGAGATCCTGCTGGCCTCCTCCCCGCCCTGGGGCAATAAATCAACCCTCAACACATTCTGTTTTTGTTTTGAGAAGGAATCTCGCTCTGTCACCCAGGCTGGAGTGCGGTGGCACAATCTCGGCTCACTGCCGCCTCCATCTCCTGAGTTCAAGGGATTCTTCTGCCTCAGCCTCCCAATAGCTGGGACTACAGGCGTGAGCCACCATGCCCGCCTAATTTTTGTACTTTTTAATAGAGACGGGGTTTCACCATGTCGGCCAGGCTCGTCTCAAACTCCTGACCTTGTGATCCGCCCGCCTCAGCCTCCCAAAGTGCTGGGATTACAGGCGTGAGCCACCGCACCTGGCCAATCCTCAACACATTTATTGAGCACTTATTGTGTTCCAGACCCTATGCAGACTTGATCCTGTTGACTCTTGAATTCATTATTATTATTACTTTATTTTTTTTAACAATAGAGATGGAGGTCTCACTATGTTGCCCAGGCTGGTGTCAAACTCCTAGCCTCAAGCGATCCACTGGTCTCAGCCTCCCAAAGTGTTGGAATTACAGGCATGAGCCACTGTGCCCAGCCATTATTATTATTTTTATTTATTTATTTATATATATATTTTTTTGAGACGGAGTCTTGCTCTGTCGCCTGGGCTGGAGTGCTGTGGCCGGATCTCTCAGCTCACTGCAAGCTCCACCTCCCAGGTTTACGCCATTCTCCTGCCTCAGCCTCCCAAGTAGCTGGGACTACAGGCGCCCGCCACCGCGCCCAGCTAGTTTTTTGTATTTTTTAGTAGAGACGGGGTTTCACCGTGTTAGCCAGGATGGTCTCGATCTCCTGACCTCGTGATCCGCCCGTCTTGGCCTCCCAAAGTGCTGGGATTACAGGCTTGAGCCACTGCACCCGGCCTGTGAACAGGTTTCTTGACTATTTCTCGGTCTCTCGGTGTATATCCTCCCAACTCAGGCTTGTCTCTCGCCGCAGTGGGACTCAAGGCAGTTGCACCTCGGCACAATTTTCTTCGTGGTTTTAGCTTTTTCTGGAAAATCAGCTTAGTCTGCCTACCACAGCCGCTCTGCTTCCTGTGGTAAGGCCACTTTCCCTGGGCACAGAGAGAGTCCTTGCCCCTCTAGCGCCGCCTCCCTTTGTGGGATTGGTGCTGGCCACACTTCTTACAGAAAGGCTCTTGGGGCCGGGCGTAGTGGCTCACGCCTGTAATCCCAGCACTTTGGGAGGCCGAGGCAGGTGGATCACGAGGTCAGGAGATTGAGACCATCCTGGCTAACACGGTGAAACGCTGTCTCTACCGAAAATACAAAAAATTAGCCGGGCGTGGTGGCAGGCACCTGTAGCCCCAGGAGAATGGCGTGAACGCGGGAGGCGGAGTTTGCAGTGAGCCAAGATCACACCACTGCACTCCAGCTTGGGCAACAGAGCGAGACTCCGTCTCAAAAAAAAAAAAAAGAACCTGGGTTTTCGGAACGTTCACCATGTTTGCAGGAGCGCTATTGGCATGGAAAAAAAAGGTTTTTTTTTTGTTGTTGTTGTTTTGTTTTGTTTTTTTTTTTTGCCAGAGTCTTGTTCTTGTCGCCTAGGCTGGGGTGCAGTGGTGCAATCTCAGTTCACTGCAACCTCCGCCTCCCAGGTTCAAGCGATTTTGCTGCCTCAGCCTCCTGAGTAGCTGGGATTACAGGTGCCCGACACCACGCCCGGCTAAGTTTTTTACTTTTAGTAGAGACAGGTTTTCACCACGTTAGTCAAGCTAGTCTCGAACCCCTGACCTCAGGTATCTGCCCGCCTCGGCCTTCCAAAGTGCTGAGATTACAGGTATGAGCCACCACACCTGGCCAAATACGTATTTTTTTTAAAGAACAGCTTTGGGTTTCGAAGAAATTGTGAAGGTCACAGGGTTTCCGCACAGTCCGCACCCCACACCTGGTTTCTCCAACAATCTGTGTGTGTGCTGCTGTCTTTTTTTTTTTTTTTTTTTTTTTTTTTTTTTGAGACGGAGTCTCGCTCTGTCGCCCGGGCTGGAGTGCAGTGGCACAATCTCGGCTCACTGCAAGCTCCGCTCCGCCTCCTGGGTTCACGCCATTCTCCTGCCTCAGCTTCCCAAGTAGCTGGGACTACAGGCGCCCGCCACCACGCCCAGCTAATTTTTTGTAATTTTAGTAGAGACGGGGTTTCACCATGTTAGCCAGGATGGTCTCGAACTCCTGACCTCGTGATCCACCCGCCTCGGCCTCCCAAAGTGCTGGGATTACAGACGTGAGCCACCGCGCCCGGCCATGTGCTGCTGTCTTTTCAAAGGATCCCGAATCACTGCTGCAATGTAGAGGTGATTCTGCCATGAAGGATTCAGTCTGCTCCCGCCCCTGACCCGGTGGGACAAATGCGCAAACCCTGGCCTGGGCACCTGTGAGCCAGAGCTGGTGGTTCCCTTCACAGAGGGGCAGACTGGGCTCTGGAGGCTGGGGGTGGCCTCGGTCACAGCCTGTGAAAGCCTCCCAGTTCCTCCAGCTCCAGAATTTTCCTGCCACTCTACAAGAAGAGACTGGAAGAGGGCGGGATTGGCAGAGAGGAAACCACAAAAACAGGATTGAGAGCAGCAGCTCAGAAGACAAGCTGTTCCTGGCAGGCGGCCGGGGGCAGGCAGCGGTCAGCGGGGGGGCCTGGCAGGGCCGGGCGGGGCTCGGTGCCACCCGGGAGGGAAGTGACTTGGCCTATGGGACCTCCCACACTTCCTACACACAAGCCAGGCTGGGCAAGGGAGAAGGACAACAGGCCAGGGAGCCCTGAGGATGGCCGGGTGGGGCCGTCTGTGCGCTTTCATTCATTCATTCATTCATTCATTCATTCATTCATTCATTCAATCTGTTATGTGTGAGGTCACAAACTAGGACAAAGGAGGAGACAGCTGAGCTCAGCCCACCTTCCAGTGTGGCGGATGAGTAACCCAGGGCGAGAAACGTTCACAGATGGTCATGCGGGCTGTGACGTGGCCTGAACTCCTAGGGAGCACCTGCAGAAGTGCTCCCAGATCCTCGGCTGAAGGGTGCAGGGGAGAAACCAAGTGCAAAGGATGTTGGGGAGGCCCCGCTGGAAGGGGGAGCAGGTGCATAGACCCTGCATCCAGAAGCAACTGGGGCCGGAGAAATTGAGAGGAGGGCAGGGTTTGAGGGGGAGGCTTCGAGGCTGGGAGCCCTGGGCCTTGAACTCCTGGGCTCAAGCTATCCTCCCACCTCAGCCTTCCAAAGTATTGAGATTACAGGTGTGGGTCACTGCACCCAGACTAAATAAAATTATTATTATTATTATTATTATTTGAACCTAAATTAGGTGCCAGGGCAACCAAGAGCACTTTGTTTTTGTGCTGTGGGCAATGGGGAGCCATGGGAGGTATTAGAGCAGGGGAGGGCCATGATTGGTTTTAATTCACTAGGAGAAAGGAGGCAGAGGCAGGAATGGGAGCTGGAAGGTCAGCAAGGAGTCTGGGGCCTTGGCCTGGGGTAGCAGTTGCAGGGAGGACAAAAGTGGGGGTGATTTTGAGAGGAGACTTGGGAGTTGAGATTCAAAGGGTGTGATGGGAGGAAAGGAGGAGAAGACAGGGAAGACCAGAGCCAGGAGAGAAGAGAGACCCCAGGGATGGGGCTGAGGAGGGAGCGCTGTCCGCAGCTTGGACTAGTCTCAGCCAGGTTGGCCGCAGCACCCAGAGAAAACCTGGGGGCTTGGGTCCTGTGGGTTTCTGGGGGCTGCTACTGTCAAGGGTAGAGGCCAGACCCCACCCTGTGCTCATCTGGCCCAGCCCTCTGTTCTCCAGATGGGGAAACTGAGGCCCGGGTTGGCAGTCCTTATCTTGCCAGCTCCATAACCCCTGCTCCAGGGGACAGCTCGGAACCTCGATTTCCAGTCTGTGCCTTGAGGCTGTGGGGGAAGCTAGCAGAGGACCCTGGCCCCTCCCTCCCACTGCAGCTGCAGAACAGGGCTAGAAGGACTGGACTGCATGGGTCGTGGGGTTCAGTCAGGACCATGGGGTGGCCACGAAGTGCCCTGCAGGGGGTGACAGACCCCCCCAGTGCCCGGCCCACCCTTCACCTCCCCCAGCAGTCAGCCCTGCAGGGCTGGGCCCCTCCTGACCATGGCCGTGGTCTCTGCTCCAACTGGGTCTCCCAGGAGCCCTCCTCCTCTAGACCCAGCTGGAATCCATCCCCGGGCCATTCACATGAAAAGTCCAGAACAGGCAAATCCCCAGAGACAGAGAGTGTACTAGTTGCCCCCGGGGGCTGGGGAGGTGGGGAGAGGCGGTGACTGCTGATGGGACAGGCTTGCTTTCCCGGGGGATGAGAATGTTGCAGAATTGGATTAGAGGCAAAGGTTGCACAACTTTACATGTGCTAAAAAAAACCATTGAATTTTAGACGAAGTGGGTGAATTACGGTGCTGAGTTTTTTTTTGTTTGTTTTGTCTTGTTTTTTGAGGCGTCTGCCTATGTTGCCCAGGCTGGAGTGCAATGGTGCAATCTCGGCT
Organism: Macaca mulatta; assembly: GCF_049350105.2. Classification (NCBI taxonomy): domain Eukaryota; kingdom Metazoa; phylum Chordata; class Mammalia; order Primates; family Cercopithecidae; genus Macaca; species Macaca mulatta. The sequence continues at coordinate 2,760,364 of NC_133424.1, forward strand.
CACTGCAACCTCAGCTTCCTGAGCTCAAGCGATTCTCCTGCCTCAGCCTCCCTAGCAGCTGGGATTACAGGCACCTGCCACCACGCCAGGCTAATTTTGTATTTTTAGTGGAGATGGGGTTTCAGTGTTGGCCAGGCTGGTCTCAAACTCCTGACCTCAGGTGATCCTCCCACCTCGGCCTCCCAAAGTGCTGGGATTAGGAGAGTGAGCCACCGCGCCCGGCCAGGAGCTGAGTTTTATCACAGTAAAACGGTTATCCGAAAAAATAAAATGCTGCCTGGGTTCCCTGTTGCCTTTGGGGTGCAGCCCCCTCCCCCGCCGTAGTCGAGTGTGTCCCCCACACGGTGCTTACTCTCGCGCTCCAGCCTCTCGGTGTGCGGGTACCATAACCTTCCTTCCCCTCCTCACGCCTTCTCCCACGCAGGCTCCTGGGGCAGGGCAGGGAACCCTCCCGTCCTGAGCGCCATCTCTCTGGCCTCCAACCCGCTCCGCTTCCAAAGCCCGCCCCTCCAGACCTCAAGCCCCGCGTTTCCAGGCCCAGACTTGGCCCCAGACACAAGCTCCACCCCGACCTCCAGTTCATAAGCCCCGCCCCCCTGGGCAAAAGCTCCGCCCCCCAGGCCGTAAGTCTCTGTCTTCCAGGCCTCAGACCTCACCCGATACGCAAACCCTTCTGGGAACTTCCCCCATGCCCCGGCCCTCCAGGCCTCAAACCTCGACCCAGACGAGGCCCCGCCCCTTCAGATTCCAAGCTCCGCCCTCCAAGTCCACGGCTCCGCCTCCAAATTATAAACCCCCATTCCCAGACCCCAAGTCTCGCCCCCTCCAGGCCTCAAGTCCCGCCCCCTCCGGCGACGTCATCGGTTTCTTTGTTGCTGGGTTTCGTCGCTGCCCTGCGCTACCATCCTGTAGCTCACCTGGCTGCCCTTGGATCCCGCTTGGATCCAGAAACTGAGGCACACAGTAGCCTGGACACAGCTGGGATTTCAGCCCAGGCTGGCCTCCTTAACCATCAGGCTTCGCTGTCCTCCTTCCGCTCCCGCCTCCAGGAAGCCCTTCCTGGTCTACACCCAATCCCGGGATGTGAGGTCAGCCCTTGGCCGTCCAGCTCATCTTCTCTGCCACCAGCCCCAGCACAGAGTCCTGACTGCAACAAAAACTTAATAATGGCTTGGCGAGTGAACCCTAGAGCAGGCAGGGGCCGGCCATGCGCGGAAGGTTAGAATTACTAGGACTTGTTAGGTCTCACAGTCTCAAGGTAGCGGCAACAACGTCTGTCACCCTCTCCCAGGAGGAGACTCTGCCCTCCCCCTCCCTTTGAATCTGGGCGGGCATCGCGCCTCCTGTGAAACCAGAGAAGGTGGCCGCGGTGGCGCTGCCTGACTTCCCAGCAGGTCGGCCTGGCAGCTTCTGCTTTGTTCGCTTGGAACCCTGCTTACTGGAGACCGGACTGGGAACACAGCTGCCATGTTGTGAGGGAGCCCAAGCCACACGGGGAGGCTCCCTGCAGGCGCTGGTCCCCGTTCACAGCTCGCAGCTGAGCCCTGGCTGGGTGTGGGGCTCACGCCTGTAATCCCAGCACGTTGGGAGGCCGAGGCAGCTGGATCACTGGGCCAGGAGTTCGAGACCAGCCTGGCCAACATAGCGAAACCCTGTCTCTACTAAAAATACAAAAAATTGGCCGGGCGCGATGGCTCAAGCCTGTAATCCCAGCACTTTGGGAGGCCGAGGCGGGTGGATCACGAGGTCAGGAGATCGAGAGCATCCTGGCTAACACGGTGAAACCCCATCTCTACTAAAAAAATACAAAAAACTAGCCGGGCGTGGTGGCGGGCGCCTGTAGTCCCAGCTACTCGGGAGGCTGAGGCAGGAGAATGGCGCAAACCCGGGAGGCAGAGCTTGCAGTGAGCTGAGATCCAGCCACTGCACTCCAGCCTGGGCGACAGAGCCAGACTCCGTCTCAAAAAAAAAAAAAAAAATACAAAAAATTGGCTGGGCATGGTGGCTCACGCCTGTAATCTCCGCACTTTGGGAGGCTGAGATGGGCAGATCACCTGAGGCCGGGAGTTCGAGACCAACCTGACCAACGTGGAGAAAACCGACTCTACTAAAAATACAAAATTAGCTGGGCATGGTGGCACATGTCTGTGATCCCAGCTACTCGGGAGGCTGAGGTGAGAGAATCGCTTGAACCTGGGAGGTGGAGGTTGCGGTGAGGTGAGATCACACCATTGCACTCCAGCCTGGGCAACAAGATTGAAACTCCGTCTCAAAGAGGAAAAAAAAAAAATTACAAAAAATTAGCTGGGCCGTGGTGACACACGCCTGTAATCCCAACTACTCAGGAGGCTAAGGCCGGAGAATCCCTTGAACTCAGGAGGCGGAGGTTGCAGTGAACCGAGACATAGCACCACTGCACTCCATCCAGCCTGGGCTGTGAGTGAGATTCCGTCTCGGAAAAAAAAAAGGACAGGGTCTCACTCTATCACTCAGCCTAGAGTCAGTGGCATGATCACGGCTCACTGCAGCCTCGACCTCCTGGGCTCAAGTTGTCCAACTGCTTCGGCCTCCCATGCAGCTGGGACCACGGGTATGCACCACCAAGCCTGGGTTTTTTGTTTTGTTTTGTTTTGTTTTGTTTTTTGAGACAGAGTCTTGCTCATCGCCCAGACTGGAGTGCAGTGGTACCATCTCGGCTCACTGCAGCCTCCGCCTCCCAGGTTCAAGCAATTCTTGTGTTCTTGTGCCTCAGTCTCCTGAGTAGCTGGGATTACAGGCATGTTGCACCACATCGGGCTAATTTTTGTATTTTCAGTAGAGGCAGGGTTTCATCATGTTGGCCAGACCTCAAGTGATCTGCCTGTCTTGGCCTCCCAAAGTGCTGGGATTACAGGCATGAGCCACTGCACCCGGCTGATAGCCTGTCCGTTTTTTTTTTTTTGAGACAGAGTCTTGCTATGTCACCCAGGCTGGAGTGCAGTGGCGCGATCTCGGCTCACTACAAGCTCCACCTCCTGGGTTCAAGCCATTCTGCTGCCTCAACCTCCCCAGCAGCTGAGACTACAGGCGACCACCGCCATGCCAGGCTAATTGTTTTGTATTTTCAGTAGAGACGGGGTTTCACCTTGTTACCCAGGATGGTCTCCATCTCCTGACCTTGTGATCCGCCCACCTCGGCCTCCCAAAGTGCCAGGATTACAGGTGTGAGCCACCACACCCGTTTTTTTTTTTTTTAGAGATGGACTCTCGCTCTGTCGCCCAAGCTGGAGTGCAGTGGCGCGATCTTGACTCACTGCAACCTCCGCCTTCCGGGTTCAAGTGATTCTCCTACCTCAGTCTCCTGAGTAGCTGGGATTACAGGTGTGCACCATCATGTCCGGCTAATTTTTGTATTTTTAGTAGGGACGGGGTTTCACCCTGTTGTTTAGGCTGGTCTAGAACTGCTGACCTCGTGATCTGCCCACCTCTGCCTCCCAAAGTGCTGGGTAATTACAGGCATGAGCCACCGCGCCCAGCTGAGCTCAGCTTTTGGCCGCTGTCTTCCCAGCGGTGCATCCAGGCATCCTGGGGCAGAGACAGACCCCACAGGAGCCACTACCTCAAAACTCCTGACTCAGCACCACTGCCAACAACGTGGTTTTGCAACAATAGGTTGGGGGCGGCTCCTTATGCAGTGACAGAAAACTTGAACTCAGGCACACACAGCAGGTTTTTTGACTTTTATTAAATCTTTACAAAACAGAATACAAAATTCCGGCATTGACAGTTGGTGTAAAGGAAAACTTCTGAGCTCCGTCAGTTCACCTGGTACAATGGAATTAAAGTGCTTGGATGTTTTTCCCCCACTTAAAAAAAACTTTGAGGTTTTTTTTTTTTTTTTTCTTTTAAAAACATCGTAACATTAACACATGGCCGTTCACTGTCCCCCAGCGCTGGGAGCTGGCCTGGGGCCCAGGGTTCTCCAGGATCTTCACTCATTCACAGTAATGGTTCTGACCAGTCCTCCAGGTCGCACATGGATGCGACAGGGGTGGGGAGGGAGGAGGAAGTGACTGTCCCACCTTCAGGAAAAAAAAAAAAGCTGCTAGCAGCTCAGACGGGATGGCTGTGGGCGCCTGCAGCGGGCGGGGGTCTGTTTGCTTGTTCTTTTATACAAAAAGGCAGAGAATCCCCCGTTACAAAACATAGAATCACTGACGGGTGAGACATGATGGGGGAGGGGGGTGGGCGGCCTGCCCCACCCCCCAGGGGTCTTTGGAAGGGGCAGTCCACAGATATGGGCAGTGGGGACCAGGGAGGGCAGAGCACCCCCACGGCCACCGGACTGTGACCATCGTACTAGATTCGGGAGGGGCGGCAGGGCCAGGCGGACGGTCTCCGAGGCCCCCACCCCCAGACCCCCCGACATTCAAGTATTCTTCAAGAACAGGGAAGCAAAGTCAACCGATGTTTTTTTTTCCTTAAAAAAAAAACAACTAAAAAACTAAACACAAGGAATCCCGACTGCGGATTTAGAAGCCAGAGGGGGCTGCCCCAGGCGTGGAGTTTGGGGACTGGGCTGGGAAGGGCGGGTGGTGACCCTAGCTGCCCCCGCAGCACAGCCCCGCACACTTCCAAAGTGGAACCCTGTATTGCATAGAACGTCCCCACCCGCAGGGAGGGGCGGCAGGCTCCGCAGCCCCCAGGGGTTGGAGCGTGGAGGGTGGGGGGACTGAGCAGGCCCCTCCATTCCTGGGTGCCCGAAGGGGGGCCAAGGCCGCGGCCATTTTCCTGAAGGTGGCAGACCAAAAACGCTGCCCTGGGGGTGGGGATTCGGCCAGACCCTGGGGTCTGGGCCCAGCTCTAAGGACAAGGACGGAGCTGACAGAGCTTCCAGGCCAGGCCCGAGGGGCGGCGCGAGGCAGGACGTGGCCACGGTCAGACTGAGCCCTGAGAAGGGGCACTCGGTTGCCCCAAGGGGGTGTCTTCAGGACCCCCCACATTGGCTGACAGTGCCTGTCCAGTTCCTCTGCCTGCTTCGGTGGAAATAGCCTCAGGCCGGGCGGGGCTCCTGCCGTCTCAGGCCCTGGAGCGGTGGAGAGGGGCAGCGGCGAGCCCCTGGGGTCAGCTGCAGTTTAAGGTCAAGGTTGGAGGCCGAATCTGGCCACCAGGAGTCCTGGGCAGACAGACAGGCCTTGCAGGAAGCCCCGATTGTCAACTATCATGGGGACAAGGCAGGCGCGGGTGAAGGGCTGGGGGATCCCATGGGGCGGGTGGCTGGGCTGCCCTCCACCTGCCTGCCTGGCCCCTCTGGAGACAGGCAGGTCCTCCCTCCCCAACCAAGCCACCAGGGGTGCTCTCAGGGTGAGGGATAGAGGGGAAGAGCCTGTCCCTGAAATACTGCGGGCTGGGAGGGAACACAGGGGCAGGGCCCTGGGCCCCTCCCCAGCTCTGGAAGATGGCGAACGCTGTGGTCTGCTCTCCTGAGTCACTGCAAGCCACGTGGGCAGATGGCGGGCAGTACAGGTGACCTGGGGGCTTCACAGTACAGGTGAGCAGGGCTGGGGGCCGGGAAGGGGACAAGCCCAGCCACATACCCTCTGCTCACCTCCCCGGGTGCCTGCATTGCTTTTAACCGTCCGAAGGAAAAAATAAGGGGGAGGGGTAGAAACGGGAAAGAAAAACCCAAAAGCAAAAACCTTCTATAAAACGCCCCCCTAGCTGAGCTTAGTGCCTGGGAATCCAGCCAGAGGCGGGGCAGCCCGCAGGACACCGGCTGGCGATAGCTTAAAACCTTTAGATCTGATTGGGGGATGGGTGACCTATGTACAAAGCGGAGAGACGGGACAGTCAGGCACGGTCTCCCACCAGGACCACGGGGGCCGAGGACAGGCTGGCCCTTTGCCGCCGCTGCGCCAGCTTGGACTGGGAGGGTGGAGACAGCTGCAGGCAGCGTGAGGTAGCTCGGACCAGGACGGGCTGGCCCTGCCCCGCGGCCTCCTCCTCAGCCAGGTCCTCGTCGTGCTGGGCCAGCTGCCGGTTCATGGCAATGGCCTCGGCCGCGAAGGATGTGAGGTCTTTGGCACAGCTGTTCCTGGGAAATGGGGTGGGGGTAGGTGGTCACCAAGGAGGCATCCCTTACGGGACCGCTGGGGTCTGTGCAAGGCCCTGGGGGAAGGGGCTTCATGCCCTCCTCCCACCCCGACCCTGGGGCTCCTCTGAGTGCCAGGGCCCCACCGGGATCTCCACTGAGTTACCAGGCTTGCCTGCATCCCTGACCCCAAAGCAGCTCTCCAGGTCTTTCCCAAGTGTCTTAGCCTGGAAACCCCGCCCCCTGGACTTGGGGGTCCCGAGCACCCCTGCAGGCCTCACCTCTGCAGGACCATCGGAGTGGGCAAGGTGTTCTCCGGGGCGCACTGCAACGAAAGCGGGCAGGGGGCAGGGCTGGAGAGCAGCTGGGGCCACCTGGGGTGCCGGGTGGGGTGTCTGGCCAAGGGATGCCGTGCCCATCCCATCACCAGGACCCCACGAGAGACCAGAAGGGCACCCGGGTGCCCCGGGAGCCAAGTCCCTGTCCCAAGGTCTCTATGGCGAGGCTCCATGTCCACCTGCCCAGGGAACCCGAGGCTGGGCCAGGCTGAAGCCTGGTGTTGCAGGACCCAGTGAGAGTGGAGAGTAGAGCCCCAAGCTCTACCTCTGCCGGCTGTTCCCAGCCCAAACCCACCTCCGCCCCCCTCTTAACCCACGAGTCTCTGGATGCTTCTGGAAAGAATTTGGAGGCCCCCAGCCCCTCGCCTGGGGACACAGAGTGACCCCAGCTTCTATTTTTAGTAAATCCCCACTCCCTGGGGTGGCAGCTCGGCTCAGATGACCTCTGGCAGGAGAAACACCCGACTCCGCCTGGATAGGAGGCCACACAGGGAAGGGTGGGGGCAGAGCCTGGGCCTGAAACTGACGACAGGCTGGGGTCTCTGTGAGCTGGACTCGCCATCTGCTTGACTGCAGCTTGCTGCGGAGTGTAGGTCCCCACCACCCTCCAGGAAGGTTCTCTGAGTAGCTGCTTCTGGGAGCTGCCTGCCTGGCCAGCGGGCACCGCGCATAGGTGGGTGGCGGGGATTTCCGCTGCAACCCTCATCCCAGGGCAGAGCCTGTGCTCAGGCCTCAATGCATCTCAGAGTGCCAGGCTACACCCTCGGGGCTTCCCGTGCTTGCTCTGAGGCCACCCTGCAGCCTCCCATACCCTCCCTGGCGCCCCTGGGGCTGGCACTCACCCCCTGAACCCAGGGGTGCTGCAGGACTTGGGCAGCGCTCAGTCTCTGCTTGGCGTCACGGACGAGCAGCTTGGAGATGAGGTCTTTGGCAGCGCAAGAGATGTGGGCCCAGTCCTTGTCGGGGAACTCATACTTGCCCTCCTGGATGCTCTCAAACAGCATGTTCTGGGGACACAGGACACAGAGGAGCTTAGATCTGCCCAAGGAGCTGGATACTGTGCACTGACATGTGGCTCCATCAGGACCCCAACCACCACGAGACGCTTGACCATGCACACCTGGGGCGGAGGGGACTGGGAGCCGGACCAGGAGAGTCGGCTCTACCCAAGTGGAGCTGGATTTACAAAAAGGCAGCTCTGAAGGACCTAGTTCCAAGGGCCACAGGCCACAGATGCTGAGCCTTAAGCAGCGGGCAGGCAGTCTGAGCCTGATCCCCCCAAACCAGGAACATCACTCCACCTCTCAGCTCTCTGAACCCTGTCTGCGTTTTCCCTTGGGCAGGCAAACCTGAAAAGCCTTCAGGAAACTGGAGGACAGGGCAGCACTGCCCTGTGGATGGTATCAGGGAGTAGGGCACACAGGGCAGGTCCCTGGGGGTTAAGGGGGAGTACAGAGTAGGTACCCGGGGGTCTGGGGAGCACACAGAGCAGGTCCCAGCGGGTTAGAGGGCATACAAGGCAGGTCCCCGGGGGTTAGGGGGTGGTCGGGGGAAGGTCCCCTGGACTTAGGGAGTGCGCAGGGCAGGTCCCCTGGGGTTAGGGGGTGCGCAGGGCAGGTCCCCTGGGGTTAGGGGGTGCCCAGGGCAGGTCCCCTGGGGTTAGGGGGTGCGCAGGGCAGGCCCAGGGGAAGAAGATGTCCAGGACAGGAGGGTGCCCAGGAGAGGAGGGTGCGCTGGCCGCCGCACCTGGCAGGCAGGGCAGGCCTCGCCGCGGTCCCAGCCGCAGTCGCTGCCACAGCGGCCCACGAAGGGCGGGTAACCACTGAGCAGGATGTACAAGATGACGCCCAGGCTCCACAGGTCGCAGCGCTTGTCGTAGATGCTGGCCTCCTCGCTGAAGGCCTCCACCACCTCCGGGGCCATGTACTCCGCCGAGCCGCACTGCGGGCGGGGGAGAGGCGCGTCAGCCGGGGCTTCCCGGCATCACGTGGGAGCCCGGGTAACTGCGGGTCACCTGCGCCAGCCGGGTCGGACCCCGCCCCACCCGACCAATCAGCGGCTGCCGGGAACGCGCCCCGCCCAATCAGCAGGTGCAAAGCTCGCCCCGCCACCGCCGCAGCCCCGCCCCACCCGTCCAAACACCGATGGGTGGGGGCGCCTAATCGAGGCCCCGCCGCGTCATCCCGCCCAACCAATCAGCGGCTGTTGCTAAGCGGAAGCCCGAGCTCCGCGGCCTGGAACTGCGGAGCGGCCCAGGCTCCGCGAGGTTATGCAACCGTAGAGCAGGCAGCCGAGCCTCCAGTACTGCCCGCGGGCCCTCACCGGGGTGAGCAGCTCCGGGGTGGAGATAGGGGAGCAGTCCCCGTTGAGTTTGATGCCGCTGCCCAGGTCGAAATCACAGATCTTCACGGGGGAGACCTGGGAGGGGCCAAGAGGGCCGTGAGCCTGGGGTCCCACGCGGCCACCCCTCCCGCGGGGCCACTCTGCCCGGGCTGGCATACCTGATTGGGGTGCTCACACAGGATGTTTTCCGGCTTTAGGTCCCTGTGGGCGATGCCTGGGGGAGAAGCCACAGAACCACGAGGGGGTGAGGGGCTGGGGGTCTTCCAGGAGTCCTTGGCAGGCGGCCTTAGAGGACTCAAGGCGGGCTCACCACCCACCTTTGTTGTGCAGAAAGTCCAAGGCACTGGCCACGTCCTGCACCACCACGCTGGCCTCCAGCTCGTTGAAGTGCCGGCGCTTGTGGATGTGGCTCAGGATGGAGCCTGGGCAGGGCAGAGCAGGACAGGGGGAACACACAGGTCACCTCAGAGTCCCCGCAAGGCCCGCACCCACCTCCACTTTGGAGGGGACGCCCCAACACCGGCTTCCTCTGGCCCAAAGGCCTTACCCCTGAGCCACCATTTGGGCAGGACACAAACCCCACAAGCCCCCTCCTGCAGGTGGCACTAGGCCCCCATCCCATAATACCTCCCAGCTCCCTCCCTCCCCACAGCCTGGAGCCCCCAGGTACCTCCCCGCATCTTCTCAAACACCAGGTAGAAGCGGTCCTCCTCCTCAAAGAACTCAATCAGCTCTAGAACGTTCCTGGGGGGGGGTGGGAGGCAGGAGAGGAGCTGAGGCTTCCTGAGGCCCCTGGGTACCTGCTGCTCAGCCTAGGAGGGGCCCACCCTCTTGGTCCACTGGAGGCTGGGACTTGGGCAATAGGCCAGCCTCACGCTGCCCGCCTGGGGCTGCCAGCCAGCCTTCTTCAGGGAGGGGAACGCAGGGCCTGGGAAAATGGGTGCCCTACAGATGCTTGCTGGGGGTGATGTGGTGCTCAGGCCCTTCATCCGCTGAAAGACGGCTCAGGCCAGTGCTGTGGCAAGGGTGGCTCACCTACCTGTGTCCCTGGCACTGGTACAGCATCTCCACCTCCCGGAAAACCCTGCTCCGAATGTGGCCTGGCTGTTTCTCAATGATCTGAAACAGGCAAGAGGACACAGCACCTGGGTTGGCGGGACGCTCACAGCTGAGAAGGGGCCAGAAACTCCACTGCCACGGCTGGAATTCACCACACTTATACCCTGCAACTCTAGAAAGCAGGGCTCACGCCTGTCATCCCAGCACTTTGGGAGGTTGAGGCAGGAGGATCGCTTGAGCCCAGGAGTTTTAAGACCAGCCTGGGCAACACAGCCAGACCCCATCCCTCCAAAATGTTTTTGTTGTTGTTGTTGGTTTTTTTTAAGATGGAGTTTCGGCTGGGCATGGTGGCTCAAGCCTGTAATCCCAGCACTTTGGGAGGCCGAGACGGGCGGATCATGAGGTCAGGAGATGGAGACCATCCTGGCTAACATGGTGAAACCCCGTCTCTACTAAAAAATACAAAAAACTAGCCGGGCGCGGTGACGGGCGCCTGTAGTCCCGGCTACTTGGGAGGCTGAGGCAGGAGAATGGTGTAAACCTGGGAGGCGGAGCTTGCAGTGAGCTGAGATCTGGCCACTGCACTCCAGCCTGGGCAACAGAGCGAGACTCCATCTCAAAAAAAAAAAAAAAAAAAAAAGATGGAGTTTCGCTTTTGTTGCCCAGGCTGGAGTGCAATGGCACAATCTCGGCTCACCGTAACCTCCACCTCCCGGGTTCAAGCGATTCTCCTGCCTCAGCCTCCTGAGTAGCTGGGATTACAGGAGCCTGCGACCACACTTAGCTAATTGTTTCGTATTTTTAGTAGAGACGGGGTTTCACCATTTTGGCCAGGCTGGTCTTGAACTCCTGACTTACAGGTGATTCACCCACCTCGGCCTCCAAAAGTGCCGGGATTACAGGTGTGAGCCACCACGCCCGGCCCCAAAATGTTTTTTAAGTTAGTGGTGAGCTATGATGTTGCCACTGCACTCCAGCCTGGGTGACAGAGGGAGACCCTGTCTCTAAATTAAAAAAAAGAGATAGAAACATCACACACCGGGGCCTATCATGGGGAGGGGGGAGGGGGGAGGGATTGCATTGGGAGTTATACCTGATGTAAATGATGAGTTGATGGGTGCAGCACAGCAACATGGCACAAGTATACATATGTAACAAACCTGCACGTTATGCACATGTACCCTACAACTTAAAGTATAATAATAATAAATAAATTAAAAAATAATAATAATAAATAAATAAATAAATAATAAAAAATAAAAAAAAAGAGATAGAAAGCTGGGCTCGCCTAGGGGGGCCTGGAATTTACTGCAAGTCAAGGATAAGAAAGAAAGAAAGAAAAAAAAAAAAGGTCATGTGCGGTGGCTCACGCCTGTAATCCCAGCAGTTTCAGAGGCTGAGGCAGGTGGATCATGAGGTCAGCAGATTGAGACCATCCTGGCCAATATGATGAAACCCCGTCTCTACTAAAAATACAAAAATTAGCTGGGTACGGTGGCGGGCACCTGTAATCCCAACTACTTGTGAGGCTGAGGCAGGAGAATCACTTGAACCCGGAAGGTGGAGGTTGCAGTGAGCTGAGATCGTGCCATTGTACTCCAGCCTGGGTGACAGAGCAAGACTCTGTCTCAAAAAAAAAAAAAAAAAAAAAAAAAAAAAAGCCAGTGGGAGCTGCTCTCCACCTGTGACCCTGACAGCCCTCAGAGACATACTTGGGCCTTCTGCAAAATACCCCCACAGGATGTCAGGGTCTCCTGCCCTGGGTGGCCACCCTTCCTGACCCAGAGACAGTCAGCTGTAGTCCTCTGTCTCCACAAGGCGGATCCCTGGTGACCCATAGAACTAGGGAGGCCTCAGGACACCTGGCTGCCAGCCCACCAGGCCCCACCTCACATGTGGTCACAGCACCAAGTCCTGCTCCCCGGCTCCGAGCCAGCCTGGGCAGACACTTACCCATTGCCTCAGCCAGTATCTGTTTGGGGCCCGCCCTGGTTGGCTGCCCCAGCCACTGGTGGATCCAGCCTCCCTGAGCCCCAGAGCCTCAGGAAGCCACCCCACTGTCCCCAGCAGCTCCAGCTCCTCCCCACCACCTTCACTCACAGAGGTGGGATCAGGAGGTGTCTGCAGCTCCCGACCTGGCACCTGCTGGGACCCTCTTCCCAGGCTGGATACGCTAGCCCCTCTCACTGGGCGGGTGGCTGGCTGCCTGAGCACTCTGCCCAGGGTTCCCTGCCCACTGCGATGGCCTGCTCGCAGTGGGGATGTGGCATTCCACTCGAGTCCCTGGCTCCTGTCTCTGCAGTCCCGTGTCTACACTGAGAAACAAAGCTGCCCCAGCGAGGGGCAAGAGAACAACTGGACGCCAGGGTGTCCTGAAATACCACCGCCCAGGCCACTGCCAAAAGCTGAGCCCAGCAGGCACTGCAGATGGTTCTGGATAAAACTGAACCTAGTCCTGTCCCTGAGGTGGCCGGCTAGAATGCTGCCTCAGGGAGGGGGCGCAGCCCCTCCTGGCATGGAAGGGGCCTATTCTGAGGTCCCAGCTTAGGGGCTCGGCATCCAGCCAGCAGCCTCATGGCACCGGGGGACCCCCAGGCAGCTTCCCACAGCATGACTCCCGCTGAGGGCAGAGGGCCCACACCCCAGTCCCCGTAGAATGAAATGCTCCTCAGACTCACAGGTCCCAGCGATTCGCCTGACTTGCCCAGGACACCTCCTCCTCCCCCTGCCACCTGGCCGGACCAACTCCTGGACATCAGTGGCCAACACCTCCAGCAGGAAGTCCCCCAGGCTCTCCAGATCCCAGCACTGACCACACCAGGTCAAGGTGGCAAGAAGACCAGGGAGGTGGCTCTGAGACACCAATTAGGAACCCCCAGAGGCCACACAGCATGAGTCAGGCTACCTAACCCCCGATCCTCAGTGTCCCTATCTGTCAAACAACAGGAAGCAAGGATGCCTGTGGGGCCGCCAGGAGAGGACTGTGCTCAGAGGGACGCCTGCTGTGCAGAAGTGTTCCGGAGGGGCCTCGTGCTCCTGCACCATCGCCTTGGCCTGCCTGGGGGCTCCCAGGAGGCAGGGACTGTACTGCGCCTGTCCCTGCCTGCTGCCACTGTGGTCCCAGCACCCGGCCAGTAACCTCCCCAGGCTGGCCACCCGTCTTCCTCCACCTCCTCCTCTTCAGAGGAAAGCTCTGGCCTGGCCGTCCACCAGGACCCACAGGCTCCTGGCCAGCCGTGCTCGCCAGGGCACACCTGGCCCTCTTTCCCAGGCAGCCAGCCCTCCCGGGACCCCACCCAGCCCGGGAGCCGCATGCCAGGTCACGAGGGAAGCCTGGAAGATTTCTTGGAATACAGGATCCAACCAGCCCACAAGGTCATAGGGTGACAACCAGGGCCTCAACAGCGCTCCTGCTCCCAGCCCTTCGGTCACACCCTGGGTTTGGCAGCCGCCTGGGGCTAGGGTGACACGGGGCTCTCACGGGCCTGCACTGAGGTTCTCCAAATGCAGAGCCCCTCTGGGCCCTGGGATATGACGTTGTATTTTGATCCTTGAAACCAAACTGTCACGTACCCTCAGGGACGGCTCAGAGGCAGGGACTGCCCAGGGGACCCAGTGGGCACAGTGACTCTGACTGAAGCCGCCACTCTGGGTGGCCACTCTGGTACCAGACAGGGCCACTCCCGCCGCTGTCATTCCCGACTGGACTCAGGGCCCGGTGGCCGTTTTTAGACACTGGTCTTCCTGGCTCTAGGACGGGGAGCCGGAATGCCACACAGTTTCCACCTCCCCCCACTCCCCGCACTCATCCCATGGCGCTGGGTTCCCCAGGGCGCGGCCGCGGGCCCACCTTGACGGCGTACTCCTGGCTGGTGATCAGGTTGATGCAGGTCTGCACTCGGGCATGAGCGCCCTCCCCCAGCACATCCTCCTGCAGCTGGTAGACGTCTGCCGGGCAGCGAGGCGGGCGTGAGAGGGACCCCGGCTGTCCCCCGCTCCCGGCTCCCCCAATGCCCGCCATCCCTGCTCACCTTCAAACCTGCCCGAGAAGCTGTCGGTGGCCCGGCCGCGCTTCTTCTTCTTGCCCCTCTTCTTGGCGTCCGGGATGTCGATGGGCTGGCTGGCGGGCATGTCTGTTCCAGGAGGCACGCCCAGGGGGCTCAGGACATGGCCCTGGCCGGCTGGTCCCCACCCCCCTGCAGGGGCTGGCCACTGCCATGGCGGCGACAGCGGCTGCCCCGTGCCCTCCTCCCCCTCAGGCCCCTCACCAGGGCGGGCTGAGCACTGCAGGCCAAAGTCAGAGTCTCCGTGGTGGGGCTGGTCTAGAGAGAAGGCCAGCTCGAAGGGGTTCTGCCCCTGCAGGGGAGAGGAGAGGAGAGGCACTCAGACCCCATCCCTCCCCACGCAGCAGGGAGACCTCTCCTGCCCCAGTGCCACAGCGCCCAGGCTGACAAGCCCTGTGCTGAGCATGACGAAAAAATCAACTCGGTCGCCGCTCACACGACACCAGGATCAGCTCCCGATGGGGCGGGCAGCATCAACCGGGGGACCCCCAGCTCCTGGCATTCACCTCCTCGCTGCCCCACACTCAGTGTGTGTGTGGATTTCTTTTGTTTTAATTGATGTTTTGTAGAGATAAAGTCTTGCTATGTTGCCCAGGCTGGTCTTTTTTTTTTTTTTTTTTTTTTTTTGAGACGGAGTCTCGCTCTGTCACCCAGGCGGGAGTGCAGTGGCCGGATCTCAGCTCACTGCAAGCTCCACCTCCCGGGTTCACGCCATTCTCCTGCCTCAGCCTCCCGAGTAGCTGGGACTACAGGCGCCCGCCACCGCTCCCGGCTAATTTTTGTATTTTTTTTAGTAGAGACGGGGTTTCACGTGTTAGCCAGGATGGTCTCGATCTCCTGACCTCGTGATCCACCTACCTTGGCCTCCCAAAGTGCTGGGATTACAGGCTTGAGCCACCGCGCCCGGCCAACCCAGGCTGGTCTTAAACCCCTGGACTCAAGCGATCCTCCTGCCTCCGTCTCCCGGAGTGCTGGGATCACAGGCGTGGCCACATGGGGAAGGTGTTGGGCCTCCTAGCACCTCAGCAAGGAAAGAGCAGGAGATGCAGAGTCTCCTGGGGGGGGTCCATGGAATCTGCCAACCCAGGTGGTGATTCTGTCCCCCAGGAGACACTGGGCCATGTCTGGGGACATCTGTGGTTGTGGCTGGTTGGGGGAGCTCCTGGCATACAGTGGGTGGAGGCCAGGGACACTGCTCAGCACCCTGCAGTGCCCAGCACAGCCCCACCCCAGATAAAGACGGGCCCCAACCTCCACGGGGCCGCGGGGACATGGGCCACAGGGACATGGGGCCGTGGGGAAGACCTCCTCCCACCCACAGAGCCCTGGGGGCCTCTGGGAAAGGGGTGCATTGCGGGGAGAGGACAGACACGAGCAGATGGCTCTTGGGAACCCTGCCTCTGATGCCAGGGTTGAGTCACGGTGGGGCCCAAGCCATGTCTTGCACCTCCGTCTGCTTGTCCACAGAATGGGGATGGCTGACCTCTGGGGCGGGTTGTGCGGATCAAAGGCGGCGGGGCAGAGGGAGGGAGGTGAGTCACTGGGCGGGCTGCCAGCCTGGTGGCTGTGCCTGCTTTCCCACGGCCTCCTGGACCATCTCAGGGAAGCTCAGTCCTCCTCCCTGGGCCTCAGTTTCCCCCATGTAAAATGGCACACCGCCACTTCTCCTTCCCCTAAGCTGCTCCCCTCCCTTTTGCTCAGTGCCTGGGGCTGGCGGCGTGAGAATTCAGTGCCTGGTGCTCTGGGGCCTGCTGAAGGTGGGGGCTCTGCCTCCATCACCCGTGCCTTCTGCCCCACCCAAGCCTGGGCACCTGCCCTCCTCCGCCCGTGTCCCGTGGCTGCCCGGCACACCTTCCCTCCGCAGCTCTGTGCGTCTAAGCCCACCCTCACCCACCAGAGGCTCATCTGCTTCCAGCCCCCCAACCTGGCAGCTACCAGTTACTGAGTCAGTACACACGGTGCTGTACCGGTCTTGGGGGCTCACGGGAGAGGCAACCTCAGGCGCGAGTGTGCCAGGCCCTGCCCAGACCACATCCTGCACTCCCATCTCAGTGCCAGACACTCCTGGAGGGAGCCCCTGGTGGGCCCTGGTACCCAGCTAAGGAACCCGCCTTGGGCCCTGGCGGCCAGGATTCAAATCCAGGCCTGCTGCTCTGGGCAGGCTGGGGCTGGGTCAAGAAACGACCCAGCCCCAGGAACGTGGGAGCAAGACCCTGACCGGGGGCAGGAACAGTGCAGGTTACGTAGACTTTGCCCCCGTGGAAGATGGTTGGAACATATGCACGTTTCCACAGAGCGTGGCCCAGCATGGGGACTTCCGGCCCTTTACAAGGGGCCAGGCCTTTGAAGCTGGGGAACTGAGGCCCAGTCAGGTTCCTTGTACTACTGAGCTCTCACTCAGCCTCACCTGTCCAGGTGAACCAGGCGGGAGGGGCCTGCACAGGTGGTGGGGGTCCCAGTCCCAGTGAGGATGCTGGGTGCTCTGGGCCAGGTCACTGCCCCTGTCTGGGCCCCAGACAGCCTGAGTGGGGCTCAGCAGAAGTAAGACTCCAGTGGAGCCCATGGGAGACCCGAGGCCAGCAGATGGGTGGAGGCCAGAAGGCAGAGTTTGGGAGGGGCCGAGGGCCAAGCTGCCCTCCTGCCTCCCCACCCACCCTGGCTTGGGCAGATAGCTGCCAGGAGGCTGCTGGGGGAGGAGGGAAGGAAGGGGGGCTCCAACTAGCCCCCATGGGGAGTCAGCACTCCCATAAGGCTCCTGTCTGGAGGCCCCTGGTGGCCCCGGGGCAGCCACCACAAGGCCGGTGACCAGGGTCTAAGGCCAGACTGGCGCTCACCTGCTGTCTGACCTTGGCCTAGTGACCTCGCCCCGAGGTCTGTCACGGGTGAGACAGGAGGCAGCTGCCCCCAACTTGTGGGAGCTCACAAGAGTGAAAGGACCTGAGGGGCCACAGAGCCCAGCGTGAGCCCCTGGCCTTCTCTGGCCACCGTTCCTCCGTGCCAGCCACAGCCTGCAACTCAGCAAAGCTACAGATGGACAGCCGGAGCCACCACGGCGGAGGGGCACCATGAGACTCCACCATGAGACTCCACGGCCTCCTCGCCCATGTACATGGGAACCTCGGGCACACACGCCTGCCGTCTCGGAGCCTCACTTTCCTGTCTGCAAACGGAAAGAAACCCAAGGCGCCTGTAGACGTGCCTTCCTGCTGGGCTGCTGCCTACTGGAGGCAGGGAGGGTATTTCAGGAGACATGGCCCCAGTCCAGGGAGCAGCCGTGAGTGGTGGGGGCTGTGGGGGCAGATTCCTAGAGCAACCGGTCCCGGCCACCTGGAGAAACACCTCACAGCCAGGACTGCCTGCCAGGCCCTCCTCCACCGAGATGCCCACCTTCCCAGCTCCCAACCGGGCTGCCCTGGTCATGCAGAGGCCGGCCCACAGTCCCGGGCAGTGTGGGCGGTCCTGGCCCCACTGTTCTAGGTCTGGCTGCGGGACTCGAGTCAGCAGGCCTTGGCAGGAGGCGGCTGGAACCATCTAGAAAGTTCAAGTGTGCTTTGGCTGCCTGGCTGGCCCCATGCACTGACCCTGTATCAGCTCACGCCTGACCCCAGGAGGGAAAAGACCACTGCGCTGTCAGGTCCTCCTCTTTCCCGCCCAGCCCGACACTCTGATGGTGCCAGGCCTGCTGCCCTAGGGGAAAACTGGGCATGGGTGGCAGGGGTGAGTGGTGCCCTGGGGTGCTGGCTGGACAGACCTGGGAATTCTTCTCAGAGTTTCCCCTTGCTCCTCCCACCCTGGAGCAGCGCGTGTGTACACACAAGACACAGACACACATACACACACACACACTCTCTCTCTCCCCCCTTCTCCAGTCCTGCCTTCCCTACCGGGCAACAGGTCCCTGCCCAAGGAAGCCCAGTGAAGCGATTACATAACCCCGGCCTGCGGGGTGGGGCGGGCTGGCTGACATCACTGCGTCCCCTGGGCCAGGTCCTGCGGGGCCCCTGCCCAGCACCTGCCCTCCCCTTCCCCCCCAGATTTGCTCATCTGAAACCAGCACTCAACAGCAGTCACCGCCCGGGCGGCGCAGAAACTTCCCGCTCCGACAGGAAACAGCGCTTGGGCCTGGGGTGTCTGCAAAGTGCAGGGCTGAGGGGACATCCCCTCCCCTCCCCCACAGCACAGGCCCCCTGGGGGTGGGTGCACCTGACCAGCCCGGCCTGGGGATTCTGAAAGGAAGTCCCCAGAAGCCACACGGAGGTGAGAATGGGACTGTGGCCCGCTGACCTCTCCCCACCAGGGCACAACCAGCTGGGCTTGCAGGGTACACCCCCCATAAGCAACATGCAGCGACCGGGACAGGACTGCAGCCTGCTGACCCCCCAGAACACAGCCGGCAGGGGCTTGCAGGGGACACATGGCCTGGCCCCCTGACGGGGAGGGGGCTCCTGCTCCCAGCCTCACTTGGGGATCCTGGAGGAAGGACCCGGTGGCCAAGGCTGGGGAGAGGACTGCGGCCTGCTGACCCCCCATCCTCGCATACCGACCCCGCTTCAGCGCACGGCCGGACCGGGCAGCCCCGGGTGTAGGGCGGGGGCCAAGCACGAGCCCCGGGAGCCGATCTTAGGGGCGAGCCGCGCGCCCCCCACGCCGGCCATTCCGGTGGTCCAGCCCGGAGCGCCCCCAAACCGACCCCGGGCCTCACCTTGAACGAACGGTGGAAACCCTGAAGTTCGGCTGGTTTCTTCTGCACCATCTTCTGTCCGGGCCCCGCCAGCGGGGGAGGGGACCGAGGGCCCGGGGGGCGGCCCGAGGGCGGGCGGCCGGACGGGGGGCGGCCGAGGAGGGGACCCTGCGGGCGGGAGCAGACAAAGGGAGGGCGGTGAGCCGAGCTCGGCCTGCCGGGAGCGCGGACCGGGCGGGGGCGGCGGGGGCTCCGCGGGGCCCGTTTCCCGCTACCGGGTCGGGGTCCCCGGGGCCGCCTTGTGGTTCGCACTCACCGGGGTCGGGCTCGGGCCGGGGCCGCAGTGCCGCCGCCGCCCCACGTCGCGCAGCCCGGACCCCGCTCCGCGGACCGCGCGGGGAACAGCGCCACCGCCGCCAGCGCGGACCCCTCTTCCTGGGCCGCCGCCGCTGAGAGGAGCCGGGCGCGTCGCCGCCGCCGCCACCTTTATAGGCCTGGATCCGCTCTGGCCCCGCCTCCGACGCAGGCTCCGCCCGGCCTCGCCCCCTGCGCACGACGTGGGCGGAGCCAGAAGAGGACTCTCTGGGAGCCCAGTGCGGCTGCGCTCTCCGGCGGCAGGCCGTGTCCGAAACGGCTAGCGTACGCCTGCGCAGTGCGGCGCACTGGGGTCTTGCGGAACCCCGTAGCGCCCATGCTGCACGGCCCGGAGCTGGCCTGTCTCTGCCACCTGAGGCTGGCGGGACACGGGGGACCTGCGGGGCACTGGGCTGAGTCCTGCCGCCTGGCCCCACACAGGGCAACTCCCTCGGCCTGTCGACCCGGGCCTAAGATACCCCCACTCCCTTGGGTCATGCCCTCGCTCTAGAACCTGCCATGGCTTCCTCTTGCAGTTCTCCGATGCTGGCTCCAGCTGTCCACCTCGTGCACCACCAGCACGCTTGGAGTCCCAGCCACTCCCTTCTAGTGCTGGGGGACCAGCCACCACCACCACCACCACCACCTTTCTGTTTCCCCTGGGCCACTCTGCCTGGGGAGCAGTGAGCTCCCTGAGTTTGCTTTGTGGTTGGCAGGAACCAGAGTAGAGGGTGGGGACCGAGATCTGTGAAGGACCCTTCCTCTGTCCTCGAATGGCGTTTCAGGGAGAACTGGGACCTGAGACTCACTGGGAAAAAGCCCAAGGGGTGGATGGTGGCCAGGACAGGAAGTAAAACACAGTCCCGTTTTGGCTGGGGCCCCAAACCGGGCTTAGATAGAATCAGCCCGTCCTGAGCTGCCAGTCCCCCAACCCACAGCATCCTGGTTCAAAGTCCTCCCCAGGCCCCAGGCCTTGGGCACACAAGGAGTGGGGGTTCACCTACCGTGGGTGGACTGTGGTCTCCTCTTCTGCAGGGGTTTCCAGAAACGTCGCACAGCCCCCAACCAGGCCCTGAGCTCAGAGAGGCTGGAGCCCCACTGACCTGAAGCTGGGAACCCCTGCCTGCGAAGGCCAGGGCTCTCAGGCCACAATGGCTGGGGGGCCTGGCTTTAGCCACCCCTGGGGCATTGTGAGGAGGCTGTGGGGGATTCCCAGCCAGAATGCAGCCCAGCGCCTGGCATTGCCCTGACTCTTGGCAATGGGGGGACAGAAAACCAGGTTCCCCGGCCCCCCTTATTGTGCGTGCTTGTGTGTGTGTGGGTTAATACACACACACACAGACACACGTTAGCTCCAGGTGCCAGCTGGGGTGGAGCTGCTAGACCTGCTTGCCCGGACCTGGCTCACGGAGGGTGCCGACTAAATAGTGCTTTGAGGAAAGGATGAGAGTGTGTGTGTGTGTGTGTGCGCGCGCGTGCCCGCGCTCACGTAGGGGTTGTGTGGTTGTGTGAGCCTGTTGAGGCCACTGTAACACAGAACCACAAACCAGGAGGCTTAAAACAACAGAAATGGGCCGGGCGCGGTGGCTCAAGCCTGTAATCCCAGCACTTTGGGAGGCCGAGACGGGCGGATCACGAGGTCAGGAGATCGAGACCATCCTGGCTAACACGGTGAAACCCCGTCTCTACTAAAAAAAAATACAAAAAACTAGCCGGGCAAGGTGGCGGGCGCCTGTAGTCCCAGCTACTCGGGAGGCTGAGGCAGGAGAATGGCGTGAACCCGGGAGGCGGAGCTTGCAGTGAGCCGAGATCCGGCCATTGCACTCCAGCCTGGGCAACAGAGCGAGACTCCGTCTCAAAAAAAAAAAAAAACAGAAATGTATGCTCTCACAGTCCTGGAACCCAGAGGTCTAGAAGTGTGGGCAGAGCTTTGTTTGCTTCCTCCGAGGACTCTAGGAGGATGCCTCCTGCCTCTCCCAGCTTCTGGGGGCTCTGGTGGTCCTCGGTTGGTGGCCACATCGTTCCGGTCTCTGCCTCCTCCTCTGTGTCTGTGTCTTTTCTTCTTATTTCACCTTTTTATTTTTTATTTTTTTTTGAGACAGAGTCTCATTCTGTCACCAAGGCTGGAGTCCAGTGGCACAATCTCAGCTCACTGCAACCTTTGCCTCTTGGGTTCAAGTGATTCTTCTGTTTCACCCTCCTAACTAGCTGGGATTACAGGCATGTGCCACCACACCCAGATAATTTTTTGTATTTTTTTTTTGAGACGGAGTCTCGCTGTGTCACCCAGGCTGGAGTGCAATGGCCAGATCTCGGCTCACTGCAAGCTCTGCCTCCCGGGTTCACGCCATTCTCCTGCCTCAGCCTCCCGAGTAGCTGGGACTACAGGCACCCGCCACCTCGCCCGGCTAGTTTTTTTTTTTTTTTTTTTTTGGATTTTTTAGTAGAGACGGGGTTTCACCGTGTTAACCAGGATGGTCTCGATCTCCTGACCTCATGATCCGCCCGTCTCGGCCTCCCAAAGTGCTGGGATTACAGGCTTGAGCCACCGCGCCCGGCCAATTTTTTGTGTTTTTAGTAGAGATGGGGTTTCACCATGTTGGCCAGGCTTGTATTGAACTCCTGACCTCATGATCCACCCGCCTCGGCCTCCCAAAGTGCTGGGATGACAGGAGTGAGCCACTGCGCCTGGCCTATTTTACTATTTTTTGAGACAGGGTCTCACTCTTTCGCCCAGGCTGGAGTGCAGGGATACATTCATAGCTCATGGCAGCCTCAACTTCCTGGGCTCAAGCGATCCTCCTGTCCCAGCCTCCTGAGTAGCTGGGACAATGGCACCTTGCCTGCTGATTTTTAAACATTTTGTAGAGATGGGGTCTCACTGTGTTGCCCAAGCTGCACTAGAATTCCTGACCTCAAGGGACCTTCCCACCTTGGCCTTCCAAAGTGCTGGAATTACAGATATGAACCACTAAGCCTGCTGTCTGCTCTTTTTATTTTTATTTATTTATTTATTTATTTATTTGAGACGGAGTCTCGCTGTCGCCCGGGCTGGAGTGCAGTGGCCGGATCTCAGCTCACTGCAAGCTCCGCCTCCCGGGTTTAGGCCATTCTCCTGCCTCAGCCTCCCAAGTAGCTGGGACTACAGGCGCCCGCCACCTCACCCGGCTAGTTTTTTGTATTTTTTTTTTTTTTAAGTAGAGACGGGGTTTCACCGTGTTAGCCAGGATGGTCTCGATCTCCTGACCTCGTGATCCGCCCGTCTCGGCCTCCCAGAGTGCTGGGATTACAGGCTTGAGCCACCGCGCCCAGCCTTTTTTGTATTTTTTAGTAGAGATGGGGTTTCACCATGTTAGCCAGGATGGTCTTGATCTCCTGACCTCGTGATCCACCCGTCTCGGCCTCCCAAAGTGCTGGGATTACAGGCTTGAGCCACCGCGCCCAGCCTATTCTCATTTTTTTTTTTTTTTTTTTTTTTTTTGAGACGGAGTCTCGCTCTGTGGCCCAGCCCAGGCTGGAGTGCAGTGGCGCGATCTCGGCTCACTGCAATCTCCGCCTCCCGGGTTCACGCCATTCTCCTGCCTCAGCCTCCCGAGTAGCTGGGACTACAGGCGCCCACAACCGCGCCCGGCTAATTTTTTGTAATTTTTAGTAGAGACGGGGTTTCACCGTGGTCTCGATCTCCTGACCTTGTGATCCGCCCGCCTCGGCCTCCCAAAGTGCTGGGATTACAGGCGTGAGCCACCGCGCCCGGCCTTATTTTTTTTTTTGAGATGGAGTTCCCTTTTGTTGCCCAGGCTGGAGTGCAACAGCACGATCTCGGCTCACCGCAACCTCTGCCTCCCAGGTTCAAGGAATTCTCCTGCCTCAGCCTCCCAAGTAGCTGGGATTACAGGTACGTGCCACCACGCCCAACTAACTTTTTTGTGTGTATTTTTAGTAGAGATGGGGGTTTCACTATGTTGGGCAGGCTGGTCTCGAAGAACTCCTGACCTCAAGTGATCTGCCCGCCTCAGCCTCCCAAAGTGCTGGGATTACAGGTGTGAGCCACCGCGCCCGGCCTCCTCTTCTTCTAAGGACACCAGTCATTGACTTAGGGCCCACTCAGTGTGATCTCATCTTGGTTCCAGACCCTATTTTCAAATAGTTTCTCGTTCGTGGGTACCAGGGTTAGGACATAGACGGGTTTTTCCAGGGGTACTCAGCTCAGTCCACAGAGGAAGTGAGACCATTTCCTGGTGTGCGGCTGTGTATACACTGTCCTTGGTGCAGGTGTGGAGCTATGTCCATCCTTCAGTGTGGACCCACATGGGTTCAACATTCACCCTGACTACAAGAAGCAGACCTGAACCAAGGCTCAGCCCGTGTCTGGGCTCTCTGTCCAGCCAGGCTCAGGCACCAGACAGGAAAAGCTGATCTGGGAGCCAGGCCAGAGGGGCAGGCCCGTTCCCAGCACCGCAGCCAGGCCCTGCCTTGGGCCCTGTCCCCCTCCCACAGCCCCAGTAGGTGGGAGCCATCAAGAGCCTCATGCAGGCTGGGCGCGGTGGCACACGTCTGTAATCCCAGCACTTTGGGAGGCCGAGGCGGGCGAATCACAAGGTCAGGAGTTTGATACCAGCCTGACCAACATAGTGAAACTCCGTCTCTACTAAAAATACAAAAAAATGGCCCGGTGCGGTGGCTCAGCCCTGTAATCCCAGCACTTTGGGAGGCCGAGGCGGGCGGATCACGAGATCAGGAGATTGAGAGCATCCTGGCTAACACGGTGAAACCCCATCTCTACTAAAAATACAAAAAATTAGCCGGGCGAGGTGGCGGGCGCCTGTAGTCCCAGCTACTCGGGAGGCTGAGGCAGGAGAATGGCGTGAACCCGGGAGGCGGAGCTTGCAGTGAGCTGAGATCGCGCCACTGCACTCCAGCCTGGGTGACAGAGCGAGTCTCAGTCTCAAAAAAAAAAAGCCTCACGCAGCAATCAGGAAAACTGAGGAAGCTCAGACACAGGAAGACGACCTCCGGCTCTAGGGATGTTCCACCCAGGGTTCCTCCCCATTGGCCCTGTGGACGCTCAAGGCTCAGTCATCCTCTGGGGCGGGGCTGTCCTGGGTACTGCAGGGAGCTGAGCAGCATCCCTGGCCTCCACCCACTCCATGCCAGCACTTGGACAGTCACCTGGCTTCCTCTCCTCCTCCTCCTCCTATTACCCCGGGGTGGAGCCCAGAGGACACCCAGATGGCTCTCAGAGGGACATGGGCGGGGAGCCTGGTGCCCTGTGCCCTGGTCCCAGCTGATCTGTTCCCCAACAAGCCCTTCGTTTAACAAGCCCTTCGTTTCTTTTGAGGGGGGTCTTTCAGGGTGCAGATCCTGGGCCGGGCATGGCCAGGGGAACTTCCTAGGTGAAAGGGATTCTGCAGATGGAACTGAGTTAGCCACGCCCGGCTAATTTTTTTTTTTTTTTTTTTTTTTTGAGACGGAGTCTCGCTCTGTCGCCCAGGCTAGAGTGCAGTGGCGCGATCTCGGCTCACTGTAAGCTCCGCCTCCCGGGTTCACGCCATTCTCCTGCCTCAGCCTCCTGAGTAGCTGGGACTACAGGCGCCGCCACCTCACCCGGCTAATTTTTTTGTATTTTTAGTAGAGACAGGGTTTCACCGTGTTAGCCAGGATGGTCTCGATCTCCTGACCTTGTGATCCGCCCGCCTCGGCCTCCCAAAGTGCTGGGATTACAGGCTTGAGCCACCGCGCCTGGCCAGTTTTTGTATTTTTAGTAGAGACGGGGTTTCACCATCTTGGCCAGGCTGGTCTCGAACTCCTGACCTTGTGATCCGCCCACCTTGACCTCCCAAAGTGCTAGGATTACAGGTATGAGCCACTGCGCCTGACTGGTTTAGAATTTTGAAACCGTGGTCTCCCCTTAGTATTGTGACAACCACAGATGTCCCCAGGCGTCGCCCAGTGTCCCCTGGGGACAGGATCTGCCTTGGGTGAGACCCCCTGGTTTAGGGGATTCTATGGACCCCCCAAGAAACTCTGCATCTCATGATGCTCTGACCTGGTGAGGTCCCAGGAGGCTGCAGACATTGAAATCCACACCCTGAGTGGGGAGAGAGAAAGGAGGTGAATCCCAGCAGCGGGGTTCCCCCTGGTTTATGCTGTCCGCCCCATGGGGCCTCTATCTGATGTCTGGTGTGAGCAGGGAGAAAACTCAGTATTTTCCAAATAATCAGCAAGGGGTTTGTCAGCCTCAACAGTTTGGACGTTTGAGCGGGACTGTTCGGCGTGCTGGCGGCTGTACCAACAGGGATGGGCGCTGGCACCCTCTCCTTTCCTTTCCTCCCCAGCAGAGGCAGAGTCCTCTCTAGTCGACCTTCTCCCTAGACCAGCCCTGGACAGGCAGCCAGGCCCAGGCTGGCGGCACGAGATGGCTAGTAGCCCCTGGAGAAGGGGAGGGTCACCCACCCGCCTGTGTGGGCCGTGCCTGGCCCTGCCCTGCTGTGAGCTGTGCCAGCCCCTGGGGGCCCTACGAGGCTGGCCACCCCTGCCAGCCTCGCCCCCTGCCTCCACCCCCACTCCCAGCTGGGGCCCTGGGAGTCAGACCTCCACCTGCCTGGGGCGGGGAAGAGCCTCTCTGGCAGGAGGCAGGAAGCCTGGTCCGTGCCCCGGGTGACCGTCTCCTCAGTCCGGTCCTCCCGCAGTGTGGTCTGGGCTGGGGCAGTGAGGGTGGGCACTAGCCAGCCCGGAGGTAGGTGGGTGGGACAGGCAGGGCCTGGGGCCAGGACAGCAGCTCCATGACTGCAGGGCGGGTCAGCCAGCCTGGGAGGGAGCTCAGGGTTGCCCTGGAGGAGCACCAGAGTGAGGAGGAGGGCCTGGGAGACGCTGGCCCCAGAAGGAGGACAAACAGGAAATGAGGTGTGGCTGTGGGCTGGAATCAGCATCAGCTGGAGCCGAGCTCTGGCTCCTCTCCTCCCCTTCCTCCCTCCTCCCCTCGTCCCCTTCTCTCCTCCCTCCTCCCCTCCTCTCCTCCCCTCTATCCTCCTCTCTCTCCTCCCCTCCCCTCTGTCCTCCTCTCTCTCCTCCCCTCTCCTCCTCCCCATCCTCCCTCCTCTCCTCCCTTCCACTGCTTCTTCCTCTCCTCCCCTCATCCCCTCCCCTTCTTCCCCTCTCCTTCCTCCCCTCCTCTTCCTCCCCTCCTCTTCCTCCCCTCCTCTTCCTCCCCTCCCCTCTTCTTCCTCCCCTCCCCTCCTCTCCGCCCCTTCCCCCTCCTCTCCTCCCCTTCCCCCTCCTCTCCTCCCCTTCCCCCTCCTCTCTCCTCCTCTCCTGCTGCAGTTCAACCCCTGCCGCCCCAGCACCCAGCACCTTGCCGCACCGCTACCAAATCCACACCTGAAAATGCCCATGCCCCCTAGACACAAGGACAGAGACCCCCACTCCCCCCACGCACTGACGTCCCTCCCACTCTCCAGCGGGCTCCCCCTGCGGCGTTCCTGGCACGGCCACCACCCTGTACCGCAGTGTCTTGCCTGGCCCTGGGGTGGCTTGGAATGGCTTCCAGGTCACCTGGGACTTGGCCAAGGTTGGGGGGGGGCAGCATCTCCAGCAGGTGGCTTCTTTTTTTATTTTTATTTTTACTTTTTGAGACGGAGTTTTGCTCTTGTTACCCAAGCTGGAGTGCAATGGCACCATTTCGGCTCACTGAAACCTCCACTTCCCGGGTTCAAGCGATTCTCCTGCTTGAGCCTCCTAAGTAGCTAGGACTATAGGTACACAGCATCAACCTGGCTAATTTTTGTATTTTTACTAGAGATGGGGTTTCTCCATGTTGGGCAGGCTGGTCTTGAACTCCTGACTTCAGGTGATCTGCCTGCCTCAGCCTCCCAAAGTGCTGGGATTACAGGCGTGAGCCACCACGCCCGGCCTAGCAGGTGGCTTCTTTCTTTGTCCTCACCCCCCAGGTCCCCCACCCTGGAGCCCTCACCAGGCCTAACTAGGGGTTCGGCTGTGGCTTCCTCTTCCAGGAGGTCACGGCAGGGCCCAGCCAAGCCTGTGGGGCCAAGGTGAACCTGATCTTGGCTGGGAGGGGCTGTGGCTCCTTTAAGGAGGGGTCAGAACATGCCCTGAACCCTGTGGGCTCCCCCACCCCAAGCTAGGCCTGGTGGCTTCTCCCGGGACACCCCAGCCCCACCTCACCTCGTCACCAGCTAGCCTCATTAGCTGGGACAGGTGAGCGTCGACCCCAGCCCAGAACCTGTTTTGGGTGCACTGGGAGCAGGTCAGGCCCAGGGAGGAACGGAGCCAGAACTGGCCACACAGGTGGGTGACGGACCTGAGGGTGTGGTGGGTGGGGGACGGGCTCCGGGATCTTCACAGCTCCAGGACTCACCTGACTGAGCTGGCTCTGCCCAATTTCTATCTTTGACCCCGACTTACGGCCCCCACAGACACCCAGTGTGCACCCAGCAACCCGCACTGGAGATCCCAGCTGTCTGGGCCATGCTGGCCCCATGCTCCTCTCCCATAGGAGACCCCCAGCAAGCCCAGTTCCTTTCCCGCTGTCCCACCACTGGTCCCACCTCCCGCGGCCTTCCGGGGCCCTGGCAGAGTGGCCTGGGGCACACAGAAGGCTCAGGGATGAGCTTGAGTTGTTCCCTGCAGGCCGGCCCCGGGGTGACCCAGACCCCTGAGCCACCTCCCGCCCTCACGGGTACTTCCTAAAGGTCCCACGGCCACTGGGTGGCATGGCCTTCCATCCAGGAGAGGGACAGACTCCTGCTTACTTCCTGGGACAACAGACGCTTGGTGACAGTGGAGGCCGCACCACCCACCCCACTGCGAGACTCCGGAGGGATGGAGGCCCATAGGCTCAGCCTGCCCTGGGTCCTGCAGCTCCCTAGAGGTGGCCGGTCCTGCCCCTGGTCATGGAGCAGGCTTGGCAGGCCTCAGCCCAAAGGTGTAGAGCGCCCGCTTCCTTGGGGGCGACCTGTTTGCCTCCTGCCAGCCCTTGAGCGTTTCCTCATTTCTGTAGAGTGATTTTTTCTTTATTTTTTTCTTTAGTTCTGCAGAATGCAAAGCGACTTTCAGCCTGTGTTGGATGTAGGGTGTCCCCAAAGCCCCAGAGGAGGTGCCCAGGCAGGTCCTGACTTGCCAGCCCTGGGCCTCTTCCTCCCCCATCTCCTTTGAGCCCGGGGAGGCAGGTTGGCTATACAGCCCACCCTGACCACCCCTCTTAGGGCCCGGCGGGGTGTGTGCAGCAAGGGATCCTACGGGGGGTTCCATTGTCTGGAGGCTTTTTGTTTGCTTGTTGTTTTTGAGACGGAGTCTCGCTCTGTTGCCAGGCTGGAGTGCAGTGGCTCGATCTGGGCTCGCAGCAACCTCCGCCTCCCAGGTTCAGGTGATCCTCATGCTTCAGCCTCCTGAGGAGTTGGGACGCGCACCACCATGCCCAGCTAATTTTTATATTTTTAGTAGAGACGGGGTTTTGCTATGTTGGCCAGGCTGATCTCGAACTCCTGAGCTCAGGCAATCAGCCCGCCTCCACCTCCCAAAGTTCTAGGATTACAAGGGTGAGCCACCGCACCAGGCAACGCTCAGCTAATTTTATTTTCTGAGATGGGGGGGGGGTCTCAACATGTTGCCTAGGCTGGTCTTGAACTCCTGGCCTCAAATGATTCTCCTGCCTCAGCCTCCCAAAGTGCTGGGATCACCACGCCAGGCCCAGTTATTCACTGTTTATCTTCAATTCAAAGTTAGCTTGGTGTCCGTATTGTATCGGACAACCCTCCGGGGGGGTGACAATAAAGACCTTTCCCCTACAACATTAAAAAAAAAAAAACTTGGTGTGGGTGGTCTGAGTGTGAGCAGATCGGGGTGTGTGTCTGTGTGCCTGGTGGAGGCAGGTGTCCCTGGGAGAGGCCCCAAGCCTGGGTCCTTGCAGGCTCAGCCATGGGCCCATGTGGGAGTGAAGAGGTGGGGGTAGGCTGTGCACACTTGCACACTCTTGCAAGTGCAGTGGGTGCCACGAGACCCCACCTCAGAGTCCCACCTGCCTGGCCCTCCAGGGACCAGAACCACAGCCTAAGGGGCGTCCCTTGCTATGAAGGGCCATGGGCAGGGTCATTTCGGGACCCCTGCAGGGCTGAGACCTCTGGCCATGGGGCCACACGGCAGGAACATCTGATGCAAGTGGCCGCAAGCGTCCCTTCCTGCCGGCTGACTCACACTCACTCCACTCCAGTGGCTCAGCAGGCCTGCCTGGGGACACAGCCAGGACCCGCGGTCCTCCAGTGGGGGCAGGGAGCGGGCACGGCAGGTGTGGCCTGGAGCCCGGGGCTGCCCACCTGCCCTGGCTGTGGGTGTCTGGCCAGGAGCCCGGGGCAGCCACGGGGCCATCCACCCTGCTCTGACGGAGTGGTATCAGGGGCAGCGTGCATGCCCCACCTCCCTGGGGTTCAGCTCCTGCACAGTCCCCAGGGAAGTGTGGGGCTGGGCTGGCCTAGGAGATGGCCAAAGGCCAACGCCCTGCCCCAGTGACTGTGAACAAAGCACTCTGCTGGTCACCTGGCGTCGTCTCCTCCTCCTATTACCTGGGGGTGGAGCCCAGAAGACACCCAGATGGCTCTCAGAGGGACACGGGGAGCCTGGTGCCCTGTGCCCTGGTCCCAGCTGATCTGTTCCCCAACAAGGCCTTAGTTTTGTTTTTTTGAGACAGACTGTTGCTCTGTCGCCCAGGCTGGAGTGCAGTGGCAGGATCTCGGCTCACTGGAACCTCCGCCTCCCAGGTTCAAGCAATTGTCCCGCCTCAGCTTCCCAAGTAGGTGGGATTACAAACGGCTAATTTTTGTATTTTTAGTAGAGACGGGGTTTCACCGTGTTAGCCAGGCTGGTCTCGAACTCCTGACATCAGAAAATCCACCCAACTCAGCCTCTCAAAGTGCTGAGATTACAGGGGTGAGCCACCCCACCCGGACACAAGGCCTTAGGTGTTTTTTGGGGGGTGTTTCAGGGTGCACATCCTGGGACGGACATGGAACTTCCAAGGTGAAAGGCACGCTGCAGGTGGGACTGAGTTAGGATTTTGAGAGGGGAGATCACCCTGGATGACTGGGGAACCCACTGTCCTCACAGGGTCCTCATGAGAGGGGGCAGCGGGGTGAGAGTCAGAGAGAGACTGGAAGAGGCTGCCCTTGGCTGTGAGTGGGAAGGGGCCCGAGCTGAAGGATGTGGGCGCCTCTAAACGCTGGGAAAGGCAAGAACTGGATTCTCCCGGGAGCCCCCAGGAGGGACTAGCCCTGCGCACACCTTGATGTTAGCCCAGTGAGGCCCCCGTGTCGGGTTTCTGACCTCCAGAACCGTGAGAGAACAGATGTGGGTCGTTTCAAGCCCCTGCACGTGTGTGATTCATTGCACAGCCCCAGGAGGCTCACACAGGCGGTGGTTTCCTGAGCTCCCACTGTGCAGATGAGAATGCTGAGGCCAGGGCAGCCCCGGCCAGGCCCCGCGGACTGTCACAGGTCCTGGGAGGCGCCAGGGGCAGAGAGATGCGGCTGCGGGCGGGCAAGGCCCTGCAGCCTGGGCATGGCACCGGCGCAGGGACAGGGCCCCCTCCCCGCAGGGCTGGATTTGCTGCGTCGCCAAATGCCGGGGCTGATCGGCTGCTGGGCGTGTGACCCCGCGCCTTTGAAATCCGCGGAGCAACGGGTCGGGCCCTCCCTCCCCGCCCGCCGACCGCACCCGCGCCAGACCCGTCCCCGGGCGTCGCCGCCTCCTCCTCCTCCGGGCGGCCGGGGCTCTGGGCACCCCCCGCACGGTGCCCCGGGGTGACGGGCGTGGCGCAGAGCACGGAGTCTGGGGACCCGGCCGCGCGCCCTGGGAACCCCCTCCCCTGCGGCGGCCGCGCGCCTGCCCCTTTGCCCCGGGGGCGGGGAGCGGTTGCCGAGGCAACGCGTTTGCGTCAGCGAACCTGGCGCGGCGCCCGGGCTCATAGGGCGAGGGAGGCGGGGCCCGGGCTCTGGACCAATAGGCTCCAGATATTTGTGTGGGGGCGTGGCCAGAGGCCGCGCTCCAACCAATGGAATTGTTGTTGTCGGGGCCGCCCTAGCAGGGCGTGCGCCTCTTAAGGGGACCGTGCGCGTTACTCCACACCTCGCTCGCGACTGTGTTCTGGGCGGAGGCCTAGGGCTCAGGGTTGGGGGTCAGTGGGCCTGGCGGGGGGGCAGAGGGAATGGAGGGCGCAGACTCGGAGTTGGAGGTCAGCGGGCCGGGCCCAGCCCCACGTCCTCCTCTTTTGCCCGTTTGTGTGACTCTGGGTCTGGTCTGGGTCTCCCGAGCTTCAGTTTCAAACTCCAGGTGCTCAGAGCTGGGGAGCTGCGACAGTTGTAGGGGCGGTGCATTCACGGCGCTGCTCCCCTGGCCGGCGCCCCTGCATTTATGCAGCGCCCACGTTTTGTACTAGGACCCCCTGCAACGACCGGTCTCTCTGAAGGTCACAGAGGAGCCGGGGGGCTGGGGGACCCCAGAAAGTGACCAGGCCTGGATGAGCAGGACTGAGCCGCACGCCTTGGCCCTGCACCAACACCTCTTCCTCTGTGGCCAGGAAACATTCCTTCCAAGGACCCCTACTGGAGGGAGTGGGAGGGTTGGTCCCCCAAGGCCCAGGCGCTGTGCAACTGAGTCAAAGCACAGAGGCAGGTGGTCAGGATCGGACATCCAGCAGCCACAGCCACAACCCCTCACCCCAGGCAGGCCTCACTCTCCACTGTAGCCCTGATCAATGAATCACAAGTGAGGGCCAGGAAACGAGATTGAAGGACCCACGGTGTAGACAGCAGGGGAGGTGGCCCCACCAACCCACCCGTCTGGCACCCTCTACATCCCAAGTCTGGAGTGTGCCAGTGGCAGCCCTCAGGGCGAGGACAGGCTGGAAGCCCGGCACCCCTGCCAGGCTGGCCTAGAAGAATGGGGGTGGCCCCTCTGGCCATGGGAAGTGGTACATTCACAGGTCCTGCGAATGACATGGGCATCTTTGGGGGCTGTTATTTAGCCGACCACAGAGTGTCTCAGGCTTCCTGGCAAGAGCCTGGACCCCATCTTCACCAAGTACTGCCCTCCTGCTGGGACCTTGGGGTCTCCTGTCTGCGGCCAGCCCAGGACCCCACGAGTTCCTCATTCCTGCTTCTCTCCAGATAGACCTTTTAAAGGTCTGCATTTCTCTTTGACTTTTTTTTCTGCAATAGTTTTCTTCATTGTAGAAATACACAAGCAGACTTACTCTGTGGCCCAGGCTGCAGTGGAGTGGCACGATCTCAGCTCCGGGCAGCCTCTGCCTCCAGGTTCAAGCACTCTTGTGTTTCAGCGTCCCCAGTAGCTGCACCAACACACCCAGCTAATTTTTTTTCTGGAGACAGAGACTCACTCTGTCGTTCAGGCTGGAGCTCAGAGGTGCAATCTCAGCTCACTGCAACCTCTGCCTCTTGGGTTCAAGCAATTCAACTGTCTCAGCCTCCTGAGTAGCTGGGATTGCAGGCACCACCATACCCAACTAATTTTTTTTTTTTTTTGAGGTGAAGTTTTGCTTCTGTCAGCCTGGCTGGAGCGCAATGGTGCGATCTCGGCTCACTGCAACCTCCACCTCCCGGGTTCAAGCAATTCTCTTGCCTCAGCCTCCTGACTAGCTGGGATTATAGGTGCCTGCCACCATGTCCAGCTAATTTTTGCATTTTTGGTAGAGACAGGGTTTCACCATGTTAAAGGCTGATCTCAAACTCCTGATCTCAGGTGATCCACTTATCTGGCCTCTCTAATTTTTGTAATTTTAGTAAAGACGGCGTTTCACCATGTTAAAGGCTGGTCTTGATCTCCTGATCGCAGGTGATCCACCCATCTCGGCCTCTCTAATTTTTGTACTTTTAGTAGAGACGGGGTTTCACCTTGTGGGCCAGGCTCCTCTTGAACTCCTGATCTCAAGTGATCCACTGGTCTCAGCTTCCCAAAATGCTGAGATTACAGGTGTGAGCCACAGTACTCAGCTTTATTTTATTTTTTTGAGACAGGGTCTTGCTCTGTCACCCAAGCTTAAGTACAGTGGCCTGATCTCGGCTCAGTGCACTCTCGAGTTCCTGGGCTAACGCAATCCTCCCACCTCAGCCTCCCGAGTAGCTGGGATTATGGCGAGTGCCTCCATCCCCATCTAATTTTTGTGTTTTTCATAGAGATGGGGTTTCACCTTGTTGGTCAGGCTGGTTTGGAATTCCTGACCTCAGGTGATCCGCCAACCTTGGCCTCCCCGCTAAGTGCTGGGGTCACAGGCCTGAGCCACCGTGCTGGCAGCTATTGTCCAGTTTCTGAGTGACATCATCTTGGTGATGGTTTTTATTTGCATTTCCCTGAAGGCTTGTGTGTTCCATCTCTTCTCCATGGATGTTGACCAACACGTGTGTAAATGTTCAAGACCCACATATTTAAAAAAGTAAAAAGAAACAGATGACATTGGCCGGGCACAACATGGCCAACATGGCCAAACCCCGTCTCTACTAAAAATAAAAATATTAGACCAGTGTGATGGCACACGCCTGTAATCCCAACTACTTGGGAGGCTGAGGCAGGAGAATCACCTGAACCCGGGAGGTGGAGGTTGCAGTGAGCCGAGATCGCACCACTGCACTCTAGCCTGGGCGACAGAGCGAGGCTCCATCTCAAAAATAAGATAAATAAAATAAAATAAAATAAAATAAAATATAAAATAAAATAAAACAAATAGAATTTTTAAAATTGCCCATCCTTCTGAGGCCTCCTGTGCAGTCACAGCGCCCTGTGGCCCTGCGGCCAAGCGGGAGAAGCAGGCAGGGGACGTTGCTTCCAGAACGCCAGGACACCGACTGCAGGTGGAGAGAAATGGGAGGGGCAGCTGTGGTGACCCAGGGCTGGCATCCCCCTCCCGGCGATGTGACCTACCAGGGACCTTGCCACGGGGCCTCAGTCAGCCTTCTGTTGATGACACGCTGAGGTCAGGACCAGGGCCACGGCCTGTGCCTGATAAGAAGCGGTTTCCAATTATTTGGTGAATCGGTGCTGGGGGTCTGGGCTGAGGGGTCCAGGGAGCCACACCTGACCCCATGTCCCTCTATCCCACAAAGTAGAGGAGTGTCATGGGTCACCTGCCCGGAAAGGCAGGTCCAACCTCTGCCTGCGGTCAAAGCTCAGAGGGGATCCCTGAGGCTGGCAGCAGAGCCACGAGGACACAGTGGCCTGGCGGCAGAGGTGGGGCAGCGCAGAGCCGCTTTCCAGGACAGACAGATGGAGCCCTTCTCCCTCCGGCCTTCCTGGGAGCAGGATCCCATCCAGTGACGCGAGGCCTGCAGTGGGGACAAGGAGGGCAGCTGCTCTGGTTTCCCATCTGCTTCTCTGGCTTGGAAAGAAGGGCAAACAGCTCCAGAAATACCGAGGAACGTGGGCCACGCCCCCGGGGCGGCCACCTGGCGGCGGCACCAGAAGGTCAGCAGAGACAGAGCATAAACAGCAGCCACACAAAACACCCACGTGGGACACAGGCCGAGTGCACACATGGACACCTGATGCCCAGCGGCTGAGAGGACGGCACGGCCTGAACACCCGGCAGGAGGGGATGGCTGGGCATAGCGTGGTCCATCCATGCTGGAACGTTATCCCATGACCAACAGGAGCCAAGCCACAGCGTGAACCTGGAGGACATCATGCTCAGTCACAGACGCTAGACTCAGAAGGCCATGCAATGTGTGATCCCATTTCTATGAACTGTCCAGGACAGGCCCATCCAGAGGCATGGAGGGGATGTGTGGGTGCCGGGGAGCGCTGGGATTACAGGCATGAGCCACTGCGCCCGGCCTGTCCCATATACATTTTGATTCACCTTGATCATTACGATTGCAATTGCTGGCCAAGTGTGGAGGCTCATGCCTGTAATCCCAGCACTTTGGGAGCTGAGGCTGGTGGATCACAAGGTCAGGAGTTCAAAACCAGCTTGGCCAACATGGTGAAACCCTGTCTCTACTAAAAATACAAAAAAATTAGCTGGGCGTGGTGGCGGGTGCTGGCAGTGACAGCTACTCAGGAGGCTGAGGCAGGAGAATCGCTTGAACATGGGAGGCGGAGGTTGCAGTGAGCCAAGATTGTTCCACTGCACTCCAGCCTGGGTGAAAGAGTGAGACTCCATCTCAAAAAAAAAAAAAAAAGGCCGGGCGCGGTGGCTCAAGCCTGTAATCCCAGCACTTTGGGAGGCCGAGGCAGGTGGATCACGAGGTCAGGAGATCGAGACTATCCTGGCTAACATGGTGAAACCCCGTCTCTACTAAAAATACAAAAAAAAAAAAAACTAGCCAGGCGTGGTGGCGGGCGCCTGTAGTCTCAGCTACTTGGGAGGCTGAGGCCGGAGAATGGCGTGAACCCGGGAGGCGGAGCTTGCAGTGAGCCGAGATCACGCCACTGCACTCCAGCCTGGGCGACACAGCGAGACTCCGTCTCAAAAAAAAAAAAAAAAAAAAAAAAAAAAAAGGTTGCAATTGCTTTTTCCTCCTGGTTTGCTTTATTTGATATACCTATGCTGGCTGGGAACAGTGGCTCACGTCTACAATCCCAGCACCTTGGGAGGCCAAAGAGGGAGGATCGCTTGAGGCCAGGAGTCAAAGATCAGCCTGAGCAATTGAGGGAGACTTCATCTTTACAAAAAAGAAACAAAATCAGCTTGGCATGGAGGCACATGCCTGTAGGCCCAGCTACTTGGGAGGCTGAGGCGGGAGGATCACCTGAGCCCAGGAAGTTGAGGCTGCAGTGAGCTATGACTGTGCCACTGCACTCCAGCCTGGGCAACAAGCAAGACCCTGTCTGAAGAAAAAATTATATATATACATATAAACTTTGCCTAAGCTTCTGCTTCTGCCAGTCTATATCTTTGTTATAGCAATTTTATGGGGACATAGTTCACACCTTATAAAATTCTCCCACTAATGTGTACAGTTCAGGGCGGGCGTGGTGGCTCATGCCTGTAATCCCAGCATTTCAGGAGGCCGAGGTGGGTGGATCACCTGAGGTCAGGAGTTCAAGACCAGCACGGCTAACATGGTGAAACCCCATCTCTACTAAAAATACAAAAATTAGCCGGGTGTGGTGGCGGGTGCCTATAATTCCAGCTACTCGGGAGGCTGAGACAGGAGAATTTCTTGAACCCAGGAGGCGGAGTTTGCAGTGAACCGAGACTGTACCACTGCACTCCAGCCTGGGTGACAGAGTGAGACTCCGTTTCAAAAAAAAAAAAAAATGGCCGGGCGCGGTGGCTCACGCCTGTAATCCCAGCACTTTGGGAGGCCGAGGTGGGCGGATCACAAGGTCAGGAGATCGAGACCATCCTGGCTAACACGGTGAAACCCCATCTGTACTAAAATATACAAAAAATTAGCCAGGCGTGGTGGCGGGCGCCTGTAGTCCCAGCTTCTCATGAGGCTGAGGCAGGAGAATGGCGTAAACCCGGGAGGCGGAGCTTGCAGTGAGCTGAGATCCGGCCACTGCACTCCAGCCTGGGCCACAGAGCAAGACTCTGTCTCAAAAAAAAAAAAAAAAAAAGAAGCCAGTTTCTAAATTAATTTCAAAATCACGAGATTTCCTATATATACCAGACTTCCACGTTTATGAAGTATAATGGAAAAAAAAGGTGTCATGGAAAAATATCTCATTCATATTAACCACCAAAAATAATTACGAATTACCTTGGAAAGAAATGTACAGATAAGAAATGCCCAGAATAGTGCAACCCACAGAGATGGAGGGTGGATGTGTTTGTCAGGGGCTGGGGAGGGGATGGGAGTGAGTGCTGATGGGGACGGCGTTCCCTTTGGGGTGATGGAATGGTTTTGAATTTGACAGCAGTGATATTTGCATCACTTTGTGAATATACTGTACACAGCACCACTGAATTTCAAATTGTTTTTTTTTGATACAGGGTCTTGCTCTGTTGCCCAGGCTGAAATATAGTGGCACAATCATGGCTCACGGCAGCCTCAACTTTGGAGGCTTAAGTGATCCTCCTGCCTCAGCCTCCCAAGTAGCTGGGACTACAGGCATGCACCACCACACCCGGCTAATTTATTTTTATTTTTAGTAGAGATGAGGTCTTGCCATGATGCCCAGGCTGGTCTCAAACTCCTGAGCTCAAGTGATCCTGCTGCCTTGGCCTCCAAAGTGCTGGGATTACAGGTGTGAGCCACTGCACCCAGCCAATTTTAAATTTAGAAATGGTGAATCTTGGCTGGGTGTGGTGGCTCACACCTATAATCCCAGCACTTCGGGAGGCCGAGGTGGTGGGATAACCTGAGGTCAGGAGTTCGAGACCAGCCTGGCCAATATGGTGAAACCCCGTCTCTACTAAAAATACAAAAATTTGCTGGGCGTGGTGGTGGATGCCTGTAATCCCAGCTACTCGGGAGGCTGAGGCAGGAGAATCGCTTGAACCCGGGAGGCGGAGGTGACGGTGAGCTGACATGGCACCACTGCACTCCAGCCTGGGTGACAGAGAGGGACTCCATCTCAAAAAAACAAAAACAAAAACAAATACAAAAATTAGCTGGGCATGGTGGCACATGCCTATAATCGCAGCTGCTAGGGAGGCTGAGGCAGGAGAATTGCTTGAACCCAGGAGGCGGAGGTTGCAGTGAGCCAAGATCGCGCCATTGCACTCCAGCCTGGGAAGCAAGAGTGAAATTCCGTCTCCAAACAAACAAACAACCTAGTAAACAGCAGCCTCTCTGGAAGGCGGTTCCCAATCCCCAGCTCTGCCTAACAGGAGCCCCTCCCTTCCTAGCGCCACGGTGCCCTCTAGGGACGAGGTGTGGCAGCACAGCCTGAGGGGCACAGGGCTGAGGTTTCACCCTGTGGGTCCCGGGTCGGCCCCTCCCTGAGGCGCAAAATACCAAATCGTGAGCCAAAGCTGGTCTTCCGTTAGGCCCCGGACCCACAACGTTTCACATTGGAAGGGACCCCAGAGACTCACTCACCCAATGCCCACATTTTTCACATAAAGAAAACAAAAAGCAGCCGGGCACAGTGGTTCACGCCTGCAATCCCAGCACTTTGGGAGGCTGAGGCTGGAGGATCCCTTGAGGCCAGGAGTTTGAGACCAGCCTGGCCAACATGGTGAAATCCTGTCTGTACTAAAAATACAAAAATTAGGGCCGGGCGTGGTGGCGCACGCTTGTAATCCCAGTACTTTGGGAGGCCGAGGCAAGAGGGTTGCCTGAGGTCAGCAGTTTGAGACCAGCCCGGCCATTATGATGAAACCCCGTCTCTACTAAAAATACAAAAAAATTAGCCGGGCGTGGTGGCGGGCGCCCGTAGTTCCAGCTTCTTGGGAGGCTGAGGCAGGAGAATGGCGTGAACCCGGGAGGTGGGAGAGCTTGCAGTGAGCGGAGATCACGCCACTGCACTCCAGCCTGGGCGACAGAGCAAGACTCCGTCTCAAAAAAAAAAAAAAAAAAAAATTAGCCAGGCGTGGTGGCGGGCGCCTGTAGTCCCAATTCCTCGGAAGGCTGAGGCAGGAGAATTGCTTGAACCTGCGAGGTGGAGGTTGCAGTGAGCTGAGATCAGGCCACTGCACTACAGTCTGGGCAACAGCAAGACTGTCTCAAAAAAATAATAATAATAAAATAAAATAAAAAGAAATTTAAAAATGAAATAAATAAGTAAATAAAAAGTTTTAGTGTATGTTAATTTGTCCAAGGCCATAGGAGCTAGGTAGTAATGGGCTGGCCTGGAGGTCACCCCTTCGGTCTTTTCCCTCTGAAATCTGTTCCTCGGCACATGGTAAAAACTTTACTGCTTCATTTTCTTTTCTTTTTTTTTTTTTTTAAGACAGGGTCTTGCTCTGTCATCCAGGCCGGAGTGCAGTGGTGCGATCTTGGCTCACTGAAACCTCCACCACCTGGGTTTAAGCAATTCTCCTGCCTCAGTCTCCCAGTAGCTGGGATTACAGGCACCTGCCACTGTGCCTGGCTAATTTTTTTGCATTTTTAGTACAGGCGTGGTGGCTCCTGCCTGTGATCCCAGCACCTCAGGAAGGCTGAGGCGGGAGGATCACTTGGGGAGTAGAGTCTGAGACCAGCCTGGGCAAGAGAGCGAGACTCTGTCTCTAGAAAAAAAATTAATTTTGCTTTATTTGAGACGGAGTCTCGCTGTGTCACCCAGGCTGGAGAGCAGTGGTATCATCCCCACTCACTGCAACCTCCACCTCCCGGGTTCAAGTGATTCTGCTGCCTCACTCTCCCAAGTAGCTGGGGTTACAGGCGCGCCACCACGCCTGGCTAATTTTTGTATTTTTAGTAGAAACGGGGTTTCACCATGGTGGTCAGGCTGGTCTTGAACTCCTGACCTCGTGATCCGCCCGCCTCGGCCTCCCAAAGTGCTGGGACTACAGGCATGAGCCACTGCTCCTGGCCACTTTTTTGTATTTTTAGTAGAAATGGGGTTTCACTATGTTGGACAGTCTGGTCTCAAACTCCTGACCTCAAGTGATCTGCCTGCCGTGACCTCCCAAACTGCTGGATGACAGGCGTGAACCACTGCGCCCAGACTACAAAAAAAATAAATAAATAAAAAAGAAGAAGAATAAAGAACATTAGCTGGGCGTGGTAATGTAGCTGTGGTCCCAGCTACTTGGGAGGCTGAGGCAGGAGGATTGTTTGAGCCTTGGAGGTTGAAGCTGCAGTGGGCTATGATTGCACCACTGCACTCCAGCCTGGGCCACAGAGTAAGACCCTGTCTCAAAAAAAAAAAAAAAAAAAATTAAAAAATTAAAAAATAAAATAAAATTAGCTGGGCGCAGTGGCAGGTGCCTGTAGTCCCAGCTACTTGGGAGGCTGAGGCAGGAGAATGGTATGAACCAGGGAGGTGGCACTTGCAGTGAGCCGAGATCACGCCACTGCACTCCAGCCTGGGCGACAGAGCGAGACTCCGTCTCAAAAAAAAAAAAAAAAAAAAAAAAAATTTCTCAGCCCCAAGACCTGAAGCTCACCCCTGGGATAGGGCACCCTGTTAATAATGGCAGGAAAAGGGAAGTGAGCACCAGCCGCCATGGGCACCAAAACGACACCATTTATTCCGACGTCTGCGTCTGTAGTTTTATTCCGTATCTGGCTGGGGGAGGGTGGTCTCTGGGGTGGATGGAGTGAGGGTGAAGGGGACAGGGATGGTCCCTGCTCCCACCTCCCAAACCCACCTGGGAAGCTGCATAGCGGGGCTGCTGGGACATCCTGAGCCCTGGGGGAGACACAGGTGTGGGTGTCTGGCCTTCATCTTGCAGGTACAAGGGGATACATTCCATCAAGCAGATCCTGGTTTCATGGAGTCCTTCGAGGGCTCGGCTGGGAGGTCCCTCTCCTGGGGGCTCCAAGAGCCGGACCCAGTGGTTTCTGGATCAAGGACGAGTCCTGGGAGCTTCAGGCTTCGGCGGTGACAGTGTTAATTGCACTTGTTCGATTTTCTGGCAGAAGCCAGGAGAGACGGGGACAGCGTCCTTCTCTTCGGTGACCATCCCAGGCACCCAGAGGTGACCAGACTTCTGTGTGGTCTGGGACAATGCAGGGCTCAGACGGGAAGGGCCACCGTCGTGAAAGGCCACTGACAATTCTGGTGAGGAGTAGGGTGGCGGGGGTTCAGTCAGGGAGAGGAGGTGGCTGCCTTTGCTCAGTGCCCTGCTCTCACCTTCCAAGGGTCTAGGGGACACAGAGCTCATGGATTTTGGTCCTGCAGCCCCAGGGGCCACACAGAAAAAGGGGTTCAACTGGAAGTCTGCAGCATCTGCGAAAGGCCAATTCTAGAAGAACTGGAAGATTCCAGACCGGGGGAGAGGCGTCAGGCACAGAAGAGTCCTGCCTGGGTTGGTCAGAAGGAAAGAGGACATCATGCCGAGGAGGCAGAGGGCTCACTATGTTATTGATTTAAAAATTCTTCAGGCCGGGTGCAGTGGCTCATGCCTGTAATCCCAGCACTTTTGGAGGACAAGGTGGGCGGATCACCTGAAGTCAGGAGTTTTCAG
This sequence comes from Macaca mulatta, assembly GCF_049350105.2. Taxonomy (NCBI): domain Eukaryota; kingdom Metazoa; phylum Chordata; class Mammalia; order Primates; family Cercopithecidae; genus Macaca; species Macaca mulatta. Next base: position 2,801,315 of record NC_133424.1, read on the forward strand.
ACCAGCCTGGCCAACATGGTGAAACCTCATCTCTACTAAAAATACAGTAATTAGGCTGGGCGTGGTGGCTCACACCTGTCATCCCAGCACTTTGGGAGGCCAAGACGGGAAGATCACGAGGTCAGGATATCAAGACTATCCTGGCTAACACGGTGAAACCCCGTCTCTACTAAAAATACAAAAAATTAGCCGGGCCTGGTGGCGCACACCTGTAGTCCCAGCTACTTGGGAGGCTGAGGCAGGAGAATGGCGTGAACCTGGGAGGCAGAGCTTGCAGTGAGTGGAGATTGCACCACTGCACTCCAGCCTGGGCGACAGGGCGAGACTGTCTCAAAAACAGAAACAAACAAATAAACAAAAATACAATAATTAGCTGGGCATGGTGGCAGGCGCCTGTAATCCCAGCTACTCGGGAGGCTGAGGCAGAAGAATCACTTGAACCCAGGAGGTGGAGGTTGCAGTGAGCCGAGAGCGTGCCATTGGACTCCAGTCTGGACGACAGAGGGAGACGCCATTAAAAAAAAAAAAAAAAAAGTAAAAAAAAATATCTCAAGATGGTTGTAAATGTGACTATAAAAATCAAACCCTTTATGATACACAAAGGGGCCCTTAGGAAATGAGTCAGCAGCCGGGGTGCAGGACGTGGGCTCCCAGGAGTCCAGGAAGCCCTGAATGTTTCAGCTGAATGTTTCGGAAGAACTGAGGAAGCAGCGTGCACGGGGTAAGAGAGAGGGCTGCGGTGCGGTGGCTCACACCTGTGATCCAAGCACTTTGGGAGGCCGAGGTGGGAGGATCACTTGAGGCCAGGAGTTCTGCGAGACCCCTGTCTCTAGTTTGTAAAAAAAAAAAATCTGTAGGAAAATGGAAGAGATTGGGGAGGGAGGAAAGAGGATGCCCGGGTCCAGGTCGTGCCTCTGTGTGAAGGGACACCAGCGGCTGCCGGTGGAGAGCGCAGAGTAAAGGCCTGTGGCAGGAGATGTCCGCCCTCAGGGGCTCGGAAGCCCCTCAGCCTCTTGCCTCCCCAACAGGAGACATGTAGGAGGCTGAGCAAGCTGGGTGCCTCTGAGAGACAGGCCCAGGCAGGGCTGTGGCCATAGCAGCCCCGGGGGCTCCCCAGTGAGGTGGAGGCAGGATCAGGTGGGGACGAGGGTTGGGGCAGAAGTTCCAGGAGCCGGGGAGCCACCCAGGGCGGGGAGTGACCCTGGAAGCCGTCCAGCCTCCTGGAAAGTGGAAGTGGTTTAAAAAACACAGTGGGCTTTTCCGGTTGCTAGTAACACACAGAATTACACAGTTCACGTTCGGTCCCAGATGGGAGACTGAGGCTCGAGACGGTGAGGAAGGCGTCTGCCGTCCAGGGCTGGAGCTCCTGAGGACCAACACCTGCTCAGCGGCCCAGCCCCTGGGCTCCCTGAGATGCTCAGGCTGGAGAGAAGCGTGATGATGGTTCCAGAGCATCCTCCTCCAAGTCTCTGAGGCCCCAGTGGCGGTTCGGGCACCGGGGGGTCCGCGGGGCTCTTAGTGGCACATACGGGCGGTCATTTCTTTCTGTTAAGAGCAAGCAGGACATCAGCTCCCACCAGACACTCCCAAAAGGGGTGATGTGAACAGCAGACACACGGAGACGCACAGGCGGAGGGATGGCAGCTGGGGGCTTCCCTGAACCCCCAAACAACAAAAACCATACAGGCAATCGCACACCTGGGACCAGGGGCAGCAAGCTACCCCTTGAGGCCAGAGTCAACATTTTCAGATCTGTGGGCCAGACGGTCCCTGTCATGATGGCTCAACTCTGTCTTGTACCTCAAAAGCCACCTCAGACAACTGGTAACCTCATGAGTGTACCTCGCTGCCAATAAAACTTTATTTACAGCCAGGCATGGTGGCTCATGCCTGTAATGCCAGCAGTTTGGGAGGCACAGGAAGGCAGATCACCTGAGGTGAGGAGTTTGAGACCAGCCTGGATGACACGGTGAAACCCCATCTCTACTAAAAATACAGAAATTAGCCACGCATGGTGGCGGGCGCCTGTAATCTCAGCTACTTGGGAGGCCGAGGGAGGAGAATCGCTTGAACCTGGGAGGTGGAGGTTGCCATGAGCCAATATAGCGCCACTGCACTCCAGCCTGGGTGACAGTGCGAGACTCTGTCTCAAAAGAGAAAAAAACAACTTTGGGAGGCCGAGGTGGGCAGATCACGAAGTCAGGAGATAGAGACTATCCTGGCTGACATGGTGAAACCCCATCCCTACTAAAAATACAAAAAATTAGCCAATCGTGGTGGTGGTCACCTGTAGCCCCAGCTACTCAGGAGGCTGAGGGAGGAGAATCACTTGAAACCTGTGAGGTGGAGGTTGCAGTGGCTGAGATCGCACCACTACACTCCAGCCTGGGCGACAGAGCGAGACCCTGTCTCAAAAACAAAAACAAAACAAAACCCTACAAACTTTATTTACAAAAACAGAAAGCCAGCCGGGGGCTGCAGTTTGCTGACCCCTGTCTTATACAGACTAGGACACTGGAAGGAAAGTTCTAGAATACAGAAAAAAAGAAAAAGAAAAGAAAAACAAAGAAAAAAGAGAAGACCCCACTACTACCTTTAGACCCACCCAGTATGCAACTATTAATTTTAAATTTAGCAACATGTTTACCGGTAGCAAAGCCTGAAAGGGGATACACAAAAATGAGGAAGTTATGTGAAGATTTTTTTTTTTTTTTTTTTGAGGCGGAGTCTTCACTCTGTCGCCCAGGCTGGAGAGCAGTGGCGCGATCTCGGCTCACTGCAAGCTCCGCCTCCCGGGTTCGCACCATTCTCCTGCCTCAGCCTCCCGAGTAGCTGGGACTACAGGCGCCCGCCACCGCGCCCGGCTAATTTTTTTTTTTTTTTTGTATTTTAGTAGAGAAGGGGTTTCACCGTGTTAGCCAGGATGGTCTCGATCTCCTGACCTCGTGATCCGCCCGCCTCGGCCTCCCAAAGTGCAGGGATTACAGGCTTGAGCCACCGCGCCCGGCCATGAAGATGTTTTTAATCTTTTTTTTTTTTCCGAGATGGAGTTTCATGCTGTCATTCAGGCTGGAGTGCTGTGCGCAATCTTGGCTCACTGCAACCTTCACCTCCTGGGTTCAAACAATTCTCCTGCCTCAGCCTCCTGAGTAGCTGGGATCACAAGTGCCCACCACCAAGCCTGGCTAATTTTTTTTTTTTTTTTTCCCGAGACAGAGTCTTGCTCTGTCGCCCAGGCTGGAGTGCAATGGCGTGATCTTGGCTCACTGCAACCTCCACCTCCTGGGTTCAAGCGATTTTCCTGCCTCAGCCTCCTGAGTAGCTGGGATTACAGGTGCCCGCCACTACCACGCCCAGCTAATTTTTTGTATTTTTGGTAGAGACGGGGTTTCACCACATTGGCCAGGCTGGTCTTGAACTCTGGACCTCATGATTTGCCTGCCTTGGCATTCCAAAGTGCTGGGATTACAGGCGTGAGCCACTGTGCCCGGCCTTAATCTTTTTTTTTTTTTTTGAGACAGGTTACTGGCTGTCACCTAGGCTGGAGTACAGTGACACAATCTCGACTTACTACAGCCTCGACCTCCCAGGCTCAAGCGATTCTCCTGTCTCAGCCCCCTGAGTAGCTGGGACCACAGGCGTGCACTACTGTGCCTGGATAATTTTTTTGTTTTTTATAGAGAAGATGTTTCACTATGTTGCCCAGGCTGTTCTCAAACTTCTGAGCTCGAGTGATCCTCCCTCTTTGGCCTCCCAAAGGGTTGGGATTACAGGTGGGAGCCACCTCGTCCGTCCATTTTTAACCATTTTTTAAAGTTGTAAGAGAGTGATGGCTCCCACCTGTCATCTTAACCCCTTGGGAGACCAAGGCGGGAGGACTGCTTGCATCCATGGGTTTGAGAACAACCTGGGCATCATAGTGAGACCCCATCTCGAAACACAATAAAAAATCAGCCAGGCGTGGTGGCTGTGGTCCCAGCCACTGGGAGGCTGGTGGGGTCCCGCTCTCATATCAGGGCCACCACATCCATACAATGCTCCACAACCTGGGAACAGAGCAGCCCCTGGGCAGGTTCCAGGGCCAGGCCCTGAATCACGGGCACCCACTCCACTGCTGGTCCCCATCACCGAGTCACAAATGTGGGCCCCAATTTCAAGAAGCCACATTGGCTTCAGGGACGTGGACTCCACACTGAGGAATCTGGTCCCTGGGTTCGTCTCTAGATAAAACCTGGTAGCGTGGAAAGCAGACAAGCAAGGGTGGGCGCAGAGGCGCCAGGCTGGCTGCGGAAGTCAGGTGGAGTCTAGGCCAGGTGCGCTGGCTCTCGTCTGTCATTCCAGCACTTTGGGAGGCCGAGGCAGGCAGACCACCTGAGTTCAGGAGTTCGAGACCAGCTTGGCCAACATGGTGAAACCCGGTTTCTACTAAAAACACAAAAATTAGCATGGCGTGGTGGCACGTGCCTATAATCCCAGCTACTTGGGAAGCTGAGGGGGAGACTTGCTGGAACCCAGGAGGTGGGGGTTGCAGTGAGCCAAGATCACACCACTGCACTCCAGGCTGGGTGACAGAGGGAGACTCCAGCTCCAAAAAAAAAAAAAAAAGCCAGGCACGGTGGCTCCCGCCTGTAATCCCAGCACTTTGAGAGGCCGAGGCGGGCGGATCACGAGGTCAGGACATCCATCAAGACCATCCTGGCTAACACGGTGAAACCTCGTCTCTCCTAAAAACACAAAAAATTAGCTGGGCGTGGTGGCAGGCGCCTGTAATCCCAGCTACTTGGGAGGCTGAGGCAGGAGAATCACTTGAACCCGGGAGGCGGAGGCTTCAGTGAGCCAAAATCGTACCACTGCACTCCAGCCTGGGCGACAGTGAGACTAGGTCTCAAAACAAACCCAAACAAACAAAGTTAGGGTGGAGTCTGCGCCGGCTCCTATCCCTTTCATAAGGGACACTGAGCTGCGCTCTGGGACACCTGAGCTCTGGACTGTGAAGGCGGAGCGAGCAGGAGGCGGGGCTGGCGCGGAGGAAACTGCACCTACCGCCCGGATTTGTTCCATGGGAAAACGCAGGATCCCTCCCGGCTACTGCCGCCCGGATTTGCTCCGCGGGAGAACGCGGGATCCCTCCCGGCTGCTGCCGCCCGGATTTGCTCCGCGGGAGAACGCGGGATCCCTCCCGGCTACTGCCGCCCAGATTTGCTCCGCGGGAGAACGCGGGATCCCTCCCGGCTACCTCACCACCTGTCCCATCAGCAGGGTACCCGGGACCCAACTCTAGGGCCCGGAGCTGTGACCCAGGGAGAGCCGGGGCCGCCAGCTGCTGGGCCGACCGCGGGCAGTCAGGGTCCTGGCCCCGGAAGGGTGCCTCTGCCACAGGCCGCCAGCCCCACCGTAACCCCAAGCCCTCAGCCCCAAGCCCGCGCACCAGTGGCTCCAGCTCCTTGGTGTCGATGAGGCCGAACTCCTTGACGAAGTAGTAGAAGTGCTTGTAGCAGGTGTTCACGTGGGCCTCGGAGCCCATCTGCGCGATGCGGTCAAAGTGGTGGATGTAGACGTGCACGAACACGCGGAACAGCCGCGACAGGATCTTCCGCACCGTCTGCAAGAAGTTCTTGGGGAACGGCGTGCCTGCAGGGAGAGGGGTGGGGCGGGTCCACGAACTCAGGTCAAGTCCATGTCCAGAACCCTTTGCTCCTGGATGTGACAAGGGGCTTCCAGACAGAAATTGCCGGCAGACCGGGGGCTGGTGGCTCACGCCTGTAATCCCAGCACTTTGGGAGGCCGAGGCAGGCAGATCACTTGAGGTCAGGAATTCGAGACCAGCCCGGCCAACATGGAGAAACCCCATCTTTACTGAAAAATAAAAAAAATTAGCCGGGTGTGGTGGCTCACACCTGTAATCCCAGCTACTCAGGAGGCTGAGGCAGGAGAATCGCTTGAACCTGGGAGGCAGAGGTTGAAGTGAACTGAGATGGTGCCACTGCACTCTAGTCTGAGTGACAGAGTGAGACACTGTCTCAAAAAAAAAAAAAAAAGAAAAAGAAAAGAAAGGTCTGCTGTACTCTGGAGGGACGTGCCCCAATGATCACCCACAAACCCACGTTTACGGGGTGCCCCGAGAGCCACACAGAGCATTACACATCGAGCTGGGCGGAAGGTCCCACCAAAGGGTGATGATCCTGGTGGGCCCAGGGGTTCCATGGCAGTGATTCTGAAACCACTGAGAACACTGGGCCCAGCGCTGGCAGGGGTACTTGTCTCCTCTGCGAAGGACTCCAGGCCTAATGCTGATCCCGCCCTTCTCTGCTTTGGGGTGAAGGAGACAGGAGTCACCAGGAGCGATTTGGGGTGAAGCGGGGCTACTAAGCGCAGCCCGACTTAGGAGAAGATTCAGAAATGGAATCTCTTTTTTTTTTTTTGAGACAGGGTCTTGATCTGTCGCCCAGGCTGGAGTGCAGTGGCACGATCATAGTTTACTGCGGCCTCAACCTCCTAGCCTCAAGCAATCCTCCCACTTTAGCCTCCCGAGTAGCTGCAACCACAGGTGTGCACCACCATGCTTGGCTAATTTTTAAAATTTTTCGTAGAGATGGAATTTTGCTATGTTGCCCAGGCTGAGCTCAAACTCCTGGGCTCAAGTGATCCCTGGGCTCGGCCTCCCAAAGCGCTGGCATTACGGGTGTGAGCCACTGTGCTTGGCCTCCCTGACTTTTCCGGAAGGCTGTGTATCCCCGAGCCCCTGCCCACCACTGACTCACCCACGTTGGTGGGGAAGAGGTCCTCGTTGTTGATTTGCGCCTCGATCCAGTCCATCAGCAGGTCCATGTACCTGGGGGCGGAGAGCGCCGTGGGCTTCCGGAACTTATGCTCGTCCTGCCAGCGGTACTCGTACTTGGGGCCCCCCGACATGATGGGGCAGGACTGCTCCGTGCAGCCGTCGCTGATGGTGCCGTAGATGAGGTTGACGCGGTTAAAGAAGTCCACCACGTGAACGGCCACCCAGTCGTTCAGGTCCTCGCCCGGGGGCAGCTGCACGGCCAGCCGCAGGTCCAGCCCGGCGTTCAGCGACGCCTGCGCCTTCTTGTGCAGCTCGAAGCGCTGGGTGCCCGGCTCGAACTTGCGCTTGGGGCGGAATGTCTTGTCCTTGTTGAAGACTTGCTTCAGGAAGGGGTTGGACATCTTGGTGACGCCTGCTCTCCTGGAATGCTTCTGCAGAGGGGTCCTGGGCCAGCGGCTGGGGGTGCCGACCAAACCGAGAGGCCACGAAACACTCACCAAGCTCCACAGCTCTCCCGTGGACCTGAAATACACAGGGGAATCACGACCTGCTGGAGGCGACAGAATTTCCCAGAAACTTGTGCTGACGGCACAAGCGGCAGGATTTTTTTGTTTGTTTTATTTTCTGAGACAGGGTCTCGCTCTGTTGCCCCGGCTGGAGTGCAGTGGTGCCATCATGGCTCACTGCAACCTCTGCCTCCCAGGCCCAAGAGATCCTCCCACCTCAGCCTCCTGACTAGCCGAGACACAGACACACACCACCACACCTGGGCAATTTTCTTTTAGTAGAAACGGGGTTTCTCTATGTTGCCCAGGATGGTCTCCAACTCCTGGGCTCATACGATCCTCCCACCTCTGCCCCCCAAAATGCTGGGCTTACAGGCCTGAGCCACTGCACCCAGCCCCTAGTGGCAGGGTTCAAAACATCCCCTGGACTTCTGACTTTAAGGAGTTTCACCCAAAGGGGGCCACCTCCTCAGTGGACAGAACAGAACTGCACATGGCGAGGCCTGACTGGCTCACAGCAGAAGGTGCAGAGAGCCGGGCCCCAAGAGCCCGCAGTGGCCGCATCTTCCCCGGTGCTGATGCCTGGCTGGGGCCTGGACTTGCTGCTACCTGGCACTCTGGGGCTTGAGTGTGGGGGCAGGCTAAGATGCCGGTTATAGGGGACTATGCAGGCCGGACTGTGGCCTCCACAAAGGAAGCCACGCCCCAATGCCCGCACCTGTGCATGGCAGCCTAGGTGGAAAAAGGTCTTGAGGGATGTCATCTTGGATGACCTGGGTGGCCCTACAGTCAGAGACAAACGTCCTTATGAGCGAGGCGGATACGGGGGAGACGGCTGTGTGAGGACGGAGGCGGATATGGGGGAGACGGCTCCATGAGGACGGAGGCGGATACAGGGGATGATGCTTCCACAAGCGAAGGGCCCACGATGCTGGCCACTGCCAGGAGCAGAGAGAAGCCTGGCAGATGCCCCTCGGCCTCAGAGGGACCCAGCCCCGCCCACACCTTCGTCGCGGACGTGCGGCGCCAGAGCTGACAGAATGAATCTCCGTCATGGCAGCGTTGTCCGCTGTGCCCAAGTCACTGGTCACTGGGTCAGAGACCCCTGCGAGGCCGGGCGCGGTGGCTCAAGCCTGTAATCCCAGCACTTTGGGAGGCCGAGACGGGCGGACCACGAGGTCAGGAGATCGAGACCATCCTGGCTAACACGGTGAAACCCCGTCTCTACTAAAAAATACAAAAAACTAGCTGGGCGAGGTGGCGGGCGCCTGTAGTTCCAGCTACTCGGGAGGCTGAGGCAGGAGAATGGCCTAAAACCGGGAGGCGGAGCTTGCAGTGAGCTGAGATCCGGCCACTGCACTCCAGCCTGCGTGACAGAACGAGACTCCGTCTCAAAAAAAAACCCAGAGACCCCTGCGATTGGTGTGATCCCTCTTTGCTTGATTTCATCTGCAAAGACCCCCTTCCATGTTGGATCACATGGCGAGATGCTGGGTGATTCCAGGGGCAGCTGTCCACCTCAAGGCACCGTATAAATGAGGAAACTTCCAGGCGCCAGCCCAAGTCTCACGCACACCTGAGTGGTGACTTGTAAGACACCTGGGGGTTGCTCTGGCGTGGGGCCCTGGCATCCGCCGACTCCCCTGAGAATCCTCAGGGGAGAGAGACAGAGTCCATCCCGCACAGGGCGGAGGGACGACCTGGATCACACACCGCGCATGTGCCAGGTTCACACTCAGCACGCAGGGCCTGTCACTGCCAACACTGTTGTCACTACCAGGACGCCGGCACCGTGGCAGGCCCAGAGTGGACGCAGACCCCACCCTGCTCTGCTGGGTGCATCTCCTGGACTGGCAGACTTGACTGTGACACTTGGGGCAAGGCCCACGCAGGGCACTGGGCAGGGCAGGGGTCCTCACCACAGCATGAAGAGGACCCAGCAGAAGGGGGAGTCAGAGAGGGAAGAGGGAGTGAGGCCCACGCATGCCCAGGCCCACTGGGCTCCACGCAACGCTCCCAAGAAATAAACACACATTCATTATGTTCTAGCACGTCCCAACCCCACCTCATTTTTTTTTTTGAGGCAGAGTCTTGCTCTGTCACCCAGGCTGGAGTGCAGTGGCACGGTCTCGGCTCACTGCCGCCTCTGCCTCCCGGGTTGAAGCAATTCTCCTGCCTCAGCCTCCCAAGTAGCTGGGACTATCGGCACTTGCCACCACGCCCGGCTTATTTTTGTGTTTTTAGTAGAGATGGGGTTTCACCGTGCTGGCCAGGCTGGTCTCAAACTCCTGACCTCATCTGATCCACCACCTTGGCCTCCAAAGTGCTGGGACTACAGGCGTGCGCCACCGCGCCCGGCCGTGTTGCTGTTACTTGTGACCAAGTCCTGTCTTGCGTCTCATTCCTCACGATGCATGACTGGGAGAGTGTCCTGGGGTTGCCATCAAAAATCACCACAAATTTCGGGCTGAAAACAACACCCATGTATCACGGGGAAGCTCCCAGCTGTTGGTACTGGATCCTGTAGGGTTAAATTTAAGGTGTGGACAGGCCAAGCACAGTGGCTCACGCCTGTAACGCCTGTAAGGACTTTGAGAGAGTGAGGGGGGTAGATGGTTTGCGTCCAGGAGTGTGAGGTTTGAGAGGGTGAGGGGGGTAGATGGTTTGCATCCAGGAGTGTGAGGTTTGAGAGGGTGAGGTGGGTAGATGGTTTGCGTCCAGGAGTTTGAGGTCAGCCTGAGCAACATGGCGAGGCCTCGTCTCTACAAAAAAATTTTAAGGCCGGGCGCGGTGGCTCATGCCTGTAATCCCAGCACTTTGGGAGGCCGAGACGGGCGGATCACGAGGTCAGGAGATCGAGACCATCCTGGCTAACACAGTGAAACCCCGTCTCTACTAAAAAATACAAAAAACTAGCCGGGCGAGGTGGCGGGCGCCTGTAGTCCCAGCTACTCGGGAGGCTGAGGCAGGAGAATGGCGTGAACCCGGGAGGCGGAGCTTGCAGTGAGCTGAGATCCAGCCACCGCACTCCAGCCTGGGTGACAGAGCGAGACTCCGTCTCAAAAAAAAAAAAAAAAAAAAAAGGCCGGGCGCGGTGGCTCAAGCCTGTAATCCCAGCACTTTGGGAGGCCGAGACGGGCGAATCACGAGGTCAGGAGATCGAGACCATCCTGGCTAACACAGTGAAACCCCGTCTCTACTAAAAAAAATACAAAAAACTAGCCGGGCGCGGTGGCGGGCGCCTGTAGTCCCAGCTACTCGGGAGGCTGAGGCAGGAGAATGGCGGGAACCCGGGAGGCGGAGCTTGCAGTGAGCTGAGATCCGGCCACTGCACTCCAGCCTGGGCGGCAGAGCGAGACTCCCTCTCAAAAAAAAAAAAAAAAAAAAAAAAATTATTTTAAAATTAGCTGGGTGTAGTGGTGCATGCCTAGGAGGTCCTGGGAGGACCGTTTGACCCTGAGAGTTCGAGGCTGCAGTGAGCCACGTTCATACCACTGCCTGGGCACAGAATAAGACTCTGTCTCAAAAAATAAAAAATAAAAACAGGCCGGGCGCGGTGGCTCAAGCCTGTAATCCCAGCACTTTGGGAGGCCGAGATGGGCGGATCACGAGGTCAGGAGATCGAGACCATCCTGGCTAACACGGTGAAACCCCGTCTCTACTAAAAAATACAAAAAACTAGCCGGGCGCGGTGGCGGGCGCCTGTAGTCCCAGCTACTCGGGAGGCTGAGGCAGGAGAATGGCGTGAACCCGGGAGGCGGAGCTTGCAGTGAGCCGAGATCCGGCCACTGCACTCCAGCCTGGGCGGCAGAGCGAGACTCCGTCTCAAAAAAAAAATAAAAAATAAAATAAAATAAAATAAAAACAAGGCGTGAGCAGAGATGGATCCTTCCAGAGGCCCCAGGGCTTACGGTTAGGGTACCCCCCAACAGACAACAGAACGGCCCCCACCAGAGAATGATCTGGACCCAAATGCTCACAGGGCCTGGGCGTCGGGGGAAGAGATGCTGCATTGTTTGGAAGAAAAGCAAGTTAGAGGCTGGGTGCGGTGGCTCACGCCTGTAGTCCCAGCACTTTGGGAGGCTGAAGTGGGCGGATCAGCTGAGGTTGGGAATTCAAGATCAGCCTGGCCAACACGGTGAAACCCTGTCTCTACTAAAAATACAAATATTACCCAGGCGTGGTGGCGTGCACCTGTAATCCCAGCTACTTGGGAGGACGAGGCAGGAGAATTGCTTGAACCTGGGAGGCAGAGGCTGCAGTGAGCTGAGATCATGCAACTGCACTCCAGCCTGGGCGACAGAACAAGACTCTGCCTCAAAACAAAGCAAAACAAAACAAAACACGGTGTCCACTGTGAACACAGTGACAACAGAGTCTGCACCATAAGAAGGTACAGGGTCAATGGTTGGTCACAAGGGAACACCTGGTGAGGACCGGCTGGGGGCACTGCTCAGGGCAGCCTGGGCACAGGTGGCAGGAGGACTCGGGTCCCACACACTCTGCGGTGACCAGAAAGGCCTGAACTTCCCCAGCGCCAACCTGGGGCCCTTAGCCACCATCGTGACTTCCTGCCACCAGGGTTAACACCCAACTAGGAACTTACACTTTTCATTTTCCTGGGACAAAAACCCCATCTCCACTTCACAGATGAGAAAACCAGGGCCCAGACAACCAGGCCTCTACCCGCTGGCTCTGTGGACATCGGGGTCGGATCGTTCTCTGAGGTGGGGCCGTCCTGGGCACTGCAGGGTGCTGAGCAGCGTCCCTGGCCTCCACCCACTCCCTGCCGGGAGCACCCTCAGTTGCGACAACCACAGATGTCCCCAGACATCACCCAGTGTCCCTTGGGGTTAAGATTAGATCGCTCTGGTGAGATCGTGGCTCAGAAGATTATGACTGACTCTACAGCCGTGTCTCACACCACACAGCTAGTGGGTGGATCGGCCGGGGCTCGAACCCTGGCTTCTGTGGGTGAAGCCACTGCTGTTTCTGCCCCACAACTCCCTGAATTCAGCAACTCTCGGGGACGCGGGCAGCCGTCTGATCACGAACCTAGTGACACACGCTTCCCGGGCCAGTGCTGCTCCACCATGGGGCCCCTCCACTGCCCAGCAGAGCCACGTGGATGCTCCGAGTCCAGGGGCTGCTGACCCGTCCTGGTTTTGCTGGGGGGCACAACCCCAGGGTGAGCACACAGGTACCCCCCTGCTTGCTTCTATTTTTAGAGAGGTTCTTGCTCTGCTGCCCAGGTTGGAGTGCAGTGGCGGGATCACGGCTCACACTTCAGCCTGGACCTCCTAGCTCAAGGGATCCTCTTGCCTCAGCCTCCTGAGTAGCTGGGAGCACGGGCACTCACTGCCATAATATTTTATAATTTTTTCACCACCAGTTAATTTTTTTTTTGTAGAGACAGGATCTCACTCTGTTGCTAGGCTGGTCTTGAGAACTCCTGGACTCAAGCGATCCTTCTACCTTAGCTTCTCAAGGTGCCAGGATCACTGGCGTGAGCCACTGTGCCTGGCCACCCCCGCCCACTTCCCAAGGAAGGAGCGATCCCACAGCCGAGTCTCAGACCCTCCCTGGGAAGCGCCTGATTCAAAGAGGCCACCTCTGTGCTTACGGTATCCCCCTGGGGCTGGGGAGCCCAGGACGCATCCATGCTGGGGCTGAGCAGGTGGGAGCCATTGGTGGGGACCTGAGGCCCTTCCCCATTGATGGCTCAGCACCCCAGAGGCCTGCACCTGCCCCGGTGATGAGCTCTGCAAACCACACCTGCCCTCAGGCCACACCGCCTGCAGCACAAGATCAATGAATCCCCTCCGGAGAAGGGAAAACGGCGGCCACCTCCAGGCCACGGCCCACCTGGCGCGGAGCGAGATGCTCCTCCGCACCGGGGATCAATCACCTCCGTCCCCACACGCCTGTCTAGATGGGGCGAGTGCAGGCCTCACTTTACCAGAGAGGAAACCGCGCAGGCGAGCGCATCCCCGTCCACCCAGCCAGGCCCACTCGCCTCCCTCCTCCCCATTTCCACTTCACGCCTGGGCCGACTCACAGCCGACTTCCCAACACCAGCAGAAATCACAGCACAGAGCAAAACCCAACCCGCCACGGCCCGGTGCTACCCTTTGGGGATTTCAGGGTCTCCCGTGCCAATTTGGGGGCTCAGCTTCCAACCATGCCACCTGGTTGGGCAGGCGGGGCCTTCCAGCAGTGTATGGCAGCCCTGGGCTGACTGCAGCCACAGGAGGAGACGCCTACCCGGGCTGCGTCTCAGGGAGAAAGTGGCTGTTCCCACAGGCCCCCGCTTGGCTTTTTAAAACTGTTTGTAGAGATAGGGTCTCACGACGCTGCCCAGGCTGGTCTCGAACTCCTGGTCTCAAGTGAGTTCTGCCTCGGCTTCCCAAAGCCTCTCCTCCTACTGCCTCGGCTTCCCAAAGTGCTGGGATTACAGGCGTGAGCCACCATGCCTGGCCGAGGCTTCTCTTTTTCTATATCCCTTTACACTTCTCTACCAGACTCATGCCAAAGACAGTTAGTTCCAGAAAACAAGACAGGGCAGCCCGAAGAGTTTGTAAACTCCCTCTCGGCATGTCTGTCTCCTTTCAGAAGGTGACGGGTGCGGGGCAAAGGGGCTCATGCCTCTAATCCCTGCACTTAGGGAGGCCAAGGTGGGTGGATCAGTTGAGGTCGGGAGTTTGAGACCAGCCTGGCCAACATGGTGACACCCCATCTCCACTGAAAATACAAAACACTAGCTGGGTGTGGTGGCGTGTGCCTATAATCACAGCTACTCAGGAGGCTGAGACAGGAGAATCGCTTGAACCCAGGGAGGCGGAGGCTGCAGTGAGCTGAGATCATGCCACTGCACTACTCCAGCCCGAATAACAGAGTGAGACTCCGTTAAAAAAAAAAGAAAAAAGAAAAAAAAAAAAAACAGGTGCGGGATTTTAAGTGGAAGTTAACATCTTCTGAAGAGCCCTGTGGACGGGCAGAGTTCCCGTCACAGCAAATGGTTTTCTTTTTCCTTTTTATTTTTTTTGAGACAGGGTCTTGCTCTGTTGCCCAGGCTGGAGTGCAGTGGCACGATCTCGGCTCACTGCAACCTCCGCCTCCCGGGTTCAAGCGATTCTCCTGCCACAGCCTCCCCAGTAGCTGGGATTACAGGCGCCCGGCACCGCACCCAGCTAATTTTTGTACTTTTAGTAGAGACGGGGTTTCACCATGCTGGCCAGATTGGTCTCAAACTCTTTACCTCGTGATCTGCCCGCCTCAGCCTCCCAAAGTGCTGGGATTACAGGCGTGAGCCACCATACCCGGCCTAATTTTCTTTTTTTTATAGAGACAGGGGTTTCGCCATGTTGCCCAGGCTGCTCTCAAATTCCTGGCCTCAAGCAATCCTCCCGCCTCAGCCTCCTGAAGTGCTGGGATTACAGACACGAGCCACTGTGCCCGGCCTAAGCAAACCGTTTTCTATCAGGAACAAACACAGGCTCCTTGGCGAAGGGGTGATCGGCCACAGAAAGGGGTTTTTTCCCCAAGAAAGGCCAGGACGGCCTCAGGACCCTGCCTCCCGCCCTCGTTGTCCCCTGAGGCTGGGGGCCGGTTACTGTGTCTGGGGCTCCCTCTGCTCTGCTCTTCTCAGATTTCTCCAGGGACAGTGTGGGGAAGACAAGGCAGGAATCAGCTCCCAGAATTCCACACCAAGGCCTTCTCGGCTGCCCTGGTCTTCCCACGGACGAGGCACAAGTGATCCTTGGAAACTTCTAGAGAAATGAAAGGTGAGATGACAAATTCCCCTGCTGCAACACTTTTTTTTTTTTTTTTTAAAAAAAAAAAACAACACAGTTTCTCTAAGCAACCAACTGGTATGACCCCTCCCCCGCCAAGGTGCAGCAGCTCACAGACCAGTCACCCACTTCCTTCCGGAGGTTTCCACATCCTGTCACTGCCTCGGGGACTGCTGCCCCAAAGCACAGGAGGCGTCTGAGAGACAAGCCCTGAGCAGAGACGTCAGTTCCCTATGTTCTAGGTCAGTGCACAACACTGGCTCCCGGCCTGGCAGCCCTGATACTTGGCTGGAAGATGCTCCCAGTCCAGAATCTGTCCTGTTAAAAAAGACAGCGTCGGCCGGGCGTGGCGGCTCACGCCGGTAATCCCAGCACTTTGGGAGGCCGGATCACGAGGTCAGGAGATAGAAACTATCCTGGCTAACGTGGTGAAACCCCGTCTCTACTAAAAAATACAAAAAATTAGCCGGGCATGGGGGCGGGCGCCTGTAGTCCCAGCTACTCAGGAGGCTGAGGCCGGAGAATGGCGTGAACCCAGGAGGCGGAGCTTGCAGTGAGCTGAGATCGCGCCACTGCACTCCAGCCTGGGCGACAGAGCGAGACTCTGTCTCAAAAAAAAAAAAAAAAAAAAGCAGCGTCCCAGAGTCACCTTCCAAAATTTGAGTACTTATTTTTTATTTTTACTGTTACTTTTTTGAGACGGAGTCTCGCTCTGTCGCCCAGGCTGGAGTGCAGTGGTGCGATCTCAGCTTACTGCAAGCTCCGCCTCCCGGGTTCACGCCATTCTCCTGCCTCAGCCTACCTAGTAGCTGGGACTACAGGCGCCCGCCCCCATGCCCGGCTAATTTTTTGTATTTTTAGTAGAGACGGGGTTTCACCGAGTTAGCCAGGATGGTCTCGATCTCCTGACCTTGTAATCCACCCACCTCAGCCTCCCAAAGTGCTGGGATTACAGGCGTGAGCCACTGTACCCGGCCACCAGGCTGGACTTGAACTCCTGACCTCAAGTGATCCACCCGCCTTGGACTTCCGAAGTGTTGAGATTATAGGCGTGAGCCAACACACCCGGGCTCTGAGTGTTTATTTTTATTTACTTTTTTATTTTTATTTTTATTTTTTTGAGGTGAAGTGTCACTCTTGTTGCCCAGGCTGGAGTGCAGCGGCGCAATCTCGGCTCACCGCAAGCTCCACCTCCCAGGTTCAAGCGATTATCCTGCGTCAGCCTCCCGAGTAGCTGGGATAACAGGCGCATGCCACCACACCTGGCTAATTTTTGTATTTTTAGTAGAAACTCGGTTTCACCATGTTGGCCAGGCTGGTCTCGAACTCCTGACCTCAGGTGATCCACCCGCCTCGGCCTCCCGAAGTGCTGGGATTACACACGTGAACCACCGCACTCAGCCACTTTTATTTTTGAGATGGAGTCTTGCTCTGTAGCCCAGGCTGGAGTGCAGTGGCACGATCTTGGCTCACTGCAACCTCCACCTCCACGGTTCAAACGATTTCCAGCTAATTTTTGTATTTTTAGTAGAGATGGAGTTTTACCATGTTGAGCACACTGGTCTCGAACTCCTGACCTCCAGTGATCCTCTAGCCTCAGCCTCTCAAAGTGCTGGGATTATAGGCGTAAGCCAGTGTGCCCGGCCTGAGTGTTTACTTTTAAATGCTACAACTGCTCCTGGTGCTGGAAGGCCACCCTCACTCCTGCTGGAGGATGGCCGTGTCTTCCCTCATCACCCAGGCGTGCATCCTGTCAGTGTTTTGTGTTTCTGTCTGGTTTACATTTTTGTGTTTTAGAGACAGGGTCTTGCTCTGTTGCCCAGGCTGGGGTGCAGTAGCACAACTGTAGCTCACTGCAGCCTTGACCTCCCAGGCTCAAGTGATCCTCCCACCTCAGCCTCTGGAGTAGGTGGAACCACAGGCGCACACACCACCACACCTGAATAATTTTTGTATTTTTGTAGAGATGGGGTCTTGCTGTTTTGCCCAGGGGGCTGGTCTCGAGCTTCTGGAGTCAAGCGATCCTCCCACCTCAGCCTCCCAAAATGCAGGGAGTACAGGTGTGAGCCACTGTACCTACTGCATCTCTGACTTCTCTTGTGGGAAAGCAGGCAGGCAGGAAGTAAGGCCTGTCCAGGCCACTCCGCGCCAGGTGTTATCAAGGGGTTAGCATACTGTCCTAATTCTCCTGATCATCTTTTCTTCTGTTTTTAGATTGACATTTGACTCACATACCACACATTTTAACCTTTTCGGTTACAGTTCAGGAGTACAGTTACGTGACTCCTGGCATGTTTGGAGTTGCGCAACCACTACCTTTATCTAATTCCAGAACACTTTCATCAGCCCTAAAAGAAATCCTGTCCGGGTGCAATGGCTCACGCCTGCAATCGCAGCACTTTGGGAGGCCAAGGCAGGAGCACTGCTTGAGGCCAGGAGCTCAAGACCAGCCTGGGCAACAGAATGAGACCCCGTCTCTGCAAAAAATACTTAGAAATTAGCCAGGCATGGTGGATGTGCCTGTATAGTCCCAGCTACTTGGGAGGCGGAGGTGGGAGGATCGCCTGAGCCCAGGAGGTCGAGGCTGCAGTGAGCCATGATTGTGCCACTGCACTGCAGCCTGGGGGACACAGTGAGACCCTGTCTCAAAACAAAGCTAAGATCATGTCACCTAGGGGACAGTTACAGTGATGAGACATCACGGACACCTGTGGTGCCTGCTTCAGAGGACCCAGCCCAAGGTTTCAAGAAACAAGAGCCCAAGTGTCAGAAAGAGGAAGCCACATGGAGGAACGCCCCAAGCTCCCATCCAAACCCAGGGCCACACTCCTTTCACGGAACTTTTACTGCCGGGGCCACAGGGTCTGGGCTTGACGGGGCACCACCGACTTGGCACCGCCTTCTTGGTCTCCTGGATGGCTTCAGTCTGAACGGTGAGGCAGGAGCCATGCTCTGAGCCCGCCCAGTAGGAGCCAGGGGCCCACCCCAGTCTCCCTCCTCGTGGCCACTGTGAAGAGCTCTCAGCCACACCCAGATGCAGTGGGGGTCTCAGCTGGGGGGCGATTCTGCACCCCGGGGGATACTGGGTGATGTCTGGGGGCATTTGTGGTTGTCATAACTGGGGGATGCTCCTGCCACAGAGTGGGTGGTGGCCAGGGATGCTGCCCAGTGCCCTGCAGTGCCCAGGACACCCCACCCCAGAGGACAATCCGCCTTGAATGTCCACAGTGCCGAGGGGGAAAAAGCTTGAGTGGCAGAGCCAGGGACCTGACTGTTCTTGTTTGCTTTATTTATTTATTTTTTGAGACAAAGTCTTGCTCTGTCACCCAGGCTGGAGTGCAGTGGCACAATCATAGCCCACTCTAGCCTCAACCTCCGGGGCTCAAGCAATCCTCCCACCTCAGTCTCCTGAGTAGCTGGGACTACTGGGTGTGCGCCTGGCTAATTTTTGTATTTTTTTTTTTTCTTTTTTCTTTTTTGAGATGGAGTCTCGCTCTGTTGCCCAGGCTGGAGTGCAGTGGCACGATCTTGGCTCACTGCAACCTCTGCCTCCCGAGTTCAAGGATTCTTCTGCCTCAGCCTCCTGAGTAAGCTGGGACTACAGGCGCCCACCACCACACCCAGCTAATTTTTTTTTTTTTTTTTTTTTTGAGACGGAGTCTCGCTCTGTCGCCCAGGCTGGAGTGCAGTGGCGCAATCTCGGCTCACTGCAAGCTCCACCTCCCGGGTTCACGCCATTCTCCTGCCTCAGCCTCCCGAGTAGCTGGGACTACAGGCGCCCGCCCCTGCGCCCGGCTAATTTTTTCTATTTTTAGTAGAGACGGGGTTTCACCATGGTCTCGATCTCCTGACCTTGTGATCCGCCCACCTCGGCCTCCCAAAGTGCTGGGATTACAGGCGTGAGCCACCACGCCCGGCCGCTAATTTTTTTTTGTATTTTTAGTAGAGACGGGGTTTCACCGTGTTGGCCAGGCTGGTCTCGAACTCCTGACTTCGTGATCCGCCCACCTCGGCCTCCCAAAGTGCTGGGATTACAGGCGTGAGCCACCGCGCCTGGCAATTTCTGTATTTTTTGTAGAGACGGGGGTCTTACTATGTTGTGCAGGCTGGTCTTAAACTCCTGACCTCAAGTGGTCCTTCCACCTTGGCCTCCCAAAGTGCTGGGATTATAGATGTGAGCCACTGAGCCTGGCTGTCTCCCTCTTTATTTTTTTTTAATTTGTTTTTTTTGAGACGGAATCTCACTCTGTCACCCAGGCTGGAGTGCAGTGGCTGGATCCACCCGTCTCGGCCTCCCAAAGTGCTGGGATTACAGGCTTGAGCCACCGCACCCAGCCCTTGTCTCCCTCTTTAATGAGTACTTTTTACAAACTGCCAACCGCATTACTAGTTAGTACACAGTGACTGGGTTGTCAGAGGTGCAAACATGTATCTGCCCACCCGTGTTTCTCCTGCTTTCCGGGGAGCACTTCCCTATGCACTCATAAACTAACCCTACGGGGGTTCATGCTGCAGCCCTGTGAGGCTGGCAGGGTGGGTAGAAAGTGGACGCTCTCATTCCTGCTAAGTGATCATGGACCTTTCCTGTTATTAGTAACAGGCCTGGCATCTGCTGGGGCCCTGGAGGACCTGCTCTTGTGAAACTCATCATTCCCTGGCTGGCGGGAGGGGCTCACCCATGCTACACGTCCAGAAGCTGAGGCCAGCTGCCCCGCCTGAGGGTGCGAGGTGAAAGGTACGAGTCTGGGCTTGAACTCAGATCCTTCAATTCTGAATCTGGTGTGTCTGCCACTAGGGCAGCGTCTCTGCACTGTGGACGTCAGCGTGGGTCACTCTCTGGGGAGGGGCCATCCTGGGCACTACAGGGTGCTGAGCAGCGTCCCTGGCCTCCACCCACTCCATGCCAGGAGCACCCCCAGTCATGAGAAAAACACAAATGTCCCAGGCTTGGCCCAGTGTCCCCTGGGGGCAGAATCACCCTCCATTGACACCCCTTGGGTTAGGGGATTCCACGGACCCCCAAGAGACTCTGCGGCCCATGATCCTCTGCTCTGCTGAGGTCCCAGGAGGCTACACACATTGAAATCCACACCCTGAATGATGATGGGGAGAGGAGGAGAATCCCAGGAGCTGGGGTCCCCTGGTTTATACTGTCTGCCATATTGGGAGTTTATTCTGGTGTCTGGTGTGAGGAGGGAGCAGACTTGATTTTCTTTTTCCAAATAACTAATGCAGTCCCCCACTTGGCATTCAGGGCTGGATCCTTCTCTGGGGTGGAGTGTCCTGGGCATTGCAGGTGCTGAGCAATGTTCCCGGCCTCCATCCACGCCATGCCGGGGGCACCCCCTCCTCTAGTTGTGACAAACACAAACGCACCCCCCCACCATTTCCAAGTTCCCTGGGGACAAAACTGCCCTGGGGCAAGACCTCAGTTAGATTGGCAGCTTCCCCTCTGATGTAATCTACAAGGGACTCCACTGAGGGGACTCTGAGGGGATTCTGGGGCCCCCGACACCCGACTCATCTTAGCCCAGCCAAGTCCGCATCCTCAGAGATCCTCAGCTGCTGAGCGCTTCTGAAACCAGCATCTGCAGCCCAGGAGAGCTGGCCTGGTGACTCAGGCTGTCTTGATTCTCCAGGGCACTTAGGGTGCGACTCCCTGCCCAGGTGTCCCAGCTCAGCCCATCCCTTTGTCCCCTGTGGGAATTGTCCATGCTTTGAGTGGTTCACACCCCCGACCATTTCCTTTTTTCTCCCATTTGCCTCATGGCCCAGAGGGTGTTGGGGGGCAGAGTCAGGGCCAGACCACCCTGCCCCCTGCTCCCACAGGCCTGAAAACAGTGAGGATTCTGCCCCTCAAGGCTGGGTGATGTCTGGGGACATCTGTGATTGTCAGGTTTTGGGGGAGCTCCTGGCATGGAGTGGGTGGAGGCCAGGGACATTGCTCAGCACCCTGCAGTGCCCAGGACACTCCACCCCAGAGAATGACTCAGTACCCGGGGGAGACCCTGGCCCCAGCCCCACACAGGAAGTCAGTAACAACTCCCTCCTTTCCTGTGGGACCTATGGTCAATGAAATGTGACATTAAACATAGCAATGATAAAAATATGTGCATTATTTTAACACACTTTTAAAACGAATAAGCTAAATATAAGCTCTGCATTAAAACCAAAAGACCTAAGAGAAAAAACCCAGGATTTGTGGGGAAGAAAAGGGAGAGAAACCTATGTGAAATTGACTCCTGTAGTAAGTAACTCTACAACCAAGACTCTAGGCCAGGCGCGGTGGCACAGGCCTGTCATCCCAGCACTTTGGGAGGCTGAGGTGGGTGGATCACCAGAGGTCGGGAGTTCGAGACCAGCCTGGCTAACACGGTGAAACCCCGTCTCTACTAAAAATACAAAAAATTAGCCGGGCATGGTGGCGGGTACCTATAGTCCCAGCTACTCGGGAGGCTGAGGCAGGAGAATGGTGTGAACTCGGGAGGCGGAGCTTTCAATGAGCCGAGATCGAGCCACTGCACTCCCTGCACTTCCAGCCTGGGCGACAGAGCGAGACTCCGCATCAAAAAAAAAAAAAAAAAAAAAAAAAAAAAGGATTCCAGCACCGGCTGCAGGCCAGATCAGGGAACACACACTTCCTGCAGAATCATTTCCAAGCCCATCTGGCTAGAAAGAAAAGCCTTTAACTTGAGCCAAAGCCTGTCAATCCAGAGGAGACTTCTCCTCGCGTAATCCAGGACAGCCCAGCCACACAGTTTTAAGAAGAATGAGACACAGGCCCTGATGCGGAAGGACACCCAGTATCCAATAAGTGCAAAAAGTAAGTTGCAAAACAGTATGGATAGCCAGATCTTTTTTTTTTTTTGGAGATGGAGTCTCGCTCTGTTGTCCAGGCTGGAGTGCAGTGGCGCCATCTCGGCCCACTGCAAGCTCTGCCTCCCGGGCTCAAGCAATTCTCCTGCCACAGCCTCCCGAGTAGCTGGGATTACAGGTGTGCGCCACCATGCCTGGCTGATTTTTGTTATTTTTGGTAGGAGACGGGGTTTCACCATGTTGGCCAGGCTGGTCTCAAACCCCTGACCTCAAGTGATCCGCCCACCTTGGCCTCCCAAAATGCTGGGATTTCAGGCGTGAGCTACTGCACCCAGCGTCTAAGACCTTTTTTTTTAAAGAAGGAATAAAAGTCCAGGCGCGGTGGCTTATGTCTGTAATCCCAGCACTTTGGGAGGCCGAGGCGGGCGGATCACGAGGTCAGGAGATCAAGACCATCCTGGCTAACACGGTGAAACCCCATCTCTACTAAAAATCCCCCAAAAATTAGCCGGGCATGGTGGTGGGTGCCTGTAGTCCCAGCTACTCAGGGAGGCTGAGGCAGGAGAATGGCGTGAACCTGGGAGGCGGAGCTTGCCTGGCGACAGAAAAAAAAAAAAAAAAGGAAAGAATCATAAATTGGTACAACCATGAAAAAAATAAGGAACTACTGTGTCTGGAAGGAAGGTTTTTTTTTTTTTTTCTGCTGTCTGTTTGAGACAAGGTCTCACTCTATCACCCGGGCTGCAGTGCAGTGGTGCGATCATGGCTCACTGCAGCCTCAACCTCCTGGGCTCAAACGCTCCTCCCACCTCAGCCTTTCAAGTAGCTGGGACCACAGGTGCATGCCATCATGCGCAGCTAATTTTTGTATTTCTGGTAGAGATGTGGTCTTACTATGTTGCCCAGGCTGGTCTCAAACTTCTGGGTTCAAGCTATCCTTCTGCCTTGGCCTCCCAGAGTGCTGGGATCACAGGCATGAGACACAGCGCCCGACCCTCTGTAAATCTTTTGTGGTACACTGACACACTTTTCCCAGTCTGGGTATATGAGCAAAAAAACAGTCACTTTGATATACGCAAAAGGAAAAGGGGGCGGGGCGCTGTGGCTCACCCCGTAATCCTAGCACTTTGGGAGGCCGAGGCAGGCAGAGTGCCTGAGCTGGGCAACGTGGTGAAATCCAGTCTCTAATAAAACACTAAAAAATTAAGTCGGGTGTGGTGGCGCACGCCTGTAATCCCAGCTGCTCAGGAGGCTGAGGCACGAGAATCTCTTGAGCTCGGGAGGCGGAGGGTGCAGTGAGCCGAGGTTGTGCCACTGCACTCCAGCCTGGGCAAGAGACTCCATTTCAAAAAAAAAAAAAGGAAAAAGGAAGAGGCCAGGCGCGGTCCCCAGAAGGTGTCGTGTCAACGTCCGAAAGAAAACCCAAGTTCAGCCTTTTTTTGTGTGCAGCCAGGCACACGCTGGACCACAGCCACCCACTGTGTGTTCCTGAGGCTTCGCTGGGACTCCGAAAGGCAGAAGTGAAGGCCTCCTCCCAGAACCCCGTTTCTGAAGTCGGATTTGCCTTTTCTGCTTAAGCCATTTGACCTTCTAAATGCCAGGAAAACAGACACAGAGCTCGTCGGCTGGGGAAGGTCTAAAACTCCCCACCTCAAAACCCCAAGCTCTGAGTCAGCTGTGTGGGGAATTTTTCCGAAACCTCCACTATCAGGTCCCTAAGGTGGGAGAATACCTCCTCGGAAGGGAATTTTCTTTTTTTTTTCAAGATGTTGCCTCACTCTGTTGCCCAGGCTGGGGTGCAGTGGCATGATCTTGGCTCACTGCAAGCTCCGCCTCCCGGGTTCAAGCAATTCTCCGGCCTCAGCCTCCTGAGTAGCTGGGACTACAGGCACGCGCCAGCATGCCCGGATAATTTTTGTATTTTTAGTAGAGATGGGGTTTTGCCATATTGGCCAGGCTGGTCTTGAATACGTGACCTCAGGTGATCCGCTCTCCTCCGCCTTCCACAGTGCTGGGAATGCAGGCATGAGCCACCCGCAGCTGGTCAGCACATCCCAGTTCGGATCAGCCACACTGCAAGGCCTCCACAGCCACAGGTGGTCAGCTTGGCTCCAGAGTTAAAAGAAAAGTCAACCTGTTGAAAGAGAGGGCGCTGGGAAGGGTGCAGTGGAGCGGGTGTTGCCTGAGGTGGGTGCCTGAGTCATTCCTGGGGAAAGGGAAAGACATCCGGGGGTCCGGAGGACAGGGACGTGGCATGCTGGGAGTTCACTTTCTTAGTCCTCACTCTGTAATCGGTAGATCTTCTCAGTGAGTTCTAATAAGCAGGTCCCTGACAACTGTGGTTAAGAACCTAGCTTCTGGAAGTTCTCAGGGCTGCAACTCTGCAACTCTGACAGCCCGGGGGCTCATCCAGCCCTCCTTCCTTTCCCTCTGTATGTTTTTTTTTTTTGAGACGGAGTCTCGCTCTGTCGCCCAGGCTGGAGTGCAGTGGCGCCATCTCGGCTCACTACAAGCTCCGCCTCCCGGGTTCACACCATTCTCCTGCTTCAGCCTCCCTAGTAGCTGGAACCACAGGCGCCCGCCACTACGCCTGGCTAATTTTTTTGTATTTTCAGTAGAGATGGAGTTTCACTGTGTTAGCCAGGATGGTCTCGATCTCCTGACCTCGTGATCTGCCCACCCTGGCCTCCCAAAGTGCTGGGATTACAGGCTTGAGTCACCGTGCCCGGCCTTTTTTTTTTTTTTTTGACAGAGTCTCACTCTGTCGCCCAGGCTGGAGTGCAGTAGTACAATCTCGGCTCACTGCAAGCTCTGCCTCCCCAGTTCATGCCATTCTCCTGCCTCAGCCTCCCGAGTAGCTGGGACTACAGGCACCCGCCACCACGCCCAGCTAATTTTTTTGTATTTTTAGTAGAGACGGGGTTTCACCGTGTTAGCCAGGATGGTCTTGATCTCCTGACCTCGTGATCCGCCCACCTCGGCCTCTCAAAGTGCTGGGATCCCAAAGTGCTGGTTCACAGGCATGAGCCACCGTGCCTGGCCATGCCCAGCTAATTTTTGTATTTTTAGTAGAGACGCAGTTTCGCCATGTTGGCCAGGCTGGTCTTGACCTCCTGACCTCAGGTGATCTGCCTGCCTTGGCCTCCCAAAGTGCTGGGATCGCCCGCATGAACCACCGCGCCTGGCCACCCTCTTGCACTTCTGAAACAACCAGCAAACCAAACAACCAACCAAACAAACATCCAGCTTTCCCTACACAAAAGCAAAACCAGGCCTGGAAAGGAAGTGAATCCAGGAGAACACAAAAGGAAGGTGGGTTTTGTCTCACGGGTCAAAACCCATATTATCGCACACATGCAGGGAAATGAATGACTCGCTCATCAAGGCATCACTGTGGGCTCTAATGGCTCCAGCCCTCAGCAGCACCCCCAGCTCTGTGTCCCAACGCCTCTTCCGTGAAAGGGAAGCCCCTGTGACTGCATGATGCTCAAGAAGGAAGGCGGTCATGACCACGGCTTAGAGGCCGGCCAGGGCACTCCCTCCTGCCTGTGCAGGAGGCGACTCCCAAAGCAGAAAGCACAGATGGGACGTGAAACGTGCAAAACACACATCTCAACATTTATCCAACCATCTGCTTTGAATATGGGAAGTTTACTGCATGTCAATTAAACCCGTATAAACTGTTAAGGAGAAAACGAAGAAAAAAGCAAGTGTAAAAAAGCAGTGTGGGCCGGGCGCGGTGGCTCACGCCTGTAATCCCAACACTTTGGGAGGCTGAGGTGGGCGGATCACCTGAGGTCAGGAGTTCAAGACCAGCCTGGCCAACATGGCAAAACCGTCTCTACTAAAAATACAAAAATTAACTGGGTGTGGTGGCAGGTGCCTGTAATCCCAGCTACTCGGGAGGCTGAGGCAGGAGGCTCACTTGCACCCGGGGGGAAGAGTTTGCAGTGAGCAGAGATCGAGCCACTGCTCTCCAGCCTGGGCGACAGAGTGAGACTCCAGACTTCGTCTCAAAAACAAACAAAAAAGCAGTGTGTACAAAGACTGGAAATCTTACCCCCAGGATGAGCTGGGGCTTGGAGCACTGATTTTCTGCTCTGTGATTGGATTTTCCAATCTCCCCACCCCTCTCAGTGACTCCTAATAAAATGCACCCTCGCTTCCACTTTCTAGCCCCTCCTCGCTGCAGGGAGGCGGGTGGGTGCCACCTTGGTGGGTGCCTCTTTCCGGGGTGGGGGGACCCCGCCAGCGACTTTGGGGACCCCGAGCAAGAAGGGCCTATTCGAAAGGGCCCGACTGCCGCTTGGGCTTAGGGGTCCTGAAGCCCTGCTGCATTTTCACACACACCGGGAGGTGCGGGGTCCTGCGGCAGGACAGTGGGCAGGGCCAGGAGCTCGCCCCCGCAGCTCGACCCAGCACCCTGTATCCCCCTCCGGGAGAATCGGTCTCCCTGCTGCCCGCGTTCGCCCCTCCTGGGGAATCGGCCTCCCTGCCCTTCCTGAGGGATTCCACTTTCCCGTCGCCAGAGTTCCCCCTTCCTGAAGGCTCGGCCTCCTCGCCGCCTAAGTTCACCCCTCCTGAAGGATCCGGCTTCCCCGCCGCCTGAGTTCGCTCTTCCTTTTTTTTTCCCCCCCTCTCTTGTTGCCCAGGCTGGAGTGCAGTGGTGCGATCTCGGCTCACCGCAATCTCTGCCTCCCGGGTTCAAGTGATCCTCCTGTCTCAGCCTCCCAAGCAGCTGGGATTACCGGCGCCCGCCACCTCGCCCCGCTAATTTGTATTTTTGGTAGAGACGGGTTTCACCGTGTTGGCCAGACTGGTCTCGAACTCCTGATCTCAGGTGATCCGCCCGCCTCGGCCTCCCAAAGTGCTGGGACTACAGGCGTGAGCCACAGCGCCCGGCCTCGCCCTTCCTGAAGGCTCGGCCTCCCCGCCGCCTAAGTTCGCCTCTCCTGAGGGATCCAGCTTCCCCGCCGCCAGGGTTCGCCCTTCCTCAGGGCTCGGTCTCTTCGCCGCCTAAGTTCGCCCCTCCCGGGCACCCACCTGGTCGCCTCTGCCGCCCGCCTTCGCGCCTCCTGGGCACCTACTTGGCCGCCTCTGCCGCCCGCCTTCGCCCCTCCCGGCACCCACCTGGCCGCCTCTGCCGCCGCCCCGCCTCGCAGCCGCCGCGGAAGGACACGGTCGCGGAGGACGCCTCACACGCAAGCCCGACCGCACCCACGGACCGGACCTACTTTCCTTAAAGGGCCCGGGGCTCCGCGCAGAAGCGGCCTGTAGGGGTTTCCCGTCCTCGGCCTGGCGGGCTATAAGGGGCCCGGGCGGCGAAAGCGCACGGAGCCAAGTTCCAGGCAGCAGCCCTGGGACGCCCTGACAGGGCCGGGCCAAGCCGGGCCGGGCAGGGCGGAGGTCTCCGTTGCCTAGCAACCGGGGCTGCGGCCTGTGGGCGGAGCCTGTACCGTCGCCGGGACACGGGGCGGGGCCTCAGCGGGAGCTGGCCGAGGAGCCGGCACGGGCCATTGGCGCATGCGTAGGGCGCGGCCTGGAGGCGGGGCCCACCTAGCGGCGGAGTCTCCTAAGGGGCGGATCGTGGGCGGGGCCTGGAGGCGGAACCGGCGCCGTCAGTAGTCCGCTGAGGACGGAGGCGGGGCTGGGCCCGGGAGGGGGCGGGGCCTGCGCCGGTGGGGCGGGCGGGGTAGGAGGCGCGGCCTAGTGCCCGAGTGGGGGCCGTTGGTTGGTGCGCGGCTGAGAGGTGTGGCGCGAGCAGCGCCGTTGGTTGGCCGGCGGCGGGCCGGGACGGGCATGGCCCTGCTGCTGTGCCTGGTGGGCGTGACGGCGGCGCTGGCCCACGGCTGTCTGCACTGCCACAGCAAGTTCTCCGAGAAGTTCTCCTTCTACCGCCACCATGTGAACCTCAAGTCCTGGTGGGTGGGCGACATCCCCGTGTCAGGGGCGCTGCTCACCGACTGGAGCGACGACACGATGAAGGAGCTGCACCTGGCCATCCCCGCCGAGATCAGTGAGTGCCGGAGCCCAGCCCAGTCCCGACTAACCCCCAGCGAGACCCCCGGGCAGGCCGGTCACCTGGCTGCTTCTCCTGCCCGCAGCCCGGGAGAAGCTGGACCAAGTGGCGACAGCAGTGTACCAGAGAATGGATCAGCTGTACCAGGGGAAGATGTACTTCCCGGGTAAGGGGCGCGAAACCGAGGCGGGGCCCGCCCACCCCAGGACACCCCGCCCACCCCAGGACACCCCGCCCACCGCCTGAGCCTGACCTTCTCCTGCCTGGACTCCTCAGGGTATTTCCCCAACGAGCTGCGCAACATCTTCCGGGAGCAGGTGCACCTCATCCAGAACGCCATCATTGAAAGTGAGCAAATAAGGCTTCAGGGGAGGGAGGTGTTGACCAGAGCCTCGGAGACCCACGGGGCTTGGCTGAGGCTGGAGCGATGTGAACAGGGCACCTGGCACCGGGCAGCTGGGGAGGAGGGCAGCTCCCCAGGGAGGGACCCAGCCCAGCCCCTGAAGGATCAATGCCATCACCCCGCGGGACCTCCCCTAAGTAGCCCCCAGAGGCGCTGGGCGCATTGCCACACCCTCCCCTGAAGTTTGCTCCATCCCACGCTGGGGGTCACCTTGGGGACCCCTTCCCTCCGGGCCATGGACACACATACATGAAAACCACGCGAGCCTGGGCCCCAGTGTCGAGGGACAGGCCCCGAGGCTTTGACGGATTGGGAGGAGGCAGGACTGGGGACAAGGCTGGGCCTGGTAAGACGGCGCTGTCCTGCCTTCCCACAGGTCGCCTCGACTGTCAGCGCCACTGTGGTAAGCGAGGCTCTGTCCAGGCTGAGGAGCGCGCTGGCGGCAGCTTGGGGCCCTGGAGGCCGAGGGGAGCCCTGGCAGCTGTCGTGTGTTTCAGGCATCTTCCAGTACGAGACCATCTCCTGCAACAACTGCACAGACTCGCACGTCGCCTGCTTTGGCTATAACTGCGAGTAGGGCTCAGGCATCACACCCACCCGTGCCAGGGCCCTGCTGTCCCTGGGGTCCCAGGCTCTCCTTGGAGGGGGTTCCCCACCTTCCACCTGGCCCTCGTCATCGGGGTAGGGTGGGTCCGGGGGTTCAGGGGCACACCACTTCCAAGCCCATGTCCCATAGGTCCTCGGAGCAGTGGGAGTCAGCTGTCCAGGGCCTGCTGAACTACATGTGAGTGGGGTCTTGGGGCAGCAGCAAGCTCACCTGGGCCTGGGAGGGAACACTGGCCGTGGCCACTTGGCCTCCTGAGTCCAAACCCACTGTCCTTGTAGAAATAACTGGCACAAGTAAGTCCCCTCCTCAAACTGACACAGGCAGTGCGCATGTGTGAGCACCTCGTGGGTGAGTATGTGTGGGGCACAGGCTGGCTCCCTCAGCTCCCATGTCCAACCCAGCTCTGCGAAGGAGGTGGCCACAGTCCCTTTCACCCTCAAAGGTCTCTGACCCTTAGCTGGAGGGGGGCATCCTGCTTAAAGGGTCCCCATAGGGTCTGGTTCCACCCCTGCCCCAGGTCTGTGGTCAGAGCCTGGGAGGGTTCCCTGTGATGGTTAGGGGTGCCCCATGGAGGAGCTGACTGCCCCATATTGCCTTTCAGACAGGACGTGAGCATGAGGTAAGGCTAATTGACCTGGCCTTCAGGGGAAGGGAGTAAAGGAAGGGGGGGGACTGGGGGTCCTCTAGGTCAGTGGGGGCACCGCAGGTGGGGCTCTCCCTATACCTGGGACACCTGCTGGATGTCACCTCTGCAACCACACCCATGTGGTGGTTTCATGAACAAACTACGCTCCTCCTCCTTCTCCTGGCCTGGGACACACAGAGCCACCCCAGCCTTGTGAGTGACCTAGAGAAGGGAGGCCTCGGGAGAAGGGGTGCTCCTAAGCACTGCGTGCCGCGGCCCCCACACCATTCTGAAATCCCAGGCACGCGGGTGTCGTGGATGTGGCCACACATAGGACCACACATCCCAGCGGGGAGGAGAGGCCTGGGGCCCCCCAGCAAAGACCCCCAGGGAGGGAGGCAGGGGGTGGGGGACATGGAGAGCTGAGGCAGCCTCATCTCCCCACAGCCTGGTATCGCCGGCCTTCAGGTGTCTGGAGCCCCCACACCTGGCCAACCTGACCTTGGAAGATGCTGCTGAGTGTCTCAAGCAGCACTGACAGCAGCCGGGCCTGCCCCAGCGCAACGTGGGGCCAGGACTCAGCTGGACAGCCCACGCCTGTCCCTCTGGAGCTGGGCTGCTGCTGCCTCAGGACCCCCCCTCCAACCCCAGACAGAGCCTGAGCTGGCCAGGGCCGGGAGGGCGGGAGGGAGGGAGCGGGGGTGGGCCGTGTACAGCGTCAGCACCTGGGCAGGTCTGCGGAGCTGTGAGACGTGATGATTAAAATCCCTGATGTTTCTCTTTGCAGAAGAGTTCTTGTCGGAGCAGGGGGAAGCCCCTGGGGGCTGGAGGTGGGCTTCTGGGGAGGCCTAAAAGTCCCAGACAGAGCAGGGCAGGTCCTGGCCTCAGGTCCGCAGCCATGGGGGACCGACTTGGAGCCAAACTCACAGGGCCTCAGGGAGTGTCCCCGGACTCCTAGATGTGGAGCCGTGGCCCACCTGAGCACACACAGGTAGGCTCGCACAAGCCCACAGAGCGCCTGGGTTCTTCCACCCAAAGCGAGGCCACAGTATGGTCGAGACCAGGGCCAGCGCTAGTGCGTTTAGGTGTTGTGGTCACATCAGACCCGAGCCAAGGAACGCAGGAACTGTGGCTGTCTCATCTCTGTGGCAGCAACAGGTGTGGCATGATGGCCAGAGCCGGGGCCACGACTGCCTGACCCTGGCTGACCGGTCCTGAGACACAGGAGGGAGGGACTCGTGTTCCATCTGTGCAGTGGTGCCGCTCCAAGTCCCATTCTCACTCGGGCGACCTCAGCCCGGTGGTCTCCTCGCTTCTGCCGGTCTCCTCACTTCCTCGAGTGTCCCTTTGCTCCGGCGTTGGGGCGGCTGCAGGACACTGTCGAGAACAACCCTTGCGCACACTGACGCTGCCAGCACGGGCCCCGCGCACTGTTCCGCGGCCGCCTCAGGCTTCCATCACGGGAGGGGCGCATGGGCACATTCGCTGTCAGGAACGGCGTGTGGAAAGGTGGCCGAGCGCCTCCCAGGCTCCGTGGGACATGGAGCCACACGCGTGTCGGGGGAGAACGTGGTAGTGGCCACTGAGGACAGCGTCCGGGGTGGTGGCGCCGGGTCCTGGCTGTGAAAGATGCTTCCTTCGAGGCCGGCGAGCGTATTTAACAGGAAAGAGGCTTGCGGCAGGTGCTTTCAAGGCACTGTTTTCTATAAAGGACGCTGGTGTGGGCCGCGGCTGGGGTCCCGTCTGTGCTGCTCTGCGCCCCCTGCCACCAAATGCCTGCCACCACGGCCGCGTCTTGGGTTAGAGTTGGCAGGGGCTTCACTGACCCAGCGTCACCTTGCTCGAGGCTCCCATCTTCAAGGTGTAAGGCTGGTGTAAAGGAGGCAAATTCACCCAGGGGCGGGGTGGCTGCTCTTCCGCAGTTCTCAATTCTGGATCTGTCCCTGCCCTGAGGGGCTCCTGCGGAACGGGAGGGAGAGTGGGCACCTGCTCCCCTGCACAGCCCTGGGGGGAGATGCTGGGAACCAAGGTCTCCACGGGGTGGGGGATTCCCTGGCCTGTGCCTGCCCGAGCCCCAGGCCGGCATGGTGCTGGGGACGGAGGCCACCTCCCAAGGGCCCGTGAGCTGAGGCGCAGAGGCTCCAACCCTGCAGCGCCGCATGACCAGGTCAGGCAGAAGGCCCCATGTGGA
This sequence comes from Macaca mulatta, assembly GCF_049350105.2. NCBI lineage: Eukaryota > Metazoa > Chordata > Mammalia > Primates > Cercopithecidae > Macaca > Macaca mulatta. Next base: position 2,833,056 of record NC_133424.1, read on the forward strand.
AATGCCTGTTTTACAACTTTATTGGATCATCTTGACACAAAATCATGACAGCAGCGTGATATGTCTCTCTTCTTTATACGGGAATGTCGATAGCAAATTCTTATGTAACACATCATATAATTTCAAATCCTAGAATCACTGCACGGGATTCTGTAATAGATTACATGCTAAAGTGACAGTTTTCATCAAAAGGAAAAGATAAAATGTCATTATCTCTGAGGAAGGGTCAGTCCTGTGCCCACGCTGGCCACGGGGATTGAGCGGAGTCCCCTTGCCCTGCCTGGTGGGGGCTCTCCCAGGTCCTGCCCAAGGGCACTGGGCACACTCCTTCAACACAGGAGAACAGCCCGGGTCGGGTGCTTCCAGGCCCTGCCCGGGCCTTCCTAACAGTGCTGGGAAGGACGTGGGGAAACCTTGGTGCGCACAGTGGCAAGCAGGGGACGCGACCACACACCCCCACCCCAAACCCAAGCTCGTCGAGCTGCACTTCTGCTGACCAGGAAAACTGGTGGCAGAGGCCTCATCCCGCCCGGTCCATGGTTCTCACGGCATCCTCTCTTCGGCGTCCCTGGCCCCTCCCTGCCCACAGCCTGGCTGGTGCGTGGCCTGGGATCCCAGGGCCCAGCCACCAGCCCACGAGCACACTGACGATGGACAACGCCCGGCAAAACCGCTTTCCCACCGTGGGTCCTGGGACAGAAAACCTTGGCAACAGCGGCCCTTCCTTGCCCTACCCCGGACGCCACTGTCAGGACCTTTGGGACAAAAGCAGGTGACCCCAGAGGAAGCCACGTCAGCCCCGCCCTGTCCACCAAGTGCCCCTCATGTGGTGCCCGTTGGGCCCTGGCCCAGGACAGGAGCCCCTGAAGCCACATTCAAGGACTCGGCCTCCAGCGCGGGGCAGGCACAGGCCAGGTGGGGGGGGCCCTTGCTGGTCTGGGGACGTGAAGGGGACTTCCTGCCAAAGAGAGTGGGAAGAGTCACAGTAAAAAAGGACGGTCGGATAATTCAACGCAACGTACGACCTCGGACGTCTACACGGCGGGCGACAACAAGGAGTTAATTAAATTAACACTCAGGCTTGCGTACAGTACACACGACCGAGGAGAGGCGAGACACGTCAGGGCTGCGGTCCCCGGGTGGGCGGGGCTCGCAGGCAGCTCTCAACACTTGGCCAGCGTCGCCTTCATCTCTTCTAACAAGTTGCTCAGCAGCGTGGAGTCACTGCACTTCCCATCGACCGAGACAGAGTTCTCCCCCTGTGTAAGGAAAAACATTGGTATTTTTAAAAGTGTGTGCAGAGGCCAGGCATGGTGGCTCACACCTGTAATCCCAGCATTTTGGGAGGCCAAGGTGGGTGGATCACCTGAGGTCAGGAGTTGGAAACCAGCCTGGTCAATACGGTGAAACCCTGTCCCTACTAAAAATACAAAAAACAGACCAGGCGCGGTGGCTCACGCCTGTAATCCCAGCACTTGGAGAGGCCGAAGCGGACAGATCACGAGGTCAGGAGATCGAGACCATACTGGCTAACACAGTGAAACCCCGTCTATACTAAAAATACAAAAAAAATTAGCTGGGCGAGGTGGCGGGCTCCTGAAGTCCCAGCTACTCGGGAGGCTGAGGCAGGAGAATGGCGTGAACCCAGGAGGTGGAGCTTGCAGTGAGCTGAGATCGCACCACTGCACTCCAGCCTGGCGGAGTCTCACTCTGTCTCAAAAAAAAAAAAAAAAAAATTCGACAGGCATGGTGGCAGATGCCTGTAACCCCAGCTACTTGGGAGGCCGAAGCAGGAGATTTGCTTGAACTTGAACCCAGGGGGTGGAGGTTGCATGCGAGCTGAGGTTGTTCCACCACACTCCAGCCTGGGTAACAAGAGCAAACCTCTGTCTCAAAAATAAATAAATAAAAGTACATGCAGGTCAGGCCGGGTGGCTCATGCCTGTGGTCCCAGCTATGCAGGAGGCTGAGGCAGGAGGATCCTATGCAGAGCGGGGCTGGGGTGGGAGGATCCTATGCTGGGGGCTGGGGCGGGAGGATCCTATGTGGGGGGCTGAGGTGGGATGATCCTATGTGGGGGCGCTGGGGCGGGAGGATCCTATGCAGGGGGAGCTGGGGTGGGAGGATCCTATGTGGGAGGCTGAGGCGGGAGGATTCTATGCAGAGGGGGGCTGGGGCGGAAGGATCCTATGTGGGAGGCTGAGGCGGGAGGATTCTATGTGGGGGAGCTGAGGTGGGAGGATCCTATGCGGGGGGACTGAGGCGGGAGGATCCTATGCGGGGGGACTGAGGCAGGAGGATCCTATGCGGGGGGACTGAGACAGGAGGATCCTATGTGAGAGGCTGGGGCAGGAGGATCCTATGCGGGGGAGCTGAGGCGGGAGGATCCTATGCGGGGGAGCTGAGGCGGGAGGATCCGATGCAGGGGGGCTGAGGCGGGAGGATCCTATGCGGGGGAGCTGAGGCGGGAGGATCCTATGCGGGGGAGCTGAGGCGGGAGGATCCTATGCGGGGGAGCTGAGGCGGGAGGATCCTATGCGGGGGAGCTGAGGCGGGAGGATCCTATGCGGGGGAGCTGAGGCGGGAGGATCCGATGCGGGGGGGCTGAGGCGGGAGGATCCTATGCGGGGGGACTGAGGCGGGAGGATCCTATGTGGGGGGACTGAGGCGGGAGGATCCTATGCGGGGGGGGCTGAGGCGGGAGGATCCGATGCGGGGGAGCTGAGGCGGGAGGATCCTATGCGGTGGGACTGAGGCGGGAGGATCCTATGCGGGGGGACTGAGGCGGGAGGATCCTATGCGGGGGAGCTGAGGCGGGAGGATCCTATGCGGGGGAGCTGAGGCGGGAGGATCCTATGCGGGGGGACTGAGGTGGGAGGATCCGATGCGGGGAAGCTGAGGCGGGAGGATCCTATGTGGGGGGACTGAGGCGGGAGGATCCTATGCAGGGGGACTGAGGCGGGAGGATCCTATGCGGGGGAGCTGAGGCGGGAGGATCCGATGCGGGGGAGCTGAGGCGGGAGGATCCTATGCGGTGGGACTGAGGCGGGAGGATCCTATGCGGGGGAGCTGAGGCGGGAGGATCCGATGCGGGGGGGCTGAGGCGGGAGGATCCTATGCGGTGGGACTGAGGCGGGAGGATCCTATGCGGGGGGACTGAGGCGGGAGGATCCTATGCGGGGGGACTGAGGCGGGAGGATCCTATGCGGGGGGGCTGAGGCGGGAGGATCCGATGCGGGGGAGCTGAGGCGGGAGGATCCTATGCGGGGGGGCTGAGGTGGGAGGATCCTATGTGGGGGAGCTGAGGCGGGAGGATCCTATGCGGGGGGGCTGAGGTGGGAGGATCCTATGCGGGGGGACTGAGGCGGGAGGATCCTATGCGGGGGGGGCTGAGGTGGGAGGATCCGATGCGGGGGAGCTGAGGCGGGAGGATCCTATGCGGGGGAGCTGAGGCGGGAGGATCCTATGCGGGGGAGCTGAGGCGGGAGGATCCTATGCGGGGGAGCTGAGGCGGGAGGATCCTATGCGGTGGGACTGAGGCGGGAGGATCCTATGCGGGGGAGCTGAGGCGGGAGGATCCTATGCGGGGGAGCTGAGGCGGGAGGATCCTATGCGGTGGGACTGAGGCGGGAGGATCCTATGCGGGGGGACTGAGGCGGGAGGATCCTATGCGGGGGGGGCTGAGGTGGGAGGATCCGATGCGGGGGAGCTGAGGCGGGAGGATCCTATGCGGGGGGACTGAGGTGGGAGGATCCGATGCGGGGAAGCTGAGGCGGGAGGATCCTATGTGGGGGGACTGAGGCGGGAGGATCCTATGCGGGGGGACTGAGGCGGGAGGATCCTATGCGGGGGGGCTGAGGTGGGAGGATCCTATGCGGGGGGACTGAGGCGGGAGGATCTGATGCGGGGGAGCTGAGACGGGAGGATCCCATGCAGGAGGCTGAGGCAGGAGGATCCTATGTGGGAGAATGAGGCAGGAGCATCACTTGAGCCCAGGAGGTTGAAGCTACAGTGAGCCGTATTTGCACCACTGCACTCCAGCCTGGGCAACAGAGCGAGATCCTACCTCAAAAACATTAAAAAAAAAAAAAAAACACCCACTATGTGCAAATACTGCCTCACAGCTATATGTGCTGACCTTTTAATTTTGCGAATTTGCTAATTATTAAAACACAAAACGGGAAGGGCTCGGGTGAGGGAGTGGCCCATGGCACCCGGGTGTCCCATGGGAGGGGCTCCGGCCTACACAGAAGTGGGAGCCGACGCCTGAGGGCCCCGAGGCAGCCAGAGGCAGCTGGGGACAAAGACCAGAATCCGAAAAGCTCCTGAGCTGGCAGTGAGTTGAGCAGTCTGTCCTTCCGCCCTCCTGCCACTGGGCCCCCGAAGCGACTGTGGAAGAAGCCAGTGGAGTGGGGTAACCAGAGCCCCAGCGAGGGAGGTGCATGGGAAAGCAGCGGCTCAGGATCTGCTGGGCCCGCCCCTCGCCACGGAGCCCGCCCCAAAGAGCAGCCCAAACACTGAGTCCAGAGGCCGCGGCCGGGTCCCGCCAGGCCAGGGACAAGAGTCAGCACTGAGAGGACAGAGGCTGGGCAGGTGGCAGTGCACTTGGGGCCACAGTCTCCAGAAGGCAGGAGGCACCTGCAGCTGAGACCTGACCACCCACGTCCTCTACAGAATGGAACAAGGCCCAGAAGCTCACAAGACTCCAAGGAAAAACCAGGAGAATCCACTCATACAGAGAGGCCCTTGGCAGACCCCAGTGCCAAGACCCCAGCCCCAGGGCACCAATGCCAAGGCACTAATGGCAAGGCTGTTGGTAGACCCCAATGCCAAGATCACATCACCCAGATGCCAACACGAAGGCACCAATGCCAAGGCCATCGGCAGACACCAACACCAAGGCACCAACACCCAGACCCTAATGCTGAGGCACCAATGCCCAGACCCCAGCACCAAGACCCCAACACCAAGGCCGTGAGCAAACACCAATGCCAAGACACCAACACCCAGACCCCAACGCCCAGACCCCAACGCCCAGACCCCAACGCCGAGACCCCAACGCCGAGACCCCAACGCCCAGACCCCAACACCGAGACCCCAACGCCCAGACCCCAACGCCCAGACCCCAACGCCGAGACCCCAACGCCCAGACCCCAACGCCGAGACCCCACCGGCCAGACCCCAATGCCCAGACCCCACCGGCCAAACTCCAATGCCGAGGCACCAACGCCCAGACCCCAATGTCCAGACCCCAACACCGAGACCCCAACGCCCAGACCCCAACGCCCAGACCCCAACGCCCAGACCCCAACACCGAGACCCCACCGGCCAGACCCCAATGCCGAGGCACCAATGCCCAGACCCCAATGTCCAGACCCCAATGTCCAGACCCCAATGTCTAGACCCCAATGTCCAGACCCCAATGCCGAGGCACCAATGCCAAGGCCACTGGCAGAAACCAACATCAAGACCCCAACCCACAGACCCCAACACCAAGGCCACCGGCACACCAAGGCGGATGGATACTAGGACTCTCTGACACAAGTTTTCTTTTTCTCTTTTTTGGAGTCTCACTCTGTTGCCCAGGCTAGAGTGCAGTGGCACAATCAGGGCTCACCACAGCCTTGAACTCCTGGGCTCAAGAGATCCTCCCACCCCAGCCTCCCTAGTAGCAGGGACTAGAGGCTTGCTGTACTAATTTCTTAGTACTGGCTAATTTTTTAAATTTTTTGTAGTCCTGGGGTCTTGCCACGTTCTCAGGCTGGTCTCGACCTCCAGGGCTCAAGCGATCCTCCTGCCTCAGCCTCCCGAGTAGCAGGGACCACAGTCACATGCCACCATGCCCAGCTGGCCTAAGCTTTAAAGTAGCTCTTAGAAAACACTCCAACAGATCACCAGGGCATCAGCAAAGACATGGAAGATACAAGAAGAGCCCAGTGGGAATTTCAGACCTGAAAAACAGACCCTCCCTGTGTGGGCTCAACAGCAGAACAGCCAGGACAAGGCAGAGTGGTGAGCTTGGCAGGAGAGCAACAGCCATGAACCCATCTGAACACAGCCTCGGGTCATGAGGGGCAGCAGCCCAGGCTGGGGAGGAAGAGCGCAACACCCAAAAAGCAGCAAAACAAATCAGCTCCCAGACGCCTCACGCCCATCAGAATGGCTGCTGTCAGCCGGGCGCAGTGGCTCATGCCTCTAATACCAGCACTTTGGGAGGCTGAGGCAGGCGGATCAGGAGTTCGAGACTAGCCTGACTAACATGGTGAAACCCCGGAAACCCTGTGTCTACTAAAAATACAAAAAAATTAGCCAGGCGAGGTGGTGCGTGCCTGTAATCCCAGCTACTTGGGAGGCTGAGACAGGAGAATCGCTTGAACCCGGGAGGAGCTTGCAGTGAGCTGAGATCGCGCCACTGCACTCCAGCCTGGGTGACAGAGCAAGACTCTATCTCAAAGGAAAAAAAAAGAATGGCTGCTGTCAGCATAACAATGACAGGTGAAGAAATGGGGCCTCCTGCCTGGCGGCAGATGGGATACACGGTGCAGCGCTGGGGAAGACAGTCTGGCAGCTCCTCAAAACCTCAAACATGGAATCACCACAGGACCCAGCAATCACACTCCTGGGTGTATATTCAAAACAAATGGGCTCACTCCTGCAATGCCAGCACTTTGGGAGGCCGAGGCAGGCGGATCACCTGAGGTCAGGAGTTCCAGACCAGCCTGGCCAACCTGGCAAAACCCCGTCTCCACTAAAAATACAAAAATTAGTCAGGCAAGGTGACGCACACCTGTAATCCCAGCTATTCAGGAGGCTGAGGCAGGAGAATCGCGTGAACCCGGGAGGCGGAGGTTGTGGTGAGCCCTTGGCTCCACTGCACCCCAGCTTGGCCAACAGAGTAAGACTCTATTTCCAAAACAAATACAAAAACAAAAACTAAAACACAAAAACAAAAGTACTGAAGGCAGGGACTCAAACAGTTATTTGTTTAACAACAATGTTGACAGCAGCACAATTCACAACAGCCAGAAGGTGGGAGCAGCAATGGATGAGGGGACACACAGCACGGTCCACCCGCACAAGAGAATACGATTCCGCCCTGAAAACGAAGGGAATCCTGACAGAGGCTGCGATGTGGATGCACCTTGAGGACATGAGGCGGAATAAGAGTAGCCAGACACAGAAGGACAAATCCCGTGTGGTTCCACTCCTAGGCGGTCCCTAGAGTCATCAGATTCACCAAGACACAAAGTAGGATACGGGGTGCCAGGGGCTGGGGAGGCGACGGGGAGTGAGTGTTTCATGGAAGGCCGTGAACCAGGAGAAAACTGGAACGTTAGGAATGAAAAGAACATCAATGGCAGGTCGGATGCAGTGGCTCACGCCTGTAATCCCAGCACTTTGGGAGGCCGAGGCAGGTGGATCATGAGGTCAGGAGATGGAGACCATCCTGGCTAACATGGTGAAACCCTGTCTCTACTAAAAATACAAAAAACTAGCCGGGCGTGGTGGCGGCGCCTGTGGTCCCAGCTACTTGGAAGGCTGAGGCAGGAGAATGGCGTGAACCCGGGTGGTGGAGCTTGCAGTGAGCCGAGATCGTGCCCCTGCACTCCAGCCTGGGCGACAGAGCAAGACTCCGTCTCAAAAAAATAAATAAATAAATAAAACAAAGTGTGTATGCACGATCCCTGGACACCCACACATAAAAATACAAAGCAAGGGTATCAAAACCACAACAGACCTCTAGGAACTGAGGAATGCTGAGTAATGAACATGAGGAAGAAGGCGGAGAAGCGAAAGAAACACGTGCAAACTGGAAATCCTCAGTATGCTCCCGAAGGGCACTGGAACCAAACCAGACATCAAAAAAAATTGGTTCTTTGAAAAGTGCAATAAAATGGACAAACCTCTACCCAGGAGAACCAGGAAAAAAGAGACACAAACCGTGACCATCAGAACAGAAAGTGACCCAGGATCATCACAAGGAGCAGTGAAAAGAAACGGAGCAGCGAGACCGCGGCGCGCACCGCTCCGCACATCAGCTCAGTGACCCTGATGATTCCTTACGCTTGTTCTTTGAAAAGTACAAACTACCAAACTCACCCAAGATGAGCGATAACTTGGGGATTCCTATAACTGTTAACACAAAAAACTGCGGTTGTAGCTAAAAGCCTGCAGAAAAGGAACTCCCCAGGCCCAATGGTTTTCTGATGAATTCTGTACACACATTTCTTTCGAAGGAAAAAATGCCACTCATCACACAGTCTGTCCCAAAACAGAGAGGACACACTCTCCTGCGTGTCTGATGAGGTCACTGGATGACAAAACCAAAGGCGGTACCAGAAAAGAAAACTAAAGACCCAACTCCTCATATACACACACGAAAGCCCTCAACAAAACAGTCACACTGAGTTTGGCAGTCGACACACTGCGAAGACAACCACCCTGCAATACTCAGGAGAGGGAGGCCTGGAGCGGAGCGAGCGAGGAGTCATTCTGGAAGCTCAGCAGTGAAAGGTGGAGAGTCCGACCCCAGGACCTTGGCTGCCTTGTGCACAGGGGTGGGGTGGGGGGCAGGAGTGCAGTGGGAGTGGGGGCCCCCGGAGCCATGTGTCAGCCTGGGGTGAGCAGCACAGCAGGAGGCGGAAGCCCCGTCTTGCTGAGGGAAAGTCTGCGCTGCTGAGTGGGGCTGGCGCAGGTGAGGGGCTCACGGCTGTGGTGCTGCCATCACTGTCCTTGAGCCCTCAAAGTCCCAAGGCTCACCCCTGGGGATGAAGGCCTGGGCATGACCCCAGGAGAGGTGGGAGCCAGGGTGTGTGCAGTGACCTAAGGCTCACCTTTTTCACCAGGAGGCAGACGTGGTGGCCCTGGATGGAGCGGCTGTACATGGAGGCGCAGGAGTCCACTCGCTCCACAACTGCAACAGAGCGGGCGGCGTCAGGCCCCCGCACACCGCATGGTTGCAGCCCCACCCCCAGAGCAGGGGCCACCTTCCTGGGCTGCCCTTGGCCACAGCTTCAGGTCTGCAGGAGCAGGGTGTGGCCCTGGGAAGCCTGGGGTGTGGGGAATGCAGCCCCCGCACCAGCTCCCAGGCCTCGGGGCCACCAGTTACCCGGGATCCCAAAGGGTGGGAGTTTGGGTGCGAGGGCCACAGACCCGGCTCCAAAAGGAAGGGACAGCCGCCGCGCGTGTGAAAGCCCCTCACTCTCCTTACCAGAAAAATGGTGGTGAAAACAGATCTTTGCCAGAAGGTTCTGGAAGGACATCCGAATGCCATCGACTTTGACTGAGCTCATGCTCAAGTCCCCAGACTCCAGCAACTTGGCAAAGGCGTCACTGTGGGAGGGACAGGGAGGCTGACTCCGGTGGGGCCGGGTTCCTCAGGCTCCCTGGCACAGAAGCCGACAAAACCTGCCACACATGCCACCTCCTGCCTGTCTGGGCCGGGAGGTCTCGGGGGTCCTGGAAGATGTGGCTTATTTTCATGTGTGGAAGCTCTCACACCCAGAGACTGATAATGACTTGTCTTTAAAAAGGTCACAGAGGTGCCTGAAGTCATGGGGTGGGCCCTCCTCTGACAGGGACGGATGTCCTGTAGGAAAGGACTAGCGGGACAGGCTAGGACGCAGGCACACAGAGGACAGCCTGCAACGACTCGGGGGGCAGGCAGTGCCGCACGCCAAGCCGTGCTGAGGAGAGGCCTCAGGAGCAGCCCGTGCTGCTGGCTCCTTGATCTCACTCCTCCAGCCTCCAGGACTGCCAGGAGCCAGAGCCTCTCTGGGTGACGCTGCCAGGCCTGTGGCTTCAATTACGCGGCCCCAGCTGGTGCAGACACCAGGCAGCCTGACCTGCACCAGCCACGAGCCAGGCCTCCAAATCCGTCTCTAAAGTCCTGCCCAGAAGCCTCAGTCTCCAGGGCACAGGTGTCTGTAAGGTCGAGGGAGGCGGAGGGGTGCGGGAGGCGGAGGGGTGCAGGAGGTGGGCGTGGCCGGGCCCCACCTGTAGCAGGGTGTGGTGGTCAGGTAGGAGCTGCAGCTGAAGTGCAGCCGGAAGTCCAGCTTCTCGTGGGTTGCGCCCTCGTCATTCTGCAGTGGAGGGAAGGTGGTGCAGCTGAGTGGGGAGTGAGGCCCAGGTCAGAGCTCCGGGCTCCCCAGGCAGGTGGCCCACTTCCCCTAGGGACACCTGGACACCCACTGGAATGGGGCAGGAGGAGCCCCAGCCTGCAGAGTCGGCTCCCTGACGCCGAGTGGAGCCCCGCATACCTTGGCAATGAAGGACAGGGTTCCCTTGAGCTTCTGCGCCATGACGATGCTCTGGATGGTGAACACATACTGGGCTTCGTTGGAGACGCCTGGCGGGGAAGAGGGGGAGTGGGGCCTGAGACGCAGCTGGGGCTCAGCATGGGCGGGGCCCCCGGGTCTGTCCTTAGCCCCAACTCCTCGATGGCTGATTAGGAATCTGAGCTCAGCCCCCAAGGGAGCACCAGGGGACAGGAGCAGAAACAAGAGGCTAGTGGAGTCCCCAGTTTGGCCTGGACCTGGTCCCATCCCTGTTTCAGAGGACAGACTCGGCCACTGGAGCCGTGGAACCCAGGAAGGCCCCAGCCCCCAGCCCAGCCCTTGGGGCTCTAGCCAGGTCTATCCGAGGCCATCACACTTCTCAGAGAGCTGCAGCGAGACCCCGACACTGAGGAGGCACTGAGGTGCAGCCTGGGGACCAAGGGAACGTGAGGAGGAAGCAACAAGAACCAGTGGATCCGGGCAGCCACCAGCTGCCACCGTGCTCCCACAATCCCCAGGAGAGGCCGTGAGTGGGGCAGGGCTCACCCGGGGGCAGCTGGAAAGGCACGGGGACACCATCATGGACGGAGGAGCCCTGCGGCCGGGCCATCCTGGCATTGAGTGAGTCCAGCACGCTGAGCTCCATGCCCTTGAGGATGCTGCTGCTCCGGTTCTCCAGCACGATGGCCACAGTAACCTGACTGTCCTCCTGCAGACTGCCCCGGATGTCACAGGTCTGCAGGGCATGGCCAATGTAAGCAGGGCAGGCACAGCTGCCTGTCTCTCAGTGACCACAGAGGCAGCACGGGTCCCACGGGCACAGGAAGGCACGGGGAGAGGCGACCCCCAGCTGCAGCCAGGCGCCTCCTGTGGTTGCTCTTTGAGTGCATGGCGGGGGCCCTCCTGCCAGCTCAGGGCATGTCTCTAACCTTACCCAAGCCAGAGGCGCTGCCCAAGCAATGCCCTGCCAGGGATCACAGGCCCTGGGTACACCAACATCTGGGAGCTGTGGGGGCTGCCCCGGTTCTGTGCAATCCCATGCCAAAGAGCAAGGGCTGGCCCACCCTGCCCCGGGGAGCAGCTCACCATTTTAACATAGGAATTTTCAGCGAGGAGGGAGTAGCTGGACTCAGGCTGGAAAGAGAAAAGGCCCATCAGCCTCGGGGGCCTCGAGCTCCGTCCTAACGAAGACTCCAGTGCAGCCCAATACCCTAGGTCAAATGCCACGACTCCAAGAACGCTTGGGGTGAGGGGCTTCAAAGGGGCCTGCGAGGGATGCCTGTCTCCCACACAGCCCACTGCGGGGGTGCCGAATGTGGGGCTGCAGGCCAGGGCCAGGTCCCTGCTCCCGCCAGGCTCAGCTTCTTCAAGAATCTGCTGTTCTCTCCCGCATGGAGGCCGCAGGAGTGGGGAGCAGCCCGCAGCCCGCCAGGAACCCTGGCACGGGGCGGGGGCGCTGAAGTACCCCTCACCGGGAGCGGCTCCTCCTCTGCTGCGCCGTTCTGCACCGGCTCCCCCGCCGCCTCCGCCTCCTCGCTGCCCAGGGGCTGCTTCTTGGACTTCTTCTTGCCTTTGGTGCGCTCCTCCTTCTCCTTCTTGTGCTTCTTCTTCTTATGCTTGGGAGATTTCTGGAGCAGGAGGAGGGTCAGGTTCAGTTCCCAAGCTGCTCCAGCGCGCCCCCCTCACAATGCGAGGTCGGGGCCACAGGCTGGGCTGCTCAGGCTGAGGGGCCCACGTGTCTGGGTGGGATGGCAGGACCAGCCACGCCTCAGGCCTACCGGGATGAGCTCAGGCCAGACCCAGCCCAGCAGAGGCTGGGGCCATCCCTGGCTGGCGGCAGGCGGCAAGCGCCAAAGCAGCTCAGGGAACAGTCCCTGCCGACCAGGGAGCCATGGATGGTCAACCGGTGAGGACGCCACGCTTGATGCAGCAACTCCACACCCACGCACACACCCGAGAGGGCACACACACGTCCATGCACACTGCACAAATGTTCGAAGCAGCACACTGTGTGGCCACAAAGTGGAAGCGGCCCAAGTGGCTATCAACAGACGAGTGGGCCGGCACAGCGTGGCCCGTCCGTGGAGGAACGGGGTCAGCAGAGGGCGGCCTGTCCACGCACCAGAACACGACCCAGCCATGAACAGGAACCAGGCTCTGACCCAAGCCATAGTGTGGATGCACCTTGAGGACATCACACTCAGTGACACGCCACACACAAAAGACCACACAGTGTATGACCCCATTTCTGTGAAATGTCCAGGACACACTGATCCACAGAGACAGGAAGGATGCGTGGGTGCCAGGGCTGGGAAGGGAATGGGGAGTAACGGCTGGTGGGAATGGAGTTTCTTTAGAGGTGATGGAAAGTTCCGGAACTAGGCCGGGCGCGGTGGCTCAAGCCTGTAATCCCAGCACTTTGGGAGGCCGAGACGGGCGGATCACGAGGTCAGGAGATCGACACCATCCTGGCTAACACGGCGAAACCCCGTCTCTACTAAAAAAATAATACAAAAAACCAGCCGGGCGAGGTGGCGGCGCCTGTAGTCCCAGCTACTCGGGAGGCTGAGGCAGGAGAATGGCGTGAACCTGGGAGGCGGAGCTTGCAGTGAGCTGAGATCCCGCCACTGCACTCCAGCCTGGGCGACAGAGCGAGACTCCGTCTCAAAAAAAAAAAAAAAGGAAAGTTCCGGAACTAGACAGAGGTGATGATGGTTGCACAACGCTGTATATATACGGAAAACCACCGTATACATATTTTAAATGAATAAACTCTATTAGACTTATGAACCATGTGTGAATATGGAGATTATTAAAAAAACAAAAGACGGCCGGGCGCGGTGGCTCAAGCCTGTAATCCCAGCACTTTGGGAGGCCGAGACGGGCGGATCACGAGGTCAGGAGATCGAGACCATCCTGGCTAACACGGTGAAACCCCGTCTCTACTAAAAGATACAAAAAATTAGCCGGGCGAGGTGGCGGGCGCCTGTAGTCCCAGCTACTCTGGAGGCTGAGGCAGGAGAATGGCGTGAACCCGGGAGGCGGAGCCTGCAGTGAGCCGAGATCGCACCACTGCACTCCAGCCTGGGCTACAGAGCAAGACTCCGTCTCAAAAAAAAAAAAAAAATAAATAAATAAATAAATAAATAAAAATAAAAATAAAAATAAAAATAAAAATAAAAAAAATTAAAAAACAAAAGACCACGACCACAACAAAAGGCCCGTGAGAAGTCCGATGCAAAGGCGAGAGCAGGGCTGCCCTGGGATCTGGGTGGCGGAAGCTGTCCGGCCCCACATTGGGATGCTGGGGCGCATGCAGCCCTCCACAGCCACTGGGGAGTGACAGCCTCACCTTGTCCTGGTCTTGCCCCTCAGCGTTGTCCTCCTCGTCCTGCGCCTCCGTCTTGGCGTCTTCACACTCGTGCTTCGGGGTAGTGACAGCGTTCACACTGAGCTCCTCCTGCAGGGAGCCAGGGCTCAGGGCTCATGCTGGGCAATGAGGGGCCCCACTCCACTTCACTCCAGGCAGCCTCCATGCCGCACACCCTCAGCTCACCCTCACCCCTGCCTGAGAGGCCACAGTGCCCTCTGAGTGACAGGGAGCCTGTGGGCGCAGAGGCCCTGGCCATCCTCCCCTTCCCCTGGCCCCTGCTTGGCCCACTGGTACGTGGGAGCACGACCCCGGCCCCACTCAGTGCTGCGAGAGTGACTGCGAGAGCACGGGGCCTCAGGAGACCCCAGGGCTCTTCCCTGAGTGCCAGGTATGACCTCTGGAGACACGAAGGCCGGCAGTGGCCAGCTGCCGGTCTCTTACCGTGGATGGAGCAGGGGCGGGGGCGGGGGCAGGTGGTGGGGTGGTGGACAGCCAGAAGTCCAGGTCCTCAGCCTGAAACCACAAGACAGGCTGTCAGCAAACGCAGTGCATGGTCCTAGGAAGAGGCGCCGGGGACAGCAGGGGACAGCAGGGACCAGCTGCCCTTGCTGCCCCCAGGGCCCTGGACCAGCTGGGCCTTGCAGAGCCTGGGAATCCAGGAGCTGATGGTGATGTCCTCAGCCAGCCCTGCTGGCTCTGGCTTTCGCTGCCAGAAGAGGGCCAGGGACATATCTGTGGGTGGGCATGCACCATTCCAGTGGTCAGAAGGCCCCTGGCGGCCCGTATGTCTGCCTGGGCCCCTGACGTGGGTGTGCACGGCCCCAGGCCTGCGAACACGCGCTCCTCTGAACCCATTTCTTCCTCTCTGTGAACATGTGCACACAGACGCTGCAGAGACAGCTGCACACCAGGGGCATCTGGACCACACTGAGCTCTGACCACGGCTCCCCAACACAGGTGAGGACACGGCTCACCTGTCGGATTGTCGGCTCCTCCTCAGTCTCCCCTGAGGCAAGCGCACAGCCAACTCCCCTCGGAAGCCACGCGTCCTCCCTCCGCCAGGGCACAGGGCGAGGCGGCTGGCGCTCGCTGCCTCAGACTCACAGCCATTTCCCCTGAGCTCACTGCTGTCCCCAGGCTGTCTGGGAGTTCAGGGCAAGAGAGGGGAATGGAGAAGGATGCTACCCTGGGCACTAGCTTTACCTTCTTCTCCTTCTGCTTCTTCTTCTCCTTGTCTCTCTCTTTCTCTTTGTGCTTTTTCTCTTTCTTCTTGGGTTTCTTGCTCTTCTTTTCTACCACGGGAACGTCCTTCTCGGGGGATTTTGAGGTCTCGGCGTTTCTGTGTTTCTGAATAGGCAGCTTCTCGCTGTCGGCTAAGGGCCTGGAAAGGGGAATGACCGGGTCGCACATCAGCACCACTGGCCACCCCCCAGGACCACCAGTACATGCTGTGTCCAAGCATGTGGCAGCGCGGGACCTGCTCCTCCAGCCCCTGGCCCCAGCCATGGTCCGACGTGGATCTGCCCAACACGGCCTGCTGCAGGCTCTCACGGGAGAGTCTGTCGAGGCATGGGGACCTTCTGAGCACCCCAGGCCTGGAGACTTCAGAGCCCACGCTTAGGGTCTTGGTTGGGAGGGCCAACCAAAAGCAGTGCAGTGAGGACATGGTCTGGGGAACGCCCGCCTGCACCCCGTCCCAGCCTGTCCACCCTGCAGAGCCCGGCCCCGCCCGGGAGGACGAGAGGAAGGGAAGCAACCACCTGTGGCCTCCAGCCTCATCCTGAACCCCTGTGCACTCACTTATCCAGGTCAATGTCCAGAGCCCTGTAGGGATCATTGGGGTCTTTGTCATCCTCGTCGCTGGGCAGAGCGTTCTGACAGGAAGAGGTGAACACCATCAGTGGAACCCGCGCCCGTGGCCTGGTGGAACCCCATGTATCTCGGACGCAATGGGACTGCCTGAGACAGTCATGGTCATGGCCACGCCCACACAGGCCACACGCACATGCGGGCAGTGACATGGCTCCACCAGAGGCTCCGTTCAGCATCCAGGCACCAAGGGCGGCTGGGCCCCAGGACGCAGCCAACCTGCATCTGCCTCTGAAGCTGCTGGCCCCGGGGTGGGTGCGTGGGGACGTGCGCTCAAGGACAGAGGCGCCTCTCCTCCTAGGCTCTCTGGGGCAGGGCCTCATCCTGGCCACCAAGGAAGACCACGGGGAGATGACGCTGTGCATGGCCCCAGGACACACACGTGCGGACAGACAGACATTCCCGGGCCGGGCCCTCCAGCGAGGCTGACCTCAGGCATCTCCTCCGTGACAATGTCCACCTGCTGGGCAGGGGCAATGTCCTCGTCGCTCTCCGTGGGCAGCGAGCTGTGGCGGCGCTTGCCCTTCTTCTCCTTCTCCTTCCTCTTTTTCCTCCTCTTGTCCTTCTCCAGCTTCTGCCGGTGCCGCCGCTCCTCCTCCAGCTTCACGTACTGGTCCGACATGGGCAGCCCTGGGGGCCGGCAGCGGGCAGGCACTCAGCACCGGGTCCCAGGGGCTCAAGGGGAGGGCAGCAGGAGCGGCCTACAGCCCATGTGACAAATGTGGCGCTGACACACGGGAGACACTTGCCTGGAACCTTCAACGGGACGGAGAGGTCGATCTGCACCACGGGAATGTGTTCCACGCCCGGGGCGTCCTGGTACCGCTGCGAAAGCAACATCCAGGTGTTACTGGCGCACTGAGGGGTGACACACGGGCAGGACAAGCCTCAGGGACACAGGGGGCGTGACACAGCACTGACATCCTCAGGAGCCAGGGGTCCTGCCAGGGCTCTGGGCCACGAGGAGCACTGTGAGCATCTGGAGAAACCGACTCTTTTTTTTTTTTTGAGACGGAGTCTCGCTGTGTCGCCCAGGCTGGAGTGCAGTGGCCGGATCTCAGCTCACTGCAAGCTCTGCCTCCCGGGTTTTTACGCCATTCTCCTGCCTCAGCCTCCCGAGTAGCTGGGACTACAGGCGCCCACCACCTCGCCCGGCTAGTTTTTTGTATTTTTTAGTAGAGACGGGGTTTCACCGTGTTAGCCAGGATGGTCTCGAACTCCTGACCTCGTGATCCGCCCGTCTCGGCCTCCCAAAGTGCTGGGATTACAGGCTTGAGCCACCGCGCCCGGCCGGAACCGACTTTAAAGACAGTGAGGGCTGGAAAGCTCATCACGCGAGTGACCCTGCAGGCCTACTGCACAGGGAGTAGCAAATCCTCATCCACTTTTTCTACCTGAATATTCTGTTTTCTCCTCAAATGAGAAAAGTAATGCGGCTTCAAGCCCAGAGTGAGGCAGCAGGTTGCCCACGACCGTGAGGTCAGGGCTGGACATCAGCTGGGCTGCCGTGCACACGGAACAGGCCCCTGGCTGGAGGCTCAAACGAATGGGGCCCACAGGGAGGCACCCGCCCCTCAAAGGCTCCGCACAGTCACTGTGTGGCCCCAGCTCCACTCCCAGGATCTTCCAGAAGGAACCTGAAACTCAGAAGGACGCCACAGGGCATGGGTGGTGAGGGTAGAGGGTGCTGAGGGACAGGCAGCCGGGGACGGGCCTCACCTTCTGTGGCGACGGCGAGCTCTTGATGTAGAAGGGGTTGTTGGCCTGCTCCTGCTTCCGGGCCTCTCGGCGCTGCGGGACACGACTTGGCATGAGCTCAAGCGAGCGGGCAGGATACCTCTCTATGGACGTCCACTACCAGCCACCCAACCAGGGAAGGCTGGATCTTTGGCTATTTTCACTACTGAGCTTTTACTAATAGGGAAACCAAGGCCCGCAATTGGGAAGAGCGCATATTGGAGAAAAGGAATCGCTAACCCTCTGGGACGCAGGGACACACATGCCTCCACTGCCAGGGTCAGGACCAGGACCCACGGAGGCCGCTGACCTGCCTGGGCTACCCGGCTACTGATGAGCAGCTCAGACGGGCTGGGGCTGCTGAGCTCGGGACAGGGCCTCCTGATTGCCAGGGCTGCCTGAAAGCACGGCCTGGAGGATGCAGGAGCACAAAGGCCCGCACGCAGCCCACCATGGGCATTCCCTCTGTCGGTGTAGGATGAAAGGAGAGGACTGCTGGAGGGGCTCCCCTCTCTGCACAGGTGAGCAGGGCGAGGTGGAGCCCCACACGGGGCACAGGGGCTGCATCTGCCTCGGGAGGATGGGGTCCAGGGGCCTCCTTCACCTTCCCCAGCTTCTGGTCTGGGTGGGCTGCACGTGTCTGCAGTGTCTTACAGCAGCTATGGCAGGGTCAGGGAAGGGCCCCACACAGGCACCCACACGCCCCCAGCTGCAGGTCGGGTTAATGGAGTTCTCCTCAGGGGGGCTCCTGGATCTAGAGAAGCTGTCCCCCATGTCTTTTTTTTTTTTGAAATGGAGTCTTACTCTGTCACCCAGGCTGCAGGAGTACAATGGCATGATCTCACTGCAACCTTTGCCTCCCGGGTTCAAGCAATTCTTTTTTTTTTTTTTTTTTGAGACGGAGTCTCGCTCTGTCGCCCAGGCGGGAGTGCAGTGGCCAGATCTCAGCTCACTGAAAGCTCCGCCTCCCAGGTTTACACCATTCTCCTGCCTCAGCCTCCCGAGTAGTTGGGACTACAGGCGCCCGCCACCTTGCCTGGCTAATTTTTTTGTATTTTTTAGTAGAGACGGGGTTTCACCGTGCTAGCCAGGATGGTCTCGATCTCCTGACCTCGTGATCCGCCCGTCTCGGCCTCCCAAAGTGCTGGGATTACAGGCTTGAGCCACTGCGCCCGGCCGGTTCAAGCAATTCTATTGCCTCAGTCTCCTGAGTAGCTGGGATTACAGGTGCCCGCCACCGCACCCAGCTAATTTTTGTATTTTATTTTATTTTTTTTGAGATGGAGTCTCACTCTGTCGCCCAGGCTGGAGTGCAGTGGCGCGATCTCAGCTCACTGCAAGCTCTGCCTCCCGAGTTCATGCAATTCTCCTACCTCAGCCTCCCCAGTAGCTGGGGCTACAGGTACCCGCCACCACGCCCGGCTAATTTTTTGTATTTTTTGTAGAGACGGGGTTTCACTGAAACCAGGATGGTCTCGATCTCCTGACCTTGTGATTCGCCCGCCTCAGCCTCCCAAAGTGCTGGGATTACAGGCGTGAGCCACTGCACCCAGCCAATTTTTGTATTTTTCGTAGACACAGGGCTTCACTATGTTGGCCAGGATGGTCTTGATCTCTTGACCTCATGATATGCCCACCTTGGCCTCCCAAAGTGCTGGGATTACAGGCATGAGGCACCGCGCCTGACCAAGATGCTCCCCATTTCAGTGAAGCTCAATGAAACTCAACCATAACATGAAATACCCACTTGGGGCGTCCTGGAGGGCGGCGGTGCACAATCTTGAGCCAACAGAACCAAGCACCGGACTCAGGAGCCTCAAAGACTCCCTGGGACAGGAGGGAGGAGGCGAAGGCCCACCAGGGGCACCCAACGGCTCACCCGAGCCAGCTCTTCCTCGTCTGCCTCGGACGGCCGGTGCTTGGGGCGCCGCTGCTCTTCCTCGTGGAAGACGGCCCTGGGCCTCTCGTCCTCTGACTCGCTGTCCGAGAGTGGCTCGTTGATCCAGGCGTCTAGGTCCAGGCTGTGCCGGACAGGAGGGTCACACAAGGCAGTGTGTGTGACCGAGCACGCGCCTGCAGGCGCCCACCCTGAGCAGGCTCACCACGTGCCTGGCCATGTGAGACCCCAAACAGTGGTGCCTGCTACCCACACAGGGCCAGCGAGGCAGGTGTCACTGCCCCTTAGAGAGGATGCAGAGACCCAGGAAGGCTACAGCAGGGTCACAGTGGGGCCCTCACGGCAGGTTCAGGCTGCCTCAGAGCTTGAAGGCAAGGGTGGAGCAGGCCCACCTCCCAGGGAGCATCCCCAGGTTCCAGCCAGGTCCCAGAAGCAGAGAGAGCCCCGGTGAGTCCAGCGAGGGGCGCCCGCCCCAGGCCTCCAATCAGCCCCACACCCTCCTGGCTGTTGAGGGCTGCAGTAGCCCCCTCTGTGCCTCCAGGCATCAGGCGACCACGTCAAGGCTGTGGTTGCAATGCCCCCACCCCCGTATCCTTACCCTTCAGGGACTGGAACCTTCTTCTGGGCCTTGGGGGCCACTGGGTTCAGCTCCCCAGCAAAGAGAGTGCTGACCTCCTCCGCCACGGGCACGTCCTTGGCCTGAAGCTTCTGGATATGCTTGACCAGCTGCAGGATGCAGGACGCCTGCGGGGGACGCAGGAGTCACCGCTGGCACCTGCCCGGAAGGCCATTTGGCCACCCTCAGGGACACTGGGTGGCTAAGCCCCTGGCACAGTGACGTGCGGGCCCTCTGGCACAGCCAGGTACCCACAGAGAGCCCAGCCTTCATGCCATCTCCATTGTCATCCTTGACAAGCAGCGGCGGAAAAGACCAGTCCACAAACAGAACAGAGATGGGGGCACAACAGGGAGCTTTGCCCACTGCAGAAATGCCTCCCATAAGGCCTGTGCCCCGACACCAGAAGCACCACCTTGTTCGGCCCCTGCGGGCTCCCTGCCTCTGTGCTGGCTGCAACTCAGACACAGCCAGGCTGGGCAGCTCCAAGAGTGACCATGGGCCAAGGATCATGGCCAGCCCCCAGATAATGCCACTGCTCAGAGAAGCCCGGGGCCACACCCCATGCAGCCTTGACGCTGGGTCTCCTCAGCCACTGGATGGGCTGATGCCGCTCCCGATCTCTCTCACAGATGACCAGACGCAATGTTTCACATCTGTAATCCTTGCACTTTGGGAGGCTGAGGTGGGAGGATCATCTGAGGTCAGGAGTTTGACCTGGCCAACAAGGTGAAACTCCGTCTTTAATAAAAATACAAAAATTAGCCGGGTGTGGTGGTGGGTGCCTGCAATCCCAGCTACTTGCGAGGCTGAGGCAGGAGAACCCCTTGAACCCAGGGGGCGGAGGTTGTCGTGAGCCGAGATCACATCACTTCACTCCAGCCTGGGCAAAGGAGGGAAATTCCATCTCAAACAAAACAAAACAACAAACAGAAAAACAGAGACCTGGGAACTGGTGGGCACCAGCTGGCACAGGTGTACAGTCTGCTCAACCCAGAACCCACGTCACCTGCAGGGCACCAGAAAGAGCCACAGCCAGCCCCAGGCTCTCACACCTGCTGTCTCGCCGCATGTGAAACAGGCTCTTCCTATGGCCAGGAGCAGCACCCCCACATACCCAGCACCCCAGAGACCTGCCCAGTCCCACTGACCTAAAGGTCCCACTGACTAACCCCAAACCCCAGCTGGCACAAGTGGCAACAAAGGAATCTCAGTGAGTGGCTTCAGAAGAGGAAGGGAGGCCCCGTCAACCTGGCCGCCGCTGGACAGAAAGGCACTGAGGGCTCCCTGAGGCTTGGCCCAACGCTGAGTGCAGCCTTACCCGCTCCTGCACCTCCAGGTCTGCGCTCTGCACAAACTGGGGCAGCCGGTCCACCATGAGTTGGGTGACGGCCTGGGCGCCCTCTGCCTCCCCGGCCTGCTCCTTCTGCTGCAGGATGTTGGCGTACAGCTTGACCACGTTCTGCACATACACGGCCTGGATGTGGCCTGGCAGCGTGGTGACTTTGGGCCGTAGCATGGCCTCCAGAGTGTGGTGCGGTTCCTGCAGATGCCTGAGGACAGGAAACGCCGTGAGTCCCCAGGATGCCCGCCCCAGGGCTCCTCTCCAACAGGTGAGGACCTGGGAGGCCTGGGCTTGTCACAAACGAGGTGACTCTGGGCCTTTCCCATTCCCTGAGCTGTCTCCGGGGGCTGAGACACGAAGTAGAAGAAACCAGGGGCCATCCATAGCCCATAACACGAACAAGACAGAGATGTGGAGATGACAGAGCCACTGAGCGGAGGACAGGTCAGAAGAGGAAAAAGGACAATGGGGTCGACTGTGCAGTTGGCCCTGGGAAGATGAGCAGGACGGGCAGGGAGGAGACGGAGCCGGGAGACCCTGATCTGTGGGACACTGGGGCCTGGGGGTGTGCCTCACTCACATCTGACACAATGTCTTGGGACTTGGATATGTTTCTAGTCCACTTTTCTCCCACCAAGAAAATAATAGAAGTGGCCGGGCACTCACCTATAATCCCAGCAGTGTGGGAGGCCAAGGCAGGCAGATCATGAGGTCAGGAGTTTGAGACCAGCCTGGCCAACATGGTGAAAGACTACTTCCACTAAAAATACAAAAAATGAGGCCAGGTGCAGTGGCTCACGCCTGTAATCCCAGCACTTTGGGAGGCCAAGGCAGGCAGATCACAAGGTCAGGAGATCGAGACCATCCTGGCTAACGCGGTTAAATCCCGTCTCTATTAAAACTACAAAAAATTGGGAGGGATTGCATTGGGAGTTATACCTGATGTAAATGACGAGTTGATGGGTGCTGACAAGTTGATGGGTGCAGCACACCAACATGGCACAAGCATACATATGTAACAAACCTGCATGTTATGCACATGTATCCTAGAACTTAAAGTATAATAATAAAAAAAAAAAATACAAAAAATTAGCCAGGCGTGTTGGCGGTCGCCTGTAGTCCCAGCTACTCGGGAGGCTGAGGCAGGTGAATGGTGTGAATCCGGGAGGCGGAGCTTGCAGTGAGCCGAGATAGCGCCACTGTACTCCAGCCTGGGCGACAGACAGAGCAAGACTCTATCTCAGAAATAAGAGATCGAGATCAGCCTGGCCAACATGGTGAAACCCCGTCTCTAATGAAAATACAAAAAAATTAGCCGGCCTTGGTGGCAGGTGCCTGGGATCCCAGCTACTCGGGAGGCTGAGGCAGGAGAATTGCTTGAACCCGGGAGGCAGACGTTACAGTGAGCTGAGATTGCGCCACTGTACTCCAGCCGGGGCAAAGCTTGGGAGACAGCAAGACTCTGTCTCGGGGTGAGGGGAAGAAAAGAAAATGACAGAAGCGCTCGTCTCCGGGATGCAGGCTGGCTGGGGACCCTTTTGGCATCCCAGCTCAGGGCGCCCTCCTGAGCTGGCACAGGCCCAGGGTGAGAAGCGCTTGCTGTGGCAGTAACGGGTGAAGGTAGCGGCTAGTGGTGCTGCTGCAGGGCCCGGGGCAATGAGGCATAGTGGCAAATCTCATGAATTTCCAAGAGAGCCTGGAAATCCAGACTGCTGTGAGAACCGTGAGTCTCAGCAACACATTCCCACCTCCAAGCAGGCCCCGTGACCCAAGCCTGCCCAGCAGTGGCTGTGATCTGTCCTCTCGGCTAGAGAGAATCTGACGCTCCTGGAGATGGCAGGAGCAGTTTCGATAAGACCCATCCCTGCGGCCCACCTGGAACCTGGCACTGAGACCCCTGTGCTCCCAGAGGGGCCTGGCGTGGGCAGGCTGGGGCTGAGCAGATGCCTCCCCGGGCCACCTAAATGCCACATGGAGCTCCCACCCCACCTATGGCAAGCAGCGCTCAGAGGGGCCGCCACTCGCCCAGCTGGGACTGAGTCTTGCAGACGCCCAGGGCCAGCCCCCTATCTGCAGCCCACCCCATGGATCCTCCCACCTCCCAGTCCTGGTGCCCACGGGATCTACAATCTCCTGGGAGCTCCACAGATGCCCGAGGGCAGAGAGCAGACAGGGCGGCACAGACTCGCCTCTGTAAAGGGGGGATGGGTCCGACCATTGTCGGGGACAGCTGCTGGAAACCCACGGACCTGTGGGCTGGGACAGAGGGCGATGGGAGACAGCGGGAAAGATCTGCCAGGCACGTCCCTGGCCCCTACCCCTCTGAAGCTTGGAGAAGCTGCCAGCCCGGAAGCCCAGCGTCACTCACTCTGAGAACTCCCCGCAGATCCAGGCAGCAGCGTAGAGCACCTCGCAGATCCCGTTCCGCTGGGTGCTGCTGGCCAGCAGGTGTGCGCTGTCGAGCAGCGCGGACATCTGGGAGACGGCGAACTTGCGGATGGCCTTCACACGGATGGCCACGTCCAGCATCTGGGCAGCGATGAGGTGGCCGTGCCGCGTGCCCTCCAGCCGGGTCAGCTCCACCAGGATGCTGATGTACCTGCGGGCAGAGGGGGTGAGTGAGCAGCAGCGCAGAACCCCCAGCCGCGCCCCTGGGAGCGGGACGCACCACTCGAAGTTGGTGATGTACTGGTAGTTGGACTGGCTGCAGATGTCGATGATCTTGGTGAGCAGCTCATCTCGGTAGGTGGTGCCCTCTGCCTTGTCCACGTGGGTCATCAGCTTCTTCACGATCTCCATCAGGTTCTTCTTGGACACCTGGGCAAGAGCGTAGGGACAGTGGTGAGGGTGGACCCGGCCTGGGGCCTGCTTGGTGAGACACCCAACACCTGCTTCTGAGACAGAATCCACGGGACACAGGCGGACCCAGATTCACAGATCGACCCCAGGGAGGCAGCAGGCCCCTGCGACATGGGCTGGGTTAGAGGCACTCAGCCCCCAGCCAGGGAGCAACAACTGGCCCAGCATGGTCTGTTCTATGGGCTTGGCCCCGCCCCCTCCACACACGCCCTCAAAGACACTTGTGGGCTTGGCCCTGGCCCCGTGTCCACACAGGCCTTGGAAGACAGGCATGGATGAGGCTGGCGCCCCTCTGCCCTGCCCCACCACACTAGCTGATGGCCGAATGTGAGGGGACTCCATACGTTCCACGTGGCTCTGCACCTGACACTTAACGTCCCCGAGAGCACTAAGGCGGGCGGGCGGGCAGAGGGCACGCACCATCCCATAGAGCAGGTCGAGGGCCCGCAGCCGGATGGACTCGTCCTTGTCATCCAGGCACTGCAGGATGAGGTCCTTGTGGGACTGCACGGACTTAGGGTGGGTCTTCAGGATCTTGGACATGGCCAGCAGCCCCAGGTACTTCACTGCAGAGAGAGGCCAGAGCCAGGTCACTGGGATGGACATAGGCAGCAAGGTGCAGGCAGGGCCCAAGGCTCTCCGGGCCAAGTCTCCACCTCAGGAGGCTGCCTGGCCTTGGCAACCCGGGGGCGGACAGAGTGACACCCGCAGCTGGAGCCGGGGGCGGACAGAGTGACACCCCCAGCTGGAGCTCACACGAGGGATGTCGCCCCAGCAGAGCCCCCACACTGGGAGCCGGGGTGCAGGCTGCCCCATGCCGGCTCCCTCGGGAAGGCCTCCCCTACCTACTACCACGCTGTAGTAGCTGCTGTCGGCTTTCCTCTCCCACCCAGCCAGCACAGGGAAGAACGCAGAGAAGACTTTCCAGCAGCATCAGGCACCCTCAGCCCGGGGCAGGGTCTCACCCGTACCCAACACTCACTGTTCACCCGACTAGCCCAAACTAGCTCATGGAGAGCTAAGGGTGGCTGAGCATGAGGCACAGATGCCACAACCTAAACCAGGGACGCTCCAGCCACAGGGCACACAGCCGAACCCGTTCATACACTGCCATCTACGGCAGCTGTCAGGCCACAGGGCAGCACCGAGCAGAGACAGACAGCGTGAGGTCCACGGAGAAAACACAGCAGTCCCCACCTCGCCGCGGGGGACGGGCCCATGGCCCCCAGTGGAAGCCTGACATGGTGGGCAGTACTGAGACCCGCGTGTGGGTGTTCTTCCGACACATCTGTGCCTATGGCGAAGTTCAGTGTGTAAATTAGGCCCAGTAAGAGATAAACAACTAACAGCAACTAAGAACAGAACAATCATAAAACACACAGTCATGAGAGGTATGTCATCGTGGTCTCTCGGAATACCCGACTGTGCGGTCCTTGCCTATTTTTGGACTGTGATGGGGGTACCCAAAACCTTAACAGGGGCGACTCCACTATCTGGGCTGTTGCAGGCGAGTTTGCCAACTCCTACTCTGAACAAAAAGATCTGGCTTCAAAATGAGCGTCCAAAACACCACCCAGGTACCAGGTACCAGGCAGGGGCCATTAATTCTTTTTTTTTTTTTTTTTTTTTTTTGAGACGGAGTCTCGCTCTGCCACCCAGGCTGGAGTGCAGTGGCCGGATCTCAGCTCACTGCAAGCTCCGCCTCCCGGGTTCACGCCATTCTCCTGCCTCAGCCTCCCGAGTAGCTGGGACTACAGGCGCCTGCCACCTCGCCCGGCTAGTTTTTTGTAGTTTTTAGTAGAGACGGGGTTTCACAGTGTCAGCCAAGATGGTCTCGATCTCCTGACCTCGTGGTCCACCCGTCTCGGCCTCCCAAAGTGCTGGGATTACAGGCTTCAGCCACCGCGCCCGGCAGGGGCCATTAATTCTAATTCCTCAGCAGAGCAGCACAGGGGCACCCACACACGGGCAGGCACTTAGGCAAGGGCGCTGTACGCTGCTCCATCTCACAACACAAAGCCTCAGCATCCCTGCAGAAACATGCAGAGGCTGAAATATCCAGAAATCTCGGACCAAGGTGCTCAGTGACTGGCATCTGTCCAACTGCCAGGGTCTCCCCAGTGGGGGTCACTGCCACGCCCCCTACATCCCTCCTGGGACTGGGGCTCAGTGGGAGCTGGTGTTTCCCAGCCTCCCCACACAGACAGGTCGGGGTGCAAAGGCGCCGCAGGGCAATGGCAGAGGGGTGCCTCTGAAGCAAGTGTCATACATCAGCGAGAGAGCTGGGGTCGCAGACGCCACGTCCACTTCCTCCTCACGCTGGGAGGACCCCTAACTTCACAGAGGGGGGGACACGCAAATGACAGCACTGGGGAGGGGACGACTCACAGTTCTGATCGGAGTCCTCGATCAATATCCTTAATTTCTGAACACAAAGCTGAAAAAAAGAAAAAAACAAGGCTGGTTAATTCCTCTAAACCAAGGGTGAGTCCCAGGAGCCCTCCAGATTCAACCTTAACCTGGCCTAAGGACTGGGGTCAGCCCCACCCAGCAATCAGAGCCCAGGAGGGAAACAAGCAGGGCCCCCACATGGGGCACTGGGGACAAAGGAGGCCCTGCTTCCCACAAGCGCACTACCCCACTCCTCAGTGCCCCACGCGTCTACCCCACAGACACACAACGGGGAGCCCAAGCAGGCTCGGGCCGGTAGTGCACACCGGACGCGGCCATGCCCTCCCAAGCCCCAAGGATGGCGTGGGGGGGCCAGCACCTTGGTCACAGGGTGGGCAAGCTCCCGCCCGTGGAAAGGCGTGGCCTCCGCAGTGTGGGACCCCACGGGCCCTGCCCTGTGCGGGACGTACCTGGATGCTGGCGCTGTGGTTGGGCATGCCAGAGGACAGGGAGATGAGCACTGCAACAGACAACCTGGTCAGCACCGTGGTCAGCACCATGGCCAGTGCCGAAACTCACTCAGGGCCATGGGGCGCCAGCATCCCCTCCCGGGGAGCAGGGATGGGAGTAAGGACAGAAATGCCACTGGGTTTGGGACCGCGCATCCCAACTGTGTTTGCAAAAATCTAGCTCCACTGCAGGCCTGAGGTCAGGAACCTGCAGGGGCCCCCACCCTCACTGACAGGACAGCTCCCAGGCCTTAGCTGTTCCTGCAAACACTGTGGTTTACTTGCAACCCCTGCTTCCCTCTGGAGTCTGGAATCCTGGCCCCGAGGCCACAGGACCAGACCCTGTAGGAACCCAGGCACTGGGTCTCTGGGAGCCTCCATGGTGACACTTCACGAACGATCATCACAGCTCACTGCTGGGGGATGAAGTACATCCTGTAGGACTTTACTGAAAGAAGGCTCTAGAAGCTGGGCCTGGCCTCCCCAACATCCCCTGAGCTGTTCCCCTTTGCTGACTCTGCTGTGTCCTTTGGGCAGGGATAGGCAGGCAGCGAGAAGCTGACCATCAGAGCCCTGGTTCTAACAGCTTTAAAAGAAACACATGCAGCCAAGGAACCGCCAGGCACATGCAGGAACAGAGACTTGTTTTCCAACAAGCCAGTGGCATGGAATGCAGGCATACAGGGGAGTGTGAGTGTGTGTGTGTGTGTGTGTGTGTGTGTGTGAGACTGTGTGTGTGTCTGTGTGTGTTTTTCTTTTTAAGACGTGGGTTCTTCGAAGCTAAGCTATGAGGACGCAAAAGCATAACAATGATCTAGGCCAGGCACAGTGGCTCACGCCTGTAATCCCAGCATTTTGGGAGGCTGAGGCAGGCAGATCACCTGAGGGCAGGAGTTCGAGACCAGCCTGGCCAACATGGAGAAACCCAGTCTCTACTAAAAATACAAAAATAAGCCGGAAGTGGTGGTGCGTGCCTGTAATCCCAGCTACTTGGGAGGCTGAGGCAGGAGAATCACTTGAAACCTGGGAGGTGGAGGTTGCGGTGAGCCGAGACTGTGCCACTGCACTCCAGCCTGGGCAATAAAAGAGAAACTCTGCAACTGCCCCCCCGCATCCCCGAAAAAAAGAATGATCTAATGGACTCCAGGGACTTGGGGGAAGGGTTGGGGTGAGTGATAAAAGACCGCACATTGGGCCGGGCGCGGTGGCTCACGCCTGTAATCCCAGCACTTTGGGAGGCCGAGGCGGGCGGATCACAAGGTCAGGAGATCGAGACCACGGTGAAACCCCGTCTCTACTAAAAATACAAAAAATTAGCCGGGCGCGGTGGCGGGTGCCTATAGTCCCAGCTACTCAGGAGGCTGAGGCAGGAGAATGGCGTAAACCCAGGAGGCGGAGCTTGCAGTGAGCCAAGATCGCGCCACTGCACTCCAGCCTGGGCGACAGAGCGAGACTCCGTCTCAAAAAAAAACAAAAACAAAAACAAAAACAAAACAAAACAAAAAAAGACCGCACATTGGGTGCGGTGTACACCGCTTGGTGTTACTGCACATAAATCTCAGAAATCACCACTAAAGAACTGATCCCTATAACCAAATACCACCTGTTCCCCAAAAACTATTGAAATAATTTTTTTAATACAAAAAATATGAACATCTGGACATGAATAACCCTGGGTGGAAAATGTACATATAAATGTAAATATGAATGAAGAAATGTGGCAAAATAAATGCATATTCACGCATGCAAGATTTCAGAAATGCCACACCCAATCTTTGTAGGAATGGTTTTTTTTGTTTTGTTTTTTGAGAAGGCATTTCGCTCTTGTTGCCCAGGCTGGAGCGCAATGGCGCAATGTCAGCTCACTGCAACCTCCGCCTCCTGGGTTCAAGCGATTCTCCTGCCTCAGCCTCCTGAGTAGCTGGGATTACAGGCGCCTGACACCACCCCTAGCTAACTTTTGTATTTTTTAGGTACAGACGGGGTTTCACCATTGTTGCCAGGCTGGTCTTGAACTCTTGACCTCAGGTGATCCACCTCCCTCAGCCTCCCAAAGTGCTGGGATTACAGGCGTGAGCCATCACACCCGGCCAGGAGCGTTATTTGAATATAAAAGTAGATGGTAATTTTTTTTGTCTTAAAACAGGTATACAGATTATCCAGGTAGGAACAAATTTATTTTAAAAAGAAATGTAGGCTGGGTGCAGTGGCTCATGCCCGTATTCCCAGCACTTTGGGAGGTCAAGGCGGTGGATTACCTGAGGTCAGGAATTCAAGACCAGCCTGGCCAACATGGTGAAACCCCATCTCTACTAAAATTACAAAAATTAGCCGGGCGTGGTGGTGCGTGCTTGTAATCCCAGCTACTCGGGAGGCTGAGGCAGGAGAACTGCTTGAATCTGGGAGACGGAGGTTGCAGTGAGTGGAGACTGCGTCACTGGATTCCAGCCTGGGCAACAGTGTGAGACTCTCAAAAAAATAAAAAGAGGGTCGGGCACGGTGGCTCATTCCTGTAATCCCAGCACTTTGAGAGGCCAAGGCAAGCAGACCATGAGGTCAGGAGTTCGAGACTAGCCTGACCAACATGGTGAAACTCTGTCTCGACTAAAAATATAAAACTTAGCCAGGCATGGTGGCGCGTGCTACTCAGGAGGCTGAGGCAGGATAATTGCTTGAACCCGGGAGGCAGAGGTTGCAGTAAGCTGAGGTCGTGCCATTGCACTCCAGCCTGGGTGACAGAGCGAGACTCCATCTCAAAAATAAAAAAAAAAAGGAAAGAAAAAAAAACAAATGTAGATGTGTTAATTATCTGAATTGTGCTAACTTTTTCACAATCAAGTGGTGTACCTTAAAAATATACCATTTTAAGGAGCCGGGAGCGATGGCTCAAGCCTGTAATCCCAACACTTTGGGAGGCTGGGGCAGGCGGATCACAAGGTCTGGAGATCAAGACCATCCTGGCTAACATGGTGAAACGCCATCTGTACTAAAAATACAAAAAAAAATTAGCCGGGCGTGGTGGCGGGCGCCTGTAGTCCCAGCTAATCGGGAGAGTGAGGCAGGAGAATGGCGTAAACTCGGGAGGCGGTGCTTGCAGTGAGCCGAGATTGCACCACTGCACTCCAGCCTGGGCGACAGAGCAAGACTCTGTCTCAAAAAAAAAAAAAAAAAAAAAAGGCCGGGCGCGGTGGCTCAAGCCTGTAATCCCAGCACTTTGGGAGGCCGAGACGGGCGGATCACGAGGTCAAGAGATCGAGACCATCCTGGCTAACACGGTGAAACCCCGTCTCTACTAAAAAATACAAAAAACTAGCCGGGCGCGGTGGCGGGCGCCTGTAGTCCCAGCTACTCGGGAGGCTGAGGCCGGAGAATGGCGTGAACCCGGGAGGCGGAGCTTGCAGTGAGCTGAGATCCAGCCACTGCACTCCAGCCTGGGCGACAGAGCGAGACTCCGTCTCAAAAAAAAAAAAAAAAAAAAAAAAAAAAAATTAAATAGTCAACTATACCTAAGTAAAGCTAGAAAAAAACAAAAAACAAACGAGATGAGGTGCTGGCTGAGTGCAGTATCTGAGGCCTGTAATCCCATCACTTTGAGAGGCCAAGGCAGGAGGATGGCTTGAGCCCAGGAGTTCAAGACCAGCCTGGGCAACACAGTGAGACCCTGTCTCCACCAAAAATTCAAAAAATGACCTGGGTGGGGTGGCATGCACCTGTAGAGGCAAGAGGACCGCTTAAACCCGGGAGGTCAAGGCTGCAGTGAGCTATGATTGCACCACTGCACACCAGCCTCAAGAGAGGCGGGGTCTGGCTCTGTCTGTAGCCTGGAACTCCCGGGCTCAAGTGATGCTCTTGCCTTGGCCTCCTGAATAGCTGGGCCCTCATACCTGGCGAGAAGCTTCTGCTTTATCAACCATAAGGAAGTGCACCGCCCAATGCCCCTCAGGCTTTGGCCGACTTGGAGGAGCCCGGCTGAGACCACCGGGGACACGGGGCGTTGGCCCTGGTGCCCTGGCCCGGCCGGAGGCGTGGGTTCTGACTCTGCCTTAGAAAATATTTTTGTGGTAGATGCTGCTGCTTAAGTACCCACGGGTGAAACAACGTGCTGTCTCAGGAGTGCTTAAAAGTCCCAGAAAAAACGCAGCTTTGTGTGCGAGCTGCTGGGAGGCCCTGAGCATCTGTGGAAGCAGGGAGGAGGAGAGGCTTCTTCTGCAAATGCATCTTTCACACCCAAGGGGACTCCAGAGTGGCTGGGCTACCGAGCAGCTGAAGCAGCAAACTCCCAGCACCAAGGGCGGCGGAGGACCAGGCAGGTGCGTGGCCACCTCGAGAGCAGAGGCTTGGGGCGGCCTCCCAGCCAGCTTTCCTTCTCAGCGCCAGCAGGGGTGGCGCTCGGGGACACTCCCAGCCAGCTTTCCTTCGCAGCGCCAGCACGGGTGGCGCTCGGGGACACTCCCAGCCAGCTTTCCTTCGCAGCACCAGCACAGGTGGCGCTCGGGGACACTCCCAGCCAGCTTTCCTTCGCAGCACCAGCACAGGTGGCGCTCGGGGACACTCCCAGCCAGCTTTCCTTCGCAGCACCAGCACGGGTGGTGCTCGGGGACACTCCCAGCCAGCTTTCCTTCGCAGCACCAGCACGGGTGGCGCTCGGGGACACCAGACCTGGTGCCCTCCTGTCCCCACCCGAGACCCCAGCCTGACAGTGCCAGACCTTCCAGATGGGGAGAGTGCCAGTTCTCACCTGCAATCACGGTGTTCACACATTCGTAGAGGAGGGACATGGCAGACGTGCTAAGGAAAGGAACACAGGGAAGCGGCATGAGGACTGGGGGCCTCATCAGACACGGTGACCCAATGCCAGCGGCTCAGCTGGAGACGGCCTCAGCCCCACAGCCCAGGGAGCGAGCCCCCAGGAAGGAGCCCACGCCCTGCTCTCCAAGGCCTATGGTGCTTGGCTGCTCATCATCTCACCTTCCCAGAAAGGGCTTGTGAGAAATCCCACTGCAGCTGCGGGCCCATGACAGCATCCGGGCAGGGACAGACCATGCACCCCCGGCGGCCCATGAGCCCATGAACCCGTGAGATGGCAATACCACCTTCCTACTGCATCCTTACTAGGGTTTTTGTTTGTTTTGTTTTTGAGATGGAGTCTCGCTCTGTCGTCCAGGCTGGAGTGCAGTGGAACGATCTTGGCTCACTGCAAGCTCTGCCTCCTGGGTTCACGCCATTCTCCCGCCTTAGCCTCCCGAGTAGATGGGACTACAGGCACCCACCACCACGCCCAGCTAACTTTGTTTTAGTATTTTTAGTGGAGACAGGGTTTCACTGTGTTAGCCAGGATGGTCTCGATCTCCTGACCTCATGATCCACCCGCCTCGGCCTCCCAAAGTGCTGGGATTACAGGCATGAGTCGCTGTGCCCAGCCTTTTTTTCTTTTTTTTTTGAAATGGAGTCTCACTCTGTTGCCCAGGTTGGAGTGCACTGCTGTGATCTCGGCTCACTGCAACCTCCGTCTCTCGGGTTCAAGCGATTCTCCTGCCTCAGCCTCCCGTGCAGCTGGATTACAGGCATGTACCAGCACACCTGGCTAATTTTTGTATCTTTTAGGTAGAGACGGGGTTTCACCATGTTGCCTAGACTGGTCTTGAACTCCCGACCTCAAGTGATCTACTCGCCTCGGCCTCCCAAAGTGCTGGGATTACAGGCGTGAGCCACAGCTCCCAGCCCTTTTCTCTGTTTCGACGTGTTCACACACAGATACTCGCCACAGAGTTGCAGCTGCGTACAGCTTTACAGTTGCCTGTGGGGCAGGGCCGCGGCCCAGGAGACGTCCGTGCCACGTAGCCTAGCAATGTGGTGAGCTTCACCAGCAAGGTGCGTGTGAGCGCACGCTACGCCGTTCACACGGTGAATCATCCTAATGACATCCTTCTGTGAACGTGTCCTTGTTGCTAAGTAACACATGACCGCATCTGAAAGTCACGGCGATGACGACTCTGCCTGTGGCCCACTCCACCCTCCCCTTCCCTGCAGTGGGGGCTGGGGGTGGTCCTGGCTCCTCCTCAGCACTTGGCCTGAGGAATTAAAGTGTCCTCTTCTAGCAACCAAAGGCAGCCTGGCCTGAAAAGGCTCCTGACATACCGTCCCATTTCACAACCTTTCAGTGCTGAGACCCGTGAGGAAAACCCGAACGCCGCAAATGTCTCTACAGCATGGAGAAGAGTCCAGTGGCCAGGAACGCCACCACAGGCTTCCACTCTAGGACAGAGTCTGCTGAACATAACAGCCTTCCATCTTTCAGCTGCTTCACGCCCAACTCCTGCTGTACCCCGCTGGGGCCGGGCTGCCAGCTGCTCCAGCACTGGACCCCATGGAGCCAGCCCACCCCACCGCTCCCGCAATGGACCCCGTGGAGCTGGCCCACCCCTGCCACTCCGACACTGGACCCTGTGGAGCCCGCCCGCCCCGCCGCTCCGACACTGGACCCTGTGGAGCCCGCCCGCCCTGCCGCGCATGGTCTCCACTCACCTGTGGATGAGGTTGGTGAGGGGCTCGATGAGCTTCTTGCCCAGCCGAGGCTCCAAAGGAGTCAGAGCACCAAACTGCGGGGACAGCAGGGCCTCAGTCTCCCGCAGGGAATGCACCATGCAGGGTGAGGAGGCCGCATCCCTGGGCAGTACTTGCCAGCTTGATGATCTTGATGAGGACCCAGTTGTTGGTGGAGGACGTCATCAGCTTGAAGAAGAGCGGGGCCAGGGACAGGTAGTTCTTAGGGTTCCGTCTGGCCAGCTCGCAGATGACGTTGACGGCAGCAGACTGAACCCCTGGGGAACAAGTGGTCCTCATGAGCATGCCTGCCCTTCTGCTTAGAAAACCATCCTCCTGTCTTCCTGGTCTGCGAGGAAGTTCTGGGGCCTGCGGCAGCTCTCACTCAACATGGCCCTGGCTCTGCCACCTCCTCCTGGTGACAGGGATAGCAGCTACAGGCCTGTTCCTCCAGGGAACAGGCCACAGCAGCCAGCTCCCGGCGCTGAGAAAGCATTGCTCAGCACTGTTGCCAGGCACAAGTGCGCCCGAGCATCACCATGCTCAGGACAGCCTGACAGTGGCCTTCTGAGTGGGGGTTTCGGCAAGAAGGGCTCCAGAAACAGCTGCCCAGCCATCGGGGCTCAGGGAGCCTTCCTGCTGCGCCTGTGGCCAGCACTCCAGGGAGAAGCTCGCCCATCGGGTCCCATGCTTAGAGCTGGGGTCTCCCCTCCTACACGCAGGGCCTCGGGATTCCTGTGGGCTGGCTTTGGAGTCCACCAAACCACGCCTGCCACACGCCAGAGGCTTCCCACACGCAGCCCAGGGAAACTCAGTGAAACTGAATTTGAAGCCATGTCCCACAGTCACCACGTCACAAATACACAACAGTCACGTGAGGTGGAGGCAGCTCCTGTGAGGGACATATGGTCTAGATCATCCCCTGCCCTGCGGAAGGCGCCCCGTGGCAGCGCTGGTCCTACGACGGGCCGGCGGGGTGGGGCGTACACCTCTGCTCAGGGATACACCAGGCTCACCAGCTGCCACATGAGATCTTACTGCCCCCACCTCCAGCACCTCCCTCCCGGCTGCCCCAGCGAGGGGAGGCCCAGCCACCTCCAGCCGGCATGCTCCTGGACGGAGCCCTCCACTGCTCCCCACAGCACCCCCCAAAACACACCACCACATCTTCCCAGGGTACCGGCTGAACCCCCACCCCCAAGCCTGAAGTTTAACTGAAATCCACAAACCAGGGTCGGGGTCCTCCAGCTTCTCCTTCAGCCGGGGAAAGGCGGGGCGCAGCGACTCAGGGTACTTCAGGAACACCTTGTACATGATCAGCACGGCCTTCTTCCTGATGTAGGGCTTGGTGTGCGACATCTGCGGGGCAGCGGGTTTCAGCCTACACAGGTTTTCTGCGCCTCATCCCTGCTCACGCCTCTCCCCGTCACCCTCCTCCACAGGGAGAAGACGTCCTCCAGCCCGAGGCTGCGGCTGCACACCAGCCCCAGAGGCCAGAGAGCAGCATCTTAGATGGCACGGACGCCGGCCTCCCTGTGCCCCGACTCAGGCCTGCCCTCCAGACTGAGCCCTTCTCCTGAGTGGCCTCCTGCCCCAGGGTCCTGGGTCCCACAGTGGGAGGAGGAAGGCTGGACAGGAAAGTCATGCTGGGAACACAGCCTACAGCCCAGCTCCCCACGGCTGTGCCCTGCAGCTGCTCAAGTTCCCCGGCAGGAGCCCTCCCATCTATCAGGCCCAGGGAGCTGCCCTGAACTGCCTGGGCCTGACAGAGCCACCCCATGATGGGGCGCTGACATCCGCCCGCTCACGGGCTCCCCACTGCTTTACTGTAGAGGAGCCGGCACTCTGTGAAGGCCAGAGTCAGTGTTTTCAGCTTCGTGGGCCAGACGGCCTCTGTCGTGACCACGCGGCTGTGCCCTTCATAGCCAAGGCCACTGGAGACGACATGACACATGGAAAGAAGGCGCAGCCGGCTGGATTTGGCCCTGGGCCGCAGCCCGCTGATCCCTGATCTAGAAGCTCAGCAGGCTGTG
This sequence comes from Macaca mulatta, assembly GCF_049350105.2. Classification (NCBI taxonomy): domain Eukaryota; kingdom Metazoa; phylum Chordata; class Mammalia; order Primates; family Cercopithecidae; genus Macaca; species Macaca mulatta. Next base: position 2,868,505 of record NC_133424.1, read on the forward strand.
CTGACAATCTCCAAGACCATCAGCCACAATGTAGACACTGCCGGGCAGAGAGGCAGCCACGCGGGGACAGCACCCATCAGCCACGATCTAGACACCTCCGGGCCGACAGGCAGCCACGCGGGGACAGCACCCATCAGCCACGACCTAGACACCTCCGGGCCGACAGGCAGCCACGCGGGGACAGCACCCATCAGCCACGATCTAGACACCTCCGGGCCGACAGGCAGCCACGCGGGGACAGCACCCATCAGCCACGATCTAGACACCTCCGGGCCGACAGGCAGCCACGCGGGGACAGCACCCGTCAGCCACGATCTAGACACCTCCGGGCCGACAGGCAGCCACGTGGGGACAGCACCCATCAGCCACGATCTAGACTACACTGCTGGGCAGAGAGGCAGCCACGCGGGGACAGCGCCCATCAGCCACGATCTAGACACCTCCGGGAGGACAGGCAGCCACGCAGGGACAGCACCCATCTGCCACGATCTAGACACCTCCGGGAGGACAGGCAGCCATGAAGGGACAGCGCCCATCAGCCACGATCTAGACACCTCCGGGAGGACAGGCAGCCATGAAGGGACAGCGCTTCCCAGGGAGGAAACCACGCCCTTCCACACTGTTAATCTGGCTGCTGTTTTTTAAATGAAAAGGAACAAAGGTCTCCCTCATGAGCTGGAGATTAAGTCAGGCACAAAACAGATGTTTCTGGGGCCAAAATTTCCAAGGGCTTCTCAGATTTTAGACTGTCACAGCCGGGGATGTAGCCTTTGACAAGCGGAGTGGCAGGGAGGAGTCCAGCTGCGGTCCGTGATGGAGGAAAGAGGACCACACAGAAGCCCACTGGCAGCTCAGACAGGAGCCACTGTCAGACCTTGGGGCAAACATCCCCCACCGGGCCTGGCCCATCAGGGAGACCCTGCTCCTCCTCTTGGCAGGATGATTTCAAACATAAACTCAAGACACGCAGGAATCAAAGCAGCCCAAGAGCTGCCCCACCAGCTGACAGTGATTTGGTTCCCATCTCAGGTAGGCCACACACCAGGGACCCCGGCCAGTTTCCGTACGGCCAAGCTTCCCTGGCATGCCACTTTGACCACGTTTTTCCCCGAGCAGACGTGCAGGGTGGTGGGCAAGCTTACAAACTCACCAGTGTCATGATGTCATTTGCCAGGTCTCTGGCAAGGTCTGGGGTGACGAAGCAGGACAGACCCGTCAGTGCAACGCCTGTGTCGTACTGGCTAGGGCTGCTCAGGTCCTGGAAAGCGACAGAGAAAGGGCCATGGCCAGGATGCCCTGGGTGGCACGTCCGACGCCTGGGTCGCCAGGAGCAGCAGGAGCAAAATCCTCCCAGGACGCCCCAGGACTCGGCATATCCCCTTGGGGGACTCGGCATATCCCCTTGGGGTGCAGCTGTGCCTTATCACCCCTGCTGCAGAGGGGTCTGGAGCTGAACTCAGACAAGGAGGAACAATTTAGAGCCCATGGAAGACACTGTCACCAAGAAAGGAGCCGGGATGGGCACGGCTGGGGACACTGAGGTGTGAGGCACAGCCTGGAGGGCTGTGTGTGTGGCAATCAGCTGAGTTCCTTGGCTCCTCCTGGGTGGGCATGCCGGGCAACAGTGAGGTCTGAGGCACAGGCTGAAACACTCTGTGGGCGGGAATCAACTAAGTTTCTTGGCTCCTCCTGGATGGGCAGGGCTGGGGACAGGGAGGTCTAAGCCACAAACTGAAGCACTCTGTGTGGGAATCAATCGAGTTTCCTGGCACCTCCTGGGACAGAGGCACTTGTCACAAGTCACTGCAAGTGTGGGGAAGGGCCACCACGGGTGCAAGAGCAGAGCCAGGCCTAAAACCAGGGCTGCCCCCACCCATCACTGGCAGCTCCCAGTCCACAGAGACGGTGCTGCTGGGCCTGGCACGGAACAGGCGGAAGACGCGCCCCGCAGGATGGGGTCCTCGGACAGCCTGCTTCCATTTGGGGTCCTTTTCCCCAACAACTGAGGGGAAAGGCCCAGGAACAGCTCCCGTGGGCCCCTCTCCAACTTCAGCTGGCAGCTGCCCCCGCGCTCCCCTGGACTCTGCCCCAGCTCTTCACTCCCGCAGTTCTCACTAAAACACGGCATCCCCCCGGCTCCTATCTCAGCACTCGGGGAAACAAACCTTCTCTTGATATCACAAACCTGCTCTCGGGGAGAGATTTTCTTGAGGAAACTCCCAAGACTCCACCTACATATGCACCTATCAAGATCCGTTTTCAGGGTTACCATTCTGTGGTCAAAATATGACAAGGCCAGCTTTTTTTTCTTCAGACGCGTCTCACTCTGTCCCCCAGGCTGGAGTGCAGTGGTGTGATCTCAGTTCACTGTAACCTCTGCCTCCCAAGTTCAAACAATTCTCTGCCTCAGCCTCCCAAGCAGCTGGGATTACAGGCCACATCACCACGCCCGGCTAATTTTTGTATTTTTAGTAGAGATGGGGCCAACTGGTTCCTTTGAAATGACACAGTGGCCGTGCACCGTGGTTCACGCTTGTAATCCCAGCACTTTGGGAGTCCGAGGTGGGCAGATCACGAGGTCAGGAGATCAAGACCATCCTGGCCAACATGGTGAAACCCCGTCTCTACTAAAATACAAAAAATTAGCCAGACATGGTGGTGCACACCTGTAGTCCCAGCTACTTGGGAGGCTGATGCAGGAGAATTGCTTGTACCAGGGAGGCAGAGGTTGCAGTGAGCCGACATTGTGCCACTGCACTCCAGCCTGGCAACAGAGCAAGACTCCGTCTCAAAAAATAAATAAATAAACAAAATAAAATAAAGTAACACAGTGAGTTGGAAGCGGTGGCACACACCTCTAATCCTACCACTTTGGAAGGCCGAAGCAGGAGGATCACTTGAGCCCAGGGGTTCAAGATCAGCCTAGGAAACATAGTGAAACCCTCCCTGCCTCTACAAAAAATACAAAAAAATCATCTGGGCATCGTGGTGCATGCCTGTAGTCCCAGCTACTCAGGAGGCTAAGGTGGGGAGATCGCTTGAGCCTAGGAGGTCGAGGCTGCAGTGAGCTGCAATCGCGCCACTGCTCTCCAGTCTGGGTGACAGAGCAAAACCCTGTCTCAAAAAAAAAAAAAAAAAAAAAAAGGTAAGAAAATAATGTTTTGTTTTGTTTTTTTGAGACGGAGTCTCACTCTGTCACCCAGGCTGGAGTGCAATGGGGCGATCTCGGCTCACCACAACCTTCACCTCCCGGGTTCAAGCGATTCTCCTGCCTCAGCCTCCTGAGTAGCTGGGATTACAGGCATGCACCACCATGCCCGGCTAATTTTGTATTTTTAGTAGAGACTGGGTTTCACCACGTTGGTCAGGCTGGTCTCAAACTCCCAACCTCAGATGATCCACCTGCCTTGGCCTCCCAAAGTGCTGGGATTACAGGCGTGAGCCACCACACCAGCCCAGAAAATAATTTTTTAAATTACAAAACAAGCCAGGAGGCTGGGCGCGGTGGCTCAAGCCTGTAATCCCAGCACTTTGGGAGGCCGAGACGGGCGGATCACGAGGTCAGGAGATCGAGACCATCCTGGCTAACACGGTGAAACCCCGTCTCTACTAAAAAATACAAAAAAACTAGCCGGGCGAGGTGGCGGGCGCCTGTAGTCCCAGCTACTCAGGAGGCTGAGGCAGGAGAATGGCGTAAACCCGGGAGGCGGAGCTTGCAGTGAGCTGAGATCCGGTCACTGCACTCCAGCCCGGGCGACAGAGCAAAACTCTGTCTCAAAGAAAACAAAACAAAACAAAACAAAAAAAAACAAGCCAGGCACAGTCGCTCACATCTGTAATCCCAGCACTTTGGGAGGCCACGGCGGGTGGATCACGAGGTCAGGAGATCGAGACATCCTGGCTAGCACGGTGAAACTCCGTCTCTACTAAAAATACAAAATATTAGCCAGGCATGGTGGTGGGTGCCTGTAGTCCCAGCTACTCAGGAGGCTGAGGCAGGAGAATGGCGTGAACCTGGGAGGCGGAGCTTGCAGTGAGCCGAGATTGTGCCACTGCACTCCAGCCTGGGCGACAGAGCAAGACTCCATCTCAAACAAACAAACAAAAGAAATGAGGGCCGGGTGCAGTGGCTCACACCTGTAATCCCAGCACTTTGGGAGGCCGAGGTGGGTGGATCACTTGAGGTCGGGAGTTCGAGAGCAGCCTGGCCAACATGGTGAAACCCCATCTCTACTAAAAACACAAAAAAATTAGCCAGGTGTGGTGGTGCACCCCTGTAATCCCAGCTACTTGGGAGGCTAAGGCAGGAGAATCGCTTGAACCCGGGAAGTGGAGGTTGTGGTGAGCTGAGATCGCCCCACTGCACTCCACCCTGGGTGACAAAGACTCCATCTCAAAAACAAAACAAAAAACAAACAAACAAAAAACAAGGGCAGCTGTAATTCCAGCTACTCGGGAGGCTGAGGCAGTAGAATTGCTTGAACCCAGGAGTCGGAAGTTGCGGTGAGCCGACATCACGCCACTACTCTCCAGCCTGGGCAACAGAGCAAGACTCAGTCTCAAAACAAAACAAATAAACAAAAATGACACAGTGGACTGCAAACATCGGGAGCGTGTGATCCTACACAGAGGAAGCAGGTGCTAACTTCCTGAGCCGGAGCCCCACAGGCACCACCTGCATCCGAGGCCAGCCAGTGGCAGGCACCGGGTCAGAGCCACTCCCAACACACAGGGCCTAACAGCTCCAAGCACCTGGCAAGGCAGTGGTGGATGTAAGTCCCCAGTGAGGTGCTCACACAGGGATCTGGCCATCCGAGCCCATCAGCAAGAGACACAAACCTGGGCCCGACATGTGGCCCTCCTTGCTGGGCAGCTGCCACCTGGGTATCCAGGGCGGCCGGAGACCTCCATCCTCCTCCCTCCCAGTTACCACCTGCAAAACCGCTCCCATCCTCCTCTCAGTGGGCCAGACTCCCACCCAGGCCCCTCCTGCTAGGCACTCCAGCCACCCTCATGGCCACAACCCGAGACCCCGCGGCATCGAGGGCACATGTCGTCCGCAGCCCAGGCGGGATGCCCAGCTCCATAATCTTGCCCACAACAGTGAGCCCAGTAGAGCCAACAGTCCCGGGACCTGCACCACACCCTGTGCCGGGCACCAGTCACCGCCAGTACCCCCACACCTGTGCCTCGGCAGGCTGGGAGTCCCTGGCCCAGGTCGCCAGGTCACCCTGTGGGGTCAACAACACAGTCACAGGGTCCTGCCCTTGCACATGGACATTGGAGAGCCGGGGCCATGGCCTCTGAGGTGAGGTCTAGGGCCAGAAAGGGGCCAGGTGCCCATGAGAAGGGTGGGCCTGATTCTCCAACACCCCAACCCCTCCATCGAGAGGCAGGAACCAAACGTGTTCAGAGCTCAGGGGCCAAGGAGGACCTCTGCTACCCAATGGCCTCCGTGACCATTTCAAAATGCAACATTTACATGGTGCTGAAAAATGCACCTCGTGGGACTCAAAAGAAACCGCGGGCAGGAAGCACCCCACATGGGGACGAAGGGCGCACAGCTACAGCAGGCACTACCATACGGGGAGAAGGGAAGAAAGGGGGCGACTGCAGAGGCCAGCCTCGAGTGGGCCCTGGAGCCCCATTTGCCGGCCCCTCCATGTGGTGAGCGAGGGAAGGGGGCACCACACCGCTCAGCATCCCTCCACCTCACAAGCCCACCAGGGAGTGCAGACTCAGACCCGCCGGGCCACCTCTCCGTGTATGCTGGGAAGACAGTGGCTGCAGAAGCCCTGCTCGCACTCCAGGGTGCCACAGGTGCCTGCTGCCCACAGGAAGACCAGCGTGGAAACCAGATGCTCTGGCAGCGGACAGGCTGCACTCAGCACAGAGCGGCCTGGGCCGGGGACCTACCTTACGGATCTGATTGGTGGTCAGCATGATGACGTCGGTGCCTTCGTGAAAGCTCTGGGAAGCAGCGAGGTAGCCGATTCGCTGGGAGAGAACAGACGAGCACATCAGAGGCCGGGCACCTGCAGCCTTCAGGAGCGCCCAGCTTTGCTCTGCAGCGTCCGCACCAGGCAACGCAGGTCCAGAAGCAACGCCCCGCAGCCTGGACGCGGGGGCCACCAGCAAGTGGGAACCAACCCGCATTTGAAAACCAACCCAGATTTCTTCAAAATTCCAGAAGGAAATTCCCAGAGTTTGGAATATGTATGAGTTTTTTTTTCTTGGAGACAAAGTCTCACTCTGTTGCCCAAGCTGGAGTGCAATGGCACGATCTCAGCTCACTGCAACTTCCACCTCCCCGGTTCAAGCAGTTCTCCTGTCTGAGCCTCCCAAGTAGCTGGGATTATAGCCGCGCGCCACCACACCCTGTTAATTTTTGTATTTTTAGTAGAGATGGGGTTTCACCATGTTGGCCAGCCTGGTCTCGAACTCCCAACCTCAGGTGATCTACCTGTTTCAGCCTCCCAAAGGGCTGGGATTATAGGCCACTGAATCCACCTTGGGTAACAGAGCAAGACTCCGTCTCAAGAATAATAATAATAAAAATTGGCCGGGCACGGTGCCTCACACCTGTAATCACTCCCCCCACCCCACCAGCCTCGCCGTCCCGGAACCTCACCTTGAAGGTGAACTTGGAAGCACTCATCACTTCTATGATGTTGAAGGCGGCCCAGCTGATGTCGTATCCCAACATCTGTAACTGTTAAGGGACGCACAGGAAATTGCACTCACAAGCCAAAGTGGAGACAAAGGGTTTGAGCCATAGCATGAAGCGCTCCCTCCCAGCACACGGAGCAGACTCACTCATGGTCGACAAACACCCAACACACACCCCTGAGGCCTTTCATTTCTTCTTTTGACAAACGACTCTGACATTTAAAAGCTACAGGGACAGGTTAGTGACAGGCACTAAAAAGAGGCTCAATGTCTGCAATTGGCTAACTGGCACTTATGGGTACTAACTACCACCCCTTGGCGAATCAGCTCCTTGAAATAGTTACAAGACGAGCAGCGGCAGGGCGGCCCCGGACGAGCCCTCCGTCTCGCTACCTCCCACGGGAAAACAGGCCAGAGGGAGGCGCACCCGTCCCCCGCTCACGCATTGACCTGGAACTGCAGCCAGGAAGGGAGCCAGCCCAGGAAGGTCCAGGGCCCCAGCTCTCCCCACTAGGCGTCCTGGTGCGGCCTGTGGTGGGAGCCGAGACTGCAGGCGAGGGGCGTCCTTAGTGAACACCACCCAGAAGAGGACCCCATGGGGCTCCCTCGGGGCTACCACCAGGGCCTGTGGGTTGCCACCCTCTGGCCTGTTTGCCAGTCATGTGACAATCACGGCTCTCCACTCCAGGACTCCGGGTTGGCCCTGAGGGGCTCACCGACAGCGGGTGGTACCAATGACTGACAGGCGGACAGACAGGCTGAGGAACAGGGGGACACGCGCTGAGTGGAGAAGCAGCCCGACAGTGCTGGGCACGGGCCACCGGGAGACACTTACATACGTCAGCTTGCAGACCGCGTTCGCCTTCACGGCGATGTTGTCCTGCTTCAGCTCCTGCTTGATCTCATCGATGCACTGAGAGATGTATTTTGCCTATAATGGGGGATAAACACAGAAATTACAAACATCTAGCTAAGATGGTTGGAATACTGATTCCAGGCCAGGAGCGGTGGCTCACACCTGTCATCCCAGCACTTTGGGAGTCCAAGGTGGGTAGATCACGAGGTCAGGAGTTCGAATCATCCTGGCCAACTTGGTGAAACCCCGTCTCTACTAAAAATACAAAAATTAGCTAGGCGTGGTGGCAGGCACCTATAATCCCAGCTACTCAGGAGGCTGAGACAGGAGAATCATTTAAATCCAGGAGGCAGAGGTTGTGATGACACCACTGCATTCTAGCCTAGGTGAGAGAGCCAGATTGTGTCAAAAAAAAAAAAAAAAAAAAAAGAAAGAAAGAAAGAAGCCAGACAGACACAAGAGAGCACACCATATGATCCATTTCTATGAAATGCCCAGATGAGGCCAATCCAGAGACAGAAACCGGATTTGTGGGTGCCAGAGGCTGGGGGAGGAAACGGGGAGGATTCGCTTTCTTTCTAGGCTGAGAATGTTTTGGAACTTGGCCGTGGTGGTGGCACATAGCATTCTGCTACACACGCCCCGCTGTTTGCCTACTCCTTGGTGGACGAACGTGCGGGGTCTTCCCACCTTCAGCCAGTGTGACCCTCGCTGCTGTGAACACCGTGCTCAGGTTTTGGGGGGATGTGTCTGGATCCCCCGGGCCTGCTCACTAACTGTGTGTGTCTCCAGAACACCATTAAGGATAGTTCTGACCCAAGCAAACTCAGGTACAAGGTCCAAATGGCAGATGAGGTTCCCAAGAGACAGGCAGGCGTGAGCCGCTCAACATGGATGGCACCAGAGACAAGCCAGGTCGATGCCATGCTGGCCCCGGAGACAACCCACCCCACCTGGGAGGAGAGAGAGGAGGGAACAGCAGAGGCTTGGAGCGCCTCCCTCAGTAGACGATGAGGCCCCCACGACAAGCCCTCCTAATGCACAGGAGCCCCTCGCCATCATCCGACAACAGACCAGGAGTGATGGCTCCCTGAGCCCCATCCTGCCAGCCCCTACGTCGGGATGCAATGTTCCTCCTGCTGTGCCCACCAGAGGCAAGGATGGCAAGCCCACCCTATCGCACTTCTGTCCCCAGCCCCACTGTAGCTGGCCTCAAAGCAGCCCCAGGAATACCCACCACTCATGTGTCACCCAGGACCACACCCCAAGCTCGGCTGCCAGCTACACCGAGTGGGGAAGGAGCCACAGCTGTGGGGGAGTGGGGGGCTGGGGGGAGCACAGACACACAATATTTTCCTGAATGTTTTATGATCCATCTCTGCACAATGGAACAAGTGTCACCCGATCCTCCAGACGCACTTTAAATTACTACACCTCGCCCCAGGACTGTGCTCCCATCCCCACAGCAAGGATAACTCACTCCTCCTGCTCAAAGGGTCAGGACTGTTGATGATTTATAAGGGAAAGAACAAAAAGACCATCACAGGCGTGGAGAGGTCAGACCCTCACAAGGGCAAGGGGGATGGGATGTCAGGCAGCGTGGCTGCCGTGGAAACCAGCCTGGGGTTCCTCCAAGGTTCCATGTGGAGTTACTGCCCCGGCAATTCCACTGCTGGGCGTGCACCCAAGGAGATGGAAAACAGGTGTCCAAACAAAAACAAGCACACGAACGCACATGGTAGCACCATTTATAGTGGCTTGAAACAGGAACAGCCATCACGCTCACGGCTGATGAATAATACACACAACGTGGTGGGTCTGCGCCAGTCAACTTGCTTGATTTTATGCATTTTTTTTGAGACAGGGTCCCACGCTGTCCCCCAGGCTGGAGTGCAGTGGGGAGATCACCGCTCACTGCAGCCTCCACACCCTAGACTTGAGTGATTCCCGTGCCCAGCCTTTCAAAGCACTGGGACCACAGGGGTCGCCACCACGCCCAGCCACTAGTCAGCTTTCTAGGAACTCGGCAGTGGGTCGCAACCCTGGGACTCCTTCCTGGCTTTTTAACTGCTGATAAAGTCCAAGTAGCTCCTCTCAGACCAAGCCTCACACAAACATTTTTTTTTTTTTAGACGGAGTCTTGCTCTGATACAGGCTGGAGTGCAGTGGCGCGATCTCGGCTCACTGCAACCTCCGCCTCCCGGGTTCAAGTGATTCTCGTGCCTTAGCCTCCTGAGTAGCTGGGATTGCAGGGGCACACCAGCACGCCAGCTAATTTTTGTATTTTTAGTAGAGACGGGGTTTCACCATGTTGGCCAGGCTGGTCTTGAACTCTTGACCTCAGATGATCTGCTCACCTCAGCCTCCCAAAGTGCTGGGACAACAGGCATGAGCCACCGCGCCCGGCCTGAAGAAAAAAATTTATTAGTCGGGGTATGGAGACATGATCTAGACCCAGAAGATTATATTATAAACATAGATTTAAATTATTTGAAGGTAGCCGGGTGCGGTGGCTCACGCCTGTAATCCCAGCACTTTGGGAGGCCGAGGCGGGTGGATCACGAGGTCAGGAGATTGAGACCATCCTGGCTAACACGGTGAAACCCTATCTCTACTAAAAATTTTTTTTTTTTTTTTTTTTTGAGACGGAGTCTCGCTCTGTCGCCCAGGCTGGAGTGCAGTGGCGCTATCTCGGCTCACTGCAAGCTCCGCCTCCCGGGTTCACGCCATTCTCCTGCCTCAGCCTCCCGAGTAGCTGGGACTACAGGCGCCCACAACCGCGCCCGGCTAATTTTTTTTTGTATTTTTAGTAGAGACCGGGTTTCACCGTGGTCTCGATCTCCTGACCTCGTGATCCGCCCGCCTCGGCCTCCCAAAGTGCTGGGATTACAGGCGTGAGCCACCGCGCCCGGCCTAAAAATATTTTTAAAAAATTATCCAGGGCCAGGCGCGGTGGCTCAAGCCTGTAATCCCAGCACTTTGGGAGGCCGAGATGGGCGGATCACGAGGTCAGGAGATCGAGACCATGCTGGCTAACACGGTGAAACCCCATCTCTACTAAAAAATACAAAAAAAAAAAATTAGCCGGGCGAGGTGGCGGGCGCCTGTGGTCCCAGCTACTCCGGAGGCTGAGGCGGGAGAATGGCCTGAACCCAGGAGGCGGAGCTTGCAGTGAGCTGAGATCCGGCCACTGCACTCCAGCCTGGGCGACAGAGCAAGACTCTGTCTCAAAAAAATAAATAAATAAAATTAAAAAAAAATAAAAAATTATCCGGGCATGGTGGCATGCGCCTGTAGTCCCAGTTACTTTGGAGGCTGAGGCAAGAGAATGGCGTTATCCCAGGAGGCGGAGCTTGCAGTGAGCCGAGATCATGCCACTGCACTCCAGCCTGGGTGACAGACAAAGCAAGACTCCGTCTCAAAAAAAAAAAAAAATTATTTGAAGGTATAACGTGGCTATACATGACACTTTCTACAAAAACAAAGGGAAATTAGAGGAGCAACATGTGAAATTTCTCAAATACCTCAGCTAGTTCCGCACCAAATTCACACTTCACCACACAGCAAGTGAGATTCTAAAACACTGATGCTGGTTTCAGCACCTATTTAATTCTGGGATGTAATTTGGAACACAGCATGCGTATTTCCTTTATACACTAACTTCTCAGGACTACAGTAACACAGGCCATTTAAACCCTAGATACACAGGAGAACTCCCTGGGGTACCTTTTTTTTTTTAATCAAGTCTTGCTCTGTCACCAGGCTGGAGTGCAGTGGCGTGATCTTAGCTCACTGCAACCTCTGCCTCTCGGTTCAAATGATTCTCCTGCTTCAGCCTCCTGAGTGGCTGGGATTACAGGCGTGCACCACCACGCCCAGCTAATTTTTGCATTTTTAGCAGAGACAGGGTTTCTTTTTTTTCTTTCTTTTTTTTTTTTTTGAGACGGAGTCTGGCTCTGTTGCCCAGGCGGGAGTGCAGTGGCCGGATCTCAGCTCACTGCAAGCTCCGCCTCCCGGGTTTACGCCATTCTCCTGCCTCAGCCTCCCGAGTAGCTGGGAGTACAGGCGCCCACCACCTCGCCCGGCTAATTTTTTTGTATTTTAGTAGAGACAGGGTTTCACCGTGTTAGCCAGGATGGTCTCGATCTCCTCAACTCGTGATCCGCCCATCTCGGCCTCCCAAATTGCTGGGATTACAGGCTTGAGCCACTGCGCCCAGCCCCAGAGACAGGGTTTCACCATGTTGGCCAGGATGGTCTCGATCTCTTAACCTCATGATCTGCCTGTCTCGGCCTCCCAAAGTGCTGGGGTTACCGGCGTAAGCCACCACGCCCGGCCTTTTTTTTTTTTATTCAGACAGGGTCTTCCTCTATTGCACAGGCTAAAGTGCAGAGGCCTAATCACGGCTAACTGCAGCCTCAACTTCCCAGGCTCAAGAGATTCTCCCGCCTCAGCCTCCCGAGCAGCTGGGACTACAGGTGCATGCCCCCATATTAAACTAAGTTTTTTTTTTTTTTTTTTTTTTTTGAGATGGAGTCTGGCTCTGTCACCCAGGCTGGAGTGCAGTGGCCGGATCTCAGCTCACTGCCTCCCGGGTTTACGCCATTCTCCTGCCTCAGCCTCCCGAGTAGCTGGGACTACAGGCACCTGCCAACTCGCCCGGCTAGTTTTTTGTATTTTTTAGTAGAGACGGGGTTTCACCGTGTTAGCCAGGATGGTCTCGATCTCCTGACCTCGTGATCCACCCGTCTCGGCCTCCCAAAGTGCTGGGATTACAGGCTTGAGCCACCGCGTCCGGCCATTAAACTAAGTTTTTAAATTACATATATATATATACACACACATATATATATATATACACACACACACAATTTTTTTTTTTTTGAGATGGAGTTTTGCTCTTGTCACCCATGCTGGAGTGCAGTGGTGTGATCTCAGCTCACTGCAACCTCCGCCTCCCAGGTTCAAGCAATTCTCCTGCCTTAGCCTTCCCAGTAGCTGGGATTACAGGCATGTACTACCACGCCAGGCTAATTTCTATTTTTTTTTTTTTTTTTTTTTGAGACGGAGTCTCGCTGTGTCTCCCAGGCTGGAGTGCAGTGGCGTGATCTCGGCTCACTGCAAGCTCCGCCTCCCGGGTTCACGCCATTCTCCCGCCTCAGCCTCCCAAGTAGCTGAGACTATAGGCGCCCGCCACCACGCCCGGCTAGTTTTTTGTATTTTTAGTAGAGACGGGGTTTCACCATGTTAGCCAGGATAGTCTCGATCTCCTGACCTCGTGATCCACCCGCCTCGGCCTCCCAAAGTGCTGGGATTACAGGCTTGAGCCACCGCGCCCGGCCTAATTTCTATATTTTTAGTAGAGACGGGGTTTTGCCATGTTGGCCAGGCTGGCCTTGAACTCCTGACCTCAAGTGATCCTCCCACCTTGGCCTCCCACAGTGCTGGCATTACAGGTGTGAGCCACCGCACCTGGCTGGCACTTTTTCTAGTTTTAAAGTTCCGATTCTCAGTCCTTCGCCTTCAATGAATGAAGTCAGCATCTTGAGACCACGGAGGCCGCATGGTCACAACCTCAGCAGCTGATTCTCGGGTGCTGTCCAGCTCAAAGACCAACGAGCTGAACCCTCGACACATCCCACGGTGCTTTCCACGTGGCTGCAAGGCTGAGGGAAGCCGGGCCGCTGAGCTGCATGCAGGCTGAGGGCCTCGGAGCTCACCCAGCTCATGAGAGCAAAGCCCGACACCCCTCACCCCACTGGGGGCTCTGAGGGGTTTTTACTTTTTTTATTTGAAATAGTTTCGCTCTTGTTGCCCAGGCTGGAGTACAATGGTGTGATCTTGGCTCACTGCAACCTCCACCTCCCGGGCTCGAGCATGGTTCTCCTGCCTCAGCCTCCCAAGTAGCTGGGATTACAGGCATGTGCCACCACGCCAGGCTAATTTTACATTTTTAGTAGAGACAGGGTTTCTCCATGTTGGCCAGGCTGGTCTCGAACTCCTGACCTCAGGTGATCCGCCTGCTTCGGCCAAGGCCTCCCAAAGTGCGGGGATTACAGGAGTGAGCCACCACGCCCAGCCTCTTTTCTTTTTTTTTTTTCTTTTTTTTGAGACGGAGTGTCGCTCTGTCGCCCAGGCTGGAGTACAGTGGTGCAATCTCGGCTCACGGCAAGCTCCGCCTCCCAGGTTCACGCCATTCTCCTGCCTCAGCCTCCCCAGTAGCTGGGACTACAGGCGCCTGCCACCACACCTGGCTAATTTTTTGTATTTTTAGTAGAGATGGGATTTCACCATGTTAGCCAGTATGGTCTCGATCTCCCGACTTCGTGATCCGTCCACCTCAGCCTCCCAAAGTGCGGGGATTACAGGTGTGAGTGAGCCACTGCACCTGGCCATGCCAAATTTTTGTATTTTTGTGTAGAGATGAGGTTTTTAAGGCCCTGTCTCAAAAAAATCAAAAAATAGGCCGGGCGCGGTGGCTCAAGCCTGTAATCCCAGCACTTTGGGAGGCTAAGGCAGGCGGATCATGAGGTCACGAGATCGAGACCATCCTGGCTAACACGGTGAAACCCCGTCTCTATTAAGAAATACAGGCCCAGGCCGGGCGCGGTGGCTCAAGCCTGTAATCCCAGCACTTTGGGAGGCCGAGACGGGCGGATCACGAGGTCAGGAGATCGAGACCATCCTGGCTAACACGGTGAAACCCCATCTCTACTAAAAAATACAAAAAACTAGCTGGGCGAGGTGGCGGTGCCTGTGGTCCCAGCTACTCCGGAGGCTGAGGCAGGAGAATGGCGTAAACCCGGGAGGCGGAGCTTGCAGTGAGCTGAGATCCGGCCACTGCACTCCAGCCTGGGCGACAGAGCGAGACTCCGTCTCAAAAAAAAAAAAAAAAAAAAAAAAAAAAGAAATACAGGCCGGGCCGGGCGCGGTGGCTCACGCCTGTAATCCCAGCACTTTGGGAGGCCGAGACGGGCGGATCACGAGGTCAGGAGATCGAGACCATCCTGGCTAACACGGTGAAACCCCGTCTCTACTAAAAAATAGAAAAAAACTAGCCGGGCGAGGTGGCGGGCGCCTGTAGTCCCAGCTACTCGGGAGGCTGAGGCAGGAGAATGGCGTGAACCCGGGAGGCGGAGCTTGCAGTGAGCTGAGATCCGGCCACCGCACTCCAGCCTGGGTGACAGAGCGAGACTCCGTCTCAAAAAAAAAAAAAAAAAAAAAAAAGAAATACAGGCCGGGCGCGGTGGCTCAAGCCTGTAATCCCAGCACTTTGGGAGGCCGAGATGGGCGGATCACGAGGTCAGGAGATCGAGACGATCCTGGCTAACACAGTGAAACCCCGCCTCTACTAAGAAACACAAAAAATAGCCGGGCGAGGTGGCAGCGCCTGCAGTCCCAGCTACTCGGGAGGCTGAGGCCGGAGAATGGCGTGAACCCAGGAGGCGGAGCTTGCAGTGAGCTGAGATCCGGCCACTGCACTCCAGCCTGGGCGACAGAGCGAGACTCCGTCTCAAAAAAAAAAAAAAAAAAAAAGAAATACAAAAAACTAGCCGGGCGAGGTGGCGGGCGCCTGTAGTCCCAGCTACTCGGGAGGCTGAGGCAGGAGAATGGCGTAAACCCGGGAGGCGGAGCTTGCAGTGAGCTGAGATCCGGCCACTGCACTCCAGCCTGGGTGACAGAGCGAGACTCCGTCTCAAAAAAAAAAAAAAAAAAAAAATCAAAAAATAAAAAATTAGCTGGGTGTGGTGGCCACATTGTGTAGTCCCAGCTATTTGCAAGGCTGAGATAAGAGAATTGATTAAGGCCAGGCGCGGTGGCTCAAGCCTGTAATCCCAGCACTTTGGGAGGCCGAGGCGGGTGGATCACGAGGTCAGGAGATCGAGACTATCCTGGCTAACATGGTGAAACCCCGTCTCTACTAAAAATACAAAAAACTAGCCGGGCGTGGTGGCGGGCGCCTGTAGTCTCAGCTACTTGGGAGGCTGAGGCGGGAGAATGGCGTGAACCCGGGAGGCGGAGCTGGCAGTGAGCCGAGATCACGCCACTGCACTCCAGCCTGGGAGACACAGCAAGACTCCGTCTCAAAACAAAAAAAAACAAAAAAAAAAAAAAAAAAAAAGAGAACTGATTAAGCCCAGGAAGTCAAGTCTGTAGTGGGCCGTGATCGCAGCCCTGTACTCCAGCCTGGGCAGCAGAGCAAGACTGCCTCAAAAACAATAAGAGAAATACACGAAAGTGCTGCCGTGGCGGGCGCAGGGCTGCACCTGCAATCCCAGCACTGCAGGTGGTCGAGGTGGGTGGATTGCCTGAGGTCAGGAGTTCGAGACCAGTCTGACCAACATAGAGAAACCTCATCTCCACTAAGAACACAAAATCAGCCAGGCGTGGTGGCACATGCCTGTAATCCCAGCTATTTGGGAGGCTGAGGCGGGAGAATCACTGGCACCCGGGAGGCGGAGGTTGTGGTGAGCCGAGATCGTGCCATTGCACTCCAGCCTGGGTGACAAGAGTGAAACTCCATCTCAAAAAAAAAAAAAAGAATTCCAAGTCCCAACAGTAACTGGGTCAGGAAAGGAGACATGCCAGCGAAGTGCTGCATCCTGCCCAGCATAAGTTACCATCCACAATCACCCTCACTTCAAATTCGAACAGAAAAGCCACTGAACCCCAGAACCCCAGAAGCAGCATGAAAGGAGCTTATCATGCAGAGTGCGCTGCTCCTTCTACAGCCCGGGACGCTGTCCTGGTTTACCCTCTCATTGTGGACAGGCTCAATGCCCTCTGTACCCAGGAGCAGAGCAGCCGCAGCCATGCTGAGACAGCATGGAGCCGAGGTCCCCACACCGGGACCTACCTCCACTCCCACGACTGAGGCTGATGCAGCACACTAACACCCAACAGGGCAGAGGCCAGAAACAGCCCCGTCCAGCACCAGATCCCGGCCGGCCCCATCTAGTCCAGCCCCAGCCCGTCTCTGTGCTCAGTCCTGTAACTCATGGCCCCTCACCTCAGCCTGGATGTCTGTGGGGTGGCACGGTCACCAATAAAACCCTCTGAGTCGAGGTGGGGCACGGTGGCTCACACCTGTAATCCCAGCACTTTGGGAGGCCGAACAGACCAATTTAGGTCAGGGGTTCGAGACCAGCCTAGCCAATTTTTAGTGAAACATTGTCTCCACGAAAAATACAAAAATTAGCCTGGTGTGGTGGCGCATGCCTATAATCCTGGCTACTCGGGAGGCTGAGGCAGGAGAATTGCCTGAACCTGGGAGGAAGAGACTGCAGTGAGCCAAGATCGCACCACTGCACTCCAGCCTGGGTGACAGAGGGAGACTATGTCTCCAAAAACAAACAAACAAACGAAACGCTTCTGGCTCAAATCCACAGAGACAGCAGGTCAGTGGTTGCCAGGGCATGAGGTTTCTCTGTTCGGAATTTACTGTGCTGAATCACTGCACGCTTGTAAACATACTGAAATCTACTGAATTTCATGCCTAGAACAGGCGGATTTTATGGCATGCAAATTGTATCTCGATACAACTATTCAAAGAAAGGAACCACCTTGGCTCAGCAGCATCACAGGACAGGACAAAACGCCAGGACAGACGTGAGGCTCCACCTGGACTGCAGTTCCCTGAGGGCTGGAGGCCTGGGCAGAGCAGAGGGTCCTCAGGCCCTGGTCACAGATTAACAGGACCATCAGAGACCACTCAGCACAGAGGGGGCCACATGGCGGATGCCCAGGCCACCCGGGACCCTGCATCCTTCTGCCTGTCTCACTGCCATGTGGACAAGTCGGCCACCAGCCAACCCAAGAACTCCTAGGGCAGTGGTTCCCAGCAGGTGACTCTGTCCCCGCAGGGGACACTGGGCGATGTCTGCGGCATCTGTGCTTGCCACGACTTGCAGAGATCTAGGCATGGAGTGGGTGGAGGCTGGGGACGTGCTCAGTGCCCTGCAATGCCCTAACACCCCCACCCCAAGAACCATCCAGCCTGATGTCCACAGTGCCAGGGCTGGGCCAGAGCACACCCAGGTCTGGTGTCGCCACTCCTGCCCTCTGGTCTTCCTGGCTCTCCAGGGCACAACGCAAGCGAGCATCACCCAGAAGCTGGTTACAAGGCAGAGCTCACCCCCACCCACACGTCCCTCCAGGACCCACATGCCTCGGCCTTGAAGCCACCTCCACACACACACACCAAGCCTTCTGCCCAGAGGCTGCCTTTTGAAAACCCCTGCAGAGTAGTAAAACAGACAGAGGCCCAAGCCCTGGGGAGAAAGCTTCAGGAAGAACGCAAGCAGTTAAACACCTGTGAATGAGTGAACCGCACTCATAATCAGGGGAGCTGACACTATGGCTGCACCCCCCAAACACCCTAGCCCTGCTGGTGGTGCAGGAGGCGAGGCTGTGGCTTCCACGCTTGCTGCTGGGAGCGGCTCTGTGGGGATTGGGCGCTGTCCCAAGGGCTGGGCGCGCTGCATGCCACCACGGCTTGAGACCATTCATAAAACGATCCCACATGGAAACCACCCACGCGTCTGACCAGAGACCACGTAGGGAAGCTGCGTGTAAACAACAGAGCACAGCCACCCACGGCAAGGACCGAGGACAGCTCCCCACCACGCCGGCAGCAAAGCACACACACCTTAGGCAATCACGCCTATGGTTCAGGGACACGAATTTAAGTGATAAAACTAAAAGCAAGTCAAGGAAATTAAACTCACAGAAGTCAGGATCATTACCATAATAATCAGCTGTACAGGCCAGGCGCAGTGGCTCACGCCTGTCATCCCAGCACTTTGGGAGGCCAAGGTGGGTGGATCACTTGAGGTCAGGAGTTCGACACCAGCCTGGCCAATATGGTGAAACTCCGTCTCTGCTAAAAACATAAAAATTAGCCAGGTGTGGTGGCAGGCACCTGTAATCCCAGCTACTTGGGAGGCTGAGGCAGGAGAATCACTTGAACCCAGGAGGCGGAGGTTGCAGTGAGCCAAGATCATGCTGCTGCATTCCAGCCTGGGCGACAGAGCAAGACCCCATCTCAAAAAAAAAAAAAAAAAAAAAAAAAAAGCTGTACAATGTCCTATGCATTGCATATGTTGCCATTAAAGAGGCTCAAAGGAGAAAAAAAAAAAAAAAAAAAGCAACCTAGAATCCACGCCCTCCGGTCTACCACCACCGTGACAGCATGGGGGATAAGGGCACCTGGACAACAGGGAGGCATTCGGGAATTCTGGGAGACTTCTCTTACCGGCAAGTGGGCTCAGGGGCTTTTAATCTGGGGTTGATTCTACCTCCAAGAGATACGTTTGTCTGGGGACACCTGTGGCTAGCATGACCAGAGGAGCTCCTGGCATGGAGTGGGTGGGGGCGGGGACACTGCTCAGCACCCTATGGTGCCCAGAATAGCACTACTCAGAGAATGATCCAGCCCCAACATCCACAGTGCTGAGGGGCAGACGCCGATCTAGGGGAATGACTGATGGTATTAAAAGAAAAGAAGACACACTCAGTTCAAATTGAATATCTTTATATCTTTTTTTTTTTTTGAGTTGGAGTCTGCTCGGGAGGCTGAGGCAGGGAGAACTGCTTGAACCCAGGAGGCGGAAGTTGCAGCAAGCCAAGATTGTGCCACTGTACTCCAGCCTGGGCAACACAGCGAGACTCTGTCTCGGAAAAAAAAAGAAGAAAACAAAACAAAACAAAAAAATAATAAAAAGAAAAAATGGGCTGGGCGCGGTGGCTCATGCCTGTAATCCCAGCACTTTGGGAGGCCGAGGTGGGCAGATCACGAGGTCAGGAGATCAAGACCATCCTGGACAAAATACTGAACAATCATCTCTACTAAAAATACAAAAATCAGCTGGGTGTGGTGGTTCGCACCTGCAGTCCCAGCTACTTAGGAGATTGAGTCACTCAAATCTGGGAGGCGAAGTCTGCAGTGAGCAGAGATGGTGCCACTGCACTCCAGCCTGGTGACAGAGAGAGACTTAGTCTCAGAAAAAGAAAAAAGAAAAAATGAGGCCGGGCGCGGTGGCTCACACCTGTAATCCCAGCACTTTGGGAGGCCGAGGCGGGTGGATCACAAGGTCAGGAGATCGAGACCACGGTGAAACCCCGTCTCTACTAAAAATACAAAAAATTAGCCGGGCCCGGTGGCGGGCGCCTGTAGTCCCAGCTACTCGGGAGGCTGAGGCAGGAGAATGGCGTGAACCCGGGAGGCGGAGCTTGCAGTGAGCCGAGATCGCGCCACTGCACTCCAGCCTGGGCGACAGCGCAAGACTCCGTCTCAAAAAAAAAAAAAAAAGGCCGGGCGCGGTGGCTCAAGCCTGTAATCCCAGCACTTTGGGAGGCCGAGACGGGCGGATCACGAGGTCAGGAGATCGAAACCATCCTGGCTAACACGGTGAAACCCCGTCTCTATTAAGAAATACAAAAAAAAAAACTAGCCGGGCGAGGTGGCGGGCGCCTGTAGTCCCAGCTACTCGGGAGGCTGAGGCCGGAGAATGGCGTGAACCCGGGAGGCGGAGCTTGCAGTGAGCTGAGATCCGGCCACTGCACTCCAGCCTGGGCGACAGAGCGAGACTCCGTCAAAAAAAAAAAAAAAAAAAAAGGCCGGGCGCGGTGGCTCAAGCCTGTAATCCCAGCACTTTGGGAGGCCGAGGCGGGCGGATCACAAGGTCAGGAAATCGAGACCACGGTGAAACCCCGTCTCTACTAAAAATACAAAAAATTAGCCGGGCGCGGTGGCGGGCGCCTGTAGTCCCAGCTACTCAGGAGGCTGAGGCAGGAGAATGGCGGGAACCCGGGAGGCGGAGCTTGCAGTGAGCCGAGATTGCGCCACTGCACTCCAGCCTGGGCAACAGCGTGAGACTCCGTCTCAAAAAAAAAAAAAAAAAAAAAAAAAAAAGAAAAAATGGAGAAAACTTTGCCGAAACTATGAAAAGGGCTTGTGAGAATAAAGTGTTAAAAGTCATTTGGCTGGCTTGGCGCGGTGGCTCAAGCCTGTAATCCCAGCACTTTGGGAGGCCGAGACAGGCGGATCACGAGGTCAGGAGATCGAGACCATCCTCGCTAACATGGTGAAACCCCGTCTCTACTAAAAAAAATACAAAAAACTAGCCGGGCGTGGTGGCGGGCGCCTGTAGTCCCAGCTACTCTGGAGGCAGAGGCAGGAGAATGGCGTGAACCCGGGAGGCGGAGCTTGCAGTGAGCTGAGATCCGGCCACTGCACTCCAGCCTGGGTGACAGAGCGAGACTCCGTCTCAAAAAAAAAAAAAAAAAAAAAAAAAAAAGTCGTTTGGCTTTTGTGCCAATTCTACCGAGCTTTAGAAACTGAGGACACTCTCAAGTGGACCAAGACACGTACGAATGAGACCACTACTTATGCTTTTTAAAAGGACTCATCTGGGCCAGGCACTGTGGCTCAAGCCTGTAATCCCAGTACTTTGGGAGGCCGAGACGGGCGGATCACGAGGTCAGGAGATCGAGACCATCCTGGCTAACACAGTGAAACCCTGTCTCTACTAAAAAGTACAAAAAACTAGCCGGGCGAGGTGGCGGGCGCCTGTAGTCCCAGCTACTTGGGAGGCTGAGGCAGGAGAATGGCGTGAACCCAGGAGGCGGAGCTTGCAGTGAGCTGAGATCCAGCCACCGCACTCCAGCCTGGGCGACAGAGGGAGACTCCGTCTCAAAAAAAAAAAAAAAAAGGACTCATCTGAATGGGTTTTGCATGGGAACCCGATAGGTTCACATGTGCACACAAGTATCACATGCAGAAATCAAAGTTTCAGGACCGGACAGTTACCGTATGTGTCTGTACCCTGGTCTTTTCTAGTTTCTTTTCCTTTTTCTTACCTAGCATAACCCATTAAACTGAATTTACAACCCACAAAGAGGTCACAGCCTGAGGTCTGGAAAACAGTGAACTAGACAACCTCAGCGCTCTGGTGCTTCCAGGAAACCGCGTTTCACTGCAGCATCCTCAGCGTCATTCAGCAAGGAGGCAGGTGACCGTCATCCCCACTTACACAGAAGGAGACAGAGCAGGGGGCTCTCCATGGGCCGCCCCAGGAAGTCAGCCACTCAGCCAAGCACCTGGACTCGGATTTCCCAAACCTCACGCCATTTTCACTCCATCGCGCTGCTTTTCCACGCCGCTTTCAAAGTCACGGCTGAGCCTCGCTTCCATGATGCCACGCTCAAGTTTTAGGGGAAAATCCATTACGAAATGGAAACTGTTTTTGGAAACTATACTGCCGCAGAAAACGCACACCATCTAGAGTCTTCGTTCCGGGCGCGGTGGGTGGGAGGGAAGAGCCCACAACATACGGTATACAGGGTAGCTGCGTTTTCAGAGTGAGTGCGGGTGCTGGGGGGACGGCTAGAACCGTCACTGAACAGTCATTTGCTGCTCTCCAATCAGGAGACTCCAGCAGCTGCAGACAACATCCAGAATCAGACATGAACAGCTGAGTTACGACCCTCTGGGCCACAACAACGGTCTTCTGGCGAGAAAGCCGGGTCCCCAGACACCACACGTCCTGTCTGAAATCACCCACTGGCCAACGGCAGGGCCCATGAGGAAGTCTGGGACTTTCAAGGACGCGCTGCGCCGTTTAAAATTGTTTCCCAGCCGGATGCAGTGGCTCACACCTGTAATCCTAACACTTTGGGAGGCTGAGGCGGGCGGATCACCTGAGGTCAGGAGTTAGAGACCAGCCGGACCAACATGGTGAAACCCCCTCTCTACTAAAGATACAAAAAAAAAAAAAATAGCTGGGCGTGGTGGCGTATGCCTGTAATCCCAGCTACTCAGGAGGCTGGGGCAGGAGAATTGCTTGAACCTGGGAGGCAAAGGTTGCAGTGAGCCAAGATCATGCCTTTGCACTCCGGCCTGGGCAACAAGAGCAAAACTCTGTCTCAAAAAAAAAAAAAAAAAAAAAAATGTTTCCACCACCAATACCCCCTTGAAGGGGCCCACGCTTGTAGGGAAAGCGCTATGAACTCACACCAATTCCAAAGGAAGAAACCCAGGCTCAGGGGCTTCCCAATGAAGGCAGGCACATCCCCCTGAAAACCACGCCCCAGACTAGAGGTGTGGTCCTCCACTGGACAAACCCCCCGGCCCGTCCTCAGGATTCCAGAACAGGCTGCTCAGTGACATGTGCTGACAGGGACAGGGACGGGCACTGGGAGATCCTGCCTGTGCAGAAAAAGGCCTCTCGGGAAGCAAAGCACATTTCCAATCTGGTGAACCACGCTCAGTACAGTAAAAGCAGGCCCATCAGCCACGCTTTCAACTCACAAAGAATCTGAACATTACTCCAGTTAGTTACACATTGTAACCAAAGCAGTTAGGCAGAGCTTCTGAGATGATGAAAACCAAGGAGGCCAAAGGTAAGGGGGGTGGAGAAGAACAAAAATGACCTCATTAAGGTGGGGGCAGGCGAAGCCACACCACTTCCAGAAAAGTGTAAAGGTGTAACAATCCGGCAAGAGCTCAGGTTCCCAGGGAGAGGGGCAATGGGCTGAGGGACACAGAGCCTGCAAGCAAACCCCTTCACTTCCCTGCCCTCCTGGGCACCTCGTCCGGGACACAGCCTCTGGCACTGGGACTGGTGCGGTATCAGAGGCGGATCTCCTTCAGGCCGGCCTTGCTGTCCACGCAGGGAAGCAGACAGGCAGTCCTCAGGTAGGACACTTTCTAAGGCTCCCACTGCCCAAGGGCTGCATGGGTATCCTTCAAGGAAGCAAGACGCTTGCTGGCCACTGTGCCCATTCTTTTTCAATCTAGGTCACAGGTTGGGGGAAGGGAGAAGCGGGAAGGAAACGATCCCCATAGTTGTAATTTTACTTCTGGAAAACCGTTTCCTCGCGCTGGCTTTCAGGTTCCTACTTGAAGTCAGCTTCCCCATTCCAGGTTCCCCCAGGCTGCTACCTCACTCGGGCTTAGGATGCCGCTGTCCTCCCTCCTTCCCAGCAGCAGCCTCGCCTTCCTGGGAACCGGGGCACTGGAGGCAAGGCCCCAAGACCCTGCCCGGTTCCGAGCCAGGCCCCAGGCAGCAACCTGGACACGCATTTACACTACCCAGAAGGAAGGAGTTTCTCCAGGGGCGGCCCAGGACCCCCTGCCCCGGTCTCCCAGGGAGGGTCCGGGGGCGGGGCCCGGGCTCCTGCATTTTTAATCGGTGATTCGGAAACACACTCACGTTGGAGAAACTCTGTCCAAGGACCTCGGAAGTCTCCTGGGAGGGTCACCCGAGCCAAGCGGGAGGTGGGCCCGAATCTCCCTCTGAGCGAGTAAACTGAGGGTCCAGGGGGAGAGCACGCATCGGCGGGGCTCAGAGCATTGCATTTTGAACAGCGCTTCCCCGCGGTGATCCGATGAGGCGAGGACCCTAGACGTGCTGCTCTAAGGCCTTCGCCCCTCGGGGGTAAACTGAGGCTGAGGGACCGAAGACGAGGGCGGCGCCCCAGGCCCAGGCCAGGCAGGGCCGGAGCCGAGAGCGGGACCTCGAACTAAGACAGAGCCCGGGCCGAGCAGGCCCAGTGAGCAGCGCTGGGCCCGGGGCTGGGGCGGTGACCAGGCCGAGCCGCCCCTTGGCGCGCCGGGCTCACCTCGTCCTCCTTGTGGTTACGGATGCCGCGGACCAAGTCCTGCAGATTCTTGTCGAACATGCGGTCGATGCTGCCCTTCACCATCTTGAGGGCCATCGCGGCGGCCCACGGGCTTTTGCCCCGGGAGGCCCGCGGCCGGGCGCCGTGAGGGGGCCTGGGGCCCGCGCCTGCCGCCCGCGGAGCGCTGCGCTGCCGGCCGCTGCGGCGGGGCAGGCTCCCAGGCCAGGGCGGCGGCGGGGTCCAAGGACCGCCGCAGAGGTGGCAACCCGCTCGGCAGGTGCCGCGATCTTGCTCCGGGCCACTTGCAAATGGCGGACAAGATGGCGGCCGGTCAGCTGACCGCGAGCGCCCGGTCCCAGCCGAGCCGGCCTCAGAAGCCCCACCTCCCAGGAAGCCCCGCCCCTTCACCTCCCTGGCGGGGAGACGCTGCATTTCCCTGACGACGACAGGTATCCCAATGGAAATGTGGCACCACCTTCTCCGGCTCGCGGCCCCGCCTTTTCCGGCCAAAAGACCTGCGCTTTCATTGGTCAGTGACCTCCGGAACTCCGCCTTCTTCCTCGTTCTGGGCTCTAGCCACGCCCTTAGAGTCTGGTCCTGACCCTCCCATCAGCTGACGGGTGTGGGCGTGGCTGGATGTGGGCGGGGTGCCCACGTGGAGCTTAGCCGGCAAGTTCTCGGGGAAGACTGGAGCTCCGCCTTTCCTGAATGTGAAAGCTGACGCGTCCTGAGAGCCTCCAAACCCAACGCCTGGGCGGGTGGGGGAACGGGTCCTGTGGTTCCTGCAGCCTCACAACATCCTGTGAAATGGGCAAGACAGAGATTAACATGCCCACAGGAAGAAAATGAGGCCAGAGACAAGACTACGACATTGTCATTCATTCAATAAACATTTGTCGAGGGCCCACTGTGTGCCAGGCATGGTAAGGGGCGCTGGGCATGCAGCAGTAAATGAGATATACTGAGTCCCTGCCCTCCGAGATACATCACTGAGATTGTAAAAAAAAAACTTTAAGCTCGGCCAGGCTCGGTGGCTCATGCCTGTCATCCCAGCACTTTGAGAGGCCAGAGCGGGAAGATCACTTGAGGTCAGGAGTTCGAGACCAGCCAGGCCAAAATGGTGAAACCCCGTCTCTACTAAAAATACAAAAATTAGCTGGCTGTGATGGTGGGCACCTGTAATCTCAGCTACTTGGGAGGCTGAGACAGGAGAATCGCTTCAACGCGGAAGGCGGAGGTTGCGGTTAGCCAAGATGGCGCCACTGCACTCCAGCCTGGCAACAGAGCAAGACTCCGTCTAAAAAAAAAGAGAGAAAGTAACAGCAATAAAAACTGGGGTAAGATGGGCCAGGCGCGGCAGCTCACACCTGTAATCCCAGCACTTTGGGAGGCCAAGGCGGGTGGATAATGAGGTCAAGAGTTTGAGACTAGCCTGGCCAATATAGTGAAACCCCATCTCTACTAAAAATACAAAAATTAGCTGGGCGTGGTGGCATGTGCCTGTAATCCCAGCTACTTGGGAAGCTGAGGCAGAAGTATCTCATGAACCCAGGAGGCGGAGGTTGTAGTGAGCTGAGATAGTGCCACTGCACTGTACCCTGGGCAACAGAGCAAGACTCTGTCTCAAACAAAACAAAACAAAACAAAAAAACTGGGGTAAGATGTTTATAATACTTATATCTGACAAATGACTTATATCCTGGTGGGGCAGGATGGCTGACACCTGTAAAATCCCAAAGTTTAGGAAGAATCTCTTGAGCCCGGGAGATAAAAACCAGCCAGAGCAATATAGTCAGACACTCATCTTAAAAAAAAAAAAAAAAAGGCCAAGGGTGGGGCAGGGAGGATGGGTGCAGTGGTTCACACCAGTAATCCCAGCACTTTGGGAGGCCTAGAGGGACAGATCACATGAGGTCAGGAGTTCGAGACCAGCAAATTAGGCCAGGCACGGTGGCTCACACCTATAATCCCAGCATTTTGGGAGGCCGAGGCGGGCGGATCACAAGGTCAGGAGATCAAGACCATCCTGGCTAACATGGTGAAACCCCGTCTCTACTAAAACTACAAAAAATTAGCCGGGCGTGGTGTTGGACACCTGTAGTCCCAGCTACTCGGGAGGCTGAGGCAGGAGAATGGCGTGAACTCAGGAGGTGGAGCTTGCAGTGAGCCAAGATCCCGCCACTGCACTCCAGCCTGGGCAACAGAGCAAGACTCCGTCTCAAAAAATTAATTAATTAATTAACCGGACGTGGTGGAAGGCGCCTGTAATCCCAGCTACTCAGGAGGCTGAGACAGGAGAATGACTTGAGTCCAGGAGGCAGAGACTGCAGTGAGCTGAGATCGCGTCACTGCACTCCAGACTCAGCAAAAGAGCGAAACACGGTCTCAAAAACAAAGGGGGTGGGGTGGGATGGGGACTGGGCACAGTGGTTCATGCCTATAATCCCAGCACTTTGGGAGGCCGAGGAGGACAGATCCCTTGAGGTCAGGAGTTTGAGACCAGCCTGGCCAACATGGTGAAATTCCACCTCTACTAAAAATACAAAAATTTGTCAGGCATGGTGGTGGGCGCCTGTAATCCCAGCTACTGGGGAGGCTGAAGCAGGAGAATGGCTTGAACATAGGGAGCAGAGGTTGCAGTGAGCTGAGATCACCCCATTACACTCCAGCCTGGGAGACAGAGCAAGATTTCCGTCTCAAAAAAAAAAAGGGAACTGCTGGGCATGGTGGCTCCATATCTTCGGAGGACATATTCATGCATTTCTATCAGGAATAGTAGAGTAATCGGTGGGTAATAGAACATATATGTGCCAGCACTGGAAGCTGGTGCCAAACAGTTTCCAGCCGTCCTTGTGATTTCTTTCCCCCCACCCGAGACGGAGTCTTGCTGTGTCGCCCAGGCTGGAATGCAGTGGCGTGATCTCGGCTCACTGCAACCTCTGCCACTGCAACGACCTGATTTTTTTTTCTTTCTTTCTTTCTTTTTTTTTTTTTTGAGACGGAGTCTCGCTTTGTTGCCCAGGCTGGAATGCAGTGGCGCGATCTCAGCTCACTGCAACCTCTGCCTCTTGGGTTCAAGCAATTCTCCTGCCTCAGCTTCCTGAGTAGCTGGGATTACAGCTGCCTGCCACCACCTCCAGCTAATTTTTGTATTTTTAATAGAGACTGTGTTTTGCCATGTTGGCCAGGCTGGTCTCAAACTCCTGACTTCAGGTGATCCGCCCTCCTCGGCCTCCCAAAGTGCTGGAATTACGGGTGTGAGCCAGTGCACCAGCCTGCTCACTGCAACCTCTGCCTCCCAGGTTCAAGCAATTCTCCTGCCTCAGCCTCCCAAGTAGCTGGGACTACAGAGCCGTCCGCCACCACGCCTGGCTAATTTTTGTGGTTTTTTTTTTTTTTTTTTTTTTTTGTTGAGACGGAGTCTCGCTCTGTCGCCCGGGCTGGAGTGCAGTGGCCGGATCTCAGCTCACTGCAAGCTCCGCCTCCCAGGTTTACGCCATTCTCCTGCCTCAGCCTCCCGTGTAGCTGGGACTACAGGCGCCCGCCACCTCGCCCGGCTAATTTTTTGTATTTTTAGTAGAGACGGGGTTTCACCGTGTTAGCCAGGATGGTCTCGATCTCCTGACCTCGTGATCCGCCCGTCTCGGCCTCCCAAAGTGCTGGGAATACAGGCTTGAGCCACCGCGCCCGGCCAATTTTTGTGTTTTTAGTAGAGATGAGGTTTCACCATGTTGGCCAGGATGGTCTTGATCTCCTGACCTCGTAATCTGCCCCCTTCGGCCTCCCAAAGTGTTGGGATTACAGGCATGAGCCGCCGCGCCCGGCCTAAATATGGGTTCTTCAGTCCTCAGGCGAAGGCCTAGGGAAACAGAATCTCTCTGTCTTTCTGTCCTCTTTTCACTGCCCAAGGCAGGACTGTAATCTGATTGGGAGCCCCAAGACCTCATTCCAGAGAGGGTCATGCCCCATACCTTGGAGGAAGGAAAGCTGCGCAGAGACACAAAGAGGAATCTGGACAGACAGGCCCCGCCGGGCTCCCCAGTCAGTCCATTCATATGAGATCATACTAATGCCTAATTACATTTCTTTTTTTTTTTTTTTTTTTTTCAGACGGAGTCTCGCTCTGTCGCCCAGGCTGGAATACAGTGGCGCAATCTCGGGTCACTGTAAGCTCCGTCTCCCAGGTTCACGCCATTCTCTTGCCTCAGCCTCCCGAGCAGCGGGGACTACAGGTGCCGCCACCTCTCCCGGCTAATTTTGTGCGTGTGTGTTTTTAGTAGAGACGGGGTTTCGCCGTGTTAGCCAGGATGATCTTGATCTTCTGACCTTGTGATCCGCCCGCCTCGGCCTCCCAAAGTGCTAGGATTGCAGGCCTGAGCCACCGCGCCCGGCCTACGTTTCTTTATGATGGTGAATCATGTCTATTTAATGAAGCCGCCATTAAAACCCAAAAGGGGGCCGGGGGCATGGCTAGTGCCTGTAATCCCAGCACTTTGGGAGGCCGAGGTGGGTGGATCACCTGAGGTCGGGAGTTCAAGACCAGCCTGGCCAACGTGGTGAAATCCTGTCTCAACTAAACATGGTGAAATCCTGTCTCAACTAAGAAAGAAAGAAAGAAAGGAAGGCCGGGCGCGGTGGCTCACGCCTGTAATCCCTGCACTTTGGGAGGCCGAGGCGGGCGGATCACGAGGTCAGGAGATCGAGACCATCCTGGCTAACACGGTGAAACCCTGTCTCTACTAAAATACAAAAAATTAGCCGGCGCGGTGGCGGGCGCCTGTAGTCCCAGCTACTCGGGAGGCTGAGGCAGGAGAATGGCGCGAACCTGGGAGGCGGAGCTTGCAGTGAGCCGAGATGGTGCCACTGCACTCCAGCCTGGGCGACAGAGTGAAGACTCCGCCTCGGAAAAAAAAAAAAAAAAAAAAAGAAAGAAAGAAAGAAAGAAAGAAAAAGAAAAAGTTAAAGCTGGTCTATAAGGATTGCCAGGGGCGGTGACTCATGTCTGTAATCTCAGCACTTTGGGAGGCCAAGGTAGGTGGATTTCTTGAGCCTAGGAATTCAATTCAAGACCAGTCTGGGCAACAAGGCAAAACCTTGTTTCTACAAAAAATACAAAAATTAGCTGGGCATGGTAATGCCCCTGTGTTCCCAGCTACTTGGGAGGCTGAGGTGGAAGGATTATTTGAGCCCAGGAGGTTGAGGCTGTCGTTGAGCCATGACCTCGCCACTGTACTCCAGCCTGGGTGACTGAGCAAGCCTCCTTCTCAAAACAAACAAACAAACAAGCAAAAACACAACAGTCAGGCGTGGTGGCTCACTCCTGTAATCCCAGCACTTTAGGAGGCCGAGGCGGGCAGATCATGAGGTCAGGAGTTCAAGACCAGCCTGGTCAACATAGTGAAACGCTGCCGCTACTAAAAATACAAAAAAAAAAAAAAAAAATTAGCCGGGCTCAGTGGCAAGTGCCTGTAGTCCCAGCTACTCTGGACGCTGAGGCAGGAGAATTGCTTGAACCCAGAAGGTGGAAGTTGCAGTGAGCTGAGATCACGTCATTGCACTCCAGCCCGGGTGACAGTGTGAAACTCCAGCTCAAAAAAAAAAAAAAAGAATTAGCCAGGTGTGGCACACACCTGTAATCCCAGCTACTCAGGAGGCTGAGGCAGGCGAACCACTTGAACCCAGGAGGCGGAGGTTGCAGTGAGCTGAAATTGTTCCCCTGCACTCCAGTCTGGGTGACAGAGCGAGACTCTATCTCAAAAAAAAAAAAAAAAAAACAAATTAAGTCCCTATCATACTCCCTGCCCCCTTCTCTACTGGACTTTTCCCCTATTTTCCAACACGCTCTGTTTTCTACCTAGTTATTTTGTTTATTATTATCCTCCTCCCACCTGAACACAAATTCTATGGTATTGGGACTTTGTCCTTTTGTTTTCTGTATGGGTGGGCATTTAAGAAATGTTTAACTTGGCCGGCCGCGGTGGCTCAAGCCTGAAATTCCAGCAGTTTGGGAGGCCGAGACGGGCAGATCACGAGGTCAGGAGATCGAGACCATCCTGGCTAACAGGGTGAAACCCCATCCCTACTAAAAAATACAAAAAAAGTAGCTGGGCGAGGTGGCGGGCGCCTGTAGTCCCAGCTACTCGGGAGGCTAAGGCAGGAGAATGGTGTAAACCTGGGAGGCGGAGCTTGCGGTGAGCTGAGATCCGGCCACTGCACTCCAGCCTGGGTGGCAGAGGGAGACTCCATCTCAAAAAGATAAAAAAAGAAAGAGAAGAAAAAGGAAGAATGGTTTTGATGACAGTGCTGTTCTTCCATCACTGGGAGTTGGTGGGCTGGCTGCAACCTCCAGGGTGGCCAGCAGAGAGCAGTGCTAGCCAGACTCAAAGAGGGGGCAGCTTCTCTCCGAAAAGATCCTGGCCTGGAGCCCTGAGCTCTAGCAGGAGATAGGGACAGTTGTCATCAGTCCCAGCTCCAGCCCGAATCTGTTATCTTGTCCCCAAATTATCCATCCTTTCATCCATCCTTCCACCTCCCCATCCACCCAGCCACATATCGAATCATCCATTCATACATACATACATCTACCCACCCATCATCCATCCATCCACCAACCCATTCATCCATCCATCCATCCATCCATCCATCCATCCATCCATCCATCCATTCACCCATCCACCTATCCACTCACCCACTAACCCATCCATTCACCCAGCAATCAACAACATTTATTGAAAAAAAACCAAACATGGCAACAAGCAAAAACACAACAGTCAGGCGCAGTGGCTCACGCCTGTAATCCCAGCGCTTTGGGAGGCCGAAGTGGGTGGATCATCTGAGGTCAAGAGTTCAAGACCAGCCTGGGCAACATGGTGAAATCCTGTCTGTACTAAAGATACAAAAATTAGCCGGGCGTGGTGGTGTGCGCCTGTAATCCCAGTTACTTGGGAGGCTGAAGCAGGAGAAGCACTTGAGCCTGTGAGGCAGAGGTTGCAGTGAGCCGTGATTGCACCATTGCACTCCAGCCTGGGCAACAGAGCAAGACTCCGTCTCAAAAAAAAAAAAAAAAAATTAGCAAGGCATGGTGGCACGTGCCTGTAATCCCAGCTACTCGGGAAGCTGAGGCAGGAGAATACCTTGAACCCAGGAATTAGAGGTTGCAGTGAGCCAAGATCGTGCCACTGCACTTCAACCTGGCGACAGAGTGAGACTCCATCTCAAAAAAAGATTAAATAGGCCGGGCGTGGTGGCTCAAGCCTGTAATCCCAGCACTTTGGGAGGCCGAGACGGGCGGATCACAAGGTCAGGAGATTGAGACCATCCTGGCTAACACGGTAAAACCCTGTCTCTACTAAAAAAAAAATACAAAACACTAGCTGGGCAAGGTGGTGGGCACCTGTAGTCCCAGCTCCTCAGGAGGCTGAGGCAGGAGAATTGCGTAAACCTGGAAGGCGGAACTTGCAGTGAGCTGAGACCCGGCCACTGCACTCCAGCCTGGGCGACAGAGCGAGACTCCGTCTCAAAAAAAAAAAAAAAAAAAAAAAAAGAGATTCAATAAATAAAACAAAACAAAACAAAACAAAAAAACAAACAGCCACGCATCCATCCATCCACCCACCTATCCATTCACCCATCCACCTATTCACCTATCCACTAATCCATCCATCTACTCATCCACCCATCAACAACCTTTGTTGAAAAAACAAACATCCACCCATCTATCATCTATCCATCCACCCATCTATCACCCATACACCCACCCATCCATCCATCTATCCACCCATCTATCATCCATCCACCCACCCATCCATCCATCTATCCACCCATCTATCATCCATCCACCCACCCATCCATCCATCCATCCACCCATCTATCACCCATCCATCCATCCACCCATCTATCATCCATCCACCCACCCATCCATCCATCCATCCACCCACCCATCTATCATCCATCCACCCATCTATCATCCATCCACCCACCCATCCATCCATCCATCCACCCATCTATCATCCATCCACCCACCCATCCATCCATCTATCCACCCATCTATCATCCATCCACCCACCCATCCACCCATCCATCCACCCAGCTACCCACCGACTCATCCATCCACCCACCTACTACCCCATCCACCCACTCACCCATCCACCCATCAACAACGTTAGTTGAAAAAAACAAACATCCACCCACCCACCCATCCATCCCCATCCACCCATCCACTCACCCGTCCACCAACCCACCCATCCACCCATCCATCCATCCACTCATCCATCCATCCATTCAACAACATACTAAGTATCTACTGTATGCCACTTTGGCCAGGAGCAGGAACGGAGAACAAAGCCGTAGGCAGCAGAAGGATTAGAGAAAAGTGATCCAGCAGACGTCAGGACAAATGGAAGAGCTTGCTCAAGTTTGTCACATGGAGGAGCAGAGAGGAGGCTGGCAGAGCTGGTGGGGATGGAGGAAATTGAGCTTGATGGGTTGATAAGGGGCACATCAGACATCATTTAACAGAAGCATTCATTTAGCAACTGTGTTGTATCCCACGTGTGTTCTTTTTTTTTCTTTTTTTTCTTCCCTCCACAGCTCAGCAGAATTTTTTTTTTTTTTAGAGACAGGGTCTTGCTCTGTTCCCCAGGTTGTAGTGCAATGGCACCATCTGAGCTCACCACAGCCTCAGCTCCTGGGCTCAAGCAGGGGCCCAGCTACTTTTTTTGTATTTCTTTCTTTTTTTTTTTTTTTTTTGAGACGGAGTCTCGCTCTGTCACCCAGGCTGGAGTGCAGTGGCCAGATCTCGGCTCACTGCAAGCTCCGCCTCCCGGGTTCACGCCATTCTCCTGCCTCAGCCTCCCGAGTTGCTGGGACTACAGGTGCCCGCTGCCTTGCTCAGCTATTTTTTTGTAGTTTTTTAGTACAGACGGGGTTTCACCGTGTTAGCCAGGATGGTCTCGATCTCCTGACCTCGTGATCTGCCCGTCTCGGCCTCCCAAAGTGCTGGGATTACAGGCTTAAGCCACCGCGCCCGGCCTGTATTTTTTATAGATAATGGGTCTCATGATGTTGCCCAGGCTGATTTAGAACTCCTGGCCTCAAGTGATCCTCCCACCTTGGCCTCCCAAAGTGCTGGGATTACAAGCGTGAGCAACTGAGCCCGGCTCTTTCTTTTTTTTTTTTTGAGATGGAGATTCGTTCTTGTCACCCAGGCTGGAGTGCAGTGGCGCAATCTCCGCTCACTGCAACGTCCGCCTCCTGGGTTCGAGTGATTCTCTTGCTTCAGCTTTCCTAGGAACCACCACCACACCCAGCTTGAACCGTACTTTCTAATCTCGTTGCTAATCTGTTAGTCCTGCAAAGGCAGTCTAGTCCCCAGGCAA
The DNA here is from genome assembly GCF_049350105.2 of Macaca mulatta. Taxonomy (NCBI): domain Eukaryota; kingdom Metazoa; phylum Chordata; class Mammalia; order Primates; family Cercopithecidae; genus Macaca; species Macaca mulatta. Next base: position 2,902,030 of record NC_133424.1, read on the forward strand.
GAAAGGAGTTTGTTTGGGGAAAGCTGTTATTGTCTTTGTTTCAAAGTTAAACTATAAACTAAGTTACTCCCAAAATTAGTTTGGCCTCAACCCAGGAATGAACAAGGACAGTTTGCAGGTTAGGAACAAGATGGAGTTGGCTAGATCAGATCTCTTTCACTGTCAACATTTTCTGTTATAATTTTTTTTTTTTAATGGAGTCTTGTTCTGTCGCCAGGCTGGAGTGCAGTGGTGTGATCTCTGTTCACTGCAATCTCCACCTCCCTGGCTCAAGTGATTCTCCTGCCTCAGCCTTCTGAGTAGCTGGGATTACAGGCGCCCACCACCACACCAGGCTAATTTTTGTATTTTTAGGAGAGACGGGGTTTCACCGTGTTGGCCAGGATGGTCTCAATCTCTCTTTTTCTTTTTTGAGACGGAGTCTCCCTTTGTCACCCAGGCTGGAGTGCAATGGTGCAACCTCGGCTCACTACAACCTCTGCCTCCCAGGTTCAAGTGATTCTCCTGCCCCAGCCTCCCGAGTAGCTGGGATTACAGGCGTGCGCCACCATGCCTAGATAATTTTTGTATTTTTTTTAGTAGGGACGGGGTTTGACTATGTTGGTCAGGCTGGTCTCGAACTCCTGACCTCCTGATCCGCCCACCTTGGCCTCCCAAAGTGCTGGAATTACAGGCGTGAGCCACCGTGCCCGGCCTTCTGTTATAATTTTTGCAAAGGAGGTTTCAAACCTGTAACAGGAACTATGAGAATGACCAGAGGAAATGGCTCAGGAAAGAGGTGTACAAAAGTGGGAGGAGGCCGGGCGCAGTGGCTCACGCCTGTAATACCAGCACTTTGGGAGACCAAGGCAGGCCGATCACCTGAGGTCAGGAGTTTGAGACTAGCCTAGCCAACATCGTGAAACCCCGTCTCTACTAAAAATACCAAAATTAGCTGGGAGTGGTGGCACATGCCTGTAATCCTAGCTACTTAGGAGGCTGAGGCAGGAGAATCGTTTGAAATCGGGAGGAGGAGGTTGCAGTGAGCCAAGATCACACCACTGCATTTTAGCCTACATGACAGACCTAGACTCCTCCGTCTCAAAAAAAAAAAAAAAAAAAAACCGGGGGTGGAGATACAGGTTGCCACACCTGGAGTCCAGTGCATCCTCCAGCAGCTCCCAGTAGCCTATGGGAGGGGCACAGGCATTTGTCCATTCATCCCCAGTGTTTCTTAGCCCGGATGCCCTGTGCTCGGTGATCCTGAGGATACAGAGGATATAGTACCTGCCCACACAGGATTCTGGAGAAACCAACTGCTCAGAATAATGTTAGACCAGGATCTCTCCCCTGGAGAACCGTGGACATCAAGGCCAGATTATTCTCTGGGGTGGGCTATCCTGGGCACTGTAGGGTGCAGAGCAGCGTCCCTGGCCTCCACCCGCTCCATGCCAGGAGCTTCCTTCCAACCTAGCTGTGACAACCACAGATGTTCCCAGACATCACCCAGTGTTTCCTGGGGGCAGAATCACCGCTGGTTGAGACCTCCAGGGTTAAGGGATTCCAAGGTCCCCCAAGAGACTCTGAGTCCCACGATCCACTGCCCTGCTGAGGTCCCAGGAGGCTGCGCACATTAAAATCCACACCCTGAGTGGGTAGGGAGAGAGAGGAGGTGAGTCCTAGTAGCTGGGGGTCCTCCTGGTTTACAGGTTTACACCGTCTGCCCCATCGGGAGTTTCTCCTAGTTTTTTTTTTTTTTTTTTTTTTTTTTTTGAGACGGAGTCTTGCTTTTGTTGCTAGGCTGGAGTGCAGTGGCACAATCTCGGCTCACTGCAACCTCCGCCTTACTGCAACCTCCGCCTTCCAGGTTCAAGCCATTCTCTTGCCTCAGCCTCCTGAGTAGCTGGGATTACAGGTGCCCGCCACCACACCCGGCTAATTTTTGAACTTTTAGTAGAGACGGGGTTTCACCATATTGGCCAGGCTGGTTTTGAACTCCTGACCTCAAGTGATCTGCCCGCCTTGGCCTCCCGAAGTGCTGGGATTACAGGCGTGAGTCACTGCTCCTGGCTGTCTGGGCCTGGTAATTAGAAAGGACTTGCATTCCTCAGATAAAAATTCTTTTTTTTTTCCCACAAGGAAAATAATTCATAGGTCAAAATAAGTATGTAGAGATGAATCTCTAAAGTTAATGTTTTATTTGGCAAGAAAGAATTGGAATTTGAGGCATACGTGCAGACCAAAGAGGAGTCTGGGGTTTCATTAAAAAAAAAAAGAGGAGTGTGGCTGGGAGTGGCGGTTTATGCCTGTAATTCCAGCACTTTTGGGAGGCTGAGGCGGGAAGATAACTTGAGATCAGGAGTTCGAGACCAGCCTGGCCAACATGGCAAGACCCTATCTCTACTAAAAATACAGAAATTAGGCCGGGCGCGGTGGCTCAAGCCTGTAATCCCAGCACTTTGGGAGGCCGAGACGGGCGGATCACGAGGTCAGGAGATCGAGACCATCCTGGCTAACATGGTGAAACCCCATCTCTACTAAAAAATACAAAAAAAAACCTAGCCAGGCGAGGTGGCGGGCGCCTGTAGTCCCAGCTACTCGGGAGGCTGAGGCAGGAGAATGGCGTGAACCCGGGAGGCGGAGCTTGCAGTGAGCTGAGATCCGGCCACTGCACTCCAGCCTGGGCGACAGAGCGAGACTCCGTCTCAAAAAAAAACAAAAAAAACAAAAAAAAAACAGAAATTAGCTGGGCACAGTAGTGGGCACCCATAATCCCAGCTACTCGAGAGGCTGAGGCAGGAGAATTGCTAGAACCTAAGAGGCATTGCTTGTAGTGACTGGAGCCTGGTGTAGTGACTCCAGCCTGAGCGACAGAGTAAGACTATGTCAAAAAATCAATCAATCAATCAATAAAAAGACCAGCCTGGGGTACATAGCGGAACCCCATCTTTCCAACAACAAAGAAAAAGCCCATATATATATATATATATATACATATACATATATATATATATTTTTTTTTGGATATGGAGTGTCGCTCTGCTGCCCAGGCTGGAGTGTAGTGGCACGATCTCTGCTCACTGCAAGCTCCGCCTTGCGGGTTCATGCCTCCTGCCTCAGTCTCCTGAGGAGCTGCGGCTACAGGCGCCCGTCACCATGCCTGGCTAATTTTTTTTGTATTTTTAGTAGAGACAGGGTTTCACCGTGTTAGTCAGGATGGTCTCGGTCTCCTGACCTCGTGATCCGCCCGCCTCAGCCTTTACCCAAAGTGTTGGGATTACAGGCGTGAGCCACCGCGCCCGGCCTCTTTACTGTTCATCAAGATCTCAATGGGGGCCGGTTGCGGTGGCTCACACCTGTAATCCCAGCACTTCGGGAGGCCGAGGTGGGGGATCACTTTTGTGTTTGAGATTAGGAGTTTGAGACCAGCCTGGCCGACATGGCAGAAATGCATCTCTACTAAAAATACAAAAATTAGCCGGGCATGGTGGCAGGCACCTCTAATGCCAACTACTCAGGAGGCTGAGGCAGGAGAGTCGCTTGAGCTCCGGAGGCGGAGGCTGCAGTGACCTGAGATTGTGCCACTGCACTCTAGCCTGGGCAACAGAGCGAGAGTGTCTCAAAAAACCAAAAAAAAAAAAAAAAAAAAAAGTACAAGGGACTGTTGTACTTTGACACTCAAAGGCTTTAATCACCAGGCACTGTGGCAGTCACTGCGGGACTCCATTGTTGGGAGGAGGAAAGCATTGGAGGTCAAGTGACTCTCCCAAGGTCACCCAGCAGGGAAGGGGTGGGGCAGGGCTGGAATCTGGCTGGGCAGGGAGGGTGTTGGTGTCCCCTGGGGACTTGGGGAGGTGCTGGTGGTGAAACCGCCTTTGCAAAATTATGACTGAGACAGTTAAAGAGATCTTTACTGACTCCCCCTTGCTTCTAACCTCCAAGCTGTCCTTGTTCATCCCTGGGCGTAGGCTGAACTAACTTTGGGAGAAACTTAGTTTATAGCTTAATTAATTAATTAATTAATTAATTTGAGACGGAGTCTTGCTCTGTTGCCCAGGCTGGAGTACAATGGTGCAACCTCAGCCTCCCAGGTTCAAACGATTCTCCTGCCTCAGCCTCCCCAGTAGCCTGGATTACAGGTGCCCGCCACCGCGCCCAGCTAATTTTTGTATTTCTGGAAGAGACGGGGTTTTACCATGTTGGCCAGGCTGGTCTTGAATTCCTGAACTCAGGTGATCTGCCGGCCTCGGCCTCACAAAGTGCTGGGATTACTGGCGTGAGTCACTGCGCCTAGCCATGAGAGGGGGTTTCTCTGTGTTCGTCAGTCTGGTCTCGAACTTCCAACCTCAGGTGATCCGCCCGCCTTGGGCTCCCAAAGTGCTGGGATTACAGGGGTGAATCACCACGCCCAGCTTTTTTTTTGTACCCAATGAAACAGCATTGTTGTCGAATGAGTCCTGGGCTTGGAGCTAGAGCAAGCCCTAGACCGTGACTCTTACGGGGGAAAATTAGGTTTTTGGTTTTACTAGGTCGTGTGTGGGGAGGTGTTCGGCGTCCTCCCCCCTGGGACGGGATTCGAACTCGTCATCCGACGGGCCCGCCCATAGGGTCTCCCCGGGTCTCCGCGTCGGGCCGGCGAGTGGGGGAAGGGGGCGCCTGAGGGCAACCGAGGACGTGCGTGCGTATGTGCGTGCGTGCGTGGATTCGGGCGGGCGGGCGAGTCCACGGGGCGGGGCGCCGAAGGGGTGGCGCGCGCGGGGCGGCCGGCTGGGCGGCGGGCACGCGCCGGCCTCTTCGCTCTGGGCCCCCCTCGCGCGCACGGCGAGTGGTTCCGCCCGGCCCCCGGCTCATTGTGCTCGCCTCACGCCGGCCCAAGATGGCGGAGGCGCTGGAGGCCCCGGGCCTGTGACCACAAAGAGGGAGCCGGGGGCCGGGCCGGACCGGAGCGCGGCGGCGGCGGCGGCGGCGGCCGAGGCCGAGGCCAGGCCCCCTCCCCTCAGCCTCCCGCCCCTCCCTCCTGCCCGCCCTCCTCCGCCCACCGGCGGCCCCGCCCCTCCCCCAACCGCCCGCCTAGCATGGTGCGGCGGCCGCGCGCGCGGACATGGGGGAGAAGCTGGAGCTGAGACTCAAGTCGCCCGTGGGGGCTGAGCCCGCCGTCTACCCGTGGCCGTTGCCGGTCTACGTGAGTGCCGTCCCCCACCGTCCCTCCCTCCCGGCCTCCCCTCCTCCGTCGCCCCCGGGGACACCCCAAAACCCCCCAGCCGCGCGCGCCGGTCTCTCCTGGGGAACGGAGCCCTTGGACCCCACTGTCGCTGCTAGGGACCCCCGTTGCTTCCCCGCCGAGGGCCCCGCGGCTGTTTCCAGTAGGGTGGGAGCCCCCCGCGCCCGGGGTGGGAGCGGGAGCCGGCGCCCCCGAGCCCGGTCGCGGTGCCGTTGACCCCGCCGGGCTGTCCCGGGCGCAGAACGGGAGGAGTAGCTCGTGCCGGCCGCGTTTTGACGTGAAGCCCGCCCGGCTTGTTCCCGGCGCTGTCAGTGTGCTCCGCCGCCTTATTTCTCTTTTTAAGGGCATCCTTTTCTGTCTCTTCTCTTCTTTTTTAAAATTAGGCGTTTGTCACGCTTTTCCTACTGGGGCTGGGCGGGCCCGACCCTGGGAAGGTGGGAGATAACGTCCCCTTGAGTGGGCGGGAGCGGTCTGACCTTTGGAAATGGGGAAATTTTGCCCCGGTAATGTTGAGCGGGTATGGGCTGCCCTGGCCCTGGGAAATTATGAATCTTTCACCTTTTAATGCTAGTGGGCGGGACAGGCTTTACCCTTGGAAATCGGGACTTCTGTCCCCCGATCTTGAGTGGGCAGGATTGGGCTCACCCCGGGAGTTAGTAAATTTTGTCTCCTTCATCTTGGTGACCGTTGGAAAATGACAGGCCGGGTGGAATGTTACAGAGGGCACCCCCCGGGGTGGTTCCAGAAACCCGCGTGCGGCTCCCGGGGTGCGAGTCCCGGCGTGGCCCCTGGGGAGGCGGGGCTCGTGCGTCCGCGCTTGGGACCCTCTGAGCACGCTCCGGTCCGGGAAGGGCGCTTTTTCGGGGAAAAGTGAAGCAGGCGCTGTCGGCGAGCGTGTCTGGGGTGCGAGTTTTGGGGGGCGCGCCCGCAGGGCTCGGCCGGGCATCCCCGCGCGCCTTGGGACTCCCGCGCGCGCGCTCGGCTTGTGTCAGTTTTTGGAAACGTGCTCGCTGGGGGCGGGGTCAGGACGCCGAGAGCGCTGGGGAGCCCGGGCTGGCTCACTGCCGCGGGTCCGTGCGAGTGGGAGGGAGAGGGAGAGCGGCTTCCAGCCCGGCCGCACGTCCCGCGCGCGGGGCTGGTGGGGTCGGGCCCTGGGGCTCTGGCTTCCGTGGTTGGGCAGCTCTGGGTGTGCGCCTGGGCGGCCTGACCGGGTTCCGGCCGGGAGAGGTGCTAGGACAAAAACTGAAAGCGGAGGCAGCGCTTCAGCGCCCCGACCGGTTTCCTCCCTCGAATGTTCAAACTCCAGAATCCTTCCAGCCTCCGCTTCTCTCTGTTGGGCTCTCATCGTTTTAGGTGATAGAAGGCGTCCGACCATGACGTTATTACAAAAATTTTATTAGACTGGAGTAGAATGAGGAGTTCTATCTGTGACTGAGGATCAATTGAGCTGGCTTACCACCGTCCGACCAGTCCCAGTATATGGCTTCACAATTTTATTTTATTTTATCTATTTTGTTTTGTTTTGTTTTTTGAGACGGAGTTTCGCTCTTGTTGCGCAGGCTGGAGTGCAATGGTGTGATCTCGGCTCACTGAAACCTCTGCCCCCCGGGTTCAAGCGATTCTCCTGCCTTGGCCTCTCTGGTAGCTGGGATTACAGGCATGCGCCACCACACCCTGCTAATTTTGTTTTTAGTAGAGACAGGGTTTCTCCATGTTGGTCATTCTGGTCTCAAATTCCTGATCTCTGGTGATCCGCCCGCCTCCGCCTCCCAAAGTGCTGGGATTACAGGCGTGAGCCACCGCGCCCCGCCTTACCTTTATTTATTTATTTATTTTTTGAGAGGGATTGCAGCTTTTGTTGCCCAGGCCAGAGTGCAGTGTCGCCATCTCTGCTCATCGCACCCTCTGCCTCCTGGGTTCAAGCGATTCTCCTGCCTCAACCTCCTGAGTAGCTGGGATTACTGGCATGAGGCACCACGCCTGGCTAATTTTGTATTTTTAGTAGAGATGGGGTTTCTCCATGTTGGCCAGGCTGGTCTTGAACTCGCAACCTCAGGTGATCCGCCTGCCGTGGCCTCCCAAAGTGCTGGGATTACGGGGGTGAGCCACTGCACCTGGCCTCACATTTATTTGTTTATCTTCCTCTTTCAGTTCACCTAGGGCGTAGTTCACTGTTTAGAGGGTACAAACTGAGAGTTTGACAAACAAAATGAAAGTTTGACAAACTCATCGGGTGGTGCCCTGACCAGCGCTGTCGTCCAGGTGCAGAACCCCCAGCTTCCCTGCGGTGCCCCTGTCCTCAGCCTGCCTGGGAGCTCCTGGCTGCTCCCCATCCGGCCTTACCTGTAGTTCTGCCATTCTCAGAAAGTTGGCTGAATGGAATCAACAGGACGTTGCCTTTTGGTCCTGGTCGCTTTCAGGTGGCCGAATCCATGTTGCTGCAGGTTTCAAAAGTTACCCCATTTTTCTGGTGACTGTAGATCCATTGGACAGTTGGACCACAGATTGTTTATCCGTTTGCCTGCGGGTCACAGGACTGTGGGCTGTTTCCAATTTTTGGTGATTAGAATAAAGCTGCACTAAACAGCACTGGCGGGATTTTTGGTGAAAGTCAGTGTTCGCAGGGCGAGGTTCTCAGGAGTGGACTGCACGACCTGTGTTAAGTGTCTGTTTAACATCTGCATCCCGGCCGGGCGCGGTGGCTCAAGCCTGTAATCCCAGCACTTTGGGAGGCCGAGACGGGCGGATCATGAGGTCAGGAGATCGAGACCATCCTGGCTAACACAGTGAAACCCCGTCTCTACTGAAAATACGAAAAACTAGCCGGGCGAGGTGGCGGGCGCCTGTAGTCCCAGCTACTCGGGAGGCTGAGGCAGGAGAATGGCGTAAACCCGGGAGGCGGAGCTTGCAGTGAGCTGCGATCCAGTCACTGCACTGCAGCCTGGGCGACAGAGCGAGACTCCGTCTCAAAAAAAAAAAAAAAGCATGCAGAACAACAAACAAACAAACAAACAAACAAAAAATCTGCATTCCAACAGTTGCCATTTGTCAGTGCTAAGAAACCCACTGGAACCCGCTGTCGGGGCCTGGGGCAATGGTCCTGCCAGGGGCCCGTTGCCTTTTCCTTGATACTTAAGTGAACGTTCCTGTGAAGGCAGCCCCGGCGTCCCCGTCCACATGCCTGGTGCCGTGCCTGGCCAGCGCCCCATTGGAAATAGTAAGGGGAGGGCCGGCGGGAGCGGGCTTTCCAGTGGTGGGCGGGACTGTGCGGAGTCTTTCCCTCCCTGGCCGGCCCTGGCTTGGCAGGATGTGCTGGTCCTGGCGCCGTCTGCGGCCCGTTCCTGCTCTGGTTGGCCTGCTGCCGGCCCGGCATCTTCATTCGCCCCAGTGCCAGAGGCAGCCTTCCGACAACCCTGCCGTGACATTTGTCATTTTCCCCTTGTCGTGCTCCCGTTGTCGTGCTCCCGTTGTCGTGCTCCTCTTGAGGAATTTTGCTTTCTCACAAGAAGTGAGGGGTGGTTCTGTTTTGTTTTTTTTTTTTGAGACAGAGTCTCGCTCTATTGCCCAGGCTGGAGTGCAGTGGCGCGATCTCCGCTCACTGCATCTCCGCTTCCCGGGTTCCAGTGATTCTCCTGCCTCAGCTTCCCCAGTAACTGGGATTACAGGTACCCGCCACCACTCCTGGCTGATTTTTGTATTTTTAATAGAGACGGGGTTTCACCATATTGGCCAGGCTGGTCTCGAACTCCTGACCTCAGGTGATCTGCCTGCCTCGGCCTCCCAAAGTGTTGGGATTACAGGCGTGAGCCACAGCACCTGGCTGTGGCTGCAACAGCACATATATTCGTGATTCATTCCAACAGCACCTACTGAATACTCAGTGTTGTGGGGGCACAGAGGACAAGCCAATATTCTCTCCCCACCCTCCGCCCTACCCTGCCCAGCGTTCTTAGTCTCAAGAAGCCTGTAAAATGAAGACAGGCCGGGCACAGGGGCTCACGCCTGTAGTCCCTGCACTTTAGGAAGCCCAGGCGGGAAGATCACTTGAACCCAGGAGTTCGAGACAAGCCAGGGCAACATAGTGAGACTCCATCTCTACCAAGAACGTTACACAGTGGAGTTCAGCAGATTATAAATAGAAGCTCAGCAGAGATTCTGTGCTGAGCACAAGGTCAGCTGAGGTCCCCGGGGAGGGGCTGCCACTTCTGCCCTGGGGGCCTGTGGGTGGCTGCCTGGAGGAGGGGCCATCCGGAGGAGGAAGCAGAAATAGCCACAACTGTCTACACTCGGAAATGAGCAGTTCGGAAGGGGTTTGCCCAGTTGGCAAACGCAAGGGGGAGGAAGGGCGATTTTTGTTCTTATATGACCTGGGAGTTCCTGGATGACCGCTTTTCTCAAGCCCCACGTGGCATTTCTTATTTTTTTGAGAGGGAATCTCGTACTGTTGCCTGGGCTGGAGTACAACTGTGCGATCTCGGCTCACTGCAACATCTGCCTCCCGGGTTCAAGTGATTCTCCTGTCTCAGCTTCCCCAGTGGCTGGTACTACAGGTGTGTGCCACCACGCCCAGCTAATTTTTTGTATTTTTAGTAGAGATGGGGTTTCACCATGTTGGCCAAGCTGGTCTCGAACTTGTGACCTCGTCATACACCTGCCTGGACCTCCCAGAGTGCTAGGATTACAGGCGTGAGCCACCCCACCTAGCCCGGCGTGGCATTTCTAGGGCAGGATGGCCCTGCCCTTCTTCTGGTGGGAAGGGCACAAGTGGCATTATTGGCTGGTTGCTCGGAAGGAACCTGCAAGGGCCACAGAAGGGGACCTTCCCCTTGGTGACTCATGGGCTGTGGGCGGGCAGGGGCGGCCTCCACTGGCCAAGGGTCCCGACTCTCTGACTCTCATTAATGAGTGAGTACATGTTCCGCCTGACAGCCTGGCCTGGAGCCCGCCTGTGGGTGGCGGTGAGTGGGCAGCCAGCAGTGAGTAGCAGCCAGGGGCGGGGTGAGCCATCCCCACCGTGACTCAGAAGGTATTTTCTGCTGCTGACCTCTGAGCATGAGTGTCCTGAGTAATCCCAGCTCCCCCGGAGGCAGATTAACCTTTAGGCAGCTTTGTGTGAGTAAAGGAGTTGCTTTAAAAAGGAAGGAATAATAGAAAAAACCCAGTGTTCCATTTTATAGCAAATGTACACTGTTTTGTTCCTGGTGGCCTAAAAGAGGTTGCAGGGGGCACTGGGGGGGTGGGGGTGCGTTGTCCCGAAACTCTGCAGGTGATACAGACACTCCAGCCTAGCTTCTGGGGAGGGTTTTTTTTGTTTGTTTTGTTTTTTTTGAGACAGACTCGCTGTGTCTCCCAGGATGGAGTGCAGTGGCCCAATCTCGGCTCACTGCAGCTTCCGCCTCCTGGGTTCCCAAGTAGCTGGGATTGCAGGTGTGAGCCACCACTCCCAGCTCTTTTTTTCCTTTAAAAATCTGCTTGTTAACTGCTGCTCATCAGAGTGTATATTTGGAGTAATTTGAGTCTGGACTCCCAGGTTTCAGTCCTCAAATGTGGCCCAAATAAACACTCCACTTATATTAATTTTGCTCCAGTTCATTTCCTTTAGCTCTACAGCGTAAATCTAAAATTATCTTAAAATAAAAAATTCAGTTTAAAAAACACGGTTGTCCAGGCACGGTGGCTCATGCCTGTAATCCCGGCACTTTGGGAGGCCAAGGCGGCGGATCACCTGCAGTGAGGAGTTCGAGACCAGCCTAGCCAACATGACGAAACCCCGTCTTTACTAAAAATACAAAAATTAGTTGGGCTTGGTGGTGGTTGTCTGTAATCCGGAGAATCGCTTGAACCTGAGAGGAGGAGGCTGCAGTGAGCCGAGATCATGCCATTGCATTCCGGTCTGGGCGACAGAGCGAGACTCTGTCTCAAACAAACAAACAAAATTAGATAAAGGAAAAAAGAATTTGTGTGGAAGTGATATTGGCCATTGATGGCTGCACATCGCTCTAGGTGTTACCGATTCCGGGAACAGGAAGACAGTGGCCGAGACCAGGAGGCAGGAACAGATAGATGCCTTTCCGCGCTTGCCCCTGGTGTGGTTGGGGGTCGTGACTGAAAGCCTTGCTCTTGTCTCTGGGTCTGATGCATTTTGCACGCCTTACTGGGCATGGACTGCCTGGAGCTGTTTTTCTCTTCCAGCGCTGTGGGGTATAGGAAGGACCCAACACAGTTCCTCCTGTGCTCTCCAGCAGTCAACACAGAGGAGTTCCGGAACCAGATATGTATACCAAGGGGTTCATCAGTTCTGTGTTTCCAACTGGGTAGCCCCGATTCAGCTCACTTCTAACATGTCTACCTCGACACAGGCTCAGATCCCACGGGGTGAGGGCTCAGTCCCCAAGACTCCCCAACTTGCCTTGGCACTTAGAGGCCCCAGGTTGTGGCCTGTGTTTCTGAGTGATCAGCTGTAAATTCAGCTTCCCATCACCCCTTCCTCGGCTTGATTACGTTGCCTCAGCGGCTCACAGAACTCAGTAACACTTAGGTCCTCTGGTTAATGATAAAGGACCATCAGTAGGATGCCCATGATACTGAGAAATGGACCCTCAGGGCAAGGCATGGGGGAAGGGCCCACCCTCCTTCAGGAGTCTCCTGGAACCTGTCCTTTTGGGTGTTATTTCTCTTATTATTTTGAGGTAGGGTCTTGCTTTGTCACCCAGGCTGGAGTGCAGTGGCTCGATCTCTGCTCGCTGCATCCCCTGCCTCCCAGGCCGAAGGGATTCTCCTGCCTCAGCCTCCCCAGTAGCTGGGATTACAGGCGTGAGCCACCACGCCTGGCTGAATTTTGTATTTTTTGGTGGCGCCTTGCTTTGTTGCCCCAGGCTGGTGGTAACTTTGATAAGCTTTGGGCCTCAGCCTCAGGCTGTGTGGTGGGGCCTGAGGTACAGCAGGGGCCCCAGAGGAGTCCTCCAGGGGAAGGACTGCAAGACGGTGTGGCGCTGGCGTGGCGCTGGCGGAGCCTTTTACCTGGAGGAGCCCAGTGTTGAGCTCTTCTGGTCCTGATTTGTACCGAGCCCTCCTCTTCCCGCCTATAGGCTGAAAGGATGAATTCCTGGCCCTGGAAGGTTCAAACAGCAGTTCTCAGGGGCGGAGGTGGCTCTGGCCCCAGGGGACACCTGGTGGCATCTGGAGACCTCTGCGGTTGTCACCACTGGGGTGGGGGAAACCCGAGGATGCTGCTCAGCACTCACAGAGCTTGGGGCAGCCCCGCCACCGAGGGCGGGCACAAGGTGCCAAGAGCTGTGCCTTTCATGGCCTGGCACAGACCGCCGCGGGGTGTCGCTTGGTGTTCACATAGATGCCTTCTCCTGGGGTCAGCCCCGCCTTTATTGCCTGGGTGCTTCCTGGCACCATGCGTGTCCGGCAGGCCCTGGCCAAGACCCAGGCTTGCTCCGTGCAGTCCCTGCCCACTGTGGCCCCCTGAGGAAAGGACCTGAGGCGAAGTTAGCGTAATGGGAGTGTATTTGGGCCACGTTTGCGGACTACAGCTCTGGAGACACAGATTGAAGTGCCCGGAGTGTATGTGCAGCAGTTACAAGTGGGGGCTTCCTGGAGAAAAGAAGGGGCAGCTTCTGCATTGGAATCACAGGAGTGATTGTCCAGCTCCGCATCCTTCCTGGTATCTCAGGATTAGCCTGGCTAATTTTTGTATTTTTAGTAGAGACGGAGTTTCATCATGTTGGCCAGGCCTGTCTCAAACTCCCAACCTCAGGTGATCCGCCCGCCTCAGCCTCCCAAAATGATGGGATTACAGGCGTGAGCCACCGCAGCTGGCACTCATTTTTTGTTTGTTTGTTTGTTTGAGATGGAGTCTTGATCTGTCACCCAAGCTGGAGTGCAGTGGCACGATCTCGGCTCACTGCAAGCTCCGCCTCCCAGGTTCACGCCATTCTCCTGCGTCAGCCTCCCAAGTAGCTGGGACTACAGGTGCCCGCCAACATACCCAGCTAATTGTTTGTATTTTTAGGAGAGACGGGGTTTCACCATGTTAACCAGGATGGTGTCGATCTCCTGACCTCGCGATCCGCCCGCCTCAGCCTCCCAAAGTGCTGGGATAACAGGCGTGAGCCATTGCACCTGGCCAGCCACTTTTCTTTTCTTTTCTTTTCTTTTTTTTCTTTTTTTTTTTTTTTTTGAGACGGAGTCTCGCTCTGTCGCCCAGGCTGGAGTGCAGTGGCGCGATCTCGGCTCACTGCAAGCTCCGCCTCCCGGGTTCACGCCATTCTCCTGCCTCAGCCTCCCGAGTAGCTGGGACTACAGGCGCCCACAACCGCGCCCGGCTAATTTTTTGTATTTTTAGTAGAGACGGGGTTTCACCGTGGTCTCGATCTCCTGACCTTGTGATCTGCCCGCCTTGGCCTCCCAAAGTGCTGGGATTACAGGCGTGAGCCACCGCGCCCGGCTCTTTTCTTTTCTTTTCTTTTTTTTTTTTTTTTTTGAGACGGAGTCTTGCTCTATTGCCCAGGCTGGAGTGCAGTGGCCGGATCTCAGCTCACTGCAAGCTCCGCCTCCCAGGTTCACGCCATTCTCCTGCCTCAGCCTCCCGAGTAGCTGGGACTATAGGCGCCTGCTACCTCGCCTGGCTAGTTTTTTTGTATTTTTTAGTAGAGACGGGGTTTCACCGTATTAGCCAGGATGGTCTCGATCTCCTGACCTCGTGATCCGCCCGTCTCGGCCTCCCAAAGTGCTGGGATGACAGGCTTGGGCCACCGTGCCCTGCCAGTTTTTTGTATTTTTTAGTGGAGACGGGGTTTCACCATGTTAGCCAGGATGGTCTTGATCTCCTGACCTCGTGATCCGCCCATCTTGGCCTCCCAAAGTGCTGGGATTACAGGCTTGAGCCACCGCGCCCGGCCCACTTTTCTTTCTAATTTTTTTTTGGACACAGAGTCTCACTCTTTTTACTCAGGCTGGAGTGCAGTGGTGCCATCTCGGCTCACTGAAACCTCCGCCTCCGAGGTTCAAGCCATTTTCCTGCCTCAGCCGCCCAAATAGCTGGGAATACAGGTGTGTGCCACCAGGCCCAGCTAATTTTTGTATTTTTAGTAGAGACGGAGTTTCACCACATTGGCCGAGCCGGTCTTGAACTCCTGACCTTAAGTGCCTGCCTCGACCTCTCACAGTGTTGGGTTGAGATGTGTGAGGCGCACGTGTGAGTCGCAGCCAGCCTGTTTCTCAGTTGGTTGCACCAGACGGGTACGTGCTGGCTGGCTGTGTGGGCATCCCGCCCTTCAGAGGGATGGACGGCCAGGCCTCATGCTGTTGCTGCTCCTCGTCTGGGGCTTAGGGGTGGCCTTGCTGGAGAGGCCATGGGTGAGTGATGGCGTGCAGGGCGGCAAGCGCGGAGGAGCAGGCAGGACAGGGTGCTGTGCCCAGGCCGGGGCACTACAGTTGCTGTGCTTTTGTTTTTCCTCTTTTATTTTTTTTGAGATGGAGTCTTGCTCTTGTTGCCCAGGCTGGAGTGCAGTGGCGAGATCTGGGCTTGCTGCAACCTCCACCTCCCGGGTTCACGCCATTCTCCTGCCTCAGCCTCCTGAGTATCTGGGATTACAGGCGCCCACCACCAAGCCGGGCTAATTTTTGTATTTTTAGTAGAGACGGGGTTTCACCGTGTTAGTGAGGCTGGTCTCAAACTCCTGACCTCGTGGTCTGCCTGCCCCATCTCCCAAAGTGCTGGGATTACAAGTGGGAGCCACCACGCCCAACCATGTTTTTCCTTTTTTTCTTTTTTTAATAACAGCCTTATCACGACAATTCACATATCAAAGTTCATCTGTTTTAGGCCGGGCATGAACCCGGGAGGCGGAGCTTGCAGTGAGCTGAGATCGCGCCACTGCACTCCAGCCTGGGCGACGGAGCTAGACTCCATCTCAAAAAAAAAAAAAAAAAAGTTCACCCGTTTTAAGTGTACATTTCAGTGGTTTTTAGTCTATTCACCATTGTCTAATTCCAGAACATTCTCATCACCCCAAAAGGGAGCGCTGTTGCCTCAGCAGTCAGTGCTGGTCTTCCCTAGCGTCCTGGTGCATTTTTCCCTGTGAGGAGGCCCACGAGTCCCCTGCTTTCCTCCCTCCTGTCACACCGTGGCCTTGGCCTCAGGCTAGAGGGTCAGTGGCCGTAAGCCTGTGCTCAGACAGCCCGTGCTCAGACGGCCCCTGCTCAGACGAGGGCGAGGAGAGTTCTGGTCAGCACATCCAGCCTCCCTCCGTGTCGCTTTGCTGCTGGAGAAGGAGGGTCCCAATGCAGACCCCAAGGGAGGAGAGAACTTGAGGTGAGCCGCCGATCACAGTGAGAGCAGCCACGAAGCCGCTCCCTTACACAGCAGGGCTCCCTGAACAGAGCAGGCCATCCTCGGGGGGCAGGCAGAGGGTGCCCGGTCTTCCTGAGCGCCTCTGTGTGTGAGAAACGGTCGGGGTTGCGAGTAAACCTGGAACGTACAGACACGCTCACTGGAGCCCAGCCAGGTGGTGCCGTCCGACCACCCTTCAGCCCCTGCTCACTGGCCCTCTCCGTACAGCGGGCACGGTTCTGCAGGCTGCCCGGAAGACCTCCCCCACCCACAGATGCTCCGTGTCCTTGGTGGTCAGCTCATAAGTGTGAACCTTCCAGGTGCCTTGCGAGTGTCTAACTATGCACTTTAAGATGGCGTTGCTCTGGTCATGTTTTAGGAAAGCAGAGGCCTGGTGAGCAGAGCTTCCTCTCACAGCTTCCCAGCGGCCTGTGTGGGTGGCCTCAGCCCCTCCTGAGCACCTCCAGTGTCCAGTTGCTTTGCATGTTTACAGGGAGCTCCTTTGGTTGCTGGGTAGCTTGGGCTGTTTGTTTGTTTGTTTGAAATGAACTCTCTGTCACCCAGGATGGAGTATTGGAGTGTAGTGGCGTGATCATAACTCACTGCAACCTTGAAGTCTCGGCTCAGGTGGTCCTCCCACCTCAGCCTCCTGCAGTGCTGGGACTACAGGCGTGCACAGCTGTGCCTAGCCAGCTGGGGCTGTTGCAGATGGACTAGTTACTATCAAGTCAGCTGAAGCCTTGTCAGCCATCCTTGATCTGAGCTCTCCTTGGAGCTCTCAGACGGCCCTGTCCTCCTCCTGTGGAGGTCTGAGTCCACTTTTCACACTGCCCTTGATCCTGCAGACAGATGCTCAGCCAGGAAGCAACACGGTCTGATGTCCAGGCCCAGCTCTGCTGTGAATTAGCTGCGTGGACTTGGGTCAGGGCCTGTGTGGACCTTGGGTTCAGGGTCAAGTCTAAAAATGCTCTGTCAGACCAGGTGTGGTGGCTCACACCTGTAATGCCAGGACTTTGGGAGGCCGAGGCAGGTGGATCACCTGAGATTGGGAGTTGGAGACCAGCCTGACCCACATGGAGAAACCCCGTCTCTACTAAAAATACAAAATTAGCCGGGTGTGGTGGCACATGCCTGTAATCCCAGCTACTTGGGAGGCTGAGGCAGGAGAATCACTTGAACCCAGGAGGTGGAGGTTGCAGTGAGCCGAGATCGTGCCATCGCACTCCAGCCTGGGCAACAAGAATGAAACTCAAAAAAAAAAAAAAAAAAAAAAAAAAAGCTTTGTCAACTAAGAAGGTAGAATTAGGTCCTGTGAGGTAAGGCTGCAGAAATATTCCATAAGGTACATGTGTGATTTCACTGTTTCTAGTAGCCACATTTTTAAAAAGCTAAGATAAATTGGCCGGGCGCGGTGGCTCAAGCCTGTAATCCCAGCACTTTGGGAGGCCGAGATGGGCGGATCACGAGGTCAGGAGATCGAGACCATCCTGGCTAACACGTTGAAACCCCGTCTCTACTAAAAAAAATACAAAAAACTAGCCGGGCGCGGTGGCGGGCGCCTGTAGTCCCAGCTACTCGGGAGGCTGAGGCAGGAGAATGGCGTAAAAAACCCGGGAGGCGGAGCTTGCAGTGAGCTGAGATCCGGCCACTGCACTCCAGCCTGGGCTACAGAGCCAGACTCCATCTCAAAAAAAAAAAAAAAAAAAAAAGCTAAGATAAATTTTGTTTTTTCTTTTTTTAGAGATAGAGTCTCGCTGTTCACCCAGGCTGGAGTGCAGTGGTGTGATCACAGCTCACGGCAGCCTTGAACTCTTGGGTACAAGGGATCCTCCCACTTCAGTCTCCCAAATAGCTGAGAATACAGGCGCACCTGCCATGCGCAGCTAATTAAAACAAAATTTTTTTTTTGAAGAGATGAGGGTCTCAATATGTTGTCCAGGCTGATCTCAAACTCCTAGCTTCAAGGAGTCCTCCTGCCTCATCCTCCCAGAGTGCTGGGATTACAGGCATAAGCCACTGTGTCTGGCTTCTTTTTTAATTTTTAAATTTTTTTTTTTTTTTTTTTTGAGACGGAGTCTCTCTCTGTCGCCCAGGCTGGAGTGCAGTGGCGCGATCTCGGCTCACTACAAGCTGCGCCTCCTGGGTTCACGCCATTCTCCTGCCTCAACCTCCCAAGTAGCAGGGACTACAGGCGCCTGCCACCATGCCTGGCTAATTTGTTGTATTTTTAGTAGAGATGGAGTTTCATGGTGTTAGCCAGGATGGTCTCGATGTCCTGACCTTGTGATCTGCCTGCCTCGGCCTCCCAGAGTGCTGGGATTACAGGTGTGAGCCACTGCGCCCGGCCGGCCTATATATATATATGTATTTTTTTTTTTTTTTTTTTTGAGACGGAGTCTCGCCCTGTCGCCCAAGGCTGGAGTGCAGTGGCCGGACCTCAGCTCACTGCAAGCTCCGCCTCCCAGGTTTATGCCATTCTCCTGCCTCAGCCTCCCGAGTAGCTGGGACTACAGGCGCCCACCACGTCGCCCGGCTAGTTTTTTGTATTTTTTTAGTAGAGACGGGGTTTCACCGTGTTAGCCAGGATGGTCTCGATCTCCCGACCTTGTGATCCGCCCGTCTCGGCCTCCCAAAGTGCTGGGATTACAGGCTTGAGCCACCGCGCCCGGCCCCCGGCCAATATTTTTTATCTTTCTAGAGTTGAGATCTTGCCGTGTTGCCCAGGTTGGAGTACAGTGACGATCATGATTTGCTGTGGCCTCAAACTCCTGGGCTCCAGTGATCCTGCTGCCTCAGCCTCCCAAGTTGCTGGGACCCCAGGCATGGGCCACTGCGTCTGGCCCAGGAGATAAAATTTTCATAACTTATTTAACCCAGTATAACTAGAACATTATCATTTTATCATGTAATTAAAAAATTGTTCTGGCCGGGCGCGGTGACTCATACCTGTAATCCCAGCACTTTGGGAGGCCAAAGTGGGCAGATCGCCTGAGGTCAGGAGTTCGAGACCAGCCTGGCCAACATGGTGAAACCCCGTCTCTACTAAAACGAAAATTAGCCAGGTGTGGGCCGGCCGTGGTGGCTCACGCCTGTGATCCCTGCACTTTGGGAGGCCGAGGCGGGTGGAACACCTGAGGTCAGGAGTTCGAGACCAGCCTGGCCAACATGATGAAACCCCATCTCTACTAAAAATACAAAAAAGTAGCCAGGCGTGGTGACCGACGCCTGTAACCCCAGCAGCTACTCAGGAGGCTGAGACAGGAAAATGGCTTGAACCCAGGAAGTGGAGGTTGCTGTGAGCTGAGACTGCACCATTGAACCTGGGAGGTAGAGGTTGCAGTGAGCTGAGACCGCATCACTACACTCCAGCCTCAGCAACAAGAGCAAAACTCCGTCTCAAAAAAAAAAAAAAAAAAAAAAAAAAAGGAACTCCAACACAAGAGCTGGAAGCCAGCGCTGGGCTCTTTTTTTTTTTTTTTTTTTTTTTTTTTGAGACGGAGTCTCGCTGTGTCGCCCAGGCTGGAGTGCAGTGGTGCGATCTCGGCTCACTGCAAGCTCCGCCTCCCGGGTTCACGCCATTCTCCCGCCTCAGCCTCCGAGTAGCTGGGACTACAGGCGCCCGCCACCTCGCCCGACTAATTTTTTGTATTTTTTAGTAGAGACGGGGTTTCACCGTGTTAGCCAGGATGGTCTCGATCTCCTGACCTCGTGATCCGCCCGCCTCGGCCTCCCAAAGTGCTGGGATTACAGGCGTGAGCCACCGCGCCCGGCCCCGCGCTGGGCTCTTTCACACAGAGGCGCCCACCCACAGACCAGGAGTACGAACCCAACCGTGCTGCTCTAGACATGGGCCCTGGGGTGGTCGCCCAACCTCTGTGGCCTGGCTCTGCCTGTTCCCTGGGCCCTCTAGGAACTGGTCTGTGCTGGAAACACCTCTTGGCCGAGGCTCCTTTTACTAGACATCCACTCTCAGTCGGGAGTCCTCCAGGCCCCGCACACCCACCCACCGTGAGAGGGAATGTCACCTCTTGGCTTTCGGGATTCGGAAAAGCCTGGTGAAGTCTGCACAAAGCCCTGGCCCCCAGCCCTCGGTCCACACGGCAGCCCACACCACAGGGCACCTCCGGACAGGACGCAGCATGAGCAAGGAGGAGACGGGGGTGGTAACTCGGGGCGCACTGCCTGGTGGGGACACTGTCTCCCTAGCTGAGTGACGGGGAACGAGGCACCGTGACGAAACAGGCGTGGGGCAGAGGGCACGGCTCGCGGGAGTTGCAGAGGCCAGTTCACCCTGCTACTGCTTCTGGGGGGCACTCGTTTTTAGAACTACACTCATGTGGCCCCCAAAATAATGTCACGCTGCCAAGGAGAGCAGGCACGGGCAGGTGACACCGCTGTGAAGCAGAGCGTTTCCAGCCCTCACACCGTGAGTCATCTGGCTGCCGGGAATGTTCTGTGCTCCAGGAAGGCCGGGGCCTGTGAGAAGCGCTTGGCTGTGAATCCCAGGAAGGGGAACTCGGGCCCACAGCCCCTCCATCCTGCGCAGCCTCAGGACGCTCAAACCACAGCCAGAAACGCTCTGCCAGCCAGACGCGCAGCTCCCATGGCCACCACTTTGAGACAGCGACTCCCCGTGACAAGAAAACCCCGAAACTGGGCGAGGCAGGGCCCTCTGTCAAATGATCACCGGGGAAGATGCTCTGGAGAGACAGGAAATGCAGGGACCACAGCAGGCTGGATTTCCAGCCTGAGGAGGGAGAGGGGGACCCTGCCGTGGGCCCTGACTGTGAGCAGGAGGAAAGGGGTCTCAGAAGCAGCACCCCGACATGAGGGAGCAGGCCCAGCACCCCTTCCTCCCGTCTCCAGCCCCTGACCAGAGAGGAGGCCGGCCCTCTGGGTCTCGCTTCAGATGTGCAGAACCCAGTGCTTCCGGCTGCACCCTGCAACATCCCACAGCACTCCGCGGGGTCCGCAGGAAGAAGACTCCCCCTTGAGGGGAGGCGTGTGGAGCGCCACTGCCCCGACAGCAGCCACTGGCCACTCGGGGCTATGGGCGCCCAACATGTGGCTGGTGGGACGGAGCTGTATAGAGCGCACAATATATAGGAAACGGCCAGGCGTGCCACACTAGCCACACCCACGCAGTCAAATCCCGCAGGAACATTTTTTTTTTTTTTTTTTGGAGAAAAAGTTTTGCTCTTGTCGCCCAGGCTGGAGTGTAGTGGTGCAATCTCGGCTCACTGCAACCTTTACCTCCTGGGTTCAAGCAAGTCTCCTGCCTCAGCCTCCTCAGTAGCTGGGATTACAGGCACCCGCCACCATACCCGGCTCATTTTTGTATTATTAGTACTACTAACAATTTTTGTATTAGTAGTAGTACTGATACTTTTTTTTTTTTTTTTTTTTTTTTTGGTGAGACGGGGTCTTGCTCTGTCACCCAGGCTGGAGTGTAGTGGCGTGATTCGGCTCACTGCAAGCTCCGCCTCCCGGGTTCACCTTTTCTCCTGCTTCAGCCTCCCGAGTAGCTGGGACTACAGGCGCCCGCCACCTTGCCCGGCTAAGTTTTTTTGTATTTTTCATAGAGACGGGGTTTCACTATGTTAGCCAGGATGGTCTCGATCTCCTGACCTCATGATCCACCTGCCTTGGCCTCCCAAAGGGCTGGGATTACAGGCATCAGCCACTGCGCCCAGCAATAATTTTTGTATTATTAGTAGTACCAATGATTTTTGTATTATTAGCAGAGCTAATATTTATGGCATTAGTATTTGCCACGTTGGCCAGGCTGGCCTCGAATTCCTGACCTCATGATCTGCGCCCAGCTCGTGTTGAAGTTTGTTAGCCACCTTTGAGCAAGGGGCCCCATTTTCACTTTGTCAGGGGCCTGCAAGGGCTGCCTGCTCCCTCGCCACCCTCGCCTGCCCTGCTCCTCGCTCTGCCCAGCCCCAGCTCCTGCCTCCTATTTATCTTTTTCTTTCTTTTTTTTTTGAGCTGGAATCTCACTCTGCTGCCCAGATTGGAGTGCAGTGGTGTGATCTTGGCTCACTGCAAGCTCTGCTTCCCGGGTTCAAGAGATTCTCCTGCCTCAGCCACCAGGTAGCTTGGGTTACAGGTGTGTGCCACCACACCTAGCTATTTTTTTTTTTTTTTTTTTTTGAGATGGAATCTCATTCTGTAGCCTAGGCTGGAGTGCAGTGGTGCAGTCTCGGCTCACTGCAACCTCTGCCTCCTGGGTTCAAGTGAATCTCCTGGCTCAGCCTCCCAAGTAGCTGGGATTACAGGCACGCAACACCGTGCCCAGCTAAATTTTTTTTGTGTTTTTCGTAGAGATGGGGTTTCACTGTGTTGGCCAGGTTGGTCTTGAACTCCTGACCTCAAGTGATCCACCCGCCTTGGCCTCCCAAAGTGCTGTGATTACAGGTGTGAGTCACCATGCCCGGCCAGTTTTTTTTTTTGGTATTTTTTTGTAGAGATGGTGTTTCACCATATCTTTGGGAGGCCAAGGTGGACAGCTCACTTGAGGCCGGGAGTTCAAGACCAGCCTGGCCAACATGGTGAAACCTCATGTCTACAAAAAAAAAAAAAAAAAAATCTCCAAAAAACACTTCACTTTGAAGTGGTTTTTTTTTTTCTTTTCTGAGACGGAGTCTCGCTGTGTAGCTCAGGCTGGAGTGCAATGGTGCGATCTCAGCTCACTGCAGCCTTTGCCTCCTGGGTTCAAGCTATTCTGCCTCAGCCTCCCGGGTATCTGGGACTACGGGCGTGTGCCACCATGTCCAGCTAATGTTTGTTTTTTGTTTTTTGTTTTTTGTTTTGAGACGGAGTCTTGCTCTGTTGCCCAGGCTGGAGTGCAGTAGCGCAATCTCAGCTCACTGCAAGCTCCGCCTCCTGGGTTCACGCCATTCTCCTGCCTCAGCCTTCCCAGTAGCTGGGACTACAGGCGTCTGCTACTACGCCTGGCTAATTTTTTGTATTTTTTTGTAGAGACAGGGTTTCACTGTGCTCACCAGGATGGTCTCGATCTCCTAACCTCGTGATCCGGCCGCTGCAGCCTCCCAGAGTGCTGGGATTACAGGCGTGAGCCACCGCGCCTGGCCACGCACAGCTAATTTTTTGTATTTTTAGAAGAGATGGGGTTTCACCTTGTTAGCCAGGATGGTCTCGATCTCTTGACCTCATGATCCGCCCACCTCAGCTTCCCAAAGTGCTGGTATTCCAGGCGTGAGCCACCATGCCCGTCCCCGAAGTGGTTTTAGACTGAGAAGAAAGTTGCAAAGCACCGCGCAGAGACTTTCCATGTGGCTTTATTTCATGGCAGTACCCTGATCTGAACCAGGAGGTGGGTGGAGCTGTGGCCTCAGCGGCATATACGTCCCATCCCATCACTGCCATAAGCCCTTGTGTCTCCTGTCTCCCCGATCTGGGCTGATCCCTCAGTGCATAAGGAAAGCTGGGGCGGGGTCTCCCATGGTCTGGCCTTTGGAGGAGAGCCAGCTGGGTCTCTGTGTGGCACGCCTCAGTCAGGCTAGGCTGCTCCTCAGGATAATGCTGAGGTTCTGCATCCCGGCAGGAGCCCCACAGATGGGGCTGCGTCCCGCTGGGCCTTGGGAGGCTCATGGCGGCGGCGTGTCTCACTCTGGTGACGCTGGCCTTGTGTTTCGTCAGGTAGCGTCCGCAGGTGCTCCGCTGGTTGCTTTTCCTCTGCCTTGGGAGAGGCACACTGAGGCTGTGTGGCTGCCTGGGCTGCCTCTGATGCGCCCTGTGGACTGCAATATCCAGCGTGTCGCGTCTGCAACTGATAATTGCTATAGCGTTTGCCTAATGGGGATTTAAAAAAAAATGGTTCATTTTTATAAAAAAGACATGGGCTGGCCGGGCGCGGTGGCTCAGGCCTGTAATTCCAGCACTTTGGGAGGCTGAGGGTGGTGGATCACCTGAGGTCAGAATTTTGAGACCAGCTGGATCAACATCAAGAAACTCCATCTCTACTAAAAATACAAAATTTGCCGGGTGTGGTGGCTCATGCTAGTAATCTCAGCTACTCGGGAGGCTGAGGCAGGAGAATCCCTTGAATCCCGGAGGTAGAGATTGCGGTGAGCTGAGATTGCGCCATCGCACTTCAGCCTGGGCAACAAGAGCAAAACTTCGTCTCAAAAAAAAAAGACATGGGCTCTCGCTGTTTCCCAGGCTGGCCTCGAACTCCTGGCTCAAGTGGTTCGCTCACCGTACCCAGCCTGTTGTGGGTTTCTATCAGCACAGTAGCACGCAGACGCGATGTGGAAAGCGCACAAGTGTTCTGGTGGTGTGCACTTCGTCTCTGATTCTTGGTGATGGATGTGGAGTCGGAGAGGCTTGGGTGGCCCTGCTGGGTGTGAACCTGCCTTTGACATTGGCCTTGTAGAGGGAGTGAAGGGCAGGGTGCTAGACAGGGAGGGGTCTGTGTCAGGCCAAGCAACTTGGTTTTAGGTGTGGCGGGTTCTGGGCTATGCCGCGGCCGCCCAAGTGGGCTAGCCCAGTGGTTTTTTTCCCATGGTACAGGTGGGGAAACAGGCCCTGTAGAGGCTCCATCACCTGCAGTCACGTACCAGGCCTTTGCCGAAGCAGGACTCCCAGCCAGGCTGGAGCTCCCTGGCTGGAGCAGCGTCGGGAGAATTCCTGGTGGTCCTGCATAGCGCGGCCTGAGGGGCTTGGGGTGTGTTGAGTCAGCTGACCTCCAGGGAAAAAATGGGGAGACACGTGGAGGAGCTTGGGGCAGCCGTTTGCTCTAGGGTGGGAAAGAAGCAGGGCCGGGGGCCATAGACTCCATCCCAGCCTCTCCCTGCTCTCTGCCTGTGGTAGGACACAGCGTGCCAGGAATAGGTCCCTGGCAAGGTCTGTGTCCCTTCGTGGTCCAGGGTCTGGGAATGTCTCTGGTGGTCTCCCCTGGTGGTGGGCTTGGGAATTGCACCAGTTGGGAAATGAAGAGGTGGGAAGTTGATGGCATCACTTGTCCGGGAAGAGAGCGACGGGCTCACGGGGTGGAGGGTGGCTCTGCGTCTCAAACCTCTCTCTCTCTCTCAGGACAAACATCACGATGCTGCTCATGAAATCATCGAGACCATCCGGTGAGTACACGGCCTGCAGCGCGTTGTCTTCAGAGCCTGGGGCCGCATCCGTGGACGCCCGTGCCCTGCGGACTCTGTGGTGGGGATGGCTGCCGCTGGGGTGGATTCCTGGAGGTGTTGCGAAGCGGATCGGGGTGACCCAGGGACAGCTAGAGCGGCTTCCTCCAGCTCCGTTCCTGGCCAATGGGTGCAGAAGTCCTGAGCTGGTGGGGTGTCCAGTGGTCCTCCAGGGGCGTTGCACTGCCTTCCTCTGTCTCCTTGTCAGTCTCCCCACTGTGGGTTTTGGGCTGACCTTCACCCTCACGTGCTTTTGACGGCCTCCTGTGTCTGCCCCATGGGTGCAGAGAGGAGCGTTCCGGGGATGACTTGGATGGGCAGGAGGAGGAGGCCATCCCATCCTCGTGAGCTCCAGCCTGGTCTCCAGGGTCTGCAGCGACAGTGTGGGGAGGCCCTCCGGGTGCCTCTCTGCTGCCCACTAGGAAGCTGCCCATGGTGGCTGGCATTCTGCCTGTCTCAGGTGCTCAGGGTCAGAACCCTCACTGTGTGGCACCTGCAGGGAGGCCACATGTGTCCATGTGGCCCTGGCGTCTTGCTGGGCTGTTCCTTGGCATGCTGGGTGTGAGGACACCGCCTGTGCACAAGCCCAGCATCTGCCCAGGCCTGCAGCTGCCACAAGGGCCATGCCGAGCTGCTCTTGGCCGGTGGCTCTGTGCCAGGCCCTGGCTCCTGAGGCCTG
The DNA here is from genome assembly GCF_049350105.2 of Macaca mulatta. NCBI lineage: Eukaryota > Metazoa > Chordata > Mammalia > Primates > Cercopithecidae > Macaca > Macaca mulatta. The sequence continues at coordinate 2,927,412 of NC_133424.1, forward strand.
TGGTTCACTATTGGGGCCCGGCAGCCCCTCCCTTGCCAGGGTGTTTGAGGATTCAGTGAAATTGTTTGTGTAGGTCGGCCAGGGTGGGCCTGACCCAGGGCCTGTGCTTAGAATGTGGGATCTGCTTTTTTTAATGTCATGATTTGTGGACCAGGCAGTGGAGTAGGGGCCCCTTTGTTCTTCGTAAAAGAATCCTGGTGTTATGGTTGGAGGGAGGGCTGTGGATCAGGCAGCTGGGCCCCAGCCCAGCCCCCGCCCAGCCCCAGCCCCAGCTCAGCTGCAGCATGCTCCTGGCAGCCAGCCGCCTCTGTCTGCCTGGGTTTCTCTTATTGCAGCCAGGGGCCAAGACTGTGCTGGCATGGACCTCTGTGGGTGCTCCTCACATAGGGCCGTGCAGTCTTTTTAAGGACGCTCAGGCCGTGCGCACTGGCTCACGTCTGTAATCCCAGCACTTTGGAAGGCTGAGGCAGGGAGATCACTTGAAGCCAGGAGTTCGAGACCAGCCTGGGCAACTTGACGAAACCCTGTCTTTACTAAAAAAATATAAAAATTAGCTGGATGTGGTGGCGGGTGCCTATAGTCTCAGCTAGTTGGCTGAGGCAGGAGAATAGCTTGAACCCAGAAGGTGGAGGTTGCAGTGACCCAAGATGGTGCCACTGCACTCCAGCCTGGGCGATAAGAGTGAGACTCCATTGCAAATAAATAAATAAATAAGAATGCTCAGCTGGGCATGGTGGCTCATGCCTGGACTCCCAGCACTTTGGGAGGCTGGGAGGGTTGATCACTTGAATCTAGGAGCTGGAGATTGGCCGGGCAACATAATGAGATCCTGTGTCTACAAGAAAGTAAAAAATTAGCTGGGCATGGTGGTGCATGCCTGTGGTCCCAGCTGCTTGAGGGGCCGAGGTGGGAGGATCACTTGAGCCCAGGAGGATCACTTGAGACCAGTGGCACTGTGATTGTGCCACCGCCCACCAGCCAGGCAACAGAGTGAGACCCTGTCTCAAAAAACAAAACCCAAACAAGAAAGAATGCTCCAGTGCTGTGGCTTCCCCGGGCCAGTGTTGTCTGTGCAGGTCCTGCCAGTGACGCCCAGACCAGCCTCTCGGGTTAGGGTCTTGGTGCGGCAGGTGTGGAAGCCCCGCTCTGACCAGGCTCTTGCTGGTGGGTCTCGAGGTGCTCAGGCAGCAGGTGAGTTGCATCTGCTCCCCATGGGAAGTGGCCTGCACAGGCTTCTGGGGTCGGAGGAGACCCCGGGCCCCCGGATCTCAGGCGGTGACGGTGAGGGTGCCTGTCTGGCTGCATGCTCTCCTTCTGCAGGGCTCAGAGCTGACTGTCTTGTTTGAACCTTGTGTGTTTTCTGGGGAGTGCATCTGGAGCTTAAGTGTTGTAGGGAACAGGGGTCCAGGCACAGGGGTGCGCACCAACACCTGGGCATCCGTGGTGTAGGCAGAGGCCTCGAAACTCAAACCCCCTGGAGAGGCTGCTTTCTGCTATGTGTCCCCAGCACGTGACCAGGGTTCTCACGATGTGACGCTGCACAGACCTTTTCTGTCTCACTTACCCCAGAAACACTGATGACGTTCTTACACAGCAAACACCATTCAGTCCCCATACGGCCAGTGTCCCAAGCGTGTCCTCCCACAGTGTTACTGTTTTTTTGGGTCAGAGTCTCGCTCTGCTGCTCAGGCTGGGGTGCAGTGGCGCCATCTCAGCTCACTGCAACTTCCACCTCCTGCAGCTCACTGCAACTTCTACCTCCTGGGTGCAAGCAATTCTCCTGCCTCAGCCTCCCAAGTAGCAGGGATTACAGGTGCTTGCAACCATGCCCAGCTGATTTTTGTATTTTTAGTAGAGATGGGATTTTGCCATGTTGGCCAGGCTGATCTCAAACTCCTGGCCTCAAGTGATCCAGCCCCCTCGGCCTCCCGAAGTGCGGGGAGGGCTGTTTAAAGATGGTTCGGCTGTCCCAGGCTCTCCTCGTTTGGATGTCCACTTGAGAATCAGCCTCTCCATTTCTCCAGAAAAGCCAACTGGGCTTTTTCTAGAAATTGGTTTGAGCCTGCAGTTCAGTTCGGGGAAAGGGGCGTTTAAACAATGTCACTCCCAGGTATTCCTGTTTCAGTGCTTTTTTTTTTTTTCGAGGCGGAGTCTCGCTTTCTCACCCAGGCTGGAGTACAGTGGCATAATCTCGGCTCACTGCAACCTCCATCTTCCAGGTTCAAGCAATTCTTCTTCCTCAGCCTTCCGAGTAGCTGGGATTACAGGTGCCCACCACCACGCCCGGCAAATTTTTGTATTTTTAGTAGAGACGGGGGTTTCACCATGTTGATCAGGCTGGTCTCGAACTCCTGACCTCGTGATCCGCCCGTCTCAGCCTCCCAAAGCACTGGGATTACAGGTGTGAGCCACGGCGCCGGCCTTTGGTGCTTTTTTATGTGGCATTTTGACAGTCCTTTGCTGCCAGTATGTGTAAAGACTGCTCCCTTTTGCCTGCCGGCCTTGCCTGTGCTGAGCTCGGGCAGCGTCCATGCGTATCCCTTAGCGTGCTCTGTGGCGCAGAACCACGGGACTCAGTGAACGCCATACCGTGCTGAGCTCTGGCGCCGTCTGTGGCGCAGAACAACGGGACTGAGTGAACGCCATACGGCTGCTCCTTTCAGGGTGCTTGCTGCTTGTTTTTCTTGCCAAGTTGCTCTGGCCAGGACCTCCTGGACGATATGATGAGAAGTAACTGCAGACGGCTTTGCTCGCGTTGATCTCGGGGGCCTTGCTCAGTGCCTGGGGCTTTTCGTGATCTGTGTCGTGGAGTCCCCTGCCGGTGTCATCCGGGTGTGAAGGTGTTGACCAGGCTGGGGAGGGGTGATGAGAGGCACCAGTAATCACAGAGGGCAGGTACTGCAGCCCTTCTGACAGGATGCTGTGTCTCTCAGTGTAGGAGGGTCTTGGGGGCACGTGAACCTGAGGTCGGGTCCTGGCCAGCTGGTTGGAGTCTGTGGCCGGGTGGGGACTTGGTGTGGGGTGGGGGGCAGTGAAGCTGCTCTCGGAGTTCTGGAAAGCTGCCAGCTGGACTTAGCAGGTTGAGAGGAGTGGGGAGCAGAGGCCAAACCCCCATCCCTCCCCGTTCCCTCCTGCAGAGCCGCAGGCCAGGCGGCTGGGGAAAGTGGGCCTTTGGCTGTCACAGTGTCTCGGTGACTGATCCCGTGCAGTTTTTAAGTGGAAGGCGTGTTCTTCCATTTCTGGCCTCTTGTGGGGTACTGTCCTGATGGCACCGAATGCCATCCTGTGTGCTTTCCCACCTGCCCACGTGGGGCTGCTCAGACCTCTGTCCTGGTTCCTTCGGTGAATTGCAGTCACTAATTTTAGAGTGAAGCAGCTTTTCCTCCCTGGGAGGTGCTGCGCGTGGTTGTGAGGTGTCACTGCGCAGTTCCCTCACGTTTTTAAGGGATTGTGGGGTGTGTTGGTAGGGGATGTTGGTCTGCTGTTTCCTTTCTTGTCCTTTCTTTCCAGCCCTTTGTGTCTCTATGGTTTTGGTGTCAGGATGATGCTGGCTGCATAAAAACTGAAAAAGTTTCTGTAAGTTTAGTGTTGTGTCTTGTCAGTGTTTGATGGAATTCACCAGTGAAGCCGTCGGGGCCTGGAGCCGTCTCTAGGAAGCAAACTGACAGGTGTAGAGCTGCGGAGCTGTTGTTTCTTCTGTGTCAGTTTCGGTCATTCATGTCCCTCGGGGGATTTTTATTTCATTGAGGCTGTTGGATTTATACCATTTTCTTTTGTTTTTATTGTGGAGACAGTCTTGCTCTGTCACCCAGGCTGGAGTGAAGTGGCGGGATCTCGGCTCACTGCAGCCTCAACCTCCCGGTTGAAGCGATTCTCCTGCCCCAGCCTCCCGAGTACTAGGGACTACAGGCATGAGCCACTGCACTTGGCTCCATTTTCTTAGTATCCCTGATTCTCCTCTTACTGTCTGTAAGTTCTGCAGGGATGATGCCCCTTTCATGATTGGGTCCTTTTTTTTTTTTTTTTTTTTGAGACGGAGTCTCGCTCTGTTGCCCAGGCTGGAGTGCAAGGGCATGATCTCGGCTCACTGCAACCTCCGTGTCCTGGGTTCAAGCAGTTCTCCTGCCTCAGCCTCCCAAGTAGCTGGGACTACAGGCATGTGCCACCACACCTGGCTAATTTTGTATTTTTAGTACAGGTGGGGTTTCACCATGTTGGCCAGGCTGCTCTCCAACTCCTGACCACAGGTGATCCACCCACTTCAGCCTCCCACAGTGCTGGGATGACAGGCGAGAGCCACTGCGCCCGGCCTTCATGATCCTTTTCAATATGGTATCAGGATCCAAGTGAAGTCAAAGAGTTTTAATGGGCTGATTTGTTTCCGTCTCTTCATCTATGGCCCCCTCTGCCTCATTTTTCTTGGCAGTGTTTGTTGATGAAGCTCTGCTGTATTTTGGGATTAGTTAATTCTTCAAATTCCTATTGGCTTTATTTTATTTATTTGTTTATTTTTGAGATGGAGTTTTCGCCCTTGGTGCCCAGGCTGGAGCGCAATGGCGCAATCTCGGCTCACTGCAACCTCCGCCTCCCAGGTTCAAGCGATTCTCTTGTTTCAGCCTCCTGAGTAGCTGGGATTACAGGCCTGCAACACCATGCCTGGCTAATTTTGTATGTTTAGTAGAGATGGGGTTTATTCATGTTGGTCAGGCTGGTCTCGAACTCCTGACCTCGTGATCTGCCCACCTCGGCCTCCCAAAGTGCTGGGATTATAGGTGTGAGCTACCGCGCCTGGCACCAGTTGACTTTAGTTTCTAGTCATCGGTTGCTTTTTGAGCTCTGATGTGGCCAGTGGGTCCCTAGACCAGCCCTGTAGCAGGTGTGTTCACTTAGCTCCCCGGAGCCACCGGCGTGTGGCCTGGAAGCCATGTAAAATCAGTGTACTTCAGTAACAGCTTCATGGTGCACATCGTAGCCTTAGTTTTGAAGTCACACCTCCCTTCTCTCTCCACTCTGAGTGGAGTGGTAGGGCTGTTTGTTTTCTGTTGGAGAGGATGCAGTGTTTAAGAACATGCTGGTAATGCTCAAGATTTTCACACCTGTAATCCCAGCTCTGTGGGAGCCTGAGGTGGGCGGATCGCTTCAGATCAGGAGTTCGAGACCAGCCTGGCCAGCATGGCCTAACCCCGTCTCTACTAAAAATAAAAAAATTAGCCGGGCGTGGTGGCAGGTGCCTGTAATCCTAGCTACTCGGGAGGCTGAGGCAGGAGAATCGCTTGAACCCGGGAGGTGGAGGTCGCAGTGAACCAAAATCACGACAGTGCACTCCAGCCTGGGAGGCAGAGGGAGACTCTGTCTCAAAAACAAACAAACAAAAAGACAAAAGACAAAACAAAACCAAAAAAACCAAACCCCTCCTGATCGTTTCTGCTGCTGTGTTTCAGATGGGTCTGTGAAGAAATCCCGGATCTCAAGCTCGCTATGGAGAATTACGTTTTAATTGACTATGACACCAAAAGGTAAGCAGAGTCCTGCCCGGCCACTCCGCTCTGAGGACAGACGTGGCTCTTGGGGAGGACAGGAGGACGCATCCTATAATTAGCTCTTCTTAGATGGTGCAAGCTGATCTGAAATTTCCTTTTAGAGTTGGCCGTGGCCACCATAAAGTTATTTTGGTAGGAAATGTTTATCAACTCTTGGCAAAGGCTGTCAGAGGCTGGACAGAATTGGAAACTCCGGTTGTGGAAAGTGGGATTGGCATGTGTGGAGTCAGCCTGCGCTAGTGATGGCTCTTTTTATAGCGGGCGGCTGACGGCCAGAAGTCCGAGTTCCTGCCTGAGGCTGCTGGGAGGGCCTGGGCGACCTCAGGCTCCTTGGCAGCTCTGCTTCGACCTCAGTTGGGTTTCGTTAGTCCCTGTGTCTCCAGCCCTGTGGCTGTTAGCAGTTTTGCCCTGGCAGCTTCTGGGTCTTGGAGGAGGGTCTTGTGGGTGGAGAGGGGCAGGGCTGTCTCTGGAATGCTTGGAAGTGTTTTGTTTTTCTTTGAGAAGGAAGACATTCCAGGCTCACGCCTTTTTCAGCTCTTGGGAGTCTGAAATCGACAGAGTAGTCCTCCGTCAAGGGCTATGCTGTCGTGAGCTTAGGTGAGCCCCTCTCCACAGAGAGTCAAGCCTAGAGGGCCCTGGCACCCTCCCGGGCTGAGCACATGGCTGCACTTTACCTGGCTCTCCGGCCTCGCTGGCGTGTGGGAGGGACTCCTTTGTCTGTGGTCAGCGGTCTCAGCCTCAGTAAGCCTCGAGATCCTGTGCCCCTCCCTCAAGCCCTGCCCATTCCCTGGTCAGCACCCTGGTACCCCACAAGCAGACAAGCGCGTTGCTGGCAGGGTCCTCCATGCCGACCCGCTGCCGTGGATTTCACGCCACCTGCCCCGCAAGTCTGGGCCTCTCGCCACCCCTCATCAGGCGTGATGGTGTGCTGGGCCCTTCCCTGGTTTAGTATAAAGGGTGTGATACAGCGTGCAGATAAACAGCCGCATGGCAGGGTCCACAGGGAGGGGCCTGCAGGGCCCTGCACAGAGCTGTGTCTCTGTGGAGTTGGGGTGCACTCACCCCAAAGCTCTTTGCACCCTGTGCTTTTGGGTTTTCATGGAGGCTTCTTGGAGACTTGCTTGATGATTGCCTCCATCTCTCTCTAAGCTTCTTACTGCAGCTTGGGCTTTACCCTACCCGGGACCTTACAACAAAAGATGCTCCCATCACCTAGAAGTTCCCAGCCATCAGGAGCTTTATTAGGAACCGGAGGCCCCTCGGGTGGGTGGGTGTTGTTGGGCTGAGCACTTTCGTATTAACCTGGGGCGCTTATGGCGCCTCACTTGTGTGTGGCCAGCGTCTGCCTTGGCTCTGAGCAGCGAGTGTGTCAGACGCTGTGCTCACGGCGCCCCTGCACCTGGGTGTGTGGCGTCCTTCCCCTTCGTGTGGGATGGGCTTAGCCAAGGCTGGAAGGACGTCAGGGACAGGCTGGGCAGGGGGTAATTGTTGGAGCTGGGAGGACCACCTGAGGGACCGAGCCATTAGGGCTTCAGGCCAAGGACAGCGCAGCTCCTCTGAGCACCTGCATTTGCACATCCTGCCAGGGAAGGGTCTCTTCCCGGGAGTATGCAGAGATGATTTTGGGAGGGTCTGGTTGTCAGGGTTGAAGGCGGTGAGTAGAAGTGAAAACACAGGAGGGGCCAGCACTGCTCCCCGGAGCTGCGGGGAAGGCGGGAGGCAGCAGGCTGGCTCTGTTGGGTCATCCGACCCTGGCCAGATGCTGCTCATGGACCGAGGCCCACACGGTGCCTGCTGGCCCTTCATACTCCCTGGGCTACCTCCGCCCCTGTGTCCTTTGTCCTCTGGATGATCCAGGTTCTGTGTGGCCGTGCTCCCGGGGCTGTCAGCCGGCTTTTGTTCTTGGTGTTTGCTGCTCTTAAGTTCTCTTGCTTTATTCCCTGCAGCTGCTGCTTAAGAAAAGCATGAACCTGGCCTTTGGAGCGCAGGTTTTCCTATGAGGAAGGGAAAGTGTGAACCTTGGGCACACACTGCCCAGGTGAATTCAGGGCTGCCAGGGTGAGGCAGGAAGAGCATGGGACTGGGGCTGGGGCGGGAGCAGGGGTCTGATTGCGCAGCCACGTCTCGGAGCATCTGCCAGGCTCTTGGGGTTGCCCTTGGGAGGAAGCTGCCTGCGTGCACGTGGAGGCAGCGGAGGAAGGAGGCGGAGGAAAGTCCCAGCCGCGCCCCCCCGCCCTGCACAGGTGCAGGTCTCTTCGGTGCCGGGGACTGGATCGTTCTCTGGCAGGGACTGTCCTGGACACTGCAGGTGCCGAGCAGGGTCCCTGTCTCCATCTGTTGCTTGCCTTGCCATGTTCCCGGGGTCCCCGGTGAGAGCCACTGTGTGTGACAGTGTTCACGGGACAGGTTACCCCTCCTCCTCCTGTCTCTTGGTCTGCTCTGGACACCTTCTGAGGTGGTGGGACAGACGCTGTCGTCCACATTTTGCCAGTGGTTTGGAAGATGAGCAAGTTATCCCAGGTCGAGACTGGACAGACTAGGCCAGGCAGACCCTGCAGCAGGCCTGCCCCCACCCCGGAAGCCCCTCTGAGTCTGGGCCTGGGCGTGGCCTGTGTTTCTTGTGGCTCACATGCCCCACAGACAGTGGGCGCTCCCTGGAGCACAGGTGCCCCCTGCTGCCCTGTTGGCCCTGCTCTGGATGCTGTTGGGCGCAGGCATTTAGGTAATGAAGCATTGCCCTGTGGCTAGGGCTGAGCGGGGCAGAGCTGCTGCCAGGGGACTGAGTCTCACGGTGGACCCTGCTGTGCCACGTCTGACGTGACACACTGCTGACGTGTGAGTGAGTCGGAGCTTTTGAAGGACACGTGCACAGAGCAGTGCGGGCGTGGGTGGGGCACCCTCCGTTCTGCAGTGCTCCCTCCTCCTGCACCTGCCCCGTCAGAGGCCCAGTGATCCCTGGGACCCCAGCCATTCACCTGCCTCTGGCGATGGTGGCTATCCCCAGCCAGGGCAAGGAAGACCCTCTAAGGCCGGCCCCAGGGGTCCCTGCTGTTGGGCCGGCCTCAGTCCCCCTCGAGCCCTCTTTCTCTCCTCACGCCTCCAGCACACCTGGACCTCAGCTTTGTGTGGGGAACCTGGGCAGGTCCAGACTGCCTCAGGGCTCAGTGCTTTCCTGCACCAGACTCTCGGCCGGCCTCCTCGCCTGTGCGTCAAACCTGAAATCTCCATCAGGGTGGAACCTGAGGCTTCTGCCAGAGGGGTCTTGGCCAGCTGGCTGGTGGCTGTCCAGCCAGAGACCACACCGTGGAGCCTGCCCTGTCCGTGTGCTGTCCCCTCCCATGCATGCGGCTCGCGCTGGCCCGTGTGACCAGGGCCTTCCCTTGCCTTTTTCAGCTTCGAGAGCATGCAGAGGCTCTGCGACAAGTACAACCGCGCCATCGATAGCATCCACCAGCTGGTAGGTGGCTTGCCCCTGCCCGGGCGGTCAGTAGTAGTGCCAGGCTCCCAGACCCCTCCAGACCCCTTACGTCACCACCTTGTGGCACAGGGCTCCCCTTAGAGCCCCCAGGGATTGGAATGTGCAGGATGGGGGGGACCGTGGTCTGTGGGTGAGTGGTGTGGGGGCTGCTGAGGCTGGGCTATGTCCTCGTGGGCCACGCCAACTGCGTGCTGTGGCCATGTGCCAACGCAGAGCCATCCGTGGTTTGTGTGCTGAGGCAGGGCCCTGAGGGTTGTGGTGTCTGAACATGCCTCTACAACCCTGGGTTTGTGACCGTGGTGGGCCCCAGCAGAGGCAGGGTCCCTGTCCTCCCCAGGCTGTGTGAATGCCGGCCTTCCCCTCGTACCTCCCCCACACCGCCTGCCTTCATCAGGCTGGATGCTGGCCTGGGCTGCGCCCTTGGACACCCCGGTCCTGCTGTGTCTCGTGAGGCTTTCCTCACAAAGGACGGGGGACACAGCGAGCTGGGGTGGAGCAGGGAGGGGAGCGTGCTGCTTCCCATGTTCTAGAAGGCGCCGGGGGCCCCTGGGGCATGAGGGCAGGGAAGCTCTTTCTTGAAGGTCTTGCTGTGGAGGGAGTCCTGCTGGGGGCGGCATGGGCTCACTCAGCCCTCCTGAGTGGGGCTGGGCTGTCCCGCCCCATGAGCCTGCCACCCTGCCCCAGCTTCCCCCTCACCACGTGCATGCAGCTCTGTGGGCCCCTGAGAACTGAGCTGGCTGGGGCGAGAGGGGACCACCTCAGCCTGCTGCAGGCGGTGGGAAGGAAGGCGGGGTTCCAGGTGGGCGAGTCAGGTGAGGTGCCACGGGGAGGAAGGCGGGGTTCTAGGTGGGCGAGTCAGGTGAGGTGCGGCGGGAAGGAAGGCGGGGTTCCAGGTGGGCGAGTCAGGTGAGGTGTGGCGGGAAGGAAGGCGGGGTTCCAGGTGGGCGAGTCAGGTGAGGTGCGGTGGGGAGGAAGGCGGGGAGGAAGGCGGGGTTCTAGGTGGGCGAGTCAGGTGAGGTGCGGTGGGGAGGAAGGCGGGGAGGAAGGCGGGGTTCTAGGTGGGCGAGTCAGGTGAGGTGCGGTGGGGAGGAAGGCCGGGTTCTAGGTGGGCGAGTCTGGGGAGGAAGGCGGGGAGGAAGGCGGGGTTCCAGGTGGGCGAGTCAGGTGAGGTGCGGCGGGGAGGAAGGCGGGGTTCCAGGTGGGCGAGTCAGGTGAGGTGCGGTGGGCTCAAGGCTCTTTCATGGGGCTCGTGGCACCTGATGGGGGTCCCTTGGTGTCGGCACCCTGCTCTGCTGCCTCGGCCCGGAGGAGGGATGGTGGTCTCGGTGGCCTGTGTGGTCTCGGTGGTCTTGCCAGTGAGGAGAGAGGCCTGTGGTGGGAGGAGGAGCCTCCTGGGACCCCTCTGAGATGGGGCCTGTCCCTGGGGATGCTGCTTTGCTGCTTGTAGGAAATGGGGCTGGGTTGGAAACTGACCTGGGAACCTGGCGGCCACCCCACAGGTGGACGAGAGGCCCTGCAGCCGGCTCCCTGCTTCTGCTGGGAAAGGGCCTAGGTCTCAGGGGTGGAGGGGCTAGGCAGCCTGTAGCCGTGCGGTTTATGTGACATGGCCGGGCCACCCTCTGTCTGCAGTGGAAGGGCACCACGCAGCCCATGAAGCTGAACACGCGGCCGTCCACTGGGCTCCTGCGCCACATCCTGCAGCAGGTCTACAACCACTCAGTGACTGACCCCGAGAAGCTCAACAACTACGAGCCCTTCTCCCCTGAGGTGTACGGGGAGACCTCCTTCGACCTGGTGGCCCAGATGATCGACGAGATCAAGATGACCGACGACGACCTGTTTGTGGACTTGGGGAGCGGTGAGTGTCGCCCGCCACGCCCGGCTGCTGTGCACTTCCAGGCCACACGCTCTGTGCCTGACCCACACCTGCTTGGAGAAGAGTTTAACAGGGACTCGCGATGTTGGCGTGGACGGCGCTTCCTTTTCCCGGCCCCTCTGTCTCGTTGTGGGTCCGTTCCTTTCCCCAGCCCTGACCTTCCCCAGAGCCCGGGGCTCTACCCAGAGAGGAGAAATCGCAGGAACCCAGTGGTTCCCAGACCAGGCCCATCCTTCCTGGTGCCCGGAGACTCTGCTTTTCCCCTGCTTCCCACCAGCGGGGGAGCTAGACCTGTGCCCCCCTGTTGCTCACTCCCAGAAGCTGCCACTCGCTAGCCTGGACCCCAGCCCAGTCCCCACCCATGCTGCAGCCCACTGCGGTCCTTCCCTGGGCACACCTGCTCCCTTTGCAGCAGCTGGAAAGTTCCCATGCAGAGGAAAACCCCAGGTCCCTGGGCTCATGGAGGCCCTCTCGCCCTCCCTGCATCCCCGGCTTCCCTCAGTACCCCTGCGTCTGGGCCATGCCCTGCCCCTCCCAGGTTGGGGCTCAGGGTGGCCTCGGCAAGTCCCTACAGACCACCTCCCACATGCTGGCATTCTTTCGGCCTCCCCCTGCACTCAGAGTCTGACAGGCGACAGGCTCTGCTTGTGAGGCGTCGTCTCCTCTCAACCACGGTCGGGGCCCCTTGAGACCAGGCCCCAGGTGTGGGTTTCTGGCCCTGTCTTGAGCCCCGGTGTGGCCTGGCCGAGGCATAGATGAGCAGTCAGCTCAGGAACAACCTCATCAGCCTGACGCGTTCCTGATGGGACCACCCCATCCAGGCAGGGCTGACGGGGCCACCGGCCGACAAGGGTCAGATGGCGGAGGCCCCTTCTCCACAGTGTCTACGCTGTCTCTGGGCTTCTTGGACCTCGACGGACATGTGAACCTTGTGCCTGCAGGAATGCGAGCCCCACATCTGCCTCACTCCACAGTCCTGGCTTTGACGTGGGGGAGGGGACCTCGATGGACATGTGAACCTTGTGCCTGCAGGCATGCGAGCCCCACATCCGCCTCGCTCCACAGTCCTGGCTTTGACGTGGGGGAGGGGCCCCGAGGGCAGGGACCAAGAGGACTTTGCACAGACCCGGTGTGGCGGCTCACGCCTGTCATCTTAGCGCTTGGAAGGCTGAGATGGGAGGATCGCTTGAGGCCAAGAGTTCAACACCAGGCTGGTCAGCGTAGCAAGACCCCATCTATATTTACTTATTTAAATTTATTTCCAAATTTTAAAAATGCATTAAAAAGAATGTATATTGGCTGGGTGTGGCGGCTCACGCCTGTAATCCCAGCACTATGGGAGGCCAAGGCGGGCGGATCTGAGCTCCTAAGGTCAGGAGTTCGAGACCAGCCTGTCCAACATGGTGAAATCTCTTCTCTACTAAGAGTACAAAAATTAGCTGGGTGTGGTGGCACACGCCTGTAATCCCTGCTACTCGGGAGACTGAGGCAGGAGAATTGCTTGAACTTTGGAGGCGGAGGTTGTGGTGAGCTGAGATCACATCACTGTACTCCGGCATGGGTGACAGAGTGAGACTCCGTCTCAAAAAAAAAAAAAAAAAGGCATATCTGGCTGGGATCAGTGGCTCCTGCCTGTAATCTCAGTGCTTTGGGAGGCTGAGGTGGGAGGATTGCTTGAGCCCAAGAGATTGAGGCTGCAGTGAGCCAGGATCTCACCACTTGCAGTCCAGCTTGGGCGACAGAATCAGACCCTGTCTCAAAAACAAAAAATTAAAAAGGCGTATATGTTTTAGATGACAGCCTAGCACTTGCCGGCCCGGCTCTGGGCCCCTGTCCCTGTGTGCTTCTCTTCCCGCTGCTGTGGTGGTAGCGGTCTGTGCCTGCTGTGGTTGTGCCGTGGTTCATTCCCTGGAGCGCAGAGCTGCCTAGCAGGGGAGGAGAGGCGGCTTGACACCCCCAGTGTGTGCTGCTGCCTCCGCCCTCCTGACGCTGGCACATCTGCAGCCCCCGTTCCCTCCTCCCTTAGAGCCGGGGGTTGCTGGGTTGTGCGCTGACGCTGTGAAACCGCGGCGGCCGGGAGACTGTCCTGGCTGCAGGGGCTCCTCACTGCCTCTCCCACCCCACATCGAGTCTCAGTCCAGTCCCGCTCATGAGCCTTCCTGGGGTGCCGTGAGATTTCATCAGCCAGGTTGCTGTGTGTCTGTGTGGTGGTGACGCAGGGATAATTTGAGGTGAACGGGAGCCTTTCCAGACCTGCCAAGTCTCGGGCAGCCCTGTCTGAACAGTGAACACCACATAGGGCCTTTAGACTCAGAATGAATTCTGGGTTTCGGGGGCCACCAAGTAATGTCCATGGATGACACGTTGTGATGACCATCCCCTCGTGGGGGCTCTAGTGGGGGCCTGGTCTCACCCTGAGTGACCTTGGAGCATCGGATATGTGTGGAGACTTGTGGCCTCCCCTGTGGGTCTTCATGGCTGCATCCTTGTGGCCTCTGTCTCCGAGGCTGTCATGGCCTCCCGGGTGGCATCTGAGTGCTGTGTGGTATCTGATGGATCTCTCTGATCACAGGTGTGGGCCAGGTTGTGCTCCAGGTCGCCGCTGCCACCAACTGCAAACATCACTATGGCGTCGAGAAAGCGGACATCCCGGCCAAGTATGCGGAGGTGAGCAGGTCTGGGCGCCAGGGTGTGTTGGAGGCAGGGGACCATCAGAGAAAGTGATGCCCTGGGTGCCTCCACCCCACTGCTGTGGGACTTCCGAGTCTGGGCGGCGTTCTTTCCAGGCCCAAGACATCTTAGCTGCCTGCAGGGTGTGCCTGTGAATAGGGTGCCCGCATGCCCTCACGGCCCATCCCAGGCCGGCCCTCCAGGCCTGCCCAAGCGCTGCGTGGGCGTCTCTGAGCCTGTTTCACAGCACGTGCCACAAGTGAGGCGGGAAGTGCTCAGCTCCACCTCATGGCACAGCCCTCTGAGAAGTGGGGTGTTTTGGGTGGCCTGCCCAGGCGGGCGCATTGAGGCCCCACTGCCCTGAGAGTTTGTAATGGGCGTTTGGTTTCCTTCCTTCCAGACCATGGACCGCGAGTTCAGGAAGTGGATGAAATGGTATGGAAAAAAGCATGCAGAATACACAGTGAGTGCCATCGCTCCGCCCTGGCTCCCATCGCCGGCCCCATCCCCGCTCCCACCCTCCTCTTAGCCCCTCCTTTCTTGCCAATGTTGGCACATGGCTTTTGGCACATGGCGTGCCCCCTGGAGTCCCCTCTGGTTCTTATAGGGCTGCCTGGGCGTGGCCTCTGAGCCCGCAGCAGGTGCCTCTGTTGGCACTGTCGCTCCCATCCTCTGTGACATGGCTTCTGTCCCTCGGCAGCGTGGGGTGCACAGAGGCTTTTCAGGGAACGGGCTCGGGGCTCCCCGGAGCGGAGGCCTGTGGGACAGGCTGGGTTCTGGGCTGGTTGCAGCGTCCTTGGGGTGTCATCCCTCACTGGGGACAGCCTTGTTTGGACGGGTTCCTGGTCCTCAGTGCCGTGTTCTTCATGACAAGCCGGCAACCTCGGGGTGGGCAGTGTTCTCTCCCGCCCTGTCGTGATGCGGTCTGAGGTGCTCCTCCCGTGTGCCCTGTGGATGGCGCCGCGTGTGGATGGCGCCGCGTGTGGATGGCGCCGCGTGTGGCTGTCCCTGCGGGGTGTGCACTCCCCTCGATGGCTGAGTGGCGGTGGGATGGGAGTGGGCGTGGGAAGGGGATGCTCTTTAGGGAGCAGGAAGGACGGTTTTCCTGACCCAGGTCGGGTGATTACTGGGCCACAGCTTCCAGGAGTAGCTGCCACTCCTGCATCCTCCCCGGACTCCTTCCCACCCCGTGCTAAGTCCTTAGATACCAGGCTCCACCCTGGTCCTTTCCACACAGAGGCCTGCAGAGCTGGGTCCTTCCTTGACCTGTGCTCTCCTCCTCCCAGTCCCAGCTGCCCAGGAACTCACCTGTGGTGGAGTCTGACGGCGCTTGGGGCCCATTGGCTCTACCTCCCAGCAATGTCTCAGACCTGCGGACTCCATCCCCTCCCCGCCCTCGTGGGGTGTGGGCTCGGTGCTGGCGCAGCTGCTCCTGTGATGTGGATTGGAGGGTGGCTTGGGGTCTGGGGTGCAGGAAGGTGGGTGCTTCCTGTTCTAGACTTGGAGCCACTGGAGTACAGAGCCCACAGCCACTTGAGTCCTGAGAGGCCTCCCTGACAAGGCGGAAGGAGTGCTGGGCAGGGCGGTTGCCAGGTCACCACCTTGGGAGGACGATGGCGCAGGAGTCGCTAAGCTGCCCAGCAGAGCAGCTCAGGATGGAACATGGCAAGGCCAGCTCGTGATCCCAGGTGCCTGCGGCAACACGGTTCCTGGGCGGAATCTGCACGTTTGAGAAGCAACAGAAACAAGGTGTTCAGAGGTCCTGTTGTCAGTCGACTCTCACAGTTCAGAGGGACCAATGAGGGACACAGGTGGCGTACAATTCCAGTCCCCTCCTAGGCAGTGCCCGCCCCTCACTGTCTCCTCAGCAGGGTGGGTGGAGGTGTGGCCAGGCCTGTGTACCCGCCTCTCTGTCTGGAGCTCCCTGCCGAGGCGCCCTCTGTGGGCCTGTCAGTCGGGTCCTTCCTCAGATCGCTGTGAGGCCTCGGCATTCCTGTCATTGCCACGAGTGGGCGTGCATCCTGCCTAGCACGCATCCCTGGCCCCCAGCTCAGACCTCTCCATGCTGTCCCACAGCACAGGTGAAGGCCAGAGTCAGGGTGCTGGGCCCTGATCCCTTGCCGGCTGGTTCTGCCCTGGGTGTCCTGGCTGTGGTGGTCTGAGCAGATGAACCTGAGTGGGGACACAGATGCATGGTCCAGGCAGGCCATCTTCCCCTGCGAGGCCTGACATGGGCTGCAGTGGCAGGGACACCTGAGTCAGGCAGTGTCCTTCTTTGCATCCTCAGGGAGGGAGCTGCTGGCTGGAAACTTTTGTTGTTTTTTAGAGGCAGGGTGTTGCTCTGTTCTCCAGGCTGGAGTGCGGTGGTGCAGTCATAGCTCATTGCAGCCGTGGACTCCTGGGCTCAAGTGATCCTCCCACCTCAGCCTCCTGAGTAGCTGGGACTGCAGGCGTGCACCACCACACCTGGCTAATTAAAAAAATAATTTGAGCAAGACACAGTGGCTCACGCCTGTAATCCCAGCACGTTGGGAGACTGAGACGGGCGGATCACCTGAGTTTAGGAGTTCAAGACCAGCCTGGCCAACATGGTGAAACCCCGTCTCTGCTAAAAATACAAAACCTGGCTGGGCATGGTGGTACGCACCTGTAATCCCAGCTACTTGAGGGGCTGAGGCAGGAGAATCACTTGAACCCAGGGGGCGGAGGCTACAGTGAGCCGAGATCGCACCCCTGCACCGAAGCCTGGGCGATAGAGCAAGACTTTGTCTCACACACACACACACACACACACACACACACAAATTGTAGCAACGGGGTTTCACAGTGTTGGCCAGGTTGGCTTAAACTCCTGTGTTCAAGCCATCCTCCTGCCTTGACCTGCTAAAGTGCTGGGATTACAGGCGTGAGGGTACCTGGCTGCCTCCGTGTCTTTTTGAGGCTTGACAGCCCATTTCTTTTTATTGCTGAATAGTAGTCCATAGTCTGGATGTGCCACAGTTAATTCACCCACTCGCCTGCTGAGGCCATCTGGGCTGCTTCCACAGTTCGGCAGTTATGAGCACAGCTGCAGTAAAGGTCCGTGTGCAGGTTTCTGTGTGGGTGCAGGAGCTCCACTCCTGTGGGTAGACACCAGGCAGCACGATTGCTGGATCTTCTGGAAAAACCGCCAGACTGCCTCGCAGTGAGTCTACACCATCTGCGTTACCTCCAGCGGTGAACAGGAGTTTCTGTTGCTCCATGTCCTGGCCGGCGCCTGGTGCCATGAACATCTAGGGAGGTCATTGATACTTCCTCTTCCCCTCATCTCCTGAAGCCTTGCTGCAACATGAGTTCCTGGAGTTCTTACCGATTCCTTGTGGTTTTCGTTTTCTTTTCTTTTTTTTGACATCAGAGTCTTGCTCTGTTGCCCAGGCTGGAGTGCAGTGGCACAAGCTCAGCTCGCTGCAACCTCCGCCTCCTGGGTTCAAGCGATTCTCCTGCCTCAGGCTCCCGAGTAGTAGGGATGACAGGCGCCCGCCACCATGCCCAGCTAATTTTTGTATTTTTAGTAGGGACGGGGTTTCACCATGT
The DNA here is from genome assembly GCF_049350105.2 of Macaca mulatta. Taxonomy (NCBI): domain Eukaryota; kingdom Metazoa; phylum Chordata; class Mammalia; order Primates; family Cercopithecidae; genus Macaca; species Macaca mulatta. The sequence continues at coordinate 2,944,549 of NC_133424.1, forward strand.
TGGTCAGGCTGGTCTCAAATTCCTGACCTCATGATCCGACTGCCTCTGCCTCCCAAAGTGCTGGGATGACAGGCGTGAGCCACCGCGCCCGGCCGCCTCGGCGTTTTCTGCACTGACACTTGTGTCGCCTGCAGACACGGAGCTTTGCCTTTGCCTTCGCAGTCCCTGTCCCTTTCCTCTCCTTTTCCTGTCCTCTTGTACTGGCCGGCGTGGGCATTTCCCATGCGATGTGAGTCATGGGGCAAGACGGTTACCCTTCCCTGCCCCGCTCTTGATGGGCAGCTGAGCACCTGGCCATGGAGCACAGTGTTAGTGGTGGGCTTGTGTGGATGCTGTCCCTCGGGTGGAGGACAAGCCCGCAGTCCTGAGTGTGCAGCACGCGTTTTTTCGGTGCTGCTTCTAGTGTCAGCGCAGTGCTGTGGTTTCCATTCCTCAGCCTGTTGCCGTGATGGGTTTCCAGTGTTGAATGTGTCCCCCTTGGTCAGCGTGCGATCCTGTTTATCCGAAGCGGGATTCTGCTGGCTGATGGGCCGCTGAGGTGTTTTCTGCCGTGGTGGGAGCCGCGGTCTGCAGTGCTTCCTTGCGGCCGCACCTGTCTGGTTTGGTCTCTGGGTGGTGCTCCCTCGGCTTCTGTTCTGCTGTGTATGACCAGGACTTGTGCACCCAGGGCTGCGGGCCCAGCTCTCCTTCCCTTTCTTGTGCTGATTGTTCCCGAATGCCCTGCCCACAGTGGAAGCTGTGTGGTGTCCTGGGCCCTGGGTCCACTTGCACTCCGGCCGGAAGTTCCCACGTGGGTTCCTGGCTGTGGCAGGAGAGCCACACAGATCCCAGCACAGAGGATGGAAGCCCTCGCCGTGGTTCCCAGCGATGGCCAGGAGGGCGCCACGGTGCCTTCCTCCGCGCGGTCTGACCGGGCTGAGCCTTGCTCAGGAGAGGGTGGCTGTCAGGTGCGGGGGCTGCCCCAGCGCTGCTCCCCCTTCTGCCTCATCTCGTCAGCGTCAGGGTCAGCACCCTGCTTCTAGGGCCTGGGTCCGCAACATGGCTGAGCAGCGTGGTGTCTCCTATGGCGCAGGCGCTCCCGGCGTGGAGCTGCGTTCGAGGTCTGAATTCCGTGCGGGTTTAGGTACTCACGGTCGGGCCAGTGGCTCCTGAGATGTGTCTGGGAGCATGATTTGGGGGGAAGGATGGCATTCCTCAGGGCTTTGGTAACGTGTCGGAAAGAAGCTGGTGGTGGGGAAGGCAGGTGTCAATACCAGCCTCCACCTCTGGCATCCGTGCTGTGTACAGCCAGCTCCGCTGCGGAGGGTGGCCAGAGAGGCTTCTCCCGATTGTCCCTTGCCCTTTCTGAGGGGAACTTCCATTCTGATGTTGGAGGAAACCCTCAGAGCAGCTCTCTGTGACTTTGCCCGTGCTCTGCTTGGGAGGCTCCAAGTCCTCCTGCCCAGAGCGGTGTCACCAGCGAGGCTCCCAGAGACCCACACTCCCGGTTCCTATGGGGCCGGGGTTCCAGACTCCAGAGGGAAGCAGGGTTGCACATAAACCATGGCGTTTGCAGGAACAGTTTGGCCCCAGAGCCTGCCCTGTCATGGAGCGCAGGGGACCCCAGGGTGGGTTCCCAGCCCCAGGCCTGTGATGCGAGCCCGGGTCTGCTGAGTGCTGCTCAGGACTTGGGATTTGAGTCATTTCCTGGGTGGCTTGTCCACGGGGAATGAGGGATGTTCACAGGGTCTGTCAGGTGTAGAGAGGGAGGAGACGGGTGTCGGGGCAGCCCAGCACCTGCAGAGGCTCAGGATGGCCTGTCTGCACCTCCCATCCCGCCTCCTCCCTCCTGGGAACTTCCCCTGGCCTTGGAGAGCAGAGGATATATAGCTGCTCCTGGCTGGGGCGGGCGGCCCTGCCCTCTGGATCTGCATCTGCGTGGACGGGTGGCCCTGTCCTCCGGGCCTGGAGCGGGGGTGTTCCCGTCTCTCTCGGGCTGGGTGGGTGGGCCACCCTGTTGCTTGGGGCAGCGGCTTGCTTGTGGGACCTTCTCTGCTCAGGGACTCCCCCCCATCCTGAGAGACACTTGGTGGGCACTGGGCCTGTGGCTGCTATGAAAGAAGTGTTGCGGGTCCTCCCTCGGCCCTTGGGGTGCAGGTGTGGGCTTCTTCGACCGTGACTCAGGTTGCCCTGACCCCCAACTACTCCGGCCCCCAGCATGTCTGTGGATGGGCCTGTCCCGGACATTTCACAGAAATGGGATCACACACTGTGTGGCCTTTTGTGTCTGGTGTCGTCTCTCACTGAGCGTGACGTCCTCAAGGTGCATCTGTGCTGTGGCCTGGGTTGGAGCCTGGCTCCTGCTCCTGGCGGGGTCCTGCTTCCGTGCGCACGGCCTTGCTGTGCTCTGTTGATCTTTCATCTAATGGACTCTTGTCTGCTTCCACCTTTTGGCTGTGGTGAGTTGTGCTGGCTTTTGGAGGCATTTGTGTCGGGCTTTTGCGTGGGTATTTTTCTTTCTCTGGGAATGGAGGTGGTGGTGGTTTTGAAGGATTTGAAAGGCAGGGTCTCAGTTATCCAGATGCTACTGCGTTGGGCAGCTAGGTTAATAAGAGGCGTTTCCTCCTGGACGGTGCTTGGTCTTGAGGTCTGGAGGTGGACCGGCGTCGGGCTGCAGCTGGCTTTGCTGTGAGTGCGGCGTGGAGCTGGGGGACAGCGCTGCTCTTAGCTCAGCAGCGCACAGGGGCGGACACCCCCAGGGACTGGCGGCTCAGCTTCGCAGTGTGCATGTTTCTTGCGGTTGGTGAGGGAGGGACAGAGCTCGGCACTAGGCTTTCCCGGCCTGGCCAAGTGTTGCTGCCTGCCGTGGAGAGTGCCCCCCAGCGTCCCGCCACCTCCCTCAGGCACTGCCTGGAGCCAGCATGGTGGGGACTGCAGGCCCTGCCTTGGGGCGCCGCTGCTGGCCACTTCTGGTCCTGGGAGTGGCTGCAGCCCCTGATTTTGAGCTTACATTTCTAGGAGACTGCAGCATGGCTGGCAGGTGTGTGTTGGTATGGCTGTGGTCCCCTTGGCTGGGCCTGGCCTCCCCAAGTGGATGCTGGAGCACGAGGACCTGTCCCGGCTTCTCAGGAGGTCCTGCCTGTTCTCTGCGTGTCCCTCTCGCCTGCCCTTCTGCCTGCAGTTCCCAGGGCTACAGCCGGTGGGGCCTGGGCGTCCTCCTGCTCCTTCCCTGCAAGCAGAGCTGTGCTCATTTCATTCTTTCTTCACAGGGGCCGGGCGGGCTGGGGCTGCCAGGGAGGCTGGGGGTCCCCACTCATGCCTGTTTTCTCTTTTCAGTTGGAGAGAGGCGATTTCCTCTCAGAAGAGTGGAGGGAGCGAATCGCCAACACGAGGTATGGCCGGCATGGGGCGTGCGGGGCATGTGGGGTATACGCTCACGGGCGGGCAGTGGCCATGGCACTGGAGTCCGGGAACGGCCCCTCACTCCTGCGCTGGCTGTGTCAGGAAAGAGGCCGGTGGGGACAGGAAGGGCGCCTTTCCCTCACCCTGGTTCTCCCTCTGAGGGCGCGCAAAGCGGACATGCCCAGCAGATGTGCCCAGCAGAGCCCCTGTCAGCCCCTGCAGACCCTGCTGGCAGTGAGCCTGTTCCTGCTGCCCTATCCCCTTGACTTTCTCGCCTGGGTTCCTGGGCCGCCTCCCCGCTCAGGCTTGGTCTGGGGGTCTTCCTGTCTCCGTGCATCCCTCCTGGAGTGGCTGGCACCCACACAGTGTGCACAATGGTCCCAAGCCATCTTGGCGCTGCCTGGGCTTGCCCCCTCCGCGCCGCCTCTCACCCAGGCCCAGGAGCTCAGGGCACTGTCCAGGTCCCTCCCCACTGCCACCTGTTTGTCCTGGTGGCTACCGGCTCTGTGTGGCTGGGCTGGGCCCCTGTGCTCTCCACTGCCCAGCCTGGGTGTGGCCACGGTGCTCCAGCGTCTGCCAGGGACCCTGGGGGCCCAAGGCTCTTGTGAGAGCAGCTGGCGAGGTGGGGTCAGCAGCCGGCTGGGCCCTGCTCCCCCAGTCCCGCTGTCCTCCCTGCTCCCCTTGTCCTCCCAGCATTCCTTGTCCTCACGTCCCTTGTCCTCCCTGCATTCCTCGTCTTCCCCACATTCCTCGTCCTCCCCATGCCCCTCGTCCTCCCTGCATTCCTCATTCTCCCTGCATTTCTTGTCCTCTCCATAGCCCTCGTTCTCCCTGCATCCCTCGTCCTCGCCACGCCTCTCATCTTCCCCACACCCCTCCTTCTCTCTGCATTCCTCTTCTTCCCCATGCCCCTTGTCCTCCCCGCACCCCTTGTCCTCCCTGCCCCCTCGCTCCTGCTGTCTTCCCTGTGCTTTTCTTCCTCTCGGGTGTGCTCATGGCTTATGGTTAAGTGTCCCCCATGGACAGGGTTTGGGGTACAAGTAGAAAATGGGGGTTTCTTTTCCCAAAAGGTTCCTAGGTTTGCTCTTCTGTGTGAACTTCTATTTGGGTTGGGGCACTGTGCCCACCGGCGGGTGTTCTGCCATCTGGAGGGCATCGTGCTGACCCTGTGGTATCCCCATCCCATGGAGTGGTGGTGGGAGCACAGGGGGACCTGCAGCGGTCAGGCCGTGATTGCTGTCTTGTAACAAACTCTTAAGCTGAGAGGCCGGGCGCGGTGGCTCAAGCCTGTAATCCCAGCACTTTGGGAGGCCAAGATGGGCGGAGCACGAGGTCAGGAGATCGAAACCATCCTGGCTAACACGGTGAAACCCCGTCTCTACTAAAAAAAAAAAAATACAAAAAACTAGCCGGGCGAGGTGGCGGGCGCCTGTAGTCCCAGCTACCCGGGAGGCTGAGGCAGGAGAATGGCATAAACACGGGAGGCGGAGCTTGCAGTGAGCCGAGATCCGGCCACTGCACTCCAGCCTGGGCGACAGAGCGAGACTCCGTCTCAAAAAAAAAAAAGGCGGCGAGAGATTTCCTGGCATCCCGTTGACATCTGGGCTTGGTGCAGGCTCTCGCAGTTCCTCTCTAGGAGCTGCCAGCCTCGCTGCCTTGCTGGGTAGCCCCAGCCCTGGGCTCAGCCTGCTCTGGCTCTGGGCATAGCGTACAGATCTTGACCAGGAGGGGCTCCTCCCACAGGTTGCCCGCTGACTGTGGGGCCTCGCACTCTGGCCTCAGCCTGTTTTCCCTTTCCTGTGTCTCACCCACGATGGTGGTGGCTTTGGAGGTGGCATCATGGAGTTTGCTTCTCTGAACACCCAGTTACCCAGGTCTTTCTGGCTCATGCCGCTCAGCCGCCTTGGCCACCTGAGCTCAGCCAGCCTTACGTCTAGCCTCCCTAAGTGCAGTCCTGAGTGGGGAACACAGGCGGCCCCAGGACCCTCATTTGAGGATGGTGGCCTGGGAAAGCTGTGCGGGGCCTGCATGGGAGGGAGCCTCCGGTTCCCCGCTGCTCGCCAGGGGGTCTGAAACGCTGCCAAGGGCGCCTCGCCTGGGGCCCGTTGTCTGCGGTGTCTGCGGTCTCTGCGGCGGTTGAGCGGGAGCCTCTGCTTGGTGCCCCTGTGGCAGTCCAGCCCCCTGCTGGGCCTCTGTTTTTGGCCACCCGCCTTCTTCCCTCGGCCTTTGGGTCCTTCACGGCTGCTCCTCCTGCATTGTGTGGGCTGCTCGTGAACCTTCCCAGATCACTGGACTCCAAGATTCACGATAAGGGACTTGGCCCCGAAGCCCGCCCCTCTGTTTTCGGCCCCACTCAGAAGAGGCCGCAGTTGTCTTTTCCCTGCACCTGAAACCCACGGTGTGCGCTTGGCGGTGTGGGCTTGGCCCTGGAGGTGGCGGGCGGGTGTGGGCAGGGCCTGGCACCGACAGCAGCGGTTGTTGGCTCTGCCGGGTGGCTGTGCCCGTGAGACGAGCCTTCATGGCACTGAACTGGAGTATTGTTTTGCAGTGTTATATTTGTGAATAATTTTGCCTTTGGTCCTGAGGTGGATCACCAGCTGAAGGAGCGGTTTGCAAACATGAAGGAAGGTAAGGCGCCCTCCTCACCGGTCTGTGCTGGTGTGACGTGATTGAGGAAGGGCGGCGGCCGGGAGGTCCCCGCAAGTTGTCCTGCAGAAGGCAGCTCAGACTTGGGGTCCTTAGTCCCCTGGGAGCCAGGCAATCTTCCTTCGTGCTTTTTTTTCTTTTTTTATTGAGACAGTTTTGCTCTGTCTCCCAGGCTGGAGTGCGGTGGCACAATCTCTGCTCACTGCAACCTCCGGTTTCCAGGTTCAAGCGATTCTTCTGCCTCAGTCTCCCAAGTAGCTGGGACTACAGGTCCGTGCCACCATGCCCAGCTAATTTTTGTTTTTATTTTATTTTATTTATTTTTTGAGATAGAGTCTTGCTCTGTCCCCCAGGCTAGAGTGCAGTGGTGTGATCTCAGCTCACCGCAACCTCTGCCTTCTAGGTTCAAGCCATTCTCCTGCCTCAGCCTCCCAAGTAGCTGGGACTACAGGCACACGCCACCATGTCCGGTTAATTTTTGTACTCTTAGTAGAGACGGGGTTTCACCATGTTGGCCAGGCTGGCCTCGAACTCCAGACCTCTGGTGATCTGTCTGCCTCGGCCTCCCAACATTTTAGGATTACAGGCGTGACCGCCACGCCCGGCCCTGGAACCTTCTTGCGTTGAGCCTGTAGCTGATCACCCGGGGCGAGAGCGAGAGTCCCCTTTGTTCTTGACCTGAGCACGTGGAACGCGGTGTCCAGAATGAGCAGGAGCGAGGCTCTCAGCTGTTTTGTTTTCTCCCTCCGGAGAAAGGTCACCAGGCCCATGCAGGGCCCTTCATGCTGTTTTCTGAACCCCAAGCCCTGGCGTAGTCTCAGGAGCGGATAACTCAACCCATCACATCAATTCTAGTCCTGCAGTTGAGGGTGGGACCCAGATCACAGCCTGTGGAGTGCCCCTTCCCCTAAACATGGAGACTGAGCGTGCCATTGTCCCCCAACCCCCGCCAGCCCCCCAGCAGGACGCAGGGCAGGTTTGGGGTCTTCCTTGCGGGGATTGTGCTGCCTGCCTTCCGAGGCTCTCCCCCAAGCCTTGCAGCAAGCACCACCTCTGCGTGCTGGCGGATGTGGCTTCCAGAGCCCTGCTAGACTCGGACACAGGTGCCCTGGAGGTGCCCCTCTCCCTCCCGACTGCTTCCCACCTGTCCTCTCTAGGGAGGCCTCCAGAGGCTGGGGAGAACCGTGGTGGGCTCTTCAGCCTCTCAAACAAAACCCAGAGGGTCTGCAGCTGCCTTCAGCACCAACGCCCCACAACCATGGGGGTCTGGAGGGTGCCTGTGTGCATGTGTCTGCGAGTGTGTGTCTGTGTCTCTGCATGCCTGTGTCTCTTGTGTGTGTGCCTGCGTGTCTGCTTGCGTGTCTCTGCGTGCGTGTCTGTGTCTGCATGTCTGTGCCTGTGTGCATGCCTGTGTGTGCGTGCCCGCGTGCCTCCCTGTCTATGTACGTGTTTGCTTGTTGTTTCTGTGTGTGCATGTAGGCCTGCGTGTCTCTGTGCATCTGTGTGCCTTGCGAGTTTATTTGATATCTGTATGTGTGTGTGTGCGTGTGGCAATGGTGTTTCTGAATTATCGTAGAACCACATGGGGACACCATGCTTCCCCGCCCAGTCGCCCCCATAGCTCAGCAGCACTCCGGGCCTCCCTGCACTCTGCGACCGCACGCAGGAAGGCAGCAGCGGCTGCAGGCAACTCCTGTCCACCCCCCGTGGTCCCCGCACCTGCTAGAACGCCTCTTCTGGCTGTTTCTCGCTAGCTTTCTCTGCACACTCAGACGTGGTGGCTGGGTCAGGGTACTGCAGTGGTGTCTCCTGTCCAGCCCCGCCCTGTTTTGAAGGGAGTGGCCAGCAGCACTGATTCTAGGGACCCTGATGGTCCCACACGTGCCCGTGAGCATCTGTCAACCTGGCTCTGCAGCCATTTGACTTGGCCCTGCTCATGTTTGAGGTCCTCTCGTAGGGATACTGGCCTAACCCGTGTGCCCAGCCTGGCCCCGGAACTGCCCTTCCTGCCCCTCCTGAGGGGAGTGGCGTGCAGAATGCCAGGCCTGGGCTGGCGCGGCATCCGGGAGGAGAGCTGGGATGGCGGGGTGTGCGTGTGTTTAAATGGATCCATTTTGACTTTTACTTTTTTTTGTTTTTTGAGACGGAGTCTCGCTCTGTCGCCCAGGCTGGAGTGTAGTGGCACGATCTCAGCTCACTGCAAGCTCCGCCTTCCGGGTTGACGCCATTCTCCTGCCTCAGCCTCCCGAGTAGCTGGGACTACAGGCATCTGCCACCTCGCCTGGCTTATTTTTTTTTATTTTTAGTAGAGACGGGGTTTCACCGTGTTAGCCAGGATGGTCTTGATCTCCTGACCTCATGATCTGCCCACCTCGGCCTCCCAAAGTGCTGGGATTACAGGCGTGAGCCACCGCACCTGGCCAGCGTAGTGGGTTTTGAAGAAACTGCCTTACACACGTTGGCTGGCCTTGCCTTGCCTTCCTCATTTAACAGGAAATCCTGGGAATCATACTGGACAGCGCAAGCTCCTTTCCTGGCACATCTTGCAGCAGTGGCTGCCCAGGGCTCTTCTGCAGCCGCGTCCCCCGCTGGGCTGAGTTGCTCCTCTTTTGGGAGGTTCCTGTGCAGAGCCCATTTCACGCAGGGAAGCCCTGGCTCAGGGTCTGTGAGGACTTGAGAACTTTTTTTCTTTTTTTGGGGCTGGTAGGGGCGTTGAGTCTCGCTGTATCATTCAGGCAAGGAGTATAGTAGCTGTATCTTGGCTCACTGCAACCTCCGCCTCCCAAGTTCAAGCAATTCTTCTGGCTCAGCCTCCCGATTAGCTGGGATTACAGGCATGCACTACCACACCTGGCTAATTTTTGTATTTTTTTAGTAGAGACAGGGTTTTACCCTGTTGGCCAGGCTGGTCTGGAGCTCCTGGCCTCAGGTGATCCACCTGCCTTGGCCTCTCAAAGTGCTGGGGTTACAGGCGTGAGCCACCACACCACGCCAAGAACGTTTTTTAAGAAACGTTATTTGTAGGAGGTTGGGCACGGTGGGTCACGCCTGTAATCCCAGCACTTTGGGAGGCCGAGGCAGGCGGATCACCTGAGGCCAGGAGCTCCAGACCAGCCTGGCCAGCAGGGTGAAGCCTATTCTCTACTAACAATGCAAAAATTAGCCAGGTATGGTGGTGCATACCTGTAATCCCAGCTACTCAGGAGTCTGAGGCAGGAGAATTGCTTGAACCAGGGAAGCGGAGGATGCAGCGAGCCGAGAGGCTCTGTCGCAAAAAAAAAAAAAAAAAAAGTTACTTGTAGGATAGGCTTACCCTTGGAAGGTGTAGGCAGGTGGACAGGACTCGGAGCCCAGTGTGTGTGTGTTCCGTGTCGTCGCTCCTTCTCTGTCACCTTGAGTGGTGTCTGCGCTTCTGTTTCCTCTCCCCTGTGTGGCAGTAAGCAGTGTCTGTGTTTCAGGTGGCAGAATCGTGTCCTCGAAACCCTTTGCACCTCTGAACTTCAGAATAAACAGTAGAAACTTGAGTGGTAAGAAACTCTCAGCATTGTTAATGATTCACACGGGTAATTTTAACCATCTGACATGCGCTATTCCTAAGTTCCTCCCCCTTGGCCCTGTGGAAATTGGGGCTGGATCCTTCTCTGGGGTGGGGCTGTCCTGGGCACTGCAGGGTGCTGAGCCGTGTCCCTGGCGTCCACCCACTCCCTGCCAGGAGCACCCCTGGTCATGACAACCACACACTTCCCTAGAGAGCACTGTGTGCCCTGGGGGCAGCATCACTCCTAGGGGAGACCCTGGCTTTGAGGGGAGACATGAAGGATTTACGGGACTCTTGTGGACAGGGACAGGCCCGCGATGGGAAGGAGCTGGCCCCTCCTGTGCCCCCTGCCTGCCTCACTGTGCTGTGTGCTCTGTCGGCTCCCGGCCATGCTGGGCAGCACAGCCTCTTCCTGAGGGGCTTCCCTGAGGAGCGCCCCCCTGGGAGGTGCCTGTGTTGCTGGGTGCTGGCTGTTCTTGCAGCCACGATCTCAGTTGCTTCCAGATCTTCTCCCCTTCCTTTTCCATTCCACTCAGCTGGGTTTGTGGCTGTTTTTCTGAGGTTGGAGGGCCCCAGACCAGGTGCTGTTGAATAGTTCATCTCCCTGGGACGGCCTCTGTGGGCCTCTGTGGCCTGACTCAGTGTGGGATAAGAGGGAAGACGTGCAGCTCAGGCTTGTGTCCCCACACCTGCCCTTGGGTGGGTGAGGTCGGCATGGAGGGGCTGCGGGTAGACGTGGGCCCGGGCCTCACCTGTGGCTCCTACAGACATCGGCACCATCATGCGCGTGGTGGAGCTGTCGCCCCTGAAGGGCTCGGTGTCATGGACGGGAAAGCCAGTCTCCTACTACCTGCACACTATCGACCGCACCATAGTGAGTATCTTGTGGCTTTCACTCCGCCCACGTCACACCTCCCGCCTTTCTCACGTGGCCTCTGAGACCCTCCCCCAGAGCCCTGAACGCGCCCCCCCGCCCCCTCCACGGCTCAGGCCCGACTCCTCAAGGCCCCTCAGCACCGCTTGCTCCGCAGGACCCACCAGGGTCCTCCCAGGCGCTGGGCGTGTCCTGGGTGAGGGCCGAGCACGGTCTCCCCTTCTCTGCACTCAGCCCTGGGGTGAGGCGGGGCCCTCATCGTGATGCGTGACCGTAAGGGTCCTGGCCGCCATATCCAGAGGCCCCTGTGAACAGGAGTCCCACGTCCCTGTTCCCAGCTCCCTCCATGTGAGAGAGTCCTGAGCAGGGAGACGCCAGGGTCCGTGGGTGGGGTCTGGGATGCTTCTTCCCTCCCTGTGTTCCCCAGGGTCCTCTGACACCGCCCTGGGCCAGTGTGCGGCCTGCCTGCCTCCCAGGGTGCTTCCCCCACGGCCCCTTCGCACGGGTATCCCGAGCCACCTGGCGTGTGGGCAGCGCTGGCCCTCCAGGGCTGGGAGGCTTCCCCTGGTCTCTTTCTCGTCCTTTGGTTGGGCAATCTGTTCTTGTTATTGGGGTAGCGGTGGTTTTCCTCACGGTGGTGCTGGTGTGTCCAGACTCTCACTGTCCGGCGCTCGGAGCCTCCACTGGAGCCTTCCTGGGGAGCGCTGGTGCGGACTGGGGGCCGACAGCCCTACTCAGACTCACCCCGCCCCTCCCCCTGCTCCCCCGAGGGCCCTGGGACGAGAGGCATGGTGAGCTGAAGCTGAGGCTCTGGGGGCTTGGCCTACCGTGTGGCCCCCACCCCCACGCAGTGCTGCTGCTTCAGCCGCCCTGGCACTGATGCCCTCAGCGCGGCCCCTCCCCTCCTCCTCTGAGGCGGGCGCGGTGCTTCTGTGCAGAGCCCTTCCTCTTCCAGAAACAGAGACACATCCCGGGGCCCCGTGTCTATTCTGAAGGCTCAAACCAGCTCTGCCCACCCGTCGCGTGCTGGTGAATTGAGGGTGATGTCTGGCCACAGCTGGGTTAGTCACATCTGTGTTTGCTGCTGGGTGGCTCCAGCTGCATGCCTGGTGTCCCCAGATACCAGAACGGCCTCCCCCGCCACTCTCCAGGGAGCTGATGTTATCCGGGTGTCCAGGCAAATCAGAACAGAGATTGGGACTCCCTTCTAATAAGGTTTCTCTTTCTTCATTTTAGCTTGAAAACTATTTTTCTAGTCTGAAAAACCCAAAACTCAGGGTAAGTTTGTGTGTTTTTTTCTCCTGGGTTAATAACACGCATGCACTGATGTGGGAAGACGCAGAGCCGTGTGCAGCCGGGTTCAGGAGCCATGACTGGAGCATAGCCCTGCTGCCCTTCAGGGCCCAGCCCAGTGGCCTTTCCCGCCTCCTTCCTGCTCCTCCCTGTCATTCCTGGTCCCCTCCCTACCCTTTCCTCCCTGTCCTCCTGCTCCTCCTCTCCTCTCCCAGCCCTTCTCTCTCACCATTCAGTCTCTCTCTCCCACCCTGCCTCTCCCTTTCTCTCTCTCTCCCACCCACTCTCTTGTCTCTTTCTCTCTCCATACTTTGCCTTGTCTTCGATAGTTTGGCCTGGGCCATCCTTCTTGTTAATACCCATTTCTGGGGAGGTGGCTTGGGTTAGTTTTGGTGATGGGGTAAGTTGCACTGAAGGGCTGGGTGGGTGAACAGCTTGTGCGTCACTGCCAGCTGCCCCCTCTTGAGGTCTGAGTGGCCACACCTGGACTTGTCCCACCCTCAGTGCAGAGTGCAGCTCCTGGGCTCCCGCCGCCATGCACGCTTTGCACTGTCGCAGGCAGGGCTGTCCCCTCCACTCCCACCTTAAAGCCGCGGTAGGAAAGCCTGGCTCGGGAGCCGCAGTGGCTGCCCTGCTCCCTGGTGCTTCTGCAGTCTCAGACCTGCCTGCTTATTTGCCACCAAAGCTGAGAAGACATTTGTCCAGGCGTCCTTTCCTTTTGGAGGGTCAGACAGGACCAGTGTGTAGAGAGCCCCATTCAGGAAGGGCTCTGTTACTGCCTGGATTTGTAGCCGGGGCTGGGCTCCAACCTGGCCTCAGAGTATGGTAACCCTCGGGGGCCCTCTGTCCTTCCCACCATGCTTAGGGAGATGCAGGTCTTCCCTGGAGAGCAGGGAACAGCCCGAGGTGGCTGGTGCCCCCTGTGTTCTTCCCGTGGGTCGCGCCCTCCGCCAACTCTCACATCAGAGAACTTGTGCACGGTGTCCCGCGTGTGGGCCTTGGTGCCTTTTGAAGAGAGGAGAGAGGGTAGGGGAGGCTGTGGGCTGTGGTTTCTAGGTCCTGCTGCCCGAGGGGCTTCTCGTCTCCTTTCTTAGATGTGGTTCTTCTGTCCGTGGCTCACAGTCTGGCTTCTTACTGATGGGTGGCTGTGATCGTGGGAGTGGCTGTGAATGCCATCATCCGTGCCCACGGGTCACGTCCTGGCCTGTGGGACCCCAAGCAGCCCACTGCTGTCTCTGGGCCTCAGTTTCCTGATTGGTGCCACAAAGGACTTGCAGTGGACAGAGTTGGGCCTGTAGCCCCCTCGAGTCTGAGCTCCGCGTGCCTCTCGGTGTAGGAGGGCTGTGGGCAGCGCTGGGGCTCCCCGTGGCTCAACCCGCTCTCCTTCCAGGAGGAACAGGAGGCAGCCCGGCGCCGCCAGCAGCGCGAGAGCAAGAGCAACGCGGCCACACCCACCAAGGGCCCCGAGGGCAAGCTGGCCGGCCCCACCGACGCCCCCATGGTAAGGCCCCGCCTGGCTCCTGGTGCTGGAGGGCACCCGCCCGCTGCCCGGGAGACCCCATGGGCGGGAGGCTCGGCGCCCATCTCTGTTCTTCCTTTGTGTCCTCCAGGACTCTGGTGCTGAGGAAGAGAAGGCAGGAGCAGCCACCGTGAAGAAGCCATCTCCCTCCAAAGCCCGCAAGAAGAAGCTCAACAAGAAGGGGAGGAAGATGGCTGGCCGCAAGCGCGGGCGCCCCAAGAAGATGAGCACTGCGAACCCCGAGCGGAAGCCCAAGAAGAACCAAACTGCACTGGATGTCCTGCACGCTCAGACCGTGTCTCAGACGGCAGCCTCCTCGCCCCAGGGTGAGTTACCCCTGCACCACGGCCCCGTTCTCCCTGAGTGCAGATGCCTGGGGGGCCGTCTGCTGGGACGCCGCCCTCCTGAGCCCCAGGTGTTCAGGGTGTCCCAGGAGCCTCCCTGGTGGGGCTGTGCCTTCAGGGTGGCCCCGTCCTAAGGGGTTGCTGGGCATCTGCCCCGTGCTGATGCCCTGCCCACCGCTCTCACCCAGATGCCTACAGGTCCCCTCACAGCCCGTTCTACCAGCTACCTCCGAGCGTGCAGCGTCACTCCCCCAACCCGCTGCTGGTGGCGCCCACCCCGCCCGCGTTGCAGAAGCTGCTAGGTGAGCTCACGCGAGGGGTCTGGTGGAGGGTGCTGGGCTTGGGGTCCCGGGAGGACCGTAGGTTGTGAGTCTGACCTCGCAGCAGCCCCCGTGACCCCCCATGCTGGACCCCACTGAAGTCAACCCAGGGTCGGGGTCTGCCTGCTGCCAGGGTCAGTAGAGGCGTAGATGCAGCCCGTGGGTTGTCCGAGGTCTGACCCAGGAGATGCTAGGTGACACTTGGGACATCTGCGGCTGTCATAACTTAGGGGTGCTGCTGCTACGGGGTGGGATGCTGCTCAGGGCCCTGCAGTGCCCACGATGTCCCCACGCAGCGAACACTCGGCTGTGCAGGGGTCAGAGGGCCTGAGTGCTCTGAGAGCCTGGAGTGTGTGGTGTGGGCCCCGCCGGGCTCTGCTGAGCTCCTACCTCATGAGCGCCTGACGCCTGCCGAGGCCTGGGGCTCATTCTCAGGGGCCGCTCCCTCGTTTCTCTCAGCCTCAGCTGTTCTCTTCTCACTGGTATTCCGCCTCTCTTCCCAGAGTCTTTCAAGATCCAGTACCTGCAGTTCCTGGCATACACAAAGACCCCCCAGTACAAGGCCAGCCTACAGGAGCTGCTGGGCCAGGAGAAGGTGGGTCCTGGCCCCCTTGTCGTTCCTCCTTCCTGCACAGAGGCAGGTCGGTTCCTGTTCCTGGGCATCTGTCCGCTGTGGCAGAGGCCCTGGAGCGCAGGCCTGAGTGAGCTCCCTCCTCCTCTCAACCTGCTGCAAGAAACAAACCTACCTGTTTAAACCCAAAGAATGGACTGAGAGACCGGGAGAACAGCAAAAATGAGACTTTTAATCATGGTTTTGCAAGACCTGGTGTCCGACAGGCACACCCTGCTCAATTTTAACAAGCAACTTACCCCGTAGTGCACAGGTCCCTCCCCCGGTTCCTCAAAGGCTGAGTACTGTGCCCGGACATTGCCTGTTGGTTGCTCGGCAGGGGCTGTAGGTGTTTTCTTTTTCTTTTTCTTCTCTTTTTTTTTTTTTTTTTTGAGACGGAGTCTCGCTCTGTCGCCCAGGCTGGAGTGCAGTGGCGCGATCTCAGCTCATTGCAAGCTCTGCCTCCCGGGTTCACGCCATTTTCCTGCCTCAGCCTCCCCAGTAGCCGGGACTACAGGCCCCCGCCACCAGGCCCGGCTAATTTTTTGTATTTTTAGTAGAGACGGGGTTTCACCGCATTAGCCAGGATGGTCTCGATCTCCTGACCTCGTGATCCACCGCGCCCGGCCGTAGGTGTTTTCTTTAGGGTTGTCCTGCTGCATTTTGTGCATTGCAATCCCAGTCAGCTCAGGGGCTTTTCAAGTATTTGACTTATGACCTAAGTAGCTGGGCAGGCTGATAAGAACAGACAAAGCGAGCTATTTTGCAGACTAGTAAACCTTCATCTTAGACTAAACTTCTTTGATTCGGGTGAGGGCAACTAAGCGGGGGGAAGGGGAGGCGGGGAGGCTGACAAGAGGCATCAGCGATCCAAACGGGCCTAGTACCTGCTGTCTCTTCTGTAGTTTGCTGACCTAAGCTGATTCAAAGCACTTTGTCCTGAAAATGGACCACTGTATACATGATCTCTTTCACCTGAGGGCCCGGCTCTGGGGCCCCGCCCATCCCACTCTGGGAGCCTCAGAGGACCTGCCTCTGGGGAGTTAGGCCTGGGCTATGGGGTGGAAGTTTTGGTGGCCCAGAGATAACTCCAGAAGCCACTGGAGCCACAAGGTCGGCGGTCCCTGAGCCCTGGTTTGCATTTTTGGACTTTGGTTTTGCTTTAGGAAAAAAAAAATGCTTATAGCGTGCTTTGAGCATACGCGCATACATTGCTCCCTGTGTAGCTGACAGCACGCCTGGGCTGGGGCCCTGTTCTCTGCTAGTGTCTGGAGGTTGTCCTGTGTCGATGGCTCCTGGGCTCTTCCCTTGGAGGTGGGCCTCCAGACGCTGAGTTTTTGCTGTTACGCTGCAGAAGGCTTCCTTGCAGATCCATGTGAAAAGTCCGTTCCCTGGTATTGCCTTGGGATAAACTCCTCAGCGTCAGCTGGCCTCTGCGTGGCTGGGGGCGCTGCCCTGGCTGGGCCCGGGTTGGGTGGCAGGCGCCATCCCTCCGGCTGCAGAGTTCTTTGCAGTGAACCTGTTGCAGAGCTGGTCCCCTCCCGCCGCGGCCTGAGTGTTTCTTGGCATCTCAGCCCGGTGTGGGTCCTCTCACACGTGTCTGTCCTTGAGCGCGTCGGCGGGAAGTGTGAGGGGCAGGGCGTGGTCCCTCCCTGTGGGCCCTCAGTCACCTGCCCTGTCTGTCCTGCAGGAGAAGAACACCCAGCTCCTGGGCGCGGCTCAGCAGCTCCTCAGCCACTGCCAGGCCCAGAAGGAGGAGATCAGGAGGCTGTTCCAGCAAAAATTGGATGAGGTAGTGGACCCCAGAGGGCAGGTGGCAGCTGGGGCGCAGCCTGGGGTGGCCCACGTCCGTTAGTATGGCTTCCTATTTGGGCCTCTGTCGGGCTGTGTCCCAGGGGCTGGGCTGCAGGGTTGGTCATGTCTGGGGGCTTACTTCACCTTGGGGGCCACCAACATGACCTCTGCCCCACCCCATGTCCCCAGCTGGGCGTGAAGGCGCTGACCTACAACGACCTGATTCAGGCACAGAAGGAGATCTCCGCCCACAACCAGCAGCTGCGGGAGCAGTCGGAGCAGCTGGAGCAGGACAACCGTGCGCTGCGTAGCCAGAGCTTGCAGCTGGTGGGTGCCGCAGCGCAGGGACAGGGACATTGAGGGAACCAGAGGGGCCCTGCCTGGGTGGGTGTGTCCTCTCTGCAGACGGGAGGCTCTGGAAGGCTCGCCTCTCACGGGGTTTGTTTTGAGACGAATCGCGCCACCTGTGAAAGCTTGTCGAGCGTGTCCCATCAGGCAGGCCCCAGCCCTCGGCTGAATGGTTTCTCAGCGGCCCTGGGTGTCAGGGAGCCGCACCGTGTCAGGCTCAAGGTGTGGGGTCATGGGAGCACCCCCCTGTCGTCGTGTGGGTGCTGGAGCTGCCTTATCTGTCCGTGGCGGGCCCTAGTCTCCGCTTGTTCTGCATCCTCAGCCTGCTGTTCCAGAAACGGGGTCTGTGCCCTAAACACACAGGCTGTTGACTGAGGCGGGTCCAGGGAACCCTGCCCTGAGGGTGTGGAGTGTGCCAGGCAGGCAGCCAGTCAGTCACAACTGCCGCATCCCTGTCCCCTTAGCTCAAGGCTCGCTGCGAGGAGCTGCAGCTGGACTGGGCCACGCTGTCCCTGGAGAAGCTGCTGAAGGAGAAGCAGGCCCTGAAGAGCCAGATCTCAGAGAAGCAGAGGCACTGCCTGGAGCTGCAGGTGGGCTGCGCGCGAGGCTGCGCTCCATGGTGTCCAAGCCTCTCCCTTCGGCCTCCCTGTGACAGTGTTGAGGCCCGGGGTGGTTGCGGTTGCAGCAGCCTAGGAGGAAGGTGGAGGAGGACAGTTGGGCGGAGGCTTGTGGAACCTGTCTTGGGCCGCAGGCTGGCTGTGTGGATGGCTCCGCCTCACTCTGGCCCTCAGCTCCCGGGGGCATCTCAGGCTTGCTAGGCTGAATTCGCAGCGCTAACCCAGGATTTCCTGATTTCCTGGCTGCCTCCTTGCAAATCGCTTCTGTAACAGTTCTAGGGGAGAATTTGCTCATTAGAAAAATAGCTGGATTGGTGCAGGGGTTCACGAACGCCTGTAATCCCAGCACCTTGGGAGGCTGAGGCGGGCAGATCACCTGAGGCTAGGAGTTGGAGACCAGCCTGGCCAACACAGTGGGACCCTGTCTCTACCAAAAATACAAAAGTTAGCTGGGTGTGGTGGTGCATGCCTGTAGTCCCAGCTCCCAGGGAGGCTGAGGCAGGAGGATTATTTGAGCCCTGGAGGTGGAGGCTGCAGCAAGCCAAGATTGCACCACTGCACTCCAGCCTGGGCGACAGAACCAGGCCCGTCTGAAAGATAAAATAGCTTGTACTTTCTGACACCGAGAAACGCATTTGTGGAGGCCAAGTAAAGGAAGTGTGGAGCAGGGTGTGTGGTGGGAAGGTGCTCTCCTCCCTCCTCCCGGGCAGGGGCAGGTGATGGTGGGCGATGCCCACAGCTGCTGTGCAGCCTAGAAAGCAGCAGGTTGTAGGCCGGGCGCGGTGGCTCAAGCCTGTAATCCCAGCACTTTGGGAGGCCGAGGTGGGCGGATCACAAGGTCAGGAGATCGAGACCACAGTGAAACCCCGTCTCTACTAAAAATACAAAAAATTAGCCGGGCGCGGTGGCGGGCGCCTGTAGTCCCAGCTACTCAGGAGGCTGAGGCAGGAGAATGGCGTGAACCCAGGAGGCGGAGCTTGCAGTGAGCCGAGATCGCGCCACTGCACTCCAGCCTGGGCAACAGCGTGAGACTCCGTCTCAAAAAAAAAAAAAAAAAAAAAAAAGAAAGCAGCAGGTCATGGGCTTTGTTCCCAGAGCCCTGTCCCGTCGAGGCTGTACCCGCCTGCTGACCTTACGTGTCCCCAGTGTGGTTTCACTGTTGGTGGACCTAGTGCCCTGTCACCGGACCTCCGTTGCCCTTTCAAATTACCGCACCAAACTTGCTGCAAGGCTGTCCCCAGAGGCAGGCTCCCATGGGCGGCTGACGGACGTCGGGAAGCGCCACCCATGTGCTGCCAAGCCGCTTCCTCACGTGGCCCGGGCGAGTCTCACTAGCATATGTTAGAGAAACGGAAGTCGCTGACCTCGTTACCACAGCCAGGCCCCAGGGTCTGCCGGGAGTAGAGGCCTCGGGAAGAGCGTATTTGGGTTCTGACCATTTTTGTCATAATTTTTCTTCTGTAATAAAGAAACAAAATGTTTGTTAACAGAAAGGAAAGCACATAACCAGAACAGATAAACCAAAAGGAAAAAGCCCCTCGGAGACGTGGCGCCAGGGAAGCTGCCACATCCGACTGGCGTGTCCCTCCACAGGAGGGTGTTTTACACTCGGAGTCTATTTTGAGAGACAAGAGCGCTCTGTATCCTCCTGTTGCTCTTTTTGGAGAAGGTGCTTTCATGTCAGCAAAAACCATCCTCGGCCCTCCACGGTGCTTTATTTGGCGCCCCAGCTTCCCGACCCTGCCTCTAGGTGGTCCGTGGCTTTGGTTTTTCCATCCCATGTAGGCAGCGGGGTCCGGCCGCCCCTCGGGTGTGCATCTGTGCTGCAGTCTTGGGTCCCCGGTGTGGCCCCAGGTGGGGCGGGCCTGACGCCCTCTCTCCTGCAGATTAGCATCGTGGAGCTGGAGAAGAGCCAGCGGCAGCAGGAGCTCCTGCAGCTCAAGTCCTGTGTACCGCCTGATGACGCCCTGTCTCTGCACCTACGCGGGAAGGGTGCCCTGGGCCGCGAGCTGGAGCCTGACGCCGGCCGGCTGCACCTGGAGCTGGACTGCGCCAAGTTCTCGCTGCCTCACTTGAGCAGCATGAGCCCGGAGCTCTCCATGAACGGCCAGGCTGCCGGCTATGAGCTCTGCAGCGCGCTGAGCCGGCCCTCGTCCAAGCAGAACACGCCCCAGTACCTGGCCTCACCCCTCGACCAGGAGGTGGTGCCCTGCACCCCCAGCCACGGCGGCCGGCCGCGCCTGGAGAAGCTGTCTGGCCTGGCTGCACCCGACTACACCCGGCTGTCCCCGGCCAAGATTGTGCTGAGGCGGCACCTGAGCCAGGACCACACGGTGCCCGGCAGGCCGGCCGCCAGTGAGCTGCACCCGAGGTGAGTGCCCTGGCGGGGTGGGGGTCTGCACCTGGCGCCTGCCGACTCTGCCCCTGCTGTGCTCAGGATCTCAGGGGTTCTCAGCAGGAGTGCGTGGCCCTCGAGAGTGATTGTAACTTCTCATTCCAGAGCTGAGCACACCAAGGAGAACGGCCTTCCCTACCAGAGCCCCAGCGTGCCCGGCAGCATGAAGCTGAGTCCCCAGGACCCGCGGCCCCTGTCACCTGGGGCCTTGCAGCTTGCTGGAGAGAAGAGCAGTGAGAAGGTGCGGGCCACAACCCCCGCCCAGGGCTCAGGGAGGCGCTCAGCAGAGGCGGCCTGAGCGAGTTGCTAGCAGGAGGGGTTGTCCTAGTTGACCTTGGGGCACAGCGAGGGACTGGGGTTGACCTGGAGGAGGACATTGTGGCTGAGTTGGGGGGCAGCCGGTAAGGACAGGTCACAGGAGACGCTGGGCAGGTGCCATGGAGGGTGTGGGCTTTGTCAGGGTGTCCCTGGCGCCTCTCAGTTCTCAGTGACAGACGGCAAGTGCTGGTGGAGACACAGCCCTGTTTGGGAGGCCGCTGCCCTCGAGGACTGCCCAGGGGCCACTGGCCTGTGTGTGCAGGGATGGAGAGGGATGGACGGCGACGTTGCATGGACTTGGCAGTGCTATGGATGTGGGCCCTGGGAGGCTTGGTGGCCCCACGGGTCACTGCCCACCGAGCTGGGTGGGCAGGCTGGAGGAGACAGATGGGCATTGCTTTCAGATGGCAGGAGCATGATGTGCCTCTGGAGCGTCCCAAAGCTGGTGTCCAGGAGGGCCTGACTGTGTGGGGAAGGTTGCAGGGCCTTGGCAGCGTGGGGACCGCCTTGAGAGAGCTGCAGCAGCCCCTGTCCTGTGGCTGTGGTTCCTTTGTCCTGGAGGGGTTTGTTGACCCGCGCCTGGGGGCGGGCCTTCGTCCGCAGGGCCTGAGAGAGCGCGCCTACGGCAGCAGCGGGGAACTCATCACCAGCCTGCCCATCAGCATCCCGCTCAGCACCGTGCAGCCCAACAAGCTCCCGGTCAGCATCC
Source organism: Macaca mulatta (assembly GCF_049350105.2). Lineage (NCBI taxonomy): Eukaryota > Metazoa > Chordata > Mammalia > Primates > Cercopithecidae > Macaca > Macaca mulatta. The sequence goes on from NC_133424.1 coordinate 2,965,255, forward strand.
CCCTGGCCAGCGTGGTGCTGCCCAGCCGCGCTGAGAGGGCGGTGAGTGGCTCCCAGGATGGCGTCCCCAAGGGTCATGTTGAGGCAAAACAGAGTTTGGGGTTCTCGAGACCTGGCTCGCTTTGTGAAGTCACAGGCTGTTAAATGATGTCGAGCCTGAGGCAGTGCAGTGAAGGTGGACCATCCGAAGCCGGGGTGTGTCTGGTGACCTGGGCTGTTGTTATCGCCAGTCTTTTTCTTTTGGGTAAAAGGTGGGTGTGCAAGTAGAGAGGGCCTCACACCTTCTGGGTTGAGGAGGAGCTCAGAGGCGCACCCTGGCTCCCAGCCTCACTCCTCACGAGGCCCCGTTGGCTGCTGTGGCCCCTGTCCTCGCAGCCGCCTCTGGGTTCTCCCACCCAGTGCTGTGCATGCAGAGAATCTCATTTTGTGTAGCATGGGTGGGATTTTCTGGGCATTGAACTATTTTTTTACAAGTATACGCTTCAGCGGTTTTTAGCATTTTCTGTTCTTTTTTATTTGATTTTTTCGAGACAGAGGCTCGCTCTGTCACCCAGGCTAGAGTGCAATTGTGTGATCTTGACTCACTGCAGTCTCCGCCTCCCGGGTTCAAGCAGTTCTCCTGCCTCAGCCTCCCGAGTAGCTGGGATTACAGGCATGCCCCACCACCACACCCGGTTAATCTGCCCCCAACCCCCCGAGACGGAGTCTTGCACAGGCTGGGGTGCAGTGGCACGATCTTGCGATCTTGGCTCACTGCAATCTCCGCCTCCTGGGTTCAAGCAGTTCTCCTGCCTCAGCCTCCTTAATAGCTGGGATTACAGGCATGCGCCATCATGCCCAGCTGAGTTTTGTATTTTTAGTAGTGACAGGGTTTCACCGTCTTGGCCAGGCTGGTCTGGAACTCCTGACCTCAGGTGATCCGCCCACCTCGGCCTCCAAAAGTGCTGGGATTACAGGCATGAGCCACTGCATCCAGCCAATTGTTGTATTTTTAATAGAGATGGAGGTTTTGCCACGTTGGCCAGGCTGGTCTGGAACTCCTGGCCTCAGTCGATCCACCTGGCTCGGCCTCCCACAGTGCTGGGATTCCAGGCATGAGCCCCCGTGCCCGGTCGGTTTTTTCGTATTTTTATACACCTCAGTCTAATTCAGGACATTTTCTTCACCCCAGAAGTGTTGCCCCCATCAGCAGTCACTCCCTAGCCGTCCCCCAGCCCCCGGGACCCCGAACACACTCGTGTCCGGGCCTGTCCCTCCTCTTGGCACGTGAGGGCATTCTCTGGGTGGGCGGAGTGTGCCGTCTTCATCATGCCCAGTTGATGGGCCTCGGCTTGACTCCCCGTTTTGGCGATTGTGAATCATTCTGCTGTGAGCGCTGGGTCCAGGTTTCCGTGTGGATGTAGGTTTGCTCTTTGGGTTCTGTGGTCACTACTGACCTTTGTTGGACTTGGAGTGTGGTGTGGGGAAGTGTGGGGGTGGTGGCCGGCGGGTGTGGTCTCGTGAGCGCCCCCACGCGACTGCTGACATTTGTCCATGCTACTCAGAGAACAGCCACTTTCCCTGTTGAGGGTGGGCTGTGGGTGGTTTGAGTGGTGCCCAGTACCCCCTCCCCACCGCCGGACCCCAGGACTCCCGCCTCCTGACCTCCCTGCCTTAGGCCCGCTGCCTCATTCACACACACGCACTGCCCACCCTCGCTGCGCCACCTGCCCGGGGCCCCACTGCAGTTCCCCCACTGCCCTCTTCCCATCCTGGACTGGACGGTGACCCAGCCAGCTGCAGCCCTCCACACTCACTATTTCCAATTGGGTTCTGGGTCTCGCCCCTGACATGAGGTTTTCTCTCTGCAGAGGAGCACCCCCAGTCCTGTGCTGCAGCCCCGCGACCCCTCGTCCACACTTGAAAAGCAGATTGGTGCTAATGCCCACGGCGCTGGGAGCAGAAGCCTTGCCCTGGCCCCCGCAGGTAACGCCCCTCCTGTGCCTGCCTTCAGGACTTCGCTGCGGCTGCTCTTCAGGCAGGAGGCCGGGGTGCTGGGAATGCAACACGGCTTCCTGGGGTGATCATGGGGGCTGCTGCCCCGAACCACCAGGCCTCGTTACTGACACCCTTTCCTGCATCCCACCGGCTGGGTTGTGGATCGGGCTCAGCTGCAGCCATCGCGGCCTAGTGCCTGCGTCTCCCAACACTGACACCTTGTGCTTGGGTGTACTAATTCAGCCCGTGAGGTCGGCCCCAGCGCTGTCCGGGGCTCCTCTACTCACAGCCTGACTCAGGATCAGTTCCACACACAGCAGTGCCCAATGGCACATGACCGTGGGCCTCCATGCTAGTAGCGGCGTGGTTTCTGGTTTCTTCAGAAGCCTGACCAGACTGCTGTTAGCCCAGTTTCTGCAAAGAGCCAGAGAGGACGCTGCTTTGGCTTTTGTCGACACTGCAGGCCGGTCTGTTGTGGAAGCCGCAGAGACGGCATGTCGGCAAGCATGGCTGTGTGCCAGTAACACTCGACTTACAACAGCGCAGGGCGCCAGACCCCAGGCTGGTTTGCTGGCCCGTGTTGACACGTGGTGTGATGTGGCCGCTACTACTTTAGGAGTAAAAAGTAAAATGGCCGGGCGCGGTGGCTGACTCCTGTAACCCCAGCACCCTGGGAGGCCGAGGAGGGTGGATCACCTGAGGACAGGAGTTCGAGACCAACCTGGCCAACATAGTGAAACCCCGTCTCTCCTAAGAGTACAAAAATTAGCCGGGTGTGGTGGCAGGCTTCTGTAATCCCAGCCACTCGGGAGGCTGAGGCACGAGAATCACTTGATCCTGGGAGGTAGAGGTTGCAGTGAGCTGAGATCGCGCCACGGCACTCCAGCCTGAGCAAAAAGAGTACAACTCCATCTCACAAACAAAACAACACGAGTAAAGTGCCGCCTTTGAGATAGGAGGCTCTAGGGAGGCTGGGCAGGCTTCACAGTTGGCCACGTGAGGGCCCCGGAGAGGCCGCCGAAGCCTGGGCAGCTCTGCCCTCACAGGGTTGGGTTGTGCCCTTGGGATGAGGTCTGCTTTGCAAGAGGCAGTGACAGTTTCGGGAGGTTTTCAACTGGGTGGCAAACAGCCAACTCCAGAAGCGCCTCACCGCGCCCCTGCACTGAGGCCTCATTGGCAGAAGCAGAGAAGCTGCCCTTTGTCCTTGGGTGGTCATGGAAGTGCACCACTCATCGTGGGCTGGGAAGTGCGGCCGCAGCCTCCAGGGTGGCCATAGCTTGGAGCGTTCAAGCTGAGTTGTCCTCTGAGAACAGGTGGGAGGGAGGCCCCTCAGCCTTGGGCTTTCCTCATGGTGTCTCTGAGATCACGGGGCCAGAGAGCAACTTATTCAGAGGAAGCCCAGCTCAGCGGGGAGCCCGCACCAGGAGGCTTCTCGGGAGGCAGCATCTCAGCCGGGACCTGCAGGACACAGGCAGCCCAGATGGCGGCATGAGGCACAGGGTCAATCCTGAGCCCTGAGCTTGCCCACAGAGCCTTCTGGTTCCACCCCAGAGGGGCTGTTTTCAGACTCCAGCCCTGCTGCCCACTTCCCCGCCTCTCCTGGAGCCACAGAGCTCCTGGAGGGTGGTGCTCCCACAGCCTGGCTTTTTCTTTGGCGCAGTGGGGCCCAGCATCTGCCCCTGTGGACTGAGCCCGTCCTGTGTTCCCTGACACCCCCATGTCCTTCCTGACAGGCTTCTCCTATGCTGGCTCGGTGGCCATCAGCGGGGCCTTGGCGGGCAGCCCGGCCTCCCTCACACCTGGAGCCGAGCCGGCCACCTTGGATGAGTCCTCCAGCTCTGGGAGCCTTTTTGCCACCGTGGGGTCCCGCAGCTCCACACCACAGCACCCCCTGCTGCTGGCACAGCCCCGGAACTCGCTCCCGGCCTCTCCCGCCCACCAGCTCTCCTCCAGCCCCCGGCTTGGTGGGGCTGCCCAGGGCCCACTCCCCGAGGCCAGCAAGGGGGACTTGCCCTCAGACTCCGGTTTCTCAGATCCTGAGAGTGAGGCCAAGAGGAGGATCGTGTTCACCATCGCCGCGGGCGCGGGCAGTGCCAGACAGTCGCCCTCCAGCAAGCACAGCCCCCTGACCGCCAGCTCCCGTGGGGACTGCGTGCCGAGCCACGGGCAGGACAGCCGCAAGCGTGGGCGGCGGAAGCGAGCATCGACGGGGACGCCCAGCTTGAGCGCAGGCGTGTCCCCCAAGCGCCGAGCCCTGCCGTCCGTCGCTGGCCTTTTCACACAACCTTCGGGGTCTCCCCTCAACCTCAACTCCATGGTAAGGATGGGGACCGGCGGGGCTGGGGAGCACGGCCTGTGAAAGAAAGACCAGAGGGAATGGGGGGCTATGACTGAGTCTGGCCGTTGTCCACCATCTGCGGCCTGGCAGCCTGGAAGGAAGCGGCCGACAGCTGCCTGCAAGCTTCTTCATCCTTGGCTGTGGGGCCTTGGTGGGGGTGGCCACATGAGGGGGTGTGGGGGGCTCTGGGATTGTGGGGTCGTGTGTGAGGACCAGGAGGAACCAGGATGGGGGCTGCAGTGGCCACTGGGCAGGGCGTCAGTTTCCTCAGGAAACCCTGGGGTGCAGACAGGAGCCTCCTGGGGCCGTGGGGCTCTCTTGCCTTGGGGTCCCAGGTCTGTGGTGTATGCATCCGCTGTGTCTGTCTGCCCTCAGGTCAGTAACATCAACCAGCCCCTGGAGATTACAGCCATCTCGTCCCCCGAGACCTCCCTGAAGAGCTCCCCTGTGCCCTACCAGGACCACGACCAGCCCCCCGTGCTCAAGAAGGAGCGGCCTCTGAGCCAGACCAATGGGGCACACTACTCCCCGCTCACCTCGGACGAGGAGCCAGGCTCTGAGGATGAGCCCAGCAGCGCCCGGCGAGTCCAGGGGCCTGGAGGGGGGCAGGGCCTGGCAGCAGGGGCAGGAGGTGCCTGCTCACCGTGTGCATGTGTGGGTGGGGAGGACTGGCAGGCTCTGAGGGGGTGCCCTGGACGGGAGGGAGGCATCTGTTTAGTGAGGGGCCTCCCCGCAGGTCCTGGGCCCTGTTCCGGGCAGGGCTGGCCTCCCGGGCCATTCGCGGGGGGGGGGGGGACACGAGCAGGGCCACCGGTTAGAAGAGGCAGGCCAAGGAGGAGCTGAGTGCAGCAGGAGGGAAGTTTCAGCAGTGACGCGTGTGAGGGTCTCATCCACATGTCTCGCCCAGTGTATTGCAGTAGCTTTGTTACATAAAATTCATATATTATATTGTCCATTTAAAGTGTGCAACATTACCACTGCCTAAATCCAGAACCTTCCATCACGTTCTGAGAAAATCTCATCCCCTTGGAACACTCACTCCCCATCCCCTCCCCAGAGCCCTTGGCACCCCCCACCCCCCACCCTACTTTCTGTCTTCGTGAATCTGAGGGCTCTGGGGACCTCCTAGGAGCGCAATCACACAGGATGTGTCCTTTTGTGTCTGGCATCTCTCTCAGCATGACGTCCTCAAGGTGCATCCTCAGCCCCTTTCGTGGCTGGGTGGTGCTCTGCCATCCATTCGCCCATTGCGCTGGGCTTGCTTACCCTTGGCGGTTGTGAGCAGTGCTGCTGTGGCCACGGGCGTGCATGTTTGTGTTCGGAAGCGAGTTTCCCGTTTCCTGGTGCCTGGGCAGAGGTGCTGGGTGGCCCAGCCCCCTGTGCTCTCCAGCAGCCGCACCATTCCACCCTGCCACCACGGGTGCACGAGGGTCTGAGGTCCCCACAATGAATTTCTTGTTTTGATTCTACCCATCCAAGTCGTTGTGAAATGATATAACGTTGTAGGGTTTTTTGCTTTTTTTTTTTTGAGACACGGAGTCTTTTTTTTTTTTTTTTTTTTTTTTGAGATGGAGTCTCGCTCTGTCGCCCAGCCTGGAGCACAGTGGGCGGATCTCAGCTCACTGCAAGCTCCGCCTCCCGGGTTCATGCCATTCTCCTGCTTCAGCCTCCCGAGTAGCTGGGACTACAGGTGCCCGCCACCTCGCCCGTCTAGTTTTTTGTATTTTTAGTAGAGGCGGGGTTTCACCGGGTTAGCCTGGATGGTCTCGATCTCCTGACCTCGTGATCCGCCTGTCTCGGCCTCCCAAAGTGCTGGGATTACAGGCTTGAGCCACCGCGCCCGGCGAGACACGGAGTCTTAATCTGTTGCCCAGGCTGGAGTGCGGTGGCGCGATCTTGGCTCACTGCAGCCTCCGCTCTCTGGGTTCAAGTGATTCTCCTGCCTCAGCCTTCTGAGTAGCTGTAGCTACAGGCACACGCTACCAGCGTGCCTAGTTCGTTTGTTTGTTTTATAGAGACAGGGTTTTGCCATGTTGCCCAGGCTGGTCTCAAACTCCTGGCCTCAAGCATTCCGCCTCCCTCTGCCTCCCAGCGTGCTGGGATTATAGGCGTGCACCATCACAGCAGCCCTAAGTGTGCTTTTGGTGGTGGTCTAACTTAGTTCGCTTTTGGTGGTGGTCTAAGTTCATTTTGCTCCTTTCCCACATGTACATGCACGTGTCACATAAAAAGCATTCTAGCACTTGGGTGCTCGTTTTGCATTGGGATTGCTCAGCTTAGTGGTTTCCAGGATCTTTGGGAATTCGTGTGTTCCTGGTGTGTTCTTGGGACACTGGATCAAAGTGACCCCATGCAGTGTGTGGTTGGGTGTGGCTTCATGTGCTGACCTGCAATGCTGTGGCATTGTTTGCCACCTGAGGCACCAAGGTCTGAGGGGGGCAGGGAGATGGAGGTAGGGAGAGAGCTGTGTCTGGGATTCTCACACTTCTGTGTGCTGGGAAATGGCTTCTCCCATTCAGCTGCCATACCTAATCTCTTGGCCCCTTGTCCCAGCAGAGGCCCTGGAGCCCCTGCCAGGACAGTGCCTTTGTGGTGCAACGGGGGTGGATCCCAGGGCCCCGCCGCCCAGTCGAGGCCTGGCCCAGGGTGGCTGCATGGATCCCATCTGGGCCCGGTGCTTCTTGCTCACCGCCTCCCAAGCTCCCGGGGCTGTTGGCTTTCAGTATGTGTGTCGTTCTTAGCATACAACTGGGTTTCAAGCATTAATGACCTTTTTTTTTTTTTTTTTTTTTTTTTTTTTTGAGATGGAGTCTCGCGCTGTGTCACCCAGGCTGGAGTGCAGTGGCGCAATCTCAGCTCACTGCAAGCTCCGCCTCCCAGGTTCACGCCATTCTCCTGCCTCAGCCTCCGAGTAGCTGGGACTACAGGCGCCCGCCACCACGCCCGGCTAGTATTTTTAGTAGAGACGGGGTTTCACCATGTTAGCCAGGATGGTCTCGATCTCCTGACCTCGTGATCCACCCGCCTCGGCCTCCCAAAGTGCTGGGATTACAGGCTTGAGCCACCGCGCCCGGCCTAATGACCTTTTTTTCTTAACAGAATTGAGAGAAAAATTGCAACAATCTCCTTAGAAAGCAAATCTCCCCCGAAAACCTTGGAAAATGGTGAGTAACAAGTGTTTTGGGGTGTGGCCAGGCCTGTCTGTGCGGCCGTGGTGCCTGGTCAGTGCTGCTGACCCACTGGCTAGCCTGCTGCGTAGTGTCCTGCGTGGGTGCCAACACTGGGGCACTGGGCTTCCAGAACTGCCTCTGGGAGGCCCAGGGCCTCCGCAAATGCGCCGTGCTCTCGCAATGGGTGGCTGACCTGCGGGGATCGCCACCTTGGGTCCCATTTCCTTTGCACCCTGGCCTTCCCCCCGAGTTGTGCCTGCTTTCATCCCCCGCCCTGCTTGCGTCCTCGGTGAAGTCCCTGACCTGCTCTGGGGCAGCCCTACCTTACCTCCCAGAGGCCTGCTGGCGTCAGCATTTTCCCCAGAGCTAAGGGAGAGCTCATCCTGCATGGCCTTCTCTGAGATCCGCTTCAGCTGCCTCGGTCCTGTCCTCTGCCCTCCTGTCCCATCCAGTCCCATCCCCTGCCATGTCATCCTGTGCTGTACCCCTCCTGTCCCATCCCATCTTGTCTGCTCCCATCCCCTTCCCTCCTGTCGTGTCCCTTCCTGTTCTTTTTGGCATCTTGAGTGTCTGTGGCCAGCCCTGCCTGCAGAGTTGCCTGTGCTGTGGCAGCAGCCCCGGTCAGCCTCGTGGGTAGCCCAGGCAGGTGCTCTGGGCTCACGACCTCTGCCTTTCCTCTGTGCCAGGTGGTGGCTTGGCGGGAAGGAAGCCCACGCCCGCGAGCGAGCCAGTCAACAACAGCAAGTGGAAGTCTACTTTCTCGCCCATCTCCGACATCGGCCTGGCCAAGTCTGCAGACAGCCCGCTGCAGGCCAGCTCCGCCCTCAGCCAGAACTCCCTGTTCACGTTCCGGCCCGCCCTGGAGGAGCCCCCTGCCGATGCCAAGCTGGCCACCCACCCCAGGAAAGGCTTTCCTGGCTCTCTGTCGGGGGCTGACGGACTCAGCCCGAGCACCAACCCTGCCAACGGCTGCACCTTTGGCGGGGGCCTGGCCGCGGACCTGAGTTTACACAGCTTCAGCGATGGTGCTTCTCTTCCCCACAAGGGCCCCGAGGCGGCCGGCCTGAGCTCCCCGCTGAGCTTCCCCTCGCAGCGTGGCAAGGAGGCCTCGGACGCCAACCCTTTCCTGAGCAAGAGGCAGCTGGATGGCCTGGCTGGGCTGAAGGGCGAGGGCAGCCGCAGCAAGGAGGCAGGGGAGGGCGGCCTGCAGCTGTGCGGGCCCACGGACAAGACCCCGCTGCTGACCGGCAAGGCCGCCAAGGCCCGGGACCGCGAGCTCGACCTCAAGAATGGCCACAACCTCTTCATCTCCGCTGCGGCTGTGCCTCCTGGAAGCCTCCTCAGCGGCCCCGGCCTGGCCCCGGTGGCGTCCTCCACAGGCGGCGCGGCGTCCTCCACCCAGACGCACCGGCCCTTCTTGGGCCCCTTCCCGCCGGGACCGCAGTTCGCGCTCGGCCCCATGTCCCTGCAGGCCAACCTCGGCTCCGTGGCCGGCTCCTCTGTGCTGCAGTCGCTGTTCAGCTCTGTGCCGGCTGCCGCAGGCCTGGTGCACGTGTCGTCCGCTGCCACCAGACTGACCAACTCGCACGCCATGGGCAGCTTTTCCGGGGTGGCAGGCAGCACAGTTGGAGGTAGGCAGGGCCGCTGCCCCCGCGCCCCCGCCGGCGCCCCCTTCCTTTGCAGGTTTCCTTCCACACGCTCTGGCGCCAGGAGCTGAGCTGCAGGTCCCCTCGTGCTGGCTGGTCCCCGCCGTCCCGGCAGGCACGGTCGCGAACCCCAGTCCTGTGGGGAGAGGGCTCACGCTGAGTCCATGTGTCTTGGGTTCTCTGGTTGTAACCGCGTCCCTCTTGTTTTCAGAAGGCCACGGCGCGCAGGGCCACCAGAGCATTACTTTCTCCCGTGGAGGTCACCTGCTAAGTGTGGCCGCCCGGGCTCTGGAAGGCTCTGGGAGCTGGTGTTGGGTAAGAGCGAGTCCCCGCAGTTCCTGCCCAGACAGGGCGGAGAGGAGCCGCCGGGGGAGCGGCCTGGCCTTGGGGCTGCTTCGGGGCGGGCGGCCGGAGGGCGGGCCACCGCGAGCCTGCGAGCCGCTGTTCGCGCTTGGTGCCCGCACGCGCCCGGCGCCTCCGTTTCGCTTCCCTTTTTGTGAGCCTGCGGCTGCTTCTCTGCGCTTGCCTGGATGCTGCCGCCTGTTGAAGCTGCGTTTTTCTCTCCTGTTTGCAGGTGTCTTTAACCACGCGGTGCCTTCCGCCTCTGCTCATCCGTTTGGAGCCCGTGTCGGCCGCGGGGCTGCATGTGGCAGCGCCACGCTGGGCCCGAGCCCGCTGCAGGCGGCGGCCTCTTCCTTTCAGGCCCCGGCCTCGGTTGAGACCCGGCCGCCCCCTCCGCCTCCGCCTCCCCCGCTGCCCCCGCCTGCGCACCTGGGCCGGCCCCCCGCGGGGCCGCCTGTCCTCCACGCCCCGCCTCCACCTAACGCCGCCTTGCCTCCTCCCCCAACGCTGCTGGCCTCTAACCCTGAGCCCGCGCTTCTGCAGAGCCTCGCGTCCCTCCCGCCTAACCAAGCTTTCTTGCCCCCCACCTCTGCTGCCTCTCTGCCGCCTGCTAACGCCTCTTTGTCTATCAAGCTCACCTCCCTCCCGCACAAGGGCGCCCGCCCCTCCTTCACGGTGCACCACCAGCCCCTGCCCCGGCTGGCCCTGGCCCAGGCCGCGCCCGGGATCCCGCAGGCCAGCGCCACGGGGCCGTCCGCGGTGTGGGTGTCCCTCGGCATGCCGCCTCCCTATGCCGCGCACCTTTCGGGGGTTAAGCCGCGATAAAGACCTTGCTTAGCTAGCAGTGCGTATTGTGTAAGGTAAGGCCGGAGCCCCGCGCAGTGGCTCACTCCAGACACTGAACTGTCCTTCCTTTGGCAGAGAAGATGGCCACAGGGCTTGGCAGAAGTCCCGGGGGTCCTGAGAAGGGAAAAGGGAGAGAGCCAGGGAGACCAGGGAGATGGTCGCGCGAGAGGGACTGCGTGGAGTGGCCTGTGTTGAGTTCCAGCTGCCCACAGCTGGGTCCCTGTGGTGATGCCGCAGGACTGAGGTCAGCCCTGGGGGCAGCCGTGCCAGCCCCTGTGGGTGAGGCTCACGGGGTGCCAGGCCAGGGGGCTGGGGGCTCTAGCTCCTAGAGCGGCCTCCAGGGCTCCATCTGCACCAGGCGCAGGTCACTCATGACAGGTGGCATGGCTTGGTGCCGTTCTCCAGGCGCCCAGCGTGGAGCAGGCACAGTGCTGGCTGTAGAGGTCCTGGGGAGCCAGGGTGGCTGGCTGGATGCCTCTGGTCGGGCCTGTCTGGCCGGTGGCCTCGGATCCCCTCACAGGGAGCCAGTGAGGCCGCTGGTGCCCCGCCTGCCTGGGGGCTGATGGGTTCCTGGCGGGGTCGAGAGGCAAGCTCTGTGCCCTGTGTGTTGGGGCTCCTTTGCTAGACATGGCTGATGGCGGCCACACTGCTCTGTGGTTGTGGCCCACAGCCAGGGGGCTTTCAGCCACTCAGATGTCAGCACCGCATCGGGCAGGTTAGTGTAGATAGTGTCCACCTTTGAGACCAGGAGGAAGTTGGAGGCAGGAGTGGTTTTGATGATGTGAGGCCTTGAGGGACTGTCCTGTCCACTCCTCCCCTGAGAGTCTGTGGAGACTGTGGCCGCTGACCCAAGGGCAGTTGGCCACCCGTGCCCTCCAGGGACATGGTGTGCCCGGCAGCGCAGTGCGAAGGTGCCCTCTGCTCGTCCCTGGCCTTCTGCCTCGGCGGGGGGCCCTGGGACGCAGGCCTTCCTGGGCGAGTCCAAAGCCCACCGGGCAAGGAGAGGAGGACTGGGAGCCAGGAGCCAAGGCGGAGGCCGTGGCCGGGGCTGGTCGGCCAGGCGGGTCGGTGCGGGCACCTGTGGGCTGAACAAGCTATGCTGGGTCTCATAGGAGATGAGCTGCAGGTAGGGTGGCTTTAGCTGAACTCGGCTGTATGTCTCCTTTGGAGGAATGCCTGAGCTTGGCCTGCGTGTCCACGTGTCAGGCTCCCTGGGTCTGCCACGGGGCACGCCCATCATCTGTTGCGGTTAGAGGGAGCTGGCACCATGCCTGTCATGGTGCTGGCCCCAGGTGGCCTGTGTGCTCGTGGGAGGCCTCGGTCCCCAGCCTGGGTGAGTGTTGGGCTCCCCCAGACGCGATGGTAACCTCAGGTGGTCGCTCTTCCCACTGTGCTCTTCTGCAGGTAACTAGGATTTCTACCTCAACCGCGAGACCTATGCAAGGACGGTGTGGACCAACTCGCGCCCGTGGCATGGTGCCCACCGGCCTGCCGGGCTCCCACCCCTGGATGGCAGAGGCGAGGACGGACGGGAGCTCCACTGTGAATCGGCGGCGCACGCCGCAGGAGGCTGGGACTGGTCCAGTTTGTACTGTCGATAGTTTTAGATAAAGTATTTATCATTTTTTAAAAAGTATAAACAATTCTGACTTATTTTATTCCATCTAAGTGGTAAAAGGCAACCTATTGAGAAATATAAATATCTATATATGAGAGATCTATATAAAGACACGTGTCTGCAGGGCGGGCCCGCCAGCGGATTCGCCGACAGCCTGCCCCGGTGCTATCTCGTCCCCAGGCCCGCGCCTGCCTCCACCCGCTTGGTGCTGACTAGACGCTGACAACGCCGAACCCCGTTCTCAGAAACGCCGCCCGGCCAGCTCCCCCGACGCACTGCTCCCGTACCAAAGGCAGGCCCGTCGCCACCACATTCCTCGGAGGCCCCCGCCGCGGCCTGAGCCCCTTCCTGAGCCCCTGGCGCCTGCCCTGAGCTCTTCACCTTTACCCCGGCACTGTGAACCCTTAGACTGTTCACCCTCCGGGGCTTGGGTCGCGCCCTTGCACGAGAACGGGTCTGCGCGGTGGTGTAGCTGGCCGTGCTGTGCGATGGTGCTGTGAGGACGGCGCAGGCACGTTTAACAAGTGCATTTACTTTTGTATTTCTCGGCTGTCCGTGGCTCGCAGCGTGCCCTGCGATGTGGGGCAGGCCTGTGTGGGTCCGTCGGTGTTTCTGTACAGGAGAGAGTCACACTAATGAGTGGCAGTATTTTATAGAGATGTGATAAGAATTTATAAATTTCATAGATTTGACAGCTTTTATTTTTAGATGGTATAATGCACAGTGAAGAGGAAAAAAAAGCGAGGGGAAAAACCTTATTTATTCAAACAGTGCACAAAGTGGCCCCAGGGTCGGCCCCCACCCCAGACCCCGCAGTGGCAGCTCCCAGCAGCCCAGACAGAGCTGCCGGCGCCCCTGCCTGCCCCACATCCCCTTCTGTCAGGGTCACGCCTGGCACCCGTCCCGTGAAGCCTGTGGTGGCTCTCCCAGCTGCTGTGGGTGTGCTGGGGCCGGGGTGCACTGCTAAAGCCTGGCCTCTCTGGCCTTAGGCCCTGGGGTGATGTCGGCCCCCGACTCTGCAGCCTGGGGGGTGCCTGGGACTGGGTGTGGAAGGAGAGGCGCTGAGGCTGGGGTGTGGCAGGCAGGCAGGGCCACTCTGGTGCTTCGGGAGCCCTGCAGTCAGCCTGGGTTGTCTGGGGAGTGGTGGCTCTGTGCCCTCCCTGGAGGATGGGATCTTGGAGTCTGAGCTGCCCACACCTGACCCCGGGCTGTGTGGCACTCCCTGAGCTCACCTTCTCAAGTGCTTGCCCCTGTGAGGTGGCATCCGGGAGCCCCTTCCCCAGGGTGCCACAGATCCACCCTCCAGGTGTCAGCCCTGCGTTCCGGTTCCCAAGGGCAGGATGGACACACACCACGTCCCTACCACGTTTTCCTGCCGCGTGGCCTCCAGAGGGAGCCGAGGAGGAAAGGTTTCTGTGGTTGCTAGGTGGGCGAGTGCTGTGTGGGAGGGCCTGGAAGACCCCTGCTTGTGCCTGGTGGGGGTGCTGCCTCCCCCGGCCCCCAACAACCTCTCAGACCCGTCCCCCAATATAGTTGAGTTCTGAAGATGGTGCTCCAGACCTGTCCCTTAGGTGGCGCCCAGCGCCTTCCCCGCCCCGCGTTGGTGCTCTCAGCTCGAAGGTGCTGTGCCTCTGCCTGAGCCCCAAGCCCTGAGCCTGGCCTTCAGGATGGGCAGCCCGCTCCATGTCGCCATGGGCCCGATATGCTGCAGGGTTGATGGCAGAGAAGGCATGGAGTCCCTGGTCTAGAACAAGACACATTCTTTAAACACTGTATCACTTCTGCCTCCCTCTAGGGGACAGTGGCAGTCCGGGTGCCACCGCGGGTCCTGCAGACGGGCCACGCAGGGCTCCTGCCCACGCAGCCCATATCCACACACAGACGACCGTGTGTTCAGGGCGCGCACTGGGTCTCGGAGCCACTGGCCCAGGCAGAAGTCTCCTTGAGCCTCCTGGGTCACATGCGTGTCACATGCGTGTCGCCACACGTGAACTAGTGTGGTGCTGCCTGTGGACACTCTCCTGTTCTGAGCCCTGGACCCGTGTCCCTCTCGGGCACTCCCAGACTGAGTGGGGGTGTATGGCAGGTGGCGGGATGGCTGTGGAGCCTGGTGATCTTGGAGCCTGGTGCTGGCACCTGGTCTGAGTTTCCATGGGCAGCCGGCGGGGACCTGTGCTGCTGCTGCTGACTGTGGGCAGGCGGGCGGCGCCTGGGAGTGGCTCTTGCTCAGGAATCGATAGGAACCCTAATGACTAGGACACCCCCTCCTTGGCCCACGAGGTACACACGGTGACTTATTTAAGACTTCTCCCTTAATTTATCTGCCCCCAAGACGCGTCAGTCTGTTCAGTGGTCAGCAGGGGACCCCCCCGCCCGCCAGCTGACTGCCCTCGTCATCGGTGGTCACATCCTCCCCCCCCCACCCCCACCAACACAACACGCTGCTGGTCTGTGTCAGCCTTTGTAACATGCGGGAGGCTCTGCCGTGTCTTTCTGGTGAACTGTATTTGGATTGCGCGCATTGTCACGGTCCGCCCCCGGGCTGCGGGCGCCCCTCCCTCCGGGCACCCCTGCATTCTGCATCCCCACCTCTAGACGCTGTAATAAACAGACCGTTTTCACTTGGACCTGGTGTGAATGGCAGCCTTTCTTCTGGGTGGCATGAGGCATCTCCTGGCGGTGAGAGGCCCCGGCTAGTGTCATCGCTGAAGCAGGGGGAGTGGAGGGCCTAGGGGTGCTCCTAGCAGAAGCTACAGGGGCTGACAACAGGACACCCAGGCCTTGGGGAGGCTTATGACTGCACCAGGCCACAGGCAAACTGCCTTCCGACGAACAAAAAACCCGATCTGCAACCCCAGTGACATGAGCAAAGTCCTTTTCACCTCAGATGGACCAAAGCCAGCCAGCCCAGGCCCCGGCCACACACCGAGAGGACCCATGAATGCTAGAGGCGGGACCCCAGGTCGTCACAGGATTCCTGGTACCACACAGCAGCCCCGTTCTCCCCAGGCCTGTGTCCCAGCCTCCACCTGTCCTGGCTGGGGGTTCCAGCTCCCCCCTCAGTGCAGGGGGCCCAGCCCCTGCCTCTCAGGACCCCGAGCTTTACTTCCCTTGGGTGGGGGCTCCCCAGCTGCCCCTCCCTTCTCCTTCACTTCACCGCCACCCAGTGTGGAAAAGAGGTACCTTTATTTGAACACAAGCACCCTGACCCCAGGGCATCCAGTTCCCCAGGCGCACAACCAGGGCCCTCCTGTCTGCAGGAGAATTCACAGCTGGTGGGGGCTCGGCCCCCATGCCATTCACAGCTTTGGCTCTGTACATTCATCAGCAGGGGCAGGGCGCCACGCCACCAGCCCAGGGGCTCGCCAGGCCCCGGATGCACACAACTCAGGCGGGGCACCCGTGGGAGGGCGTGTATCCTGCAGCAGCACTTGGCACCAGGTGCCAGGCCAGTCAGGTGGGTCCCGGGGCCCCGGAGAGGGCAGCTTGCTGGGCAGTTTCACAAAATGCAGCCCCTGCCCACACCCAGCTGGCTTCAGGCTTTGGATGTCTCCAAACCAAAAACCTCCCACCGAAATCCAGGTGTGATGGCTGGGTGTGACGGCTCATGCCTGTGACCCCAGCGACTTGGGAAGCTGAGGCAAGGGGATCACGTGAGTCCAGAAGGTCAAGGTCACAGTGAGCTGTGGCACCACTGCACTCTAGCCTGGGCAACACAGTGAGACCTTGATCCAAAAACCAAAAACCAAACAAAATCCAGGCATGGCCAAGCGACTCATGGCCGGGCAGGGCCAGTCCTGTCCAGCTGCACGCCGACCGCCATGCCCTGCGCTCATGCCTGCAAGCCACTCAGCTGGAACCTGGCCTCCTCGGATATGCCGAACTGCTCCAGGGGGTCCTGTGGGGTGGACGGGTGGCCATTAGCCAGGGCCAGAGGACTGCCTCTGCCACCTGCAGCCCCACCCCAGCCACCTGCAGCCCCGCCCCAGCCCTCTGCAGCCCTGCACACACCTTGCCTGTCACCTTCCGGATTTCGTTCCTGTAGAAGACGAGGCTTCGCCGCATGAACTCGTAGCTGGGGAAGAGGATGGCACGGGGTCAGCTGCCTGCTCTGCATGGCTGCTGTGCCCACCCCAGCGGTGCCCACCACCGCCTGGCCCCACCTGGCCCGACGCAGAGCCTCCATCCACTCCTGACACTGCTCCTCGCTGCTGCACTCAAAGTGGTACTTCCTCTCAGGGTCCTCGATGAAGCCTGGGGAGGGAGCACCTGTGGTCGGTCCTGCCCAAAACCACAGGAGCAGCTTCCTCTTGCCACTGCCCAAAACTGTTCCTCCTCTGGCCCCCACAAAGATGTGTTCATGTCCTGAACCCCCAGAACCCATGAGTGTGGCCCTGTATGGAAATAGGGTCTTGGCAAATAAACTAGTTAAAATGAGGTTGTGGCCGGACACACTGGCTCACGCCTGTAATCCCAGCACTTTGAGAGGCCGAGGTGGGAGGATTGCTTGAGCTCAGGAGTTCGAGAGCAGCCTGGGTGACATAGCAAAATCCCCATCTCTACAAAAACAAAAATTAGCTGGGTGTGGTGGTGGGGCCTTGTAGGCCCAGCTACTCCGAAGTCAGAAGTGGGAGGATCACTTGAGCCAAGGGGGTTGAAGCTGCAGTGAGCTGTGATCACGCTACTGCACTCCAGCCTGGGAAACAAAAGATTCTGTCTCAAAAATAAAAAAAAAAAAAAGAGGGCCGGGTACAGTGGCTGGAGCCTGTAATCCCAGCACTTTGGGAGGCCAAGGCAGGAGGATCACCTGTCGTCAGGAGTTCGAGACCGGCCTGGCCAATATGGCAAAACGCCGTCTCTACTAAAAATACAAAAATTAGCTGAGCATGGTGGCGCACGCCTGTAATCCCAGCTACTTGGGAGGCTGGGGCAGGAGAATCGCTTGAACCCTGAAGGGGGAAGTTGCAGTGAGCCTAGATCACGCCACTGCACTCCAGCCTGGGCGAGAGAGCAAGACCCTGTCTCAAAAAATAAATAAATAATAAAGTAAAAAGCGGTTGTCAGGGTGGGCCCTAAATTCTGCTTGGCGTCTGTGTAGAAGGGGAAATGTGGGCACAGACGTGATGCAGGGACAAGGTGACACTTCCACAAACCAAGGAACCTGGAGGATGCTGGCCGCCACTAGGAACTGGGAGATTCCCTTCGGCCTCAGAAGGACCCAGCCCCACCAACACCTTCATCTAGGACTTCTGGCCTCCAGAACTGTATAGAATGTTTCTGATATCTAAGCCACCCGACCTGTGAAATTTTGACAGCCACTCTGGCAAACCAGCAGGGACTCCATTTTTCCCCGCAGAAGGGAATCTCTTAAGACCCAGGAGAACACCCCCCTCTCACTCCCCCTACCCCCACCTAATGCTAGACCCATGCTAGTTGTGGCAGTTGGGAAACGCTTTGGGTGGGGCTGGCCCAGCCTCTCTGTGAGTACAGCCTGGGCCCACAGGGAAGAAAGAGCAGAATCTGGAAGGAACCCAAGCTTAAGTGGACTTGGCAGGTGGGCGGGATGGTGCCCGCCAGGAGAACCTGACCTTGAGCTGCCCGTGGACAATGCATTCTTATGTCTGGGGAGGGTGGCGCCAGGCTGGGGACACAGAGGAGGCCTTGAGCGCCTGGGGAGGGGACAGTTGCAGCGTTGCTGGTGCCCCGGGCTGCGGGAGGCGCCGCTGGCTTCCCTAGCCCCACTCACTGATGGAGAAGGCGCCGGGCTCTTCCCGGATGACTCTGCACCGCTCCAGAAGCAGGGCTCCGACGGGCTGGAGGAGACACGGGCGCCGGGACGGAGCGGTGAGCACCCGGCCTCCGCGGGGCCCCAGCCTGGGATCCGCCCGCGCGCCCTCGACGCCCCTACCTCGGCCTCGTCTGTCCGGAAGTAGAAGAGGAAATTCACCACCAGCTTCACCAGCCGCCGCTTCAGCACTGCGGGCACAGCGCGCGCTCAGAGGCGCAGGCAGCCCCCGCCCGGACCCCGGCCTCCCGCACCCGGCGCCCCGACCCGGAATCCGGCCTCCGGCACCCGCGCCCGGACCGCGGCCCCAGCCTCCCGCCCCTGGCACTGTCCCGGTCTCCCGGGTCCCGCTCACCGCTGCCCTTCTTGGGGCCCCTCATGCCCAGCTCGGCCGCCATCTCGGCCGGCTGCCGGGACAGCGCCTGCAGCTCCTTCTCGTTGTACCGCATGGCTTCGCGGGGAACGGGAACCTGGACCGCGCCCTCCCGGCCGCCGTCCCCGTTCACGCCGGGGCCGGCGCCAAAAAGGTCTCAGGGCGCAGACACGGAAGCACCGCCGGGGCTAGTGCGCCTGCGCACTTTGGGCCGGCCATGCCGCCAGTCTCCAGTGCGTGGCGCTGGCGACCTGGGGCGGGGGGGGCGGGGGGGGACGGTGCACGAGTTGGTAGCGGAGACGGACAGTCGTTACATAACCATTAAATTGAAATAAACCAGACAAAGGTGGAACAGCATCAAGGCACCCCCGCGATGGCTGGCACCCCTTCCTAGAGCGGCCAGGCGCAGGCGGAGGGAGCGATAACGTCTCCCGAAGAATGTCAGCCGCCCCTCGCGAAAGTTAGCCCAGCGCGGCCGCAGCGGACCAAGGGTTCGTTGGGGGCGTTGTGCGCACGCGCGGTTTGCCTTCCAGGCCGGGCGTTCAGCCCCGCCCCCTCCAGCCCTTTCCCTCGCGCCTCCTGACTCTCTGACTTGCGCCGCTGGGCGGGCCGGGCATGCGCACACCAGAGGGCCCGCCCCATTTGCCCCGGAAGTGCTTTCTTTGACCGCGACGCGCGTGCGCCGAACGAAGTCGTGGCGGTGGCGGATCGAGGAGATAACGCGGCCTCAGGCTCTGGTGAGGAGTGGAGCCGGTTGAGGGTGGCGGCCGACTCGGACCGGGGGTTCCCTGGGGAAGAGCGGACGTAGGAGAGAGGAGCTTGCGACAGGCCGCAGGCCGAGGGGCGGGCGGCGGCGTCGCTCCCCTCCCTCCTCCCGTGAGCGTCCGGCCTTGTGCATCCTGTAGATCCCGCGCTGGGCGGGCCCGGAGGGTCGGGCCCGCTCGGAACTCTATTTCCAAACTCCTGTTGGGAGGCCGCGCGCGGGGGCTCACGCCTGTAATCTCACCGCTCAGGGAGGGCTTGGCGGGAGGATCGCTTGAGGCCAGGAGTTCGAGACCAGGCTGGACAACACAGCGAGACCCCATCTCTACAAAAAAATTTTTAAAATTAGCCAGGAGTTGGTTGTTGTACCTGTAGCCCCAGCTACTCGAGAGGATCGCTTGATCCCGGAATGTCGAGGCTGCAGTGAGCCATGATCGCAATTGCACTCCAGCCTGGGCAACAGAGCAAGACCCTGTTTCACAAAATGAAAAAGAAACAACTAAGACTCTTTGGGATCAGATCGGGATCGCGGCTGAAATGGTTTGGGCCTCCTTCCTTGTAGCCGAGAACGCTTCTGCATGCTAATCTATACCTGTGAGTTCACTGGGGCTCTGTGATATAACTCTTGTAAGCCTCATTCCCCTTAAAACGGGAGTGACAGCTTCAACACCATGCCAAAGGGGACCAGAAAACGTTAGCTGGCCCCATTTTGCAGGTGCACATGGCTGTGACCGTTGTTCGTGTGTATCCTTGGAGAACACCAAACAGCCAGGGGGAGCTTTGGAAAAGAGGTTGTTTGCTGGGTTTAACGAGAGAACGGTGTTGCCACCAAAAACTAATTCCTTCCCGCTGGTCCAGCCCCAGGTCTCGGAGGCCACCTTTCCTCAATTCTTAAGCTCATTTCCCCTGGTCGTCGTCGTCGGTTTTTTGTCTCTCTGTTTGTATGTTTTGAGACAGTGTCTTGCTCTGTCACCCAGGCTGGAGTGAGTGCAGTGGTGCCATCACAGCTTACTGCAGCCTCGAACTCCCATGCTCAAGCCGTCCTCCTGCCTCAACCTCCCAAGTCGCTGGGACCACAGGTGCTCACCACCATGCCCGGCTAATTTTTGTATTTTTTGTAGAGACGGAGTTTGGCCATGTTGCCCAGGCTGGTCTCGAACTCTTGACCTCAGGTGATCCACCCCCCCCACCCCCCCACAGCCTCCCAAAGTGGTAGGATTACAGGCATTAGCCACTACACCCGGCTCTTTTTTCTATTTTTTTGTAGAGATAGGGTTTTTCCACTCTGTTCCCTGATCTTTACCTTAGTAAATAACATACTTCTTCCTGGATTTATCAATTTGTAGACATCATCTGCTGATTTCCTGTCACGGCTGTTGAGATTTTCTCCCTCCTATCCACCTACTGCACCTTCGCCTTCCATATCCTGAATGAGTTTCTGTCGTGAGCACAGTTGGTCATTGGTTGTATTTTTTAAATAAGATGCAAAATGTTGTTGGCTGCTCAGGGCCGGGCGCAGTGGCTCACGCCTATAATCCCAGCACTTTGGGAGGCCAAGGCAGGTGGATCACGAGGTCAGGAGATTGAGACCACCCTGGCTAACATGGTGAAACCCCGTCTCTACTAAAAATACAAAAATTCAGCCAGGTGTGGTGGCGGGCACCTGTAGTCCCAGCTACTCGGGAGGCTGAGGCAGGAGAATGGCGTGAACCCGGGAGGCGGAGCTTGCAGTGAGCTGAGATCACGCCACTGCACTCCAGCTTGGGAGACACAGCGAGATTCCATCTCAAAAAAATATATGTATATGGCTGGGCGCGGTGGCTCACGCCTGTAATCCCAGCACTTTGGGAGGCCGAGGCGGGCGGATCACAAGGTCAGGAGATCGAGACCACGGTGAAACCCCGTCTCTACTAAAAATACAAAAAATTAGCTGGGCGCAGTTGTGGGCGCCTGTAGTCCCAGCTACTCGGGAGGCTGAGGCAGGAGAATGGCGTGAACCCGGGAGGCGGAGCTTGCAGTGAGCCGAGATCGCGCCACTGCACTCCAGCCTGGGCGACAGAGCGAGACTCCGTCTCAAAAAAAAAAAAAAAAAAAATGTATATATGTGTATATATATATACACACACACACATATACACATGTATATGTATATATATTTAGTTGGCTGCTAAAACAAGTAATGTGTTCAACTGGGCTTTTGTTGTAGCTTTCTATTTTCCCTTAAAGCTAATTAACTTTGTTTTTACCATTAGCCTTTCTTTTCCCTACTGTTTGTTTATTTCCCCACAAAGCTCCAGCATCTCACACCTATCAGTTGTGTTTTGCACAGGTTTAAATGAATTGATCTCCACCTCCCCACTGCCCTCCAAGACCCCCGTATCCTCCTTCTCCGAATGGGACTGATTGTGCTCTGCCTGGGTGGAGCTGGTGTCCCAAACCTTCCTGTCCTTGCTGCCCTGTGCTGACCTCTGTTCCCAGTGTGGCCATCTTTTCCTCTTCCTGATGTCAGAGCAGAACTTCTGGGAGCTTTGGAAGAAATAGATGATTTTTTTCGGGGATGGGGGAAGTCTTTGATTGCCTGAAAATGAGTTTATTTACCCTCATAGTTAGAAGTTTGGTGGGGTATAAAAATCTAGATTGAAAATCCATATTTGGCCGGGCGCGGTGGCTCAAGCCTGTGATCCCAGCACTTTGGGAGGCCGAGACGGGCGGATCACAAGGTCAGGAGATCGAGACCATCCTGGCTAACACGGTGAAACCCCGTCTCTACTAAAAAATACAAAAACTAGCCGGGCGAGGTGGCGGACGCCTGTAGTCCCAGCTACTCGGGAGGCTGAGGCAGGAGAATGGCGTGAACCCGGGAGGCGGAGCTTGCAGTGAGCTGAGATCCGGCCACTGCACTCCAGTCTGGGCGACACAGGGAGACTCAGTCTCAACAAAAAAAAAAAAAAAGAAAATCCATATTTGTAGGCCGGGTGCGGTGTCTCACACCTGTAATCCCAGCACTTTGGGAGGCGGAGGCGGGTGGATCACCTGAGTTTGGGAGTTTGAGACCAGCCTGGCCAACCCGGCGAAACCCCATCTCTATTAAAAGTATAAAAATTAGCCCGGCGTGTTGGCAGGCGCCTGTAAGCTCAGCTACTCAGGAGGCTGAGGCAGGAGAATCGCTTGAACCTGGGAGGTGGAGTGTGCAGTGAGCCAAGATCGAGCTACGGTCTGGGCGACAGAGCAGGAATCCATCTCAGAAAAAAAAAAAAAAGGAAAAGAGAGAAAAAAACATCTGTGTTTGCTCAGAACCGTGAAAGCGTTGTTTTCAGTGCCGTTCTCGGAAGATCAGTTCCTGTGCTGGTTTCTGATCTTGTCTGCTGAGTTTTCTTTGTCTAGTGGAAGCTGCACATTTTCCTGGGTGGTGTGCGGTGTGAAATTCCCTGGTCTCCCCGTGCCCTGGGGTCTTTTTATTTTCTGATCTTGGTGAGTCCTTGGTATCTGGACAGTTTGGTTCCTTTTAGTCCTGGGTTTTGTTTTTGTTTGAATTTTCTTGTTCTTACGTTATTTCTGTGATCATATTTTTCATGTTTTATTTTGTTGGGTACTTTTTCTGTTCTCATTCTGGAATGCCGTCTGGGTTCTTGCTTTTCCTTCTGTTTTTTCGACTCTTGGCTTTCCTTTATGAAAGATTTGTTTGGCTCAGCTTCCCACTCTGGTATGGAATCTTTTGTTTGGATCATCCCGTCTGTATTGTTCAAGGGCTTTTTGTTTTAATTCAACTTGGTGTCATTCAGCGTCCCGTTCTGGTTTTGTGGTGCAGCAGTTTCCCCCAATAACGAAGGAGGGAGGCAGCAGTCTCTTACTGGGATTCCCATCAGTCTCTTTGTTCTCAGATGCGTGTGTTTCTCTTTAAGAACAAAGCGGCCGGCAGCTCTGTGTGAGCGCCACTTCTCATCCGGGAGGCCAACTGCCCAGTGGTCTGGCGAGGAGCGGGGCTTTTCTTTGAGGTGTGGGGACCCCGAATGTTCGTATTTGAGGATTCTTCCTCTTGTGCTGTTTCCCCAGAAAAGACTCCTGGCCTCCCCCTGGGCGGGGGAGCATCTGTGCTGGGCCGCCTGCCGCCTGAGCTGTGCCGAGGAACCGCAGGACTTCCCGCTGCCCAGTCGGCAGGTCGTGAATCGGTCCCCTCTTTTCAGCCTAACGCTGGGCCCCCTTGCTCTGCTGGGCCTGTGTCTCTAACTCCAGAGGTCCTTTTATGCCAGTTCTGCTGGAAATAAAGTTCTGATCTAGTCGAGGGTCGTGGGGGATCAGAGCGTGGGAGCTTCCCCAGGGTGCCGCCACATTTCAGCTGCTGGGGAGGGACGGTGCGGGTGTTCAGTGGCTGCGGTGGCTAGGCTTGGGTTCAGATGGCTTCTGGGTTTTGGATCAGAGTTTTACTTGGTGAGTGGTTGAGTATTGGTCTGGGTTTAGGTTTCTGTGGGCCAGACTCCACAGGTGACAGCTCCCTGTGACAGCTGGAGCTTGTGTCCTGAGCCAGCCACTGGCCGCTGGGGTGTTCTGTCTGGCCAGTTTGAGAAGTAACTAGGCTCGCCCTAGATGAATTTGAACTCTTGGCTTTGTTAGCATTTTGCCATCTAAGTTCCTTTTCCAGGTCCTCCCAGCCATTGGGTCGTTAGAGCATTCTGGAAATGTCACTAAAATGTGATGGGAAGTAAGTACATCAGGATAGGTTGGTGGCTCTTGGTGTGGCCACCTGCACCTGTCCTGGCCCAGAAGCTGCGCTGCCCCTTCCTGCGTGGAGGAGCGAAGTGCAGGTCACTCCTGAGACTGAGCCCCGCTCCTCCCGGGCCCTGGGTCCTCCACAGACCGTCTGCTCTTCTCTCCGCCAGACGCTGCTGGCCGTGAGGACACATGGGCGGGCGCTGCGGAGAGTGCAGGCTTGGGAGTAGAGACCAGTGATGGCTCTGCAGAGCTTAGCCTCAGAGTGGGGGCATGGTCCGGGAGGGGCCACGACCGGGAACAAGCAGGGCGTTTGCATGCTGCTGAATTCTTTCATGATGAAAGGAACAGGCCGTCCTCCTGGGAGAGGGGAGCGCTGATGACTCCCCGAGATCTGTGTGTGGGAGTGCCTCCCAGCACCAGGCCCCCCCGGGTTCTTGGGGTGCATCCGTGAAAGAAGGCCGATTCCCTGCCTTCTTGCATGTTCCCCCCAGCGAGGGCTTGGTTCGGTGCTGAGGTGCGTGGAGGACTGTGGTTTCTGTGAGGCGTGGAGAGGCAAGTGCAGCCGCGGCCTGGTGGGAGGCTGCTCGCTGGGCTCCCCACGCACATCCCCTGATGTGAGTTTCATGTCGCTTGACCAGGAAATGCTTGAATGTCCTCCAGAGAAAAATTAGGCACTTCATGAACCTTTCGGGCGGCCCCCACACAATCCCGCCCGCCTGTGCGCCGTCCGGAGACAGAGCCTCCCAGGCAGTTGTAAGCTGGCAGCAGGGACGGTGGGAGTTGGCGTGGCCTGCGGCTGATGGCGCCAGCACGGAGAGGATGCAGTTCTCCCTGGTCCTGAAGAATGCGTGGTCAAGAAGCCGGAGGCAGGGAGGGTTCCTTGGGGCCAGAGGGTGGCGTTCCCAGCAAAGGACAGTCCTTCTGCTGTCACAGTCTCCTTTTTCACAATGGAATGTTCTTTGTTTTGTGAAGGGATGGCGATGGTCACGGTGGTGGTTTCTCGAAGTTTACGTGACAACACGTAAAAATGGGCATCTCTGGGTGGGCTTTTATGATGTCTGAACTTGTGATGGGGCATCTGTGATGCTGCAGTGAGCCGGGAGGTCCGCCTCACCAGTCACCACGCTGGATCATTTTCATCAACTTGCCCAGGGAATAAAAACTGGGTGGGGAGGGATCCTGGGCCCCCATAGATTAAGGGGTGACTTCAGGCCCCACCGCAAGTCAGCAGCACAGCTGGCCTGTCCCTCAGTGTGCCCCTGCACACCTGCCGCCACCGTGGCCTGTCCCTCAGCGTGCCCCTGCACACCTGCCGCCACCGTGGCCTGTCCCTCAGCGTGCCCCTGCACACCTGCCGCCACCGTGGCCTGTCCCTCAGCGTGCCCCTGCACACCTGCCGCCACCGTGGCCTGTCCCTCAGCGTGCCCCTGCACACCTGCCGCCACCGTGGCACATCACTGCAGATGCAGTCGTTCAGATGACACGGCTGTATCAGCTTCTGGTTCTGGGGTCAGAGTCCAGTCCACAGGGCTCCATTCCTTCTGGAGGCTCTGGGGGAGAACTCGTTTCCTGCCTTTCCCAGAGTCCAGAGGCACCCGTGTCCCTTGCCTTGGGGCCCCTTCCTCCCCGTTCACAGCCACAGCACAGCCTCCGTGACTCAAGGGGAAGAGTGCCAGGAGATGAGAGGAGGCTGCCTGTTGGGGACTCAGCAGAGCCCTCCTGCGCCACAAGCAGATGTGACCGATCTCCCGGATGTTACCCAGTCAGGACACAAAGATCAGTGTCCTCACCTCCCAATAAGTTTACAGCGAACCCAAGAGATAGAATTAGGCTGGGGATAAGTAAGCGCAGCCAACCAGAGAGGGAGTTCAGAGGAAGGCTTGAACACTGGGGGCTTAGGCAGTCCGGGAAGGCTCCCTGGTGGTGGTGACTCGTTTGTGAGAATTTGGCCTTGTCTTCCCTTTATGCCTTCTCTGGGCTCCCCGCTCCATTTCAGGTCTCCAGGCCTTGGCACTCTGGGCTGGAGTGGCTTCCTCTCCATCCCTCACATACGCTCATTTGGAGACAGGCTCCAGCTTCCCTCGTGTCTGTGCCTGTCCACAGTGGGCCTCGGCCTCCTGGAAGAGACTGGGTGCACTTTGGGGTGGCCCCCTCAGGGCTGGTTAGACCCTGGCTCTGGGAGTGCAGGGTGAGGGGCTGTCACAGGCTCCAGCCTGGTGGCCTGGCCCAGGGAGGTCCCAGCAGCAGCCGTGAGTTCTGAGCCATCCTTCTTTCTCTCCTCTTGGCCTCCACAGGTGTCTCCCGGTCTGCTAAAGCCCCAAGGCCGTCACCATGGACTTCCAGCATCGCCCTGGGGGCAAGACCGGGAGCGGGGGCGTGGCCTCCTCCTCCGAGAGCAACCGTGACCGCAGGGAGCGCCTCCGGCAGCTGGCCCTAGAGACCATCGACATCAACAAGGTGGGCCAGCCACCGTGCAGCCGCCTGTGGCGGGGGCTCGGCTTTCCAGGACAGCCCTGGAGAGGGTGCCAGAGGCTCTTCCTGGGCCTCCACCCAGCCTGGGCGGTGCAGCCCCGTGTCCAGATGCTCCCCTGTTGCCCCGAGTAGCTACAGCTCCCATCTGTCCGCCTTAGAGAGCAGACCCTCTGTGGCTCTGAGCCCCGTGTGAGAGTGTTTTGTTCTGTCCAAAACCTTCTGTTTCGCATCATTTAATTTTCTGGGAGTGGGGAGAGCTTATGTCAGTCCAGCCAGATGTGGTGAAGGGCAGCCTTTGATTTTAGCTTGTGCAGGGGCGGGGATGAGCCGGGTCCCCTCAGCACTGTGGACATCGGGACTGGAGCACTCTCTGTGTACCCTGACACGCCCCACGGACCTGGCCTATGACGAGGGCTCTGTCACTGTCCCTGTCTTCCAGATGACGTCACGGGTGGAGGGGTGCCCCAGCCACAGATGGTGGAGTTAGCCTTTGAACTCCAGCGTCTGAGACGAGAGGCGTGCGCCTGGCTGCCCCGGCTTAGGGCCTGGAGATGGACGGGTCTCTGGGCCTTCAGTGTAGCCCATTTGCTTTTCTTGTGCCTGTGTCTGCCTTGTGCCGACCACTGGTGTGGTGGCGTGGGCAGCGGACAGCTCCCTGCATTGGGAGTGACCAGGAGTGCTGTGCTGACTCTGCCTCCCTCTGACTCAGAACCACCAGGAAGGTGGTGCGGGGGGCTCCCTGGGAACCCCCGCTGCTCAGAGCCTGGGCCACAGCCCCAGGCGGTGACACCTGTGCTCACAAAGGCCTCCCGCCGGATCCCCCGTTTTCAGAAACGCTTGACACCGTCAGGGACAGCCATGCCTGTACAGAAAGGGGATCCTGCGTCTGAGGGCCCTGACCGCAGCAGGCCTCGATCTGTCTAACGGGCGCCTGTTCTTCCCCTCCAGGACCCGTACTTCATGAAGAACCACCTGGGCTCCTATGAATGCAAGCTGTGCCTGACGCTTCACAACAATGAGGTGCGGCCTCTGCCCGGCTCCGGGCAGCTCGCGGCGGGCTGAGTGGCTGACGTCAGGGGGACCTGCCTGTGTCTGTCTGCCCGGCCCGAGTCATGTGTGTTTCCTTTCCACTCCAGGGGAGCTACCTGGCACATACCCAGGGGAAGAAGCACCAGACCAACCTGTGAGTACCCCGTGCCCCTTCGATTCCTGGTGCTCCAGCAGCTGTCGGCTCAAGTCTCTGTGAGCCTCACGGGCCACTGCTCCACGGCCGGGAAGCCAGCCTGGTCTGGGCCTCCCTGGGCGCTGGAGTACGGTTTCTGGGGAGCATTAGAGAACAGAGGCGTGGATGGCTGAGGCGGGCAGATCACTTGAGGTCAAGAGTTCGAGACCAGCCTGACCAACATTGTGAAACTCCATCTTGTGCCGGGCGCGGTGGCTCAAGCCTGTAATCCCAGCACTTTGGGAGGCCGAGACGGGCGGATCACGAGGTCAGGAGATCGAGACCATCCTGGCTAACACGGTGAAACCCCGTCTCTACTAAAAAATACAAAAAACTAGCCGGGCGTGGTGGCGGGCGCCTGTAGTCCCAGCTACTCGGGAGGCTGAGGCAGGAGAATGGCGTGAACCCGGGAGGCGGAGCTTGCAGTGAGCCAAGATCACGCCACTGCACTCCAGCCTGGGTGACAGAGCGAGACTCCATCTCAAAAAAAAAAAAAGAAAAAAAGAAACTCCATCTTTACTAAAAATCTAAAAATTAGGCTGGGCATGGTGATGCACACCTGTAATCACAGCTACTATGGAGGCTGAGGCAGGAGAATCTTGAATCTGGGAGGAAGAGGTTGCAATGAACCGAGATGGCGCCACTGCACTCCAGCCTGGGCGACAGAGCGAGACTCAGTCTTATTTAAAAAAAAAAAAAAGAAGAAAGGCCGAGCGCAGTGGCTCACGCCTATAATCCCAGCACTTTGGGAGACCAAGGCGGGCAGATCACCTGAGGTCAGGAGGGCAAGACCAGCCTGACCAACATGGAGAAACCCCATCTCTACTAAAAATACAAAAAATTAGTCGGGCTTGGTGGTGCATGCCTGTAATCTCAGCTACTGGGGAGGCTGAGGCAGGAGAATCGCTTGAACCTGGGAGATGGAGGTTGCGGTGAGCCAAGATCGCGCCACTGCACTCCAGCCTGGGCCACAAGAGCAAAACTCGGTCTCAAAAAAAAAAAAAAAAAGCAGAGGCATGGAGTTGTTGGTAGGACCCCAGCCAGGGACAGTGAGGAGCATGACAGGAAGAGAACGTGCCTGTCCTATCCCTGTTCTCAGCCAAACCCCAGGGCCCCTCCCAGGCCCCTGGCCCTCCTCATCCCTCAGTTTATAGTGAGCTCCAAGGTCAGGGGGCCCGTGGCCTTGGTGCCTGTGTGTGGAGGGGCCCCAGCACCACGTCCATCCTGCCTGCAGGGCCCGGCGAGCCGCCAAGGAGGCCAAGGAGGCCCCTGCCCAGCCTGCACCTGAGAAGGTCAAGGTGGAGGTGAAGAAGTTTGTGAAGATCGGCCGCCCAGGCTACAAAGGTGAGTGCCCGGAGCGGCGCTGGCCACAGCCGCTGCTGCTGCATGAATAGGTTCTTTGGGCTCCAGTGCAGGAGGCGCAGCCCTGAGACCCTCATTCCTGAGCCGCTGTTTTCTGGCCTTGGTGGCCATCCCTCACCCACCTGCAGCCTCTGGCGTTGTGTCTGGGAGCTGTCAGGCTGAGCCCGATAAGCACCCGTCTCACCCAGCGGCCCCTTTCCCAGCTGAGCCACAGTCTGTGCCCTCCTGTCCGAGTGTTGTGGAAGCTTCTGGGGAGTCTTGCCAAGCCAAAGAGTGGAAGTGGAGGTGTGGTGAGCCCTGGCACACTCCTCCGGTTAACCTTGAAGCCTCTGAAGGAGGACAGGAAGAAGCGGCTGTTAGAGGCGGCTCCTCCGGGACCCTCAGCAGTGGGAATGGCAGGAGGTGACCTGGTTCAGAAAGCCAGGGAAGCGGCCAGGGTGGAAGAGACAGACCTTGTGTCTGTAGGGTCAGGAAGGCGGGCACGCTACCCAGCAAGTGTTTTTTTTTTTTTTTTTTTTGAGACAGAGTCTCGCTCTGTTGCCCAGGCTGGAGTGCAGTGGCGTGATCTCCACTCACTGCAAGCTCCACCTCCCGGGTTCACACCATTCTCCTGCCTCAGCCTCCCGAGTAGCTGGGACTACAGGCGCCCGCCACCTCGCCCGGTTAATTTTTGTATTTTTAGTAGAGACGGCGTTTCACCATGTTAGTCAGGATGATCTCGATCTCCTGACCTCGTGATCCACCCGTCTCGGCCTCCCACAGTGTTGGGATTACAGGCATGAGCCACCGCGCCCGGCCCCAGCAAATGTTCTTTACGGAAGATGGGGACAGCCTGTGTGCCTGGCCTCCAGACAGGAGCCTGCAGGGCACAGGCCCCGGGGCAGGTGTGCTGGGTGGACGAGGGTGGCTAGAGCGGCAGACTCCTGGTGGGGAGGCCCTGACAGGTCCTGAGCTTGGGCTCAGGGCAGTGAGGAGGTGGAGGGCTTGTGAGTGTGCGTGTCTGAGGCTGCTTGGAGAGTGGCCAGGCCGTAGGCGGCCCAGCAGCCATTCTCGGGGTCCAGGCTGCTGAGCTCTGGTGGGAAAGGCATCCTCTCCCGCTCACCCTATAGATGGTGTTGGCCCTGTTCAGGCGGCCCCACTCTAATCCCAGAGCCAGGGTGCCATGGGCCGCTCCCTACCCAGTGGCCCCGACTCCTGCTGGATAGTGTCCCAGCACCCTGGGTGAAGGGCTCTGGGGATTAGGACAAAGGAGTACCACCCTCGGTCCCTGCCCGAGTGACTCCGCAGGTAGCTCAGCCCTGGCGCACCTGTGCCTTCACCTATACCAGAGTCCCAGAGCCTGGGCGGATTGGCGGTTGCCTGGAGCCACAGGGCCTCCCCTGGGGTCTCGCCCTCGTTCAGTGGGTGGCATTAGCCTGCCCCAGGTCCCTCAGCTTTGGGGAGGACAAGCAGCCGGGACCTGAGAGCTTTCTGTGTTGCAGTGACCAAGCAGAGGGACTCGGAGATGGGCCAGCAGAGCCTCCTCTTCCAGGTGAGATCAGGGGCTTGGGTGTGGGGGGCGGCCGAAGGCACCTGAAAGGTGGCGCTGCCACCCGGCTGTGTCCCCACAGATCGACTACCCTGAGATCGCCGAGGGCATCATGCCACGCCACCGCTTCATGTCTGCGTACGAGCAGAGGATTGAGCCTCCGGACCGGCGCTGGCAGTACCTGCTCATGGCCGCTGAGCCCTATGAGACCATCGCCTTCAAGGTAGCATGGCTGCGGGGTCCCCTGGGCCCCAGGGCCCCCTGAGATGTGCGAGCCAGAAGGATCTGCACAGGCTGGGCAGGGCGCCCCTCCTATCAGGCTGTGGGGTCCCCTGGGATCCCCGAGACGGAGCCAGAAGGGTCTGTGCAGGCTGGGCAGGGTACCCCTCCCATTGGGCTTTGCAGGAGGGGGCCTGCTTGGGCTCCACTGTGCCCATGGAGAAGGGAGGCCGGCAGGGCTGAGCGCTGGGCCTGTGAGGCCTTCGCCAAGTGACCTCGCTTCTTGGTCTAGGCTGCTGGAGGGCTTCCCACAGCCTGTGCCTACGCCTGGACAAAGCAGCCATCAGGAAACAATACAAACGGTGCCTGTCCAGGGCGGGGGCCAGCGTGTGCTAGCGTGGAGGCCGGGTCTGTGTCACTCCAGAACTGAACCCTGTGCCCATCGAAAGTCTTACCAGGCCGGGGCCTTCTCTTGGGCTCCCAGGGTGGAGTCCGGGCCGGGGAGGCTAACGCCTCAGGCTCCCTGCCTGATGGCTACCCTGAGGTCACAGGGACCAGGAGCCCTCTCTGTCCCCCGCCTTCCCAGGTGCCGAGCAGAGAGATTGACAAGGCGGAGGGCAAGTTCTGGACACACTGGAACCGGGAGACCAAGCAGGTGAGTGGCTAGCCCTGAGCTTGGCTCCTTCCTGCCCAGCCCCGGTGGCCCTAGCCCTGCCCGTGCCTGCTGAACCTTTCTCCGTCTCTCTAGTTCTTCCTCCAGTTCCACTTTAAGATGGAGAAGCCCCCGGCTCCGCCCAGCCTCCCCGCCGGCCCCCCTGGGGTGAAGCGGCCTCCACCTCCGCTGATGAATGGTCTGCCCCCTCGGCCACCGCTGCCCGAGTCTTTGCCACCGCCACCGCCGGGAGGCCTACCTCTGCCACCCATGCCCCCCACGGGGCCTGCACCCTCAGGGCCCCCGGGACCACCCCAGCTACCCCCACCAGCTCCAGGGGTCCACCCCCCGGCCCCAGTGGTGCATCCCCCCACCTCTGGCGTCCATCCCCCAGCTCCTGGCGTCCATCCCCCAGCTCCTGGGGTCCATCCCCCAGCTCCTGGCGTCCATCCCCCAGCCCCTGGGGTCCACCCACCAACCTCTGGGGTCCACCCCCCGGCTCCCGGAGTCCACCCTCCAGCCCCCGGGGTTCACCCTCCAGCCCCCGGGGTTCACCCACCAGCCCCCGGAGTCCACCCACCAGCCCCGGGGGTCCATCCTCCCCCATCAGCGGGGGTTCACCCCCAGGCCCCAGGGGTACACCCAGCAGCCCCTGCTGTTCACCCTCAGGCCCCGGGGGTGCACCCACCAGCCCCAGGGATGCACCCTCAGGCCCCGGGAGTCCACCCCCAACCTCCCGGGGTCCATCCATCAGCTCCTGGGGTCCACCCTCAGCCTCCTGGAGTTCACCCCTCAAATCCTGGGGTACACCCCCCAACTCCCATGCCCCCAATGCTGAGGCCCCCACTCCCCTCCGAAGGCCCAGGGAACATACCTCCCCCTCCCCCAACCAACTGAGAAGCTGCTCCCTCCCCCAGCAAGCTCAGCGCCAGGTGCTCCTGCCTTTTGCCATCGAGAGAAGGCTGCTCTTTTGTACCGCCCCCTGCTCATTAAACAGCCTTCCCCAGCCCCGAGTGCACTGATGTCTGCAGCGCCGCCCTCCCTTGTCAGTGCTGTGTGGGAGTGCCAGGCACAGCACCATCCCTGAGTTTGCGCCGACTGGGGAGGGCCTGGGGCCTGCCGGGAGACACCTGTGGGAGGCCTGAGAGACAGCTGTACCTTGGAGGTGGCCTGGTGGAGGACAGACTCCACCAGCCAGCTAGGAGGGGGTCTGGGGTCCTGTCCTGGGGAGGGAAGAGCAGACTCTTGTGATATCCTTGGGGTCTCCAGATAGCCCACCAGGGGTTGGGAAGGTGAGCAGGGACAGGGCGCCCCCACTGACTTGGGACCCTCCTCCTCCAGGCCCACCCCTTAGCACCCAGGACATCTGGGCCCCCCGCCCCCAGCGCTGTCTAGTCTGGCTGCTTGGCCATCACTCCCAGCCTGGTTCCCACTCCTGTGCCTTCTGGGGACGGGCCCTCAAGGACAGCATGTTGACAAATCAGGCCCAGCTCTATCGCTGTGGGGAGGGAGATAGGCTGCTGGCGACAGAAAGGGCTCTTTGAGAAGGCCACTCTGCCTGGAGTGGGGGCGCCGGGCACTGTCCCCCAAGGTCGCGGCAGAGGAGATAGGGGCCTGTCCTTTACAAACACCCTACCTTCCACTCGGCTTCCACAAGGCGGGCAGCCCAGCTCCTGGCAGCACCCATGACGCGGGACCTGCCTCTCACCAGCCTGACCCTGGTACTGTCCGCCCTGGGGGCTCTGCTGGGGACTGAGGCCCTCAGAGCAGAAGAACCAGCTGTGGGCACCGGTGGCCTCATCTTCCGAGAAGACCTGGACTGGCCGCCAGGCAGCCCACAAGAGCCTCTGTGCCTGGTGGCACTGGGTGGGGACAGCAATGGCAGCGGCACCCCCCTGCAGGTCATGGGAGTTCTGAGCGCCTATGAGCGGGCCTTCCTGGGGGCCGTGCAGCGGGCCCACTGGGGCCCCCGAGACCTGGCCACCTTTGGGGTGTGCACCCCCGGTGACAGGCAGGCTGCCTTGCCCTCTCTACAGCGGCTGGGGGCCTGGCTGCGGGACCCTGGGGGGCAGCGCCTGGTGGTCCTGCACCTGGAGGAAGGTACGTGGGGCCCAGCCCCGAGCTTGGCACCGCCGGCCTCCTTCAGGTGGGCCAGGTCCTCTTAGGGAAGATCAAGGGCTGGCAGAGCCCACACCCTGGGCAGGGAGGCTGTGGTCTTGTTCTGGGACTGGGCTGTGGGTCCATGGCCTGGAAGGTGGGCACCGCGCTCTGTCCTGTCCCTGAAGCCCAGCTCTTAGACCAGCCCCTGCCACAGCGGCAGGGAGAGAGCTGCTGTCTTCTCGCCACCCGTGAAGAAACCACCCTGTGGCTCGGGGCCAGTGGAACCCTCCTCCCCACCGCCCCACACCTGGCCAGCCTGTTCTCGGGGCCACTGGCCTGAGAGACTCCCTGCGGGGAAGGGGCTTCATCGGGCGCCCTAACCCAGAGACCCCAGGGCGGCAGCCCCACCCACAGCCTCAGACGCAGCCTCTGCCTGCCCGGGCGGTCACCGCTCCCTGGCTGCAGGAAGGCAGTGAAGAGGGACACTAGGTCCCCCGCTCAAGGCCCCCTGCACAGTGGCCAGAGCAGCAGGGACGGATCCCAAAGACTCCCAGGGGAGTGTGGGACGGGCCTGGCCTTCAATGGCTCAGGCGTCCCCTGCTGTCCTGGCTGCAGTGACCTGGGAGCCCACACCTTCGCTGAGGTTCCAGGAGCCCCCGCATGGAGTAGCCGACCCCCCGGAGCTGGCGCTGCTGGTGCTGTACCCTGGGCCTGGGCCTGGCCCTGAGGTCACTGTGACGAGGGCTGGGCTGCCGGGTGCCCAGGTACCAGGGAGTTGCATGGGGCATTGCCTGGGCCGCGGCAGGGGCATGGATTTGTTGCAGGGTCTGCGGTACTGAGAGAAGCGTAGAACCAGTGGCAATGGGAGGAAGGGCACCGGTAGAGCAGGGCTGGCTAAGCCTCCATCCAGCCGGGCTGAGCCCTGGTCTCCACAGAGCCTCTGCCCGTCCCGGGACACTCGCTACCTGGCGTTGGCGGTGGACCGCCCTGCGGGGGCCTGGCGCGGCTCCGGGCTGGCCTTGACCCTGCAGCCCCGCGGAGAGGGTAGGTGTGCGTGGAGAGGGACCGGGCGCCGGGTCGACTGCCCTCAGCCCCCAGCCCCTGAGCCAACCCCGCGCCCACCCACCGCAGGCTCCCTCCTGAGTACCGCCCAGGTGCAGGCACTGCTGTTCGGCGACGACCACCGCTGCTTCACGCGGATGACCCCGGCCTTGCTCCTGCTGCCGCGGTCTGAGCCCGCGCCGCTGCCCGCGCAAGGCCAGCTGGACACCGTGCCCTTCCCGCCGCCCAGGTGCGTGCAGGCCCGGGGGCATGGGGCAGGAGCAGGCGGGGGCGGCGTGGCCTCGCGCCCGCTCTCAACTCCCCTAACTGCGGGTTCCAGGCCATCCGCGGAGCTCGAGGAGTCGCCGCCCAGTGCAGACCCCTTCCTGGAGACGCTCACGCGCCTGGTGCGGACGTTGCGGGGCCCCCGGGCCCGGGCCTCCGCGCCCCGCCTGGCCCTGGACCCGGACGCGCTGGCCGGCTTCCCGCAGGGCCTGGTCAACCTGTCGGACCCCGCGGCGCTGGAGCGCCTGCTAGACGGCGAGGACCCGCTGTTGCTGCTGCGGCCCACCGCGGCCACCACCGGGGACCCCGCGCCCCTGCACGACCCCACGTCGGCGCCGTGGGCGACTGCCCTGGCGCACCGCGTGGCTGCCGAGCTGCAAGCGGCGGCTGCCGAGCTGAGCAGCCTCCCAGGTCTGCCTCCAGCCGCAGCCCCGCTGCTGGCACGCCTGCTCGCGCTCTGCCCAGGCGGCCCCGGCGGCCCCGGCGATCCCTTGCGAGCTCTGCTGCTTCTGAAAGCGCTGCAGGGCCTGCGCGCGGAGTGGCGCGGGCGGGATCCACGCGGGCCGGGGCGGGCACAGCGCAGCGCAGGGGCCACCGCCGCCGACGGGCCGTGCGCGCTGCGCGAGCTCAGCGTAGACCTCCGCGCCGAGCGCTCCGTACTCATCCCGGAGACCTACCAGGCCAACAATTGCCAGGGCGTGTGCGGCTGGCCGCAGTCCGACCGCAACCCGCGCTACGGCAACCACGTGGTGCTGCTGCTGAAGATGCAGGCCCGTGGGGCCGCCCTGGCGCGCCCCCCCTGCTGCGTGCCCACTGCCTACGCGGGCAAGCTGCTCATCAGCCTGTCGGAGGAGCGCATCAGCGCGCACCACGTGCCCAACATGGTGGCCACCGAGTGTGGCTGCCGGTGACCCCTGCGCCTCGCGGACTCCTGCCCCGAGGGGCCGGACGTGCCCCAGCTCGCGCCCCTTCCCATATTTATTCGGACCCCAAGTATCGCCCCAATAAAGACCAGCAAGCAACCGAGTGGGGTGTCCGTGCGTGTTAGAGGGGCCGCCCGTCTCTCCTTGCGCACGGCCTGGGTCCACCCTGTAGCGCTCGCTGTCTTTCCCCTGCCTGAAGCGCCCCGCGACGGTCTTTCAGGCCCCGGACTCGTTGCCGGGTCCAGGCGTAAAGAAGCAGATGACTCTGCGGCCGCAGCCCTCGCTTTATTTCGCCAGAGTCGCGGGTTGTCTAGAAGGGGTCCCTGGACTCGGGCGCGGGCCGGCTTAGTCCCGCCCCTTGCCTGCGCGGAGCTTCTGGCGACTCCCAGGCCGCTCCTCCTCGTAGGGACGCCTCGGGGAGACCCAGGCCTGCCTCTTCCTGGGCTCGGCGTCCCTGGAGTCCCGTGCCCACGGCCGATGGCCCCCTTCGCGTGACTCCCAGCGCCGAGGCAGGGCTTCCCGGGGCTCCCTGGCGGCCCGTGGCCTCTCCTCCTTCCGCGGCCTCTCTTTCTTCGGCCTCTCCTCCTTCCGCGGCTTCTCCTTCCGCGGTTTCCCCTGTCTCCGAGGCCTCTCCTTGGGTCCCCGGTCTGCGAGGGGCGCACGGTCCTCCCCGACGGCCTCTCCGGTGGCCTCGCCAGGCTCCTCTTCGTCCTTCTCTGCAGCCTCCCGACTCCCGGGAATCTTGGGTCTGATCTCTGCCTCGGTCCGGGGCGCAGGCAGCGCTGATGGGGGCGCCTGGGCCTCGAACTTAGGCTGCAAGACAGAGAGTGGGGTCCTGGGGTAAGCGCCCACCTTGCCCCCGGCCCGGGCTCCTTCTTTCCCTGGGGATGAAGGCCCCACTGCCCGCGGTCACTGGAAGGAAGCGCTTAC
This sequence comes from Macaca mulatta, assembly GCF_049350105.2. Lineage (NCBI taxonomy): Eukaryota > Metazoa > Chordata > Mammalia > Primates > Cercopithecidae > Macaca > Macaca mulatta. The sequence continues at coordinate 3,001,555 of NC_133424.1, forward strand.
CAGGGGCGACGATGGCTCCCTCGGGGCTGAGCTTGGCGGGACCCAGGGCTCGGGCGCACGCGCTTGGACTGCTGCCTCCCCAGCCACGGCGTCTGCAGCGACAGGGTCGGAACCTGAGTCAGCTGGGTCGAGGCATGGACCACACTGTCCATCCGTCCCTCACCGCTAGAGCCCCCCTCCCTGGACAGTTGGAGTGGGGCTCCCGCGGTACGGCTGAGGCTAAGGATGCCCGGAGCCGTGGGAAGGGACTCCGGGACTCCGCTGCTGCGGAGCGCCCCTCCTCCGAACCTCGCTCTTTCAATCCGTCATTCTTCCCCCCGACCACGGGCTGTAGGAGAGCCCTAGCAAGGGACGGGTCGCAGGAGTGCCCCCGGGGGGCGCTCACTAGCTGAGCTGTCCCCAGAGAGGGCGCAGGAGGAAGGCGGCAGAACGCTGCGCGGGAGGAGGGGTTGCACAAGGTCCATCCGGAAGCCAGAACCTACTCGCGGCGAGGGAAATGGGCCCCGCAAAAGGTCCAGACGGGATGAGAGGGGCGCGCAAGGCCCGTCACATAAGGGGAGATGTACAAACCAACTTTGGAGGCGTGCAAAACCCAGCCCTGGGAAGGAGGCTCCCAGACCCCACCCTTGCGTCACAGGGCCCTTCCTTGGAGGAATAGGCGCACAGGTGGACCCCAGCCTCGCCCCACCTCTGGGGAGCCCGCGCTCACCGCGGCACAGCTGGAAAGCCGAGCCCAGCAGCGCCACCAGCGAGGCGAGCACCAGGCACTTGTTGAGCGACAGGTCTCCCCAGGGCAGCTCCTGGCTCAGGGCCGGGGGTTGCGGCGGCGGCTGCGGGGGCGGCGCGGTCTGCGCCTTCTTGCGCGCGGGGGCGCTCCGAGGGCCTGCGAGGGCAAGTGCGTGCTGCGCTGTGGCCACTGGCTCTGCGCCGCCCCATTCCCCGGGCACAGGGGGCAAGAGAGAGGCCTGCGCCCTGAACCTGGCTCGCCCTGCCTGCCTGTGCGGCCCTGGGCGCAGGTGAACCCAGCCCCGGTGCCCCGCAGCTGCACGGGGATGCCCAGAGTTTCTGGAAGTTAACTTCCGGGAGCTAAGTGGCTTAGCCGGTATTATCACGCATTAGTAGAGGCTCCCGGCCCGTTGACTCGCTGCCTGCCACACTTCGATGCCACTCAACCAGGACACCCCCCAAGATCCAAGGACCCAGCTCCGGGACCTGAGCCTCACACCAGTCCGTTCCCACCCCACACCTCACCCACGCCTCCTGCAAACCCACTGGCTCCGGCTTTCAGCCTCTCCTTCCCCGTTCCTGGGGTCCCCCTGGCGGCAGCCTCTTTTTCCATCTTCTTGGGCCTGGTGTCCACACTGCGGCCTTCAGCCACCGGCTCCTGAGAGTCCTGTGGTTATCATGAGACATTCCACATGTTTCCTTCCAGTGCCAAACCCTTCCCGTGGGCTTTAGACACCTGCCTCCCTTGGTCGGCTTGTCCCCAACTCCCCAGGCGTCCTGGGTTAAAGGCTGAGGGTCCCAGCTACTCACGTGGGGCGGGCTGCCGGAGTCGGCCAGCCTGGGTGTTGCTGTGAGAACAGAGGGAGAGTCAAGGTTGTGGGGACCCCCCAGGCCAATCCCACCCTCTCCCCTGGCCCTGCTGGGTGACGCGCGGGTGACTAACCCCATCTTGTAGATAAGAAAGTAGGCGGAGGCCAGCACAGTGGTTCACACCTGGAATCCCAGCACTTTGGGGAGGCTGAGGTGGGAGGATCACCTGAGCCCAGGAGTTTGAGACCAGCCGGGTCAATACAGTGAGACCCCATCTCTACCCCCAAAAAAAAAAAAATTAGCCAGGTATGGTGGCCGGCACCTGTGGCCCCAGCTACTTGGGAGGCTGAGGCACGAGGATCACTTGAACCTGAGAGGTCGAGGCTGCAGTGACCTATGATCATGTCACTGTACTCCAGCATGGAAGACGGAATGAGGCTCGGCCTCAAAAAATAAAAAATAACAATAATAAAAAAATATAAAAATACAAAGAAACCAGACAGGCTTGGAGACAGCTTTGCCGGAAGACACAAAGCATTTCAGTGGCAACGCAGGATTGGAACCTAGATCTGTGTAGCCCAGCACCTGTCTTCCTTGGGGGCTCCTTACAGACCCCTGAGGCAGATGAGGGCCGGGGGTTGAACCTGGGGAGCACAGTTTAAGCCAGTCCAGTGTGGGAGGCTAAGAAGCTCTGGTCTCTGAAGATGGGCCTCCTGGCTCACGGGGACCATCAGGGAGGGGCCTCCTCCCGCCAGCACCACAAGGGTACCTGGAGCCCTGTCCTCCTGGGGCTCGGCCAGCGCAGAGTGGTCCTCCAGGGCCTGGCAGCTGCCCAGGCCGCCATCTAGCTCCTCCCAGGCGCTGGTTGCCATGGAGATGACTGGAGCAGCAGCAGGTCCCGGGCCAGGCTGGGAGGGGTGGGGAACAAGGTCTTGCATTTACTGAGTCCCTCATGGGCCTGGGCCTGACCTGGAGGTTCTGTGGACACCAACTAACAGGCCCTGTCCTGCCACCCTCAACCGAGTCTGTGATCTCTGCCTCAAGCACCCCTCACTCGGGAAATTCACACTCATGCCAGGCATGGCCCGGCACCCACACCAGGCATCTCCCTGACCCTGCATGCCAGCCCTGGGGCCCCTCCCTGTAGCCCAGCCTCGCTGGGGCCCAATATCCATCAGCACAGCAGCCAAGGCTGCTCTGGCCCAGAGAGGGCGGGAGCCCCTGCAGGGCAACACAGCAGTAAGTCCCAGACACACCCCAAACCAAAACTCTTGGCCCCAGTGTCAGCTCATGTTCTCTGAGACCAGGGACTATTTTTATCTGGTGCCCGAGGCCAGCGGGACAGGCTAACAGGTGCCCCAGCCCCTCCCAAGCCTCTGCTGTCATGGGGTCTCCCTCTGGGCCACCCTGACCTGCCATTCTGGGCACTTACATCCCGCCGCATGACCCTGTGAGTCTACAGGCTCGGGCCCCAGCAGCAGAACCATCCTGGCTCTGGTTGTGACAGGCCGGGGCAGGGGAGGAGGGTCCCGGGGGCGGTCTTCTGATCCTGACACAGAGTACCCTGCCTTGTCCCACTAACTCTGTTCCCATATGACAGATGAGGAAACTGAGGCTAGAGAGAGCGCCATTGGCTGGAGGGGGCAAGGAGCTTCAAGTCAGACCTGGAGCTGTACTCTTCAGGGTCTCCATGGCCTCTGGCTGCTGGGATTAGGGTGTCCCTATATCTAGGCTGAAAAACCACCCAGCCCTGGGGCTCCAAGACCTGGAAGGGGCCTATCGCGTGGCCGTGGGGGAGGGGCCCAACAAGCATGGGAGGCTGGTGTGCGGCCCCTGTGTGTGCGTGGGGGGCAGCTCTAGGAACTGGGGACCCTTACGGTCCTCCGCAACACCCTTCCGCATCCCGGGAGCCCACACCTCTGCTCGGGACTCCCCCAGCCTCACTTCCTTACCCCCGAGCCTCACTTACCCGCCAGCCGCTTTGCTGAGCCTTGTGGACAGGATGGAGGATGGGGAGGGTGGCCCCGTGATGGACGGCAGCAGGTGGCTGGAGACCGGGGGTGGGCCAATCAGCAGGCCCGCGGGAGTGAGGTCACAGCCAGGAGTCCTCCACCCTTCCCTGCCATTGCAGCGGGGCAGGGCATTGCTCCTACTCACTCAGCCCTGGCCACTGCCATGCCAGGGAGACACAGCGCCTGCAGCTGGGACTACAAGCGTGCACCACCACACCCGGTTAATTATTTTTTATTTTTTATTTTATTTTATTTTATTTTATTTTTGAGACAGAGTCTCGCTCTGTCGCCCAGGCTGGAGTGCAATGGCCGGATCTCAGCTCACTGCAAGCTCCGCCTCCCGGGTTTACGCCATTCTCCTGCCTCAGCCTCCCGAGTAGCTGGAACTACAGGTGCCCGCCACCACGCCCGGCTAGTTTTTTGTATTTTTTAGCAGAGACGGGGTTTCACTGTGTTAGCCAGGATGGTCTCGATCTCCTGACCTCGTGATCCGCCTGTCTCGGCCTCCCAAAGTGCTGGGATTACAGGCTTGAGCCACCGCGCCCGGCCTTTATTTTTTTTTTGAGACAGAGTCTCGCTCTGTTGCCCAGGCTGGAGTGCAGTGGCGCCATCTCGGCTCACTGCAAGCACCGCCTCCCGGGTTCACACCATTCTCCTGCCTCAGCCTCTCGAGTAGCTGGGACTGCTGGCGCCCGCCATCGTACCTGGCTAATTTTTTTGTGTGTTTTTAGTAGAGACGGGGTTTCACCATGTTGCCCAGACTGGTCTCGAACTCCTAGGCTCAAGTGATCCACCCGCCTTGGCCTCCCGAAGTGCTGGGATTACAGGTGTGAACCACCGCGCCCTGTCTCTATGCTTAACTTTTTGAAGAGCCGCTAGTCTCTTTTCCAAAGTGACTGCACTGTTTTACCTGCTCAGCAGCCACACAGGACCGTTCTAACTTCTCCACATCCAACTCATCATTTTCCAGTTTCTTTGTTTGTTTTTTTTATTGCCAGCCTAGTGGGTGTGAACGGTATGATCTCATTGTGGTTTTGATTTGCATTTCCCTGGTCAAAATAAATAGCTTTTTTTTCTTTTTTTTTTTTTTTAAGACACCCGGTCTCAAGGCCAGGCACGGTGACTCACGCCTGTAATCCCAGCACTTTGGGAGGCCGAGGTGGGTTGATCACGAGGTCAGAAGATCGAGACCATCCTGGCTAACACGGTGAAATCATGTCTCTACTAAAAATACAAAAAATTAGCCGGGCATGGTGGCGGGCGCCTGTAGTCCCAGCTACTCGGGAGGCTGAGGCAGGAGAATGGCGTGAACCTGGGAGGTGGAGCTTGCAGTGAGCCGAGATGGTGCCACTGCACTCCAGCCTGGGCGACAAGCGAGACTCCGTCTCAAAAAAAAAAAAAAAAAAAAAAAAAGAGAGACCAGGTCTCCCTATGTTAGCGAGGATAGTCTCAAACCCTTGGCCTCAAGCAATCCTCCTGCCTTGGCCTCCCAAAGTGCTGGGATCACAGGCGTGAGCCACCGTGCCTGACCTCAATAGCATTTTCATCTTCTTATTCTCATAGGGTCTTGCTTTGCATTCCTTTCCTGGAAGGCTCAGCTCTCCCAGAAGCAAAGTCTGGACGCAGGGCTTCTGTGGGCCTTTTTTTTTTTCTTTTTCTTTTTTTTTTTTTGAGACAGAGTCTCACCCTGTTGCTCAGGCTGGAGTGCAGTGGCATGATCTCAGCTCACTGCAACCTCCGCCTCCTGGGTACAAGCAATTCCTCTGCCTCAGCCTCCTGAGTAGCTGGGATTACAGGTGTGCACCGACACACCTAGCTAATTTTTTGTGTCTTTAGTAGAGACGGGGTTTCACCATGTTGGCCAGGCTGATCTTGAACTTCTGACCTAGTGATCCACCTGCCTCAGCCTCCCAAAGTTCTGGGATTACAGGCGTGAGCCACTGCACCCAGCCAGGACTTTTTTTTTTTTTTTTTTTTTTTTTTTTTTTTTTGAGACACAGTCTGCCCAGGCTGGAGTGCAGTGGTGCGATTTCGGCTTACTGCAACCTCTGCCTCCCAGGTTCAAGTAATTCTCCTGCCCCAGCCTCCCAAGTAGCTGGGATTACAGGTGTGCACCACCACGCCCAGCTAATTTTTGTATTTTTAGTAGAGACAGGGTTTTGCCATGTTGACCAGGCTGGTCTCAAATTCCTGACCTCAGGTGATCTTCCTGCCTCGGCCTCCCAAAGTGGTGAGATTACAGGCGTGAGCCCCGCGCCCGGCCTGTGTACTCATATTCTTATCACTGCCATGACAAACGTGAGGAAGCTACTGAGGCCGTGAGATTCTATGCCACGTGGAAGCTCAACTGTGACACCCTCCACAGCAGGGTCCTTCCAGCCTCTGGAACACAAAACGCCTGAGTGGGAAACCCCCAGGGGACCCTCAGCATGGACCACTGAGGCGGGAAGTTGAGAACTGTGAGGAGTGCTGGGCAGTGGCCAACTTCCTGCCTCTGCCAGGGCAGCACACCAATTTCATTTGTGTGTCCACCCTACTTGTTATCAGGGAGAAGTGGCTCCTTTCCTGGGGTGACTTCTAGGCTGGGGCATTTAATTGCTAGTGTGAGACCTTCCGGGGTCTTCCTCTCTTGGCCATAGTGACGTTCAAGATGGCAGGGGAGGTGAGCAGCGCCCCCTAGGGCCTGAGAAGCTCCCGGAGCAAGAACAAGAAGTTTGCAGGTATGTTTACAATGTTGTTTTGTTTTGTTTTGTTTTTATTTATTTAAATTTTTTTATTCATCTATTTATTTATTTATTTATTTATTTATTTATTTATTTATTTTTTTGTTGAGACAGAGTCTCGCTTTGTCGCCCAGACTGGAGTGCAGTGGCCAGATCTCAGCTCACTGCAAGCTCCGCCTCCCGGGTTCACGCCATTCTCCTGCCTCAGCCTCCCGAGTAGCTGGGACTACAGACGCCCGCCACCTCGCCCGGCTAGGTTTTTGTATTTTTTAGTAGAGACGGGGTTTCACCGTGTTAGCCAGGATGGTCTCGATCTCCTGACCTTGTGATCCGCCCGTCTCGGCCTCCCAAAGTGCTGGAATCACAGGCGGGAGCCACCGCGCCCGGCCTCATCTATTTATTTTTCAACGAGGGTCTTGCTGTATTTCCCAGGCAGGTCCTGAACTCCTGGACTCAAGTTATCCTCCCAACTCTGCCTCCCTAAGAGCTGGGTTTATAGATGTCAGCCACCGTGCCTGGCCAGTTTTGTTTTGTGTTTTAAAGAGATAGGGCTGGGCACAGTGGCTCACACCTGTAATCCCAGCATTTTGGGAGGCCGAGGCAAGTGGATCACTTGAGGCTGGGAGTTCGAGAGCAGCCTGGGCAACATAGCAAGACCGTGTCTGTACAAGAAGGAAAAAAGAAAAGAAAAGAAAAGAAAAACAATAAAAACCAATTTTATGGCCGGGCGCGGTGGCTCACGCCAGTAATCCCAGCACTTTGGGAGGCCGAGGCGGGTGGATCACAAGGTCAGGAGTTCACCTGGCCAAGATGGTGAAACCCTATCTCTACTAAAAATACAAAATAAATTAGCCAGGTGTGGTGGTGGGTGCCTGTAATCCCAGTTACTCGGGAGGCCAAGGCAGAGAATTGCTTGAACCTGGGAGGCAGAGGTTGCAGTGAGCCAAGATTGCGCTACTGAACTCCAGCCTGGGCAACTCCGTCTCAAAAAAAAAAAAAAAAAAAATTACAAAAGTAAAGGTCAAACTCCATGAAAACAGAGACATGGACAATGTGGGGCAGGAAATACTGAAGAGCTGCAAAGAATGATGCTCAGATGCTCCACCTATAAAGCTTTCTTCCTTTTTGTATAATGAAACCTTTGTGAAAACATTAAGCTGGGCGTGGTGGCACCTACATGTAATCCCAGTGCTTTGGGAGGCTGAGCCACGCAGCTCACCTGAGCCCAGGAGTTCAAGACCAGCCTGGGGAACATGGTGAAAACCCGTCTCTACAAAAAATACAATAAAATAAACATTAGAAATACTGCAAAATAAAATCCCGAAAATTATAGCAAGGGGCAAAACCGTAAGAAATATAGGCGGGCACGGTGGCTCACGCCTGTAATCCCAGAACTTTGGGAGGCCGAGGCGGGCAGATCACCTGAGGTTGGGAGTTCCAGACCACCCTGGACAATATGGTGAAACTCCATCTCTACTAAAAATACAAAAATTAGCCGGGCGTGGTGGTGCATGCCTGTAATCCCAGCTACTGAGGAGGCTGAGGCACGATAACCCCTTGAACCTGGGAGGTGGAGGTTGCAGTCAGCTGAGATGGTGCCACTGCACTCCAACCTGGGGGACAGAGTGAGACTCTATCTCAAAAAAAAAAAAAAAAAAAAAAAAAAAAGAGGCCGGGTACGGTGACTCACGCCTGTAATCCCAGAACTTTGGGAGGCCGAGGCGGGCGGATCATGAGGTCAGGAGATCGAGACCATCCTGGCCAACATGGTGAAACCCCGTCTCTACTAAAAATACAAAAAAATTAGCTGGGCGCGGTGGCGGGCACCTGTAGTCCCAGCTACTCGGGAGGCTGAGGCAGGAGAATGGTGTGAACCCAGGAGGCAGAGCTTGCAAGAGCTTGCAGTGAGCTCAGATCGTGCCACTGCACTCCAGCCTGGGTGACAGAGCGAGACTCCGTCTCAAAAAAAAAAAAAAAAGAAAGAAAGAAATATAAGTACAGTAAAGGGAAAAACAGCAACTTGCTTGAGATAAGCCCTGTTTACTTGGGGACCTCGCTTTTCCGTGTGTGTTTGCCCAGTTTGTCCCGAGGTTGGAGGTTGCCTGCACGGCTGTGGGTCCTGTTTTATCACCCAGCAGCAGACGCCTCTGCGGCTTTGTGGCCAAACCCCGGCCTTGCGCAGCCTCCCTGTGGCCTGAGCTTATCACAGGCAGCATGGTGCATATTAAAAATAGTAAGTTCGAGGCCAGGCGTAGTGGCTCACGCCTGTAATCGCAGCACTTTGGGAGGCCAAGGCGGGTGGATCTCGAAGTCAGGGGATCAAGTCCATCCTGGCTAACACAGTGAAACCCAGTTTCTACTAAAAATACAAAAAAATTAGCTGGGCATGGGGGCGGGCGCCTGTAGTCTCAGCTACTAGGGAGGGTGAGGGAGGAGAATGGTGTGAACCCGGGAGGCGGAGCTTGCAGTGAGCCAAGATCACGATCTGGGCGACAGAGTAAGAGTCCGTCTCAAAAAAAAAGAAAAAAAAAAAAAAAGATTGGTTCGGCCAGGCGCGGTGGCTCACGCCTGTAATCCCAGCACTTTGGGAGCTGGAGGCGGACAGACCACGAGATCAAGAGATCGAGACCATCCTGGCCAACATGGTGAAACCCCGTCTCTACTAAAAATACAAAAATTAGCCGGGCGTGGTCGTGTGTGCCTGTAGTCCCAGCTACTCGAGAGGCCGAGGCAGGAGAATCGCTTGAACCTGGGAGATGGAGGTTGCAGTGAGCCGGGACTGTGCCATTGCATTCCAGCCCGGGTGACAGAGCAAGACTCCATCTCAAAAAAAAATGGTCAGTTCTCCGGGAGGCAGAGGTTGCAGGGAGTGGCCACTGCACTCCAGCCTGGGCGATGTCTCCAAAAAAAAAAAAAAAAAAAAAAAAAAGTTCTTCTTTACTTCCCTTTTTCTTCCCCACACTGTTTGCTCAAAAGAGTTCACGGGGCCGGGCGCGGTGGCTCAAGCCTGTAATCCCAGCACTTTGGGAGGCCGAGACGGGCGGATCACGAGGTCAGGAGATCGAGACCATCCTGGCTAACACGGTGAAACCCCGTCTCTACTAAAAAATACAAAAAACTAGCCGGGCGCGGTGGCGGGCGCCTGTAGTCCCAGCTACTCGGGAGGCTGAGGCAGGAGAATGGCGTAAACCCGGGAGGCGGAGCTTGCAGTGAGCTGAGATCCGGCCACTGCACTCCAGCCTGGGCGGCAGAGCGAGACTCCGTCTCAAAAAAAAAAAAAAAAAGAGTTCACGGGCCTTCTGAGTTTTTCTTCAGGAGACAGAGCCAGGCTTGAACGTAACGCCAGGCAGGAACACAGGGAGAAAAGGAGGCCAAGATTCTTCTTTATTTTCCTGTTTTTTTTTTTTTTTTTGAGACGGAGTCTTACTCTGTCGCCCAGGCTGGAGTGCAGTGGCGTGATCTCGGCTCACTACAAGCTCCGCCTCCCAAGTTCACGCCATTCTCCTGCCTCAGCCTCCCGAGTAGCTGGGACTACAGGTGCCCAACATCACGCCCGGCTAATTTTTGTTGTATTTTTAGTAGAGACGGGGTTTCACCATGTTAGCCAGGATGGTCTCCATCTCCTGACCTCGTGATCGGCCTGCCTTGGCTTCCCAAAGTTCTGGGATTGCAGGTGTGAGCCACCGCGCCCGGCCATTTTCCTGCTTTCTTTCCTTTTCCTTTTCTTTCTTCTTCTTCTTTTTTTTTTTTTTTTTGAGACACTGTCATTCTCTGTCACCCAGGCTGGAGTGCAATGGTGTGGTCACAGCTCACTACAGCCTTGACCTCCCGGGTTCAAGTGATCCTCTTGGCTCAGCCTCCCAAGTAGCTGGGACCACAGGTGCCCACCCCAATCCCAGCTAATTAAAAAATTTTTAATTTTTTTCTTTTTTCTTTTTTTTTTCTTTTTTTGAGACAGTCTCGCTCTGTTCCCCAGGCTGGAGTACAGTGGGGCAATCTTGGCTCACTGCAAGCTCTGCCTCCCAGGTTCACACCATTCTCCCGTCTCAGCCTTCCTAGTAGCTGGGACTACAAGTGTCCGACACCACACCAGCTATTTTTTTGTATTTTTAGTAGAGATGGGGTTTCACCATGTTAGCCAGGATGGTCTCAATCTCCTGACCTCGTGATCTGCCCAGCCTCTGCCTCTCGAAGTGCTGAGATTACAGGTGTGAGCCACCACGCCTGACCAAATTTTTTTAATTTTAAAAAAATTTCTAGCCGGGTGCGGTGGCTCACGCCTGTAATCCCAGCACTTTGGGAGGCTGAAGCGGGCAGATCACAAGGTCAGGAGATCGAGACCACGGTGAAACCCCGTCTCTACTAAAAATACCAAAAAAATTAGCCGGGCGCGGTGGTGGGCACCTGTAGTCCCAGCTACTCAGGAGGCTGAGGCAGGAGAATGGCATGATCCCGGGAGGCGGAGCTTGCAGTGAGCCGAGATCGCGCCACTGCACTCCAGCCTGGGGAACAGAGCGAGACTCTGTCTCAAAAAAAAAAAAAAAAAAGGCCGGGCGCGGTGGCTCAAGCCTGTAATCCCAGCACTTTGGGAGGCCGAGACGGGCGGATCACGAGTTCAGGAGATCGAGACCATCCTGGCTAACACGGTGAAATCCCGTCTCTACTAAAATACAAAACAAATTAGCCGGGCGAGGTGGCGGTGCCTGTACTCCCAGCTACTCGGGAGGCTGAGGCAGGAGAATGGCGTGAACCCAGGAGGCGGAGCTTGCAGTGAGCTGAGATCACGCCACTGCACTCCAGCCTGGGGAACAGAGCAAGACTCCGTCTCAAAAAAAAAAAAAAAAAAAAGAAAAAAAAAATTTCTAGAAATTTTAAAAATTCTCAGCAAAGTGAGAACCTAGAGATAGGGTCTTGCTATGTTGGCTAGGCTGGTCTCCAACTCCTGGGCTCAAGCGATTCTCTTGCTTCAGCCTCCCAAAGTGCTGGGATTACAGTCGTGAGCCATCATGCCCAGCCCCAATCCTTCTTTATTTTTACCTTTTTGCATTTTATTTAACTTATTATTATAATTCTTTTAGAGACAAGGTCTCCCTCTGTCACCCAGGTTGCAGTCGGGAGATCACTGCTCACTGCAGCCTTCACTTCCCTGGCTCAGGTGATCCTCCTGCCTCACCGCTGGAGTAGCTGGAACTAGAGGCGTGCACCACCATGCCCAGCTAATTTTTAAATTTGCTGCAGAGATGGGGTCTGGCTATGTTGCCCTGGCGGGTCTTGAACTCCTGACCTCAAGTGATTCTTTTGCCTCTGCGTCCCAAAGTGCATACCAGGCCCACATATCCTTTTTTAAATCAGAGTCAGCTGGGCGCGGGGGCTAACGCCTGTAACCCCAGCACTTTGGAAGGGTGAGGTGGGTGGATCACCTGAGGTCAGGAGTTCGAGACCAGCCTGACCAACATGGTGAAATCCCGTCTCTACTAAAAATTCCAAAATTAACTGGGCATGGTGGTGTGAGCCTGTAGTTCCCAGCTACTTGGGAGGCTGAGGCAGGAGAATCACTTGAACCTGGGAAGTGGAGGTTGCAGTGAGCCACTGAGATCATGCCCTTGCTCTCCAGCCTGGCTGACAGAGCGAGACCCTGTCTCAAAAATTAATCAGCCGGGCGCGGTGGCTCACACTGTAATCCCAGCACTTTGGGAGGAAGGCAGATCATGAGGTCAGGAGTTTGAGATCAGCCTGGCCAATATGGTGAAACTTTGTTTCTACTAAAAATACAAAAATTAGCCGGGCATGGTGGTGCATGCCTGTAGTCCCAGCTTCTCGGGAGGCTGAGGCAGGAGAATCGTTTGAATCCTGTAGGTAGAAGTTGCAGTGAGCCGAGGTTATGTCACTGCACTCCAGCCTAGGTTACAGAGCTAGACTCCGTCTCAAAAAAAAAAAAAAAAAAAAAAGGCCGGGCGCGGTGGCTCACGCCTGTAATCCCAGCACTTTGGGAGGCCGAGGCGGGCGGATCACAAGGTCAGGAGATCGAGACCACGGTGAAACCCCGTCTCTACTAAAAATACAAAAAATTAGCCGGGCGCGGTCGTGGGCGCCTGTAGTCCCAGCTACTCGGGAGGCTGAGGCAGGAGAATGGCGTGAACCCGGGAGGCGGAGCTTGCAGTGAGCCGAGATCGCGCCACTGCACTCCAGCCTGGGCGACAGAGCGAGACTCCGTCTCAAAAAAAAAAAAAAAATTAATCAGTCAATCAATCAGAGTTATACTCTCGGCCTCCTCTGCCAGCATCCCTATCCCCTCAACCTTGATTTCAGAGGAAAACCCAGGCATGGGCCCTCTATCCTTGACCACCCGACATCCTCTGCTGTCCCTTTCAGACAGTTCAAGCCTCTTGAAAGATATGCCTCTTTCTCTCCCTGCTGCCTGGGGGTCCCTCACCAGTCACAGACTCCCCAGCTCTCAGCAAAGCACCTCCCACCCTGGTTCCCGGGGAGCCTGGCCAGGTGGGCCAGCACAGCATAGTTGCTGATCCTGGCGTTCATCCAGCGTGGCCTGGCCAGTGTGGGGGTGGCCCTTCCAGAAGCCTCACAGCATTGGCAGGCGGCCATCAGAGTTAGAGATGAACAGGAGGAGGAAGTGAGAGCTGTTGCAATCAGGACAGAGGGAACGGGGATCCCTGGTCGTGACTGTTCTGGAAATCGCACTCGTGACCCGTTCATTTCGAGCACCCTCTTGCCTCAGTTCCCAGAGGAAGTCCTCAACTAGGGGGTGTCATTCTGCCCCCAAGGGACATTGGGTGATGTTTGGGACATTTCTGGTTGTCATGACTTGGGGTGCTCCTGGCATGGAGTGAGTGGAGGCCAGGGACGCTGCTCAGTACCCTGCAGTGCCCAGGATGCCCCACCTCAAAGAACAATCCAAGCCCAATGTCCACGGGGCCGAAGGAGGAGACCCCGAGTTAATTATTTGAAACAGAGTCTGTTCTCTGCTCACACCAGACACCAGGATAAAATCCCAATGGGGCAAACGGTATAAACCAGGAGGGCCCCAGCACCTGGGATTCTTCTCCTCTCTCCTTCCCCACTCAGGGTGTGGGCCAGTTTTTTGTTTGTTTGTTTGTTTTTTGAGCCGGGCGCGGTGGCTCACCCTATAATCCCCAAACTTTGGGAGGCCAAGGCAGGTGGATCACCTGAGGTCAGGAGTTCGAGACCAGCCTGGGCCAACATGGTGAAACCCCATCTCTACTGAAAATACAAAAATTAGCCAGGCGTGGTGGCGGGCACCTGTAATCCCAACTAGTTGGGAGCCTGAGGCAGGAGAATCGCTTGAACCCGGAAGGCGGAAGTTGCAGCGAGCCAAGATTGCACCACTGCACTCCAGCCTGTGTGAGAGCCAGGCCGGTTGCAAACAAAACAAAATTAAAACCATGAACGAAATCGGGATTTGCCAGAAGTAGCATTTTTGCTTGGTAAGAACAAAATTTAGTTTATACACGAAATATAAAATATTTTATTAAACCTCACTGCAAAGTGGCAACTTTTTGCGAAATTCATAGTCTACACACAACCTATGTACCAGTATGTAACTGCCAAGAGTTCTATCTTTGCTTACTTAACGCAAACTGCAGTTCATACCTGATATTTTTTTTCTGGGTTTAACCAGGAGGGGAAATATTTTTGCTGGATAAGTCCACATTTTAACTCAACAGGCGAAACAGTTTACCGAACTTAACCACCAAAGAAATCGTTTTTTCCTTGGGAGATCCACATTTTAGTTCATACATGAAATGTGTTTCTGAATTTTAACTGCCAGGAGTAGTGTTTTTCCTTAGGGTAAGTGTTAGTTTCCACAGGAAAAATCTGAATGTATCTGCAAGGAGTAAAATTTTTGCTTAAGTCCAAATTGTACACGAAATATTTTACTAAATTTGAATATCTTTAACATTGGAAGTTCTTTTTTTAAAAAACACTGGAAGCATTTTAAGAACTGCAAGACCAAATTAAAAAAAAATAAAACCAGTATTAGCGATGATTACCAGCAGTTACTGGAAATAATTTTGTCCTATGGGAGGTTGGGCGCGTTTGGACACCCCTCCCAATACACGGGGGCCTACCCAGGGGAGGGGTCCCGCTGCGTGAAGGGACCCTAGGGAGGGCGACGTGCACCACGACAGACAAACGGGCACTCGGAGACCCCCGAAAATCGGCCCCAGCGAGCCGCCCACGCCCCAAGGCACGGTTGTGGGGGCGGGGACGGCTCAGGGCGAGCGCAGCGCGTACCCGGCGCTGTGGCAGCCCCGCCCCCGGGCGCCCGCAGAAGGACGCGCGCGGGAGGGGGCGTGGCCCGAGGCTCAGCAACCAATCTCCAGAGCGTCTCTCCGTTTTCCTTTACCTTCCACCAATCAGACGCTGGAAGGGGCGGGCGTGACTGTTTTTCCCGGCGGCCCCGCGGCTCTGCCTCTCGTGCGGCCGCGTTCCCGGCGGTGCGGGGGGCGTGGCCCGGGCGCGGCGTCTATAAAGGCGGGCGGCGGCAGCAGCGCCATTTTGCGAACGGCGAGCAGCGGCGGCGGCGCGGAGAGGCGCAGCGGAGGTTTTCCTGGTTTCGGACCCCAGCGGCCGGATGGTGAAATCCTCCCTGCAGCGGATCCTCAATAGCCACTGCTTCGCCAGAGAGAAGGAAAGGGATAAACCCAGCGCCACCATCCACGCCAGCCGCACCATGCCGCTTCTAAGCCTGCACAGCCGCGGAGGCAGCAGCAGTGAGAGGTGAGCGCCCCGCCCCCGTCCGAAGCTTCCAGAAGCGCCGGCCGCGCAGGCCCGCGGGGGGCCGTCCTCGGGGCGCCAGATAGGTCCCCGGCGCGCGAGATCCGCCCCTTTGTCAAAGCCAGAGTCGTGCCGGGGACGAGGTAGGGGCCTGGAGGTTCCCCCGGCCTTGGCAGCGCTCTTGGGTCGGGTTTGGGGGTCACGGGTGCGGAGTTGGATTTGAGGGGCGCCGTCCGGGGCGCCTGATGTGGGGGTGGGGCATGAGTCGGAGGTGGGATTTGGGCGCAGGACGGGGAATGTGGGGGAGGCGTGTGTGTTTTTTGGGGTTCGCAGGATGGGACTCGGCTTTGGAGGAGGGGAGAGAGTTGGATTTGGGGGACGCAGACTGGAAATTCGGTTTGGAGAAGGGGTGTGCAAGCTGGACGGATTTGGGAGGCGCAGGATGGGGCAATCTGGTTGGGGCGGGGTCAGCCTTGGGCTGGTCCGAGGCCAGGCAGGGCCCGCAGGGCCGGTGAATCTGCACTTTTCGGTCCCGGCCGTTGAGCGTGCGCTGGCGGAGCGGGGAGCGCTTCGCGGCGGACGAGCTCCCGTGGGTCTCCTGCGCCTCGATGTGGCCCCCGCACGCAACCGACTTCGTGGGCCCCGTTTTTCGCCCCAGAGCGAGTCGGTCTGGATGGCCGGGGACGCGCGGGGCGAGGCCGCGGACGTAGACGGCACCCAGTTGTTCTCCGCGGGGGCCGTCGGGGAGCCGGGGGTCGCGCATTCGGACAACCCGACAGCGCCCTGGGAAGTCCCCCGCCGCCTCCCGGGACGACGCGTGCCGCTTCAGGGGACGCGGGTGCCAGCTGCGATTGTGGGGGAGCCCGCGGGGTTTCGGTCGAGCTTCCACGAGTGCGTCTCCCGAGGTGGGCGTCGCTGAGTCCCGGGAATCGGGAAGTTGGGCCGCGGTGCTGGCGGTGCCACGGTTTGGGGGCCGTGCAAAATGGAGGCAACTTTGGGGCCTGTTTACACCGCGCAGCAAATGGCTGCTGGCGCTGCCGGCTGCGCGATTGTGAAAATCTCCCCCGGGGCGCGGGGCCGCGTCTGCCTAGATGACGCAACCGGGAGGGCCCGGGCCCGGAGCGGGGGCGGGCGGGGGGCGGCCAGGAGCAGTAGCGGGGCGCGTCCTCCGCGAGGTCAGGCCAGGCCCCCCCCCTCCTCGCGGGGACAAGCAAGGGTTCCAGATTCTGACCGCAGTGCAGGGTGGAAAGGGGAAGCCGCGGCCGAGCTGAAAAGGGGAAGCGCCGGCTGGCGCGGTGGCGGGGGGGTGAGGCTCTGTCCCGGCGGGGCTACGTGAGGGGAAGGGACCCTCCCCCCGCCCTGGGAGGGTTGGGCTATCCCGGGCGGCGCCGCCCGAGACGACGTGGCTCAGTGATCGATGCTGTTGTAGGTGCTTGGGGCAGGCGTTGGAGCTGCCCTGGGGAAGCCCCGGGGGTGTGGGGCCGGGTGGGCCCCAGCCTGGGCGGGGCGGGGTCTTCTGGCCGGGGCAGGGGTGGGCGGCCGAAGACCGTCCGGGCGCCCTGGAGGGGTCTCCTCCGGGAACCTGGCGCTCCCTGGTGATCGCATCTGCCTTCAGTTCCAGGGTCTCCCTCCGCTGCTGTAGTAACCCGGGTCCGGGGCCTCGGTGGTGCTCCTGATGCCCCTCACCCACCCCTGAAGATCCCAGGTGGGCGAGGGAATAGTCAGAGGGATCACAATCTTTCAGCTAACTTATTCTACTCCGTGAGTACGGCGCTGGGGTGGGCGGGGCTGGGGCTGCTCTGGGGCCGCTGGCACTTGTTGTGCACTTCGCTGCCGGTACCTGTGATTGAATTTAATCCTGGGAACCCTTCTGAGTTTCATCAGAGAGGGCGCAGAGTCTCCTGCAGCCCAGGCCTTGCTTGAGCTGAACACGGCTTAGGCCCAAGCCTTAGCGCTGCCGGTCTCTTGCCCGTGGGGTGTGTCGGGGTTCTGAATTACGCTGCACCGTACCCCGGACAGGATGATCGGCTGAATGTAACAGAGGAACTAACGTCCAACGACAAGACGAGGATTCTCAACGTCCAGTCCAGGCTCACAGACGCCAAACGCATTAATTGGCGAACAGTGCTGAGTGGAGGCAGCCTCTACATCGAGATCCCGGGCGGCGCGCTGCCTGAGGGGAGCAAGGACAGGTGAGGGCGGGGACAGATGAGGGAGGGCACTGCCTTCAGGCAGCAAATATGGGGGCCACCATCGCTGTATGGGTTGGGATGGGCCCGCCCCCCCTTTTTTTTTTTGAGAGAGAGTCTTGCTCTTGTCGCCCAGGCTGGAGTGCAATGGCATGATCTCGGCTCACTGTAACTTCCGCCTTCCGGGTTCGAGTGATTTTCCTGCCTCAACCTCCCGAGTAGCTGGGATTACAGGCGTCCGCCACCCATGCTCAGCTAATTTTTGTGTTTTTAGTAGAGACGAGGTTTCGCTGTGTTGGCCAGGCTGGTCTCAAAACTCCTGACCCCTTGATCCGCCCACCTCGGCCTCCCGAAGTGCTGGGATTACAGGCGTGAGCCACCGCGCCCGTTCTGGGGTCTCTTTTTAAAAAGCGCGTTCCAAGTTTGTACCCTGGGATTCCACCCTCCAGGGGATGCCGGGCAGTGTCTGACAGCCTTTCTGTCCCGGGGCATGCACGTGGGTGGGTGCAGCGGTGCTGCTCACCACTGCGGTGTCAGGACGGCCCCACCCAGAGAACGATCTGGGCCCCAGGGGGACCCTGGAGTAGAGCGGGCTTCAGGGTAGCTGCTAAGGCCCAGGAGGTAGGTGGGCGGGTCGGGCTAGCCAAGACACTGACACGCGCTGCAGCTTTGCAGTTCTCCTGGAATTCGCTGAGGAGCAGCTGCGAGCCGACCATGTCTTCATTTGCTTCCACAAGAACCGCGAGGACAGAGGTAGGTGACTCGCATCGCCTGCAGCAGGGTGTGTGGGGGCACCTGCCATGCACCTTCATTTTCAGCCCGCAGGCGTGGTCTCCCGGCGGGGGTGCGGGGGGCGGGTGGGGGCTCCTGGGCGGTGGGGTTTCTGACGGCTTCTCCCCCACAGCCGCCTTGCTCCGAACCTTCAGCTTTTTGGGCTTTGAGATTGTGAGACCGGGGCATCCCCTTGTCCCCAAGAGACCCGACGCTTGCTTCATGGCCTACACGTTCGAGAGAGAGTCTTCGGGAGAGGAGGAGGAGTAGGGCCGCCTGGGGGCTGGGCATCCGGCCCCTGGGGCTACCCCTTGTCAGCCGGGTGGGTGGAAACCGTAGACTCGCTCATCTCGCCTGGGTTTGTCCGCATGTTGTAATTGTGCAAATAAATGCTCACTCCAAATTAGCGTATATTTCTTGAAGTTTAATATTGTGTTTGTGATACTGAAGTATTTGCTTTAATTCTAAATAAAAATTTATATTTTACTTTTTTATTGCTGGTTTAAGATGATTCAGATTATCCTTGTACTTTGAGGAGAAGTTTCTTATTTGGAGTCTTTTGGAAACAGTCTTAGTCTTTTAACTTGGAAAGATTAGGTATTAATCCCCTCTATTGCTCTCCGAAAACCAATAAAGTGATTACACCCCATGCACATGGCTCCGTGGTGGTGACGCCGGGGGCTGGTGGGAGGAGTGCCTGGGACCACAGAGGGCCCTGGGTAGAGGGGTCGCAGGGGACTTGTCACCAGGGCAGCTGCAGGACCCCTCCCACGGAGGAGACCCCCTCGGCTGGGAGGCCTGGGCCCTCAGCTTGGCGTCAGCCTTGCTACTGTTCGCTGGGAGGCCCTTCCTGCATCGCGTCCCCTTCCGCCCCAGCCTGGGCCTGCGCATGGGGATGTCTGTTCCTGACTCCTTTGGGTCACCGTGTTACTGGCCGCCCCCGTGGACCTGCAGCGCCGTTCAGGGCAGGAGCACTTCCGGCGGCGTCAAGGCCTGGAGCGCTTCCGCGTCTGCGACCACCGCCGTTTGCGCGGCGCTGCGCCACCTCCCGGCCGCATCCGGGAGCATCACCCGGAAAGTCAGGGCCAGGCCTGGCCGGGAAACCGGTTGGAAAGAGGAGGAAAGGCGCTCGAAGAGATTGTAGCCTTGGCGAGCGGGGGCAGGGGGATATTCAGCCGTTTGAACATGGTGGGGTCGGCTGGGAGGATAGATGTGAACACAGACACTCCCAGCTCATTTGGGCAGTGCAAATGCAGAAAAGGGGTGTTAAAGCTGAGGTGTTACAGGATGAATAGGAGTCTGAACCAGAGTAGAGGGGGCTGTTTCCGGCGTAAAAACCAACTTGGGCAAAGGCGTAGAGGCCGGAAAGTACCTCCAGGGATAAATGACATGGGGTTGGAGACTGAGGAGACTTTGGAAGAGACCTGTATGTATTCTGAGGCACTGGGGAGCCATGGGAGGTGTTTGAGCTGGAGAGGGACCTCATATCTGGGGTTGGAAGGATCCTCCCAGGACTGCCATGGGGAATGGAATGGAAGGGCAACTGTGAGTCTCCAGGAAGCAGGCCACAGGCAAGTGCAGTGCGGTGTGTCAGAGGCATAAAGACTGCACTCCCCTCCAGTGAGTCTCCTCTGTGCCTGTTTATTCCATCATCCTGCAGTATTAAGTGAGCCCCTACCGTGTGCCAAGCCTGGCCTTTGCCCCCAGGGAACTCACAGCCTTGGGGACAGTAACAGAGGAATAAACGCTCCTGGGAGTGGGCGGAGAACGAAGGGTAAGGAGCTAGCGAGGGCCCAGAGGGGGCACCTTTATTTGTTTAGATCAAGTGGAACTGGAACAGTATGGCAGAGGGAACAGCCTGCACAGATGCTTGGGGGTGGGAAACAAGTTAGTGTGTCATGGAGGAACAGGAAGGGAGGCAGGGTGGGTGCAGAGGGATTGTGGGGAGGTGGCAGGGAACTGCGGGGACTGTTTTAGGGATGGTGAGTCCAGACGCCTCTGAGATGAGCTGGGTGTCTAGGGTCCCAGGGAGCCTTCCCTTCCTGTGTCACCACCAAGCAATTCTCCACTAGGGACATGCCCAAAATCGCTGGCCGTCTTCAGCACAAGGGGGTGCTCCAGGGCCAGGAATGCTCTGGTCCCGGCATTGGCCTCTCAGGGAGACAATGACAGGACCCACCGCGGAAAAGCGCCCTGGCTGCCGGGGAAGGTGGAATACAGAGAGACACTGATCAGCGGGGGTGTCCACACCTGGAAGTGGCCTGCTGGCTTCAGACAGCTGCTGCCCACACAGGAGGCGCTGGCCAGCCCCCAGCCCTGCAGGGGTAGCTGCACTCCTGGGAAGCCCTTGACCCACATCGCCAGCACGAGAGGGGAGACTCTGGAGGGGGGCGCTGCTCTTTCTGCTGCGTCCCTGGACTCGGCAGGAGGAGGTCGTCTTGGCGATCATAGAGACGCTGACCTCAGCCCCAGCCCTGCCTCCTGGGCAGGCCTGGACCAGGTGTGTTCGCCCTGGGTTGGGTTCAGTCCCACAGCAGCGCCAGGGCCTGGCCCATAGAGGACTCGGTGGCCTCGGCCAGGTATTCGCAACACAGCCAGTCCTCGAGGCTGGGCGCTTCCCCACCTGCGGCCCGCTCTGCCAGGCGCAGGACCAGCAGCCCACGGCGCAACCGCAGCCAGGGCCCGAGCGCCCTGAGCCAGGGACCGACCGGCGCTCCGCGGCCGCGCACCTCAGGCCCCGGCCCCCAGAGCAGCGCCTGCAGCGCGCCCCGCGTCCGGGACGCCGAGGGCTGCAAGCGGGTCAACTGTGCTGCCAGGCGCTCCAGGCCCGCGGTCAAAGGCGTGGTCGAGGGCGCAGCAAGGCCGAGCATCTCGCGGAGGAGGCTGCCCAGCTGCGGCGCGTGGGGGCCCGGGGAGCCCGGGGGTCCGGGGGGCTGCAGACAGACGCGGCCAAAGTCAGCGAGGAGTAGGCGCGCATGCCCAGTCGCCGCACAGCCCCGAGGTGCCGCCAGCAACAAGTTCTCTGGCCGCAACTCGACCAGGGCCGCGCCCCACGCCTCCAGGAACTCCAGGGCCGCGCTCAGCTGCAGCAGCACCAGGGCCACGGCCCACACGAACTCCTCCGGCGGCTGCGTGCAGGCCTCCACCAGCCACTGCGCCACCGTGCGCTCCGGCACCTCCGCTGCCAGCGCCACCGCGCCTCTCCAGGGCGCCCCGGGCAGTGTGCCTTCAGGCACCACGCCACACAACCCCTGCAGATTGAAGTGTGGAGACAGGGAGGCCTGCAGCTCCAGGCCCCACGGGTGGGGCACGTCCGCCCCGGGCTTGGGTACCTGCAAGGCAGAGGGGGTGAAGGGGCCTGAATCACTGGGCCCCCCACCAGCACTGCCCGCCCCAGAGCGACCTGCCACGAAGTCTCCCCCGCTCACCCCCAAACTGCCCCCACTATGGCTGGGGGTGGGAGACTGCCCGCATCCCTCCAGCAGCAGGAGGTCCATGTTAATTGGGTAGTCAGTCACCAGTAAGGGCTTTTAGGAAAATTAAGCCAGGGAAGAAGATGGTGGCAGTGTCCCTGGGCAATGAGTTCGAAAGCAGATTCCTGGGCTGGGCACGGTGGCTCACGCCTGTAATCCCAGCACTTTGGGAGGCAGGGGGATCGCTGAGGTCAGGAGTTCGAGACCAGCCTGGTCAACACAGGGAACGCTCGTCTCTACTAAAAATACAAAACTAGCTGGCGTGGTGGCGCGCCTGTAATCCCAGCTACTTCGGAGGCTGAGATGAGAGAATCGCTTGAACCCGGAAGGCGGAGGTTGCAGTGAGCGGAGATCGCACCACTGCACTCCAGCCTGGGCAACAGAGTGAGACTCTGTCTCAAAAAAAAAACAAAAAACAAAAAAAACCCAAAAACAACAACAAAAAAACAGATCCCGTCCAGAGAGGTGTGGGAGGGGCTTTGACGAGGGCTCCAAGGCCATATCCATGGCCCCACACTTTAGAAACAGGGTTTCCTGGGTTAACTGTGTTGATTCACGTGTTAGTTGCAAAATAAACAAGTCTAATTCGGTCTGGATCTGTGTCCTCACCAAATCTCATGGCCAATTGTAATCCCCAGTGTTGGAGGTGGGATCTGGTGGGAGGTAGCTGGATCTTGGGGGGTAGTTTATCATGAATGGCTCAGCACCATCCTCCTTGGCACTGTCGTTGGGATAGCGTGTGAGTTCTCGTGAGATCCGGCTGTGTAAAGGTGCGTGGCACCTCCTCCCTCCCTTCCTCCTGCTCCTACCATATGAGATGGCTGCTCCCGCTTCGCCTTCCACTATGATTGGAAGCTTCCTGAGGCCTCTCCAGAAGCAGAAGCCACCAGAACCATGAGCCAGTTAAGGCTCTTTTCTCTATAAATGACCCAGTCTCCAGTATTCCTTTTTTTCTTTACTTTACTTTTTTTTTTTTTTTGAGACAGAGTCTCACTCTGTCTCCCAGGTTGGAATACAGTGGTGCAATCTCAGCTCACTGCAACCCCCACCTCCGGGTTCAAGCGATTCTCCTGCCTCAGCCTCCAAGTAGCTGGGACTACAGGCGCACACCACCACGCCTGGCTAATTTTTGTATTTTTAGTAGAGACGGAGTTTCATTATGTGGCCAGGCTGGTCTCGAACTCCTGACCTCATGATCTGCCCGCCTTGGCCTCCCAAAGTGCTGAGATTACAGGCGTGAGCCACTGTGCTGCCCAGCCTTTTCTTTTTTTTTTTTTTTTTTGAGACAGAGTCGCTCTGTTGCCCAGGCTGGAGTGCAGTGGCGCATTCTTGGCTCACTGCCCCCCAGGTTCATGCCATTCTCCTGCCTCAGCCTCCCAAGTAGCTGGGACTACAGGTGCCCGCCATCACGCCTGGCTAATTTTTTTGTATTTTTAGTAGAGACGGGGGTTTCACCGTGTTAGCCAGGATGGTCTCGATCTCCTGACCTCGTGATCCGCCCGCTGTGGCCTCCCAAAGTGCTCGGATGACAGGTGTGAGCGCTGGGCTCCAGTATTTCTTTACAGCAGTGAGAGAACTGACTCACAGAAAGGCCAAGCGAAACAAGCCCTGAGTTATGCCTAAGATGGGACACTGGGGACACCTTAGAGAAGGTGGGGCCGTGGGTCTCACCTTGGCGACCAGGATGTGCCAGGCGTCGTCATGCACGCGTACCACGCGGTAGTACAGGGCATCCCCGCTCTCTGCGCAGGGCGAGCTGTCCAGGAGGCGGAAGCCGTGGCCAGGGCGGCAGGGCCCGGGGTGGCCCCCCATGAACCGGGCACGGAGCCGGGCATAGATGGCATGGAGGCCCTGCAGTTGCTGGGCAGCCAATGCAGCGTGCACAGCCTCTGGACTGTGCAGATTGCGGAGAGAGAGGCCCAGCGGGGCATCAGTCAGGCCAAAGGTCAGCTCTGCAGGGGGACAAGCTGGTCCCACCTCAGCCTGGCTCTTGTCCACACTGTGGGACCCCAGAAAGGGCCTCCGAGGCAGCTGTACTTGGATGGAACTGGCATGGGAGGTCCTGCGGTTGGGCAGTGACTGGGTCCGGGTTAGGATTTTCTTGGGCAGGGGTGGGGGCAGGGGCTGTGGGTCGGTGGAGCAGGACCCAGGGGTCCGGGGGCGGCAGGCCTTGGAGGGCAGCAGGTGGGCACGGATCTCACCTGCAGGGAGAGACAGTGGGGAGGGCTGAAGACAGGCGGAATGGGAACGGGACACGTGACTCCACCTCTCAGTCTCGGTTTCCCCATCTCTAACATGGAAGTAATAAGGCTGGGCGCCGGTGGCTCATGCTTGTAATCCCAGCACTTAGGAAGGTGGAAGCCGAGGCAGGAGGATCACTGGAACTTAGGGTCTGAGACCAGCCTGGGCAACCTAGTGAGACCCTCTCTCTGCAAAAATTTAAACAAATTTGCCAGACGCAGCCGGGCGCGGTGGCTCACGCCTGTAATCCCAGCACTTTGGGAGGCCAAGGCGGGAGGATCACGAGGTCAGGAGATCGAGACCATCCTGGTTAACACGGTGAAAACCCGTCTTTTCCTAAAAATACAAAAAATTAGCCAGGCGTGGTGGCGGGCGCCTGTAGTCCCAGCTACTCGGGAGGCTGAAGCAGGATAATGGCTTGAACCTGGGAGGCGGAGCTTGCAGTGAGCCGAGATTGCGCCACCGCACTCCAGTCTGGGGGACAGAGCTTACAGAAGAGGAAACTGAAGCTCATAGGAGGATGGATCAGTTTCAGAGAATGGTGCCACCCAGCACTCAGCGACTCCTACTCTTACCTCTGTGACTTTGGGCAGGTGTCTCTCTGGCTTTTTTTTTTTTTTAAGTCTTGCTCTATCGCCCAGCCTGGAGTGCAGTGGCCCAATCTCGGCTCGCTGCAACATCTGTCTCCTGGGTTCAAGCGATTCTCCCACCTCAGCCTCCCGAGTAGCTGGGATTACAGGCACCCGCCACTATGCCCGGCTAATTTTTGTATTTTTAGTAGTGGAGATGGGGTTTCACCATATTAGCCAGGCTGGTTTCAAACTCCTGACCTCAGGCGATCTGCCTGACTCAGCCTCCTAAAGTGCTAGGATTACAGGCTTGAATCATCGCACCCGGCCTTTTTTTTTTTTTTTTTTTTTTTTTTTTGAGATAGAGTCTCCCTCTGTCGCCCAGGCTGGAGTACAGTGGCTCAATCTTGGCTCCCTGAAACCTCTGCCTCCCAGGTTCAAGGAAGTCTCCTGCCTCAGCCTCTCGAGTAGCTGGAATTACAGGCGTCCACTACCATGTCTGGCTAATTTTTTTTTTTTTTTTTTTTTTTTTTTGAGACGGAGTCTCGCTCTGTCACCCAGGTTGGAGTGCAGTGGCTGGATCTCAGCTCACTGCAAGCTCCGCCTCCCGGGTTTACACCATTCTCCTGCCTCAGCCTCCCGAGTAGCTGGGACTACAGACGCCCGCCACCTCGCCCGGCTAGTTTTTTTGTATTTTTTAGTAGAGACGGGGTTTCACCGTGTTAGCCAGGGTGGTCTCGATCTCCTGACCTCGTGATCCACCCTTCTCGGCCTCCCAAAGTGCTGGGATTACAGGCTTGAGCCACCGCGCCCGGCCACTAATTTTTGTATTTTTAGCAGAGACTGGTTTTGCCATGTTGGCCAGACTGGTCTTGAACTCCTGGCCTCAAGTGATCCTCCTCCTTGATCTCCCAAAGTGCTGGGATTAAAGGGTGGGATTACAGGCATGAGTTACCGTGCCCAGCCCCTCTCTCTTTTTTTTTTTTTTTTTTTTTTGAGACGGAGTCTCACTCTGTCGCCCCGGCTGGAGTGCAGTGGCTGGATCTCAGCTCACTGCAAGCTCCGCCTCCCGGGTTTACGCCATTCTCCTGCCTCAGCCTCCCAAGTAACTGGGACTACAGGCGCCCGCCATCTCGCCCGGCTAGTTTTTGTATTTTTTTTTTTAGTAGAGACGGGGTTTCACCGTGTTCGCCAGGATGGTCTCGATCTTCTAACCTCGTGATCCACCCGTCTCGGCCTCCCAAAGTGCTGGGATTACAGGCTTGAGCCACCGCGCCCGGCCTCCCTCTCTCTTTTTAATGGTATATATTTTTTTCCAATTCATGGCTCACTGCAGCCTTGACCTCCTGGGCTCAAGGGATCCTCCTGCCTCAGCCTCCCCAGTAGCTGGGACTGCAGGCGCTTGACACCATGTCCATCTTATTATTATTATTTTTTTTTGTAGAGATTGGGGGGGTCTCATTATGTTGCCCAGGCTGGTCTCCTGGACTCAAGGGATCCACCCGCCTCGGCCTCCCAAGGTGCTGGGATTACAGGCGTGAGCCAACACACCCCGCCCACCAACCCACAGGTTATTTTTCAGCCCTCGCCCACTCCGGGCCTTCCTGAGGTCACTCATTTTACCAACTGCTGCTGTTCCCAGAGGCCACGGTGTCCTCCACCCCCTGCCGCTCCCTGCACGCCCCCGGCCCAGGGCTCCCCGGGGAGCTGCTCACCGAGGTTGCTATATGTGGGCTGAGTCGACCAGGTGGGGTCGTCGGGCTCGGGGGGCTCTGTGGGAGTCTCCGGGCTGCTCATGTTGCTGGGGGAAGGTCAGACGGGGCGTGGTGGGGTGGCACACGCACAGGGCGACATGGGAGGGGTCCGTGAGTGCTACAGCATGGGAGACCGTTGAGGCCCCCTGCTCCAGGGCCCTTGGTGAGAACAGGGGCACCCACACTCCACTCCCTTGTCCAGTTTTGACCCTGCTGTGTGATCCCGAGTGGGTTTCCTGCCCTCTCTGGGCCTACTTCCTCAATCATGAGGCAGGTGTGTCATCCATCAATCTTCCAGGCAGTGGGAAGGAACCCCCACTGCACATTTGGGATGGGGACAGAATGTTCAGCCTGAGAACAGGTCTTTGGGGGTCAGTTGTGGGGGAGACAGTGTCCAGGGACCCAGGGATCCACACTCAGGCCTCCTCCCTGAGGGCTCAGCTGTGCGGTTGCTGTCGGCAACCAGGCCCCAACCCACCCCCGCCCAGATCCCAACCTGAAAAAGTAACCGCTTCTGTCCAGCTCCCTGCTCCAGGAGCCCCCTACCTTCAAGACTGGCGTGCCCTCTGGGGGAGGAGGGGTCCTGGGGGACGAACTCCCAATGGCCACAGCCCCTGGCCTCGCAGGAGGGGTCTGACCTAGCGCCGGCAGCTGACAGGAAAACGTCCGGCCAACTGTCAGACCGCAGCCCGGGGTGGGGCGGGGGCATTTGGGCAACACTTCCCCACCAACTGCGGCCGCCCCCTCCCCTGCCCGCCCTCAGAGGACAGGATGTAGCCGGGAACAGCATCCCGGGCGGAGGGAACAGCCCGGACGGAGACCAGGAGGTGGGATCTGAAAGTCAATAGCACCAGGGCTGACAGCCTCAGAGGCCAGGCTGGGGTAGGGGCAGTGAGGAGCCCTGTGAGATGGGCAGAGGGGCAGAGCTGGCCCACCGTAGGGAGGGCACAGAACGTGGTGACGGCTGTCCCTGGAGAAGGTGAAAGTGGGGTCTGTGGGTTTCACTTCCCCGGGAACCGCCTCCCCTCCTGTGGCAGCATCTTGAGGAGCCCCCAGCGGCCCCCTGCCCGATCCCAGGGCCCCCGAATGCGGAGTGTGGGCGAGGACCCTCCGGGCTCTGCCGCGCCTGGCTGTGTGACTGTGGACAAATCCCCGCCCCTCTCCGTGCTCTGGCCAATAAAGAAAAGCGTCTCCCGCATCCCGCCTGGTAACAGCCCCGCCTGCTGGATTTCTCTTTGAAAAAACGGAATCGGCTCACTTTCCCCCTTCCCCCTTCCTCACTGCCTCGATGCATTTATTTAGAAAAGACGTTGTAGATAAAATCACCATAAATGGAAAAATCAAGAATGGAAAAAACCCAAGGAAAAGCAGACGCGGGGTGAAATTCCAGCTGAAGTGTGTGCCTGTCAAAACTGTCTTCTTTTTTTTTTTTTGGAGACAGGGTCTCACACTGTTGCCCGGGCTGGAGCGCAGTGGGGCAATCGCAGCTCACTGCAGCCTGCAACGAACTCCTGGGGCGATCCTCTGGCTAGGGAAGGAGCCCACTACTCCTCCTGCTGCCCTCCTCCCCTCACCTTGCCTAGTTCACAAGACAGGAGGAGAGAGACAAAGCAAACAGTTAGAAAGAAACAAAAGTAAGATAAATAGCCAGACAACCTTGGCAAAACCATCCGGCCCTAGGAGTTAAAAAAAGTAATAATAGGCGGGGCGCGGTGGCTCACGCCTATAATCCCAGCACTTTGGGAGGCTGAGGTGGGCGGATCACGAGGTCAGGAGATCGAGACCATCCTGGCTAACACGGTGAAACCCCGTCTCTACTAAAAATACAAAAAATCAGCCAGGCGTGGTGGCGGGCGCCTGTAGTCCCAGCTACTCGGGAGGCTGAGGCAGGAGAATGGCGTGAACCCGGGAGGCAGAGCTTGCAGTGAGCCGAGATCGCGCCACTGCACTCCAGCCTGGGCGACAGAGCGAGACTCCGTCTCAAAAAAAAAAAAAGAAAAAAAAAAAGTAATAATAATAACATTGACCCCTGACCTAAACTACTTGTGTTGTCTGTAAATTCCAGACACTGTATGGAAAAAGCATTGTAAAACTTTTTGGTCTGTTAGCTCATGCCTGTAGTCCCCAGTCACGTTCCCCACATTTGCTCGATTTATCACGACCCTTTCACATGGACCCTTTAAACTTGTGAGTCTTTAAAAAGGCCAAGAATGTTTTTTTTGGGGAGCTCGGCTCTTAAGACACAAGTCTGCCGATGCTCCCGGCCGAATAATCCACTTCCTTCTTTAATCCAGTGTCTAAGGAGTTTTGTCTGCGGTTCGTCCTGCTGCACTGCCTCGGCCTCCCAAAGTGCTAGGATCACAGGTGTGAGCCAACCTGCCCGGCCCCAAAGATGTTCTTGCAGCAAAGATTGAGTGTGTTTCATGAGGGGTTCCCGATCCCATTTCCCTGAAGGAAATGGGCCCAGAGACAATATGGGCTCCATCCAGGGTCACACAGCAGCTCGAGGCTGGGAGCAGAGGTCCACAGAGCCACTGCTGAGTCTCCCTGGCCTCCCCCAATCCCCTGAGAAAGGGAAGGAGAGGAAGGAGACTACCTTTCCCTTATGAACATCCTTCGAGTGGGTCCCATGCCATACTTTTTTTTCTTTGAGTCAGGGTCTCGCTCCGTCACCTACACTGTGTCGCCCAGGCTGGAGTGCAGTGGTGTGATCATAGCTCGCGGCAGCCTCTGCTTCCTGGGCTCAAGTGATCCTCCCACCTCAGCCTCCTGAGTAGCCGGGACCACTGGCGTGCACCACCATGCCTGGTTAGTTTTTATTTTGTTTATTTATTTATTTATTTATTTTTTTAATTTTTTAATTTTTTTTTTTTTTGAGACGGAGTCTCGCTCTGTCACCCAGGCTGGAGTGCAGTGGCCGGATCTCAGCTCACTGCAAGCTCCGCCTCCCGGGTTCACGCCATTCTCCTGCCTCAGCCTCCCGAGTAGCTGGGACTACAGGCGCCTGCCACCTCGCCCGGCTAAGTTTTTGTATTTTTAGTAGAGACGGGGTTTCACTGTGTTACCCAGGATGGTCTCGATCTCCTGAGCTCGTGATCCGCCCGTCTCGGCCTCCCAAAGTGCTGGGATTACAGGCTTGAGCCACCGCTCCCGGCCTTGTTTATTTATTTTTCAGGTGGAGTCTCACTCTGTCGCCCAGGCTGGAGTGCAGTGGCGCAATCTTGGCTGACTCCAACCTCTGCCTCCCGGGTTCAAGCAATTCTCCTGCCTCAGGCTCCCAAGGTACTACAGCCACCGGCTACCATACCTGGCTAATTTTTGTATTATTATTATTATTTTTAGTAGAGTTAGGGTTTCACCATGTTGGCCAGGCTGGTCTCAAACTCCTGACCTCAGGTGACCTGCCCACCTCGGCCTCCCAAAGTGCTGGGGTTACAGGCGTGAGCCACTGCGCCTGGCCAGGGCACAGAGTTTAAAATGATGCAAAAGCTGGTCAAATGCCTATACAAAAAATTAGCCGGGCATGGAGGTGGGTACCCATAATCCCAGCTACTCTGGAGGCTGAGGCAGGAGAATCACCTGAACCTGGGAGGCAGAGGTTGCAGTGAGCTGAGATCCCACCACTGCACTCCAGCCTGGGCAACACAGCAAGACTCCATTTAAAAAAAAAAAAAAAAAAAAGCCTGGGCATGGTGGCTCATGCCTGTAATCTCAGCACTTTGGGAGGCCGAGGCGGGCACATCACCTGAGCTCGGGAGATCGAGACCATCCTGGCCAACGTGGTGAAACCCTGTCTCTACTAAAAATACAAAATTAGGCAGACGTGGTAGCCTGCGCCTGTAATCCCAGCTACTCAGGAGGCTGAGGCAGGAGAATCGTTTGAACCCAGGAGGCAGAGGTTGCAGTGAGCCAAGATTGTGCCAATGCACTCCAGTCCAGGTGACAAGAGTGAAACTCTGTCTCAAAAAAAAAAAGAAAAAAGTTCATAGTGTGGTGTGGCCTCTGGATCAGGCCCCTCCAGATCCTACAGTTGTCCCTTCATTTGAGAGGCCCTTATTGAGCTGCGGGAGCTGGGACCACATTCTCTCTGGGTCTCCAGCATTGCCCAGCA
Source organism: Macaca mulatta (assembly GCF_049350105.2). Classification (NCBI taxonomy): domain Eukaryota; kingdom Metazoa; phylum Chordata; class Mammalia; order Primates; family Cercopithecidae; genus Macaca; species Macaca mulatta. The sequence goes on from NC_133424.1 coordinate 3,031,691, forward strand.
CGGGGCAGGGGGGCCACATGCTGATGGATTTCACATGACTTTGGCCTTTCGGAGAAAAATGCCTGTTTGGTTTGAGACAGGGTCTCACTCTGTCGCCAGGCTGGAGTGCCGTGGTGCGATCTTGGCTCACTGCAACCTCCGCCTCCCTGGTTCAAGCGATTCTCCTGCCTCAGCCTCCCGAGTAGCTGGGATTACAGGCGCACGTCCACCACACCTGGGTCATTTTTGTATTTTTAGTACAGATGGGGTTTCACCATGTTGGCCAGGCTGGTCTTGAACTCCTGACCTTAAGTGATCCCCCTGCCTCGGCCTCCCAAAGTGCTGGGATTACAGGCAGGAGCCACTGTGCCTGACCCGTTTTTTGTTTGTTTGTTTTTGGTTTTTTTTAGTAAGCAGAATAACAGCCCCAAAAAGCTCCTGTGTCCTCATCTCCGGAATCTGACGAGGCAGCTGTCTGGTGAGGGGGATCAAGGTTGCAGATGGAATTCTGCTACCTTTCATCAGATAGGGAGATCTTCATTTTTGGGGGGCTCAGTGTCCACATAGGGGTCCTTGTAAGGAGGAAGGCAGGTGGCTCAGGGTTAGAGAAGAAGACGTGATGACCGAAACAGAGGTCAGAATGATGTGGCCACGAGCCCACGGATGCAGGCGGCTCTGGAGCCAGAAAAGGCAGAAAGTAGATTCTCCCCTGGGACGTCTGGAGGAAACAGCCCTGCTGATTTTCGACTTTGGGGCTCCAGATCTGTCAGATCATAATTTTAAGTTATTTTAAGCTACTAGGTTTGTGGCCATTTGTAACTGCAGTTGTAGGAAACTCATGCAGTTTTTATCCTGCATACCACAGAACTATTGCAGGATTATTATTATTATTATTATTATTATTATTTGAGGTAGTTTCCCTCTTGTTGCTTAGGCTGGAGCACAGTGGCACGATCTTGCCTCACTGCAATCTCCGCCTCCTGGATTCAGGTGGTTCTCCTGCCTCAGCCTCCTGAGTAGCTGGGATTACAGGCGGCTGCCACCACACCCGGCAAATTTTTGTATTTTTTGTTAAGATGGGGTTTCACAATGTTGGCTAGGCTGGTCTCGAACTCCTGACCACAGGTGACCCACTCGCCTCAGCCTCCCAAAGTGCTGGGATTACAGATGTGAGCCACCATGCCCAGCCTATTGCAGGATTATTATCTTCCAAATTACAGACAAACAAACCGAGGCACAGAGAGGGGCAGTGACTTGCCCCAGGCCACGCAGCAATGGAAGCCAGAGACCTGAGCTCCAGCTTCCCTTGGCCCCACGAGCAAAAGCTTGCGTGTGGGAATCGTGTCTCTGTCTTGCGGAGGAAAACAGGAGGGAAGTTAATATGCGGGGCTCAAGGAATCACCTGGAAAAGATGTCGGCTTGCTGGGGGGATGTGGGAGAGAGAGAGACACCCCAAACACGCGTCCACGTCCAGAAGATGGGGGTGAGAGACCCACGAGGGTGCAGGCGTGGGCTGGGGCTGGTCCTAGCTCTGTCTGGGAGGGGAAGTCAAGGCAGGCTTGGTCAGAAGCCACCCAGACATGAGGCATGAGGATGGCTTGGTCCCGTCCTGGTTTTAGGGATCCTGTCTTGGGTTTCCAGCCACCAAGGAGATGGGTGTTACTTTAGTTGGGTCTTGGCTGCCTGAGCAGGAAGGGCCTCTTCTGAGGTCTCCCCTGCCCTCCCCGCAGGGCACCCCATAAAGGAGACAGGATTCATGGAAAGCTTGGAGGTTGCACCTGGTTCATGTCAGGCACTCAGAGCGTTGCACGGGGAACGGGCGGCTCTCCTGGATGGGGACTCTGAGGCCCACAGGACAATAGTTTCACCTGCCTTTGTTGCAGGAGAGAACGGGAAATCAGTCCCCACCGGAGAGTCCCACAGCCTAGAGCCCCCCTCACCCTCCAGCTGCCTTGAAACCAGGCATGGAGAGAGGGACGCCTCACAGTCCCTGACGGGCCTCTGTTCTGCCCCCGAAGGGCAGGGAAGTAAAGGAACCTTAGTCCTAGGTTCAAACGGGGGAACCGAGGTCCGGAGACCGACACTGGGCTGTGGCGAGTGGGAGGCTGCTCTTGGCTGGAACTTCTGCACTCTGGTTCCGTCCACCTCCTTCCTGAAAAAACACGAGCTTCTCCCTGTGCCTTCCTGGGTGGGTGGGGTTTGAGCCTTCACGCCCACTGTGCCTCAGTTTCCCCACCTGTCGCCTCTCCGTGCCTCGGCTTCCCCATCTGTTGCTGCTCTGTGCCTCGATCTCCCCATCTGTCAGTGAGGACTGGCGCGGGCTAAAGCACTTTATTAATCTCACTTCCAAAGCCAAGACTCCCTGGTTTTTCTGGGAGCCCTCAGAGACAGGCAGGGCAGACGTGGGACCCTGTCAGCAGCACCCAGACTCCCCGACAGGCCAATTCCAGGAGGCACCGCGGGGACCCATGTCTTCTTTCTTCCCTGGCCTGAGGCTGGGGAGGGAGTTTCCCAACGGCCCAGCTTTGCCCACTCTTCTCAGCCCCCACCTGTCCCTAGCTGGGGTCTCAGAGCGGCTTCCCTCCATTCTCTGCCCCTCGCTCGACCCATCTGTAAAATGGGTTCGTTAACAGGATCCACCCAGCTCGCAGGGCTGGCCTCAGTGTGAAAGGAGGCAACACACACAGCGCCTGGAACAGCGCTGGGAACAGCATGGGCGCTGCAGAAGTGTGGCCTATCACACGTCACTAGTGGCGTGGAATTCTCTCAGGGTTGGCTTCCCCTGGGGACCCCAGCAGCCCCTCATCCCTCAGCCCTGCCCCCTGTTGCTCCCACGGGAGTAAGAACAAAATCTGAAGTTTGTTATTAAATCGGTTCCATTTTTATTGGATTTGAACCAAATACAGCAGGATGAGGGGTGGGGGACTGAGGGGTCTTGGTTCATGTTGGGATGGGGTGGGGAGCTCAGGGGGCTGGGAAATCCTAATATACAGATGCTCTGTGAACCCTAACATGACCGAGAATGCACCCCCTCCTGTCTTTGATAGGCTAAAGGCACTTGGATATCAATTTTGGGGAGGCCCTTGGGGTTGTCATGGTAAGCAGAGTCAGGCAGGTGCGAAGAAAATAATTGGTTGTGCCCAATTCAGGGGTGGCGGTTGGGGTTACAGGAACTTCACCCTCACTCATGTCGAGCCCCCTGGACCGTCTGTACACCGTGGTGCAGGCCTGGGCCCTCCCGGCCACAGCTCAGGGAGAATGGGCCGGCGTCGCCTTGCAGCTCCGTCTGAAACCTTTGCTCAAACACCCTCCAGGGCTGAGCCGGCTTTCTCTCTGTTTCTCTCTGACTGATCTCAGAGCAGTCTTGAGGGATCCAGGATCCAAGTCAAGCCATCAGGCCCATCTGCAGGCCTGGCCTCTGAATACAGGGTAATAGGTTTGACCCTCAGACCCATTTTACAGATGAGGACACTGATGGTCTAGGTGATCTTCGGTCACCAGCTGAGATCGTACAGCTGGGCAGCAGCAGAGCTGCTTTTGAGCCCTTCCTGCAAAGTCCTGGAGGGTCTGTCCTAACCTCTCGGTTGGCAGCCAAGCCCTTTCTGACTGAGGTTTTGGCCCAACAATGGTTCCTGTCCCTGCCCCCAGCAATGTCCTAACTGTCCTCTGGAGGATGTGGAGGGGGAGGGGCAAAAATTGGCTATGAGGAGGCCAGGTCACAGATGGTCCCTATGGTCCCTGTCTAGTGTCTGAATCCTTCTGCAAAACCTCAGCTCCTCCTTGTTTACCCCCCGTGACGGGGAGCTCACCATCTGTAGAGCAACAGGGCAGTGACTTCGGGGAAGCTTTTCCTTGACCTGAGCTGCAGTCAGCCTGTGACCCCAGCTTTGGTCCTAGATCTGCCCAACCACTGCAGGTGCAGAGACCAATGTTCTTCTATCACCTTCTTCCAAGGACCCGGGTCCAGGCCTTCCTGCAGGGTGAAGCCCTTGTTTCGGCCTTGTTCTTGTCACTGCCTCTGCAATGCACATAGCAGGGACTCCCCGGGAACCCCCTGTGCTCTTTGGTCTTGTTCCCCACCTGAGCCATGAGTCAGCAGAGCCGGGCATGATGGGGCCACGCTCAGGGCTTGTCTGAGGCTGGCTCAGGGGTCAATGCGTACCTAGAGGCAAAGGTCCCTCCAGTAGACCCATTTAGAGGGACACTCAGGACCCCAGAAGCCATGGTCCTGGGCCGGGGCCAGGGTGGCTACCTCTCCCTTGTGGGGTGGCCCTCTCTTGCCAACTGTTCTGAGAAGCAAGTGGCAGCGGAGGGAGGTGGAGGGCTGGGGCAATGGCTCCTCCTTGCGGACAGCCCTGCTGGGCTGTGGGGAGGACGGAGGACAGGGCGTGGGGGCCCCTGACTGTAACCGCTGCGTGTGCTGGGTCCTCAGCAGACCTGAGCCCAGGCCCTGAGGTCGGCTGGGAGATGCTCAGCTGAGCAGGCGCTGGGGTGGGCTGTGTGTCCCAGGTGTGAGCTGTGTCTCAGTTGTGAGTTGTGCCTGTCCCAGGTGTGAACTGAGCATGTCCCGGGTGTGAGCTGTGCTCTCACGAGAGCCCTGCCTGCCTCTGTGGTCAGTTCTGGTGCCCAGGGCCTGGTTTTAGTGTCAGCTGGGTGTGAGGTGTGTGTCTCAGGTGTGGTGAGCTGTGTGTGTCCCAGGTGTGAGCTCTGTGTTCTGGGTGTGAGCTGAGCATGTCCTGGGTGTTAGCTGAGTGTGTCCTGGGTGTGAGCTGTGTGTTCTGGGTGTGAGCTGTGCCTGTCCCAGGTGTGAGCTGTGTCTCGGGTGTGAGCTGAGCATGTCCCAGGTGTAAGCTGTGTGTCCCAGGTGTGAGCTGTGTGTTCCAGTGTGAGCTGTGCCTGTGTCTCAGGTGTGAGCTGAGCATGTCTCAGGTGTGAGCTGAGCATGTCCCAGGTGTGAGCTGTGTGTTCCAGTGTGAACTGAGTGTGCCCCGGATGTGAGCTGTGTGTTCTGGGTGTGAGCTGTACTTGTCCCAGGTGTGCGCTGTGTCTCGGGTGTGAGCTGTGTTCCAGGTGTGAGCTATATGTCCCAGGCATGAGCTGTGCCTGTCCTGGGTGTGAACTGTGTCCCGGGTGTGAGCTGTGCCTGTCCCAGGTGTGAACTGTGTCTCAGGTGTGAGCTGAGCATGTCCCAGGTGTGAAAAGTCTCAGGTGTGAGCTGAGCATGTCCCAGGTGTGAGCTGTGTGTTCCAGTGTGAACTGAGTGTGTCCGGGTGTAAGCTGTGTTCTGGGTGTGAGCTGTGTTCCAGGTGTGAGCTATGTGTCCCGGGTGTGAGCTGTGCCTGTCCCGGGTATGAGCTGTGACCTGGGTGTGAGCTGTGTGTCCTGGGTGTGAGCTGTGCCTGTTCCAGGTGTGAGCTGTATCCCAGGTGTGAGCTGTGTCTCAAGTGTGAGCTGTGCCTGTCCCAGGTGAGAACTTTGCTCTCACGAGAGCCCTGCCTGCCCCTGTGGTCAGCTCTGGCGCCCCGGGTCTGGTTTTAGTGTCGGCTGGGTGTGAGGTGTGTTTCACCTGTGTGGGTTCCAGGTGTGAGTGTGTCTCTGGGTGTGAGGTGCAGGAGGCCCAGGTGTGAGCAATGCAGACTTTCTGCGCACCCTCCCCTTGGGGCTGTAGGGCCCTTTGTGGGTCTTGGGTGTCCACCGTCTCCCTGGTGTGATCTGTGTGTAAAGGGCTGGGGGAGCGGAAGCCCAGGGCTTGGGGGCAGCAGACTTGTGCCTCCTGGGTGTGAATTGCGGGCCCTGAGGATCTTGGGGTCTCTCAGCACCCCCAGTCATTCCAGGTTGGTAGATGGGAGCCCATCACCCCACCTTGCAGCCCGCACCGCCACCGCCAACTCAGCCACCATAGCAGGGACAGGAAGACGGGTTGAAACCTTTAGAAAACGCTTGAGAAACTGCAAAAAGACGCATGCTGATGAAAAACAGTCCTGCGGTTGGGCGTCTACAAAAAAAAGGGGAAGTTCTCCCAGGGGAGCCGCCGTGCAGCCACCCCCGCCCCCTCCGGGAAATGCATAGGTGGACACGCGAGCGGCCGGCCCGCGAGGGGTGGGAGGGGAAGGCCCGCCCCTGGGGACCCCTCAGATCATCTTCATGTTGAACTTGCGCGCGCCGCCCTGGCCCGCCGCGGCGGCCGGCCCATCCACCTTGCGGAAGGAGTACTCTACCGAGAAGTTGTTCTTGTGCTGCCCGCGGCCGCGGCTCCACACGAACAGCAGCACGAAGCAGAAGAGGACCACGCCCAGGAAGGTGATGCAGCCCATGGCGGTGGACACCAGGATGGTGGTGAGGTCCAGCGGCGCGCGCAGGGCCGCCAGCGTCTCGTTGTGGGCCTCGCCCGGGGTCCGGTTGGCGGCCGGCTCGGGGCGCACGGTCAGCGTGGCGAAGTACGTGTCGTTGCCGCCCGCGTTGCTGGCCACGCACGTGTAGGTGCCGCTGTCCTGCGGCCGCGCGTCCTGGATCTCCAGCGTCCCCCCGGGGAGCACGTGCGCCCGGCCTGCGCTGGTGGCAGTCACTGGCCGGTGCTGGGGGGTCACCCAGGCCACCGTGGGCGCCGGCTCGCCCTCGGCGCGGCAGAGGAAGCGGACGTCTTCGCCCGCGGTGGCCATGACGCGCTGCAGCCGCCGCTCCCGGATCTTGGGTTTGCGGCACACGAAGTACTCGAACAGCACGGAGTCCGGCAGGTTTCTCAGCGCGTCGCCGCGCACCTCGGCCGGGGTGGCGCAGGCCGGCAACCGCCCGTCGAAGTTGAGGGTCTTGCGACGCTGCACGATCCACAGCAGGCGACAGTCGCAGGCCAGGGGGTTCCCGTCCACGCGCAGCGTCTCCAGCGTGTTCACCGAGTGGAAGGTGCTCTCCTCCAACGTGGAGAGCAGGTTGTTGGAGAGGTTGAGCAGGCGGATCTGGCGCAGGCCCAGGAAGGCCTGAGGCTCCACCACGGCCAGCAGGGCCCCGGCCAGGTGCAGCTCGCGCAGGCGGACCAGGTCCCGGAACGACCCCCGCGGCACCGTGCTGATGGGGTTGTGCGACAGATTGAGGCAGGTGAGGTGCGCCTGGTGCCGCAGCGCGGCGGCCGGCACCGCAGTGATGTTGGTGTGGGTGACTGACAGCGACGTCAGGTTCAGGCCCCTCAGGCTGCCTGCGGCCACCTCCTCCAGCAGCGGCCAGTTGTCAATCTCCAGGTGCAGCAGCCCGGGCAGCCTGCGGAAGTTCTGGTCCTCCAGGGCGGCGATGGCCAGGTGGCGCAGCCGCAGGGCGCCCAGGCCGCGCAGGTGGCCCAGCGACTCCCCGGACAGAGCCGTGAGGTTGCAGCGCTCCAGGGTCAGCTCCTCCAGGGCCAGCAGCCCCGCGAAGGCGCGGCGCGAGATGAACACCAGGTCGTTGTCACCCACCTCCAGCCGGCGCAGGCTGTGCAGGTCCTGGAACGTGTAGTCCAGCAGGATGACCAGCTTGTTCTCGCTCAGGTCCAGCAACGTGAGGTTGTCCAGGCGCGTGAAGACCCCGGGCGGGATGAGCTTCAGCTGGTTGCCACGGAGACGCAGGACGCGCAGGCGCGGCAGGTTGGCGAAGGCGCCGGGCTCCACGTGCGCGATGGCGTTCTCGCTCAGGTCCAGCTCCTCCAGCGCGGGCAGCGCGGCCAGGTCGCCCGGGTTCAGGCAGCGGATGCGGTTGCGGCTGAGCTCCAGCAGGCGCGTCTCGGCCGGGATGCCTTCGGGCACGGCGGTCAGGCGGCGGCGCGTGCAGGCCACGGCGCGGGTCTGCGCGGTGCACTCGCAGCGGGCCGGGCAGCCTCCAGCCGGGGGCGGTGCCGCAGGCAGCAGGAGCAGGGGCAGGCTCAGGACGCACAGCCAGCAGGTCATGGTGCGGAGCGTGGGCCTAGGGCCGCGCCACCATCCTCCTGCGCACCTGCGGGCAGGCGAGGAGCGGGCAGCATTAGCAACCGGGTCCCCCTCCGCGGCGCCTCCGCACCCAGCCCACCCCTAACCCGCCCCAGCACAGCGGCTGGCGCCTGTAATCCCAGCATTTTGGGAGGCTGAGATGGAATAATTGCTTGAGTTCAAGAGTTCCAGAGCAGCCTGCGCAACATAGCAAGACTCCCATCTCTGCAAAAAAATAAAAGATGAGCCGCATGTGGTGGTGTAGGCCTGTGGTCCCAGTTACTCAGGAGGCTGAGGCAGGAGGATCACTTGGGCCCAGGAGGTGGAGGCTGCTGCAGTGAGCTATGCTCGTGCCACTGCACTCCAGCCTGGGCAACACAGTGAGACCCCTGTCTCTACAAAAAATAATAATAATAATAAAAATTAGCTGGTTTGCAAGTAATTGTGAAATATTAAGAAGTTTACCCAGGCATGGTGGCCTGCACCTGTGGTCCCAGCTACTCAGGAGGCTGAGCCAGGAGGATTCCTAGAGCCCAGGGGGTCAAGGCCACAGTGAGTTGTGATTGTGCCACTGTGCTCCAGCCTGGGAGACAAGAGGGACAGAGGAAGACCCCCCCCCAAAAAAAAAAAGCAGCACGATGATCCACCGTGTGGCTGCAATTCCTATCTCCTGGAGTTTTGTTTTGTTTTTTCTTGTTTGTTTTTCTGAGATGGAGTCTCGCTCTGTCGTCCAGGCTGGAGTGCAGTGGCTTGATCTCGGCTCACTGAAACCTCCACCTCCCGGGTTCAAGAGATTCTCCTGCCTCAGCCTCCCATATAGCTGGGATTACAGGTGCCCGCCACCACGCCTGGATAATTTTTGTGTTTTTAGTAGAGACGGGGTTTCACCATATTGGCCAGGTTGGTCTCAAACTCCTGACCTCAGGTGATCCACCCACCTTGGCCTCCCAAAGTGCTGGGATTACAGGTGTGAGCCACCGCGCCCGTCCGCTCCTGGGTGTCTTCACACAAGAGAATGGAACACACAGTGCACGGAAAACCTGGGAACATTCACAGCCGCATCTGTAACCGCCAAACAGTGGGAAAGGCTGGAGTGTGCACCAAGGAATGGATGGCTCAGCACAGTGCAGCCGGCCACACACGAACACGACTCAGCCACCAAAGGGAGCCAGGCTCTGACCCAGGCCACGGTGAGGATGCACCTTGAGGATGCCATGCTCAGTGAGAGATGTGACAAAAGGCCACATTGTGTGATCCTCTTTCTTTCTCTTTTTCCCTTTCTTTCTTCCTTTTTCTTTCTTTCTCTTTTCTTTCTTCTTTCTTTTTCTTTCCTTTCTCTTTCTTTCTTTCTTCTCTTTCCTTCCTTCCTTCCCGCCCTCCCTCCCTCCTTCCTTCTTCCCTCCCCTCCCCTTCTCTTTCCTTCCTTCCCTCCCTCCTTCTTTTTCTTTCTTTTTCTTTCTTTCTTTTCTTCTCTCTCTCTTTCCTTCCTTCCTTCCTGCCCTCCCTCCCTCCTTCCTTCTTCCCTCCCCTCCCCTTCTCCTTCCTTCCTTCCTTCCCTCCCTCCCTCTCTCTTTCCTTCCTCTCTCCCTCCCTTTCTCCCTCCCTCCCTCCCTCCCTCCCTCTCTCTCTCTCTCTCTCTCTCTCTCTTTCTTTCTTTCTTTCTTTCTTTCAAGACGGAGTCTTGCTCTGTTGTTCAGGCTGGAGTGCAGTGGCTGTGATCTTGGCTCACTGCAAACTCCACCTCCTGGGTTCACGCCATTCTCCTGCCTCAGCCTCCCAAGTACCTGGGACTACAGGCGCCTGCCACCACACCCAGCTAATTTTCGTATTTTTAGTAGAGACTGGGTTTCGCGGTGTTGGCCAGGCTTGTCTTGAACTCCTGATGTTAAGTGATCCACCCGCCTTGACCTCCCAAAGTGTGGGGATTACAGGCTTGAGCCATCACGCCCGTCCGTGTGATCTCATTTCTATGAAATATCCAGGACAGGCCCATCCACAGACAGGGAGATGACATTTGATCTCAGACCCTGTTGTGGGTGGAACTGTGTTCCTGCAAAAGATATGTTCAAGGCCAGGCACGGTGGCTCACACCTGTAATCCCAGCACTTTGGGAGGCCGAGGTGGTGGATCACCTGAGGTCAGGAGTTCGAGACCAGCCTGGGCAACATGGGGAAACTCCGTCTCAACTAAAAGTACAAAAATCAGCTGGGCGTGGTGGTGTGCATCTATAGTCCTAACTGGGGGGGTCTGGGGTGGGAAGATCACTTGATCCCAGGAGTTGAGGCTTCAGTGAGCCGTGATCACACCACTGCACTCCAGCCCCTGGGCAACAGAGTGAGACTGTCTCAAGGGGGGGAAAAAAAAGGTATGTTCAAGTCCTACCCTCCGTGCCCGCTGTGCACGGGACCTCGTTTGGAATCAGGGTCTTTACAGATGCACTCAAGTTTAGATGAGACCGTGGTGGGTTACAGTGAGCCTTTTCCAACGACTCCTGTCCTTACAACAGGGAGACTTGGCCACACACCTAGCCCCTTACAGGGGAAATACAGCCGTGTGAAGACGGAGGTAGAGGCTAGGGTGACACAGCCACAAGCCAGGGATTGCTGAGAGCCCCGGGAAGCTGGGAGAGGCAGGAAGAACGCTCACCGGAAGCTTCCAGAGGGCCCCCAGCCCTGCGGACACCTTGATTTTGGACTTCTGCCTCCAGAGCTGGGAGAGCGTATGTTTCGGTTGTTTTAAGCTCCCTGGGTTTGCGGCGCCTTGTTCTGGCAGGAAACAGGCCGACCCAAAAGTTGAACAGAACAGAGCCCGTGGATTTCTGGAGGGAGGGTGTGTGGGCTGGGGGAACAACCAGTGGAAGGGCCCTGAGGTGTGGCGGACATCTGCAGAAGCTAAGGGAGAGGGTGGAGCGGGGCGGGGAGCTGGGCCTCTGGGTGGGGGGCAGATGGCATGGAGCCGTGGTGGCCCAGAGGAACAGGTATCAATGCTCCGTGGGTCCCGATGGCTGTGCGTCCTGGGCTCTTCCCATCTCTCCTGGGAGCCTGCTGCACCCCTACCAACTCCTCTTGGCTGCAGCCCGGATTCTGGGGGCTGGGGTGGCAGGTGGAGGTGGGGTTGGGGGGAGCGGGAGGACGGAGCTGGAGCTACCAGGTGGCACTGCCCAGCCCCTTCCGCTTGGCTGCTTCGCCCGCCAGCCAGCCGGCTATTTTTGGCATCTTAGCAGCTGAGCCCCGCTAGGCATCCCCCCAGGCCCCTTGGCCCAAACCAGGCCTTGTGTCTCTTCATGGTTCCCATTGGCCGTCGATCCTCATCTGCTAAATATCTGCGAAGGCAGCTCCTGCCTTCCCAGCGCCTTTCAAGAATTTAAGCGGAGAGCGAACAGACGTGGAGCCCCGGGAGACTGCTTAATGTCAGAGACGAATCGTACGTAAGTGAGGACAGTTTGTATCTTGCAGCTGTAATTCATTAAGATGAGGTCAGGCAGGAGTAGGGGGAGCCCTAATTCAATGACTGGCGTCTTCATAAGAGGGAAATTTGGACACAGAGACACAGGCGAAGGCCAAGTCACCACACAGGCAGAGACCGGAGTGATTCATCCGCAAGTCAAGTGACACCAGGGATGGCCAGCTACCACTGGAAGCTGGAAGAGTCAGAAAGGGTCTCCCCGAAAGCCCCCAAAGGAAGTTGGACGTGCCTGAGCTTGGACTTCCAGACTCCAGAACTGTGAGAGAAGAAGCTCCTCTTGCCAGGGGCGGTGGCTCACGCCTGTCATCCCGGAACTTCGGGAGACCGAGGCGGGCGGATCACTTGAGGCCAGGAGTTCGAGAGCAGCCTGACCAACATGGAGAAACCCTGTCTCTACTAAAAAAAAATACAAAAATTAGCCGGGCGTGGTGATGGGCACCTGTAATCCCAGCTCCTTGGGAGGCTGAGGCAGGAGAATCGCTTGAACCCGGGAGGCAGAGGTTGCGGTGAGCCGAGATCGCGCCACTGCACTCCAGCCTGGGTGACAAGAGGGGAAACTCCGTCTGAATAAATAAATACATAAAGTGAAACGCCAAACTGAATTCTGGATTTAGGTGGACACGGACACGTATATACAGATGCCAAAACTGGGTGTTCACAGGCCGCATGGAACAGCAGGGAGCTTGGCAGGAAGGAAGGTGTCAGGCGAGAATGCGGTCCCACCGAGAGAAAAGCGAGGGGTCTCTGGTTTCCAGGAGGCCTTGGTCCTCCTGCCCCCAGCTTAGGAACATAGGGAACTTGAGGGAGGGAGGGAGGGAGCGAGAGAGGGGGCATGGCCCCCTCCCCCGCTCCCCAGAATCGTGTTTAATCCCAACCTGGACATTTTACAGGGAAGGCAAGCCTTCCCTCCAGCAAGCTCCCTCCCAGCGCTGTTTTTCTAGGTCATTCTCTCCCGAGCTGCCGCCCTGCTGACAGCACACTCAGGGGCTGTGTCACAGGAGGGGACGAGAGCGCTAGGGCAGTGATGGCACTATCTGTCCCCCGCCCCGTACCTCCCCCCTTACTGTCCACTCCACAGTGTTTATAAAACCACTGGTGAAATCCTGCCCATGGGCTGGGTGCGGTGGCTCACACCTGTCATCCCAGCCCACAGGCCGGGCACAGTGGCTCACGCCTGTCATCCCAGCACTTCAGGAGGCCGAGGCAGGGGGATCACTGGAGCCCAGGAGGTCCAAGGATGCAGTGAGCTGAGATCGCACTGCTGCGCCATAGATTGGGCAACACAGCGAGATCCTGTCTTTGTTCTTTTTTTTTTTTTTTTCCTTTTTTTGAGACAGGGTCTCGCTCTGTCGCCTGGGCTGGAATGCAGTGGCATGATCTCAGCTCACTACAGCCTCCACCTCCTGGGTTCAGGTGATTCTCCTGCCTCGGCCTCCCGAGTAGCTGGGGTTATAGGCACCCGCCACCACACTCGGCTAATTTTTGTATTTTTAGTAGAGACGGGGTTTCACCATGTGATCCAGGTTGGTCTCGAAGTCCTGACTTCAAATGATCCATCCGCCTCGGCCACTCAAAGTGCTGGGATTACAGGTGTGAGCCACTCCGCCTGGCTGCAAGACCCTGTTTTATTTATTTTTATTTATTTATTTATTTTTTGAGACAGAGTCTTGCTCTGTCACCTAGGCTGGAGTGCAGTGACGTGATCTCGGCTCACTGCAAGCTCCGCCTCCTGGGTTCACGCCATTCTCCTGCCTCAGCCTCCCGAGTAGCTGGGACTACAGGTGCCTGCCACCACGCCCAGCTAATTTTTTATTTTTAGTAGAGACGGGGTTTCACTGTCTTAGCCAGGATGGTCTTGGTCTCCTGACCTTGTGATCCGCCCACCTCGGCCTCCCAAAGTGCTGGGATTACAGGCGTGAGCCACTGTGCCCCGCCAATTTTTTTTTTTTTTTTTTTTTTTTTGTGAGATGGAATCTTGCTCTATCACCCAGGCTGGGGTGTAGTGGTGTGATGTCAGCTCACTGCAACCTCTGCCTCCTGGGTTCAAGCGATTCTTCTGTCTCAGCCTCCCGAGTAGCTGGGATTACAAGCACGTGCTGCCAGGTCTGGCTAATTTTTGTATTTTTGGTAGAGATGGGGTTTCACCACATTGGTCAGGCTGGTCTCGAACTCCTGACCTTGTGATCCGCCTGCCTCGGCCTCCCAAAGTACTGGGATTACAGGCGTGAGCCACCATGCCCGGCCCAATAATTTTTTTTTAAAGCAGTTCCCACAAAGCACAGATAAGGGCAAAATCAGGAAGTTTCCTAGAGAGATGACAGGTCTGGAATCGCCAGGTCACAGTCACACTGATCCAGTGGCAGAAGTGCCGGCGGGAGGCCTCAATTCGGATAAGCTGTGTGACCTCTGTTGAGAAACCTACCCTCTCTGGACCGCGCCTGTCACGGCACAGGCAGAAGAGCCCTCCGGGGCACCCTCCAAGCTCTGGCTCTATAATTACTCCTGGGATGAGAGGACAGATGATCCCTCGCGCCCGGCAGGGGCCACTCAAGCTGTGACCTAGTTTTACAACCCTGACTGCCCCCATCAACGGCCTGACCCTATAATTTCCTCTGTGGGGTGTTGCTGGGGAGGCGGGAGGGGGGATCTGGTGGCTGGACTCAAGCTTCTGACATGTCCCCTAAGGATCTGGTGCTCCCCAACTTGGGAGCAAGAACTGGTTCCTGGAGAGGGGACCTGGGAGACTCGATTCTGTCTACACGGCCTGCCTCTGCTCACCGTGTGCCCTGAACGCATCTGGTTGGTCTCCCTGGTCTCTTTTTATTTTTATTTTTTGGGATGGAGTCTTGCTCTGTCGCCCAGGCTGGAATGCAGTGGCGTGATCTCGGCTCACTGCAAGCTCCGCCTCCTGGGTTCACGCCATTCTCCTGCCTCAGCCTCCCGAGTAGCTAGGACTAGAGGTGCCCGCCACCATGTCCGGCTAATTTTTTGTATTTTTTTTTTTAGTAGAGATGGGGTTTCACTGTGTTAGCCGGGATGGTCTCGATCTCCTGACCTTGTGATCCGCCCGCCTTGGCCTCCCAAAGTGCTGGGATTATAGGCTTGAGCCACTGTGCCTGGCCGGCCTCCCTGGTCTCTTGCAGGGGGGTGTCTCTTGGGTGGAGGGCTGCGGGGGTCTTCAGCCAAGATGCCAGAGAGCTCCCTCAACTCTTGCCGATCTCAGGTGAGGAAGGGGCTGGGTACTCTGAGCAGGGGGTGAACCTTTCTGGGTCGGTTTTCTCACCCTGGAGCCCGGGGCCTTAGGTAGGATGGGGTTAGAAAGCCAGGACCCCCACTGCTTTTCTTTGTTTATTTGAGACAGGATCTCACTCTGTTGCCAGGCTAGAGTGCAGTGGTGCGATCATAGCTCACTGCAGCCTCGACCTCTTAGGCTCAAGTGATCCTCCTGCCTCAGCCTCCCACGAAACTGGAACTACAGCCGTACAACACCATGCCTGGCTAATACTGAAAATTTTTGTAGGCCAAGAGTGATGGCTCATGCCTGTCATCCCAGCACTTTGGGAGGCCGAGGCGGGCGGATCACTTGAGGTCAGGAGTTTGAGACCAGCCTGGACAACATGGCGAAACCCCGTCTCTACTAAAAGTACAAAAATTAGTCTGGCATGGTGGTGGGCGCCTGTAATCCCAGCTACTCGGGAGGCTGAGGCAGAAGAATCACTTGAACCCAGGAGATGGAGGTTGCGATGAGCCAAGATCGCGCCACTGCACTCCAGCCTGGGTGGCAGAGCGGGACTGTCTCTAAATAAATAAATAAGAGAGACGAGAAAGTCACGGCTCAGACAGCGTCAGGAAGGGCAGACCAGGCGGAGGGCACCGTGGGGCAAAGGCTGTGGGGCAGGACTGTGCCGCGGTCACAGCAGGCTGCGCAGACAGGCTGATTTTTTTTTTTTTAATTGAGTCAGAGTCTCACTCTGTGGTCCCGGCTGGAGTGCAGTGGTGCGAACTTGGCTCACTGCAGCCTCCGCCTCCCGGGTTCAAGCGAGTCTCCTGCCTCAGCCTCCTGAGTAGCTGGGATTACAGGGGCCCGCCACCACACCTGGCTAAGTTTTGTGTTTTGTTTTTTTTTTTTGGGATGGAGTCTCGCTCTGTCGCCCAGGCTGGAGTGCAGCGGCCGGATCTCAGCTCACTGCAAGCTCCGCCTCCCGGGTTTACGCCATTCTCCTGCTTCAGCCTCCCAAGTAGTTGGGACTACAGGCGCCTGCCGCCTCACCCAGCTAGTTTTTTGTATTTTTTAGTAGAGACGGGGTTTCACCGTGTTAGCCAGGATGGCCTCGATCTCCTGACCTCGTGATCCTCCCGTCTCGGCCTCCCAAAGTGCTGGGATTACAGGCTTGAGCCACGCGCCCGGCCTAGTTTTGTGTTTTTAATAGAGATGATTTCACCCTGTTGGCCAGCCTGGTCTGGACCTCCTGAGCTCAGGTGATCCGCCTGCCTCGGCCTCCCAAAGTGCTAGTATGACAGGTGTGAGCCACCGCACCCGACCACCAGGCTGATTCTTTAGGAGCCTCTGTCCCCTCCCTTGTCCTCAGGCTGCAGCCCTGGGGGAGGCAACACTTTGAGGGCTCTCTGTCTGCACCCTCACAGGTCCCTCGGACCACTCCTCTCCCAGGAAACGGCCACCCACCTGGAGCATCGCCTTCCGCCGTCCCAGCATGGAAACCCCATCTGTTCACAGACACCTCCCGATGGTGTGTTCTGGTCACCTGAACTGCCACCCAGGGACCCAGCCCCATCCCTGACGTCTCCCAGGGCGACTCACAGAGCCCCAGCGTCACCCCGGCCACACGGAGCCAACCTCAGTTCCACCCTTCCTCTCCCACAGGCCAGACTCCTCCCTTGCCCTGGGTCTCCCACCACTGCCAGGCCTCTGTCCCCCACCCCGAACTCCCCTCCTTCCAGCCGGGCTCCGGTTCGCCCCCCACATTCAATACGCTCCTCTCGTTCTGGGCTCGGTGTTCCCAGCTGCCAAATGGAAATGGGATGGGGGGTGGATCCGGCCAGCCCCTGCAAACCTGGGCCTCTCTGGGCTCTGTGAATGTTGGGGGCCTGGTCGTTCTCTGGGGTGGGGCTGTCCTGGACCCTGCAGGGTGCTGAGCAGCGTTCCTGGCCTCCACCCGCTCCATGCCAGGAGCACACCCTGTCGAGACAACCACAGATGTCCCCAGACATTACCAAATGTCCCCTGGGAGCAGAATCACCCTGGTTCAGACCCCCTAGGTTAGGGGATTCCACGGATCCCCAAGAGACTCTGCAGCCCACCATCCTCAGCCCTGCTGAGGTCCCAGGACGCTGCACACATTGAAATCCATGCCTGAGTAGGAGGGAGAGAGGAGGTGAATCCCAGGAGCTGGGGACCCCCTGCTTTACACCGTCTGCCCTTTTGGGAGTTGATCCT
This sequence comes from Macaca mulatta, assembly GCF_049350105.2. Lineage (NCBI taxonomy): Eukaryota > Metazoa > Chordata > Mammalia > Primates > Cercopithecidae > Macaca > Macaca mulatta. Next base: position 3,048,518 of record NC_133424.1, read on the forward strand.
GGTGTCTGGTGTGAGCAGGGGACAGATTTAGCATTTTTTAAAAAATTTAAATAATTAATGCAGGTCTCTCTTGGCACCATGGACATCTCATGTGGATGATTCTCTGTCCTGGGCACTGCAGGGTGCTGAGCAGCATCCCTGGCCTCCACCCACTCCAAGCCAGGAGCACCCCCTTCCCAGTCGTGACAGGCACAAATGTCCCTGGACACGACTCAGAGTCCCCTGCAGGGCAGAACCTCCCCGAGTGAGTTCTTGCTGTAGAGGATGCTGGCACACAGCCCGCCTCTAGTTCATGCCCCAGGAGGAGCCAGGGTGATTCAGCCTGTTTTACACGGGGAGGTGGAGAGCCAGAGAGGGACGGCAACGTCCTCAGGGCCACACAGCAGGCAGGAAGCAGGTACAAGATGCGACCCCAGGCCTACACACCCTGTTTTCCTCCCGTGGTTCTGCTAGGGTTTCGGGGGGACCTCACGCCCCATGGGACCTGACTCCTGCCCATCTCGTGCCAGCCTGGCCGAGCCAGGAGGCATCTGGGAGCTCCACGCCTGCCGGACGGCCCCATCACAAAAGCTGCAGCGTCCCCGAGCCCAGGCCCCAGACTAGCAGATGTTTAAGAGACATGGACGACCCAGCACTTTGGGAGGCCGAGGCGGGCGGATCACGAGGTCAGGAGATTGAGACCATCCTGGCTAACACGATGAAACCCTGTCTCTACCAAAAATGCAAAAAATTAGCCGGATGTGGTGGCGGGCACCTGTAGTCCCAGCTACTCGGGAGGCTGAGGCAGGAGAATGGCGTGAACCCGGGAGGCGGAGCTTGCAGCGAGCCGAGATCGCGCCACTGCACTCCAGCCTGGGAGACACAGCGAGACTCCGTCTCAAAAAAAAAAAAAAAGGCCGGGCGCGGTGGCTCAAGCCTGTAATCCCAGCACTTTGGGAGGCCGAGACGGGCGGATCACGAGGTCAGGAGATCGAGAGACGATCCCGGCTAACACGGTGAAACCCCGTCTCTACTAAAAAATACAAAAAACTAGCCGGGCGAGGTGGCGGGCGCCTGTAGTCCCAGCTACTCGGGAGGCTGAGGCAGGAGAATGGCGTAAACCCGGGAGGCGGAGCTTGCAGTGAGCTGAGATCCGGCCACTGCACTCCAGCCTGGGTGACAGAGCAAGACTCCGTCTCAGAAAAAAAAAAAAAAAAAAAAAAAAAAAAAAGAAAAGAAGAAAAGAGAAAAGAAAAGAAAGAAAAGAAAAGAAAAGAAAAGAAAAGGAAAGGAAAGGAAAAGGTACCAGTTGCCCTTCCATGAACTGGAAACACAACAGAGAACAGAGGCCAGAAAATCCCCGTCCTTTTATTTTTATTTATTTATTTGTGTTTTTTTTTCTTTTCTTTTCTTTTCTTTTCTTTTTTTTTTTTTTTGAGACAGAGTCTCACTCGGTCACCCAGGCTGGACTGCAATGGCACAATCTCGGCTCACTGCAACCTCCGCCTCCTGGGTTAAAGTGATTCTCCTGCCTCAGTCTCCCAAGTAGCGGGGATTACAGACATGCGCCACCGCACCTGGCTAATTTTTTGATTTTTAGTAGAGACGGGGTTTTGCCATGTAGCCCAGGCTGGTCTCGAACTCCTGATCTCAGGTGATCCACCCGCCCCGGCCTCCCAAAGTGCTGGGATGACAGGTGTGAGCCACCGCACCCGGCCCCCTGTCCTTAAGGAGCTTACATTCTGGTGCGGGTGACACCGTGAAATCAGTGTATGTCACATCAGCTGGTAATAAACGCCACGGAGGTGAGAACAGCTGTGTCCTCGGGTGACGTCACCTCCTCAGCTCTGCGCTCCGCCGTCCACAGGCGTGAAGCTGGAGCTGGGGCTGGCCACCGAGAACCTTCCTGCCTCCCCTCCCGAGCAAGGGGCACGTCCCACCAAGCCCGGATGGCCCGTCTGCCCCTGCAGGGTCCTCCGCTCTGGTGGTGGGCTTGGTGAGCTCTGCTGCCCGGCCTCGGGAGTCTGGGGGAGCGCGGCGTCGACCCCTGTGGAGGGAGGACTCCTGTTTCAAGGACAGAGCCTCATTACCATGCACAACCAGCCGCAGCCGAGGCCGCAGAGGCCTTTGGCAGGGGGGCCGGGCCGGTGGCAGGGACTGCGTTGGCGGTGGTGGACGGGAGTGGGGGTCTGTCCTCAACAGGTGGGGCTGGTCCGTGTGCTGGCCCCTGCCATGCGATCGCACCCAGGACTCTGGTCCTCCTTCTTTTTTTTTTTTTTTTTTTTTTGAGACGGAGTCTCGCTCTGTCCCCCAGGCTGGAGTGCAGTGGCCGGATCTCAGCTCACTGCAAGCTCCGCCCCCCGGGTTCACGCCATTCTCCTGCCTCAGCCTCCCCAGTAGCTGGGACTACAGGTGCCCGCCACCGCGCCCGGCTAGGTTTTTGTATTTCTTAGTAGAGACGGGGTTTCACCGTGTTAGCCAGGATGGTCTCGATCTCCTGACCTCGTGATCCACCCGTCTCGGCCTCCCAAAGTGCTGGGATTACAGGCTTGAGCCACCGCGCCCGGCCCTCTGGTCCTCCTTCTAAGCCCCAGCATGTGCCCGGTGCTGCGCGGGTGCTGGAGGCAGGGCAGCCTCCACGCAGACACCCGCAGCATCACAGCCTGTGCGCTGCACATCCACGCCCTGTTACAAATGTTCCATTCAACGCCTTCTAGCACATTCACAGATCGTCCGCCGGCACCTCTGGTTCCAGAACATTCCATCGCCCCCAAAGGGAAGCCCCCTTCCCTTCAGCAGTCACTCCCAGCCCCTCCCCAGCCCGGGCCCGCACACGTCTGCTTCCTGCCTCTGCGGATTGGCCTGTCCTGGACCTCTCCCATCAATGCAATCAGATCGTCTGTGGCCTCCAGGGACCGGCCTTTCCCTGAACGTCAAGTTGGGGGCACAAACAGGGGAGCATCGCGCAGCCCAGCGAATGGGCAGATCGTCCGAAAAAAGTGCTGAGGAGGGGAGCCAGTAGGGAGCTGTGGGGGGCTCTGTTCCGGGCTGTGGCTGTGTTCGATGGGCCCAGGGAAGAGCCCTCTGGGCTGAGACCTTGATGGGGAGCCGGGGTCAGCGGGGTACAGCAAGGCAAGGGGCGATGCTGGCCGGGGGTGTGTCTGCGCTTGGTGGGGTGGGAGCCCTGGCTGGCAATGGCAAAACTGCCCCGGGCACTGAACCCTCAGGGAGGTGTCTGGACTTGCGTCCACAGGCAATGGGGAGCCATGGGAGAATAAGGAGCAAGAACATGGTGAGATCTGGGTTGCAGTTGGAAGGTGCGTCCAGCTCTGCACGGTCCAACCCCGGGTCGCCCTGCCTCCCACAAACCTGGAAAGTCTGGACTCTCGGCCGCACCTCCATCTTGAGAGAGCAGGGCGCTACTACCTCCCTCTGCACCCCGTCACCCACACGCAGAGCTGTGGCCAACGACGGAGCATGGGGAGGCTGAACTGAACACCAGGTGCTGAACCAACGGTCCCTTGTCCACTCCAGAGCCAGGACAAGAACTCAGGGGTCCCCACCTGAATCGGCCACCGACCGCCTTGGGCAGAGACATCGAAGTCTCTGAGCCTCAGTTTCCTCTTCTGCAAAAGGGAACCGCAGGGTTCCCAGTCATCTCCCCGGAATGAGCGAGTGAGAGGTCGGGTGAGGAGGTTCCTTCCAGGGAAGTCTCCACTGAGTGCCGGCTGGGGTCAGGAGCCCCAAGTCCTAGGCCCTGGTCTGCTCCTGGCCATGTGTTCACCTCATTCGTTCATTCAACAAGCATTCACAAGCATTCATTCATTTATTCAACAATCATTCATTCATTCAACAATCCATTCATTCATTCAACAAGCATTCATCCAACAAACATTCATTCCTTCTTTCAACAATCATTCTTTCAACAAGCATTCATTCGTTCATTCAACAAGGATTCATTCATTCATTATCAATCATTCATTCATTCAACAAGCACTTAACTACAATACCTGTGTGCCAGGCACTGCTTTTAAGAGAAACAGCAGTGAACAAAACAGACAAATCCCTGCATTCTGTTTATGGGCGAGAAACAGAAGAAACAAGGAAAGCCAGCTGTCACACGGCGGGCCATGGTATGGGAGAAAATAAACAGGGAAGGGGGGCTTGGGGTTGGCAGAATGGGGTTGGCAGAATGAAGGCCTCCCCACGGCCAGCCCGTTCTAATCCCCGGAACTGCAGATAAAGCCACCTTACATGGAAAAAGGGCCTCTGCAGATGGGATTAAGTAAGAATTGTGAGATCAGGAGATCATCCCGGATCATCCGGAGGCCCAACATCCTCACAGGGTCCTCACGAGAGGAGGCAGGAGGGTGCAAGTCAGAGACAGATTGGAAGAGGCTGCACTGAGGCTATGAAGGGAGAGGGTGGGGCCCTGAGCCAAGGGATGCGGGTGCCTCTGGGCACTGGGAAAGGCAGGAACCGGATTTTCGCCTGCAGTGCGCAGGAGGGCCCAGCCTTGCCCATGTCCTGTTTTTTTTTGGTTTTTTTTTTTAGACAGAGTCTCACTCTATCACCCAGGCTGGAGTGCAGTGGCACAATCTCGGCTCACTGCAACCTCTGCCTCCCAGGTTCAAGTGATTCTCTTGCCTCAGCCTCCCAAGTAGCTGGAACTACAGGCGCCCACCATCACGCCCAGCTAATTTTTTGTATTTTTAGTAGAGATGGAGTTTCACTATATTGGCCAGGCTGTTCTCAAACTCCTGACCTCAGGTGATCCACCCGCCTCGGCCTCCCAAAGTGCTGGGATTACGGGCGTGAGCCACCGCACCCAGCCTTATGCCCTGGTTTGATGCCAGTGAGGTCCATTTTGGACTCTGGCCTCCAGAACGGTCAGATGATAAATGTGTGTGGTTCTCAGCCACTGCTGTCACAGCAGCCGGAACTCATCGGGGTCATTGCAGTCTTGAAGAGGGAGGTCGCTCGAGGCCTCCGGGATCTGTGCACCTGCCTTCTGGGGCATGTAAGGCGGGGGACATTGACCTCTCCTTGGGGTCTGAGATCTGCAGCGACCACAGTGCAGGCACCGGCCTTGGGGACCCCCTCCCAAAAACTGCCCCCCACGGCAGGACCTGGGCAATGGAGGCCTCTCTTCCCTGTATCCCCAGCTGTCCTTAGATACGGATCCTGGACTCATGATCCTGGAAGCTCTTAGCCCAAGGAGAAGGCAGGGTGTGGCTGGGAGTGGCTGGGGTCCCTTCCTAGAACAGAGGCGGCCCCACCTGCTTGGTGCCTGGTGGGATGGGCAGCTCCCTTCCTCGGCTCCTGGCCAAGTCCCGAAGCCCTTCCAATCCACCTCCTTTATTCTGAGCAGGGCTCTTCCCCTCGGCCCTCTTGCAAGGTTACCTCAAATACATCCTCCCTCCAGTCCCCGCCCAGGGCAAGGGATGCTGACATCTGCCTCGAGAAAGGCCTTCTCTTCCTGGAGGCTGACCAAACCCAGAGGCGGCAGGGGTGAGATGCTTGGTAGCGGCCCCCTCTGTCCCCAGGCCCACAGCGACCTGCATCTCCCCCTCTCTGCCCCCTACCACAACCGGGGTGGTGGGAGTAAGAGGAGTGTGGTCTGGATGCGATCCCCATTCGAGCTTCTAAGACAGATATGGGAGGAGGGGGCCCAGCCCTTCACAACACGCGTCCCTCCAAGGTCTGCTTTTGGGGACACGCTGCCGGTCTCCCAGGACCCCTGCATCCTCTGTCCTAGATCCAGGCCCTCCCGGGGCTTCATCCATGACAATTCATTAAGCCCTAATTAGCTTCCATCTGCTGTTAGTCCCCGTCAACCCCTCGAGGGGCTGGGGGCCTACCGACCCACTTTCCTTCCCAGCTTGTACACGGGGGGCCGTGGACTGCTCTCTGCAGGCGGGGGCCTCTAGATCTGGAACCAGTTTTGGAGCACCCACTGTCTACACCGGCCACTTCACCCACTAGCCCAGCCCTGACGGGGGGGGGGGAATAATAAAGTTCATTTTGGAGAGAAGGAGACTGAGGGTCAGAGTGGGCCCCAGCTCACCGCATCACTTAGCTGCAGACAGTCAGCATTTGAACCTGAGTCTGACGCCAGCTCCTACCCACAAAATCCCAGCTCTCCCCTAGAGGGTGGAGGGCGCTCTTTGGAGGCCCGAGATTGACATGCGGTGGTGGGCGGCTCGACGGGGCCCACCCGGGGCAAACTTTGCTCGCAGAGTTCTTCGAGAGGCTCTCTACCTGGTGACGAGGTAGTGACTCAGGGGGTGCCGGGGAATGACAGTGCTGTGGGAAGAGACATCAAACTGCCTTCTGTTCCCACTCAGCAAGGCACCTTCAGGTCCCAGCTTACCCTGGGGGTGGATGGCTGAGTCTGAGGGGGGCCAGGAAGGGCCCTGAGCATCTGTTTTATGGCGGCAGCACGCCACAGCCGAGGTGGGCAGCATCTCATTTAATCCTGTGTGGGGTGAATCTGAGAGAGGGGACGTCATTTGCCAGAAGTCACTGGTGGCGACTGGACAGACAGGGCAGGGAAGGCTGAGTTGAACTCTCCTAAGCCCCCATCCCACTGCCCGGCCTTCCTGCCACCCCATATCATCCAGGTGGGGACAGGAGCTGGGTCTACAGGGGAAGTCCATGGGTTCTTCCCGCTCAGATCCTGTCTCCGACGATGGCTGCCTCTTCGGCTGGGAGAGGCGCCAGGGTAAGGCCATGTCCCGGCAGCCCACCCCGCACCAGCCTCCTGATAAAGCCAGCGCCACCCTCCCTGAACCTGTTTCCAGCCTGCGTCCTCCACCTGACTACTCACACCTCACACCTTCTCCATCCTCTCCACGCCACTTGCAGGGAGCCCTCCTGGGTTGCTCTGGTTCTCACAGCTCTGTTGTCCCTGAAGGTTCCCCCCAGCCAAGCCCCAGATCGTCCCTCTGCGAATACCACTGCACAGCAGACGCCCGGTCCCCACCCCCGCCAGAGCAAGGGTGTCTGCAGCCTCACTGCGTCCATGGATTAGCCAGGGACTGCCCGCTAGAATACAGCTTCTGGGGCCCATCACCTCAGAAGTTCTGACTCCTCAGAACTGGGGGGGCCGGGACACCGGCACCATTAGTGCCCCAAGCACACGTTGAGAAACCCAGTTATAAGGTGGTCTCCAGTGTAAGGACGCGGGGCTTTTCTTGTGCCCGGACCAAGGCGAAAGGTGCTGCTCCCCAAAACTTGTTGAATGGGGTTCAAGGCCTCCGCTGGCCAGGCCCCAGAGGCCCGGGAGGTGGGGGCACCCAGGCCCAGCCTCAGGGCACAGAGAGAAGCCCCTACCATTTCTGGTGCTATTCAGACGCAGGCCCCCAGAGCAGGGGACTCAGCCCTGTGCCCCTAGGTCCCTCCCCGCCAGGCTGGGCCGTCAGCTTAAGGGACGGAGCAGGCTCCGGTGCGGACCCCAGACACCCTGTGCGTCTTCCAGCTCCGCACCCCGAGGCTGGACCAGACCCGGCTCGGGAGAGACAGGCAGGAAGGCGCGGGCTGCAGGCTCTATTCGGACGTTCCCCACATCCCAGACCCAACCAGTCCCCCGTTCATCTCCTCCTGGAGAGGAGCGCATCCTCCCAGCGTCCCCACTGCTCCGGGGAGATGCCCACCCGGTTCTGCGCTCCTTGGCGCCCCAGGGGAGGGGCGGGGGGACCCCAGGGTGGGGAGTTCGCCCCCAAAGTTTCCAGGGGGAGCGTCGGGGGCCTGGCAAGCAGCGATGCGCCCGGGAGGGGTGCGCGGGGCAATTTTCCCTGGCTGAGGATGGGGTCGCGGGTTGGGGGCTTCGGGCGGCAGGGGCGCAGGGTGCAGGTGCGGGGTCCCCAGGCCTGCGGGTGCGCCCCACGCCGGGCCCCGGCTCGGCCACTCACCTGGGCGGCTCCGCCGCGGACACGGCGCGGGCTGCGGCGCGGGGGCCGCCCGGAGCCGACACGAGCAGCTGCCGCCGCCGCCGCCTCCCGGGCTCCGCCGTGCGCGCCGCCGTCGCGCGCACCCGCCCGCCGGTCTCCTCGGCGCGCCTGGCGGGGGCGCGCGGGGGCTGCGCTGGGCCGCGTGCTCGGCGGTTGGGGCCGCAGGTGTGCGAGGCCACGTGGGCGCAGGTGCGGGGGCGCTGGGAGGGCAGGTGCGTAACCCCTCCGTGAGCACCCTGCGCGCTTCGTGTCCGAGGACCCCCTGTGCCCGGGTGCGCCTGCGGAGATGGCCGTGCAATAAACGCAGGGGCACCCCAAGTGCAGCAGGTTGTTCCGTGTGGAATCTTCTGGAAGCTGCCATCGCCTCCTTTGCCCACCGTCCCCCAACCCTAGTCCAGGCCGCCACCATCTGCACCTGAACACCTGCCACAGCCCAGCCCTCCAGGCCCATTCCTTATGTTGCCCTCGGAGGAAGCCCCTCAGAGGAAGCTTAGCCGCTGGGCTCCAGAACCTGCCATGGTTCCCTATTGCCGTGAGGGTCCCGTGTGCATCCCATCTACGTTAGGATTTCGTTTTTTCTTTATTTCTTTTTTTCTTGAGATGGAGTCTTGCTCTGTCGCTCAGGCTGGAGTACAGTGGTGCCATCTTGGCACACTGCAACCTCTGCCTCTTGGGTTCAAACCATTCTCCTGCCTCAGCCTCTGGAGTAGCTGGGATTACAGGCTCCCGCCACCATACCCAGCTAATTTTTGTATTTTTAGTACAGCTCGGTTTTCACCATGTTGGCCAGGCTGGTCTCAAACTCCTGACCTCAGGTGATCCACCCACCCTAGCCTCCCAAAGTGCTGGGATGATAGGCGTGAGCCACTGCCCGGCCGCCTGCACTGTTTGGTCTGCCACACTGCCTCTCCCCCTCGCCTGTCCTCACTCCCTCTTTCCCGGGCTCCACCCCTTCAGCCTTCCTCAAACAGGCCAAGTCCCTCCAGTCCCAGGCCCTTGCCTTCACTGTGGCCAGCTTGGACGGCCTTTCTCTCCATCCCTCTGTGGAGCAGCTTGGAGCCTCTGTTTGTCTAACGGGCTTGTTCCCCAGTGTGCCTTCTGCCTAGCACACACCAAGTGCACCATGAATGCTTGTGGAAAGTTTTTTAACCTTTTTTTGTCTTTTTTTTTTTTTTCTTTTTTGAGATGGATTTTCCCTCTTGTCACCCATGCTGGAGTGCAGTGGTGCAATCTCGGCTCACTGCAATCTCCGCCCCCTGAGTTCAGGCGATTCTCCTGTCTCAGCCTTCCAAGTAGCTGGGATTACGGGCACCTGCCACCATGTCCGGCTAATTTTTGTATTCTTAGGGGAGATGGGGTTTCACCATGTTGACCAGGCTGGTCTCGAACTCCTGACCTCAGGTGATCCACCCACTTCAGCCTCCCAAAGTGCTGGGATTACAGGTGTGAGCTACTATGCCCAGCCCCTTGCTGCATCTTCTAAAAGCCACATTTAGCCTCCCCATCTCACAGATGAGCAAACCAAGGCTGGGAGATGCCATTTCTCCCAAGTGAGGGGCGAGAAGGAGGCCTCGGGAGCCTGTGTGCCTAACCTTGCCCTGTCTGCCCCCTTCACCCACCCCACAGTCCTCCCCACCCGCTGTGTAATCCCAGTGGCTTTGGAGGTGGCCTGGCATTCGCGCAGCCACCTGTGACTCAAGCAGGCTCTGTTCCCAGACTGTCGCGTTGGCTGGAAGCCCAGAAACTGCATCCCTGGAGGCTGCAGGCCAGGCCCCCCCACCACGGGATGCTGTGGGGGGCAGGTACGGTTCACTTCCTGGCCCCAGAGAGGTCCAGAAGGACTTCATGACCCCCCATGCTCTCCCCACCAGCTGGCCCTGGGCTACTGCACATTGTGAACCCAGTGGGGGAGGTCTCCTTCTCTCTCTGATCCTGTTTCTCTCTGTGTAAAGTGACGCTCCTGATAGCTGGCTCTCAGAGCTCTTGTAGGAAGGCATTCATTGAGCACCTACCGTATACCAGGCCAAGGGCTGGAGGGAGGATTCTAGGCTCAAGGGGGATATCTTCGGACAGAGGGAGCAGATGCCTGAAATATGAAATCATCACCAAGTGGCGTGGAAGAGGCAGAAGAGACACCGGGTCCCGAACCGAAGCCGGGATCCAGGGAGGCCTCCCGGAGGAGGGGATGCTTGCTGTGAGTCCTGCAGGGTAAGGGATGCCAGCTGGGGTCCGGTCTAGGCCCTGCCTGTGTAACCGTGGGGTGTGTCCCTCCAGCCTCAGTCTCCACCTCTGCAAAATGGAGATCAGAGCAGTTCCCATCTTCTTCCGGGGCTGCAGAGACTCTGCAGTGGCTCTGCCTGGTTTGTGGCCAGTGCTCCTGAGCCCTTGGCGGTGGAGATTGGGCCAGGCTCCTACCGCAGGGCCTTAGCACGGGCTGTTCCCTCTGCCTAGAATGCCCTTCCCCCAGACCTCTGCCCCGCCTGCCCCTTCCCCCTCTTCACTCGTGTCTCCACCTCCACCCTCTGTCTATCCCTCTCTCCCGGCCTACGTGACACGTGCCTACTAAGATGTCCTATAATTTGCTGATGTGCCCCGTACAAGGTCTACCCTCCTTTTTTTTTTTTTTTTTTTGAGACGGAGTCTCGCTCTGTCACCCAGGCTGGAGTGCAGTGGCCGGATCTCAGCTCACTGCAAGCTCCGCCTCCCGGATTTACGCCATTCTCCTGCCTCAGCCTCCCGAGTAGCTGGGACTACAGGCGCCCGCCACCTCGCCCGGCTAGTTTTTTGTATTTTTTTTTTTAGTAGAGACGGGGTTTCACCGTGTTAGCCAGGATGGTCTCAATCTCCTGACCTCGTGATCCGCCCGTCTCGGCCTCCCAAAGTGCTGGGATTACAGGCTTGAGCCACGGTGCCCGGCCTACCCTCCCTTTTTATCATGGTCTCCAGTACCGGCACACAAGAGGCCTCCAATAAATGCTGGTTGAACAGATGGATGATCCAGTGGCATTGAAGATGGTGGAGTTTGTTCCCAGAGCAGGCGTTTCTGGGGGGCTGAGTGGGGAAGCGGCCCCCCAATCCTGGTTTCCCTGGAAATGTCTACCGCTTCCAGAAACCACTGCCTCATTTTTTTTTTAGATGGAGTCTGGCTCTGTCGCCCAGGCTGGAGTGCAGTGGTGCGATCTCAGCTCATTGCAGCCTCCACCTCCCGGGTTCAAGTGATTCTCCTGCCTCGGCCTCCTGAGTAGCTGGGATTACAGGCATCAGCCACCATGCCCAGGTAATTTTTGTATTTTTGGTAGAGACAGGGTTTCACCATGTTGGCCAGGCTGCTCTCGAACTCCTGACCTCAAGCAGTCTGCCCACCTTGGCCTCCCAAAGTGCTGGGATTACAGGCGTGAGCCACCTCACCTAGCTCTTTTTTAAGGCAGGGTCTCACTCTGTTGCTCAGGCTGGAGTACAGTGGTACAGTCATAGCTCACTGTAGCCTTGACCTCCTGGGCTCAAGTGATCCTGCTACCTCAGCCTCCCAAGAAGCTGGGGCTACAGGTGAGCACCACCACACCCAGCTAAGTTTTAATTTTTTTTGTAGAGCCAGGGTCTCACTATGTTGCTGGGGCTGGTCTTGAACTCCTAGCCTAAAGTGATCTTCTCTCCTTGGCCTCCCCAAGTGCTGGTATTACGGGTGTGAGCCACTGTGCCCGGCCCAGTCTTGTAATATTATGTGTCCATTTATTCCTTCCCAAAATGATGAGGGATTAGTTATTATTATATATTTTTAAGAGACAGGGTCTCATTCTGTCACCCAGGCTGGAGTGCAGTGGCATGATCACGGCTCACTGCAGCCTCGAACGCCTGGGCTGAAGTGATCCTCCTGCCTCAGCCTCCCAAGTAGCTCGGACTACAAGCATGTGCCACCACACCTGGCTAATTTTTAAATTAGCTTTTTTTTTTTTTTTTTTTTTTTTTTTTTTTTTTTTGAGACGGAGTCTCGCTCTGCCGCCCAGGTTGGAATGCAGTGGCTGGATCTCAGCTCACTGCAAGCTCCGCCTCCCGGGTTTACGCCATTCTCCTGCCTCAGCCTCCCCAGTAGCTGGGACTACAGGCGCCCGCCACCTCGCCCGGCTAGTTTTTTGTATTTTTTAGTAGAGACGGGGTTTCACCGTGTTAGCCAGGATGGTCTCGATCTCCCGACCTCGTGATCCGCCCGTCTCGGCCTCCCAAAGTGCTGGGATTACAGGCTTGAGCCACCGCGCCCGGCCTTAAATTAGCTTTTTAAATTTTTTTTTTTTTTTTTTTGAGACGGAGTCTGGCTCTGTCGCCCGGGCTGGAGTGCAGTGGCCGGATCTCAGCTCACTGCAAGCTCCGCCTCCCGGGTTCCCGCCATTCTCCTGCCTCAGCCTCCCGAGTAGCTGGGACCACAGGCGCCCGCCACCTCGCCCGGCTAGTTTTTTGTATTTTTAGTAGAGACGGGGTTTCACCGTATTAGCCAGGATGGTCTCGATCTCCTGACCTCGTGATCTGCCCGTCTCAGCCTCCCAAAGTGCTGGGATTACAGGCTTGAGCCACCGCGCCCGGCCTAAATTTTTTGTAAGACAGTTTCACTCTGTTTGCCCAGGCTGGAGTGCAGTGGTGCAATCTTGGCTCACTGCAACCTCTGCCTCCCGGGTTCAAGCAATTATCCTGCCTCAGCCTCCTGAGTAGCTGGGACTACAGGCGCATGCCACCACACCCATTTAATTTTTGTATTTTTAGTAGAGATGGTGTTTCTCCATGTTGGCCAGGCTGGTCTAGAACTCCTGACCTCAAGTGATCTGCTCACCTTGGCCTCCCAGTGTGCTGGGATTTACAGGTGTGAGCCACCGAGCCTGGCGCTGATTAACTTTTAATTAACAGGGTCTTGCTAGTTTGCCTAGGCTGGAGTGCAGTGGTGCAATCATAGCTCACTGCAGTCCCGAACTCCTGGACTCAAGTGATCCTCCCATCTCAGCCTCCCAAAGTGCTGGGATTACACATGTGAGTCACTGTGCCTGGCCTGGATTCATTATTATTCCCACTTTACAGATGAGAATTTGGGGGCTCAGAGAGGTTAGGTCACTAGCCTCAGGTCACACAGCATCTGCCTGCTGAAGCTGGGGCTTGACCTCAGGCATCTGGAGCCCAAGGCTCCAGGACTCTACACGTTTGCCTCTTAGCAGCCAAGGACTCTATCCCCAGTTACAGAGGGAGGCCACTTGTCTGGGGCCACACGGGAGGCTCCCAGGCCACCTGCCCCTGCAGCCTCCCTCCCTGGGGCATGACTGCCACTCCTACCCGCACCTGGTCCTGTCCCTCACGCTGGAGAGGGCGAGCGAGAGGAGGAGGGCTTTTAATTTTAGAAATGATTCCTGCCGCAGAAGAGTTCCTACTGGTTTTCCCAGGCAGGACAGCACAGGACAGGAGACCCCTTGGCCCTACCACGCCCCTCCCCAGAAGGCCACCCCCGTCTGCGGGCTGCTTCCTCCCCGCCCCCAGCCTCTCCCACGGCTTCCCCATCTGGAGCCGCCCTCTCCGCCCAGGTGGTGAGTCTCCATGGCAACATCCCATCACAGGTGGTCGTAACCTTAGCAACCAGGTGCTCCCGCCCCACTGCCTGGGAGGCTCAAAGCTGCGCCTGCATCCCCCTCCCACGCTCTCCCTGCGCCCCGGGGCAGCTCTCCATGAGGAACTGAGGGAGATGCATCCCGCCAGGGATGCTGGACCCAGAGACTTGAGGGACACCCCAAGGTCACCCAGCAGCTGAGAGGCTGGGCGTGGGGTGCTCCATGGGACGTCAAACCTACCTCCCTTGTCCTGCTGGATGCAAAAGAACCTGCACTTCTCAGCATCTCCTGGGCACCTACTAGGTGCTGGGTCCATGCAGGCTCAGGCACGGTCACTACCCTCAGGAGGCTTCCACTCAGGACAAGGGGTGGGGAGACACCGACCGAGGACAGGAAGGGGACAATGCCTGGAATCCCAGCACTTTGGGAGGGAGAGGCAGGAGGACCGCTTGAGCCCAGGAGTTTGAAACCAGCCTGGGCAACACAGTGAGACCCTCATCTCAAAAAAAGAAAAAAAATTAGTTGGACGTGGTGGTGCATGCCTGGCCTGTAGCCCCAGCTACTTAGGAGGCTGAGGTGGGAGGATCGCTTGAGGCCAGGAGGTTGAGATTGCAGTGAGCCAGGATCTTACCACTGCATTCCAGTCTGGGTGACTGAGCAAGACCCTGTCTCAAAAAATATATATGCATATTGGCCGGGTGCACTGGCTCACACCTGTAATCCCAGCACTTTGGAAGGCCAAGGCAGATGGATCCATTGACGTCAAGAGTTTGAGACCAGTCTGGCCAACGTGATGAAAGTACAAAAATTAGCTGTCCCCATAAATAAGTGACCCCCAGAGTAAGTTCTAGGTTTAGAATGAAGTTTATCCATCTGCCATTAAAAAAAAAAAAAAAAAATCTCGGCCCGGCGCAGTGGCTCACACCTGTAATCCCAGCGCTTTGGGAAGCTGAGGTGGGCGGATCACCTGAGCTCAGGAGTTTGAGACCATCCTAGTCAACATGATGAAACCCCGTCTCCACTAAAAACACAGAAATTAGCTGGGCATGGTGGCAGCCGCCTGTAATCCCAGCTACGAGGGAGGCTGAGGTAGGAGAATCACTTGAACCCAGGAGGCGGAGGTTGCAGTGAGCTGAGATCGCACCACTGCACTCCAACCTGGGGGATAGAGTTAGACTCTATCTCAAAAAAAAAAACCAGAACTCTCCTCTGATATACATGGAAATTAATCGCCCACATCAGATTCTGAAGGAAACTCTTGCTTATATTGATTTTTTTTTTTTTTTTGAGTTGGAGTCTCACTCTGTCGCCCAGGCTGGAGTGCAGTGGCCGGATCTCAGCTCACTGCAAGCTCCACCTCCCGGGTTTACGCCATTCTCCTGCCTCAGCTTCCCGAGTAGCTGGGACTACAGGCGCCCGCCACCTCGCCTGGCTAGTTTTTTTTGTATTTTTTAGTAGAGATGGGGTTTCACCATGTTAGCCAGGATGGTCTCAATCTCCTGACCTCGTGATCCGCCCGTCTTGGCCTCCCAAAGTGTTGGGATTATAGGCTTGAGCCACCATACCGGGCTTTTTTTTTTTTTTTTTTGAAATGGAGTCTCGCTCTGTCCCCCAGGCTGGAGTGCAGTGGCGCGATCTCCAGCTCACTGCAAGCTATTTTTTTTTTTTTTTTGAGGCAGAGTCTCGCTCTGTCACCCAGGCTGGAGTGCAACGGCGCGATCACGGCTCACTGCAAGCTCCGCCTCCTGGGTTCAAGCAATTCTCCTGCCTCAGCCTCCTGAGTAGCTGGGATTACAGGCGTGCACCAACATGCCCAGTTAATTTTTGTGTTTTTAGTAGAGACGGGGTTTTCACCATGTTGGCCGGGATGGTATTGAACTCCTGACCTCATGATCCACCCACCTCAGCCTTCCAAAGTGCTGGGATTACCAGCATGAGCCACCGTGCCTGGCTTAGCCTTTTATTATGGAAAATTTTATACACAAACAAAGGCTTAGAGAATCACGTAATGAACCCCCATAAAGCCATCCCCTAAGTATGATGCATCTTGTTCCATAAGTCCCTCTTCACCCTCCCCAACAGCCTATGTCAAAGCAAATCCCAGATGCGAAGTAATTTCATCCATAAATATTTGCATTTCTAAAATACAACGACTTAAAAAAACACAGCCAACAATTCCATTATCATTTTTTAAGAAAATGGACAGTAATTTCTTTTTTTTTTTTTTTTTTTTTTTGAGACGGAGTCTCGCTCTGTCACCCAGGCTGGAGTGCAGTGGCCGGATCTCAGCTCACTGCAAGCTCCGCCTCCCGGGTTCACGCCATTCTCCTGCCTCAGCCTCCCGAGTAGCTGGGACAACAGGCGCCTGCCACCGCGCCCGTCTAGTTTTTTGTATTTTTTAGTAGAGATGGGGTTTCACCGTGTTCGCCAGGATGGTCTCGATCTCCTGACCTCGTGATCCGCCCGTCTCGGCCTCCCAAAGTGCTGGGATTACAGGCTTGAGCCACCACGCCCGGCCAGTAATTTCTTAATATGCTCAAATATCCAGCCAGTGTCCAATTTCCCTGACTGCCTTTTAAAATTTTTTCACACTTTGTTCAGTTCAGAATCCAAATAAGGTCCATTTATTGCAGTTGGTTGATATGTCTGTCTGTCTGTCTGTCTGTCTGTCTGTCTGTGTCTCTCTCTCTCTCTCATTTTTTTTTTCTTGAGACAGGGTCTCACTTTGTCACCCAGGCTGGAATGCTGGAATGCAGTGGTGCAGCCATAGCTCACTGTAGCCTTGAACTCCTGGGCTCAGGTGATCCCCCTGTCTCAGCCTCCTGAGTACCTGGGACCCTAGGTGCATGCCACCATGCCCATTAATTTTTTTCTTTCTTTCTTTTTTTTTGGTAGAGACAGGGTCTTGCTGTGTTGCCCAGGCTGGTTTTGAACTCCTGGGTTTAAGTGATCCTCCTGCCTCAGCTTCCAAAAGTGCTGGGATTACAGGCATGAGCCACTGAACCACCACTCTTGGCCTTAGTTATTCCTTACTGCTGTTTGTCTTATATGTTATTTTTCTGTCTTATCACACTGTGTGGAACCTCCAGTACAATGTTGAAGAGAACCAGTGGAACTGGACATCCTTCCCTTGTTTCTGGTCTTAGGGGGAGAGCACTCAGTCCTTCACCACTGAGGATGGCAGCTGTAGGGTTTTTATAGACACTTTTTATCTGGTTGAGGATATTCCATTCTATTCCTAGTTGCATGCTTTAAATCTGCATGAGTGCTGAATTTTGTCCAAGTGAGAGCTGAATGTTCTGCATCTACTGAGAAGAGCATATGGTTTTCCTCCCTTATGCTAATCATGTTGATTCTTGGGTATTAAACCAACCTTGCATTCCTGGGATAAGCCCCACTTGCTGGTCATGATGGAGAATCCCTTTTATAGATAGCTGGATTCAATTTGTTAATATTAAGGATTTGTGCATTGATATTCATGAGGGATATTGGCCTACGATTTTCTATAATGTGTTTTGGTTATGCTGGCCTCATAAAACATGTAGGGAAATGTTCCCTCCTCCTCTAGTTTCTGAAAGAGTTTGGGTAGGATTGGTGCTGTTTGTTCTTTAAAAGCTTCAGGATCAATTCTGTTGTTGTTGTTGTTGTTGTTGTTGTTTTCCAGAGAGGAAATCTTTATGTTGCCCAGGCTGACCTTGAACTCTTGGGCTCAAGCCATCTTCCTGCCTCAGCCTCCGAAAGCACTGGGATTTCAGGCATGAGCCACTGTGCCTGGCCTGGAAACAATTCTGAAGGTAGAGTTGTCAGCATTTGCTGATGGCTGGGACGTGGGAGGCAAGAGAAACAGGGGGAAAGGGCACCCTAGGGTGTAAGCTTGAATCAAGGAGCTGTTTCCTTGGATGCAGAAAGCTGGAGCGGCACCTGGTGGAAGGAGCATTGATTTGGGGTGTGCATTAATTTTGGAGTGCCTCTTTGGTGCTGGGGCAGAGATGAGGTCAGGGAAATGGAAGTCAGAAGCCTTTTCAGCATAAACGTGGAACCCACAGGCATCTCTGTCTCTGACTTCGTGCCCATTACCCCCAGCTTCCTGTTCCCATACTGCTTCCGGTCTGTGTTCACTGGCCAGTGTGCAGGAACTCTGTCCTCTGTCAGGCACTGGAACCCTAGCGGCCTTGGGCCCGTCATTCCTGGGTGAATCCTGACCCCTGCTGGCTCTGGTCAGCACGGCTGAGGCCAGCTCGGCCAAGGCCAGCGTGGCCGCGCAGTGGTCGGGGAGTCCACAGAGCCGAGTCCACAGAGCCGAGTCCTGAAGGGAGGTAGAGAGTGTGAGAAGGGCCGGGCGCGGTGGCTCAAGCCTGTAATCCCAGCACTTTGGGAGGCCGAGACGGGCGGATCACGAGGTCAGGAGATCGAGACCATCCTGGCTAACCCAGTGAAACCCCGTCTCTACTAAAAATACAAAAAATTAGCCGGGCGCGGTGGCGGGCGCCTGTAATCCCAGCTACTCGGGAGGCTGAGGCAGGAGAATGGCGGGAACCCGGGAGGCGGAGCTTGCAGTGAGCCGAGATCGCGCCACTGCACTCCAGCCTGGGTGACAAAGCGAGACTCGGTCTCAAAAAAAAAAAAAAAAAAAAAGAGAGTGTGAGAAACTGGAGGCAGAAGGGCCCGAAGTTCAGACAGACCTAGGCCCACTCGGAAAGCCCCTGTCTAAAGGGCAAGGCGGGGGAGCCGGGACTTATTCCTGTGGACAGTGGGGGCTTTGGGGAAGCGCAGAGTGGGAGGGACCTGGTGAGATCCCCAGAGCTTGAGCCCTGGCCATGGAGCTGGGACCCCCAGAAGCGTTCTTTTTGAGACAGGGTCTCGCTCTGTCACCCAGGCTGCAGTGCAGTGGCACAATCAGATCATCACAGCCTCGGCCTCCTTGGCTCAAGTGATCCTCCCGCCTCCGCCTCCCTAAGTGCTGGGATTATAAGTGTGAGCCACAGCGACTCTCTTTTTCTCTCCTTCCTTTTTGACTTCCTTCCTCCCTCTCACCTCCCTTTCTCCTTCCCCTTCTCTTTTTTCTCACTCTCTCTTTCTCCTCAGTGCGTGGCTATTTAAAAAAAAAAAAAAAAAAGAAAAAAAAAAAAAAAAGTGTGAGCCACAGCTCCGGGCCCTAGGGGTTTGCTAACCTCTCTCACCCTGGGCGGTCCCCAGGCTCAAACCAGCAATTCCTGAACCCTAGGAGCTCTCCTCGTGGGCACAGCTTCTTCTGTTTACAAACCTTCTTCCCTTCATATCCATGTCCTCGTCTAAGTCCAGGCAGGAAATCGAGACCCAGAAACAGGTGGCGATGGGCAGCATGGGCCTCTGTGGCAGAAGGTCCCACGCTACACAGCACTGTCCGGGTCCTTGCACGGGTTTTCCAGAGGCGCAGGGAGGCCTCTCCTCGGTCGTTCAAGGCAGGCATGGACCTGCGGCGTGAGGCCGATGGTGACTTGCTTTCTCCCAGCTCCTGGGGCCACGGCGCGTTCATTCCCTTTTCTTTTTTATCTTTTCTTTTTTTTTTTTTTGAGACGGAGTCTTGCTCTGTCGCTCCAGTTGGAGTGCAATGGCGTAATCTCAGCTCACTGCAACCTCTGTCTCCCAGGTTGAAATGATTCTCCTGCCTCAGTCTCCTGAGTAGCTGGGATTACAGGCGCCTGCCACCATGCCCAGATAATTTTTGGACTTTACTAAAAGTCCAAAAGAGATGGGGTTTTGCTATGATGGCCAGGCTGGTCTGGAACTCCTGGCCTCAGGGGATCCACCCACCTTGGTCTCCCAAAGTGGTGGGATTACAGGCGTGAGCCACCGTGCCCAGCCTCATTCCCTTTTCTCTTTGCCTCTCTCAGGCACTGGGACTTCGTTTCTGTGCCCACAAGATGGGGGTGGCTGGGAGCCCCGGTGGCTTGGGGCAGAGGAAAGGCATGGTGGGGGAGATGGAGCAGCAGGCAGCCCACTTCCTAGGCTAGGATTCTGGCTGTGTTACCCTGTGCAAACTGCTTAACCTCTCTGGGCCTCAGCCACCTCATCCGTGAATGAGAATAAAAAAGGACCTGCCTGAGGGTTTGGGGGAGGGTTCTGTGAAGCAGAGCTACCTTGGAGAAGGCAGCGGGGTCAGGGAGGTGCCAGACTGACCATCAGCAATGTCCAGCTCCCGTCCTCCTTTGGAAGCCTCCAGAACCTGCAGTGAGGTGGTGCCCTGAGGATCTCTGGCTGGTGTCGGGGCGAGACGGGCCCATCTGTCTTATCCACCAATGTCTCCCAGAGTGGGGCCTCCGAGGGCAAGACCCGAGGGCTTTCGGCCAGCACCCGGAAGCCGTGGGCCGTGGTGACAGTGGGCACAGGCAGCAAAGCTGGTTCCCGGGCCAAAGGCCGCGGCCCCCACACAGTGATCCGAGGGCTGCGCTGACCATGGGCAGGGAGTTGAAAGGGTGAGTCTGGGCCAGGGTCGGGAGCAGCCTGCAGACAGCACGGCGGGCTGGCTGGCGGGACCCGCTGGGGCTGGGGATTTGTACAGGGCAGGAGGGCGGAGGCCTGGGGGGATCCAGTGTCTCAAGCCGGGCCGGCCGCTGTGTCCTCATTTCTCTGCCGGTTCCCTCTCTATGTCTCCGCCGCTGTTTCTGCCTCTCCCTGTCTCTCTCCAGATCTCTCTGTGCCTCCCTATCTGTAACCGGGTTTTTCTTCTCTGACTCTTTGTAAAATATTAAATTTTCAATGTAATGTGGAATGTAAAATATTAAATATTAAATTTCTCCTTTTAAAATATTAAAAGCAGGCCAGGTGCAGTGGCGTGCACCTGTCATCCCAGCACTTTGGAAAGCTGAGGTGGGAGGATTCCTTGAGCCCAGGAGGTCAAGGCTGCAATGAGCTGTGCTCACACCACAGCACCCGGGCCTGGGCCACAGAGCAAGACCCTGTCTCTTAAAAATAAATACATAGATACAATTAAAAGTGGCTTTGTAGTTGGTTGGAGGTCTTGGACTCCTCCAGCAGATCCTCTAGTGATGGGCAGCTGGGTTACTTCTAGTCTTTTCCAAGCAGCTCAGAGTGGCTCTCTGGGGTAGAAATGGTTGAGAGGAACAGGTTCGTTCTGGTCTATTATCTGGGGAGTTCTATCTGTGTCCCCAGGAAGCTGACCTCTCCCTCTCCGGCCTGCACAGCATTCTGTTAGTGTCTTCGGGCCTCATTTCAAAGTTTCGTGCCCTGGGCTGGGCATGGTGGCTCACGTCTGTAATCGCAGCAATTGGGGAGGCCGAGGCGGGTGGATCACTGGAGATCAGGAGTTCGAGACCAGCCTGGCCAACATGACGAAAGCCCGTCTCTACTAAAAATACAAAAATTAGCTGGGTGTGGTGGCGGGTGCCTGTAATCCCAGCTACTCGGGAGGCTGAGGAAGGAGAATTACTTGAGCCAGGAAGGCAGAGGTTGCAGTCAGCTGAGATCGTGCCTCTGCACTCCAGCCTGGGTGACAGAGTGAGACTACATCTTAAAAAAAAAAAAAAAAAAAAAGCCAAGCCTGGTAATGGTCACCTGTAATCCCAGCTACTCAGGAGGCTGAGGCAGGAGAATCACTTCAACCTGGGAGGCGGAGGCTGCAGTGAGCTGAGATCGCGACATTGCACTCCAATCTGAGCAACAAAGAATGAAAAAAAGAAAAAAAAATATATAAAATATATATATATTTCTCAAAAGAAAAAAAAATTATACATTTTTTCTAGAGATGGGATCTCCCTATTTTGCCCAGGCTGGTCTTGAACTCCAGGGATCAAAGAGATCCTCCTGCCTCAGCCTCCCAAAGTGCTGGGATTCCAGGTGAGAACCATTGTACCCAACCTCAGGACACGCTGTGAGCAGGGAAGGAACCCAGAGGGGGCTGGCTGTAGGTGACCAGTCCACCTCACAAGGGGGGCAGCAGTGGGGGCAGGTGTTAGCAGCATGGGCTGTGGGGTCCAGCCTCCTGATGCACCCGGCTCCTGAGGCACCCACCCTCCTGATACACCCATCCTCCTGATACACCCCCCCCTCCTGATACACCCCCCCCCGATACACCCACCCTCCTGATACACCCACCCTCCTGATACACCCACCTCCTGATACACCCACCTCCTGATACACCCCACCCTCCTGATACACCCCACCCTCCTGATACACGCACCCTCCTGATACACCCCACCCTCCTGATGCACCCACCCTCCTGATACACCCACCCTCCTGATGAACCCACCCTCCTGATACACCCCACCCTCCTGATGAACCCACCCTCCTGATACACCCCACCCTCCTGATGAACCCACCCTCCTGATACACCCCACCCTCCTGATGAACCCACCCTCCTGATACACCCCACCCTCCTGATGAACCCACCCTCCTGGTACACCCCACCCTCCTGATACACCCCACCCTCCTGATACACCCCACCCTCCTGATGCACCCACCCTCCTGATACACCCCACCCTCCTGATACACCCACCCTCCTGGTACACCCACCCTCCTGATGAACCCACCCTCCTGGTACACCCACCCTCCTGATACACCCCACCCTCCTGATACACCCACCCTCCTGATACACCCCACCCTCCTGATGAACCCACCCTCCTGGTACACCCACCCTCCTGATGCACCCACCCTCCTGATACACCCACCTCCTGATACACCCCACCCTCCTGATACACCCCACCCTCCTGATACACCCACCCTCCTGATACACCCACCCTCCTGATACACCCACCCTCCTGATACACCCACCCTCCTGATGCACCCACCCTCCTGATGCACCCACCCTCCTGATACACCCACCCTCCTGATGCACCCACCCTCCTGATGCACCCACCCTCCTGATGCACCCACCCTCCTGATACACCCCACCCTCCTGATACACCCCACCCTCCTGATACACCCCACCCTCCTGATACACCCCACCCTCCTGATGCACCCACCCTCCTGATACACCCCACCCTCCTGATGCACCCACCTCCTGATGCACCCCACCCTCCTGATACACCCACCCTCCTGATACACCCCACCCTCCTGATACACCCCACCCTCCTGATGCACCCACCCTCCTGATACACCCACCCTCCTGATACACCCCCCCTCCTGATACACCCCACCCTCCTGATACACCCCACCCTCCTGATGCACCCACCCTCCTGATACACCCCACCCTCCTGATGCACCCACCCTCCTGATGCACCCACCCTCCTGATGCACCCACCCTCCTGATGCACCCCACCCTCCTGATGCACCCCACCCTCCTGATGCACCCACCCTCCTGATGCACCCACCCTCCTGATGCACCCACCCTCCTGATGCACCCACCCTCCTGATGCACCCACCCTCCTGATGCACCCACCCTCCTGATGCACCCGGCTCCTGCTGTCTCAGGGGTTGGCCTGGGGTTCCACAAGCCCCTCATCGGACTGAGGCTCCTGACTCGCCTGTCCCGGCCTTGCCTGTACCTGCCTTGGTCACCTGTGAACCCTCACCCCCAGGAAGGACCATGGCTGGTATTTGATGAGCTCCAGGGTCTGAGTCCAATCTCCAAGAATACAGGTTTCCTCAGAAGGTCAAGGGAAAAGCAAGATTCTGGGGCTCAAACACAATGAGGTTTGCAGTTTTATTAAGAAAACAAAAATTCAACCTATACAAAAAGGAAAGCACTTCCGTTCCAGCAGGTGGCACCGTGGTGGGAACGGCGGCCAAGTCTGTGGGGAACCAAGCTGCTCCGGCCTGTCCTGCAGCCCTGGCCCGGCTACGCGTCCTGCTGCTGGATGAAGGGGTTGGGGATGGCCTCCATGCCGTCCTGCGGGCAGATCAGCACCACAGACGTGCCCCGGCACACCACGAGGCCTAGCTGCCGGGTGTCCTCCGTGAGCTTGTACTGGTCGTCAGGGTCTGGGAAGGAGCAGACAGAGAGGGCTGAGGGAGCTCCAGGAGGCCTCTGAGAATTCCCACCGACACAAGACCCTCGCTCCGCCCTCCCCACCTGCACCCTGCGGGTGCCATGAGCATGTGGGGACCCCAGAGGGGGTGCACTCTGCGGGGCAGGTCCCCGGCTCCCATGGCTCAGACCCACAGCCCCTAGAGACCAGCGACAGCTCCACAGACAGCAGCCACAGCCTGCCCTCACTCCACAAACCACAGGAACAGGGAGGCCTGAGCGACAGCCGGCTACCCTGGGTCTTGGAGCTCACTGGAGCCCAGGCACCAGGGCTGGGGACCAGGTTATCAGATGGCCAGCCAGAATACAGGCACCCCGGGCCTCCTGGTCTCTGCAGGGTTCCTGGAACCCTAGGGGGCCAATTTTCACCCTATAAGAGGCTGGGGCCTGGGTGCGGTGGCTCACGCCTGTAATCCCAGCACTTTGGGAGGCCGAGGCGGGTAGGTCACGAGGTCAGGAGATTCAAGACCATCCTGGCTAACACGGTGAAACCCCATCTCTACTAAAAATACAAAAAAATTGGCCGGGCGCAGTGGCTCAAGCCTGTAATCCCAGCACTTTGGGAGGCCGAGACGGGCGGATCACGAGGTCAGGAGATTGAGACCATCCTGGCTAACACGGTGAAACCCCATCTCTACTAAAAAATACAAAAAAACACCCAGGCGAGGTGGCGGGAGCCTGTAGTCCCAGTTACTCGGGAGGCTGAGGCAGGAGAATGGTGTAAACCCAGGAGGCGGAGCTTGCAGTGAGCTGAGATCCGGCCACTGCACTCCAGCCTGGGCGACAGAGCTAGACTCCGTCTCAGAAAGAAAAAAAAAAAAAAAGCGGCTGGGCTGGGTGCAGTGGCTCACGCCTATAATCCCAGCACTTTGAGAGGCTGAGGTGGGCAGATCACGAGGTCAAGAAATTGAGACCATCCTGGCCAACATGGTGAAACTTGGCCTCTACTAAAAATACAACAAATTAGCTGAGTGTGGTGGCAGGCGCCTGTAGTCCATCTACTCGGGAGGCTGAGGCAGGAGAATCGCTTGAACCCGGGAGGCGGAGATTACAGTGAGCTGAGATGGCGCCACTGCACTCCAGCCTGGTGACAGTGAGATACTGTCTCAAAAAAAAAAAAAAAAAAAAAAGAGGCTGTTCATGTGGGTGGGACCCACGTGGGGATCATGTGGGCTGGCACCCCAGGGAAGTACCAGCAAGCCCAAGACAAGCTCTGAAGAGGCTGACGGCAATGAAAACTCCTCACTACTGTGGTCGTGTGCTGGTGGGGGCATGGGAGAACCACGGGGCCCAGGTTTTTAACATTTTTGTTTTAGAGACCAGGTCTTGCTCTGTCCCTCAGGCTGGAGTGCAGTAGCGTCATCCCAGCTCACAGCCCCAACCTCCTGGGCTCAAGCAATCCTCCTGCCTTCGCCTCCCGAGTAGCTGGGGCCATAGGCACATGCACCGTCATGCCTGGCTAATTCATTTTTTTTTTGTTTTTTTGTAGAGACAGGGTCCCAGTATGTTGCCCAGGTTGGTCTCAAATTCCTGGGCTCAAGTGATCCTCCTGTCCCGGCCTCCCAAAGTGCAGGGATTACAGGCATGAGCCACCGTGGCCAGCTCCAAGAATAAATCTTGTGTCAGTATCAATGGGTCCGAGGGGTAAGACTGTCTCTTTCTAAGTCCTGGCCTCCCCCCGATGCCTGGGCCGGGCTGGGGACTTGCAGCAGGATCTTCTAGCGGGGAGAGTCTGAGGACCTGGCGGCCTCACTGGGGAGGAGAGCGAGCAGGGGCAGGGAAATGAGGGAGTGTTCTCTGGGGAGGGGATGGGGGCCCTGCGTTCATAGTGGGGATTAACAAGGCAGAAGAGGAGAGGGGCCCGAGAGGGGTCCCACAGCACGCTCGCTCTCCCACAGCAAGGCTGCTCTCGGCTGGGTGCCACAGCTCACACCTGGAACCCCAGCACTTTGGGAGGCTGAAGCAGGGGGATGGCGTGAGCCCAGGAGTTTGAGACCAGCCTGGGCAACACAGTGAGACCTCAGCTTATCTCTTTTTTTTGGAGACGGAGTCTTACTCTGTTTCTCAGGCTGGAGTGCAGTTGCACCATCTTGGCTCACTGCAGCTTCCGCCTCCCGGGTTCAAGCGATTCTCCTGCCTCAGCCTCCCGAGCAGCTGGGATTACAGGTGTGAGCCACCGTGCCCGGCCCCTCGCGACACCAGTTTAACAAAAACTGAAATAATACAACATTTAAAAAGCCTGTCCTCTAACTGTGCTGCGAGCATTTTAAGTGCCCTGTCAGTATGTAGAGACCAGTGGGGAAGCTTCCCCGTCTCTCCAGGCCCCACAACAATGGAGTTTCCAGCTTTGTGAGGACGTCCAGGACCGGTGAGCGCTCAGCCCGTCCATCGGCCAACACAAGGCTTCACGTTGGTGCCTCAGAGTGAGGTTTTGTGGGTTTCAGGGAGGAAGAGGCAGCAGGCAGCTCCATGGCCGCCTCCCTTGCCCTGCTGCCCCCTCACCCCACTGCCCTCCTCATCCCGCTGCCCGCCTCAGCCACCGCCCCACTCACCTCGCATGTACTCAATGGTGCCGTCCAGCACAAGGTTGAGGAGTGGGTCGAAGCCCTTCAGGATTCCACTGGCTTGGAGAAATCACCGGGGGAGAGAAATGAGAAGGCATGAGATCCATCTTGGGTACACGGCCTGCCCCAGCGTGGCCCAGGCATGGGGCTCACTGCTTCAGGGATGGAGGACTGAGGGTGGGGGAGGGCTCCCGGGAGGGGCTGGTGACAGGCGCCTCCAGAGTGACCCCCACCATGGGCAGCCGACTGTGTCTGCGGGGGGCTAGAGGACAAACACTTCTGGCCGTGTGGGCCACAGGGTGCCGGTCACAGCTGCTGGCTCGGGCTGCCTGGGTGGAAGCAGCTTCGGTGATGAGTCCACGTGTGGCTGAACCGTGGCCAGTCAGCTCGACACACAGGCACTGAAACGGGAATTTCGTATCACTTCCACATCATGAGACAGTCTTCTTTTGATCCCTTTCCAGATATTTAAAAGTCATAAAAACAATTCTCCGCTCCAAAACAGTAGCAAAACAGGCCGCGGCACATGCATGCGGTGGAACCACCAGCCGGGAAGAGGAGCGAGGCTGGCGCAGGCCGCGGTGCGGATGTGCCTGAGGACGCGCCTGAGGACGCCACGCTCGGTGAGAGACGCCAGCCACAGAAGGCCGCGCAGCGTGTGATCCCGTTTCTATGAAAGGTCCAGGACAGGCCAATCCACAGAGACAGGGAGGGGATGTGTGGGTGCCGGAGAGGCGACAGGCAGTGACAGCTGATGGGGACAGGGCTTCCTCTAGGGGAGACGGAGTGCTCTGCTGGGACAGCGGTGGTGACTGCGCTGCCTGACCCGTGCTGGGTCCCTCAGTGAGTTCACGGAATACAGAAGAACAAATCCCAGCCCTGCAGCTCAGGGCTTGCGGGGAGCGGGCAAGAGAGATGCTCTGAGACCCGGGTGCAAAGGCTTTGGGGGCTGAGGCGGTTGCTGTGGCTTCTCTCTCCACGCTGCCTGCCCCACCCCCCAAGCCTCGCCGCCTTAGGTCACAACTTGGCACCTTGGGTTAGGGCTCTCTGACCCGGTGGTGACCTCTGCCATCTGATCCTGCTCCGCAGTGTCTGGTGACACTGAGAAGGGTGAAGGGGGAGCTGCGTGTCCTCAGCAGAGGCCAGCCCACCCTCCCTGTCCGGGACTCCCGTCCTCTCCCCCCAGGCTCCTCCAGCCCAGGCCCAGGAGCGGTTCCGCCTCTGCGCTCACTGAGGGGCGTCCCACAGCCACCCGCTCCCTACCCTCCTTCTTACCCCTGTCATCTTTCAGGTGCTTCCTCCAGACACCAACCCACACCCCTTAGGGTGCTGCCCTCTGCATGCCCCCCACCAATCTCAGGAAGCAGGCACCCCAGGCATTATTCTGCCCGCCTATCTTCTCCCAAGGCAGGGCTGTGAGCCTGTCCATGGCCGTTCTGCGCTGCGAACTACGACCAGAGGCGAAAGTGGCCCACCGCTCATCTCTGTATGCCAAAGTTTCACTGGCCCACCAGCACACTCGCCCGCTCAGGCACTGACCAGGGCGGCTCTCCTGCTCTGCGGGCATAGCTCACTGGTTGTGACAAGAGACCATCTGGGCTGCAAAGCTGAAGATATTTGCTGTCTGGCCTTCTACAGAGAAGGTCTGCCCACCTGCATACAGGCTTTAGCTCCTACCTCCACGGCTCCCTCTCTCTGTGCTCAAGTCCCTCCCCTGCAAAATGAAACTTGTCACCTATGAGATGGGGTCAGACGCAGCGGTTCAGGTCCTTGGCACCAGCCTGACCAGTGAGCCAGCCCTCCTCACGGGGACAGATGTGAGCACTGAGGTAGGTAGGTCTCTAACCAAGGTTCCCCTCCCCGGGGTGTGGGCTCGGGCCTGTGACTCTGAGGGGACATGACGTCACTCCTGCACTTAGGTTATGCAGCTGTTTAAGCCCCTGAACCAGCTGACTTTGAGCCAATCTAGAGGGAAACACCCTGGGTGAGCCTGACCATATCAGGTGAGTCCTTCAGGGAGCAAACCCTTTCTCTGCTGTGTGTGTGCGTGTGTGTGATTTATTTATTTTTAGACGGAGTCTCGCTCTGTCTCCCAGACTGGAGTGCAGTGGCGCGATCTCAGCTCACTGCAACCTCTGCCTCCTGGGTTCAAGAGATTCTCCTGCCTCAGCCTCCTGAGTTGTTGGGATTACAGGTGTGCGCCACCACGCCCAGCTAATTTTTTTGTATTTTTCGTAGAGATGGGGTTTCACAAAACCCCATGTTGGTCAGGCTGGTCTCGATCTCCTGATCATATGATCCGCCTGCCTCAGTCTCCCAAAGTGCTGGGGTTACAGGCGTGAGTCCCTGCGCCCCGCCAAGAGCTGCAGCATGCATCACCAGCCCACTGCCCATGCGAATGCTTCCTGCCCTCTGAGAGCTCGCCCTGTCTTCACTAGATTCCATGGAAGAGTCGCAGGCAGAGGCAAGCATCAGGTTAACATGCACGAAACCGCAAACGGTGACAGGTGCCACCAGGATCCTAGAACGATGGGGGGCCTGACGCCAGGGTCAGGGAGGGCTTCCCAGAGCAAGCACCTGTGGAACTTGTGCTTTTGCCGCCCTTTGCAGTCATAATCAGAAGTATGGATTCGGATTTTACTCCAAAACAACGGGGAGCCTCAGAGCTTTTCAGCAGGGAGCAAGAAGCCTCCATTTCTTTTTCATTAGGTGCCTCTGGCCGCTGAGTGGAGACTGACCTTAGTAGCTGTGATTCCCAATCACAGCTTGGGGGTCGGGGGGCGATCCTATCCCCAGAGAACACTAAGCAATGTCTGAGGCTATTTAGGTTGTCACAACTTGGTGGAGGCCAGGGATGCTGCTCAGCACCCTGCAGTGCCCCAGGACGGCCCCACTCCAGAGAATCCGGCCCCAAATGTGTCCACACTGCTGTGCGGGAAAGACCTTGACTTAGAGGGAGGAAGAGGAGAAGCCGGGAGATCTGTGGGGATCTGGGGCAGTCCTTGGACACACAGGACTGCTCTGGAGGCCAAGCCGGAAATCCCAATACCGGCTGCGCCACTGTGACTTTGGGTTACGTTTGTTTCCCGCTCCTTGCCCCAGTTTCCCCGCCTGCAAAATGGCCATACCAGTTCCTACCTCCCGGCGTAATTCGGAAGCCTGCACAAGGTAGTCGGCGTCAAGCGTGTAAAGAGGCGCCTCTGCGGCGGCTCACGCCTGTCATCCCAGCACTTTGGGAGGCCGAGACGGGCGAATCACTTGAGGTCAGAAGTTTGAGACCAGCCTGGCCAACATGGTGAAACCCCGTCTCTACTAGAAATACAAAAATTAACCAGGAGTGGTGGCGCCTGTAGCCCCAGCCACGCAGGAGGCTGAGGCAGGAGAATCGCTTGAACCCGGGAGGCGGAGGTTGCAGTGAGCTGAGATCGCACCACTTGCACTCCAGACTGGGCGACGGAGCGAGACTGCGTCTCAAATAAATACATAAATAAAAATAAATAAAAGAGGCGCCTCTGCATGCATCCTCATCACCTCTCTTGCTGAGTTTATTTTAAAATTTTAAAGGGGGGGTGCCAACGGCGGGAGCCGCCTCACCTTCGCGTCCTCCCTGAAACTTCACCCGGATCGTCTTGTCGATGTACTTGGACAAGTCCAAGATGCTCTCCTTTTTCTTCTTCTCCTTATCCTGCGGGGAAAGCAGAGCGCATGAGGCCTGGAGCGCGGCCCGAGCCCCACGCCCCCCGGCTCCGGATTCCGCCGCGCGCTCACCGCCATCTTGTCGCGCCGTGCGGCTCTTCGCAGACACCGCCCCGTGCCCTGTGACCTCTCCCCTCCCCCCCCACGCGCATGCGCGGCGCATGCGTGGCCCGGGGTCTCGGGGCGTTGCTGGGAAACATCTGCCGACGGTTGCGGCGGGCACCGGCCGAGATGGCGGCGGTGGCGGCGGCTGCGCTGGCGCGGCTTGTGGCGGCCTTTCTGCTCCTCGCGGCCCAGGTGAGCGCGGCACCGGTCCCGACGGCACCGCAGGCTGCGGCCCTTCGGCCTCTCGGCCCCGAGGCTACGCGCAGGAACGACCCCTCTTGGCCCGTCTTGGGGGGTCGAGCCTCGGGGATCCGCGGTCCCCTCGTTGTCGGCCGGCGGTGCCGGGGCCCGGCCGTGACCTTGCGGGGCTGTCCCCGGCTTCTCTCCCTTCCCCGCCTCGGAGGCCCTCCGCCGCTGCAGCGCCCCTCACTTCCCACCGGGCCTGAAGTTTGTGCCCCCTCCATCTCCCGGTTCTGCTTGTCCGTTTCGGGGTCTCCAGCCGCCGCGGGGGACGCCTCTCTCCCGCTCTGTGGCCTTGGGCAGGCGGCCGCCCACCCCGCTCCGAGCCTCAGTTTCCCTTTAGGCGGAATGGCCGGGTGCTAAGCTAACCTCACCCTAGGGGGTGCGGTGGGGGAACCCAGAGGCGTCCCGCGTGTCCCCCAGTGACTGGCCAGCATCCTGGAGCGGCCAAGAGCCCAGCCCTGCACTGGGGTCGTATCCCCGCTCCATCTTTTACTCCGTGACCTTGGACGAGGGAATTCCCTGCTTTGAGCGTCGGTTGCTCGTCTGGAGAAGGGGGGTCGACTATGGTGTGGATTCTGGAGATGCTACCCAGGGTGACCAGCGCCTAGGGACAGCACGCCTTCCTTATATTCATTGTGTATCCTTTGATGTAGAGTGTCAGGTTCTAGCGGGGACAGTCTACGAGATGGCACTGTCGTAACTGCATCTTTTATTTTCTTAATTCCAAGTCTTCCCTCTTACCTGAGTTTGGTGGCTCAGGGAATGGAACCCGGAGCAGCCTCACAAATGCGGCCCTTAACCTTCACTCCTCTCTCAGAGTTCTCTTAAGGCGTTGCTGCCACTGGGCTCCTTCTTAGTCTCCACTCTTCCAGCCCCACCGCCATCCCCCTGCTGTGGCTGCCTTTGTCCCCCACATCCCTAGTCCATCCTCGACACAGCAGGAGTGACCCTTTCAAAGTATGTCAGTCCATGTCGCATCTGGATGAACGTGCCGTCCAGTTGTGACCTGGCGCCAGGGAAGCCTGCAGCTCATTGCAGGAGCTTCGTTGTCTAGTCTTTTCTCTTACCCTGAAACGCCCGTGGTCTCTGCAAGGCTGGAGGGCCCCCTCAGAAGCTTTCTGCGAACCGCACCTCCACCCCCAGCTGCCCTGTCAGCCCCCTGGACTCCCCCCATTCTGAGGCCAGGGACCTAGAGACCCCAGACATTTGGAAGGAGGAGGAAAGCCAAAGGTGGAAGAAAGATAGAAAGATCACAGAACGCTGTGGAGGGAGGGACTCAGTTTGCCTGGGAAGGCTTTTCTGAAGCAGGTGTGTTTTTTTTGTTTGTTTGTTTGTTTTTTTGAGACGGAGTCTTGCTCTGTCTCCCAGGCTGGAGTGCGGTGGCATGATCTCAGCTCACTGCAACCTCTACCTCCCGGTTCAAGCAATTCTCCCACCTCAGTCTCTCGAATAGCTGGGATTACAGGTGCACGCCACCACACCTGGCTATTTTTTTTTTTTTTTTTAAGTAGAGATGAGGTTTAACCACATTGGTCAGGCTGGTCTCAAACTTCTGACCTCAGGTGATCCACCTACCTCGGCCTCCCAAAGTATAGGGATGACAGGCGTGAGCCACCATGCCCAGCCCTGAAGCAGGTGTTCTGAGCCATGAGTAGGAGTTTGCCGGGTCGGCAGGAGGGGAAGGGTGTTGGAAGCACCAGAAGCAGCATGAGCGGGGGCTGGGAGGTGTGAGAGCTAGCGGGTTATTTGGGGTTGGCAAGGGGTGGGCTGTGGCTGGAGTCTAGGGTGGAACAACGCTGGAAGGGAGGATTTACATCCTGAAAGATGTCACCACCAAGGAGGTCCTGGGGGGTGGGCCGTGGATGGACGCTGGAGCAGGGGCACAGAGGAGGGGGGAGTGGTGCGAGTGGCCCCAGGCAGAGAGTGAAGGCAGAGCATTTGGCCTCTTAGGCTGGATGACAGGCCGCCTGGTGGAAACCAGGTTGTGGAAGGCTCTCTGTGCTGGGGTGCATGGACTTTAACCTGGGGGGGCTGAGGAGTGTGAGCTTTATCTGGAAGGTGGGGAGTCAAAGGACGTGTCAGAGGGACGTGAGAGAGCAGGTGCTCCTGGCCTTCCCAGAACCCCGGTTGTAAATACACCCTGAGAGGCCTGTCCCTGTTGGGGGGTGGTGCTTCGCGGCAGTGGAAATTTGAGTCCGATTGCCCAGAATGAGACTAGCTCTCTGGGCAGAAGCCTGCTTGGTGACAGTCCTCCACTCGCTTGCTACCATTCTGTGACCCCGAGCAAGGAAGTGACCTCCCCAGTGAGACACCTCCCCTCCCCCACCCCATAGAGCCCATTCCTCAGCAGATCTCAGCTGGAGCTGGTGGCCCTGGCTGGACCCGGCCTGGCTCGTGGAACTCCTGAGTTCCCAGAAGGGAGGCTCTCCCGGCTTGGACTCACTGGCCTGTTTCAAAGGCCCTTGACATGGATGCTTTCACAGTCACTTCAAAGCAGGGTTTCTAAGCCTAGAAGTTTCTAAACAAGTGTGCAGTGGCGAAGCATCTGTGCTGCGATTTGTGAAGGATTTGGAGGTCAAGGCCTGGGCTTTGAGCCTGTCCTTGTAGCCCGAGCTTTTTCTGCTCCTCCAAATTTCGGTGGGCCTGACTAAAACTCAGGGCCCTCAGAGCTGTGGCCGTTGAACTAATTGTTCCCAGTTTCTTTTTTTTTTTTTTTTTTTGAGAAGGAGTCTCGCTCTGTCGCCCAGGCTGGAGTGCAGTGGCCGGATCTCAGCTCACTGCAAGCTCCGCCTCCTGGGTTTATGCCATTCTCCTGCCTCAGCCTCCCAAGTAGCTGGGACTACAGGCGCCCGCCACCTCGCCCGGCTAGTTTTTTATATTTTTTATTTTATTTTATTTTATTTTTTTTGAGACGGAGTCTCGCTCTGTCGCCCAGGCTGGAGTGCAGTGGCCGGATCTCAGCTCACTGCAAGCTCCGCCTCCTGGGTTCACGCCATTCTCCTGCCTCAGCCTCCCGAGTAGCTGGGACTACAGGCACCCGCCACCTCGCCCGGCTAGTTTTTTGTATTTTTTAGTAGAGACGGGGTTTCACCATGTTAGCCAGGATGGTCTTGATCTCCTGACCTCGTGATCCGCCCGTCTCGGCCTCCCAAAGTGCTGGGATTACAGGCTTGAGCCACCGCACCCGGCCAAGTTCCCAGTTTCTTTAACTCAGCAGATGAGGAAACTTCCTGGTGAGACGCCATTGCGTTCTCTGGCCTTTGATAGAAGCACAGGCTTGTTTTTTTTAACAGAAAACCAGTTTTGCGAATTGTGGAGAGGAAAATGCATGAATGTGCTTTTGTGCTTTTAAATGACCCTTTTAGAGAGAAGCAGAGAAGCAGTTCTATCGGTTCCCATTTTACACAATAGACACTTTTCACCAAAGTCCCTGATCCCATAGAACAGAGCTTGGCAGGTGTTTTCTGGGAAGGGCTAGACAGTAGTTTTGCTGGGCTCTGTGGCCCACGTGGCCCGTGGTGCAGATGCTTGGTTTCTCCTGTTGTACCTCCAGAGCCAGAGACTCTTCCTTAGGAATCGGCTTGGCTGTGTTCCAATAAAACTTTATTTACAAACACAGACGGTGGGCCGGACTACGGATTCTTGGCCTCTGCCGTGACCCATAACATCCCTCCTGGAGTAGGTGCGAGGGGTCTGAACACTGCGGGGCTGTGTTGGAAGGGGCACCCTCCGGGCTCGGCACCGGGGCCAGACTAAGGGTTGCTCTCAGGGAAGGCAGTCTGGTGGGCAGAACTGGAAAGAAAGGCTCCTGACTCTGCCTCGGCTCTGGGGGAGGTCACACGGGAGGTGCTTGGAGTTGGGCTGGGGCAGGTGTGGGAAGGAAGCAGCATTAGCCAAGTGCTATGAGATCCCCAGTCGATTGTGGGGACTGGGGCTCCGTGGGCTTTCACCATGCTGCCACCCCGAGGTCACCAGGGCCTTGATCAAGATGCTCCCAGACCAGGCCGGAGCCCTTGTGTGATTTCAGTGAGGGCCCGGCTGTTGGAGAGCCAATCTGTGCCCGTGTGCTGGGGTTGGTGTCTGGCATCAGGGACCGTCGGGACCTTTAGCCAAGCCAGAGCTCCCCTTCCCCAGCCCCAGCTTGGCAGAGCTGCTTCTGGGCCCTTGTGGCGTTGTGGCATTGGCCTTTTCGGTGCACGGCTCAGTCCCCCTCCAGATATGTTGCCATCCTGTTCCTGATGAGGTGAATGGCTGTGGCCTGTTTGTTTCCATGGCAGGTCCCCTAGGGACCAGGGGGTGTGGCTATCTGTCTGGGAGGTTTACAACCTGGCAGGAGCCCTGCAGCTCCGGAAGGCCTGGCCCAGGAGCCTGCAGTGTGCAGAGTGCCCTGGGCACTCCTGAGAACAGGTGGGCCTAGGGCGCGGGGGTGGGTCTCCTTGGTCCCTGGCACATGGCTTTTCTCCTGGGACCCCTCCACCCTGTGCAGGCCGGGCTCCCCTGGGGGCCCACACTGAGGGTCTGCAGTGTGACGCAGCAGCTGGGACCTGGGCCCCGTCCCTGTGGGACCCTCTGGTGACTGGTGTCCTCATGAGATGGAGATGTCCTTGTCAGCTGCTGGGTGGGGGCCCTGGGCAGGGGAGCAGGAGGAAGGTGGGGATGGTAGGTGTGGGCGGCTGGACTGGACTGGGCTCTGCTGGGAGAACCGTGGCTCTGCTTAGGCCAGAGCCCCTCAGTGTCTGCAGTGGTCCCCGTGGTGGGAAGTGTGGTGAGCAGCACCAGCTTCCTGCATGTGGAATTGCGTCTTTCCTCATAGCTCCATCCTACTCTGTTAAGCACTGGGTTGAGGAGGCGGGGGTCAGCCCTTCTGGTCCAGGCCCATCTACTCCGCGACCCTCCTGGGAGGCGTCCAGGGCTTTAGGGCCCGGTCCTGCCCCTTACTTCATTTTGAGAGCATGGCAAGGGCCTGGGCCCGCTCTATCCCGGTGCGGTGGGCCACCGCCCCTGCTCCTCTTGGCCGGCTTTGGCCACTCGTCCCCGTTCCGTGTGAGGGGCTTCTGCCAGAGGATCCGGATCTTCTCCCTGTGGCCCTCTCTGAGCTGCTGCTGCTGCAGGCTGGAGAGCACGAACTTGAAGTCCTGACTGGCTGTTCCTTCTCCCTCCCGGGAAGGGGGAGCTGCTGTGCTGGACTCTGCTGGTTTGGGGCTTCGCGGGGAACACGACGCTGTCTGTCCTGCTGGTGGCAGCGTGACCTGTGGCAAACCTCAGCCTGTCCCACTCAGGACCCAGTGCCCGAAGGCCCCTTGGCTCAGCTGCTTCCTGCTATTCTTCCAGCAGGAGCTGAGGGATGCCGGCCGACCTGGGATCCATCCCCCTGGTCTGGGACCCATTATGTGCCTGGACCCCCTTGTGCTCCTGGAATGCCAGTCGACAGGCAGTGCTCATGGGGCTATGGGTCAAAGGCCACCCAGACCTGGGGGGTGTGGAGGCTTGTTCAGGCCTCCCGCCCAAGCCCAGGGCCAGGTCCGCTCGGGCCCTGCCCTTCTTCCCTGCTGAGGGCTCTGCCTTCGGCTGTCCTTCTCCCACCGTGCCCACTGGTCCTGGGAGGTCCAGGAGGTGATGCGATCCCTGTTTTTTGGTGCAGAAACTCGGGAGCCACAGAGAGGTGACCTGACACACTCATGGTCACCAGCCTGGGGCCCCCTGAGGAAGGTGAGCTGGTCTGCGTCTTTGCTATAAACCATGCACCGTCACATCCCTGTCTGTCCTGTCGAGACAGGGAGGCGTCCCAGACGACCTCGTGAACACGGGCGCCCTTCCTGGAGGCATCCTCATCTCCTCGGGCCTGTTTCCCGTGCTGTGGCTCTGATCGCCGGCCTTGTCCCGCAGGTGGCCTGTGAGTACGGCATGGTGCACGTGGTCTCCGAGGCTGGGGGCCCCAGAGGCAAAGACTACTGCATCCTCTACAACCCGCAGTGGGCCCATCTGCCGCATGACCTCAGCAAGGCGGTAAGTACCCGCCCCCTGGGCGCCGCCGCGGGGGGGAATGCGTGGGCCCCAGGGCTCTAGAGACTCATCCAGCCAGGGCTGCAGGAAAGATCCAGAGGCGAGAGGCAGGCCCTGGCCAGGTCTGGGGGACTCTTGGGTAGCCCCTAGTTCCCCTGGGCCTCCCCAACCCTGGTCATCAATGCAGGCTGTCCATAGGGCCTTGGGATGCAAACCTAGAGGCACCGGCTCAGCCCCATGTGGTGGACAAGGGTCTCTATTGCTCCATGCTGGGCTCCCCATCTGGTGGGCCCGGACAGAGGGCTCCTTGGAGGAGTGACAGCAGAGGGCACAGTGGGGTCTCGTGGACGAGACCTGTTCCTTTCACCATCTTACCGACTGGGGCACTAACAGCTGCTGCTGGGTGGGTCCCTCACTCCCTCAGAGGCGCCACCTCCTTTCCCACTGCATCCCTCAGGCCCTGCCCCCTTCTCACTGCATCCTTCAGGCCCCGCCCTATTTCCCACTGCATCCCTCAGGCCCTGCCCCCTTTCTCACTGCATCCTTCAGGCCCCGCCCTCTTTTCCACTGCATCCCTGAGGCCCTGCCCCCTTTCTCACTGCATCCTTCAGGCCCCACCCTCTTTTCCACTGCATCCCTCAGGCCCCGCCTCCTTTCCCACCATGTTCCTCAGGCCCTGCCTCCTTTCCCACTGTGTCCCTCAGGCCCCGCCTCCTTTCCCACTGTATCCTTCAGGCCCCACCTCCTTTCCCACTGAGTCCCTCAGGCCCTGCCTCCTTTCCCACTGTATCCTTCAGGCCCCACCTCCTTTCCCACTGGGTCCCTCAGGCCCCGCCTCCTTTCCCACTGTGTCCCTCAGGCCCCGCCTCCTTTCCCACTGTATCCTTCAGGCCCCACCTCCTTTCCGACTGAGTCCCTCAGGCCCCGCCTCCTTTCCCACTGAGTCCCTCAGGTCCTGCCTCCTTTCCCACTGCACCCCTCAAGCCCCGCCTCCTTTCCCACTGCATTGCTCAGGCCCCACCTCTCCTGCTGAGTCCTTCAGGCCCCGCCTCCTTTCCCACTGTGTCCCTCAGACCCTGCCTCCCTCAGGCCCCACCTCCTTTCCCACTGCTTCCCTCAGGCCCCGCATCCTTTCCCACTGTGTCCCGCCCCCTCCTGGATCCCTCGAGGCCTGTCGGCCAAGAGGTGCTAGGGTCTTCCTGTCTGCTTTGTTCATAGTGTGTGCGTGAGCACGTGTGTAATTGGTACGTGCCTGCACATGCGTACGTGTCTGAGTGCATGTTTATGTGAGTTTGCGTGAATGTATGTGTGCATATGCCTGAGTGTGTGTGTGAGCACATGTGTAATAGACATGTGCATGGACATGTATGTACCTTAGTGCGTGTGTGGGTGTGTCAGCACACGTGTGCATGTGAGCGTGTGTAATAGGTGTGTGGGGGCATGTGCATGGGTCTGAGTGTGTATGTCTGCACGTGTGTGAGCGTGCATGTAGTAGGTTTCTGTATGGGTGTGTGAGTGCGTGTGTGTGTGTGTGTACAGGTGTGTGTAAGCACGCAACCGCGTAATAGGTATGTTTGTGGATACGTGCATGTGTCTGCACACGCGTGCGTGTGTAATAGGTGTGCGTATGTGTGTGTGCGTGTGCATAATAGGTTTGTGTGTGGGTGTGCCTGTGTATTCGAGTTCGTGTGTGCATGAGTGTGTGCGTGTGAGCTCATGTGTCGTAGGTATGCGCACGTGCCTGAGTGCGTTTGTCTGTGTGAATCCGTGTGGTGTGTGTGCATGCATGTGTGTGTAATAGGTGTGTGTGCACGAGCAGGAGTGCACAGGTGTGTGCTTGCCTGTGCACGTGTGTGCCGTGTGCTCTGGGCTATGTGTGTGTGCACGTGTGTGCGTGTGTGTAATAGGTATGTGTGTGCTTGAGCGTGAGTGCGCATGTGTGTGCTTGCGTCTGCATGTGTGTACCTTGTGCTTCGGCCTGGCTGTGTATGTGTGCACGTGCATGTGTGTGCGCTCCATCCTGGCAGTGGGTGTGTGCGTGTGTGTGTGCATGTGTGCGTGTGTGTGTCATGTGCTCCAGCCTGGCTGTGGGTGTGTGCTCCGGCCTGGCTGTGGGTGTGCGTGTGTGTGTGTG
Organism: Macaca mulatta; assembly: GCF_049350105.2. NCBI lineage: Eukaryota > Metazoa > Chordata > Mammalia > Primates > Cercopithecidae > Macaca > Macaca mulatta. The sequence continues at coordinate 3,086,737 of NC_133424.1, forward strand.
CACCGGCCTGGCTGTGTGCGCATGTGTGCGTGCGCACGTGTGTCTTGGCTTCCTTCCTGGACTGTGAGGTCGCTGAGAGTCGGGGCCTTGTTCTCCGCACACTGGAACCCCTCCCGTTTCTCACAGATGCCTGGCCGTGGTGGGGCTGTGGTGGGGACCCACTCGGTCTTGCTGAGTGAGCTGTGATGGCTCGCAGGGTGGCTCAGGTGTCAGGGGACAGCCTTGTCTGTGAGGACTCCGGCCCTGCTCAGATGAGGTGCCCCAACCCGTCGCCCAGCGCCCTGCTGTGGGAACCACCGTAGGGATGGCTCTGCCTAGGTGGGGCCGAGGCCATGCGGGGCTTTAGGCGAGAGCCGAGATCTAACTCAGCGCAGGCTTCGGGTGGGAGAAGGGGCAGCTGGGTCCTCCTGGTGACTCACATCACGTGAGATGAAACCGTGCCCCGGCCTTTCCAGTCTTTCCTGCAGTTGCGCAACTGGACGGCCTCCCTGCTCTGCTCCGCAGCGGACCTCCCTGCCCACGGCTTTGGCAACCAGATCCCGCTGGTGGCCCGGGGGAACTGCACCTTCTATGAGAAAGTGAGGCTGGCCCAGGGCAGCGGAGCACGTGGGCTGCTCATCGTCAGCAGGGAGAGGCTGGTACGGCCCTGCACCCCCACCGCCGAGCCAGCTCTCAGGGGCAGGAGGGGGGTGCAGGAGGCAGCAGCGGCAGGGGCTGCTCTTCTGATTTCTCACCAAAGGCAGGCCCTCTGTGGGGAGGATCCGGGCTGAGTGTGGCTGTGGGGAGGATCCGGGCTGAGTGTGGCTGTGGGGAGGATCCGGGCTGAGTGTGGCTGTGGGGAGGGCAGAGATGAGTCTGTTCTTTCTGTGCTGCCGGCCGGGGCTGTGGAACTTTGGCCGTGGTCTTGCTGGGTGCCTATGCTAGAGCAGCCCCCCGGGTGAGGGAAACCACACTCTCCATAGGGATGGGATTGGGGTGTCTTCTGTGGAGCAGATGGCCTGGCCCTGAACTGGCCCCTTCTGGGGACCCTGGTGCCCTGGCTCTCGAGCCGGTGGGGCTGTGCTCACCTGTGTGGTCCTATCCAAGTGGCCTGAAGCCCAGCCCCTTTTCCATCTGCTGTGAAACGGGCTGTGGTTGAGAACTGGGGGCCTGGCAAGGCTGGTCACAGCAGGGGACACGCTGACTGCTGGGCTGGGCAGGGTGCACGGCACCCCTGAAGTGTAGTTTTGGGGTAAGAAGAAAATGGAGTGCAGGAATTCCCTCACAGCCCTGCCCGTGGTTCTAGGCTGCCCCCGCCAGCATTGCAGCCTGAGCCTGGCCACCTGGGGAGGCCTGGGGCAGGGTCTCAGGGCTGAGGCCAGAGCAGGCCGGGCAGAGCCGAGGGTGTCATCCCCGTCTGCACGTGCTGCCGTCGTCATTGAGAGAGGCCCTCAGTGGGTGCGGGGCTCAAGGTGGCCTAGTGGGCAGGCGTGGGCTGTGACAAGTGTCACTCAGGACGTGTATGTGCGGTTAGGGAGTCCCACGGCTGAGGGAGGGATTGGCTGTCTTAGGCCCGGGGCCCTGTTGTCGGGTGAAGAAGTCTTGATGCCCTTGGGCCTCCCTGTCCTTGGGTCCTCCTGGGAGGCCGGAGGCTGTCAGGTGCAGAGGGGGAGCAGACAGGCGCCCCCAGCCTGGCCTGAGCCTCGAGTGAGGGTCCCAGGAGAGGAGGCAATGGGCACAGAGCTGGGGGCCCACCCATTGCTGCGGGTGATGCCTGCCGCTCCCTCCTCTGGGCCCCCAGGTCCCCCCGGGGGGCAATAAGACGCAATATGATGAGATTGGCATTCCTGTGGCCCTGCTCAGCTACAAAGACATGTTGGACATCTTCAGGGTAGGCCTGCCGCTGCTCAGACGCGCGCTCCCGAGGAGATGGGGCGGGGGCTTCGGGCTGGCTGCCGGGGGGGTTTGTGCCGGGGTGGTGGGTGAGGCGTGGCCCCTGCAGGCCAGGGTCTCCAGCCCCAGCCCCATAGCCCACCGCTGCACGCTGACCCGTGGCTGGCGGGTGGCTCTGATGCCTGCCCCTGGTGTGTTCCTTGAGGCAGCGTTTCGGCCGCATGGTGAGGGTGGCACTGTATGCGCCTCATGAGCCAGTGCTGGACTACAACATGGTCATCATCTTCATCATGGCCGTGGGCACTGTCGCCATCGGCGGCTACTGGGCCGGGAGTCGGGACGTGAAGAAGTGAGTTTTGCGCCGTGCGTGGGCTGTGATGGGCGGGCGGGTGGGCGGGCGGCTCTGACGCGGCCTGGGATGGCCAGTCTTCCCATCCGGAACAGCAGTGAGCGCTTTGGCCTGGGCAGGCACGGCTCGCCCCGTGGAGCCCTTCCTTTCTTCCTCAGGAGGTCCTAGGACAGAATCAGGCTCTTTTCCTGCTGGGGTGGGCTCCGGGGACCCGGTGGGTGTGCAGGGCTGGGCAGGTGTGGATGTGGCAGGTACGGGCGTGGCAGGTGCAGGGCGGGCAGGTGGCTGGGGCTAGCTCCCCTCTCCTGCCCAGCCGCCCGGGTCTGGGAAGGCCCCATGTCCAGGGCTCTTTATGCAGAACCCGCACAGCAGCCTCTGGCCCGGCCTAGTGGCCGCCCCAGCTCAACCCAGGGACGGGAGCCCGGCCACCCTCTGCTGTGTGGTCTCCTCTGCCCTGGGGACGTTTGGGGCAGTTCCTTGCACTTCAGTCCCCCCCGGGTCCCCTCCTGCTCCCGGGTTTTCTGCCGCATTCCCCTGGGTGGCTGTGGACTCCTGGGCCCCGTGTAGGCCAGCCGGCCCCAGCGCCCCGTGACCCCGTGGTGTCTCCCAAGAAGGTACATGAAGCACAAGCGCGACGACGGGCCCGAGAAGCAGGAGGACGAGGCGGTGGACGTGACGCCAGTGATGACCTGCGTGTTCGTGGTGATGTGCTGCTCCATGCTGGTGCTGCTCTACTACTTCTATGACCTCCTTGGTGCGCGGCCCCGGGCGGGTGGGCCGCGGCGTGGAGATGCAGCCGGCCCTGAGGGAGGGAGGGTGGTGTGCGGGCCTGGCCTCTGGCCTCACGGCCCTGCCCCTGCAGTGTACGTGGTCATCGGGATCTTCTGCCTGGCCTCCGCCACCGGCCTGTACAGCTGCCTGGCGCCCTGTGTGCGGCGGCTGCCCTTCGGCAAGTGCAGGTGAGGCTGCCTCGCTGGCCCCGACGTGCCTGACTCTGCGCGGTGATGACCGCGGCCCCTTTGCCACCCCATAGCCCCCCATGGTGCAGTGTAGCTCAGAGTCTACAGTGGGCGCTTCCTCAGCGCTTGCCTGTGGTTCCAAGGCCCAGGAGCAGGGCAGAGTCCAGGCGAGCTATCAGCGGAGCCCGCCAGCAGCCAGGCACCGGGGTGGCGGGGGGAGGGTGCTCTTGTCCCCAGAACCCTGCCCCAGGTGGCAGGCTGGCCGGGGCATGGGAGGGCACCAGGGTTCTCCAGGGAACCCAGAAGGTTTCCCACAGTGCAGAGCTGGGCCTGGCTCTTAGGGGTAAAGGGAGCTCCGGGGGCGTCTCCAGCAAGATCAGACCTGGGTCTAGGAAGCGGGGCTCGCCCAGGGGAGACCTTTGTGGGTTGCTGTCCCTGGGTGCGTCGGGTGAGGGGTGCAGCGCAGGCGAGGGGGCTCTGTGGGTGCAGCCAGTGGCCCCCCAGCACCTGTCTGGGCCAGGCTCTGCCCTGCCCTTGGGGTGCTTACTGTTGTCATCGTGCGGGGATGTGGAGTTTAATGAGGACAGAGTGGGGGCTGCCACTCTGGAGGGGGTGCCTGGGCAGGGCCCAAGGGTGGTGGGCAGTGGGATGAGGCCGGGGGCTGGTGGGCTTGGCTCTGACTGCCCCGTGCCCCCCAGGATCCCCAACAACAGCCTGCCCTACTTCCACAAGCGCCCGCAGGCCCGCATGCTGCTCCTGGCGCTCTTCTGCGTGGCCGTCAGCGTAGTGTGGGGTGTCTTCCGCAATGAGGACCAGTAAGTGCTGCCTCCCCCGGGCCCCGGCGGGCAGTGGCATCCTCAGATGCTCCCTCCCACAGGGCTCCTGGGGCCCTGACTCTCTGCCCTCCTGGAGGCTGCCCCAGCCTGGAGCCGCTTCAGGACCATGTTATGAAAAGCCCTGGCCCCGGGCTGCCCTGATGGGGCCGTGGGGTCGTTTCACCTGGGTTTGTCCGGGTGCCATGGGAACCCTGACTGGAATCTGGGAGGAGAGGCCAGAGCCTCTGTGGCCGGGAGCCATGTCCTCCAGCAGGCCTGGATGGGACTCCTGTGCAGGGCATCACTGCCCAGAGCCAGTCTGTCCCCCGCTGTCCCCGTCTCTGGCACCAACGTGCGCACTGCAGGCCTGAGGACCAGGGTGTGGGCTCCAGGGCAGCCGATCCTCTTGGTCATGCCTGCCACGGCCTCTGAGCAGTGATGGAGGTGGGGCAGGCACTGCTCCCTCCTTGCTCAGCTCCCACGAGGCCTGGACTTGTGGCTGCCTCCTGCCGTCCAGGCCTCCTTGATGAGGCCGAGTGCCTGGCACTGTGTTGGGAGGACGGAGCTGGCCTGTCCCCGCCTGGCTCCCGCCACCGTCACTGATACCGTCTGGCGCTTCCTCTCGGCTTTTTCCCGAGGCAGCCAAGTGCGCTTGGCTTTGGTGTGTATTGGAGCCGCAGCACGTTTAACTGGCAGAAGGAAGACGTGAAAATATTTTGAATCCTTTGTACACAAAGGGAAAATGAATCCTTTCAGTTATTTCCAAGCCAGGAAACTCGTTCCGTCACGTGAAGTTAGAGCAGGCCGCAGTCAGCTGGGCGCAGGGGCTCACGGCTGGGATCCCAACATTTGGGAGGCCAAGGCAGGACCATCACTTTACCCAGGAGTTCAAGACCAGCCTGGGCAACAAGCGAGAGCCCCGTTCTATTTCTATTAAGAAATAACATAAAATCAGAAAAAATACCTGGCCACAGTTCTCTGGGTGCTTGTGGCGTGTGGCGCCTGGAATTGACTGTCCAGCGTCTCCATGGAGACCTCTGTTCTCAGCAGCCGCCTGCCCGGGGGAGGTTTTATCCCATTTTCAAATGAACCTGTGATGTTTGAGACGCTGAGGAACGCTGGGCAGCTCGTCCAGCAAGTGGCAGGCAGAGCCTCCATGGGGGCAGGGGCCAGCGGGACGCTGGGGCTTCATGGGGCCGGGAGAGAGTCAAGGTTGCGGCTGGCTGCAGGGCTGTGGCCTTGTTCAGGAGGCGGTTCTGTGCTTTGCTCCAGGGCACCAACTGCATGGCAGCCCCACCCACTGTGGACCCAGAGGTTCTGCAGGGAAACCTGGTGTGGCACAAGTTTTACTTTAATAAACAGTTTGGGCGCGGTGGCTCGTGCCTGTAATCCCAGCACTTTGGGAGGCCAAGGCGGGCAGATCACTTGAGGTCAGGAGTTTGAGACCAACCTGGCCAACATGACAACCCCATCTCTACCAAAAATGCAAAAAAAATCTGCCTGGCGTTGTGGTGGGCGCCTGTGATCCCAGCTCCTCAGGAGGCTGAAGCAGAATTGTTGAACCTGGGAGGCGGAGGCTGCAGTGAGTCAAGATCGTGCCACCAAACTCCAGCCTGGGCGACCGAGTGAGACTTCATCTCAAAAACAAAAACAGTTTGGAGGGGGTCAGTGCCCGAGCCCTCCTGCACATGCACCCTCTGCCTGGCCGCTGCCTCCAGCCTGGCACCCACCATCCGGGGACAGTGACTGAGGGGACGCAGCCGGCCAGGCCTGTGTCCACCGTCCTGGCTGCAGAGTGGTGGGCTCCTCTACCTGCTTCTGCAGGGGGGCCCTGGGGTGGGGCCTGTGCCGCCCGCCCTGCTGGAGTTGTAACAGCAGGGGTCCTCCCACAGGTCTGGGGTCCTCAGGGTCGTCCCCTGGGCAGGTGGAAGTGCAGCAGGGCCGCCTGCTGGCTGAGAGCGAAGGCCCTGTGTGTGGCTCGTGGGAGGCGGCGTCCTGGGTGGTCAGCCGGCCTCCACCCCAGCTGGGATGCTGCTTTGTCTTGCAGGTGGGCCTGGGTCCTCCAGGACGCCCTGGGCATCGCCTTCTGCCTCTACATGCTGAAGACCATCCGTCTGCCCACCTTCAAGGTGAGCGCGGGGAGGGTGCGGCTACGGGGCAGCGTGGGTGGCGGGGGGCCTTCCCCCCAGCCTGGCCCATGTGGGGCTGTGGTCCTTGCAGGTCTGTGCTCCTGCTCACTGCCCTGGCTATGGGCACCTAGGCCTGTTGTCAAGGGTGGGTCTTGAAGATTGGGTCCCAAAGCCCCTGCCGAGGCGGCCTGGGTGGGTGACTGTGGGGCGGTGGTCCCGGCAGGGGCAACTCATATGTCTGCATGAGGTGGTGGGGAGAGCGGTGGAATAGGGCTGAAGGAACTGGCCTCCGTGGTACCGGGAGCACGGGGGTGTGGTCAAGCCCCAGGCGGCCACATTCCCGTGAGGGCCCCACGGGACCCAAAGCGAGTGGCATTTGAATGCTTGGGACGGCCCCCTGTATCCCCAGAGCCGGCCCGGCGTGGCATGGGCCCCCACCCTCTGCCCCTCCTTCCTGTGACACGGAGACTCTGAAAGCCTAACTTTTGTCCTTAAATCCCGACCTGATGTTGCTTCCAGAGCTGCTCCTGCATGGTGCGGCCCAGCACTGGCTCTCCGCGGGGTTCCTTTAAAGGCTTCCTCCCGGGAGGAGGCGCTGGGCCTCATGAGGTGGGAGTGGAAGGGGGTGTAGGGGAGGCGCAGGCCGGGGTGGGGGCCGCCCTCAACCATGGGCTCCGCAGGCCTGCACACTGCTGCTGCTGGTGCTGTTTCTCTACGACATCTTCTTCGTGTTCATCACGCCCTTCCTGACCAAGGTAGGCGACCGCCTGCACCCCGCTCCACCCCATCACCCCGCTCCCCCGCCCCCACCCCATCACCCCGCTCCCCCGCCCCATCCCATCACCCCGCTCCCCCGCCCCCATCCCATTACCCCACTCCCCCGCCCCATCCCATCACCCCGCTCCCCCGCCCCCATCCCATCACCCCGCTCCCCCAACCCATCACCCTGCTCCCCCGCCCCCATCCCATCACCCCGCTCCCCCGCCCCCATCCCATCACCCCGCTCCCCCGCCCCCATCCCATCACCCCACTCCCCCGCCCCATCACCCCGCTCCCCCGCCCCATCACCGCGCTCCCCCACCCCATCCCATTACCCTGCTCCCCCGCCCCATCACCCCGCTCCCCTGCCCCATCACCCCGCTCCCCCGCCCCATCACCTGCTCCCCCGCCCCATCACCCTGCTCCCCCGCCCCCATCCCATCACCCTGCTCCCCTGCCCCCATCCCATCACCCCGCTCCCCTGCCCCCATCCCATCACCCCGCTCCCCCGCCCCATCACCCTGCTCCCCCGCCCCCATCCCATCACCCCGCTCCCCCGCCCCCACCCCATCACCCCGCTCCCCCGCCCCCACCCCATCACCCCGCTCCCCCGCCCCCATCCCATCACCCCGCTCCCCCGCCCCCATCCCATCACCCCGCTCCCCCGCCCCCACCCCATCACCCCGCTCCCCCGCCCCCATCCCATCACCCTGCTCCCCCGCCCCCATCACCCCGCTCCCCCGCCCCCATCCCATCACCCTGCTCCCCCGCCCCCATCACCCTGCTCCCCCGCCCCCATCCCATCACCCTGCTCCCCCGCCCCATCACCCCGCTCCCCCGCCCCCACCCCATCACCCTGCTCCCCCGCCCCCATCCCATCACCCTGCTCCCCCGCCCCCATCACCCCGCTCCCCCGCCCCCATCCCATCACCCCGCTCCCCCGCCCCCACCCCATCACCCCGCTCCCCCGCCCCCACCCCATCACCCCGCTCCCCCGCCCCCACCCCATCACCCCGCTCCCCCGCCCCCATCCCATCACCCTGCTCCCCCGCCCCCATCACCCCGCTCCCCCGCCCCCATCCCATCACCCTGCTCCCCCGCCCCCATCACCCTGCTCCCCTGCCCCCATCCCATCACCCCGCTCCCCCGCCCCATCACCCTGCTCCCCCGCCCCCATCCCATCACCCCGCTCCCCAGCCCGGTCACCCCGCTCCCCCGCCCCCGTCCCATCACCCCGCTCCCCCGCCCCATCACCCCGCTCCCCGGCCCCATCACCCCGCCCCCGTCCCATCACCCCGCTCCCCCGCCCCATCACCCCGCTCCCCCGCTCCCCCGCCCCATCACCCCGCTCCCCCGCCCCATCACCCCGCTCCCCCGCCCCATCACCCCGCTCCCTCACTCAACCCCCTTCTGTGCAGAGTGGGAGCAGCATCATGGTGGAGGTGGCCACGGGGCCCTCGGACTCAGCTACCCGTGAGAAGGTGCGTCCTCTGACCGCAGGGCCTCACGTTGCCATGGGCCAAGGTGTCCCGCGGAGAGGGATGGGGCTGGAGGCGTCCCACGGCCGGACGAGGGTCCTGGAGGACATTGTCCTCTTCCCGTCTTTGCAGCTGCCCATGGTCCTGAAGGTGCCCAGGCTGAACCTCTCACCTCTGGCTCTGTGTGACCGGCCCTTCTCCCTCCTGGGTTTCGGAGACATTTTGGTGCCAGGTGCTGAGGCGGGTGGGGCACACGGTTTGTGCTGTGGGGCAAGGCCCTGGGTGACTGAGGTTTGCCCTTGGGAGTGAGCGGCCTGCGCACCGTTGGCTGCAGATAAAGCCGAGGGTCAGGGTCGGGCAGGTTGGGGCCGTCGAGGCCTGTTTGCCTGGGCAGCGAGGGCATTGTCCGGGTGGGGTAGGGACCGCTTTGGGTCCTAGGGAGCAGGGAAGGCCTCCCGATGGCAGACAGCCTCACCCCATCCTGCTCAGGGTTGCGCAGGGGTCCTTGCTGGGGCCTGGGTCCCAGTGAGCTCATGTTGCTCTGAAGGCAGAGACTGTACCCTCTCAGCCTCAGTGTCCCCAGGGTCCTGCCAGGTGTGTCTGCCTGGGCTTTGCTCTCACTGTGATCTCAGTTTACCCACAGAGTCATGGCAGCCCTGTCCTGAGCAAGCGTGTGGCCTGTCTGTGAAATGACAGCAGCCACTGGGCAGCGAGAGGCCCATGGTGCCCACAAGTGCTCAGGCGCCCTCCTGCTCCCAGGGAGCGCCCACTCCGAGGCTCTGTGGGCCCAGGTGAGCCTCCTCTGTGTGCCTCCCCCAGGGCTGCTGGTGGCCTACTGCCACAGGTTCGACATCCAGGTACAGTCCTCCAGAGTATACTTCGTGGCCTGCACCATCGGTAAGTGCCTCGGTCGAGCCCATGCTGGCCACTCCGGCTCCAGCCCCGCCCTGACTCAGCCTCTGTCCTGACCCTGACCCCAACCCCAACTCTAACTCCAACTCGAACACCATAACCATGACACCCTAATCCTAAACCGTAACACCCTAACCCTAACCCCTGGCCGCTCTGGGAGCTGGGCTCGGGTGGCTGGGCCTGTGCCTGCATCCCCCTCTTTCTCATTCTCCCTGGCTTCCATTGTTCTGTTCTGTTCTTTTCCTTTTCTTTCCTGTTTTCCTCTTTTTGTCTTTTTCTTCTTTGCTTTGTCTTCTACTGTTTCGGTTGTTATGAAAGTGTTTATACAAAGTGCCGTTTTCTGTTGACCAACATTGTTTTAAGAAATGTCCCCCCACCACAGCCGGCCCTAAGAAGCTGTGGTGCTTTCTGGTTCACGGGCACGAGGGTGAGCCACCTTTGCTGAGCCATGCCCTTGACCTAGCCCTCCACGTGGCTCCCTGACGTCCACTCCCAGGGCCAGGAGAGCTCAGGCTGGCCTGCAGGGCCCTTTGGTTGGTGGTGGTCCTCTCACCCCTGCTTCCTGCAGCTGCAGGTGACCCTGGCTTTCCCCTCGCCCCATTTTACCGTCTTCATGATTATCCTTTAAAATCACGGCTGAGGCCGGGCCCAGGGGCTCATGTCTGTGATCCCAGCACTCTGGGAGGCTGAGGTGGGGTGATTGCTTGAGCCCAGGAGTTCAAGACCAGCCTGGGCAACATAGTAAGACCCTGTGTCTGCAGAAGAATACAAAAATTAGCCAGGCATGGTGACATGTGCCTGTAGCCCCAGCTACTCGGGAGGCTGAGGTGGGAGAATCACTTGAGCCTGGGAGTTCAAGGCTGCAGTGAGTCATGATCGGGCCACTGCACTCCAGCCTGGGCAACAGAGTAAGACCCTGTCTCGAAAAAATAAAATGAAAGAAAAAATAAAAACACAGCAGCAGAGATTTCTCTCTCCTGAAGCATAATTTGTCAAGTTGTCCCTGTAATTCCTGAGATCGAAGCCACTGAGATTTTATAGGCGCCAGACCTCTCCGTTTGTCTCTGCGTCTGTCGATGATGGCTGATGGACACGTGGATGGTCTAAAATGGACCAATAGGGACGCTCCCTGTGGCATGGTGTCAGAAATACAGAGATGAGTATTAGAAAAAGTGCCAGGAGCAGTGTGCTTGCTGGACACAGCGGCTCTTTTTTAAGAATGTTCTAGTAAAAAGTTAATTTTCTCAGAGCTTTATTTTGAAATTTTAAATGACAGTTGCAGGGTTGGTACAGAGAACTCCTGTGTGCCCCGTTCTCAGAGGGACTGGTCATTTCCTCACATTCGCTTGATTCCGTTCTCTCTCTCTCCACACACTCACGCGCTCTCCCATGTACTCCACTTGGCCCTCCCTAGCCATGGGTTCCGCAGCTGTGGATTCCACCAGCTGTGGGTTGAAAGTATTTGGGGAGAAGAAATTGCATCTGTACTGAACATACCCGGATTTTTTGGGCCGGTATTCCCTAAGCAGTGCCATGGGACAGCCACCGCCCGCAGTGACGTCGTGTTTGTATTTTTAGGAACCTACAGGGATTTATGGTTCGGCAGGACGTGTGTGGGTTCTAGGCAGACACTGCACCCGTTTACGTCAGGGACGTGAGCAAGGGGGGTCCTGGCAGCCCTCCCCTGCGGGTGCCAAGGGTGGCCATGTGCACATTTGTGTACTTACACACATATGTAAATCACAGGCTGTGTTCTCAGGGGACTGGGGCACCGCGCCGGTGGGGGGACACCGTGCCCCTTGACCCCAGACCTTTCACTGGGTGTCTCCTGAGAACATACTTGATGCGCCCCCAGCTTGGTGTCCAAGGGTTTTCTGGTCAAGCACAGGCTCACCTTCGGCTGATTTTCTCAGAGGTTCATAGAAACTGCATCCTGGACATGTCTTGCAGCCCCCGTCCGCTATCACGTCTGCCTCCCACTGTCCTGCAGCTGCCCGAAGCCTGCCCCTGCCTGTCCCTCTCCTTGCCCTGCCCCTTCCGTGTCCTCGGTGACCCTGACGCCCCTCTCACTGGCCCCGCTGGGGCAGGGTGGGAGTGCGGCCCAGGAGGTGCCGGAAGGATCCATGTACTTCGAGGAGCCTGTGGCCCTGCTGGCTGAACCCCCGCTCTACCTCTCCCGTCCTTGCACACCCCTGCCCTCCACCGCGCCCAGCCCGCTCGCATTGCTCCCAGGGAAGTGGCTGGTGGCCCCGGCCTGCCTGGCTGAGGTGATGCCTCCTCTGTCCCCACAGCCTATGGCGTTGGCCTCCTGGTGACGTTCGTGGCGTTGGCCCTGATGCAGCGTGGCCAGCCCGCTCTCCTCTACCTGGTGCCCTGCACGCTGGTGACAAGCTGCGCCGTGGCACTCTGGCGCCGGGAGCTGGCCGTGTTCTGGACGGGCAGCGGCTTTGCGGTGAATACCAGTTTGCTCTGACTGTGAGAAACAGTCGCCTAGTGAGCCGTAACTAGAGTTCAAGTTGAGTGAGGCCTCCAGCCACAGCAGCCCCGCGGCCGCGACGGGGTCAGGGTCCCGGCAGCGTCTGCTTTGGGTGTCGTGCGCGTGTGGCGCCGGTGGACGGACATGCTGGGTGGGACCCGGGGGTGCCCTGTCCTTGCTAAAGTTGCTTCCCCCATAACGGTCACTGGCGCCCCACTTGTGTGGGCATTGGGCATCCGTCGTCTCTCCTGCTGAGCGCGAGGCACCCGACTGGGAGTGGGGCCGCAGAGCCCTGTGCGAGGGGAGCAGGCTGGCCCTGGCTGTGGAAGCCCTGTCCCCTGTCCCCTGTCCCCCTCGGCGAGGCAGGGGGCGGCTGGCAAGGGTTAACCGTGCACGTTGCAGGGAGGGCTTAACGCCACGTCCGTTCTGCTTTTGTGATTTTTGTAAACGAGAAGTGGGTGGGACCCCCCTTCCAATGGGCTGTGGGGCGCTTAACCAAGAGGGGCGACTTCCTGGGTTCCCGAGACTCAGGCACATTGCGCCCGAGAGCTGCCCCCACCCCTCCGGGCAGTGCCTCTCGGAGGCCATGACCACCCAGGGAGCAGCCCCACGCCGCAGGGCGATCCTCAGGCTGTTGGGCATCGGTGCAGCTCCTCCCGTAGCCGGCCTCCCTCTGCGGGTGATGCCGCGTTTCTCAGTGGTGCCCGCCGCGTGTGGCGGTCCTGCATCATGTTTTTGTGGAAGTTAAACCACACCCATCCTGTCGCACTGGTGTGATGCATTGGGTCGAGCTGTGGTTCCAGGGCCAAGCCGGGCTCATGGGTCCCACAGATGGGACCATGGCCTGAGACCAGGCCCGAGGGAGAGGTCTCCTGGGGCCAGCACCCCCACCCCAAAGGTTTCCCCATTCTGATGGGTATTTCAGAAAGTTCAGGAGAAGCCGAGGACCAGGCCCCAGGGCCGAGAGACGGAGAGTCCGGGCTTCTCTTTGGAGGGGCTTTGCACAGCTCCCAGCCTCTGCTGGCCTTGGGTTCCCCTCCCGCGGCCCCTGTGCGGATGGACGGGGTCCTGGGTGCCCATGGGCCATGGAGCCGGCCCCCTCCTTGGGACACCTCTGCTTGTCCCAAGCCTGGGTCCAGAGCCCCTGGGGATGGCGCCGCATTTTAACCCTGCCCCCGTGGCCTGCGGGTGCTGGGTGTCGTGGCCCCTACCAGGGCCCTCCTCTGGGTCCCTGTCTTCTCACCTCTGCCTCCCTTCTCCTGTAGAAAGTCCTACCTCCATCTCCGTGGGCCCCAGCGCCAGCCGACAGCCTGCAGCCTCCCAAAGACTCGGCCACACCGCTGTCCCCGCAGCCACCCGGCAAAGAACCAGCCACACCTCCCCAGCCTGCGGAGCAGCCCCCAGAACCCTGTGTGCCCGAGGAGACGGGGGCTGGAGCCGCCACGCGGGAGCCTGGGAGCCCGGCTGAACCCGAGGGCCGGGACCAGGCCCAGTCGTGCCCGGTAGCCCAGCCTGGCGCCTTGGCCTAGGGGAGGGGTGAGACGCTCGCTGCCGTGCCCGCCATACCAAGATGTTGGGGCTGCCTGGCGCCCGCTGGAGACAGACGGACAGATGCCTGTCCCCGGCACTGAGGCCTGTGCTGTCCCCACCCGCCCCAACATGGTGCTCATCCTTGCCGAGACCCCCGTGGTCCGTGCCCGCGCCCAGCCCAGCTGCCCCGGCTGCACGCCTGCTGCTCCAAGCTCGCCCGGCTGCCACAAGCCCTCTGCGGGTCCGTCCTCCTCCCCACTGGAGTCCGTCCTCGCAGGCCCTGCCCGGCCTCTCTGCAGACCCTCAAGCGCCATCTGCATGAGTGAGCAGGCGTGGGTGGACTCTGGCCGCAGACACACTTGGTGCTCACCGGCCGCTTCGTCCTTCAGGTGACCTTCCTCCCCACGGCATCCTGTTCTCGGGTGGAGGAGCAGCTTTGTCTCCCAGAAGGCATCGCTTTTCCCTCTTGAGCAGATCGGAGCCCCTGGGAGGTTTGGAAGCCACCTCCAAGCCTAGGACACGGCCTGGTGGCCGGGGCGGCATCTGGACCCTGACGCTGACTGAGACAGGCCTGTGGGGCAGGGTTTCGGGGTGTGAACGAGGCTGGCAGTGAGTGGACAAGCTGTTCCCCTGGCTCAGGCCCCGCCCTGCCCTCAGCCGGAGGCACCTGGCCGTGCCTGCACACTCCTCCCTGTTTTAATAAACAGTCGCAACTTCTAGAAGTCCTGCTGGTGCCATCTGGTGGGGTGGACATCTCAGACTGCCCTTCTGACAAGCAGGGGTAGGCGCCAGGCAGGCTGGGTCAGGCCCTCGGGGGTCCCTGGGGCCCTGGGAGGGAGGGACTGGGCTGCGGGAGGTCCTGGCTGCTCCTGGCACCCAACCTCACTCCCCGCGTGGGCCCTGTGTTGCTTTTCCGCCGAGAGGGGCTTGGGCCTGGGTTCTCCCTGTGGCAGCGGCATTGGTGCGTGGTTCTTAACCCTCTGGACCCAGCATCTAGGAGCTTCTGGAACCCACGAGGACATCTGCCACTGGCGTGGTCTACTCACTGATGAGGTTCTCCTGACTCCGGGGCAGAGACGTCCATGCAGGAACTGACTGAGGCGTGGCCCCAGGCCCTGGCATCCTCTGCTCGCTGACCAAGGTGTGGCCCCAGGCCCTGGCATCCTCCCCTCGCTGCACGTGGTCACTTCCGAAGCAGCGCTCCCTGTGGCCGCAGCGACAGAGCCTGCACCCTGGCTGTCTGCGGCGCCAGGGCCCCAGCTCCCGCCTGCCACCCGCCCTGTCCTCGCAGCCTCCAGACTCGAGTCCAGAATCTGTTTCTGTCAAGTCAGTCACCCCCAGCTGCACACGGGGACGCTGAGCGCTGCGCTCTCACGGGTCTGTTCCCGTCAGAGGGTGGCAGGGGTGAGCCCCGATCCCTTCCAGAGAATACCAGCTTCCCAGGGAGTAATGGCACCTTCACTGAAGCCATTTTGTACATGGGGACAGGGTGGGGACCTCTCTTTTTTGGTGTTGGACGTTGGACCATTGGGGAGGGGTTCAGAGGCGGCGGTCCTGTCCTTGACTCCGTCTGTCCGTGTGGCCTTGCTGCCGTTCAGTCTGATCATTAAACACAGCTTTTGATACACGTGGCCCGGCCTCTGCCTCTGCAGTGCGTGGCTTGGAACATCTGCTCCGTGCAGGTCCCGGTGAACAGAACTGAGAGCTGGCAGGCCGCCTGGCTGTTCTGCAGAGGACGGATGGGAATGGCCACTGCAGGGCCGGCCAGTGCTGTGAGGTGCCCAGTGTCCCTCCCGTGGGCTCTGCGGGCCGCGTGGTCCCCGTCACGCTTCTCAGCTCTGCCACTGTTGCTGGAAAGCATCACAGATCATGTGTAAAATGGGCCAAAATGCTTTTTAAAAATTAAAATAGAGATGGGGTCTTGCAGCGTTGCTGAGGCTGGTCTCGAACTGCTGGGCTCAGGTGAACCTCCCGCCTCGGCCTCCCAAAGTGCTGCAGTGACAGGCGTGAGCCACCACGCCCGGCCCCCAGATGGTTTTGTTGCCAGACCCTGTAACTGGAATTGTATAGCATTTTCACATCTCAAAATAGTTTATTATTATTTTTTTCTCTTTAAAAATGCAAAGAGCTGTCTTAGCCGCTTCGGGGCAAGGTTTGGTTTCCAGCTGCTGCTCACTGGCCCCGGGCTTGTGGAAATGTGGGTGATGGATGCGGGTTTGTGTGTGGGCCGAGGAGCTAGTGAGCCCTGAGCATCTGCCTGGCATCAGGGACTGTGTGTGTGTTGTTCTAGTCTCACCAAGTTCTCCACTACATTAGAGAAAGTGAGTCCCAGGCTGGGCACGGTGGCTCACGCCTGTCACCCCAGCACTTTGGGAGGCTGAGGCTGGAGGACTGCTTGAGCCTAGGAGTTTAAGACCAGCCTGGGCAACGTAGCAAGACCCCGTCTCTACAAAAATTACCTGGGTATGGTGGCACACACCGGTGGTCCCAGCTGTTCTGGAGGCTGGGGTGGGAGAATTACTTGAGCCCAGGAGGTCAAGGCTGCAGTGAGCTGTGATCACACCACCGCACTCCAGCCTGGGCGACAGAGCGAGACCCTGTCTCAAAAAACAAGCCGAGCGCGGTGGCTCAAGCCTGTAATCGCAGCACTTTGGGAGGCCGAGACGGGCGGATCACTAGGTCAGGAGATCGAGACCATCCTGGCGAACACGGTGAAACCCCGTCTCTACTAAAAAATACAAAAAAACTAGCCGGGCGAGGCGGCGGGCGCCTGTAGTCCCAGCTACTCGGGAGGCTGAGGCAGGAGAATGGCGTAAACCCGGGGGGCGGAGCTTGCAGTGAGCTGAGATCCGGCCACTGCACTCCAGCCCGGGCGACAGAGCCAGACTCCGTCTCAAAAAAAAAAAAAAAAAAAAAACCCAGCCAGCCTCTGAGGCTGCATGACTGTAAGGGATCAGAGATGTGGATTCCTGCAGGCCCTGAGCCAAGCCACGACTGCCTGGCAGTGTGACGCCCTTGGCCTTAATGTGAAACAGGGTAAGGACACAGTCGGAGATGGAGGCTCAGGCCTTACCACTCACAGCAAAGCTGAATTCAAACCCACTGGGGACGGGACGGCTTAATCACGGAAAGCGAATTCGAGAATATTTGAAGTCACAAGTATGTTTCGGTTTTTTGACCTGAGCAGTTCATCGATGCACTCCAGAAGGAGCACCCCGGATGGCCTTTCCACAGGGGAAATCACTGCTCAGAGACCACCTAGCAATGGCTCTGAACACTCCTCCCCTGCGTGCCTCTAGTGGTGATTCGTCCTGTCCAGGAAAAGAAAAACTCGCTATGTCATTAGCTCCGGTGGACTTGAGCCCCAGGGCTGAAGGTTACAGTCGGGACTCAGTGCCTGGAGCCCTGGGCTGACACCGCCTCCACCTGTGACCGCCTGTGGTTGTGGGCAAGTCCCTCCGCCTCTAACTTCCTGTCGTCTGGAAAGTGGGTTAGTCATTTGTACCCACTGCAAGGCATGGCGGCCAGAATGCCACCAAATCAGCCGTCTGGTTGGACGCTTAGAAGCAGTCGTGACTTTTGTGTTAGTGACACACTTGGTTCAGGAAGACGGAGAGCTCCTGCCAGGCTCGCAGGTGTCCAAGCCCGGGGGTGTGTACACACCCTGACTGTCCGGGTCACACACCCCGGGATGTCGGGTAGAGCTGGGGAAATGGAAACAACCTGCTCCTTGGCACTGGGGGGGATATTTTGTTTCTTTTCGCGGGGAGCACACCTCTGTCTTGCAGTTTAAGTTACAAAGTGGAATAATGCGGTAACAATAGTGATCTTCTTTCACTAGGCTGACCAGAGCTTACAAATTTTTTATCCACCCACCCATTTATCTAACCATCCACCCATCCATCCACCCATTTATCCAACCATTTGTCCACACACCTGTCCACTTATTTATCCATCTGTTCATCCACACACCCACCCACCCACCTATCTGTTCAGTTATCCATCCATCCATCCACATACCCTTCATCCACCCATTTATCTAACCATCTATACACACACCCATCCACCCATTTATCCATCCATCCATCTACCCATTCACCTGTCCACCCACTCATCCATTTATCTACCTGTCCATCCACTCATCATCCACCCATCCATTTATCCAACATCCATCCACACACACACCCATCCACACACACCCATCCATCCATCCACCCACCCATCCACACACCCATCCACACACCTATCCATTTATCCAACCATCCATCCACCTATCCACATACCCATCCACCCAGTTACCAACCATCCACCCAGTTATCCAACCATCCATCCACCCACCCACCCATTCATCCATCTATCCACACACCCATCCATCTATCTACCTACTCATCCGCCCATCCGTCTCCATCGATCCACCATCCATTTGTCCATCCATTTACCCATCCACACATCCATCCATCCATCCATCCATCCATCCACCCACCCACCCACCCACCCACTCACCCACAAACCCACCCATCTACACACCCATTCATCCATTTACCCATCCATCCATCCACCCATTCATCTACTCATCCATCCATTTGCCCATCCATTCACCCACCCACTCACCCATCTATCCACCCGTCTACCCATTCATTCATCCACCCACCCACCCATTTACCCATCCATCCACCTATTCATCTGCCCACCAATCCATCCATCCACGTGCCCATCTAGCCATTCATCCATCCACCCACCCATCCACTCATCCATCCATTTACCCATCTATCCACCCATTATTTACCCCCCACCATCCGTCTACCCATCCATCCATCCATCTACCCATCCATTCACCCAGCCATCCAACCACCCACCCACTCATCCATTTACCCATCCACCCATCTACTCACCTACCCATCCATCTATCCATCCACCCATCCATTCATCTACCCACTCACCCACCCATCCACACATACACCCATCTATCCATCCACTCATGTACCGTCCATCCGTCTGTCCATCCATCCATCCCTCCCTCCCTTTCTCCCTCCTTCCCTCCCTCCATCACTGAACCACCCATCCACACACACTCATTCACCCACCAGTCATCACTGCCGTGTGCCAGGTCCTCTACTAAGCACCCCCTCTGGCCCAGGCAGAGAGCTGCTATAGCTGCACAAGGAACCAGGACTCAGTGTTTGGGGCCAGGTGGGAAGTCATCAGAAGGTGAGAGGGTGGAATTCTGGAAAGAGTCCACCAATGGCCCTGAGAAATAGAGGAGGGGGTTCCCGTGGGGTCACAGACTCTTCTCCACACAGCTCAGAGAAGGTTAGAAATGCCTCTTGGGAACCAGCCGCAGCCCGCCGCCCAACAGGAGGGTGGGCAGGAGAATGCAGCAATGGGAGGTCCTGGATGTGGAGCCCCAGCTTGCATCCCAGGAGCTGGATGACTGGCTCTCAGGGCTGTAGCCACCTGTTCTGCCTAAAAGGAGGTGACAACTACTTTTGTGAGGCCATCATGAGAACCTAGTGGAGTCCCTGCTGAGTGCTGGGCACACAGCACATACTCAATAGACTGGATCATTCTGCAGGCGGCTGGGGAAATGGGGACCCAGGAGGTGGATCCTCCAGGATTGCTCTCCCTGCATAACCAGGCTTGGCTCCCCAGGGCTTGCAGCACTTCTCAAAAGCAAATCACCACTTAAGGCACAAAGACGTTGCTGCCAATGGTAATAAAATGGGGCTGGTCGCTCACAGTTCCAAAAAAAAGATGTCCCCAAAGTATCTTGAGATAAGAGATGAGACGGTGGTTCTAACGAAGTGCACGGTCTCCTTCGACGGCATGGAGGAATGTGAACAACTTCGTGACTAAGCAGGAGAGGCAGCCAGCGAGGCAGCGGGTGGCACAGTCAAAACCAAGGCCACCCAGTCTGACCATGAGGGAGAGAAACACCAGACAAACCCACTTGAGAAGTGTCCTGCCGAACACCTGACCTCCTTCCCCGGGAGCGTGCAGGGGTCGGAAACCGGAACGTGACCTCCTTCCCCGGGAGCGTGACCTCCTTCGGCAGGAACGTGACCTCCTTCCGCAGGAGCGTGCAGGGGTCAGAAACCGGAACGTGACCTCCTTCCCCGGGAGCGTGACCTCCTTCCGTAGGAGCGTGCAGGGGTCAGAAACCGGAACGTGACCTCCTTCCCCGGGAGCGTGACCTCCTTCCGTAGGAGCGTGCAGGGGTCAGAAACGGGAACGTGACCTCCTTCCCCGGGAGCGTGCAGGGGTCGGAAACCGGAACGTGACCTCCTTCCCCGGGAGCGTGACCTCCTTCCGCAGGAACGTGACCTTCCGCAGGAGCGTGCAGGGGTCAGAAACCGGAACGTGACCTCCTTCCCCGGGAGCGTGACCTCCTTCCGTAGGAGCGTGCAGGGGTCAGAAACGGGAACGTGACCTCCTTCCCCGG
Organism: Macaca mulatta; assembly: GCF_049350105.2. NCBI lineage: Eukaryota > Metazoa > Chordata > Mammalia > Primates > Cercopithecidae > Macaca > Macaca mulatta. The sequence goes on from NC_133424.1 coordinate 3,106,455, forward strand.
GAGCGTGCAGGGGTCAGAAACGGGAACGTGACCTCCTTCTGCAGGAGCGTGCAGGGGGTCAGAAACAGGAACGTGACCTCCTTCCGCAGGAGCGTGCAGGGGTCAGAAACGGGAACGTGACCTCCTTCCCCGGGAGCGCGCAGGGGTCAGAAACGGGAACGTGACCTCCTTCCCCGGGAGCGCGCAGGGGGTCAGAAACGGGAACGTGACCTCCTGCAGGAGCGTGCAGGGGTCAGAAACAGGAACGTGACCTCCTTCTGCAGGAGCGTGCAGGAGTCAGAAACAGGAACGTGACCTCCTTCCGCAGGAGCGTGCAGGGGTCAGAAACGGGAACGTGACCTCCTTCTGCAGGAGCGTGCAGGGGGTCAGAAACAGGAACGTGACCTCCTTCCGCAGGAGCGTGCAGGGGTCAGAAACGGGAACGTGACCTCCTTCCCCGGGAGCGCGCAGGGGTCAGAAACGGGAACGTGACCTCCTTCCCCGGGAGCGCGCAGGGGGTCAGAAACGGGAACGTGACCTCCTGCAGGAGCGTGCAGGGGTCAGAAACAGGAACGTGACCTCCTTCTGCAGGAGCGTGCAGGAGTCAGAAACAGGAACGTGACCTCCTTCCGCAGGAGCGCGCAGGGGTCAGAAACGGGAACGTGACCTCCTTCCCCGGGAGCGCGCAGGGGTCAGAAACGGGAACGTGACCTCCTTCCCCGGGAGCGCGCAGGGGGGGTCAGAAACGGAAACGTGACCTCCTTCCCCGGGAGCGTGCAGGGGTCAGAAACGGGAACGTGACCTCCTTTCCCGGGAGCGTGCAGGGATCAGAAACAGGAACGTGACCTTCCCCGGGAGCGTGCAGGGGTCAGAAACGGGAACGTGACCTCCTTCCCCGGGAGCGCGCAGGGGGTCAGAAACAGGAATGTGACCTTCCCCGGGAGCGTGCAGGTGTCAGAAACGGGAACGTGACCTCCTTCCCCGGGAGCGTGACCTCCTTCCCCGGGAGCGCGCGCAGGGGGTCAGAAACGGGAACGTGACCTCCTTCCCCGGGAGCGTGCAGGGGGTCGGAAACGGGAACGTGACCTCCTTCCCCGGGAGCGTGCAGGGGTCAGAAACGGGAACGTGATCTCCTTCCCCGGGAGGGTGCGGGGGTCAGAAACAGGAACGTCTGGGAAACTGCAACAGCCCGGAGAGACCCAAGGAGACGCAACGCCTCAATGCCATGTGGGATCCCGGGTGGTGCCCTGAGCAGGAAACTGGGGGAAACTGAGTAAACCGGAATCAAGTGTGGACTCCACTTAACAGTGATGCATCAGTATTTGTTCATTGATTGAGACAAATGTATCCCACTGGCCTGGATGCCGGGAACAGGGGGCCTGGGATGTGGCACACGGGAGTTCTGAACTATCTGCACATTTTGTGGGAATCTAAAACTCTAAAACGTTTAGGCTGGGCAGGGTGGCTCACTCCTGTAATCCCAGCACTTTGGGAGGCCAAGGTGGGAGGATGGCTTCAGCCCAGGAGTTTGAGACCAGCCTAGGCAACATGGCAAGACCCCGTCTCTATTTATAAAACAATTAAAATGTTTTATTAAAAAAATACTGTAGTTCCATCATCCCGGGCAACATGATGAGACCCTATCTACTAAAAATACAAAAATTAGTCTGGTGTAGTGGCAGGCTCCTGTGGTCCCAGCTACTCCAGACGCTGAAGTGGGAGGATCACCTGAGCCTGGGAGGTCAAGGCTGCAGTGAGCTAAGATCGCGCCACTGCACTCCAGTCTGAGCGACAGACAGAAAAAAAAAAAAAAAAAAAACAGCACACACACACAGGTTACACCAGCTCCCTAGAAAATGCCCTGGCCGGGCGCGGTGGCTCAAGCCTGTAATCCCAGCACTTTGGGAGGCCGAGACAGGCGGATCACAATGTCAGGAGATCGAGACCAGCCTGGCTAATACGGTGAAACCCCGTCTCTACTAAAAAATACAAAAAACTAGCCGGGCGAGGTGGCGGGCGCCTGTAGTCCCAGCTACTCGGGAGGCTGAGGCAGGAGAATGGCGTAGACCCGGGAGGCGGAGCTTGCAGTGAGCTGAGATGCGGCCACTGCACTCCAGCCTGGGCGACAGAGCGAGACTCCGTCTCAAAAAAAAAAAAAAAGAAAAGAAAAAAAAGAAAATGCCCTTAGCACCTGCCCTCAGGGCTGTCCTGGGCGCACCCCTCCCTGCGCCCTGTCCCGGGTCACCTGCCCAGGTGGGCCCACCTGCCCACAGCGCCCACTCTGCCGGGACCCCCCGACCCCATGGCTCCCGGCGGCGGGGCCCACTCCCATCCCTGGCTACCCCCAACTCCACCCGTCCCCATCGTCTTCCATTCTGGGCCGGCTCCCGCCAGGGGTGGGTATCCAGGGTGGAGGTCGCAGAGCCCTGGGACCCCTGTCCTCCGGAGACCCCAAGCCTGGGCGGCACCTCTGGCCCGTCGCAGGCGTCGCCGGGGAAGGGGCTTGGCGGGGGGCGGGGGTGAGGGCGGCTCCCCCACCCGGCTCCGCCCCACTCCTCCCTTCTTCCAGCCCAGGGCCCAGCTCCAGCTTCTGCTCCGCTTCGGGGCCGGCGGGATCTGGGCAGCAGCGGTGCAGCCTCGTCTTCCGAAGTGCGGTGAGTCGCGGTCGCCCCCGCACCTCAGAACAGCCCCCGCTTCCTCCAACCCCGTTTCCCAAGCCCTGGGGTTGTGTGGTCGCCTCTGGGGCTGGGTAGACATGGCGGGGTTGTGTAGATGCAGCCAGGCTGTGTAGACACCACTGGGGTTGTGTAGAGGCAACTGAGGCTGTGTGGACGCCACTTGGGTATGTAGACATGGCCAGGTTGTGTAGATGCGGCCGGGGTTGTGTGGATGCAGGTGCGGTGTGTAAATGTGGCCAGGGTTGTGTGGACTCAGGTGCGGTGTGTAAATGTGGCCAGGGTTGTGTGGACTCAGGTGCGTTGTGTAGATGCAGCCGGGGTTGTATGGACTGACTGGGTTTGCGTGGACGCAGGTGCGGTGTGTAGATGCCGCCGGGGTTGCGTGGGCGCAGGTGCGGTGTGTAGATGCAGCCGGGATTGTATGGACTGACCGGGGTCGCGTAGGCGCAGGTGCGGTGTGTAGATGCCGCCGGGGTTGCCTGGGCGCAGGTGCGGTGTGTAGATGCCGCCGGGGTTGCGTGGGCGCAGGTGCGGTGTGTAGATGTGGCCGGGGTTGCGTGGATGTATCTAACCTGTGTAGATGTGGCTGAGGTTTGTAGATGAGGTCAGCCTGGGTAGATGCGGCCAGGGTGTGTGGAGGTAGCTGGGATTGTGTGGATGCAACTGAATTGCCTAGATGCAGCCTGGTTCGTGGAGGGGCCTGGGACGACCGAAGCCCTCCCCATCCCCATCCGCACCCAGAGTCCTCCTTTCTTTTCTACCCGTGAACTTCACCTAAAGCAAGAATCAAGCATCAGCCTGGAGCCCTCTGGGGTCAGGAGCAGCAGGAAAGCGGCTGACAGCTACTGGGGTGGGGTCTGGGGTGGGAGGCCAAGCTGGGGTGGGAGGCGAGGCTGGGGTGGGGAGCAGGGCTGGGATGGGAGGCGAGGCTGTGTTGGGAGGCAGGGCTGGGGTAGGGTGTGGGGCTGGGGTGGGGTGTGGGGCTGGGCTGGGGTGGGAGCTAGTCTGGGGTGGGGTGCGGGGCTGGGATAGGGTGCTGGGGTGGGGTGGGAGCTAGTCTGGGGTGGGGTGCGGGGCTGGGATAGGGTGCTGGGGTGGGAGCGAGTCTGGGGTGGGGTGCGGGGCTGGGATAGGGTGCTGGGGAGGGGTGGGAGCGAGTCTGGGGTGGGGTGCGGGGCTGGGATAGGGTGCTGGGCTGGGGTGGGAGCGAGTCTAGGGTGGGGTGCCGGGCATCTGACTGGAGCGTCTCCTCCTGCTCCAGTTCTCATCCTGGGAGCACTTCTGAGTAAACACACACAGGGACGTTTCAGGTAACAATTGGAGAGTGAAAGGCCTGAGATGAGGTTGGTTATCGGCATTTGCCCTGGGGGAGGGTCCTCCTGGATTCAGTTAGCCCGGCAGGAACCCAGGCTGGGGACCTTGGCGTTATCCCCAAGTGATCAGGAGTGACCCACATTCTGGGAACTGGGGAGGGGTCCCAGGACAGGGTCTGTGCTCAAGGGTCTTCTGTGGCCCGGGGACCTTCGGTTTCCCTCCCTCATTTTATAGGGGGTCAAACCAGGCTTCAGACCCAGGCATGGGCTCCCGGGGTTGCCAAAGGTTTTGGGGACTTGCCAACAGGTTCGGGCACTGCCCCGCGGGACTTCATGGCCCCAAACACCTTGTGGTCCGCGTGGTGGCCGCCGCCTTGCAGGTCAGGGATGCTGTGCAGGACAGCTGTGGTCCTGACTTCCTGACCTTTCCTAGGGCTCGGCCGGGCGGGGCTGTGTGAGATTCTGGGTGAGGTGGCTGTGTGGCTGTGTGTGATTGTGTGTGGTCTTGTGATTGTGTGTGATGTGTGGTTGTGTGTGGCAATATATATAATTGTGTCTGTGGTTGCGTATGGCCGTGTGTGATTTGTGTGTGATTGTGTATTATGTGCGTGGTCATGCGTGATTGTTTATGTTGTGTAATTGTGTGATTGTGTATGGTGTGGTCGTGTGTCATGTGGTCATGCGTGGTTGTGTATGGTGGTGTAATTGTGTGGTTGTGTGTCCATGGCTGTATAACTGAGTTGTACGGTTGTGTGGTCATGTGTGGTTGCGTATAGTTATGTCATGATGTTTGTGTGATTGCATAGGATTGTGGTTGTGTGAGATCGTGTGGCTGTGTGCAGCAATGTGTGTCATTGTGCCTTGTGATTGTGGCGGAGGGGTAATTGTGTGTATGGGTGTGTGACTGCATGTGTGAGACCGTGTGTGGTTGCGTGTTGCGTGGGAGGTTTCTGCAGCTGTGTGGTTATAGCATATGGTTGTGTGTGTGAACGCATGATGAGATTTGTATGATTTTACGGATGACTTTGTGTGGTTGTGTATGGTTGTATAATTGTGTGTGATTGCATATGATTGTGGCAATGTGTGTAACCGTATCTGTGTGTGACTGTGTATGGTTGAGTTGTGACTGTATCAGTGTATGACCAAATGTGTGAAGTTGTTTGGCTGTATGGTCATTGTATGTGAGATTTGTGCAGTTGTGTTGTAATGTGTGGTGTGTGGTTGTGTTTGGTTGTGTGAGGTTGTGTGTGGTTATGTGTTGTGTGTGGTTGTGTGGTTGTGTTGTGTGAGGTGGTGGTTGTGTGTGGAAATCCACCCTTCCTAGTCTTCTCATCTGGGCGTGGGGATGAGGGTCCCAGTGCTCAGGCTGGCCTGACCAGGGGGTAATTGGACCCTGCAGAGCCTCACGGGGCCTGCTTGTCCTGCCACACGGAATGGGAGTCCGTGTGTGCCCCGCTGCACACAGCATGTGAACGTGAACCGGGGACCGTGCGACCCACTGCACTTTGGGTCCCATCCCTAAAGAGCATTCATGCACACTCGAAAGTTCCCTTTGAGAATTTGGGATATTTAGGGTGTAAAATATGGAGCTTGGAGAGTCCTTAGGCAACAGGTGTTGGTGGTCGGTTGCCCAGGCTGTGCACTCTGTCTGCTGGTGCGTGGGCTTGCAGGAACGCTGGAGCATGGGAGTTCAAACCCTGTTGTCACTGTGGTTGGTTAAGGGCTTTGCGGCGACGTGGAGCCATCGTAGACGGATCCCAAGTGAGGGCAGAATGAAGGCAAAGGCGTTGCTTCTCTGACAGTGGACACATGGGTGCAGATTTTATGTAGGAGCTGTTGGGGAGGGGTGGGGGGACAGGCGAGTGTGTGGGAGGGAGTGAAGTCACGTGATTTCCCCGTGCATCTGTGCGTGCAACTGTGGGTGGTGGAGCTGGTGCCTGGGGAGGCAGGACTGGACCCTGGGCACCGACACTGGGGCAGGGTTTACAGCTCCTGGCCCTGTGTCCCTCGGTCCCCAAGGCTCACCTGGCTTAGCTGGGGAGCATAACAGAGAAGCTGCTCAGCAACGTGGAAGAGTCACTGAAATTCCAAGAACTCTATGTGTGTGTGTGTCTGTGTGTGTGTGTGTGTGTGTGTGAGAGAGAGCGCGCACCTCAATCTCCTCCTCTGTAAATGGGCATACTGATATTAGCTGGACCTGCGTACCCTGAGATTATTGGGAGGGATGGATCAACTCTCGTAAGCCTGTGAGCCCTACACCAACAGGACGCTGTTGGGACCCAGCACCTGTAGTCCCAGCTACTCAGGAGGCTGAGATGGGAGGATTGCTTGAGCCCGGGAGTTGGAGGCTGCAGTGAGCTGTGATTGCACCACTGTACTCCAGCCTGGGTGACGGAGTGAGACCCTGTCTCAAATAAATAAATAAATAATGAAAGATGGAGAAAGAGAAGAAATTTAGGAGCCCAAGAATGAAGCTGAGGCGAACCTTGGGGTTTCATTGAAGTTGATGGTTGAGGCAGCCCCGCAGGCTGTTCTGAACCACTGATGTTTCTATGTGTGGCTCTGAAATGGACGCAGAGGATAACATATTCTGGGTAATCCGCTCATAACTGCATAAGAGGCTTTCTTCACTGTTGTTGCTTTGTAGAGATGGGGTCTCACTATGTTGCCCAGGCTGGTCTTGAATTCCTGGGCTCAAGGAATCCACCTTGACCTCCCAAAGCGCTGAGATTACAGGTGGGAGCCACAGCACCCAGCCCTTTGTTGTTTTGTTTACGCGTTACCTTTATTAAAAAAAATTTGGGGGGATAATTTTAGTTGCGAAGATGGTGCAGAGAGTCCCCGCACACACACCCTCCACCCGGTGTCCCCTTGCGTTGATACCTTTGACCATAGAACAAAGAGCAAAACTAAGGCATCCCCGTAGGTGCCGCACTCAGTCTTCCCCCTGATATTTCTGTTCTACGTTGGAATCCAGGATCCCACATTGCATTTAGGAGCTGTGTTAATTTTAAATGATACAACTCGTGAGCACTTGGAAGGTTATTTTTTAATCTCTGCGTTTCTCTGTTTCCCTTGGTATCACTCATGTTTATCAGCGTTTTCCCTCCCACACGATTACTGACTCCCTTCTCCTCTGTCCACATTATAAAGCTGAGAGAACACAAGATATCATTGCTGCAGATAGTTTTCTCACAAACACCTCTTCCCATGAAAGCTAACAAAAAGACCATAGACAAAATGAAAAAAAAAAAAAAAAAGACCAAGCTTATTAAATTTCCTGTAGGCTTGCTGAGTGATTTATTTCATGATGTTGGGGCGATGGAGGAGGGGAGGTTTTCCCGGCTAGATTCAGGCCCGAGGACAGGGGACAGACAACAGCTGCCCGTTCCATAAACGGGCTTTGGCTGCCGTGGGACCAAGGATGGGGAATCGAATGGGATGGAGGTGTCCGAAAACTGTGATCATCTTGGATTAGGTGAAGGAAAAGTCAAACAAACCAACAAAAACAAAAAAACCTACACAGACAGGTGGTCAAGACAGCCAAAGAGCTGAGACCGAGGCTGGGGGTGTGATGGTACCGGCTTGTAGTCCCACCTATTTGGGAGGCTGAGGCAGGAGGATCACTTGAGCACAGGAAGTTGAGACCAGCTCAGCAAGATAGCAAGACCCCATCTGTACAAAAATTTAAAAATCAGCCAGGCATGGTGGTGTGCACCCATAGCCCCAGCTACTTAGGAAGCTGAGGTGGGAGGATGGCTTCAACCCAGGAATTGCAGGCTGTGGTGAGCTGTGATAACACCACTGCACTCCAGACTCTGTCTCAAAATAAATAAATAAATAAATAAATAATTTTAAAAAAAGAAGAGATGGAGAAACAGAAGAAATTTAGAAGCTCTGGCCGGGCGCGGTGGCTCAAGCCTGTAATCCCAGCACTTTGGGAGGCCGAGACAGGCGGATCACGAGGTCAGGAGATCGAGACCATCCTGGCTGACACAGTGAAACCCCGTCTCTACTAAAAAATACAAAAAAAAAACTAGCCGGGCGAGGTGGCGGGCGCCTGTAATCCCAGCTACTCGGGAGGCTGAAGCAGGAGAATGGCGTGAACCCGGGAGGCGGAGCTTGCAGTGAGCCAAGATCACGCCACTGCACTCCAGCCTGGGCGGCAGAGCGAGACTCTGTCTCAAAAAAAAAAAAAAAAAAAAGAAATTTAGAAGCTCAAGAATGAAGCTGAGGTGAACCTTTGGGTTTTATTGAAGCTGCTTGGAAAAAAAAGGGAACCCAAGGGCCAGAATTTCTCCTTTTAGAGGTTGAACCGTGGTTTTGAGTGACTAGAAAACATTAAAGCAGAGAGGGAGACCCTGTCTCTACCAAAGTTTTAAAAAATTAGCTGGGTGTGGTGGCATGCGCCTGTAGTCCTAGCTACTCAGGAGGCTGAGATGGGAGGATTGCTTGAGCCCAGGAGGTTGAAGCTTCAGTGAGCTGTGATTGCATCACTGCACTCCTGCCTGGGTGACAGAGTGAAACCCCATCTCAAAAAACAAAAAAGTAAATAAAAAAGAACACCAGACAGAAGATCCCTGGGACCTGCAGTCCTGTGTATTGGTTATTGGTTACTGCATAACAAATGTCTCCCAAAGTTAGCCAACTAAAAAAACAGACATTTATTATGTCACAGTTTTTGTGGAGCAAGGATTTGGGAGGGATTTATCTGGGTGGTTCTGGCCCAGAGTCTCTCATGACGTTGCAGTTAAGACATAGGCCAGGGGCTGGGCACGGTGGCTCACGCCTGTAATCCCAGCACTTTGGGATGCCAAGGTGGGTGGATCACAAGGTCAGGAGATTGGGGCTAACACAGTGAAACCCCATCTCTACTAAAAATTCAAAAAATTACCTGGGCATGCTGGTGGGTGCCTGTAGTCCCAGCTACTGGGGAGGCTGAGGCAGGAGAATGGTGTAAACCCGGGGGGGGCGGAGCTTGCAGTGAGCTGAGATCCTGCCACTGCACTCCAGCCTGGGAGACAGAGTGAGACTCCCTTTCAAAAAAAAAAAAATAATAAGCCAGTGGCTAAGTCATGGTGGCATGTGCCTGTAATCACAGCTACTAAAAATACAAAAAATTATCTGGGCATGGTGGTGGATGCCTGTAGTCCCAGCTGCTCAGGAGGCTGAGGAGGAGAATGGCGTGAATCCAGTAGGTGGAGCTTGCAGTGAGCCGAGATCATGCCCCTGCACTCCAGCCTGGGCGACAGAGTGAGACTCTGTTTAAAAAAAAAATACATGGGCCAGGGCTGCCTCATCTGAAAGCTTGTCTGGGGCAGGAGGAGCCACTCCCAAGCTGGTGCCCTCATGCGGCTGTTGGTGGGAGGCCTCAGTTCCTCACCACGTGGGAATCACCATAGTGCTGCTTGAGCATCCTGACAACATGGCTGCTTGCTTCATCCAGGGCTAGTGATTCACAGGAGAGAAAGAACAAAGCCATAGTGCTTCTATGATCTAACCTCAGAAGTCTAGCTCCCTTGCTTCTGGTATATTCTATTCTTTACAAGTGAGTCAATAAGTCCAACACACACTCAAAGAGAGGGAAATTAGCTTCTGCTAGGTGAGGAGAGCAAATAATTGTGGGGGATATTTAGAAACCACCACATCTATAACCTTAGGCAAGTTACCTAACTCTTCTGTGCCTCCAGTTTGTCTTTGGTCAGAATAGAACCAGTCTCACAGGAGAACTGTGGCAATAAATGAGATGATAACTGTAAATTTTAATATAACACCTGTCACACAGAAAATGCTTATCTACCTTTTTTTTTTTTTCCCCGAGACGGAGTCTTGCTCCATTGCCCAGGCTGGAGTGCAGTGGTGGAATCTCAGCTCCTTGCAACCTCTGCCTCCTGGGTTCAAGTGATTCTCCTGCCTCAGCCTCCCAAGTAGCTGGGATTACAGGTGCATGCCACCATGACTGGCTTGCTTATCTATCTATCTATCTATCTATCTATCTATCTATCTATCTATCTATCAGAGGGAGTCTTGCTCTGTCGCCCAGGCTGGAGTGCAGTGATGCCATCTCAGCTCACTGCAAGCTCCGCCCCCCGGGTTTACACCATTCTCCTGCCTCAGCCTCCCAAGTAGCTGGGACTACAGGCACCCGCCACCACGCCCAGCTAATTTTTTCTATTTTTAGTAGAGATGGGGTTTCACCGTGTTAGCCAAGATGGTCTCGATCTCCTGACCTCGTGATCTTCCCGCCTTGGCCTCCTAAAGTGCTGGGATTACAGGCGTGAGCCACTGCACCCGGCCCATGACTGGCTAATTTTTGTATTTTTAGTGGAGACAGATTTCACCATGTTGGCCAGGCTGGTCTCAAACACCCGACCTCAAGTGATCCACCTGCCTCAGCCTCCCAAAATGTTGGGATTACAGGCATGAGCCACCATGCCGGGTCTTATCCACTTATTTTTATTAAAGGAATATTTTTCAGTGTTATAGCTCTTGAGGAATGATGTACCAGCTATAGTTATCAAAGTGTAACTCTCTGGATTTGTGGGGCTGGAGGTGCAGAGGGAAATAACTTGCTCTTTCCGGAAGCATTAGGCTACGGAATGGAGAGACAGCACGTGGCGGTCAAAAAAAATAAAAATAGGCCGGGCACGGTGGCTCAAGCCTGTAATCCCAGCACTTTGGGAGGCCGAGACGGGCGAATCACGAGGTCAGGAGACCGAGACCATCCTGGTTAACACGGTGAAACCTCGTCTCTACTAAAAATACAAAAACCTAGCCGGGCGAGGTGGCGGGCGCCTGTAGTCCCAGCTACTCGGGAGACTGAGGCAGGAGAATGGCGTAAACCTGGGAGGCGGAGCTTGCAGTGAGCTGAGATCCGGCCACTGTACTCCAACCTGGGCGGCAGAGCGAGACTCCGTCTCAAAAAAATAAATAAATAAAATAAAAATAAAAATAAAGCAGAGAATGTGAAGGGCACAGTGGGGTGACTGCCAGGAGGATATAGCTGAGTATGTCAGGCAGGAGACACAGCCTGTGCAAAGGCCCTGAGGCTGGACCATGCTGTGTGTGTTTGGGGATCAGCGAGGGGGCCATTGCAGCTGGGGCTGAGGGAGGGAGGGGTTGGAGATGAGGACGGTTAGACCCGGTCGCTGTGGGGAGGTTTGGGCAGAGGCGGGACGGCATCTGACACGGGTCTTAGCTGTCTCCCTGAGGCTCCCCATTGAGAACAGACCCAGGAAGGGGAAGATGGAAATGGCATTTTGGGAGTCTGGGCAATGCTCTGCTTAGACCGGGCTAAACATGGCATAGGGTCCCAATTCTAGATCTACCCTGCAGATGGCCCCACAATGTTTTTGGATGGACTGGGTTTGGGATGTGCCAGGGCATCAAGGATAAACCCAGTTTATTTTTTATTTTATTTTTATTTTTAGACAGAGTCTCGCTCTGTCACCCAGGCTGGAGCACAGTGGTACAATTTCAGCTCACTGCAACCTCCGCCTCCCGAGTTCAAGCGATTCTCCTGCCTCAGCCTCCTGAGTAGCTGGGATTACAGGTGTGTGCCACCGCACCCAGCTAATTTTGTATTTTTAGTACAGATGGGGTTTCACCATGTTGGCCAGGCTGGTCTCGAACTCCTGACTTCAGGTGATCCACCCACCTCGGCCTCCCAAAGCGCTGGGATTACAGACGTGAGCCACTGCGCCCGGCCAAACCCAGGTTTTTAAAAAAAATTTTTGTACCCGAGTGACTATAAAAGTGAAGCTGCTGTCTGAACTGGGAAGACTGGGAGGAGCAGGTATTTTTGTGAAGATGAGAAGAGTGAGGAGGGATATGAGAGCTCAGTTTGGTCAGTGTCAAATTTAAGAAGCCTGTTAATGATTGTATTAGCTTTTGTTTGTTTTTTTAAGACAGGGTCTTGCTCTGTCACCCCCACCCAAGCTGCAGTGTAGTGGCTTGATCACAGCTCACTGCAGCCTCAACATCCTGGGCTCAAGTGATCCTCCTGCCTCAGCCTCCCAGGTAGCTGGGACTACAGGTGTGTGCTACCACCCTGGCTAATTTTTGATTTTTTTTTTTGGTAGAGATGGGGTCTCATTATGTTGCCCACACTAATCTCAAACTCCTGGGCTCAAGTGATCCTCCTACCACAGCCTCCCAAAGTGCTGGGATTACAGACCTGAGCCACTGCATCTGACCTAGTTTTCTGCAAATTACCGCAAACGTAGCAACTCGAAACAGCTCCTGTTTACTGTCTCATGGTTTTGTGGTTTCTGTGGGTTGCGTGTCTGGGCATGGTTTGGCTGGCTCCTCTGCTCAGGGTCTGACAAGGCTGCAATCAGAGTGTTGGCTGGGCTGTGATCTCATCAGAAACTCAACTGAGGATGGCCAAGCGCAGTGGCTCATGCCTGTAATCCCAGAACTTTGGGAGGCCAAGGCTGGCAGATCACTTGAGGTCAGGAGTTCAAGACCAGCCTGGGCAACATAACGAAACCCCATCTCTACTGAAAATACAAAAATTAGCAAGGTGTGGTGGTGTGTACCTGTAATCCCAGCTACTTGGGAGGCTGAGGCAGGAGAATTGCATGAACCCAGGAGGCAGAGATTGGAGTGAGCCAATATTGTGCCACTGCACTCTAGCCTTGGTGACAGAGACTTCATTTCAAAAAAAAAATATATATATATATCCCAGACTGGACAACACAGCAAGACCTCGTCTCTACAAAAATTAAAAAAAAAGAAAAACCCAGCGTGGTAGCATGTACTTGTCCCATTTACTTGGGAGGCTGAGGCAGGAGAATCACTTGAGCCCAAGAGTTCAAGGCTGCAGTGAGCCGAGATTGTACCACTGCACTTCAGCCTGGGTGACGGAGCCAGACCCTAACTCAAAAAGAAAAAAATGGGCCGGGCGCGGTGGCTCAAGCCTGTAATCCCAGCACTTTGGGAGGCCGAGACGGGCGGATCACTAGGTCAGGAGATCGAGACCATCCTGGCTAACAGGGTGAAACCCCGTCTCTACTAAAAAAAATACAAAAAGCTAGCCGGGCGACGTGGCGGGCGCCTGTAGTCCCAGCTACTCGGGAGGCTGAGGCAGGAGAATGGCGTAAACCCGGGAGGTGGAGCTTGCAGTGAGCTGAGATTTGGCCACTGCACTCCAGCCCGGGGACAGAGCGAGACTCCGTCTCAAAAAAAAAAAAAAAAAAGAGAAAAAAATGCGTGACAATATTATGTATCTTGATGACCGAGGTTTTTGGAGCTCACTTTAATTTTTCTCCTAAGGCCAATACCTCCCTCCCGTCACCCTACTCCCTGGCCCCGGATGTCCTCTGCAAAGGCTCTGAGCCCGAAGCTCACTCCTGTTTGAAAACAGACACTGGCAGGTCTCAGAGTGGCATTAAGGACACGCTGGCCCTGAACCAAGACTCTCCCCAGCTGGTCTCATCTGGAGGCTGGAAACAGACATTGCTTCTGCCTTGTTCACAGTCACTCATGGCTCTGCTCGCAAAGTCCTTGCTTGTCCCTCCTTGGGGGCCCCCATATGGCTCCAGATGGTTCCTGACAGATGAAGACAGAAGTGGGTAGGTTGACCAGATGTCCCAGGTCCCAGGTTAAAACTGGAATAGCTGCTGGGCGCAGTGGCTCACGCCTGTAACGCCAGCACTTTGGGAGGCTGAGGCAGGCGGATTGCCTGAGCTCAGGCGTTTGTGACTACCCTGGGCAACACGGCAAAACCCCGTCTCTACTGAAATACAAAAGAAAAAAAAATTAGTCGGAGGTGGTGGTGGGCACCTATAATCTCAGTTACCTGGGAGGCTGAGGCAGGAGAATCGCTCAAACCCAGGAGGTGGAGGTTGCAGTGAGCCGAGATCATGCCACTGCACTCCAGCCTGGGTGACAGAGCAAGACTCCCTCTCAACAACAACAAAACCAAAAAAACAAAAATCAAAAAACACAAAACTAGCCTTGAGCAAACCAGGACCAGGACAACTGGTCACCCCAAAGCAAACTGAGTCACTGGGTGACAGGGACTCTCACCCCATTACCACCATGTTGAGATGAGAGTAGGACCTCCTGCCTCCCAACTGGGCCAGAGGATGCCGGGAGAGTGGCATCTGTTGGGTTAGAGGCTGGTTGAGCCACAGGCTCAATTTGGAGACATCGATGCCGATGGTTCATTATTTTGGTGCGACTCAGTTCACTGCAAACTCCGCCTCCTGGGTTCAAGCTGGGATTATAGGCGCCCGCCACCATGCCCGGCTAATTTTTGTATTTTTAGTAGAGATGGGGGCCAGGCTGGTCTCAGACTCTTGACCTCAAGTGATCCACCTGCCTTGACCTCCCAAAGTCCTGGGATTACAGGCATGAGCCACCATGCCCGGCCCATTCTTTTTTTCTTCACTGTATGTTGGTGCACAGTTCAGATCTGAGATCCCACGTCCATCCTTCTCGAAGCTTTTTCCTGTAACGCGGGTGGGCGAGTCTCCTACTGATCTCTTTGGTTTTAAAGTGACACATTTTTCTTTTTGGTTTGCCTGGGAGCATTCTCACGTATCTCTCAAACCTGGCCGGTAACTTACCCTCCTACATTGCTTTAAAAAAAATATAAATGATACCTCCTTTTGTCAAGGGCTTCCTCCCACTTCAAGGTCACCGGTGAACCTCCGTGCCCACTCTTGTTTCTCAAAATGGGCTATCTTCCCTCCTTCTACCTGTGTGTTTCATTCTCTCCCACCCCCAGTCTTTGGAAAAAAAGATAATAAAACTCTAGAAGATATTTTGTACTCTGAGATTAGCAGTGTGAAGGACCTTCCAGAACCTTCTCTCTCTGCCTTTCTCTGAATTAAAATGCCCGCTTGTCTGAGACCGGCTGTCTCCACTGCATCTGAGTGATAAGATAAAGATTCATCGAAACGGGCAGGTTTTATTTTTGGTCTGCCCAGCACTAAATGATTTTGTTTTGGCTGACTTTTTTGTTTGTTTTTTTTAAAACCCTAAACGGACTTTGTAGCTTAGTAAGAATTTATTTCAATTTAGAAATATGGGTGTTCTAAACTCTTTTTTCTTTTTTAATTTAAAAAAAAATTTATTTTTTCCTGAGACAAGGTCTTGCTCTATCACCCAGGCTGGAGTGCAGTGGCACAATCGCAGCTCACTGCAGCCTCGACCTCCAGGGTGTAAGTGATCTTCCTGCCTCAGCCTCCAAAGTAGCTGGGAACCCAGATGTGCACCACCACGCCTGGCTAATTATTTTTATTTTTTGTGGAGATGGGAATCTCGCTATGTTGCTCACGCTGGTCTAAACTCCTGGCCTCAAGTGAACCTCCCTCCTTGGCCTCCCAAGGTGCTGGGATGACAGGTGTGAGCCACTGCGCCCAGTCAGAAACTTGGGTTTTAAATGGACTTTGCATTATAATGAGATGGGTAATTCACCCAGGATGAATTCAGCCTTCAGCTTTTGCTTTCTTTTTTTATTTTTATATATTTATTGATTTTTGAGACACAGTCTCACTCTGTTGCCCAGGGCTGGAGTGCAGTGGAGCAGTCTGGGCTCACTTCAACCTCCACCTCCCAGGTTCAAATGGTTCTCGTGCCTCAGCCTCCCAAGTAGCTGGGATTACAGGTGCATGCTTGGCTAATTTTTTTTTTTGTATTTTTAGGAGAGATGGGGTTTTGTTATGTTGGCAGGTTGGTCTCAAACCTGGCCTGAAGTGGTCCTCCCACTTTGGCCTCCCACACTGCCGGGATTACAGGCGTGCACCACCACGCCCAGCTAATTTTTGTATTTTTAGTAGAGACGGGGTTTCGCCGTGTTGGCCAGGGTGGTCTCGAACTCCTGACCTCAAACGATCCACCCGCCTCAGCCTCTCAAGGTGCTGGGATTACAGGCATGAGCCACAGTGCCCGGCCAGCTTTTGCTTTCTTTGCCGTACAAGTGGCCTAGGGAGGTTGCAGCTTGGAGGTTTTCAGCCAAAGTTTTGCTGATTTATTCTTGGGTAAACTCGACAGCTTTTCACTGAAGCAACAAATGCTTTTGTCTGCACCAACTATTTGCAAAGTACTTTACAGGGAGATTTGAGCAAGGCAGAGAGGTAAACAAGGCTCGTGTCTATCCTTGAGGAGTTGAGAGGAGTCTAGAAGGTTGTGTACATTGGGCACACCTGGGCAGTGCCTTATAACATTTTCCCAAGCTACGGAACTCTGACCCCTCCGCGGCTTCACTGCTTCTCAAGTTACTGCATCAGCACCAAAGACTCCTTTTTCTTGTGTTCACCGTGACAAGGAGAGGCTCAAACTCCTGCCTGTCCATTAATTTCTTGCTGATTTCTCTCAGCAATCTTTTTTTTTTTTTTTAAATAAGAGAGGTAGGGTGCAGTGGCTCACGCCTGTAATCCCAGCACTTTGGGAGGCCAAGGCCGGTGGATCACCTGAGGTCAGGAGTTCGAGACCAGCCAACCAATATGGTGAAACCCTGTCTCTACTAAAAGTACAAAAATTAGCTGGGTGTGGTGGTGGACACCTGTAGTCCCAGTAACTTGGGAGGCTGAGGCGAGAAGATCGCTTGAACCCGGGAGGCGGAGGTTGCAGTGAGCTGAGATTGCGCCACTGCACTCCAGCCTGGAGACAGAGTGAGACTCCGTCTCAAAAAAACAAAACAAAACAAACAAACACCCCTCAAAAACCCAAAGACCCTGTTTGAGGCCTCTGCGTTGTTCTGGTTGTCTCTGGGGAGTCCCTAACCAGGCTTGGAAGAAGTTCTTGGAGGAAGGTTTCTTCTCTGACCACCGGCTGGCTCTGGCCTCTTGCCCATGAGCCTCTACGGCCTTGGTGGGATGGACGCTGAGTGCCTAAGCCTGATGTTGTGTTGGTTGTGTTGTGTTGATTGTATTGTGTTCTTCTCTAGATAGCAGCAAAGGAGGCGAAGAGCGTTTCCTTTAGGGACCATCCTTGTAGCAGCTCCTGCTCTCTGCCTTGGTTTGTTCACAACCTACATATCCTGGCACCAGCTGGCGCAGAACTTGGCTCCATGACTAAACAGGTCCCATGGAGGAGATGGCGCTGGGCGGGGCTGTGCCAGACGCACTCTGGTGTCCGCTGAGGCCTTCCCTGGTGGAGACTCCTGCCCCCCACTCTGTCCCCTTCTGGTCTCTTCCTCCACGGCACCGACCTCTTCCTTCTGTTGGCCACCAAGAGGGTGGCCAATGACCCCACGTCTACACGTGGCAGTTTAGGAGCCCCACTGGGAAGAAGGCCTCTCCGTCTCTGCTTCTGTTAGTTGAACCGTAAGAAACTGATCTTGTTCTATAGACTTTGGTCTTAAAAAGTGGCAGTTTTATAAAGTTGAAACTCAAGGATCCAAAAGAACTTGGTGGCCTGCTTGGGTCATATGCAACCTCTTGGGTCCATCACTGATGGGGATGGAGGGGTGAGCACTGTGATTGCCAGGTCAGGGTCCAGTGTGGACCAATCACTGATGGGGATGCAGGGGCGGATACTGTGATTGGCAGGCCAGGGTCTAGTGTGGACCAATCACTGGGTGGAGATGGAGGAGTGGATACTGTGATTGGCAGGCCAGGTCTAGTGTGGACCAATCACTGGGTGGAGATGGGGGGGTGGATACTGTGATTGGCAGGCCGGGTCTAGTGTGGACCAATCACTGGGTGGAGATGGAGGAGTGGATACTGTGATTGGCAGGCCAGGGTCTAGTGTGGACCAATCACTGGGTGGAGATGGGGGGGTGGATACTGTGATTGGCAGGCCGGGTCTAGTGTGGACCAATCACTGGGTGGAGATGGAGGAGTGGATACTGTGATTGGCAGGCCAGGGTCTAGTGTGGACCAATCACTGGGTGGAGATGGGGGGGTGGAAGCTGTGATTGGCAGGGTTGTGTTCAGTGTGGACCAATCACTGATGGAGAGAGAGGGAGTAAACATTGTGATTGGCAGACCTAGTGGCTAGCACCATGATTGGCCACCCCACCAGGACAGCAGGGATGAGGTGGACCTTCATTGAAGAAAGGGATGCTGGGCAGACAAAAATGACATTGCCACCACACATACCCTAGAAAATTACAACTGAAGAGATAAAGTCGATCAATGACCTGGGGAAACTGAGGCCTGGAGAATTTCTTTGCCTTGCTGGGAGTCCTGGAAGTCTCAGGGTGAAGTGAGGATCTGGATATTATGAGTTGGACAGCTCCCATTTGCAAGGTGCTCCTCCTGTAAAGATGCCAGATGCGCAGTAAACCATTCGGCTGTCTCCAAAGTCAGCATCGAGGAGCGCTGCCCCAGGGAGCCTGTGTTGGCTTCCTGGTGCTGCTGGAATAAGACGGGTCTCCCTGGGCCAAAGTCAAGGTGTGGGCAGGGCTGGTCCCTCCTGGGGGCTCCAGGCAAGAATCTGTTCCCGCCTTTCCCAGCGTCTAGAGGCACCTACATCCCTTGCTCGGGGCCCCTTCCTCTCCCTTCATAGCCACAGCACAACCTCTTCCAGTCTCCCTCTGACCGTCCCCTCCCACCTCCTCTCGTGAGGACACTATGGGGATATCAGGCCCCCCAGATCATCAGGATTATCTCTCGTCTCCATGTCCTTCACTCAGTCCCACCTGCAGAGTATGACCATGGAAGGCACCATATTTACAGATTCTGGGATTAGGAACTGGATGTCAGATTCATTATTCTGCAGCCACAGAACCCACCCAAGATGTCATTTCTCTTTTTTTCTTTTTGAGACAGTCTTGCTCTGTTGCCCAGGCTGCAGTGCAGTGGCACAACCTTGGCTCACTGAAACCTCCGCCTCCCAGGTTCAAGTGATTCTCTTGCCTCAGCCTCTTGGGTAGCTGGGATTACAGGCATGCACCACCATGCCCGGCTAATTTTTGTATTTTTAGTAGAGATGGGGTTTCGTCATGTTGGCCAGGCCGGTCTCAAACTGACCTCAAATGATCCACTGTCCTTGGCCTCCCAAAGTGCTGAGATGACAGGCATGAGTCCAAGATGCATTTCTAGGAATGTACCCAGACACTGTCAGATTCTCTGGACCGACGAGTCAAGGCTCTTTCTGAGCTGTGGTTCAAAGGAAGATTCTGCTGCCCGATTTCTGCCCGCTCTCCACCAGGCCTGCCAGCTGCCAGGGTGCAATTTCTCTGAGCTCCGAGGAGGGCCAGGCAGGGTCGCGTCGGGGCAGAGGCTCAGCAACGCGTGTCTGACCCAGTGTGCCCAGAACCCGAGAAGCTGGAGTGGCCGCAGGCTGGCTTCTCCTGAGTCCCTTTCTGTTCACAGATCCCCACTCCTGGCTATCTGCATGTGGTCATTTCTGCATGGAGACAGTTTAGGTGTGCCCCACAGTGGATGTCCCTGGGGCTCTTGGCTCTATTGTTACTGGCCACCGGCTCTCACAGCTCACATTTCAGTCCTGCATATGTCAGTTCCTCGTACTTTCTTTTTTATTGTGTGTATGTATGTATGTATTTATTTGCGATGGGGTCTCACTATGTTGCCCCGGCTGGTCTCAACCTCCTGGACTCAAGCAGTCCTGCTGCCCCAGCCTCCCAAAGTGCTGGTATTACAGGCATGAGCCACCACACCTGGTCTTCCTTTCTTTCCTTCTTCCTTTCCCTCCCCTTCCCCCCTCCTTTCCCCCTTCTTACTCCCCTCCCCTCCCTCCCTCCTTTCCTGCCTCCCTCCCTTCCTGCCTTCCCTCCATCTTTCCTTCTCTCTCTCTCTCTCTTTTTTTTTTTTTTCCTGAGACAGGGTCTCACTCTGTCACCCAAGCTGGAGTGCAGTGGTATGATCATAGCTCACTGTAGCCTCGACCTCCCAGGCTCAAGTGATCCTCCTGCCTCAGCCTCCCGAGTAGCTGGGACTACAGATATGTTCCACTATGCCTGGCTAATTTTTAACATTTTTTTTTGCAGAGATGGGGTCACACTCTGCCACCCAGGCTGGCACAATCATAGCTCATTACAGCCTCGATCTCCTGGGCCCATGTGATTGACCCTCCCGCCTCAGCCTCCTGAGTAGCTGAGACTACTGGCATGCACCACCATGAAAGGTCAATTTTAAAATTTTACATTTTGTAGAGATGGGGTCTCACTATGTTGCCCAGGCTGGCCTCAAACTCCTGGCCTCAAGCGATTCTCTTGCCTTGGCTTCCCAAAGTGTTGGAATGACAGGCGTGAGCTGCCACACCTGACCCCCCTTTTCCTTATAAATTGGCCAGTCTCAGGTATTAATTTACAGTAGGACAAAAATGGACTCAGACAACTGTGTTTAGGCATTACTTATAGGGTGACAACTGTCCTGGTTTGATTGGAATTGAGTGGTTTCCTGAGACATGAGACTTTCAGTGCTGAATAGGGACAGTCCTGGGCAAACTGGGACCATTGGTCCCTGTAAATGTTGGTGGGATACTGTGTCAGTCTGTTCTCATGCTGCTAATGAAAGCATACCCAAGGCTGGGCATGGTGGCTCACGCCTGTAATCCCAGCACTTTGGGAGGCTGAGGCAAGTGGATCACGAGGTCAGGAGTTCAAGACCAGCCTGTCCAATATGGTGAAACCCTGTCTCTACTAAAAATTAAAAAATTACCCAGGCGTGGTGGTGCACGCCTGTAGTCCCCGCTACTCGGGAGGCTGAGGCAGAATTACTTGAACCCAGGAGGCAGATGTTGCAGTGAGCCGAGATTGTGCCACTGCACTCCAGCCTGGGTGACAGAGCAAGACTCCATCTAAAAAAACAAACAAACAAACAAAAAACCTACCTCAGACTAGGTAATTTATAAATGAAAAAGGGGTTTAATTGACTCACAGTTCAGCATGGCTGAGGAGGCCTCAGGAAACTTACAATCATGGCGGAAGGGGAAGCAAACATGTCCTTCTTCACATGGTGGCAGGAGAGAGAAGAATGAAAGCCCAGCAAAGGGGAAGCCCTTTATAAAACCATCAGATCTTGTGAGAACTCACTACTATGAGAACAAGATGGGGGAAAGCAGCCCTGTGATTTAATGATCTCCACCTGGTCCCTCCCATGACACGTAGGGATTATGGGAACTACAACTGAAGATGAGATTTGGGTGGGGACACAGCCAAACCCTATCAGATACCTGGAGGGAGAAATCAAGAATGTAGGTGGCAAAGCTTTCTAAATGTGCTCGATGTGGAACAGCTCTCCAGCAACTGTGTCCTCAGACCAAACCTGAGCTTCTGATGGGGCTGTTGGGCCTTCCTGCCTCCCCTCTCACAGTTCTCCTACACCCTGCCCCACACTAGGCCCTGATGTTCCCTAAACTCTTCCCTCCTTCTTTCTCTTTCTTTTCTCTCTCTCTCTCTCTTTTTTTCTCTTGCCCATCTCAAGTGCAGTGGCACAATCATGCCTCACTGCATTCTCAACCTCCTTGGCTCACAGATCCTCAGCCTCCTGAGTAGCTGGAACTACAGGAGCATGCCACCATGCCCAGCTAATTTTTCTATTTTTTTATAGAGATAGGATCTTACTATGTTGCCCAGGCTGGTCTCGAACTCCCATAGTGCTCAGCCTCCCATAGTGCCTCAGCCTCCCATGGTGCTGGATTACAGGCATGAGCCACTGCACCTGGCCGGTTGTAATTAACTTTAGTTTTAATAGCCATATGGGGCCAGTGGCTGCCATTTTGGACCTTGCTGGAGTAGTTGTATGACTGTTTATGCTCTCAGCTCCCACTTAGTGGGAGAATCATGCAGAGAGTCATGAGACTGACGGAAGAGGATCATTTAAGCCCAAGAATTCGAGGCTGCAATGAGCTACAATTGTGCCACTGCACTCTAGCCTGGGCCACAGAGTGAAACCCTATCAAAAAAAAAAAAAAAAAAAGCCAGGTGAAGTGGCTCATGCCTGTAATCTCAGGACTTTGGGAGGCCAAGGTGGGTGGATCATTTGAGGTCTGGAGTTCAAGACTAGCCTGGTCAACATGACAAAACCCTGTCTCTACTTAAAAAAAAAAAAAAGAAAAGAAAAAATTAGCCAGGCATGGTGGCGTGTGCCTGTAATCCCAGCTACTGGGGAGGCTGAGGCAGCAGAATTGCTTGAACCTGAGAAGCAGAGGTTGCAGTGAGCCAAGGTTATGCCACCGCAGTCCAGCCTGGGTGACAGAGCAAGACTCCACCAAAAACAAAACAAAACAAAACAAAAAAAAACAGTGGATTCTTCCCCAGTCGAGCCTCAGATGAGAATGCAGCCCAGCTAACACCTGGGTTGCAGCCTCATGAGACCCTGAGCAGAAGGCCCAGCTAAACCCTGTCAGAATCCTGACCCCAGGAAATGAGGAGGTAACAAGTGCATGTTGTTGGCAGCTGCTAAGTTTGTGCTGATTTGTTACACAGCAATAGCTGGCTAATACACTTTCTCTACATTAGTCTTGACTTCTTTGCTCCTGCCACAGGGATTCTAGATACTTTATCCCTGCTATGTAGAATCTGTTCCTTCCACGGGATGCTTACTCAATTCCTATTTATCCTTCCGAACTTGGATAACTCATCACTCTCTCGGAAAACCGTCCCCTGACCGCCTGTCTAAATCAAAGACCCCTGTACACAGATTCAAAGTTCCTGGTTGTGCTTCTAGTTTTGAGCCATCCTTGGAGCATCATGTTAATGGATCTGGGCCTCTTCCACTCAGATGTAAACTCTCTGAGCTCAGAGAATCGTATCTGTCTCATTCAGGGTACAACGCAGCCAGACCTGGCCCATCGTAAAGGTTGGCTGGATGGAGACCGAAATGAATGGCCCTTCTATATTTGATGCTAAATAGCCGTGGAGTCCTTTCTGTGAGCCAATGATGGTGATGACAAGACCATTTAGAGAACACAGGAATCCTCAGAAAACCCGCGGGGCAGGGTCAGCAGAGGCAGCTGGGGTTGAATGAACACAGTGTGTGGGTGTGTGTGTGTTGGGGAGTGAGATCATGCTCTAAATGTGCCTTTTCCAGCTCGAATCACAGAAGGGAATCTTGGTGTCTTTTGTTTCTAAACCATCCATCAAGTGATTCTTGGAGATTCTCTGGCTCCTCTGAAGGCCGTTCAACTCAAGTGTAAGAGTAAACGGGAAAGTGTGGTGCGGCCTCACTCCCTGCCACCCCTGCCCCTCTCCATGCTACCCCTGCCTCACTCCCCACCGCCCCTGCCTCGCTCCCCACCACCCCTGCCTCGCTCCCCACTGCCCCTGCCTCTCTCTCCACCGCCCCTGCCTCTCTCTCCACTGCCCCTGCCTCGATCCCCGCCGCCCCTGCCTCGATCCCCGCCGCCCCTGCCTCGATCCCCGCCGCCCCTACCTCACTCCCCATCAATCCCGGTACATCTCTCCTTTCTCATTGGCTCTGGATGGTGGCGGCCAGGCATGGAGTGGCCCTTCCCAGAGGGACACGTTCCCCTGAGGAGGGAAGATTCTGGCTGGGCCCCAGCATAGGGTTGCCAGACTCAACAGTAAAACATTCAGCACCCTCGGAGACATTAGAATTTCAGACATGTATTTATTCATTCATTCATTATTTTGAGATGGAGTCTCGCTCTGTCACCCAGGATTGAGTGCAGTGGCGCAATCTCGGCTCACTGCAACCTCTGCCTCTCAGCTTCAAGAGACTGACCTGTCTCGGGCTCCCGTGTAGCTGGGACTACAGGTGTGCAACATCATGCCTGGCTAATTTTTGTATTATTATTATTTTTTTAGATGGAGTTTTGCTCTTTTTGCTCAGGCTGGAGTGCAATGGCATGATCTCAGCTCACCGCAACCTCCTACTCCCGGGTTCAAGCGATTCTCCTGCCTCAGCCTCCTGAGTAGCTGGGATTACAGGCATGTGCCACCACGCCCGGCTAATTTTGTATTTTTAGTAGAGATGGGGTTACTAGAGATGGGGTTTCACCGTTGGTCAGGCTGGTCTCGAACTCCTGACCTCAGGTGATCCACCTACCTCAGCCTCCCAGAGTGTTGGGATAACAGGCATGAGCCACAGCACCCAGCCAGAATTTCAGATTAACAACCAAAACATTTTTTTTTTTTAAACAGGGTCTCACTCTGTGTCGCCCAGGTTGGAGTGTTCACTGCAACCTCTGCCTCTGGGGTTCAAGTGATTTTCCTGCCTCATCCTCCCAAGAAGCTGGAATTACAGGCATGTGTCAACACGCCCAGCTAATTTTTGTAGTTTTGGTAGAGAGGGGGTTTCACCATGTTGGCCAGGCTAGTCTCAAACTCCTGATGTCAGGGGATCTGCCCACCTTGGCCTCTCAAAGTGCTGGGATTACAAGCGTGAGCCACCGTGCCCAGCCAAAACATTTTTTTAGTAGGAGAATGTCCCAAATTTCGCACGAGAGAGACATACTAAAATACAGATTAGGGACAGAATTCTCCAGAGAGACAGGACCAAATGAGTGGATACACAGACACATACACACAGATGCGTACATGCACACAGATGCACACATGCACACACACGCACACACATGCACATACACAGATACAGACCCCACACATGCACACACACCCACACATGCACATACACACAGATGCACACATGCACGCACACAAACGCACACATGCACACACAGATGCACTCAGACCCACACATGCACACACATAGATGCACACACATATACAGACGCACACATCCACACATGCACACACAGACCCACACATGCACACACAAACGCACACATGCACACACAGACGCACTCACAGAGCCACACATGCACAAACACAGATGAACACACATATACAGATGTACACACACACAGACACATGTGCACACACACACACACATGCACACACACACACAGATGCACACATACACATATACAGATGCAGACACACATGCACACACACAGAGATACAGACCCACACATGCACACACAAACGCACACATGCACACACAGACGCACTCACAGACCCACACATGCACACACAAACACAGATGAACACACATATACAGATGTACACATACACAGACACATGTGCGCACACATGCACACACAGATGCACACATACACATATACAGACGCAGACACACGTGCACACACACAGAGATATAGACCCACACATGCACACACACACAGATGCACACACACACAGATGCACACACACAGACCCACACATGCACACACAAACACATGCACACACAGATGCACACATGCATACACATACACACACATGCACACACAGATTGAGATTTATTTTAAGGATTTGGCTCACACCACCGAGGGGCTGCAGGTCTGGAATCTGCAGGGCAGGCTGGAGACCCTGGGAAGAGCCGATGCTGCAGTCTCAAGCCCAAAGGCCATCTGGAGGCAGATTTCCCTCCTCCTGGGGAACCTCAGTCTCTTAAGGCCTTCAACTGATTGGGTGAGGCCCACCACATTACTGCTTTATTCAATATCTACTGATTTAAATGTTAATTGGGTGAGGTACCGTGGCTCATGCCTCTAATCCTAGAACTTTGGGAGGCCGAGGCAGGAGGATCGCCTAAGGTCAGGAATTCCAGACCAGCCTGGCCAACATGGTGAAACCTCATCTCTACCAAAAATACAAAAATTAGCCAGGCATGGTGGCAGGCACCTGTAATTCCAGCTACTTGGGAAGCTGAGGCAGGAGAATTGCTTGAACCTGGGAGGCCGAGGTTGCAATGAGCTGAGATTGTGCCACTGCACTCCAGCCTGCGACAGAGCAAGAATCTGTCTTAAAAAAAAAAAAAAAAAAAAAAAGTTAATTGGGCTGGATGCAGTGGTTCACACCCATAATCCCGGCACTTTGAGAGGCTGAGGCAGGAGGATGGCTTGAAGCCAGTAGTTCCAGACCAGCCTGGGCAACATAGCAAGACCCCATCGCTAAAAAAAAAAAATTATTATTTAAAAAATTTTCTTACGGACCGGGTCTCCCTACGTGACCCAGGCTGGTCTTGAGCTCTGGGCTCCAGTGATCCTCCCATCTCAGCCTCCCAAGGTGCTGGGATTATAGGCGTGAGCCACTGCACCCTGATTCTACAAAGAAATTTTTTAACTTAGCTGCTGTAGTGGTACACATCCATATTCCAGCTACTCCGGAGGCTGAGGTGGGAGGATCGCTTGAGCCCAGGAGGTCGAGGCTGCAGTGAGCTGTGGTCACACCACTGCACTCCAGCCTGGGTGACAGAGTGAGAACCCCCCGTCTCAAAACAATAAAAATAAATAAATAGATGTTAATTGTATCTAAAACTTACCTTCACAGCAACAGCTAGAATAATGTTTGACCAACCAACCAAAGCCAGGCCAAGGTATCGCATAGAGTTAACCGTCCCAGGGACACACTTAGGCTACAAAAGGATGTTTGATTATCTGAAACTCAAGCTCCATGGGATGTTCTGTATCTCATCTGCCCGCCTAGGCCTGGTTTTCATCCCCACAGGCGTCCAGAACAGCTCCTTTCCCTCCAGAGAAGCCCTTGGCCACGTGGGCACGTCCAGGGGACCCCACCCGGGGAAACAGAATGGCATTGTTCCCCCAGCTTCCTTTTCTGTGGGTTACTTTTTTTTTTTTTTTCTTTTTTTTTTTTTTGAGACGGAGTCTTGCTCTGTCGCCCAGGCTGGAGTGCAGTGGCGGGATCTCAGCTCACTGCAAGCTCCGCCTCCCAGGTTCACGCCATTCTCCTGCCTCAGCCTCCCGAGTAGCTGGGACTACAGGCGCCGCCACCTTGCCCGGCTAGTTTTTTGTAATTTTTAGTAGAGACGGGGTTTCACCGTGTTAGCCAGGATGGTCTCGATCTCCTGACCTCGTGATCCGCCCGTCTTGGCCTCCCAAAGTGCTGGGATTACAGGCTTGAGCCACCGCGCCCGGCCTTCTGTGGGTTCCTAATGGGGAAAAGTGTGTTGGAGGCCAGGCAAGAATCATTCTCCACCCACGCAGCGGACACCCAGGGGAGCTGAGGCGGAGGGGAGGCAATGAGATCCACCTTTGCAGAAAATGTGGAGGTGATTCACCCCTTTGGAGAGAAAGGCATCCCCGCAGGCTGAGAACATGCAGAGTTTGAGGTTAAGGTCTGTTGGGGTCTCACGAGCATAAAAGAATGTAAGCTAGGGAACCAGGTGTGGTGGCTCCCGCCTGTAATCCCAGCACTTTGGGAGGCAGAGGTGGGTGGATCACCTGGGGTCAGGAGCTCGAAACCACCCTGGCCAACATGGCGAAACCCCATTTCTACTGAAAGTACAAAAATTAGCTGGGCGTGGCCGGGTGCGGTGACTCATGCCTGTAATCCCAGCACTTTGGGAGGCCGAGGCAGGCGGATCACGAGGTCAGGAGATCGAGACCATCCTGGCTAACACGGTGAAACCCCATCTCTTCTAAAAATACAAAAAATGAGCCGGGTGTGGTGGTGGGCGCCTGTAGTCCCAGCTACTCGGGAGGCTGAGGCAGGAGAATGGCGTGAACCCGGGAGGCGGAGCTTGCAGTAAGCCGAGATCACGCTACTGCACTCCAGCCTGGGTGACAGAGCGAGACTCCATCTCAAAAACATAAACAAACAAAAAAACAAAAAAATTAGCCGGGCGTGGTGTCGGGCACCTGTAATCCCAGCTACTCAGGAGGCTGAGGCAGGAGAACTGCTTGAACCCGGGAGGCAGAAGTTGTAGTGAGCTGAGATCGTGCCACTGCACTCCAGCCTAAGAAAAGAAAAGGCCAGGTGTGGTGGCCCATACCTGTAATCCTATAATCCCAGCGCTTCGGGAGGCCGAGGCGGGCAGATTACCTGAGGCCACTGTGGCTACCTTGGCCCATCCCTTGATGAAAAGGGGTCACAGAGGGCATGAATCCCAGGAGGTGGGATCCCGGTGCTCCCGATGGAATCTACCTGCCCCAGGTGTCCCGTTACATCCCTCAGGGGCCAGCAGCTGCCCAGTTCTGCTTAGGGATCCATGCGACACAGAGGTAGTTTCTCGTGGAAACCCTGGGTGAATCCCCTGCTCCAACGAGACTGAAAGCGGCAGGAGCACAGACGAAGGTCATGGTGTCGCCGTTGCACACGGCTGCCATCTGGCCGTGTTCTGGGACTCATGTTTGTAAATCCTCTTACATTTCAAAGCCTTAGTGATAACCCATCAGTGGGAGATTGCCCAGAATGGCGATTGGCAAATGATTATAAACACCAGAGAGGTAGCCGGGTTCAGTGGCTCACACCTAGAGGCCGAGGCAGGAGGATCACTGGAGGCCAGGAGTTCAAGGTCAGACTGGACAACATAGTGAGACCCCGTCTCTACAAAGAAAAAAAAAAATTAACCAGATGTGGTGGCACACCTGTGGGCCCAGCTACTCTGGAGTCTAAGGCAGGAGGATCGTTTGAGCCTGGGAGGTCAAGGCTGCAGTGAGCTATGATCACACCACTGCACTCCAGCCTGAGTGACAGAGCTCAGACCTTGTGTCTAAAAAATAAACAATAAAAAAGATTAGATATCTATTCCAGGGGTCAGGAAGCGACATCCTGTGGACCAGAGCCAGATCTGGTCCTTCCCCCGTTTTCATACAGCCCACCAATCTAAGAATTATTTTTGCATTTTATTATTATTACTGGAGACTGGGTGTTGCTCTGTCACCCAGCCTGGAGTGCCGTGGTGTGACCACAGGTCCTTGCAGCCTCAACCTCCTGGGCTCAAGCAGTCCTCCCACCTCAGCCTCCTGAGTAGCTGGGATCACAGATACGCGCCCCACCACGCCCGGCTAATTTAATTTTTATTTTCTGTCGACATGGGGTCTTGCTATGTTGCCCAGGCTGGTC
Organism: Macaca mulatta; assembly: GCF_049350105.2. Classification (NCBI taxonomy): domain Eukaryota; kingdom Metazoa; phylum Chordata; class Mammalia; order Primates; family Cercopithecidae; genus Macaca; species Macaca mulatta. The sequence goes on from NC_133424.1 coordinate 3,135,176, forward strand.
TCAAACTCCTGGACTCAAGCAATTATCCTGCCGCGGCCTCCCAAAGAGATGGGATTACAGGCGTGAGCCACCGCGCCCAGCCAGGATTTGAATTTTAGTGTCCATAAAGTGTGACGGGAACATAGTTGTGTCTAATTCTTTACATGTGGTTGGCTGCTTCAGTGTGATAATGGCAGAGTTAAGGGACACAGTCCTAACTGCCTTGTGAGTATGAAAATAGTTACTGCCGGCTGGGCGCCGTGGCTCACGCCTATCATCCCAGCACTTTGGGAGGCCAAGGCAGGAGGCCAGCAGTTTGAGACCAGCCTTTCCAATATGGTGAAACCCTGTCTCTACTAAAAATACAAAAATTATCCAGGTATGATGGCATGCGCCTGTGGTCCCAGCTACTTGGGAGACTGAGGCATGAGAATCACTTGAACCTGAGAGGTGGAGGTTGTAGTGAGCCGAGATCGTGACACTGCACGGCACACCTGTGGTCCCAGCACTTTGGGAGGCCAAGGAGGGAAGGTTGCCTGAGGTCGGGAGTTCAAAACCAGCCCGGGCAACATAGCAAGATCCCCTCTCTACAAAAAATAGAAAAGTGGGACTGGGCACGGTGGCTCACGCCTGTAATCCCAGCACTTTGGGAGGCCGAGGAGGGTGGATCACCTGAGGTCAGGAGTTCAAGACCAGCCTGGCCAACATGGCGAAACCCCGTCTGTACTAAAAATATAAAAATTAGCTGAGCGTGGTACTGGGCACCTGTAATCCCAGCTATTGGGGAGGCTGAGGCAGGAGAATCGCTTGAACCCGGGAGGCAGAGGTTGCAGCGAGCCGAGATTGTGCCACTGCACAGCAGCCTGGGTGACAAGAGCGAGACTCCATCTCGATAGAGAGAGAGAGATAGAAAAATGAGGCTGGCGGCCGGGCGTGGTGGCTCAAGCCTGTAATCCCAGCACTTTGGGAGGCCGAGGCGGGCGGATCACAAGGTCAGGAGATCGAGACCACAGTGAAACCCCGTTTCTACTAAAAATACAAAAAATTAGCCGGGCGCGGTGGCGGGCGCCTGTAGTCCCAGCTACTCGGGAGGCTGAGGCAGGAGAATGGCGGGAACCCGGGAGGCGGAGCTTGCAGTGAGCCGAGATCGCGCCACTGCACTCCAGCCTGGGCAACAGCGTGAGACTCCGTCTCAAAAAAAAAAAAAAAAAAAAAAAAAAAAAAGAAAATGAGGCTGGCGTGGTGGCACATACCTGTGGTCCCAGCTACGGGAAGCTGAGGTAGGAGGATCGCTTAAGCCTGGACATTTGAAGTTGCAGTGAGCCAAGATCATACCACAGCACTCCAGTCTGGGCAACAGAGAGACTGTCTCTCTCTTAAAAAAAAAAAAAAAAAAAATCAGGGATGATGTGTGAAAGTCAGGAGCAGAACTCTGGGTTTTGGGCTGCTGGAAGGATTTAATGTGTGTGTGGCCAGGGATGATGTAATCTGACGAACATTTCAAAGGCAACTTAACTGCTGTGACCGGCTCACAGAGGGGCAAGGGAGGGAGGAAAGAGGCCAGTCGCTGCAGAGGGGATGCTGGTGACCTGTGCTGGTGGCCTGTCCAGAGCCGTAGCTGCACAGATGGTGAGGAATGACTGGATTAGGAATCTGTTTTGAACACTGAGCCAACAGGAGTTGTGATGAGTGTGACAGAAAAAGAGTCTGTGGTCACAAATTCTTTGATTCTCCTCCCTTCGAAAGATGGCACTCAGGCTGGGCGCGGTGGCTCACCCCTGTAATCCCAGCGCTTTGGGCGGCTGAGATGGGAGGATCGCGTGGGGTCAGGAGTTTGAGACCAGCTTGGGCAACATAGGAAGACTCCCTCTCTATAAAAAAAAAAAATTAGCTGGGCGTAGTGGCACACACATGTGGTCCCAGCTACTAGGAGGCTGAAGTGGGAGGATGGCTTGAGCACAGGAAGTGGAGGCTGCAGTGAGCTGTGATCACACCACTGCACTCCAGCCTGGGCAGCAGAGAAAGACTTTGTCTCAAAAAAAAAAAAAAAAAAAAAGAGGCAGGAGGGTGAGAGTCAGAGAGAGACTGGAAGAGGCTGCACTGTGGCTGTGAAGGGGGAGGAAGGGGCCCTGAGCCTCTGGACGCTGGGAAAGGTGGGAAATGGATTCTCCCAAGTCCCCAGGAGGGCCCAGGCCTGCCCACAGCTTGATGATGAGCCCTGTAAGATGGATCTCAGGCTTCTGACTTTCAGAACTGTGAGATAATAAATCTATTCCATTTTTAAATTTTTTGAGACAGGGTCTGGCTCTGTCACCCAGGCTGGAGTACAGTGGCGTGACCACAGCTCACTGCAGCCTCCACCTCTTGGGCTCAAGCAATCCTCCTGCCTTAGCCTCCTGAGTTGCTAGGATTACAGGCGTGAGCCACCACATCTGGCTAATTTTTGTTTGTTTTCTGTGGAGATGGGGTCTCACTATATTGCCCAGGCTGGTCTCAAATGCTCAAATGCTAGGATTACAGGTGTGAGCCACCATGCCTGGCCAATAACTCAGTGTTCCTCTAAGGCCCCAAGTGTGGGGTCCTTTTTTACAGCAGCTATGGGAACCTCAGACTTACTCTTTCTAACAATGGACCCCAGTGACCTACGGGAACCCCTCACCCTCACACAGCGGCCCAGCCAGCAGTCACTTTCCACCTTTTTGTTTTTTTGAGACAGTCTCGCTTTGTCACCAGGCTGGAGTGCAGTGGCGCACTCTCAGCTCACTGCAACCTTTGCCTCCCGGGTTCAAGCGATTCTCCTGCCTCAGCCTCCCAAGTAACTGGGATTACTGGCGTGCACCAACATGCCTGGCTAATTTTGTATTTTTAGTAGAGATGGGGTTTCACCATGTTGGCCGGGCTGGTCTGGAATTCCTGACCTCAAATGATCCGCCCACCTCAGCCTCCCAAAGTGCTGGGATTACAGGCGTAAGCCACCGTGCCCGGCCATTTTTAAGGGCATAGTTGCAACCCTTGCTTATGGGAAGAGAAGTACCTTCAGCCTCTGACCCCATGTTTCTGTCTTGCTGTGTGGCATCCAGCTTACTGTCTGCATGTCTCTGAGCCATGGAGTCTACTGTGGCTGACGTACACCTCGTGCCCAGGACAACCAAGGAAATCCCCACTCCGGACGCTGCATGTTGTCGAGTGACCACCATTGGTGTGGTGGCCACCAGCCTTGTCATCCTCACCCTGGGAGTCCTTTTGGGTAAGTGACTATGGGATTGGCTGGGTTCACAAAACAAGGGGACGTGTGCAAAGTCACCAGGAAGTGACCTGATGGTGTCTCCATGACCATCTTAGAATCAAAGGGCAGTGTCTAGGCGTGGAAATGAAAGCTGCCCTAGGTCAGGCGGGTGGGCAGGGAGTGGAGCGGGTGAGTTCCTGCGTGCGTCAGTTTTCCCAACTAAAGAAGCTCCCAAAGGAAGTTTTCACAGCTGGGATGACAGAGAAACACAGACAGGGAAATGATCTTGTTTTAAATTTTGGCAAATCAGCAAAATACCCAAAAGGATTTTTATAAAACTAAGCAATTAGGTTGGGCGTGGTGGCTCCCGCCTGTAATCCCAGCACTTTGGGAGGCTGAGGCGGAAGGACCATCGGAGCCCAGGAGTTTGAGACCAGTCTGGGCAACATGATAAAGCCCTGCCTCTACAGAAAATACAAAAAATTACCCAGGCATGGTGGCGCCTGTAGTCCCAGCTGCTCAGGAGGCTGAGGCAGGAGAATCACTTGAACCTGGGAGGCAGCGGTTTCAGTGAGCTGAGATCGCACCACTGCACTCCAGCCTGGGTGAGAGTGAGACCTTATCTCAAAAAATAATAATAAAAAATAAGGCCAGGCGCAGTGGCTCACACCTGTAATCTCAACATTTTGGGAGGCCGAGATGAGCAGGTCATGAGGTCAGGAGTTCGAGACCAGCCTGACCAACATGGTGAAACCCCATCTCTACTAAAAATACAAAAAAAAAAAAAAAGAGAAAGAGAGAGAGAGAGAGGACGGGAGGGGAGGGGAGGAAAATAAATAGCTGGGCATGGTGGTACATGCCTGTAATCCCAGCTACTTGGGAGGCTGAGGCAGGAGAATTGCTTGAACCCAGAAGGCAGAGGTTGCAGTGAGCCAAGATCATGCCCTTGCATTTCAGCCTGTGTGACAGAGCAACTCTAGCTTAAAAAAAAAAAAGTTTTAACATTTAAATGATTATAATAAACAGTAATTTGTGGAGAAATGCTCTTGTGTGGCAAAATAGTAAGTTGGAGATCCTTTGAGAATCCTCCTAATTTTTTTTTTTTTTTTAATATTTGTGGAACTTCTTAAACTCCCAGAGCCAGACACGTTTGACTGAGGCCCTCTAGTGGCCATGGGTACCAAGTGCAATATAATTTGGGTTCCTCCTGTGAGTATTTGTGTGTGCATGAGGGTGTGCATGAGGGTGTGCACGGTGCACACGTGTTCATCGGCATGCGTTTGTGTGTGCATGCATGTGTGTGTCTGCGTGTGTATCTATGTGTGCATAGATGTGTGTGCGTGTGTTCGTCCTCACACTAGTAAGAGGCAGGGTCAGGGCAGAGTTTCTCATCTACATTCTAACAAATACGTTTTGGGAAAAACGGATAGATATAATTCCCATCAGGATCCCCCTGAAATCACAGGAAGTCTTTTGTTTCGTCTGGTTTTGTTTTGAGATGGAGTCTCATTCTCTGTCTCCCAGGCGTGACGGAGTGCAATGGCACTATCTCAGCTCACCGCAACTTCCACCACCCGGGTTCAAGCAATTCTCCTGCCTCAGCCTCCCAGGTAGCTGAGATTACAGGTACGCGCCACCGTGCCCAGGTGATTTTTGTATTTTTAGTAGAGACAGGGTTTTGCCATGTTGGCCAGTGCTGGAAGTCTTTTAAGAACCACTTAAGGCCGGGTGTGGTGTCTCACAGCTGTAATCCCAGCACTCTGGGAGGCTGAAGCAGGAGGATCACCTGAGCCCAGGAGTCCAAGAGCAGCCTGGGCAACATAGCGAGACCCTGTCTCCACAAAAAAATTAAATAATAAAAACGAGAAGTATTTAAAATTAAAATTTTAAAATGTTTTAAATGAAAATGAGTGGTTGTACGTGCCTGTAGTCCCTGCTACTCAGGAGACTGAGGAGAGAGGATTGCTTGAGCCCAGCAGTTTGAGCCTGCAGTGAGCTATGATCACACCACTGCACTCCAGCTTGGCAGACAGAGTGACACTCTGATAAAAAAATAAAAAATAGCCGGCCACGGTGTCTCACGCCTGTAATCCCAGCACTTTGGGAGGCCGAGGCAGGTGGATCACATGAGGTCAGGAGTTGGAGACCAGCCTGGCCAACATGGTGAAACCCCGTTTTTACTAAAAATCCAAAAAATTTGCCAGGCGTGGTGGTGGGCACCAGTAATCCCAGCAACTTGGGAGGCTGAGGCAGGAGAATCACTTGAACCCGGGAAGCAGAGGTTGCAGTGAGCTGAGATGGCGCCATTGCACTCCAACCTGGGCAATAAGAGAAAAACACCATCTCAAAAAATAAAAATAAATAAATAAATGAGAGAGAAAAAGAAAATGATGCCAGGTGTAGTGGCTCACACCTGTAATCCCAGGACTCTGGGAAGCTGAAACGGGAGGATTGCTTGAGCCCAGGAGTTCCAGATCAACCTGGGCAACATGGCGAAACCCTGTCTCTACAAAAAATACAAAAAATTAGCCAGGGCCAGGCGCGGTGGCTCACACCTGTAATCCTACCACTTTGGGAGCCTGAGGTGGGCAGATCACGAGGTCAGAAGTTCGAGACCAGCCTGGCCAATATGGTGAAACCCCGTCTCTACTAAAAATACAAAAATCAGCTGGGCGTAGTGGCACGCGCCTCAAATACCAGCTACTCGGGAAGCTGAGGCTGGAGAATTGCTTGAACCCAGGAAGTGGAGGTTGCAGTGAGCCAAGATCGTGCCACTGCACTTTAGCCTGGGCAACAGAGTGAGACCCTGTATTTAAAAAAAAAAAAAAGGGCCAAGCACGGTGGCTCACGCCTGTAATCCCAGCACTCTGGGAGGCTGAGGCGGGCAGATCATGAGGTCAGGAGATCAAGACCATGCTGGCCAAGATGGTGAAACCCTGTCTCTACTAAAATACAAAAAAAATTAGCCGGGCGTGGTGGCATGCGCCTGTAATCCCAGCTACTCAGGAGGCGGAGGCAGGGGAATCGCTTGAACCCGGGAGACGGAGGATGCAGTGAGCCAAGATCATGCCATTGCACTCCAGCCTGGCAACAGAGTGAGACTCTGTCAAGAAAGAGAAAGACACACAGAGAGAGAGAGAGAGAGAGAAAGCAAGCCAGCCAACTAGGCAGATGGCGGGCGCCTGTGGTCCCAGCTACTTGGGAGGCTGAGGCAGGAGGATCACCTGAGACCAGGAGGTCGAGGCTGCTGTGAGCTGTGATTGCACCACCGCACTGAAGCCCGAACAATAGAGACCCTGTCTCAAAGAAATAAGACATTTTAAAAAATAAAAATGAGAATTCAGCCCTTCCCGAACAGCTCACCGTTTTAGCTGGAGATGTCAGGAGAGGCTGAGTGGAGAGCGGGGGACATTCTGAACTATTTCTGCAACTTCCTGAATCTGCAGTTGTTTCAGAGTGAAGACTTACAGAGTGAGGTTGGGACACAGAGGCGGGGCAATTCAGTCCACCCACCAGGGTGCTCGTGTTTCTTTATTTTTAGTTTCTTGAACGAGAAAGCATACTGTTTTTAGAATTGGTTCAGAATATTCTATCTACTGAATATATGACTATGTAAATAGCCATCTAGCATATCTATCCATTTAGGATAATCGGAAGTGGGCCCCAGCTTTCACAGATCACGTGGTTGCTATTTGCATCTTTTAAATGTTGTAATTATGGCCATTTTTTTTTTTATTTGGCTGGTGTGCACTTCTGGTAGTTTTAACGTATTTTTGACCAAAACTCGTGCTCTCATGGTTTCTGTGGTTGCTCTCGTAGTTTTTATTTAGAATTTTTTCTGCTGCTTGACTCAGCATAGGAATTTTTTTATGACATTATTTTTGCTATACTTGGTATTTTGGGCACAACATAGGCAACAGCTAAAACCCAGTGCTTTCTGCCAGGCGCAGGGGCTACCGCCTGTCATCCTAGCACTTTGGGAGGCCGAGGAAGGCAGATCACCTGAGGTTAGGAGTTCCAGACCAGCCTGGCCAACATGGAGAAACCTCATCTCTACTAAAAATACAAAAATTAAGGCTGGGTGCAGTGGCTCACACCTGTAATCTCAGCACTTTGTGAGGCTGAGGTGGGCGGATCCCCTGAGGTCAGGAATTCCAGACCAGCCTGGCCAACATGGTGAAACCCAGTCTCTACTAAAAATGCAAAAAAACTAGCCAGGTGCAGTGGTGCACGCCTGTAATCCCAGCTACTCAGGAGGCTGAGGCAGGAGGATCGCTTGAACCCGGGAGACAGAGGCTGCAGTGAGCCGAGATCACACCACTGCACTCCAGCCTGGGCGACAGAGCAAGACCCTATCTCAAAACAAACACGGTTGGGCGCAGTGGCTCACGCCTGTAATCCCAGCACTTTGAGAAGCCAAGGCTGGCGGATCATCTGAGGTCAGGAGTTCAAGACCAGCCTGACCAACATGGAGAAACCCCGTCTCTACTAAAAATACAAAAATTAGCTGGGCGTGGTGGTGGGCGCCTGTAGTCCCAGGCACTAGTCGGGAGGCTGAGGCAGGAGAATCACTTGAACCCAGGAGGCGGAGGTTGCGGTGAGCTGAGATGGCACCACTGCACTCCAGCCTGGGCAACAAGAGCAAAACTCTGTCTCAAAACAAACAAACCAGTGGTTTCTAAAGATGACCTCATGGGCCTGTGGCCGGACAGTCCTGATGGCCTCTGGCTGTGCTCATGTCCCTGCAGCAGGAGGTGGTGTCTGTCATTTCACCATCTCCTGATGCCATTCCAGCGGTTACTCCCTGAAGTCAGCTCAGATCCTGGGCCAGGCACTACATGGGAGACAGGCATAAGCAGGACCTCTTCCTGCCTTCGAGGAAAACGCGGGGGCGTCTGGGGCTCACCTGGCTCTCACCCACCTTGTACTGTACCTGGGAACCTCCGGGGGGATGGCTGTAGAATTCAGCTCCAAACCAGAATGCTTTTGGGAGTTGAGGGACAGCCCTGTGAGTACCTATTCAGGGCAGCCACAGGGGCGTTGGCCACCCCACTGCAAGTCGGGAGTGACCACCAGGGTGTGTGGGCAGAGACAGGGCGGGTCCCGGGCGGCAGCTCAGTGGAGGCCTGAGCCCCCAAAGGTGGGCTCTCTCACGGCCCCTGGTCTCGTCCCCAGCCTTCCTCTCTACACAGGGCGTCCACGTGGACCACACGGCCGAACTGCGGGGAATCCGATGGGCCAGCAGTTTGCGGCAGGAGGCCTCGGACTATCACCGCACACTGACGCCCACCCTGGAGGCACTGGTGAGGGTGGTATGTGTTTGGGGGCCAGGGAGGAAAAGCGGATGGCCAGGGCTTTGACCTGGAGCTGCTTTCCATGTGGGAGGGAGGCAGGCCGGAGGCAAGGAGGCTGAGGTGGAGGCTGTGAGACTGGGAGGCCAGGCCATGGGGGAGGGGAAAGGACGAGGCCAGGTGGTCAAGGCAGATACCTGCAAGACAGAGCCGTATCCACTGAGGACAGACTCACGTAGGATTGATTTTAGGCCACATTTAGAGGTTTTTTTTTTTTTTTGAGATGGAGTCTCACTCTGTCGCCCAGGTTGGAGTACAGTGGAGTGACCTCTGCTCACTGTAACCCCTGCTGCCCAGGTTCAAGTGATTCTCCTGCCTCAGCCTCCCAGGTAGCTGGGATTACAGGTGCGCACCACCACGTCCAGCTGATTTTTGTATTTTTAGTAGACACGGGGTTTCATCATTTTGGCCAGGATGGTTTGAAACTCCTGACCTCAAATGATCCTCCCACCATGGCCTCCCAAAGTGCTGGGATTACAGGCGTGAGCTACCGTGCCCGGCCCTCCACATTTAGAGTTTTATATTTTATTCTAAAGGGGAATCACAGCCCTCATGCATAGCTGGGGGAATGTATTTTATTTTATTTTTTTGAGACAGTCTCTCGCTCTGTCGCCCAGGCTGAAGTGCAGTGGTGCGACCTTGGTTCACTGCCACCTCCACCTCCCGGGTTCAAGCGATTCTCCTGTCTCAGCCTCCTCAGTAGCCAGGGTTACAGGCACCCACCACCAAACCTAGCTAATTTTGTATTTTTACTAGAGATGGGGTTTCACCATATTGGCCAGGCTTGTCTTGAACTCTTGACCTCAAGTGATTCACCTTCCTTGGCCTCCCAAAGTGCTGGGATGACAGGTGTGAGCCACTGCACCCAGCCTGGAGGAACGTAAAATGAGGCATTCCTGGAAAGCAGGAAAAGGGAAAAAATAATGGTGATGCACGCCGGGCGCGGTGGCTCATGCCTGTCATCCCAGCACTTTCGGAGGCCGAGGCAGGCGGATCACCTGAGGGCAGGAATTTGAGACCAGCCTGGCCAACAGGGAGAAACCCCATCTCTACTAAAAATAAAAAATTAGCCAGGCGTGGTGGCGCACGCCTGTAATCCCAGCTACTCGGGAGGCTGAGGCAGGAGAATTGCTTGAACCTGGGAGGCGGAGATTGCCATGAGCCGAGATCGCACCACTGCACTCCCACCTGGGTGACAGAGTGAGACTCCGTCTCAAATAAACCCAAACCAAACAAAAAATGTATGTCCACATGAAAACTTGTGTGTGGATGTTCATAGCAGCATGGCTCATAACAGGTAATGGTGGAAACTCAGATATGAACGGATGAATGGGGAAACAGCGTGACCATTCACACACTGGAATATGACTCAGCCAGGAAAAGGAGCCAGGCTCAGACACAGGACATAGCAAATTATATCTCAATGGAAAAAAAAAAAGTTTTCCATTTTATTCTAAGAGAAACAGACGTGTGGCCACATCAGCAATCGTGTATTAAAAAGAGCACTCCAGGCAGGCATGGTGGGTGCCTCACATTTGTAATCCCAGCACTTTGGGAGGCCGAGGCGGGTGCATCACCTGAGGTCAGGAGTTCGAGACCAGCCTGAGCAACATGGCAAAATCCCATCATTACTCAAAACACAAAAATTAGCCAGGTGTGGTGGTGTGTGCCTGTAATCCCAGCTACTCGGGAGGCTGAGGTGGGAGGATTGCTTGAGCCCAGGAGGTGGAAGTTGCAGTGAGCCAAGATTGTGCCATTGCACTCCAGCCTGGGTGACAGAGCGAGACTCCATCTCAAAAAATAATAAATAAAAAAATGGCCGGGCGCGGTGGCTCACGCCTGTAATCCCAGCACTTTGGGAGGCCGAGGCGGGCGGATCACAAGGTCAGGAGATCGAGACCATCCTGGCTAACACTGTGAAACCCCGTCTCTACTAAAAATGCAAAAAATTAGCCGGGCGAGGCGGCAGGCGCCTGTAGTCCCAGCTACTCGGGAGGCTGAGGCAGGAGAATGGCGTGAACCCGGGAGGCGGAGCCTGCAGTGAGCCGAGATCGCGCCACTGCACTCCAGCCTGGGCGACTAAGCGAGACTCCGTCTCAAAAAAAAAAAAAAAAAAAACAGGCTGGGCACAGTGGCTCACGCCTGTAACCCCAGCAATTTGGGAGGCCGAGGTGGGTGGATCACGAGGTCAGGAGTTCAAGATCAGCCTGGCCAACATAGTGAAACCCTGTCTCTACTAAAAAACACAAAAAATTAGCTGGGCATGGTGGTGTGTGCCTGTAATCCCAGCTACTTGGGAGGCTGAGGCAGGAGAATTGCTTGAATCTGGGAGACAGAAGTTGCAATGAGCCGAGATTGTGCCATTGCACTCCACCCCAGGCGGCAGAGCAAGACTCTGTCTCAAAATAATAATAACAACAATAAAAAAATTAAAAATAAAACTTAAGTCTGGGTGTGGTGGCTTACAACTGTAATTCCAGCACTGTGGGAGGCCGAGGCAGGCGGATCATGAGGTCAGGACTTCGAGACCAGCCTGGCCAACATAGTGAAACCCCATTTTTACTAAAAATACAAAAAATTAACTAGGCATGGTGGCAGGCACCTGTAATCCCAGCTACTTGGGAGGCTGAGGCAGTAGAATCGCTTGGACCTGGGAGACGGACGTTGCGGTGAGTGGAGATTGCGCTACTGTACTCCAGTCTGGGCAACAGAGAAAGACTCCATCTCAAATACATACATACATACATACATACATACATACATACAAATAAAAATTTAATTTTTTGTGGGGGGGGTGGAGTCTTATTCTGTTGCCCAGGCTGGAGTGCAGTGGCCCGATCTTGGCTCACTGCAAGCTCCGCCTCCTGGGTTCACACCATTCTCCTGCCTCAGCCTCCCGAGGAGCTGGGACTACAGGCGCCCGCCACCTCGCCCGGCTAGTTTTTTGTATTTTTAGTAGAGATGGAGTTTCACCATGTTGGCCAGGCTGGTGTCAAACTCCTGACCTTGTGATCTGCCCTTCTTGGCCTCCCAAAGTGCTGGGATTACAGGCGTGAATAATTTTAAAATTTAAAACAATAAATAAAAGGAAACTCTTTCCCATGAAACCAACCCCTTCTCCAGCTCCCCGCAACAGCAACAGGCCGCTGCAGTGCCAGGGTGCCCATGCTGTGGGTCTCAACATTTGCCGTTCTTGTTTCTATTGCAGTTTGTAAGTAGTTTTCAGAAGACAGAGTTAGAGGCAAGCTGCGTGGGTTGCACGGTGCTGAATTACAGGTGAGTCGAAGCTTCCATTGGGTGACGGAAACTTGGTGGACATCTGGGAGTTTCTGGAGGACTCCAGAAAAGTCTGGAAAATTCTAGAAGATTCCAGCAGGGAGGAGTCCCTCCCTCTCCAAGGGCCTCTCCTCCATACCTGTAGGGATGGGAACTCCAGTGTCCTCGTACATTTCCGGTTGCGCTTTCTGCTGCGACCCCTCCAGACGCTGAGCCTGGGCTTGGAGGAGGAGCTATTGCAGAGAGGGATCCAGGCAAGGCTGCGAGAGCGCGGTATCTCCCTGGCTGCCTATGGCACAATCGTGTCGGCCGAGCTCACAGGTGAGTGGGCAGCCGAGACCGAAACCCCATCACAAGGAGGCTGGAGGGGGGCAGGTGTTGCAAGATACATTTTGATAATCACCCCTTCCCATAAAAAGAAAACAAACTGGCCAGGCGCGGTGGCTCACGCCTGTAATCCCAGCACTTTGGGAAACCAAGGCGGGCGGGTCACTTGAGGTCAGGAGTTGAGACCAGACTGGCCAATATGGTGAAACCCCATCTCTACTAAAAATACAAAGATTAGTTGAGCATGGTGGCGTGGACCTGTCATCCCAGCTACACGGAATTCTCCTGAGGCAGGAGAATCGCTTGAACCTGGGAGGTGGAGGTTGCAGTGAGCCGAGATTGTGCCATTGCTCTCCAACCTGGGAAAAAAGGGTGAAACTTCGTCTCAAAAGCAAACAAACAAACGTAAAAACTGACATTGGCCGGGTGCGGTGGCTCACGCCTGTAATCCCAGCACTTTGGGAGGCCGAGGCGGGCGGATCACAAGGTCAGGAGATCGAGACCACGGTGAAACCCCGTCTCTACTAAAAAAAATTACAAAAAATTAGCCGGGCGCGGTTGTGGGCGCCTGTAGTCCCAGCTACTCGGGAGGCTGAGGCAGGAGAATGGCGTGAACCCGGGAGGCGGAGCTTGCAGTGAGCCGAGATGAGGCAGGAGAATGGCGTGAACCCGGGAGGCGGAGCTTGCAGTGAGCCGAGATCGCGCCACTGCACTCCAGCCTGGGCTGGGCGACAGAGCGAGACTCCGTCTCAAAAAAAAAAAAAAAAAAAAAAAAAACTGACATTGCCTTTGCCTTAATGGTGTGGACCAGGGGTCAGCCATCTTGTTCTGTAAAGAGAGTGTAAATCTTTTCTTTTCTTTTTTTCTTTTTTTGAGACAGGATCTCACTCTGTTGCCCAGGTTGGAGTGCAGTGGTTTTAAAAACTAAAATATTGTACAGTGCAGCAGGTCATGACTGGAGAGTCAGATGCAAGTTCAGACCATTTGTTGCCGGGCACGGTGGCTCACGCCTGTAATCCCAGCACTTTGGGAGGCCGAGGCGGGTGGATCACAAGGTCAGGAGTTCAAGACTAGCCTGGCCAAGACGGTAAAACCCCATCTCTACTAAAAATACAAAAATTAGCCAGGTGCAGTGGTAGGCGCTTGTAATCCCAGCTACTCGGGAGTCTGAGGCAAGAGAATTGCTTGAACCTGGTGGGGCGGAGGTTGCAGGGAGCCAAGATCGCACCACTGCACTCCAGCCTGGGCGACAGAACGAGACTCTGTCTTTAAAAAAAAAAAAAAAAAAAAAAAAAAAAAAAAAGATTAGTCACCTTGACCTTGACGTTTCAGGACATTTATGGTTCCCTCCCCACCAACCGTAACATGCTGGTTGAGGCCTTAATAACCTCTGCTGCAGTGTTCACAGAACTTCCCTTGGCGATAGGGAGGTTCCAGGCCCTGTGCAGTTTGGTGGCTGCCCGAGCCCTGTGGCTAGTGAGTGCTCTCCATGGGGCTAGTGAGACTGAGAGTCAGTGTTGAAGTGGATTTCATCCTCTCTGAAGGTAGAATTTAAGTGACTCTGGGGTGGACAGGGCAGCTGCTTACTTTACTCCACCACCTGTCTGCAATAGGACGTTTTCCCCTCCCCCTCCCCGTCCCCCTCCCCCTCCCCGTCCCCCTCCCCCTCCCCTCCCCCCTCCCCTCCCCCTCCCCTCCCCCCTCCCCTCCCCCTCCCCTCCCCCTCTCCCTCCCCTCCCCTCCCCCTCCCCCTCCCCTCCCCTCCCCCTCCCCCTCCCCCTCCCCCTCCCCCTCCCCCTCCCCCTCCCCCCCTCCCCTCCCCTCCCCCTCCCCTCCCCCTCCCCTCCCCTCCCCTTTCTTTTCTTTTCTTTTCTTTTCTTTCTTTAATGGAGTCTTGCTCTGTCGCCCAGGCTGGAGTGCAGTGGCGGATGGAGTCTTGCTCTGTCGCCCAGGCTGGAGTGCAGTGGCGTGATATCAACTCACTGCAACCTCTGCCTCCTGGGTTCAAGTGATTCTCCTGCCTCAGCCTCCCGAGTACCTGGGATTACAGATGTCCGGCACCACACCCAGCTAATTTTTGTATTTTTAGTAGAGACGGGGTTTCACCATGTTGGCCAGGCTGGTCTTGAACTCCTGACCTCAAGTGATCTGCCCGCCTCGGCCTCCCAAAGTGCTGGGATGACAGGTGTGAGCCACCGCGCCCGGCCAATAGGACGTGTTCAGGGGGTTTTACCGCTTATTCAATGAGCTTCTATCTTCTCTGTTTTGTTGCAGGAAGACATAAGGGACCCATGGCAGAAAGAGACTTAAAATCAGGTATGTTCTTCTCTCTGGCCTTTTCTCTGATTGCAGTTACTGACAGAGGTTTCCTAAGATTCCTTTCAAGGAAGTGAAAGAATCTCTGGAACAAGGCCGGGCACAGCGGCTCATACCTGTCATCCCAGCACTTTGGGAGGCTGAGGCAGGAGGATCACTTGAGGCCAGGAGTTTGAGACCAGCCTGGGCAACATAGCGAGACCCTATCTCTACAAAAATAGTAATTAAGGCCGGGCGCGGTGGCTCACACCTGTAATCTCAGCACTTTGGGAGGCCGAGGTGGGCGGATCACAAGGTCAGGAGATCGAGACCATCCTGGCTAATGCAGTGAAACCCCATCTCTACTAAAAATACAAAAAAAAAAATTAACCGGGCGTGGTGGCGGGCGCCTGTAGTCCCAGCTACTAGGGAGGCTGAGGCAGGAGAATGGCGTGAACCCGGGAGGCAGAGGTTGCAGTGAGCCAAGATTGCACCACTGCACTCCAGCCTGGGCAACAGAGCGAGACTCCATCTCAAAAAAAAAAAAAAAAAAAAAAAAAAATTAAAGGCCAAAAATAATTTTAAAAATTATTTTTAGAAAGTAATAAAAATTAGCTGGGCATAGTGGCATATTGCCTGTACTCTCAGCTACTTGGGAGGCTGAGGAAGGAGGATCGCTTGAACCCAGGAGATAGAGGCTGCGGTGAACTGAGATCGCGCCACTGCACTCCAGCCTGGGTGACAGAGTGAAACTACATCTCAAAAAATAATAAATAAAATAAAATAAAATAAATAGACTGGCCTGGTGGCATGCACCTGTGGTCCCAACTACTCAGGAGGCTAAGGCGGGAGGATTGCTTGAACCTGGAGTTACAGGCTGCAGTGAGCTGTGATCGCACCACTGCACTCCAGCTTGGGTGACAGAGCTAGACCTATCTCAAAAACAAAAACAAAAGAAAAGGAAAAAAAAGGAGAGAGTGAGTTTCCGTGTTTCCATACCCTGGGGGTACTAAGTGTAGAGTGGTGCCTTACTGCAACCAGGAGATGCAGCATGAGGTCAGAAAGTTCATTCTTTTTTGTTCTCAGGCCACTGTCCAGGGAACTCCTTTTCCTGCCAGAACAGCCAGTGTGTGACCAAGGTGAACCCGGAGTGTGACGACCAGGAGGACTGCTCCGATGGGTCCGATGAGGTGCACTGTGGTCAGTCTGCCTGTCCGGCCTGGTCTCTGGGCCCTTTTCCTTTTCCAGGGTCAGCTGCTGGCTCTGGTCTCTGGTCACTGTGCTTATGTCACTCGGGCACACAGGCCTGGCATTTACGGGGGCTGGGCAGAGAACAGAAAGGGGCACCCATGGTATGGAGAGAAATGTGAGCAAACAGCAGAGAAAAGGAAAAGCGCAGGTGTGTGATGGGGAGAAGCCTGGGGGGAGGAGGGAGAAGATATCAGGCTGAAAACAGAGGTTCTGGCCAAAGCCTGGGAAGTCTTGAATACCAGGAATTGGAGCTCTGTCCTGTAAGTAGTGGGATGTGGCCACAGGGATTTGAGCAATGGAAAGAGACAGTTAAAATGCTGGAAGAGATTAGCTGGGCATGGTGGCTCACACCTGTAATTCCAGCACTTTGGGAGGCCAAGGCAGGAGGATCACTTGAGGCCAAGAGTTTGAGACCAGCTTGGACAACATAGTGAGACCCCCATCTCTACTTAAAAAAAAAAAAATTAGCCAGTGTGGTGTGTGTGCCTGTGGTCCCAGCAACTCAGGAGGCTGAGGTGGAAGGATCGCTTGAGCCCAGGAGATTGAGGCTGCGATAAGCTATGATTGCGCTACTGCACTATCCAGCCTGGATAACAGAGTGAGACCCTGTCTCAAAAATAAATAAAATAAAATGCTGGAAGAGTAGCCAACATTTTTCTAGCAATGCTAGCCCATGCAATAAGGTGTAGGGACAGCAGTTTAAGTATTGGGAAGGAAGAGGAAAAGCTTAATTCATTTGAAATCATTGTCTATCTAAAATAAATCAATATCCAAACAGAAGGAGAGAAGCTGAAAGAATAAAATAAAATGAATCAAGAAATTGACTAAAAAGCTATACAAAATAAAGGCCGGCCAGGCACGGCAGCTCATGCCTGTGATCCCAGCTCTTTGGGAGGCCGAGGTGGGTGGATCACAAGGTCAGGAGATCGAGACCATCCTAGCTAACATGGTGAAACCCTGTCTCTACTAAAAACTACAACAAAAATTACAGGCGTGGTGGTGTGTGCCTGTAGTCCCAGCTACTTGGGAGGCCGAGGCAGGAGAATGGCGTGAACCCAGGAGGCCGAGCTTGCAGTGAGCCGAGATTGCGCCACTGTACTCCAGCCTGGGTGACAGAACGAGAGTCCGTCTCAAAATAATAATAATAATATAATAATAATAATAATAATAATAATAATAATAATAATAAAGGCTAGGTGTGGTGGCTCATGCCTGTAATCCCAGCACTTTGGGAGACCAAGGTGGGTGGATCACTTGAGGTCAGGAGTTTGAAACCAGCCTGGCCCACATGGCAAAACCCCGTCTCTACCAAGAAATATAAAAATTAGCCAGGCATGGTGGCAGGTGCCTGTAATCCCAGCTACTCAGGAGGCTGAGGCAGGAGAATCCCTTGAACCTGGGAGGTGGAGATTGCAGTGAGCCAAGATCATGCCATTGCACTCCAGCCTGGTGTACAGAGCAAAACTCCATCTAAAAAAAAAAAAAAAGCTGTGATTTTGCTTTATACAGTAATAATGGGCTAGAAGATACAAAGGAAAAAATCCCTTTCATGATCAATAGCGACAACAAATGAAATATCAAAGACTAAACTTACAAATGTGCCATGCCTGTGACGATAATTATTATATATAATTATAGAATTACAAAATTTTGCTGAAGGACATAAAAGTAGACTAAATAAGCACAGAGACACAATATCATATACAAACATGTACGTGCGGTCATCGCCCCTTCCCCACAGCTAAGATAGAGACCTTTCTCTGTCACTCACTGGTGCACGTGACCTTGGATGCTTGACCTACGTGCCAGGATGGGGCAGCCAGAGGAACTGAAGAGGGAGGGATGAGGAGACCCCAAAAGAGTCAGGGAAGCCAAGGAGGGGCCCCCAAGCATCTCTTTGAACCTAGGGACTGTAGACAAGAGACTCAGAGATGAAGGTTCTGGGAGTTCAGGGTGAGGTCCTACCTTCGTGGGGTCCTGGCTGGTGACCTGCTGTCTTGCAGAGTGTGGCTTGCAGCCTGCCTGGAGGATGGCCGGCAGGATCGTGGGCGGTGTGGAAGCGTCCCCGGGGGAGTTTCCGTGGCAAGCCAGCCTTCGAGAGAACAAGGAGCACTTCTGTGGGGCCACCATCATCAGTGCCAGGTGGCTGGTATCTGCCGCTCACTGCTTCAATGAGTAAGCCTCCATCCCGAAGCACCAAACCCAAACCCTCTGTATTTCTCCTGCCTTCCCTGAAGCACTGGGGGTGTCACTTCGCATTTCCTTAGAGCCCTTGGAAGTAATTTTTTCTTTTCCTTTCTTTCTTGCTTTTGTCGTTGTCAAATCTGAGTGCATTCTTTTTATTTTATTATTATTATTTTTTGAGACGGAGTCTTACTCTGTCACCCAGACTGGAGTGCAGTGGCGTGATCTCAGCTCACTGCAAGCTCCGCCTCCTGGGTTCACACCATTCTCCTGCCTCAGCCTCCCGAGTAGCTGGGACTACAGGCGCCCACCACCATGCCCGGCTAATTTTTTGTATTTTTAGTAGAGATGGGGTTTCACTGTTTTGGCCAGGATGATCTTGATCTGACCTCGTGATTCACCCACCTTGGCCTCCCAAACTGCTGGGATTACAGGCGTGAGCCATTGTGCCCAGCCTCTTTATTTTATTTTTTCTTTTGAGACAGAGTCTCAGTCTGTTGCCCTGGCTGGAGTGCAGTGGTGTGATCTCAGCTCATTGCAACCTCCACCTCCTGGGATGGGATAAAGCGATTCTCTTGCCTCAGCCTCCCAAGTAGCTGGAACTACAGATGTGTGCCACCATGCCCGGCTAATTTTTTTTTTTTTTTTTTTTTGTATAATCAGTAGAGATGGGTTTTTGCGACGTTGGCCAGGCTGGTCTCAAACTCCTGACCTCAGGTGATCCACCTGCCTTGGCCTCCCAACGTGCTGGGATTACAGGCGTGCCCAGCCTGACTCTACCATTTCACATTCCCACCAACGGTGCACAAGGGTTGCAATTTCTCCACATCCTCCACTTGCTGTTCTTTTGAGAGTAGCCATCCCAGTGGGTTTCGTGAAGCAGCATCTCCCTGTGGTTTTGACTTGGCATTCCTCAGCAACTAATGACATTTGGTTGATGTTTTGCTCATTGTGGACATTTTTTGCATTCACTTTGATTTTTTAAAATATTGTGTTGTGTTGTGATACTATCTTTTTTTTTTTTTTTTTTTTTTTTTTTTTTTTGAGACGGAGTCTCGCTCTGTCGCCCAGGCTGGAGTGCAGTGGCGCGATCTCGGCTCACTGCAAGCTCCGCCTCCCGGGTTCACGCCATTCTCCTGCCTCAGCCTCCTGAGTAGCTGGGACTACAGGCGCCCACAACTGCGCCCGGCTAATTTTTTGTATTTTTAGTAGAGACGGGGTTTCACCGTGGTCTCGATCTCCTGACCTTGTGATCCGCCCGCCTCGGCCTCCCAAAGTGCTGGGATTACAGGCGTGAGCCACTGCGCCCGGCCTTTTTTTTTTTTTAGACAGAGGCTCACTCTGTCGCCCAGGCTGGAGTGCAGTGGTGCAATCTTGGCTCACTGCCACCTCTGCCTCCCGGGATCAAGCAATTCTCCTGCCTCAGCCTCCTGAGTAGCTGGGATTACAGGCGCCTGCCACCATGCCTGGCTAATTTTTGTATTTTTAGTAGAAACGGGGTTTTGCCATGTCGGCCAGGCTGGTCTCGAACTCCTGGCCTCAAGTGATCTGCCCGTCTCCGCCTCCCAAAGTGCTGGGATTACAGGTGTGAGCCACAGTGCCCAGCTCGATATCATTTATCTTGATGGCTGAGATTTTTGGCAACTCTTTAAATTTTGTGCCCAAGGCTCATGGCTGGCTCCCCTCACCCTAATCCCAACTCTGTCGGATCCTGCCTTTGTTTAAAATGTTGATGCTTGGCCAGGCTATAGTGAGCTTGTGACTCATGACTGTAATCCCAGCACTTTGGGAGGCTGAGGCAGGGAGATCACTTGAGGTCAGGAGTTTGAGACTAGCCTGGCCAACATGGCGAAACCCTGTCTCTACTAAAAACACACAAAAAAATCAAACCTGTCATCCCAGTTACTTGGGAGGCTGAGGCACGAGAATCACTTGAACTTGGGAGGCGGAGGTTGCAGTAAGCTGAGATCTCGACACTGCACACCAGCTTGGGAGATAGAGCAAGATTCCATCTCTTTTTTTTTTTTTTTTGAGATGGAGTCTCGCTCTGTTGCCCAGGCTGGAGTGCAGTGGCCAGATCTCAGCTCACTGCAAGCTCCGCCTCCCAGGTTTATGCCATTCTCCTGCCTCGGCCTCCCGAGTAGCTGGAACTACAGGCGCCCGCCACCTCGCCCGGCTAGTTTTTGTATTTTTTAGTAGAGATGGGGTTTCACTGTGTTAGCCAGGATGGTCTGGATCTCCTGACCTCGTGATCTGCCCGTCTCGGCCTCCCAAAGTGCTGGGATTACAGGCGTGAGCCACTGTGCCCGGCCTAATTTTTATAAATACTTTTTTTTTTTTTTTTTTTTGAGACGGAGTCTCACGCTGTTGCCCAGGCTGGAGTGCAGTGGTGCGATCTCGGCTCACTGCAAGCTCCGCCTCCCGGGTTCCCGCCATTCTCCTGCCTCAGCCTCCTGAGTAGCTGGGACTACAGGTGCCCGCCACCGCGCCCGGCTAATTTTTTTTGTATTTTTAGTAGAGATGGGGTTTCACTGTGGTCTCGATCTCCTGACCTTGTGATCCGCCCGCCTCGGCCTCCCAAAGTGCTGGGATTACAGGCTTGAGCCACCGCGCCCGGCCTATAAATACTATTAATAAATATTAATTTAGGGGGGATGCTTCTTAAATTTTGCACCCAAGGTGAGTGTCCCATCTGCCTCCCCTGTCGGCTCTGACTCTTGGTGGCCTCTGACCTGGGGTTTGCTCCTGCAGATTCCAAGACCCGACGGAGTGGGTGGCCTACGTGGGTACGACCTACCTCAGTGGCTCGGAGGCCAGCACCGTGCGGGCCCGGGTGGCCCAGATCATCAAGCACCCCCTGTACAACGCAGACACGGCCGACTTCGACGTGGCAGTGCTGGAGCTGACCAGCCCTCTGCCTTTCGGCCGGCACATCCAGCCCGTGTGCCTCCCGGCTGCCACACACATCTTCCCACCCAGCAAGAAGTGCCTGATCTCAGGCTGGGGCTACCTCAAGGAGGATTTCCGTACGCATCTTCCTCGGCCTGCAAGTGAACTCAGGCAGGCGGGTGGGCAAATAACGCAGAAAAGGGCCGGGTGTGGTGGCTCACGCCTGTAATCCCAGCACTTTGGGAGGCCGAGGTGGGTGGATCATGAGGTCAGGAGATCGAGACCATCATGGCCAACGTAGTGAAACCCCGTCTGTACTAAAAAATACAACTACAACAACAAAAAAAATTAGCCTTGGGCCGGGCGTGGTGGCTCACGCCTGTAGTCCCAGCACTTTGGGAGGCCGAGACGGGCGGATCACGAGGTCAGGAGATCGAGACCATCCTGGCCAACATGGTGAAACCCCATCTCTACTAAAAAACACAAAAAATTAGCCGGGTGTGGTGGCGGGCACCTGTAGTCCCAGCTACACGGGAGACTGAGGCAGAAGAATGGCGTAAACCCGGGAGGCGGAGCTTGCAGTGAGCCGAGATTGCGCTACTGCACTCCAGCCTGGCTGACAGAGCGAGACTCTGTCTCAAAAAAAAAAAAAAAAAAAAAAAAAAAAAAAAAAAGCCAGGCATGGTGGTGAGCGCCTGTAATTCCAGCTACTCAGGAGGCTGAGAATTGCTTGAACCCGGGAAGCAGAGGTTGCAGTGAGCCAAGATTGCGCCACTGGACTCCAGCCTAGGTGACAGTGGGAGACTCTGTCTCAAAAAATAATAATAGGCCGGGCGCGGTGGCTCAAGCCTGTAATCCCAGCACTTTGGGAGGCCGAGACGGGCGGATCACGAGGTCAGGAGATCGAGACCATCCTGGCTAACACGGTGAAACCCCGTCTCTACTAAAAAGTACAAAAAACTAGCCGGGCGAGGTGGCGAGCGCCTGTAGTCCCAGCTACTCGGGAGGCTGAGCCAGGAGAATGGCGTAAACCCGGGAGGCGGAGCTTGCAGTGAGCAGAGATCCGGCCACCGCACTCCAGCCTGGGTGACAGAGCCAGACTCCGTCTCAAAAAAAAAAAAAAAATAATAATAATAATAATAAAATAATAATAATAATAATGCAGAAAAACACAGTGGGTCTGCATTATTCTCTGATTCTGTATTCATGAATTCCACTGCTTGCTAAGATATATTTATAACCCATCATCAATGCTACTGTGATTTTTTTTTTTTTTTGAGATGGAGTTTCACTCTTGTTGCCCAGGCTGGAGTGCAGTGGTACGAACTGTGCTTACTGCAGCCTCCACCTCCGGGTTCAGGCGATTCTCCTGCCTCAGCCTCCTGAGTAGCTAGGACTACAGGCATGCACCACCACACCCAGCAACCTTTTTTTTTTTTTGTATTTTTAGTAGAGACGAGATTTCACCATGTTGGCCAGGTTGGTCTCGATCTCCTGACCTCATGATCCTCCCACTTCATCTTCCCAAAGTGCTGGGATTACAGGTGTGAGCCACCTCACCCAGCCAAAAAATTTGATCTTAATGTACTGAAATGCACATCTAAATAGCCACACGTGGCCAGTGGCTACTGCATTGTGTGGTGTAGTTTCAGGGGTGGTCAGTCAGTCACAAGATGACTGACAGAGGGAAGTGGATCCAGTGGAGAAAAATAAGGCAGGGGTGGGGGCTGCAGCTTTAAATAGGGAGGTCAAGAGATGCCTCCTGGAGAGAGGAGATGAAGGAGGAAGTCAGACAGATTCTGCAGGGACAAGCATTTTGGGCAGCAGGAACAGCATGTGCAAAGGCCCTGGGGTGGGAGGACAACAAGGCAGCCCTGGGGCTGGAGTTGATGTGGACTGATTTAATGTTTAGCAAGAGTGGCGCTGGCTGCAGGGTTGGGAATGGATTTCAGTTGGGTGGGACCAGAGTGACAGAAGTGAGTGAGGAGCCGCTGTAATGACCCGGGCAAGGATGGGCGTGAGACAGGGGCTGATTCTGGGTGTATTTGGGGGCTGACTTGAGGCCGACTTGGAATTTGAGGACTGTGGATCTGGAAGGAGACCCTGAGATCCCTGAGATGGGGAATGCTGAGGGCGGAGCTTGTGGAGGGGAGATGAGGATCTCGGGCTGGGGGTGTTATGTCTGATGCCTCTTCCTTGTCCAGGCAGAGTGTTACCAGGTGGGGTGTTTACCTTTTGCAGTTTCAGAGCCAGGTGTTGTAGGCGGCCACGCTTGCAGCTGGGGAAACTGAGGGAGGCTCGGAGAGGAGATGTCCTTCAGCCTCCCAGCTCAAAGTGGCTGCCAAGGCTCCGGCACTCTCACCCTGCTTTTCTCTCCCCATCGGGCCAGTGGTCAAGCCAGAGGTGCTGCAGAAAGCCACTGTGGAACTGCTGGACCAGGCACTGTGTGCCAGCCTGTACGGCCACTCACTCACTGACAGCATGTTGTGTGCTGGCTACCTGGATGGGAAGGTGGACTCCTGCCAGGTGAGCCCCCGATGCCCCAGACCCCAGAAAAACACAGAAATAGACAGGAGCGTGTTCAAATGCTGCGCAATTCAAAGATATCTGGATGTCCGTTCTTGAGGAATTTTAAAGCAGTTGGGACTGAGAGAGGCAGGTGCTGCTTAGAGGATCTTCCAGAAGCTCTAACCTGACTGCACTTCCTCCTCTACCCTCCATGGCTCCCTGCTCCCTCCCAGTAGGCCCCAGGTGCGTGCCACAGAGGCTGGGGTCCCTGTGTAAATCCCCCCAGCTACCCTCTAAACCGGGACTTGTGTAGGGACACAGATGCTGTTCCCAGCACCAGGCCTGATACCACGTACCACCCAAGAAACACCTCTTGTATGAATGATGCCAGCACACACCCTGGGCATCAGATTCTCTCCATCTGTACGGGAAAGGTTGGTCTACGGGAACCCCGCGGACTCTTGTCCCTGGGTGGTCAGTTGGGCCAAGAGCGACCTGCAGGCTCAACTCAAGAACTTTCCAGGGCTGGGCGCTGTGGCTCATGCCTGTAATCCCAGCACTATGGGAGGCCAAGGCGGGTGAATCACTTGAGGTCAGGAGTTTGAGACCAGCCTGAGCAACATGGTGAAACCCTGTCTCTACTAAAAATACAAATATTAGCCGGGCATGGTGGCGGGTGCCTGTAATCCCAGCTACTCGGGAGGCTGAGGCAGGAGAATCATTTGAACTGGGAGCCGGAGGTTGCAGTGAGCTGAGATCGCGACATTGCACTTCAGCCTGGGTGACAAAGCGAGACTCTGTCTCATAAAAAAAAAAAAAAAAGAAAGAAAAGAAAATTGGGTCACTCAAAGCTGCCTCTGCTGTTTACCTGGAACCTTCTTTTTTTTTCTTTTTCTTTTTAGATGGAGTCTTGCTCTGTCACCCAGGCTGTAGTGCAGTGGCATGATCTCAGCTCACTGCAACTTCTGCCTCCCAGGTTCAAGCGAGTCTCCTGCCTCAGCCTCCAGAGTAGCTGTGATTATAGGTGTGCGCCACCACACCCAGCTAATTTTTGTATTTTTAATTAATTAAGACAGTGTCTTGCTCTGTCACCCAGGCTGGAGTGCAGTGGCACCATCTTGGCTCACTGCAACCTCTGCCTCCCAGGTTCAAGAGATTCTCATGCCTCAGCCTCCCAAATAGCTGGGATCACAGGTGCCCACCACCACACCTGGCTAATTTTTATATATATATATTTTTTCACTTTTATCCTCAAGTTTATTCCTGTGGTAAAACTAAAATAATTTAATATTTGAGAGATCAACAGAAACAAGAGAATAATAATAATATTAATTATTGCTAATATGTGTTGAGTGTTTACATATAGTGTTACATATAGTATTCTAAGCATAATACTATGATGCAAATATTCTTTTTTTTTTTTTAATTATACTTTAAGTTCTAGGGTACATGTGCATAACGTGCAGGTTTGTTACATATGTATACTTGTGCCATGTTGGTGTGCTGCAACCATCAACTCGTCAGCACCCATCAATTCATCATTTACATCAGGTATAAGTCCCAATGCAATCCCTCCCCCCTAATTTTTATATTTTTAGTAAAGACAGGGTTTCGCCATGTTGGCCAGGCTGTTCTCCAAATCCTGGCTTCAGGTGATCCACCCACCTCGTCCTCCTAAAGTGCTGGGATTAGAGGTGTGAGTCACCATGCCCAGCCGACAATTACAATTTTTGTTTTCAATGTATCTCATTGCTATTTCTTCTTTCACCCACTTGGTCTCGTTTTGCAGTGTTCTGTTCTTGTTTCACGGACACCATTTCTTCTTTTTCTCTGAGGATCGTAATTTAATCCCAGTTACAGTTCTTCTATATTCTGTATTTGTGGTTAACTGTATTTCAGGCAAACATAAGTTTTTCTGTTGTAATTGAGTGTCTTTATTTCATGGAGATTGGAATCCCTCAAATGGTGCTTAAGAATGAAAGGCCGGGTGCAGTGGCTCACATCTGTAATCCCAGTACTTTGGGAGGTTGAAGCACCCAGGTCTCTTGAGGCCCGGAGTTTGAAACCAGTCAGGGCAACATAGCAAAAGTCTGTCTCTACAAAAACAAAAACAAAAATTAGCCGGGTTTGGTGGTGCATGCTTGTAGTCCCAGCTACTTGAGAGGCTGAGGTGGGAGGATTATTTGAGCCTGGGAGGTGGAGGCTGCAGTGAGCCAAGATCACAGCACTGCGCTCCAGCCTGAGTGACAGAGTGAGACCCCATCTTAAAAAAAAGAAATTGAAAATTTAAAAATGTCACTAAATTCTTGATGTGATCTCATATTTGCTATTCACGTTCTCTTGGTGGGGGACATTAACACCTTGTGTTCTTGGATTCTCTGTCCCCTTTCAAGGGACCAAAGACCTCCTGGTCTCATTGATCCTTTGTGGTTGCCCAAATCCCTTTTCTACCTCAACCAACCCAGGTCCTCTTGAGAAAGCTTTCTCTTTTGTCTTGAGCTTCCACACACGGGCTGGGCTGCCGCTTCCCTCTGTCAGCCTCTCGTGATTTTTCATGGCTTCAGTCCACCACCAGGATCTCCCCTGCCTAATTTTTTAGCATGGTTGTGGATTCCTGTCTTTTTTGTGCGTACCTTTGCTCTTGTTTCTAAGGGCTGGTGGGTGAGGAAAAGATAGGGAGAGACTGCTACACGTGCTTAGATTCCCATATTGAAACCAGAAGCTGGAGAAAATGCTAGGAACTAATAAGAGAGGGCTCGTCTTTAAGAATGTAAGAGTCGGCCGGGCCCGGTGGCTCACCTGTAATCCCAGCACTTTGGGGGGCCAAGGTGGGCAGATCACTTGAGGTCAGGAGTTCAAGACCATCCTGGCCAACATGGTGAAACCCCGTCTCTACTAAAAATACAAAAAATCAGCCGGGCGTGGTGGCAGGTGCCTGTAATCCCAGCTACTTGGGAGGCTGAGGCAGGAGAATCACTTGAACCTGGGAGGCGGAGGTTGCAGTGAGCTGAGATCGCGCCACTGCACTCCAGCCTGGGCGACAGAGCAAAACTCTGTCTCAGAAACAAAAACAAAAAACACACACAGAATGTGAAAGTCAGGGTGAGCTGGATATGGGAAGGTAAAAAATGGTGAGGCCAGATGAGTGAGAGCAGATGAAGCAATGCTGCAGCTACCAGTGAGATATCTGGAGGCACCCGCATGGCAGTCATACTGTCAGCCTAAGCAAGTGGTGACATTATCAAAGATCTACTGGGTTAAGAAGAGGAGGGGATGTTACTTATTTGGGTCATGTTTTAGCCTTCCAGATGTAGGACTGAAAGACATCTTGGAGATCCTATAGTCCAACTGTCTTGGGTTGTTGTTGTTGTTTTCTTCCTCCACAGAAGAGGAAAACAGGTTCTGAGATGTGAATGATCAGCCCACAAGGGCTCTGTGAGCTCGGGTGGACAGAGGTCCTGGCAGTCCCAGCTCAGAGCTCCTTCTTGGGCCTCGCAGCCCTGGCATTTGGACTGGCTGCTGCCGACCCATCCTGAGGGCGTGTTTTGGTTTCTTAGGGCGACTCAGGAGGACCCCTGGTCTGCGAGGAGCCCCCTGGCCGGTTCTTTCTGGCCGGCATCGTGAGCTGGGGAATTGGCTGTGCAGAAGCCCGGCGTCCGGGGGTCTATGCCCGAGTCACCAAGCTACGTGACTGGATCCTGGAGGCCACCAGCAGAGCCAGCGTGCCTCCGGCCCCCACGGTGGCTCCTGCCCCCGCCGCCCTCAGCACGGCCTGGCCCACCGGTCCTGAGAGCCCTGTGGTCAACACCCCCACCAAATCCA
Source organism: Macaca mulatta (assembly GCF_049350105.2). NCBI lineage: Eukaryota > Metazoa > Chordata > Mammalia > Primates > Cercopithecidae > Macaca > Macaca mulatta. The sequence continues at coordinate 3,162,284 of NC_133424.1, forward strand.
CACAGGCCCCCAGCACTGTGCCTCTTGACTGGGTCACCGTTCCTAAGCTACAAGGTATTTTCGGGGCAGAAAGGTAGAAGATGATGTACGCGCCTATCTTGATTTAGGGAGAATTGATATCGTCATAGTATTTTCATAATTTTGGGTCTTCCTGTTCGAGGAAAGGTCACATGTATCCATTTATTCCCATCTTCTGTTGCGTGTACCCTCACGGTATCTGTCTGTCCATAGGTCTTGCCCATGTCTTGCTAAGTATGGCGATCTATCAATGGAATACTTTTTTTTTTTTTTTTTTTTTTTTTTGAGACAGAGTCTCGCTCTGTCACCCAGGCTGGAGTGCAGTGGCATGATCTTGGCTCATTGCAACCTCCGCCTCCTGGGTTCAAGCGATTCTCCTGCCTCAGCCTCCCGAGTAGCTGGGATTATAGGCGTCTGCCACCACACCCAGCTAATTTTTGTATTTTTAGTAGAGACGGGGTTTCCTCATGTCGGTCAGGCTGGTCTCGAAGTCCTGACTTCACGATCCGCCCACCTCAGCCTCCCAAAATGCTGGGATGACAGGCATGAGCCACCTCGCCCGGCCTGGAATACTTCCTATTGTATTTTCAAATAGCTTGTACCCAGACAACTTGTAGGATTGGCCAGGCGCGGTGGCTCATGCCTGTCATTGCAGCACTTTGGGAGGCTGAGGCGGGAGGATCGCTTGAGGTCAGGAGTTCAAGACCAGCCTGGCCAACATGGCGAAACCCTACTAATTTTTAGTCTCTACTAAAAATTAGCTGGGCGTGGTGGAGGGCACCTGTAATCCCATCTACTCGGTAGGCTGAGGCAGGAGAATCGCTTGAACCCAGGAAGTGGAGGTTGCAGTGAGCTGACATGGCGCCACTGCACTCCAGCCCGGGTGATAAGAGCAGAACTCCATCTCAAAAAAAAAAAAAAAAAAAAGAAAAAGAAAAGAAAAAACTTGTAGGACTATATCTGTTTCCAAAACCTGTTAGTTGCTTTCATATATATATATATATATATGTGTGTATATATATATATATATATATATATTTTTTTTTTTTTATGAGACAGAGTTTCACTCTTGTCGCCCAGGCTGGAGTGCAGTGGTGCGATCTTGGCTCACTGCAACCTCCACCTCCCGGTTCAAGTGATTCTCCTGCCTCAGCCCCCTGAATAGCTGGGATTACAGGCGTGCATCACTATGCTTGGCTAATTTTTGTATTTTTAGTAGAGTCAGGGTTTTGCCATGTTAGCCAGGCCGGTCTCGAATTCCTGACCTCAGGTGATCTGCCCGCCTTGGCCTCCCAAAGTGCTGGGATTACAGGTGTGAGCCACCGCGCCCGGCCATGCTTCATTTCAGTTCACCTACACCCCATACTGTGTTCCGAAACCACATAGCAATCGTACCCCTTCCTTTTCTGAGCCGCCCCATGGGTCTCCTGGAGTGCAGCCCTGTCTTTGCAAGGAGCCCATAAACCTGGCTCTGTGGGCTGCGGGTCTGTGGCGGGGGGTCCTCAGGCTGACTGGGCTGCTGCTGTTGCTTTGTTAACTTCCGTCCCCCAAGCTAGGCCACGAACTTGCTGCAAGACCTTGGGCAAACTACGGACCCCTCGAAGCCTCCACGGCTTCATCTGTGGAATGGGAGGGATTGCGGCACCTTTAGGGCCTGGCTGCAGTTGGTGTCCTGGGACCCTACCCACCCCCATGCTCCCATCCGAGCAGGCCAAGATCCCCAGACCTGGTCTTGTGTCCCCCTTCCAGAATGTGGGGCCAGGCCTGCAATGGAGAAGCCCACCCGGGTCGTGGGCGGGTTCGGAGCTGCCTCCGGGGAGGTGCCCTGGCAGGTCAGCCTGAAGGAAGGGTCCCGGCACTTCTGTGGAGCGACTGTGGTGGGGGACCGCTGGCTGCTGTCTGCCGCCCACTGCTTCAACCAGTAAGGCCCGCCTCCTCCAGGAAGGCTGCCCGGTTTCCCCTCCTCACCAGCCCCTCCCTGTCAGAAACCATCCTGCTGGGGCTGCCTCATGGTGCCCCCCCTACCCCTCGCCCCACCCCGGGGAGCAGCCCTTCCTCTCCTGAGGGCAGCTGACAGGAGGGAGCCGGTGCCAAGGCTTCTGAGGACAAACAAAAGGGGAGGGGGAGAGGGTTCCTTCCCCATTGCTTGCTACCCAGGCCGCATTTATCTTGGAGATTCCCAGGCACGGTGGCCCACATCTGTGGTCCCAGCTACTCAGGAGGGTGAGGTAGGAGAATTGCTTGAGCCCAGGAGGTCGAGGCTGCAGTGAGCCTGATGGTGCCACCACACTCCATCTGGGGCAGCAGAGCGAGACCCTGTCTCAACAAAAAAAGAGAGAGACTCATAAAGCTGTAGGGGGTTGGGAGGGCTTTGGCACAGGTGTAGAAAATGAAGCTGAGGATCCCCTGACTTGCCCAAGGTCCCCCAACTCGGGATTCTTTTCAGGAGGAGCCCGGCAGCCCCTCTTCCCCTGGTCCTCCCTGGAGCCGAGGGTCAGAGGAATGGTCCTGGGGCTCAGGCAGCCCCGTGCAGCTTCCTGGGGGGGGTGCATCAGCCCTGTCCGTCCCCCAAGAAGGCGGGCATGTGCTGGAGGGCGGGCACGTCTGAGGGCCCTGTCTCCACAGCACAAAGGTGGAGCAGGTTCGGGCCCACCTGGGCACTGCGTCCCTCCTGGGCCTGGGCGGGAGCCCGGTGAAGATCGGGCTGCGGCGGGTGGTGCTACACCCCCTCTACAACCCTGGCATCCTGGACTTCGACCTGGCTGTCCTGGAGCTGGCCAGCCCCCTGGCCTTCAACAAATACATCCAGCCTGTCTGCCTGCCCCTGGCCATCCAGAAGTTCCCTGTGGGCCGGAAGTGCATGATCTCCGGATGGGGAAATATGCAGGAAGGAAATGGTGAGTGCTGCCCCGATCGAGGGGAATGGTGGATTTATTCTCCAGGGCCTGGCCTGGGGAGGACCAGGATGGGCATCTCTTACCTGGACCTTAAACCAATTCCACGGCACAGGGACCTCTGTGGCTGATCCGTTTGTCTTTAGTCCCACTGCCTACACACCACTCACCTCCCCATTCCATCTGGGGGCAAAATCTGGCTGTTGCCTGTTTGTATAAATAAAGTTTTATTGGAACAAGGGCCACGTTCTCACATCAACAGACTGTCTATGGCTGCTTTCCTGCAATAGCAGCAGAGGTAAATACTTGTGACAGAGGCTGGGCGCGGTGGCTCACGCCTGTAATCCCAGCACTTTGGGAGGCTGAGGCGGGTGGATCACGAGGTCAGGAGATCGAGACCACGGTGAAACCCCGTCTCTACTAAAAATACAAAAAAAAAAATTAGCCGGGCATGGTGGCGGGTGCCTGTAGTCCCAGCTACTCGGGAGGCTGAGGCAGGAGAATGGCATGAACCCGGGAGGCGGAGCTTGCAGTGAGCTGTGATTGCGCCACTGCACTGCAGCCTGGGCGACAGAGCGAGACTCTGTCTCAAAAAAAAAAAAAATACTTGTGACAGAGACTGGCCTTTAAAGCCAAAAATATTTAAATTCTCTGGCCATTTATAGAAAAATGTTTGCTGGCAGCCACATGCGGTGGCTCACACCTGTAATCCCAGCACTTGGGGAGGATTCAGCCAGTGGATCTCTTGCAGTCAGAAGTTTAAGACCAGCCTGGCCAACAGGGCGAAACCCCGTCTCTACTAAAAAAATACAAAAATTGGCTGGGTGCGGTGGCTCACGCCTATAATCCCAGCATTTTGGGAGGCCGAGATGGGCAGATCACTTGAGGCCAGGAGTTCGAGACCAGCCTGCCGAACATGGTGAAAGCCCATCCCTACTAAAAATACAAAAATTAGCCCGGTGTGGTGGCGCGCACCTGTAATCCCAGCTACTCGGGAGACTGAGGCAGGAGAATCACTTGAACCCGGGAGGCGGAGGTTGCGGTGAGCTGAGATCACGCCATTGCACTCCAGCCTGGGCAAAAAGAGTGAAACTCCGTCTCAAAAAAAAAAAAGCAAACGTCCCACCCCAACAGTTAATGCTTCCCTTGACCTCAGAATGGCCTCCTGCACATTACCCAGGTGCTAGGGCGGCAGCCCCATGGGGACAGTGGGGAGACGTTTGCGCTCTGAGCGAGGAATCCGAGGCCCACCTCCTCCTCACTCTGTGGCTTTGTGTGATTCCTGCAACTCTGTGAGCCCTGGTTTCTTCATCTGTGGGGTGGGGATGCTGCATCTCGGCACTGTTATCGGACCCGAACTGGAGCTGCTCTGATGATCACTCTGCAAGTGGCCTTTCTGGGCTCTTTCCCTGGTAGCCACCAAGCCCGAGCTCCTGCAGAAGGCGTCCGTGGGCATCATAGACCAGAAGACCTGTAGCGTGCTCTACAACTTCTCCCTCACAGACCGCATGATCTGCGCTGGCTTCCTGGAAGGCAAAGTGGACTCCTGCCAGGTAAGCATTCCAAGGGGGAAACCGGGCAGTATTGAGATGAAATGCCCACACCCGTTCACCTGGCAGTTCTGTGTGTGCAGACCTAGATGTCTTCCCTCCCTTTCCTTCCCTCCCTTTCCTTCTCTCTCTTTCTCTCTTTCTGACGGAGTCTTGCTCTGTCACCCAGGCTGGAGAGCAGTGGCACGATCTTGGCTCACTGCAACCTCCGCCTCCCGGGTTCAAGCGATTCTCGTGCCTCAGCCTCCCGAGCAGCTGGGATTACAGGCATGTGCCACCATATTTTTGTATTTTTAGTAGAGACGGGGTTTTACCATGTTGGCCAGGATGGTCTCGATCTCCTGACCTCATGATCTGACTGCCTGGGCCTCCCAAAGTGCTGGGATTACAGGCGTGAGCCACTGTACCCAGCCTAGATTTCCTTTTTTTTTTTTTTGAGATGGAGTCTTGCTCTGTTGCCCAGGCTGGAGTATAGTGGCATGATCTTGGCTCACTGCAACCTCTGCCTCCTGGGTTCAAGTGATTCTCCTGCCTCAGCCTCTGGAGTAGCTGGGACTACAGGCATGTGCCTCCACGCCTGGCTAATTTTAGTATTTTTAGTAGAGACGGGGTTTCACCATGTTGGCCAGGCTAGTCTTGAACCCTTGACCTCAGGTAATCCGCCCGCCTTGGCCTCCCAAACTGCTAGGATTGCAGGACTGAGCCACTGGGCCCGGCCATAGCCACCATGCTCAGATTTCTGAAGGGCTCAACCGTGCACGCAAAGACAGAGGTTAATTTTCAGGCTGGGTGCAGTGGCTCATGCCTGTAATCCCAGTGCTTCAGGAGGCTGAGGTAGGATCAGTTGAGGCCAGGATTGCAAGACCAGCCTGGGTGACATAGTGAGATCCCGTCTCTACAAAAATAAAAAAAAAATTGTCGGGCCGGGCGCGGTGGCTCAAGCCTGTAATCCCAGCACTTTGGGAGGCCGAGACGGGCGGATCACAAGGTCAGGAGATCGAGACCATCCTGGCTAACACGGCGAAACCCCGTCTCTACTAAAAACACAAAAAATTAGCCGGGCGAGGTGGCGGCGCCTGTGGTCCCAGCTACTCGGGAGGCTGAGGCAGGAGAATGGCGGGAACCTGGGAGGCGGAGCTTGCAGTGAGCTGAGATCTGGCCACTGCACTCCAGCCTGGGCGACAGAGCGAGACTCCGTCTCAAAAAAAAAAAAAAAAAAAAAAAAAAATTGTCAGGCAGAGTAGCAGGTGCCTGTGGTCCCAGCTCCTTGGGCAGCTGAAATGGGAGGATCTCTTGAGCCCAGGTGTTCTAGGCTGCAGCAAACCGTGATCACACCACTGCACTCCATCCTGGGTGACACGGCAACATCATATCTCAAAAAAACAAAGACAGGCAGGTGCAGTGGCTCCTGCCTGTAATCCCAGCACTTTGGGAGGCCGAGGTAGACAGATCACCTGAGGTGTAGGCAGTTCAGGACTGGCCTGGCTAACATGGCGAAACTCCATCTCTACTAAAAAAATACAAAAATGAGCCAGGAAATGTGGCAGGTGCCTGTAATTCCAGCTGCTCAGGAGGCTGAGGCAGACAGAATTGCTTGAGCCCAGGAGGTGGAGGTCCCAGTGAGCAGAGATTGTGCTACTGCACTCTAGCCTGGGCAACAGAGCGAGGCTTCGCCTAAAAAAAAAAAAAAAGGCATCAGATTTCAAGAGTAATTCTCAAAGTTAGATGCCATTATTACTAAGCAATACAAAACACCAATGACAGTGTAAATGCCCATTCATAGGCAGTAGTTAAAAGAAAGGTGGTAAATAACCTGCAATGGAAACCTACCCAGCCCAAGTTCTCAAACCAGACTCCTGAGTTCAAATCCTGCTTCAATTGCTGTGTGACCCCAGGCAAGTGCCTCAACCTCTCTGGGCCTCTGATCCTCATACGTAAAGTGAGAAGCATAACAATGCCTATCTTCTAGGAGTGTTGTGAGATCACTGTCTTGCATAGTCTTTTCTTCCTATGTATTCATTATGTTATATTCTTTTTTCTTTTTTTGAGACGGAGTCTCGCTCTGTCGCCCATGCTGGAGTGCAGTGGCCGGATCTCGGCTCACTGCAAGCTCCACCTCCCGGGTTTACGCCATCCTCCTGCCTCAGCCTCCCGAGTAGCTGGGACTACAGGTGCCCGCCACCGCACCCGGCTAGTTTTTTGTATTTTTTTAGTACAGACGGGGTTTCACTGTGTTAGCCAGGATGGTCTCGATCTCCTGACCTTGTGATCCACCCGTCTCGGCCTCCCAAAGTGCTGGGATTACAGTCTTGAGCCACCGCGCCCGGCCTGTATTCTATTTTTTAATCATACTCTATATAATCATATTCTCTATTTAAAAATACTCTCTATATCAATGGGCAATTCATAATAGCTTTTTATCTTGAAAAGAATGGTGAGGCCAGGCCAGGTGGCTCACATCTGTAATCCCAGCACTTTGGGAGGCCGAGGCAGGCGGATCACCTGAGGTCAGGAGTTGGAGACCAGCCTGGCCAAGATGGTGAAACCCTGTCTCTACTAAAAATACAAAAATTAGCTGGGCGCGGTGGCTCATGCCTGTAGTTGCAGCTACTCGGGAGGCTGAGGCAGGAGAATTGCTTGAGCTCAGGAGGTGGAGGTTGCAGTGAGCCAAGATTGCGCCACTGCACTGCAGCCTGGGCAAGAGAGCAAGACTCTGTCTGAAAAGAAAAGAAATACGTCTGGCAGCTAATGATCAGGGGCCACCGCTAGGTGGTGGGACTATTCATGGCTGTTATTATTATTTTTAGAGTTTTTCTGCATTGTTTTACTGCCCCCAAACAAAAGCAAGAATGATGGAAACTCAGAGAGGGGAAGTGACTCACTGCAGGTCACACAGCCAGGCGTGCGGCTGCAGCCAGGTCTCCACACCCGCGCTGTGCCCTCTGCCCCCCCTGCCCTCGATGGGGCCCACCCACAGTGGGAACGCAGGAGGCTATGGCAGTGCCGGGAAGAGAGGGTCCCTGGGGGACCAAGCAGTGCTCTTTCCTTCCTTTCTAGGGTGACTCTGGGGGCCCCCTGGCCTGCGAGGAGGCCCCCGGCGTGTTTTATCTGGCAGGGATTGTGAGCTGGGGTATTGGCTGCGCTCAGGTTAAGAAGCCGGGCGTCTACACGCGCATCACCAGGCTAAAGGGCTGGATCCTGGAGATCATGTCTTCCCAGCCCCTTCCCGTGTCTCCCCCCTCGACCACAAGGACACTGGCCACCACCAGCCATCCCCCCAGGACGACAGCTGGCCTCACAGTCCCGGGGGCCACACCCAGCAGACCCACCCCTGGGGCCGCCAGCAGGGTGACGGGCCAACCTGCCAACTCAGCCTTATCTGCCATGAGCACCACTGCTAGGGGACAGATGCCATTTCCACATGCCCTGGAGGCCACCACGCACTCCCAGCTACCAGGTACCGGGAGAGACGCAGGGACCCCTGGGAGTGGAGGGTACCATGTTAATCAGCCCGGGCTGCCAAACAAGACAGAACATCCTCTCTGGCCGGGCGCAGTAGCTCACGCCTATAATCCCAGCAGTTTGGGAGGCCAAGGTGGGTGGATCGCCTGAGGTCAGGAGTTCCAGATCAGCCTGGCCAACGTAGTGAAACCCCATCTCTACCAAAAAAAAAAAAAAAAAAAAAAAAATTAGCTGGGCGTGGTGGTGGGCGCCTGTAATCCCAGCTACTCGGGAGGCTGAGGCAGAAGAATCGCTTGAACCCAGGAGGCAGAGGTTGCAGTGAGCCTAGATTGTGTCATTGCACTCCAGCCTGGGTGACAGAGCGAGACTCCCATCTCAATAATAATAATAAAACCAGGTGTGATGGTGCACGCCTGTGGTTCCAGCTACTGGGTAGGCTGAGACAGGAGAATTATTTGAGCTCAGGAAGCAGAGGCTGCAGTGTACCGAGATCACACCATTATACTCCAGCCTGGGTGACACAGCCTGTCTCTAAAAAAATAAAAATAAAATGAAAGCAGGGTCTTTGATGGTTCGCAGCAGCGCCAAGTCCTTGGGTGAGTGTTTCCTGTGAACCTGGCAGCTGCCCTCATGTGGGTCTGTCCCCGCAGCCTGGGGGCTGTCACTTTCTCAGTCTGAGCTGATTTTTCCTTTTTCAATAGCTATGGCCTTCCCAGGGCCCACCTCCTTGGGTCCAAAAGAGGTGGAGAAGCCCCGCCTTGAAATACAGGCGGGTTGTGTGTGGAGGCAGCTGTCGTTCCCAAGGACAGGGGCTGCGGCTGCTGTCAGATTCTCCAAGGCCACCTGGTCTTGGGTCAGGGCCAGATGGTGCCCCGGCTGGTGGGGAACTGGTACTTCTCCTTGCCAACCTTGGTATCTGCTGCGGGTGGCACAGGGGGAAGGGGGCACCCAGGGAAGCCAGCTGGGTGGTGACAGAGGGTGGGGAGGGGGGCTCGCCCCTGAGGACGAAAACGGACCTCTGGAGACAGCAGGTGGGTACGGGTCCCCTCCATGGGTGGTAACGGGGTCCCTGAAGCCCCCCGGCAACCACCCCATGTATTCTTTTCACAGCTGTGTTCTGAGGAAGGCCTTTGCACTTGGCACCGTCTGGGGAGGGCTCGGAGGCCATCAGGGATCCAGGCAGAGTGCCAAGGCAGGGCCGGGGCCTCTGGGTCAGGGCCCTGGTATGTGCAAAGGCCTTGGGGTGGGAGGGAACTCCTGGAGGACGGAGATGTGGGAGGCTGCCATGAGAGGGGCTTTCGGGGAGAAGGTGTCTTCCCAAAGCTGAAGTCACAGGACACAAATGCATTTCCAATGTTATTTGAGAAAAGCCCAAAGACCAAGCAGCAGGCCCAGCATCCTTTCCTGCCGAGTTTTCCTGGGGCAGGTCCGCCCTCGCATCCGAGGCTCCCAGGGGGATTCGCGGAGGGGCGGCGCCCTGGGGGGCTTCCTGGAGGAGGCGCCCTGGGTCCACCCGCCCATGCGCCTGGCTCCCCCCACAGACTGCGGCCTGGCGCCGGCGGCGCTCAGCAGGATTGTGGGCGGCAGCGCAGCGGGCCGCGGGGAGTGGCCGTGGCAGGTGAGCCTGTGGCTGCGGCGCCGGGAACACCGCTGTGGGGCCGTGCTGGTGGCAGAGAGGTGGCTGCTGTCGGCGGCGCACTGCTTCGACGTGTGAGTCCCAAACGCTCCAAATGCCCCTGCACGTGTCTGTAGCTCACCCGGAACCGAACTGTTGCCCGAAAACGCACGGTGACACCCTCTTTTGCCGGAGTGCCCTCCCCGACCCCCGCTCCCACTGCCCCAGGCTGCTCCTCCCACCCCCATCCCCACTCCCTGCAGCCCTCCCCTGCCCACCCCCCCCTCAGCCTGACCACCTGGGTTGTCCTACCCCGCGGTCCCCACCTAACCCGGGGGCTGCAGCCCCTCCCAGCTCCAGGCCAAGCCCACGGGGACATTGGGGTCACTTCTTTCCCCAGCCCTCGCCCCTGGCACTTAGCTCCAGCCCCCGCAAAGCCCGCCCAGTAGAAAGCTGTCCTCCCCAGGGCCCAAGCCCTGGCAGGAGAGGGGTACGGTATTCCAGAGGGGACACCCAGCTCCGGGCCCTGCGGGGCTCGAGGTCAGAAGGGGAGCGGGGGGCGGACCCTCACGTCCACCAGTATTTTCAGAGCGCTAATATTAGGTGGTGATGACTGCAATCCTTGGTGCTGCCTCGGTGCCTGGTGGGGGACACTGAGCCCATTCCCAGACTGGCAGCCAGAGACCAAGAGGCCAAGAACCCTGGTCGGCCCCTGGGGGACACCGCAGGGGCAGGGGCCGGGGGCGCGGGGGCTCTGGCCGACGCCTGTCCTCGCGCGCCCTCCAGCTACGGGGACCCCAAGCAGTGGGCAGCCTTCCTAGGCACGCCGTTCCTGAGCGGCGCGGAGGGGCAGCTGGAGCGCGTGGCGCGCATCTACAAGCACCCGTTCTACAATCTCTACACGCTCGACTACGACGTGGCGCTGCTGGAGCTGGCGGGGCCGGTGCGCCGCAGCCGCCTGGTGCGTCCCATCTGCCTGCCCGAGCCCGTGCCGCGACCCCCAGACGGTGCGCGCTGCGTCATCACCGGCTGGGGCTCGGTGCGCGAAGGAGGTAGGCGCGCCCGGGGCCGGGGTGGTGCGGGGTGCAGGGCAGCAGCCGGAAGGGGTCCCCACCCGCCCCATCTCGCTCGTCCGCAGGCTCCATGGCGCGGCAGCTGCAGAAGGCGGCCGTGCGCCTCCTCAGCGAGCAGACCTGCCGCCGCTTCTACCCGGTGCAGATCAGCAGCCGCATGCTGTGTGCCGGCTTCCCGCAGGGCGGCGTGGACAGCTGCTCGGTGAGCCTCGGCCCGGCCTGGGCGACCAGGGGCCCAGGTCCCGCCCAGCCGCCGGGGAGGGAGGGTTCCCGCTGCCACGAAGCCCACCGTCCGGGCGCCACGCTCCGGTGCAGACTTCTCCAGAGGATCAGGCAGGGGGCCTTTTTGGCTCTGGAGGAATTTCCACTCCACAACCGTTTATTGGGTACCCACCGCATCCCACCCCTGGGCCTCAACGGCAGAGCAGGCAGAGGCTGCAGCGGGAGGCCCCATTCCACTCCGGGACCACGTGGCGGGTGTCCATCAATGTCTGCCACCTTTGCATTGAGCCCATTTTCCAGATAGTGAAAATGCAGCTTCCAAGGGAAGCCACTCACTACGGTCACCCCTACGGGGGCCAATGACCCAAGGGCTGCTGTAGGGGAGGTACCAGACTCTGAACCCCCGCTTCTCTCCCCATCAGGGTGACGCTGGGGGACCCCTGGCCTGCAGGGAGCCGTCTGGACGATGGGTGCTAACTGGGGTCACCAGCTGGGGCTATGGCTGCGGCCGGCCCCACTTCCCAGGTGTCTATACCCGGGTGGCAGCTGTGAGAGGCTGGATAGGACAGCACATCCAGGAGTGACCGCCACGTGATTGCCCAGGCCGGGACTCTAGGAGAAAGCAGCAGGAGCAGCAGGCCACCCAACACCCCACCTCACTGTACCCTACCCAAGGACGGGAGTGGGGGGGGGGCTGTGGGTCATGGGGATGCATTTTGGTAGCACCCTTTGTTCCAATAAACACAACTGCTCCACCCCGGCTCACTGGCTCAGCACCTCAGTGTCACAGCGCGGACCACCTGCCTGGCGCTCCAACAGGACCCGGGTGGAAGGAAGAGGAGTCAAAGCAAGCCTGGACAAGGGGAGGGCTGTCCCCCTTAGCCTTTGGGACAGGGGTGGTGGCAACAACACATTCCTCGTGACTCAGCAGCCCGGTGGCACTTAAGGGGAAAGATGGACTTCTCCCAACCCAGGAGAGGCTGAGACCCTCCGAACTGGGGTTCCAGGGACACGCGTCAACTCTTCCCAGAGATCCCTCAGGAGGGAAATAAAGAGGTTTCTCTCCGCCCTCCACCAATTTATTTGCCCATCCGCAGGAGGTGACAGCTCCGGTGGGGTCTGACCACCCCCACCTCCAAAGTCCAGACAAGAGTTCTCCGCCCAAAAAATATGAGGCTGACCTGGGCCCACTAGGGGAAGACCCCAAAGGCCTGAAGGAGGTGCCACTGGGCTGCCAGCACTTTGGGAAGGCACAGGGCCCCCCCACCCCCGAGATCCAAGCTGCACTGGCTGGCAGGGGGCAAGGCGGGGGGTGGCGAGGACACAGTCCCGTCTGTCCCAGCACCGGTGCCACCCCGCTAAGCCCCGGGCAGGCAGTACGCACATGCGGGCCCCGCCTCTCAGAGCACGTTTGTGGAAATGAACGGGGCGGGGCGGCCCACGGGCTTGCCAGTCACATGTTGGCTCGTTCCCGCTGCAGCCGCGAGTTGTAGGCGCGGGACACGGTGTTCCAGGCGTCCATGTAGCGGTCCATGCACATAGCGATGCACTTCTGCGGGACCGGAGGGGCGCACGGCTCAGCTCGGGACCTCGCGCCCCCGGGGACCTCCCTCACCCCGGATGCAGGCCGCCCGGGCTGCAGAGTGCACGCGTGCGGTAGCCACTCCGCCGCGCCGCCTCGTTAGTCTGCGCACGCGCAGACGCCTCCCCCCCGAATCCAGACCCTCGCGACCCTTGCCCCGAACCTCTGCGGGTCTCACCTGCTCGGAGTTGTCCAGAGAGCCCCCAGGTTTCCCGATACACTTCCGGAAACACTTGTCCGTCATCCTCTGTGGAGACACGCGAAGCTTTAGCCGCGACGTCCGCCCCCAGGGGTGGCCCTGTCGCCCCAGCGCCCGTCCCCGGCCGGCCCCGCACCTGCAGCAGCTCCTGCGCGTTGGCCACGGCGATCTGCACCTTCACCTGCTCCATTATGAGCCCTGGGTCCAGCTTTCCGCTGCTGGAGCCCCCGAAATCGGAGCCGAAGCCGCCCTCCATGGCTCCGCAAAGTCAACCGGACCGAGGCCGCGTGCGCCGACCCGTAGCTGCGCCGGAAGCGGGCCTCCCGGGGCACCACGGGAAACGGAGTCCACGTGGGCGGGGACGGAAGACTACAACTCCCACAAGACCGCGCGCGCCCGGGCCATTCCAGGTCGCGCGGGGGGCCCTCTGGTCACGCGCCGGCCTGGACCTGCCGTTACCTACAGAAGCCGTGGTTGCGACTCTGCGGGAAGGCGGCCGACTTCGCCCGGGGAGTGGGGGGGGCCACTGCGTGCGGCCGAAGCCGATCACTTTGTACACAGGATCGGTCTCCGGCTCGTCCCACCCAGAGGCCTGCCGCGCATGCGCACGAGGCAGCCGGCGCGTCTATATGACGTGTTGCTGCCGGGGCGGAGCCCGGTCTCATCACATGATGAATGATGAAGAGTCCACTGGTGCTACAGCGTCGGAGGCTCACTAGAAAAAACGGGCAGGGTCTCATGCATCACCTGGGGCCTGTGTATACTCGCCAGTCACCTTTTCCTTGAGGGTGGAGGGTTTTAGACATCCGCTTCATTGGGGACAGAGGCCCCGGCTCGAGCTTCCCCGCGCAGGAATAAACTCAAGAGACAGAACCTAAAATCAAAATGTTTATTGGAGTGTTGTACAAAAGTTTCCAGTCATAAAATGTATATTACAAATCATTGGAAAAAAAAAAAAAAAAGAACACCACATTTGGCATGCATCTTCTTAAAAACCGAATCTCGGAAATGAAAGTCCATGCCAGCCCCAAGGCTACAGCCCAGCTCCGTTTGCAGGTTGTGCTGTGACGCTCGCTGGACGCAGGGCTTGGAAGACGCTGCAGGCGGCGACGCCCCAGGACTGAGTCCCTTGGATCTTTAACAAGGAACTGCCCCGTGCAGGCCTCAGACCAACCCCAGCCAAAGCCGCTGGCATGAGGACAGGTGCATGATCGGATTCTGGGTCAGCCCGCAGGCCTCCTGGCTCCTGGGCTCAGCGGGGCAGGCTTCCGCGTTAACCTTGGGCTGTGCACCCCAGAACCCGCGTTGGTCCAGCAGCCGTGGGCCTCCCCCCAGGGCTGGGCGGCGTCTGATGCTTCGCAGGGAGGGCGCTAGGCTTGGAGTCACAGCATGGGCTTACACAGAGGGATGGTTTCGCATCGTTCTAAGCGGCACACAGCTAAGCGTATTTGGGGACAAATGCAAATTGTTTCCCAGGCCATAAATAACTTCTAAAACTTTGATTTTCTTAGTGTTTCCAAAGACTCAATTCTCAATGAACCTCCAATCACCCACAGGATGCACAGTCCACACCTCTCCCCACTCCCTTCAGCTAAGGGCACCTGCAGTCCTAGGACCACCCTCAGCCTCCACCCAAGGCAAATGTAGGGCGGGGGGTTCTGTGGACCTGGGGCGTGCTGTGTTCAGGACAGGGCTGGGCAGTGTCTGGACACCAGGACCTGCCGGTTTTGGGGGGGGGACTTTGTCCCTGAGCCCAGCCTGTGAAGCTGTCAGCAAATTGCAGACCAACTCCAGGATACAGCTTTGCTCCCCCAGGCCCAAAATACGTAGGATGTGGCTGAGACCACTGCATACTCTGCACAGGACAAGACCACCAAGACCCACCCCCGGAACACTCGCTGGCACGAAGCCTGGCCACTGGAGTCCAGGTGACTCCTGCCATGAAGGTGGGGAAGAGGAGTCTGTCGCCAGCACTCCCACTTCCAGCGGCTGGCAGAGGGTATCCCTGGGGTGGGCAAAGCTCCCCACCAGCCACCTGACTGGGAGCACAGCGTGGTAGCCTGTCGGGCCCCTCCAGGAGGAAATGCTTTGGTAAGACACGCCCCCCTTGATCCACATGGGACAGGGACTTCTTTTTTTTTTTTTTTTTTTTTTTTTGAGACGGAGTCTCGCTCTGTGGCCCAGGCTGGAGTGCAGTGGCCGGATCTCAGCTCACTGCAAGCTCCGCCTCCCGGGTTCACGCCATTCTCCTGCCTCAGCCTCCCGAGTAGCTGGGACTACAGGCGCCCGCCGCCTCGCCCGGCTAGTTTTTTGTATTTTTTAGTAGAGACGGGGTTTCACCGTGTTAGCCAGAATGGTCTCGATCTCCTGACCTCGTGATCCGCCCGTCTCGGCCTCCCAAAGTGCTGGGATTACAGGCGTGAGCCACCGCGCCCAGCCGGGACAGGGACTTCTGAGAGCAAGGACAGCGAGCGGGGGCTACATGGAGCAGCGGGTGTTTCTGCTTTGTCAGCCGCTGGCTACTTCCCGGCCTGGGGCTGGGGACCCCCATTCCTTCCTCCCACTGGCAAGTCCCCAGGGAGACGGGATGCACAGTGACAGGGGAGCAGTGCCGCCCCCAACCTGCCAAGGCCTGGAGACGGCGCGTGCCAACGGCTCAGTTTTGGTGGCTTTAAGACTCGAGCTGCACTTTCTGAAGGAGGCTTTGCTGTCAGAGTGACCCCCAGTCCCACACCACCCCGGGGAGGAGAGTCAGCCTGTCCTCAAGGCCCTGGCGTGAGCTCCTGACCTGCGTACTGACTAATGTAAAAAAATAAATATCCATTAAAAAAATAACTTCTGTGTATCTATGAGGGAGGGTGTAAACGGTGAGCTATTGCCAAAGGGGGTGCCAGGCGTTGGGAAGCTGGACTGAGGGGCTTGGGGGCGTCGTGATAGGAGTCAGGTGGCCTTGGCCTATCTGAGAAACATGGCTTCAGCGAGAGAATCACAGATGAAAGTTACAGTATGGATAGATAGATGCGTGTGTGTATCTAGGCACAGGGCAGAAGGAGCCGGAACCCGGGAGGGGCTCCACAGCGCTCTCCTCCAGGGAGTCCACATGGTGGCGTTCCCTGCAGACAGCTGTTCTGAAACTCACAGCCTCTGCCTCCGAGGCAACCAGCTGTGTCCCCTCCCTGCTTAATGTGACAGGTCTTAACAACGGGACTGTCCTCATTCTCCCTTCCCCGGGTCTTCCCCTCCCCTGCCCTGTTGGCCCTGCAGAGTCAGGAACTGACCTGAGGGAAAACTCCCCCAAATAAAGTCAACGGTCCGAGAAACCCGGCCAGTGGGCTGTCAGAACGGCAATCTGGAAGCCCAGGCAGCGGAGCGAAAACCCACCCTGGGGGCCATGCCACCCCCACGCTGCTCCACACCCACTGCGTGGCTGCCTGAGGAGCTCCAGCTGTCAGAAGCTGGGCAGCCAGAATGCAGGCTTGGCCCCCGGCCCCACCAGGTCGACGCCTGGATTCTGAATTTGGTTTTGTAGAAAGCCTTCAAAAAACCCACCACCACTGAATTCCTACGCGGTTTCCGCGCTCTGTCCGCATCGGGGCCGTCTCCTGTCCCCGCTCTAGCCTCGCCGGCCCTCCTCCCTCCAAGCCCGAGCATCTTCTAAACCTCGGGGTCCTGGCCCTGGGCTTCCAATTTGACCAAATGGTGAGATGGGGAGTGGGGTGGGACTGAAAAGTCTCCGGGGCAGCGGTGAAGTGGCAGCGAAGTGAGGCTGGAGGATACCCACCCACACGTTCTGGCAGTTTGCTTAGAAATTCTCTAGAAATGTATCAAGAACTAAAGAAAGCCAATGATATAAAAATAGTTTTCAGTGGCTCTGGGTAAAGAAAGGTGTGTGGATGAGGAGTGTGGGTTCACATCACATAGCAGCCTCTCGAGGTGGTCCTCGGGTCCCCCTGCAGGAAGGAAGGAAGGAAGGACGGCCATGATCAGGGCCAGCCTGGAGGCGGCCAGCAGGTAGACGGCTGCCCCCACCTCCCCACCAGGGAGGGGCTGAGCGACAGCAGTGTCTACTTCTAGAGCCTTCCATTCCACTTCCACTTCCCCATGAGCCCGCCTGTGAGCGACACGTTCTGTTTTGGGTTCCAAAACAAATCACAGGAATCTTGCGATACGTGCATTTACCGCAGTGTGGCTTCGGCACTCATCTTCTCCCCAAAAGCCAATATTGAAGGGACCTGTGTCTTTGACTGAGGAAGCCTGGTTGACCAGAGAGCATCTGGGAGCTGTTCAACACCCACCTCTCAGGGGACCCCCTGGCCAGCTACCCTGAGGTCTGTGATGTCGTAAATCCACATGACGGGCGCGACCCAGGAGGCAAGAACAGGTCTGTGCCGTGCCCGTAACAGCCAAGGCTGGCTTCACCCTGAACCACGGCAGCCAGATGGAGCTCCCGCCGGGGATGCGGCAAGCACACGTGTGTGTGCGTGCAGGAGCTCACTCTGCCCCAGATGCTGCCCCCCAGCCGCAAGTGGGCACCGGGGTCCTACCTGTTGGTGGAAAAGATCCTCCTCACCGAACTCGGCTTCCTCCTCCTCTTCCTCCCCATTCTCATTCTCTCGCACCACTGAGGACTGCTTCACAGTCCTCATGGCCACTTCCTGTGTGGGACAGGACACGGCAGCGCGTCCAGGGATCAGGCCCAGAGCTGCCGTGGCCGCCCCGAGAGTCCCCAGGCCCCGCTCAGGACTCTAGCCGAGCACCCCCCAAGCTGGGCACCTACCTCGCCATCCGCGTTAACCAGGACGGTGCGGAAGCTCTCGCCCGTGCCCCAGCTGCTCTGGCCCTTCCACACTAGCGTCGAGGGGGGGCTGTGGGCCACTCCAGCACCAGCGGCCCACACCTGGGGACCCAGGAACAATGGCCCCGTCAGGGTCCCCTCTGGTTCCAGGGATGTGGGTCAGCCACTGGCTCCTACCGCACAGCCCCCTTCAAGGCCCTCAATGCCCTGGGCATTCAGTCCTTCCAGCCTGACGCAGGCTCATCCAGGGTGATGGCCCCCAGGATACAGAAGAGACCAGGCTTCTCTTGGCAAGCAAGGCTGAGCTGGGATCTGACGCCCACCAGGCTCCACGGCCCATGCCCTTGACTGTTACACTTCACGGGGACGCCTGCCAGCCCCAACGGCCTGGACTCAGACCCAGGGCACATAGCTCAGACTCCAGGGAGGCCCAGTGGGGTGACACCGGCACATGGAGGTTCTATGACTGCGGCAGCTACTCTTAGACAGTGCCTGGTGCCACCACCATCCCTACCCCCTACCAAGTCCTGCTCCTCCAGCCCCCTGGCCCCACCTCACATCCCATCTGTGGCCACCCTCGCCCTCCTGCCCCACCACCTACCGTGACCATCTGGCCAGCGCGCAGGACGTACTTGGGCGTGAACTTGTAGGCGATCTCCTCCCCCTCCAAGATCTGCCTCTTAATTCTCCAGTTCCCCAGAGACTGATCCTGGAAGGCACGGCGCACACCTGACCCTCAGCCACCAGGACTGGGACACCGCCCCGATCGCCCTGGCTGGTGGCCCCGTCACCCTGACCCTGGTCACCCCCACCAGCTGGGTCACCCCGTTACCCCTGTGCCCCGGTCATTCCGGTCACCTTGTCCCCTGCCTCGCATTGGCCGGTGGCCCCATCACCCTGACCCTGGTCACCCCCATCAGCTGGGTCAACCCATTACCCCATCCCAGTCATTCCGGTCACCTTGTCAGAGTTGTTCTTGAGCTGCACGAACTTGCCCTCCAGGTCGATCTCCTCGATGCTGACACTGCCCGAGGCCGAGGCCTGCTGGGCCAGGTGGAAGCCGCCACCACCACCCGTGCCCGTGCCCAGGACGCTGGGGCCGCTGCCCAAGGGCTCCTCCACCTCCAGCCTCTTCCGCTTACTGCGGCCCAGGCGCCCAGTGGCCGACGTGCTGCCGCCGCTGCTGCTCGAGGTGGCTCGTGAGACGGTGACGCGCGAGGATGGGCTGGGGGACAGCTTCAGCCTGTGGGGAAAGAAAGGAGGGCCGGACTGGTGGTGGCAGCCCCGGACAGCCCAGGGCACGCAGAGTGGCGGCCGCGGTCCAGCCCCACCTCCACCCCTGCCCAGCACTCCCAGCAGCCCCGTCTCGCCTCTCCTCCTACCCCGCCCCTCCTCGCTCCGCGCCCCCAAGCCCCCAGGCCTGCCGCACCTCTCCTCTTCGCCCTCCAGGAGCTTCCGGTAGGCGTTGATCTCCATGTCCAGGGCCAGCTTCACGTCCAGCAGCTCCTGGTATTCGGCCAGCTGCTGCTGCATCACGTCCCGCATCTCCGTCATCTCTTGCTCCTTGGCGTCCAGCATCTTCCGGAACTTGTCCCGCTCCCCGGCCATGGCCTCCTCCAGCTCCCGGATGCGATCTTCAGCGGCGCTGGCCTGCGGAGGGGGCGGGCGGCGAAGGTCAGGGCAGCCCCTGAGTCACAAGGCCCGGGTGATCCTGGGACTGCGGGAGAGGGGTCCTCACCGCAGACTGGGGCAGAGACCAGGGCTGGGCATGGGGCGCACGGGACGGGAGGGAAGGGGCATCTCTGGGCGCCCCGAGGGCTCCATCCACTGCCAAGAGGCCAGAGCCCCGCGCCCCGCACATCCGGGACAGGGCGCAGAGGTCGGGCCAGGGGGCCGGCGGGCGGTGGCGCTGTGCGCGTCACCTGCTTCTGGAGGCCGGAGAGCTGGTAGCTGAGGGACTCCAGGCGCATGCGGGCCTCCTTCAGCTCCTCGCGAGCCGCACTGGCCGCCTTGTCGTTCTGGTCAGAGCTCAGCTTGGCGCTGTCCAGCTGTGGGGAGATGGGCAGGTGAGCGCGGGCGCGGGGTGGGGGTCCCACCGGCCACCCCTGCCCACCCGCCCGCCGGCCACACCTTGGCCTGGTAGGTCTGCTCCAGCTCCAGCTTGTAGAGCCGCACTTGCTCGTCGTGCTGGCTCCGCAGCTCCTCCAGCGCCTGTGCCATCTTGAAGTCATACTCCTGCTGCCGGCTGCTGTCCACCTCCACCAGGCGCCGCTCGTGCCGCCGCCGCGTCTCCCGCACCTCCTGCGGACCGAGGCCTCATGACCCTCCGGTCCCGCCTGGGCCCCAAGCACCAGGCCTAAGGGAGGGCTCCAAAATGTGCCAAGAGGAACCTCCAGGCAGTTCCTGGTTCCTTGTGCACAAGTTACAAACCGATACACGTGCAGGTGAGAGGCGGCCCAGGGGCCATCCACGCGCTAGAACGGACTCAGCCACAAAAAGGAGTGAGGCTCTGACACCGCCAGGCATGAATGCACCTTGAGGACGTCACACTCAGCGAGAGAAGCCAGACAGAAAACGCCACCGTGTGTGATCCCATTTCCATGAAATGTCCAGGACAGGCCCATCCACGGAGACAGGGAGGGGATGGGTGGGTACCGGGGCTGGGAGTGACTGCTGATGGCGGGGGGGGGGTGTTCTTTTTGGGTGATGGAATGTTCTAGAATTAGAGGTGGTGGTTACAAAACCCTGTGGAGATCCTGCCAATGCTGAACTGTACACTTTAAAAAGGTGGACTTAAAATAGCCGGGTGTTGTGGCGGGCGCCTGTAGTCCCAGCTACTCGGGAGGCTGAGACAAGAGAATCGTTTGAACTTGGGAGGTTGCAGTGAGCCAAGATCGCATCACTGCACTCCAACCTGGGCAACAGAGGGAGACCGTGTCTCTCAAAAAAAAAAAAAAAAAAATTAATCTCTCATAAAAGCCATTATTGAAGAAAGCGGGCCAGGCGTGGTGGCTCACACCTGTAATCCCAGCACTTTTGGGAGTTCGAGGTAGGCGGATCACCTGAGGTCAGGAGTTTCAGACCAACCTGACCAACACGGAGAAACCCCATCTCTACTAAAAATACAAAACAGCCAGGTGTGGTGGTAGCGGGCGCCTGTAATCCCAGCTACTCTAGAGGCTGAGGGAAGAGAATTACTTGAACCCTGGAGGTGGAGGTTGCAGTGAGCTGAGATCACGCCACTGCACTTCAGCCTGGGCGACAAAGCAAGACTCCATCTCAAAACAAACAAAAATCAAAACAAAGAAAGTGAATTACTGATGTTCGCACCTCAGGGCCCAAATTACAGGGGGGCAGCAGACCCGGCCCTGACAGTGATGGGATGCCCGGGCCACAAGGCAGGGGAACCACAGGGCAGCTGTCTCGACACAGGGCGGGGTCACACCAGGGCAGAGGCACCAACTGGAGCTCACATGGCTCTCAGGAAGGAAACGGCCCCTTCCTCCTCTTCCCAACTCCCCCTACTCCACGACAGAAACCATGTCACTTATCACCACGGGACTGGTTTATAAAAACAGCAGAGGCTGGGCGCGGTGGCTCACGCCTGTAATCCCAGCACTCTGGGAGGCTGAGGTGGGCAGATCACGAGGTCAGGAGTTCAAGACCAGCCTGGCCAACATGGTGAAACCCCATCTCTATTAAAAATACAAAAAATATACCAGGCTCAGTGGCTCATGCCTGTAATCCCAGCACTTTGGGAGGCCGACGCAGGCGGATCACAAGGTCAGGAGTTTAAGACCAGCTGACAAACATGGTGAAACCCTGTCTCTACTAAAAATACAAAAATTAGCTGGGTGTGGTGATGCGCACCTATAATCCCAGCTACTCAGGAGGCTGAGGCAGGAGAATCGCTTGAACCCCGGAGGCAGAGGTTGCAGTGAGCTGAGATGGTGCCACCATACTCTAGCCTGGGTGACAGAGCAAGACTCAAAACAAAAAAAGAAAAAAAATTAGCTGGGTGTGGTGGCGCTCACCTACAATCCCAGCTACTCTATAATCCCAGCTACTCGGGAGGCTAAGCCCAGCGTGGGCAAAAGCAAGACTCCATCTCAAAACAAACAAACAAAAAAATAGCAGAAACGCTTCTGAAGGAAGTTGGCTACCTTTGCAGTCAGCGAGGTGGATGGCCCAGCCAAGCAGAGCTCTGCGAGCTGCGCACCCACCCCCACAGCCACCCTCCCGCCTCCACGGCTGCCCTCTCCAGGACTCCGCACCCTGTGGGCTGCACGGGCCTGCGTCAGGCTCCCTACCGCAGCTCCCTGTGAGGGCTCCGCGGGGGTCTCTTCCCAGCCCCTGCACAGCCTTCGTGGGTCTCTTCCCAGGTGCCCTGTGGGCTCTACCTGGGGCATGTTCCTGCGCCCCCGCACAGAAGCCCTCATGAGTCTCTTCACGGGCTCTCTCACAGGCTCCTCCATAGACCCCCTCACAACTGCCCTGGCGGCCTTCCCTCTGGCTCCTGTGGGGGCCCTCGCACGCTCTGGGCCTGGCCGGAGCGGGGCACGGCTCCTGAGCAGCCTGGACATCCCTCCACCAGCAGTCAGCAGCTCTCCCTGGGCAGTGAGTGTGGGCCCGGCCAGCCCCGGCATTCCACCCTGCACTGTGACATCACAATTGGTTGTAAGGAACACAGGCCGACAACGCCTTCTCTCCCCACTCCCCTCTCTGAGCCCCTGGAGGCAGAGGCCCCAGGAAGGAGGCTGGGTGGGGAGCGCAGGCCCCACCCTCACTTTGGACAAGGAGGCCCTGTGGGAGGCTGGACAGTGGCCCCCAGAAGATGCACCTGATGCCTGCCTCATGGTCTAGTGGTTAGGATCCCAGGCGGCGGGGGCTCTGCTCTCAGGGGTCTAGTGGTTAGGATCCCAGGCGGCGGGGGCTCTGCTCTCAGGGGTCTAGTGGTTAGGGTCCCAGGCGGCGGGGGCTCTGCTCTCAGGGGTCTAGTGGTTAGGGTCCCAGGCGGCGGGGGGCTCTGCTCTCAGGGGTCTAGTGGTTAGGATCCCAGGCGGCGGGGGTTCTGCTCTCAGGGGTCTAGTGGTTAGGATCCCAGGCAGCGGGGGCTCTGCTCTCAGGGTGGGAACACCAAGCTTTTAGAAAGGCAAGAAATCACAGGAGACCTTCCTTGACACTGAAGAGATGTGCTTCGGCCGGGCGCAGTGACTCACGCCGGGAATCCCAGCACTTTGGGAGGCCGAGGCGGATGAATCACCTGAGGCCAGAAGTTCGAGACCAGCCTGGCCAACCTGGTGAAACCCCGTCTCTACTAAAAATACAAAAATTACCTGGGCATGGTGGTGGACGCCTGTAATCCAGCTACTTGGGAGGCTGAGGCAGGAGAATTGCTTGAACCTGGGAGGTGGAGGTTGCAGTGAGCCGAGATCGTGCCACCACATTCCAGCATGGGCGACAGAGCAAAACTCCATCTCAAAAAAAAAAAAAAAAAAGGCCAGGCGCGGTGGCTCAAGCCTGTAATCCCAGCAATTTGGGAGGCCGAGACGGGTGGATCACGAGGTCAGGAGATCGAGACCATCCTGGCTAACACAGTGAAACCCCGTCTCTACTAAAAAATACAAAAAAACTAGCCGGGCGAGGTGGCGGGCGCCTGTAGTCCCAGCTACTCGGGAGGCTGAGGCAGGAGAATGGCCTGAACCCAGGAGGCGGAGCTTGCAGTGAGCTGAGATCCGGCCACTGCACTCCAGCAAGGGGGACAGAGTGAGACTCCGTCTCAAAAAAAAAAAAAAAAAAAAAGATGTGCCCACGTCCCCATCCCCAGCAGCTGTGAATGGACCTTATTTGGAAATGGGGTCTTTGCAGATGCCATTACATCACTATGGATGATCCAGGCAGGCCCAAGTCCAATGACAAGTGTCCTTGCAGGATACAGAGTATGGACACAGAGGGGAGGCAGCATGGGAAGACAGAGGCAGGCACTGGGGAGATGCAGTCGAAGCCAAGGGCGCCCTGAGAGGCAGGAAGGAGCCTCCCTGGAGCCGTGAGGGTGGACTTTGCGCTTCTGCTGTGCCAGGCTGGAGGCCAGGCTGCTCACTCACCTCCTCGAACACACTCTTCCGGAAGTCCAGCTCCTCCTGCAGGCTCTGGCAGCGGTTCTCCAGGTCCACACGCATCAGCGTCTCCTTCTCCAGCTGCTTTTTGGCCACTGCATGACCGTCCTCGGCCTGGGAGACACAGGACAGCGAGCCGTGTGACAACGTGTCTGCTGCAAACGCCCTGCTGGGGTGTCCCATGGCCCCTGGCACCTACCTTGGCCAGCTGGGCCCGCAGCTCGGCCACGTCACTCTCCAGGCCGCGCTTGTCGCTGAGGGCAGCTGCCAGCTCCACCTCGCTCCGGTGGAACAGGGACTCCAGGTCCTTCACACGGCCCTGGGCCACTGTGAGCTCTCCCTCCCTCTTCTTGGCGCTGAAAGTCAAGAGGGCAAGTGAGCGGGGAGGGGCAAGGTCTATGGGGCCGCAGGGAGCACCTCAGGGGGCATCAGGCAAGCCCAAGGACAAGGTCACCGGGGCTTCTGAGCCCCAGACCTTCCCGTCCCACAGACGACGCAGCCCCACGCACCCAGGCAAAGGCACACGTGCCCTCATCGTCTGCCCTGCACTGTCAGGAGTCCAGCAAGTGACAGCCACCAGTGCTTGGGACCACCCTGGAGGTGTGGGCTTTTCCAGCCTCTCCTGCCCATTCTGGACCCAGGAGGACCACTTGGGAAGAAATTAATGCATCCTCTATTAATGTTACAAAGGAAGACCCTGGCCTTTGAAGAGTCGGCCTTGTTTGTAAACTTGAGCTGTCTGAAGCAGGCTTACCTGGTCTTCCACTAAACCAAATTAGCTCCAACATTAGATATTTAAGATAGCAAATACTCAGGTTTTTTAAACACACAAATACTACCAGTGTGGATTTTAGGCTTTTTTTTTTTTTTTTTTTTTAAGAGACAGGGGTTCACTTGTTTGCACAGGCTGGTCTCGAACTCCTGGCCTCAAGGAATCCTCCTGTCTCAGCCTCCCAAAGTGCTGGGATTACAGGTGTGAGCCACCCCTCCCCGCAGGGAACTAACTATATCTCCCAAGCAATAGTGAGGACACCCACGGTTTCTCAGCGTCAGAACTGCTGACATTTGGGGCGGTCCTGGGCACTGCAGGGTGCTGAGCCCTGTCCCTGGCCTCCACCCACTTCAGACCAGAAGCCTCTCGCTGCCCAGTTTTGACAACCACAAATGTCCCCAGGAATCACCCAGTGTCCCCTGGGGACAGAATCACCCCAGGATGGGGACAACTGGGTGTATCTGGAATAACACAGCAAAGGCTGCTGGCTGGACATGAAAAGCACATCCACATCCAGGTGGCTGGAGCCCGTGGCCAGAGGCCAGAAGTGACAGGGACCTCTCCCACCCAGCAGAATGCTGTGTTCCCAACTCTGCCTAGAGCCTTTCTTTTTTTTTTTTTGAGTTGGAGTTTCACTCTTGTTGCCCAGGCTGGAGCGCAATGGTGTGATCTCAGCTCACTGCAACCTCCGCCCCCCAGGTTCAAACGATTATCCTGCCTCAGCCTCCCAAGTAGCTGGGATTACAGGCATGAGCGACCAGGCTCGGTTAATTTTATATTTTTAGTAGAGATGGGGTTTCTCCATGTTGGCCAGGCTGGTCTCGAACTCCTGACCTCAGGTGATCTACCCGCCTCGGCCTCCCAAAGTGCTGGGATTACAGGCGTGAGCCACCGTGCCCGGCCCCCCAGTGCCCTTCAAAAGACCACCTAGGCATTTGCCCAAGAACTGAAAGTGACCACCTGTCTAACTGTATCCTCATCAACAACTGTATTTATCTATATTATCTATGTGCATATATATCAATCTACAGATAGCTGTATCTTTCTCTCTTTTATTTTTTTGAGACAGAGTTTCACTCTTGTTGCCCAGGCTGGAGCGCAATGGCACAATCTTGGCACACCCCAACCTCCGCCTCCTGGGTTCAAGCAATTCTCCTGCCTCAGCCTCCCAAGTAGCTGGGATTATAGGCATGCACCAGCACGCCCAGCTAATTTTGTATTTTTAGTAGAGACGGGGTTTCTCCATGTTGGCCAGGTTGGTCTTGAACTCCCGACCTCAGGTGATCCACCTGCCTCGGCCTCCCAAAGTGCTGGGATTACAGGCGTGAGCCACCGCGCCCGGCCTTACAAATAGCTATATCTATCTACTGCTGTATCTATCACTGTCTATCTATCTATCCATCTACCCATCATCCATCCATCCATCCATCCATCCATCCATCCATCCATCCATCCATCCATCATCCACCCATCTCTCTCTCTCCCACTAGCTGCCAAGCTCTCACTCTCTGTGGGACTCTTCCTTCCTTCCTTGTGTGACCCAGGAAGGGAGGGCTGCCCTCCCAGCTCACAGTGCCCTCCCTGCCCAGGATCTGTAATAAATCCTCAAACTTGTTTCCTATCGCTGTGCTGAATTTGCACCTTCTGTCAGAAGAACCAGGAGCTGCCCCAAGCTGGGATCCCAGTGCCAGAGCGATGGTCAGGCAGGCAAATGCCGGACATGGGTCAGACGAGAGCTACAGGGCAGCCCGTGTGTAAACAGCCTCTCCTGTGAGGGGTCCCTGGTCGGGGGTCAGACAACCAGGTCTAAGGCCACCTGCCAGGTAAAAGCATCTGTGCCAGGTGCACTGAACCCCAGGTCTGGCTCCTGTTGTGTCCCGCCAGGGGCAGGGCTGCCAGCTGCTCTGGCGCTGGACCTGGTGAAGCCAGGGCTCTCCACACTGGAGATGTGGCATCTGCTTGCGTTTGAGAGGTATGAAGGCCAGACTTCGGCCACAAAGCTGACGCGCCCCCATCGGCAGCCCTCAGGGACAGTCAGCTCTACTTCCCCGCATGGAGCAGATCTCCAGCAGGGCCTGGGATGCAGATCCCGTATCTCTAAGCACATGCCACCCAGGCCAGGCCCTTCTGCTCAGAGGGTGGCGAGCCCCGCGGCCCTGCAGGGGATTTTTGCAGGGGTCTGGGGGGAGCTGGAGTCTGTTGGGCAAATCCTGACCGAGTGCCCGCTGTGTGGAAGGCACCACTCTCACACCAGAGGTGCGTCTAGAACCCTTGCCTTACACTGCGGGATGTCCTTGCAGGGGGAGGCACCAGCGACACAGGCTGCCCACCAGATGGGAGGCTGCCTGCGGGCAGGGCTGAAGCGGGGCTGGGAGACAACCCTGGGGGCAGAGACCTGAAGGAGCAGTGCTGGAGGAGCCAGGGCCACCGCTGCTGAAACAGCCTTCCAGGCAGGCGAACAGCAGCCCAAAGGCCCAGGGGTGAGGTGGAAGAGGCAGGCTGCAGACCAGCTCAGAGGACTGGAGCAGAGATCAGGGTATCTGGGAATCTCCTCAATAACTCGGTCTAAACCACAGGGTTCCGCAGGACTGCAGGGCACGCCCAGAAGGCAGGGTGCTGGCTACCAGGGCTCAGACCCGGTTCCTAAGAGCACCAGGCGCTGAGTTAGAATCTTCAGCTGTGTACCCGGGGTTTCGTGGCAGGCTCTGGCTTGTCAGGTCCTGCACGCTGCTCCTTGTGTTTCACTCATTGTGGGGTTTTGGAGATAAATTTGTTACGATAAGAAAAACACTAGGCTTGGCCCAGTGGCTCATACCTATAGCCAGTGCTTTGGGAGGCCGAGGTGGGAGGATCTAGCCCGGGAGTTCAAGACCAGCTTGAGCAACATAGCGAGACCTCATCTCTACAAATAATTAAAAAATTAGGCCAGGTACAGTGGTTCACACCTGTAATCCCAGCACTTTAGAAGGCTGAGGCGGGTGTATCACTTAAGTCCAGGAGTTTGAGACCAGCCTGGCCAACATGGTAAAAAAAAAAGTAGCCGGGCATGGTGCTGCGAGCCTCCAGCTACTCAGGAGGCTGAGGCAGGAGAATCATTTGAATTTGGGAGCTGGAGGTTGCACTGAGCTGAGATCGCACCACTGCACTCCAGCCTGGGTGACAGAGCAAGCCTATGTCTCAAAAATAAATAAATAATAAAAAATAAAAAAATTAGCTGGGTGCAGTGGTGCCTTCCTGTGGTCCCAGGTACCCGGGGCGGGGCTGAGGCAGGAGGATCACCTGAGCCTGGGGGTTCGAGGCTGCAGTGAGCTGTGATTGTGCCACTGAACTCCAGCCTAGGCAACAGAGACCATGTCTCAATGAAAAGGAAAAGATGGGCCTCACTGCAGACGCCACGCACTGCTCCGGAGATTGTGAACTGGGAATTCCTCAACACCTAGGGCGGGCACTGTGTAGCATTTTCTTTTTTTAATGTTTTAATTTGAGGTGAAATTCACATCCTGTAAATTTCAACTTCTTTTTTTTTTTTTTTTTTGTTTTCTTTTTTTTGTTTTTTGAGACGGAGTCTCGCTCTGTCGCCCAGGCTGGAGTGCAGTGGCGCGATCTCGGCTCACTGCAAGCTCCGCCTCCTGGGTTTACGCCATTCTCCTGCCTCAGCCTCCTGAGTAGCTGGGACTACAGGCGCCCGCCACCGCGCCCGGCTAATTTTTTGTATTTTTAGTAGAGACGGGGTTTCACCATGGTCTCGATCTCCTGACCTTGTGATCCGCCCGCCTCGGCCTCCCAAAGTGCTGGGATTACAGGCGTGAGCCACCGCGCCCGGCCAAATTTCAACTTCTTAAAGTGAACAGTTGAGAGGTGCCTGGTACAGGGCCAGCAGCAGCTCTGTCCCGTCTGCACGGTGCAGTTCTGACATTTCAGAGCTCCGTGCACCCCTGTCCAAGCTCTAATCATGCCAGAGCCTGCATGGCCCCACTAATGAACCTGCTTATTAAGCACGGTGGGTGCTGAAGGCAGACAGCTCAGAGCCGCTGCCCGAGCAGGTCCCGGGGTGCACCTGTGCTGTGTGGGATGTGCTGAGAGTGGGCAGCCTGTCCTCATTCGTGCCTGGCCCCAGGGTCCCCAGCTCCTGGCCACCATCAGGCGCAAATGGTCCCTCCTGGAGCCCCAGGCCCCGGGCAGGCGGGCAGTGGTCCCTGGGCCAACCTGGAGGGTCTCCTGTTGGCGAAGGGAAGCCAGCTCTCCATGGGAGCAGCACCAGCCCAGGCGGAGGGAGGGCGTCGGATGGAGAAGTCCCGCCCACCCGCCCCCGTCCACCCCGTGGTGCCGGGATCAGGGTGACGTCGTGCCCAGCCATGACCACTCACCTCTTGTTGACCTCGTCCAACTCTGCCCTCAGCTTCCCAATCTCTATCTGCAGCCGGGCGCGCTCTCGAGCTGTCTCATCCAGGACTCTCCGGGCGTCGGCCAGCTCTGACTCGTACAGCGCCTTGATGCCACTCACCTGGGGAGACCCAGGACAGGGTGAAGTGAGGAGGGACCCTTCCCCTTGGACTGCAGCAGCCTGGGGGCCCGGTCACTGGCCCCGCTCAGATTCCCGGGGACTGGCACGCAGAGCGAGAGGATGGCAGCCTGGGGACAGCCTGGACCAGCACAGCAGCTGGAGGGAGCCTGTCCCCTTCCCCGGAGGACTGGCCACACCCAGACACGCAGCCCCTTGGCTGCTCTCATAGCGACATGAGGCCTGGCCATTAGGTGCATTTTTCACACTCTTGGTTTCAGAACCAGAAAATTGGTGGGACATTTAATCAAGGATCTCTCCCGCTGGGCACGTGGACACTGAGCTGATCACTCTCGGACAACTGGTGATGACAGCAACCCGGGGCCCTCCCAGACCCCGCTGGGCCCCTGAGACCCTCCACTTCTGCAAGCCAGGGCCCCCTCCCAGGCCTGCTAGGCCCGAGAGCCCCCTGCCCCCACTAGCCTCTGCAACCTGGGGTCCCCTTCCAGACCCCTCTGGGCCCCTGAGACTGCCCCCAGGCCTCTGCAACCCGGGGCTCCCTCCCAGACCCTGCTGGGCCCAAGACCCGCCCCCCAACCAGTCTCTGCAACCTGGAGACCCCCTCTCAGACCCCGCTGGGCCCAAGATCCCCCACTTCTGCCAACTGGGGGCCAGCCCGTGCCCCTCTATGCCCCCACCTTGCATGCAGGCACATGGCCCAGGCTCAGGCTGGGCTGCTCCCTGGGATGGAGGGAGGAGCATCTGGCCTCCCCCTGCCGTGTCCCCCCCGACAGGCCAGCTGCCAATGTGGTGGCTCAGAGGCTCCCAGACAGAAGCTCCCACCGCTCAATCACAGGGATCTGCAGTCAGAGCCCCCAGCACTCCCCACCAGCTCCCCCTCCATCAGCTCCCCCCCGCCACCAGCTCCCCCCGCACCAGCTCCCACCCACCAGCTCCCCCTCAACCAGCGGCCCCCCCACCAGCGGCCCCCACCTTCCACCCCTCAATCACAGGGATCTGCAGTCCCCAGCTCCCCCCACACCGGCTCCCCCCCACCAACTCCCCCCGCACCAGCTCCCCCTCCACCAGCTCCCCCCCCACCAGCTTCCCCTCAACCAGAGGGCCCCCCCACCAGCGGCCCCCACCTTCCACCCCTCAATCACAGGGATCTGCAGTCCCCAGCTCCCCCCACACCAGCTCCCCACCCCACCAGCCACCCCCACATTTCCCCATGGAGACCCGGCCCAGCCAGCAAGGACGCGGCGAGGGGCTGGGGGGGTCACCAGGGCGGGCAGAAGTGACTTGAACACCCTCTGGGCCTCCCGGCTAAAGAAAGCCCCCAAACCCGCCCCTCCCGAGGGCCGCCGGGCGAACTCGAGGCACACGCGGTGCCCGGGAAGGCGACCTCTTCGCTTGCTACTAATCCTGCTGCAACCACAGCCGCCACCTGCCTGGCCTCTGCACGCGCCAGCTGGGGGCACGGCTCAGGCTTCTCGTGGCCTTCCTGCCTCCCCTCCTCCCACAGGACCATGCACTCAATGAGTTTAAACATATGTGGAAGCAAACCGCAGTGAGATGCCACTTCACACCTGCCAGGGCGTCCGTCAAGAAGACAGACGGTCGCAGGTGCGGGCAGTACACAGAGAAATCGGAACCTCACAGACAGCAGCAGGAACCTGAGCTGAGGCAGCCCTACAGAAAACAGCACAGGGGCTCCCCCAAGAGTCACAGAGCCACCCCGTGACCCGGTAACTCCACTCCTGGGTGTGGACCCAGAAGAAATGAAATTCACTTCCATGCATGTTTGAAAACTACACATGGTGCTGGGCGCGGTGGCTCACGCCTGTAATTCCAGCACTTTGGGAGGCCGAGGTGGGCAGATCACGAGGTCAGGAGATCGAGACCATCCTGGCTAACACGGTGAAACCCTGTGTCTACCAAAAACACACAAAAAAATTAGCCAGGTGTGGTGGCAGGCGCCTGTAGTCCCAGCTACTCAGGAGGCTGAGGCAGGAGAATGGCATGAACCCGGGAGGCGGACGTTGCAGTGAGCCAAGATCATGCCACTGCGCTGCAGCCTGGGCGACACAGAGACTCTGTCTCAAAAAAACATATACATATGGCCGGGCGCTGTGGCCCAGGGGCCTGTCATCCCAGCACTTCAGGAGGCCGAGGCAGGCAGATCTCCTGAGGTCAGGAGTTCGAGACTGGCCTGACCAACATGGAGAAACCCCGTCTCTACTAAAAATACAAAATTAGCCGGGTGTGGTGGCGGGTGCCTGTAATCCCAGCTACTCCGGAGGCTGAGGCAGGGGAATAGTTTGAACCTGGGAGGCGGAGGTTGCAGTGAGCCAGGATCGCGCCAGTGCACGCCAGCCTGGGCAACACAGTGAAACTCCATCTCAAAAAATATATATATATGTATATATATATATATTCCATTAAAACATTCCTCATCCCATCACCCCAGCGTGACCATGAGAAAAACAACACACAAACCCCCATTGAGGAACATCCTACTGCACACCTGCCCAGCCCCCTCAGGACCAACCAGAACCTCTAACCAGGAATGTGGAGGAAACTATCAGCTCGGAGGAGCCTGGGAGAAAGGGACATGGTCACTAAATGTCACGTGAGATAGTGGATGGGGTCTTGGGGCAGGAAAGGATAGCAGGGAAAACTGAGGAAGTATGAATACATAATGGATCTGCCCGCCTTAGCTTCCCAAAGTGCTGGGATTACAGGAGTTAGCCACCGCACCTGGCATACGATGATGGGAGGCTGAGGCCAGCAGATCACCTGAGGTCAGGAATTCAAAAAAAGTAACTTTTTTTTTTTTTTTAAGACAGAGTCTTGCTCTGTCTCCCAGGCTGGAGTGCAGTGGGGTGATCTCAGCTCACTGCAACCTCCGCCTCCTGGGTTCAAGCGATTCTCCTGTCACCCGAGTAGCTGGGACTACAGGTGCCCACCACCATGCCCGGCTAATTTTTGTATTTTTAGTAGAGATGGGGTTTCACCATGCTGGCCAGGATGGTTTCAATCTCCCGACCTCATGATCGCCTGCCTCAGCCTCCCAAAGTGCTGTGATTACAGGCGTGAGCCACCACGCCCAGACGGTTTCTACATTTTTAAATGGCTAGGGGTGGCCAGGAGAGGTGGCTCAGATCACCTGAGGTCAGGAGTTCGAGACCAGCCTGACCAGCATGGTGAAACTCCATCTCTGCTAAAAATACAAAAATTAGCCAGACGTAGCAGTGCAAACCTGTGATCCCAGCTACTGGGGAGGCTGAGGCACGAGAATCGCTTTAATCCGGGAGGCGGAGGTTGCAGTAAGCCGAGATTGTGCCACTGAACTCTAGCCTGGACAACAGAGCGAGACTCTGTCTCAAAAACAAAAACAATAAAGGGGAAAAAGATGAAGATACTTTGTGACACAGGCCGATTCTATGCACTTCACAGTTCCATGCGTATAAATAAAGTTTTATTGACACACAGCTCCACCTACTTATTCACCTATGGTCTAAGGCAGCTTTCACCCTATGGCAGAGCTGAGCGGTTTAGATGGAGAGTGTCTGGCCTTTTTTAGAAAAAGTCTACCGACCATGCCTGGGTGCCATGCTGTGATGATGAGGAAAGTTCTCGTCTAGAGGCCGGGGCACCTCACAAAGAACCTCTGAGCCTGCGGAACAGGTGTGCCGGGGCAGGACAGCCTGCCTGTGCTTCTGAGGCGCTGCAAAGGGCTGGGGACAGGCTGGGCCTTTTGTTCCATGTGTCACGGCATCTAGCAAGTGCTGGGCTTGAGGGATGCCACCAAGTGTGTCCACACACGTGGGCCTGGCAGGGCTCAGACGGCCTGAGATGGCCTTTGCCTGGACCCGTCGGACACAGAGCGGCACAACTCAGC
Source organism: Macaca mulatta (assembly GCF_049350105.2). NCBI lineage: Eukaryota > Metazoa > Chordata > Mammalia > Primates > Cercopithecidae > Macaca > Macaca mulatta. Next base: position 3,194,987 of record NC_133424.1, read on the forward strand.
TGGAGGAGTCCACGGTGGGACAAAACGGCCCGGCTACAGCTCTGTGCAGATAATGCAAACACCAGCTTGGGGTCTCTTCCAAAGCGGACTCCACCCTCCACGCTCACCTCCGAGACCCCCTCTGGCAGCCCTAAGCAGCCAGGGGACACCAGGGGCAGGGAAAGGCAGAAGCCACCGAAGCCAGGTCTCCTCCCTCGGGAACGTTAAGGCCTGGCAGGGAAGTACCTGGAGTACCTACCTCTCCTGCACCTGGACCCAGGCCACGGCGCTGCCTCCCTGCACCCGTCCCCACCCCCAACACCCAGTGATCCTCCTTCAACAAATACCCATCTGGCCAGCACCCACCCCACCCTTCCCCAAGCCCCCCAACAAAGCTTGTATATGGTGATTCATCCACACCGCCAAAAGACACCCCCCAGCATCACACGGGAATGTGGAACCCATGCTTGGCCTGGTTTTGTACGAGTGTGCAAGGGTGAGCTCGTGCGGGCAGGAAAGAAGTGAGCAAGTTAGCCGGGCATGGTGGTGCAGGCCTGTAATCCCAGCTACTCGGGAGGCTGAGGCAAGAGAAGTGCTTGAACCCAGAAGGTAGAGGTTCCAGTGAGCCAAGATCACACCACTGCACTCCAGCCTGGGTGACAGAGAAAGACTCCGTCTAGAAAAAAAAAAAAAAAAAACAACGGCCAGGCGCGGTGGCTCATGCCTGTAATCCCAGCACTTTGGAAGGCTGAGGTGGGCAGATCACAAGGTCAAGAGATACAGACCATCCTGGCCAACACGGTGAAACCTTGTCTCTACTGAAAATATGAAACTTAGCCAGGTGTGGTGGCGCACGCCTGTAATCCCAGCTACTTAGGAGGCTGAGGCAGGAGAACTGCTTGAACCCAGGAGGCGGAGGTTGCAGTGAGCTGAGATCACGCTGCTGCACTCCAGCCTGGGCGACAGAGTGAGATTCCATCTCAGAAAAGTGAGAAACGTGTGTGTGAGGACCTTGGGGGACGCCACGCACCAGGATGCTGTGAGTCGTGTTATGAGCCTGAAAAAATCTGAACTGAGTCCCTCATGCCTGGGCATGGCTCCTCGGCCTGGCCACTCTCGTGGGGGTTGCGTTATCCTCATGGAGGCTGGGTCATCCTCATGGGGTTAGGGTTAGAGTTAGGTAATTCGCTTTTCAGGGGGCTGAGGAGCACCCCAGCCTCCACCCACTCTATGCCAATCATGTCTCTCTCCCAATGTGACAACCAAAGGCAGGCCCAGCCTTGGCCAAGAGTCCCCCTGGGGGCAGAACCTGGCCAGGTGAGAGAGGCCCTGCTGTCCAGGTGACCTGCATGCTCTGAGGCCCGACACCCCAGGTCCCTCCTCGCCGGAACTCCCTCCCCTGCCCCCCATCCTGCCAGCCTGAGCCAGAGGCTGCTTTCTGAACCCCACCTGGCCCACCTGTGTCTAGAAAGACCCCAGCTATTCCGGGTCACTCCCTCCACGTGACACCTCCCTACTAGCGGCCCCTACCCCAGCAGGTTTCCAGCTCTGCTCCCCACTAGCCAGGTTCCTGGCCCACCAGTCCCAGGCGGAACTCCCAGCTGTCCCCTGCCACATGCCCTGCAGACACGGCTGGGTGACAGGGCTCACGGGGGGGGCCAGTGTGTCATCTGCTGAATGGCTGCCTTCACCCGAGTCAGACCCGCATTTCACCCTGCCTGAGTGAACTGAGTTGTAAAGGACGCTGCTGGGGCCCCGAGAGGTGGCGGGGCCAGGCTCCCTCTAGAGCACGGGGCGGTCCAACAGGGCGTCCAGTGGGGCTGGGGCTGGTACCTCCCCAACACTCATGAGGCCCTGCACCCTCAAAGCTCCCTGCAGCTGTCCCTCCCATTGGCAGGGGGACAACAGAGGCCCGAAGACAAGAAGCCAGCTCTAATCCCGCACACCACGGGTCCAGCAGGCGGCCTCGACGTTGGGACAATTCTGTCCCCGCTGGACAGATGGCAAGATGGAGGCTCCAAGAGACGCCAGGGCCTGCCCAAAGCCACACTAATTGAAAAGCAGGGGACTGGCCGGGCACGGCGGCTCACACCTGTAATCCCAGTACTTTGGGAGGTCGAGGCAGGTGGACCACCTGAGGCCAGGAGTTTGAGATCAGCCTGGCCAACATGGCCAAACCCTGTCTCTACTAAAAGTACAAAAATGAGCCAGGCGTGGTGGCGCACACCTGTAATCCCAGCTACTCAGGAGGCGGGGACAGGAGAATTGCTTGAACCCGGGAGGCAGAGGTGCAGGGAGCTAAGATCACACCACTGCACTCCAGCCTGGACGACAGAGCGAGACTCCAACTCAAAAAAAAAAAAAGGAAAAAAAAAAACAGCAGGGGACCCCACCAAGCACTGATCTTCCTTCTACCTCCCTGAAGGCACCAGCTACATTCTTTCAGGTTCCCTGTCCCCAGGGCACTGTGACAGCAGAACCCACAGGGAGCCACTAAACAAAAGCTAACCTGCTGTGGCCCCACACACAAGAGCTGAGTATTATAATTATGCCCATTCCAAAGGCGAGGGCACTGAGACTCAGAGAGGGTAAGGGACTAGCCCAAGGTCACACAGAGGGTAAGTGGCTCCCAGAAACGACCTGACCCCCTCAACAAGCAGCTTTTCTCCCAGAAGCCCACCAGGTCCTCTGATCTCCAGATGGGCGAGTGGGGGCTGGGAGCTGCAAATCCCGACTTCAGCACCTGGCTCTCCCAACAGGATGCTGGGACCTGGGGACCCCAGGACCCCCAACCCATGGCAGGAATCAAGTGGGTGCTCCTGCCTGCCCACCGTTCTGGAGTCCTGTCCTTGAATTGGGCATGGCCAGCGGGAGGGACAAACAGCCTCCCCAGGGTTAGGTTGGGGAGCAGGACAGATGGCACCCAGACCCCAAGACACCCCGACCTCACGCCCCCTTGACGGGCAGACTTTCCAGCCCTTTCTCCTTCAGTCCGCACTGAAGCCTCGGGGTCCATTCAGAACCTCAACACTTTCCTCTGGACCCAAGACCCCAGCTCTCCCGCTTCCTTCATATTCCCTTGGGGACAGAACCTGCCAGGCCACCAATGACCCCAGGGCACAGATAAGGGCCTGCGAAATTTCCCATGGGACTCCAAGGTATCAGAACCTCTCCCTTGGCCCCCTATCCCCCACCCCCCGCCCGGGTGAGAGATGAGGGGCCTAATTCCCACCCCAGTCACCAATCTCTCCTGGATTCATCAGGGAACTCACTAAAGCTCCAGGGAGAACTGAGACCACGTGACTCACCCCAGAGACTCCAGGAAGACCCCCCCACACACCCCATCATGGGCCTCCTCAGAGGGCCTGGGCCCCCCAGTCTCTTCAGAGCCCAGAGACCACCCCCATTCCCCCCCAGATGCCCCAACACCCAGCTTCATCCCCAGAGACTCCCACTCACACCCCCTCAGTTGGCGGGGGTCCACCAAGTCTCCTTGGAATCCTCTGAGGGATGAGGCACATGGTGGGCTGCAGCCCAATACTCAGGGAGCCCCCAAATCCCCAGGACCTCTCTTTGGTGGGGAGCCCTAGTCTGCAACCCTCATGGCCCCAGAACACACCTCTCACAGAAGGGTCCCCGGAGCTAGCTGGAGGCGCCTCTGCAGCCTTCACTCAGGACACCGAAGATCTCCTGGGACCCCCTCCATAGGTGGGGCATTCCTGGTCTGCACTTCTCCCTCAATGCCCTGGAAACTCCTGGGGGCCCCTGAGAGAATGGGCCATTCCCATCTGCACCCCTCCCATGGGGTCCCCCAAGATCTAGGAAACTGCGGTGAGCAGGCTCTGCCCAGGCGGCACCCCTCACTCAGGGTCTCCTCCTGGAGATCCCCGAGGCCGGGTCGTCCCCACTCCTGCTCAGGGTCCTCCGTGATCGTGTACCCCGCGGTGGGCTGGGCCTGGCCGAGCTGCACCCCTCACTTAAGGACCCCTCGAAACCCCCTGGAGACCCCCAAGCAGGGACCTGTCCCGGTCTGCACCCCTCCCCAGGGTCCCCGCGATGGCGCACCCCGCGGTGGGCAGGGCCTGCACCCTTCATTCAGGAGCCCCCCAAACCCCCTGGAGACCCCGAGCCGGGAGTAGTTCAGAGTCCCCGCGATCGCGCGCCCCGCGGTGGGCGGGGCCTGGCCGAGTAGCACCCTTCGCTCAGGAGGCACTCTCCGAAACGCGTCGGAGATCCCCGAGGCCGGACTGTCCCCGTCCGCATCCCAGCTCAGGGTTCCCCGCGATTGGGAGCCCCGCGGTGGGCTGGGCCTAGCCGAGCAGCACCCCTCACTCAGGAGCCCCCAAACCTCCTGGAGACCCCTGAGCCAGAGCCTGTCCCCGTCTGCACCCCCGCCCAGGGTCCCCGCGATCACGCACCCCGCGGTGGGCGGGGCCTGGACGAACTGGACCGCTCACTCTGGGGCCCCTCGAAACCCCCCGGACACCCCCGAGAGCCGGGCCCGTTCCTGTCTGCACCCAGGGTCCCAGCGATCGCACACCCCGAGGTGGGAGGGGCCTGGCCGAGCTGCACCCCTCACTCAGGGGCCCCCCGAAAACCCGCGGAAACCTCCGAAGCCGGGGCCCGTCCCCGTCTGCACCCCCGCCCCGGGTCCCCGAGATCGCGCGCCCCGCGGTGGGCGGGGCCTGCCGGCTGCACCCCCGCCCGACCCCTAAGCCCCGGCGCCCACCTCGCGCGTGGTCACCTCCTCCTTCTCTGAGATCTTGAGCAGGAGCCGGTCGTTCTCCAGCTCCAGCGCGCGGACGCGGTCGATGTAGTGAGCCAGGCGGTCGTTGAGCTCGCGCAGCTCCTCCTTCTCCTGCAGCCGCGACAGGCGCGTGGGCGACAGCGGCGTGGCTGGTCCGCCCGCGCGGCCGGGCAGCGGCGTGGCCATGGTGGCGGCGGCTCGCGGCCTGCGCTGCTCGCGACGGCGGCCCGGGCTCGGCGGGCTCATTCAATCCGCGCCGCCGGCTGCAAGATGGCGCCGCGCCGCGCCGCGCCCGCCGCCCGCCGCCGCGGGGCAGCCTGGGACTGGTAGTCCGGCCACCAGGCGCGCGCGGGGCACGCCGGAAGTTGAAGTCTCTGTCCAGCTCCCGCTTCGCAGAGGCGCTGACTCCAGAGACAGACCGCCTGGCTGCAAACTCCCAGCTCCGCCACGAGGAAACAGCATTGTTTCTTTTTAGTGCCTGTTTCCACACTTAGAGAACCTCAAAACGTGCTCAAAGAACCAGACACAAAAGGCCCTATAGGGCCGGGCGTGGTGGCTCACGCCTGTAATCCCAGCACTTTGGGAGGCCAAGGCCGGTGGATCACTTGAGGTCAGGAGTTCGAGAACAGCCTGGGCCACATAGGGAGGCCCCACCATCTCTACTATGGAGGCGCATGCCTGTAATCCTAGCTACTGGGGAGGCTGAGGCAGGAGAATCGCTTGAACTTGGGAGGTGGAGGTTGCAGTGAGCCAAGATCGTGGCACTGCACTCCAGCCTGGGCAACAATGGGAAACTGTCTCAAAATAAAAATAAAAAAGCAAAAAAAAAAGCCATATAGTGTACAATACTACTGATATAAAATGTCCAGAAGGCTATCAAGGAGCATGAATTTCAACAAATTGAGTTTAATGATCTCATTGGCTCTTATTAGCAATTCATGAATGGGACAGCATTCAATCTGTGAAATAGGCACTCAAACGAGCTGAGCAGAGAGAATGGGCACTCTACATTATAAGCAGAAAAGGCTGAAGAAAGGAGAAATAATAAATAAAATAAAAGCCAGGCCAGGTATAGTGGTTTGCTCACGCCTGTAATGCCAGCACTTTGGGAGGCCGAGGTGGGAGGATCGTTTGAGCCCAGGAGTTTGAGACTAGCCTGGGCAACATAGCAAGACCCCATTTCTAAAAATAAAAATAAAAAAAAAACAGCCAGGTGCAGTGGCTCACACCTGTATCCCAGCACTTTAGGAGGCCAAGCCGGGCAGATCACGAGGTCAGGAGTTCGAGACCAGCCTGACCAATATGGTGAAACCCTGTCTCTACTAAAAATACAAAAATTAGCCAGGCATGGTGGCACACGCCTGTAGTCTCAGCTACTCGGGAAGCTGAGGCAGGAGAATTGCTTGAACCTGGGAGGCGGAGGTTGCAGGGAGCCGAGATTGCACCACTGCACTCCAGCCTGGCAACAGAGTGAGACTCCATCTTAAAAAAAAAAAAAAAAAAAAAAATTAGCTGGGCGCCTTTAGTCCTAGGTATTTGGGAGGCTAAGGTGGCAGGATTGCTTGAGCAAGAGAGGTCAAGGTTGCAGTGAGCCATGATCACATCACTGCATTCCAGCCTGGGTGACAGAGCGAGACTTTGTCTCAAAAAAAGTAAAAATAAAAATATGAAATAAAAACCAATGGGTTGATTCAAAGTTACTTTTTTCATAGGGTCTGTTTTAACCCCTTCTGTTTTGAGGGGACTCCCCTATCAGGTTAACTGAGCCCCTTTGGCTTGGTGGCTGTGAATGGTTTTTTTTTTTTTTTTGAAAACCTGCACCCTTTAAAGTTCAGTTTGAGGCCAGGTGCGGGCAGCTCTCACCTGCAATCTCAGCACTTTGGGAGGCTGAGATGGGGGTATCGCTTAAGCCTAGGAGTTTGAGAACATCCTGGGCAACATAGTGAGACTCTGTCTCAGACAAAAAAAAAATGTTTTTTTTTTTTTTTTTTGGTAGAGACAGAGTCTCACTCTTGTCACCTAGGCTGGAGTGCAATGGTGTGATCTCAGCTCACTGCAACCTCCACCTCCTGGGTTCAAGCAATTCTCTGCCTCTGCCTCCTGAGTAGCTGGAATTACAAGCGCCTGCCACCATGCCCAGCTAATTTTTGTATTTTTAGTAGAGACTGGGTTTCATCATCTTGGCCAGGCTGGTCCTGAACTCCTGACCTTGTGATCCACCCACCTCAGCCTCCCAAAGTGCTGGGATTACAGGCATGAGCCACCGCACCCAGCCAAAAAAATTTTTAATCATTAGCCATGTGTGCTGGCACACACCTGTAGTCCCAGCTCCTCGGGAGGCTGAGGCAGGAGGATGGCTTGCATCCACGAGTTCAAATCCGCAGTCAGCCATAATTGTGCCACTGCACTCCAGTCTGGGCAATAGAACGAGACCCTGTTTCAAAAAATAAAAAAATAAAAGTTCAGTTTGACTACGTGGTACCTAGCACTAGAGACTCCATTCCAATTTTATCTGGTCTGCTGGGGACTAGAGACCCCAGTCTAAAAAAATGGCCTGCCATACATTTTCTTTAACAAGGCCAGGGACAGTGGCTCACACCTGTAATCTCAGCACTTTGGGAGGCTGAGGCGGACAGACCACCTGAGGCCAGGAGTTCGAGACCAGCTTGGCCAACATGGCAAAAACCTGTCTTTCCAAAAAATACAAAAATTAGCCAGGCATGGTGGTGGGCGCCTGTAGTCCCAGCTACTTGCGAGGCTGAGGCACAAGAATTGCTTGAACCCAGGAGGCAGAGGTTGCAGTGAGCTGAGATCACGCCACTGCACTCCAGCTTGGGTGACAGAGCGAGACTCCGTCTCAAAAAAAAAACCCAAAAATGTAACTTAACAAGACAATCTGTACAGCAGTGTTCCTCCAACTCTGCACTAGATATCTGGGGCCAGATCACTCTCTGTTGCACGGGGTTGGAGACAGGGGGTGCTGTCCATTACAGGGTGTCGAGCAGCACCCATTCCATGCCATGAGCATCCCAGTCTCCTACTTATTTTTTATTTTATTTTTATTTTTATTTGAGGCAGTGTCTTGCTTTGTGGCCCAGGCTGGAGTGCAGTGGCGCGATCTCAGCTCACTGCAATCTCCGCCTCCTGGGTTCCAGCAATTCTCCTGCCTCAGCCTCCCGAGAGCTGGGATTACAGGCACGCGCCACCATGCCCGGCTAAGTTTTTGTGTTTTTAGTAGAGACGGTTTTGCCATCTTGGCCAGACTGGTCTTGAACTCCTGACCTCAAGTGATCTGCCCGCTTTGGCCTCCCAAATTGCTGGGATTACAGGCGTGAGCCACCGTGTCCGGCCTCAGACCCCTAGTTATGACAACCAAATATGTCTCCAGACATTGCCACATGTCACCGGAGGGGCAAAATTGCCCCAACTGGAGAATAACTTCCTCTTGCCCTAGAACTGGCCCGGTCGTACTTCTGCCTGGGGAACTCCTTCTCACACATCTCACCTTGGGGGTTTGGCTCAGCCTCTGCCAGAGACTCCAATAAATCACACACTGAGAATCTAATGCCCTTTCCAGCCTACTGAGGACACTGGGGGAAAATGCCCACCAGCTTCCAACAGCCAACATTCACTCGCTAATATTCCCCTCTTACCAGTTAGACCGCTAGCCTTAAAACCCAGGCAGGAAGCCTGGCATGGTGGCTCACACCTACAATTCCAGCACTTTGAGAGGCTGAGACAGGAAAATGGCTTGAGCCCAGGAGTTCAAGACCAGCCTGGGCAACATAGCAAGACCCATCTCTACAACATTTTTTTGTTTTTGTTTTTGAGACAGTCTCTCTGTCTCCCAGGCTGGAGTGCAGTGGCCCAATCTTGGCTCACTGCAACCTCTGCCTCCTGGGTTCAAGAGATTCTCCTGCCTCAGCCTTCTGAGTAGCTGGGATGACAGGCATGCACCACCATGCCTGGCTAATTTTTTTATTTTTGTAGAATTTCATCATGTTGGCTAGGCTGGTCTTGAACTCTGGACCTCAAGTGATCTGCTCACCTCAGTTTCGCAGAGTGCTGGGATTACAGGTGTGAGCCACTGCACCCGGCCCCTACAAAATAATTTTTTTAATTAGTTGATCGTGGTGACGTGCATCTGTATTCCCAGCTACTTGGGAGGCCGAGCCAAGATCGCTTGAGCCCAGGAGGTAGAGGCTGCAGTGAGCTATGATCGCACCATTTCACTCCAGCCTGGATGACAGTGCAAGACTCTCTCTCTCTTTTTTTTTTTTTTTGGCGGGGGAGACAGGGTCTCACTCTGTCACGCAAACTGGAGTGCAGTGGCGTGATCTTGGCTTACTGCAACCTCTGCCTCCCAGGATCAAGTGATTCTCCTGCCTCAGCCTCCCGAGTAGCTGGGATTACAGGCATGTGCCACTACTGCCCGGCTAATTTTTGCTAGAGATGGGGTTTCACCATGTTGGCCAGGCTGGTCTAGAACTCCTGACCTCAAATTATCTGCCCGCCTCGGCCCCGCACAATGCTGGGATTACAGGTGTGAGCTACCATGCCCAGCTGCAAGACTCTCAAAACAAACAACAAATAAACCAGCCAGGCAAGAGGGGACTAGACTGTGACTGTGTATTTAGAGACCTGATACTGTTTTCATTCCTCATAAAGGGCGGAATATAAAATATAGATGGTAAAACACAATTGGAAACAAATAATACTACAGGAGGCAGGACCAGAGGGGAGAAGGATGACTGAGGTTTGAGGTTTGGGTGGGAAATGGGGACACTTTTTTTTTTTTTTTTGAGACGGAGTCTTGCTCTGTGGCCCAGGCTGGAGTGCAATGGCACGATCTCAGTTCACTGTAACCTCCGCCTCCTGGGTTCAAGTGATTCTCCTGCCTCAGCCTCCCAAGTAGCTGGAATTACAGGTGTGTGCCACCACGCCCAGCTAATTTTTGTATTTTTAGTAGAGACGGGGTTTCACCATGTTGGACCAGGCTGGTCTCAAACCCCTGATCTCAGGTGATCCGCCAGCCTCGGCCTCCCACAGTGCTGGGATGACAGGTGTGAGCCACGGCGCCCAGCTGGGTCACCGGGCTAGGTCTGAGGGTCCCACCCTCAGACTGATCTGCAACCGCCTCCGCATCAATTTCTCACTGACCACCAGCCTTGGCCACTGGCCGACCTAATCCCCCTACTCGTCCGTCACCGGAGACCCTGCGGGGTCCCGCCCCCAACCCCATCGCGCTGCCCCTCTGGGCACTTCCATCCCCCCAGCCCTCCATCCCCAGCCTTTGCCTGTGCTGTTCCACCCGCCAGGAGCGCCGTTTCCAGCCTGACAGCGCGGGCCCAGGCCTCAGTCTTGCGCTCTGCAAACCGGGGTCTCGAACCTACCCCCGCCCTCCTGTGTCGGCGCTGGGGAGGGGCTTCTGGTGCCGGAGCCACCCCCGCGGGACCCCCAGGGACTGGACTCCAAGTCCCAGAAAGCCCCGCGCTTCCCGTGGGTGGGGCCCGGGGCTTTCCCCCTCCCAGCGTACAGTTTGGGAGGCGCTGGGCAATTTTCAAATTTTGGCGCTGAGCGGGAGGGGCGGTGACAGCTGCGACCGTGGTCCCCCGGGGACACCCACTCCCAGGCTGCTGCTGGCAGCTGCGCCCGGAGCCCGAGGTCTGGGGCACCCCGCAAAGCTGCCCCGTCCGCTCCGAGGGGCCTCCCCAGGCACGACACGCGGCAGAGGGCTCCGGGCCCATTTCCACGATGGGAAACTGAGGCACGGGAGCGTTAGGGGCCGGTTGGGGGATCCGTACCAGGGGCGTAGCGGAGGCAGGATTCGAACGCGGGACCCTCTTTCCCCCGGGAGGTAGAAAGTTCGTGACCAATTGGCCGGGCGCGGTGGCTCACGCCTGTAACCCCAACACTTTGGGAGGCCAAGGCGGGTGGATCACCTGAGGTCAGGAATTCAGACCAGCCTGACCACCATGGCGAAACCCCGTCTCCACTAAAAAATTTTTTAAAAAATTATCCGGGCCTGGTGGCAGGTGCCTGTGATCCCAGCTACTCTGAGGCAGGAGAATCGCTTGAACCTGGGAGGCGGAGGTTGCAGTGAGCCGAGATTGCGCCATTGCACTCCAGCCTGGGCTACAAGAGCGAAACTCCGTCTCAAAAAGAAAAAAAAGAAAGTTAGTGACCAATTGCTGTCTGCTTTTGGGGAGAGGGTGAGGGGCCGCGGGAGAGAAATCCCGGACCCTGGGACTACGCAGCCCGTAAGGCCCCCAGCCCCGACTCGTCCATTCCACTGACCTCCACCCGGCACCGCCACTCCCACCCGGGGAGTGGATATTGGCGCCAGATTTAAAAAATTTCAGCCTAACGGCTGTGGCTGGCTCCCGGCCCAGAATGCGAGCCTGGAGCCTGGATTCCGGAACCTGGATCTGGAGGAGCCCGGATTCCGGAGCCTGGATCTCGGGGAGCCCGAATTCCGGAACCTGGATCTCGGGGAGCCCGGATTCCGGAGCCTGGATCTCGGGGAGCCCGGATTCCGGAACCTGGATCTCGGGGAGCCCGGATTCCGGAGTCTGGTTCTGAGGGAGCTCGGATTCCGGAGCCTGGATCTCGGGGAGCCCGGATTCCGGAGTCTGGTTCTGAGGGAGCTCGGATTCCGGAGCCTGGATTTCGGGGAGCCTGGATCTGAGGGAGCTCAGATTCCGGAGCCTGGATCTCTGGCAACCCGGATTCCGGAACCTGGATCTCTGGGAACCCGGATTCCGGAGCCTGGATTCTGGGGTCTGGGTCTTGGGAAGCCGGATTCTGGAACATAGATTCCAGAACTTGGAGGCCAAACCTGGTATCTAAGATCAGAATTCAGGACCCTGGAGTAGGAACCCTGTGATCCCAACAGAAATCCGGGAGGCGAGCAGAGCTCTGGGGCCGTGGCTGGCAGCTGCCTGTTAGATGAGCCAATGGAGCAGTGAAATCAACACGTATTGGCGGGGCCTCTACTTTGTGGCAGGCACTCGGGGGACAGGGGAAGCGAGTACATATTATAAATAAGTGAATTAGGCGGGGTGCAGTGGCTCACACCTGCAATCCCAGCATTTAGAGAGGACGAAGCAGAAGAATTGCTTGAGGCCAGGAGTTCGAGACCAGCCTGGGCAACATAGTGAAACCCCCATCTCTACAAAATATACAAAAATTAGCCAGGTGACTCATGCCTGCAGTCCCAGCTACTTGGGAGGCTCAGGTGGGAGGATCACTTGAGCCCAGAAGGTGGAGGCTGCAGTGAGCAGAGACTGAGTCACTGCACTCCAGCCTGGGTGACAAGAGTAAGACCCTGTCTCAAAAATAAATAAATAGAGCTGGGCGCGGTGGCTCACGCCTGTAATCCCAACACTTTGGGAGGCCGAGGCGGGCAAATCACTTGAGGCCAAGAGTTTAAGACCAGCCCAGCCAACATGATGAAACCCCCTTTCTATTAAAAATACAAAAATTAGCCGGGTGTGAGGGAGCATGCTTGTAATTCCAGCTACTCAGGAGGCTGAGGCACGAGAATTGCTTGAACTCGGGAGACGGAGGTTGCAGTGCGCCGAGATTGTGCCACTGCACTCCAGCCTGGGTGATGGAGTGAGACTCTGTCTCAAAAATGAATAAATAAATAAGTGAATTGTATGGCATGCTAGAGGATGCTGAGCATGGGGAAGAAAGAAAGTGGGGTAAATGCTGGGGCATGTGTGGAGTAGGGGTAGAGGTGGGCCTCTTAGAAAAGGGCGAGACAGGGTCTCGCTATGTTGCGTCTCAAACTAGGCTGGTCTTAAACTCCTTGGCTCAAGTGATCTGCCTGCCTTGGCCTCTCAGAGTGCTGGAATTACCGGCATGAGCCACCATGCCCAGCCTATATTCACTTTTCTTATCTCACAGTTTCTGTGGGTCAGGAATCCAGATGTGGCTTAACTTTGGCATCCTCTGGCTCAGGGCTCTGAAAGGTGGCCACCGAGATGTCTCTGGAGCAGAGTCCACTTCTAGACTCACTGACACATGGTCAGAAGGATGCTGTTCCTTGCAGACTGTTGGACTGAAGCCTCAAATCCTGGCCCACTGCTGTCCAGGGCCTACCTCCATTCATCAGGAGGGGCTGGGAGTGAATTAGTCAGAGTTCTCCAGAGAAACAGAACCAGCAGGAGGGGAGAGAGAAAAAGAGATTTTTTTTTTTTTTTTTTTTTTTTGAGACTGAGTTTCACTCTTGTTGCCCAGGCTGGAGTACAACGGCACAATCTCTGCTCACCACAATCTCCTCCGCCTCCCGGATTCAAGTGATTGTTGTGCCTCAGCCTCTCGAGTAGCTGAGATTAGAGGCACGTGCCACCACACCTGGCTAATTTTGTATTTTTAGTAGAGACGGGGTTTCTCCATGTTAGTCAGGCTGGTCTTGAACTCCCGACCTCAGGTGATCCGCCTGCCTTGGCCTCCCAAAGTGCTGGGATGACAGGCGTGAGCCACCATGCCTCGCCAAGAGATTTATTTATTTATTATTTATTTATTTATTTATTTTTTTGAGACAGAGTCTCGCTCTGTCGCCAAGAGATTTATTTATTTATTTATTTATTTATTTATTTTTTTGAGACGGAGTCTCGCTCTGTCGCCCAGGCTGGAATACAGTGGCTGGATCTCAGCTCACTGCAAGCTCCGCCTCCCGGGTTCACGCCATTCTCCTGCCTCAGCCTCCCGAGTAGCTGGGACTACAGGTGCCACCACCTCGCCCGGCTAGTTTTTTGTATTTTTTTTAGTAGAGACAGGGTTTCACCATGTTAGCCAGGATGGTCTCGATCTCTTGACCTCGTGATCCGCCTGTCTCGGCCTCCCAAAGTGCTGGGATTACACAGGCTTGAGCCACCGCACCTGGTCAAGAGATTTATTACAAAGCATTGATGCACATGCTTACAGGGCTGACAGGTCACAACATCTGAAGTCTGCAAACTGGAGACCCAAGACAGCCAATGTTCCTTTTTTTTTTTTTTTTTTTTTGAGATGGAGCCTCACTCTGTTGCCCAGGCTGGAGTGCAGTGGCATGATCTTGACTCACTGCAACCTCTGCCTCCTGGGCTAAAATGATCCTCCCACCTCAGCCTCCCAAGTAGCTGGGATTACAGGCATGCGCCACCACGCCCTGCTGATTTTTGTATTTTTAGTAGAGATGGGGTTTCGCCATGTTGGAAAGGCTGGTCTCGAACTCCTGAGTTCAGGTGATCTGCCTGCCTCGGTCTCCCAAAGTGCTGGGATTACAGGTGTGAGCCACCGCGCCCGGCCGAGAGCTAATCTTTCTGTTTGAGTCTGAAGATGGGGAAAAAAGCCGATGTTGCAGTCTGAAGGCCTTCAGGTGGGAGGAATTCTCTGCTCCCCAGGGGAGTGGCAGCCTCTGTGTTCCATCCAGGCCTTTAGTGGCTCGGGTAAGGCCCACCCGTGCTAGGGAGGGTAGTGGGTTTGAGTGACTCAGTGACTGTACTGATGCAAAGGGTCAAAGGCTCATCTCATCTAATAACCCCCGGCCGGCATGTGCAGAGTAATGTTTGACCAAATATATAGGCACCCACAGCCCAGCCACGATGGCCTATAAAGTTAACCACCGGGCCGGGAACAGTGGCTCACGCCTGTAATCCCAGCACTTTGGGAGGCCGAGGCTGGTGGATCACTTAAGGTCAGGAGTTCGAGACCAGCCTGGCCAACATGGCAAAACCCCATCTCTATTAAAAATACATACATTAGCCAGGCCTGGTGGTAGGTGCCTGTCGTCCCAGCTACTGGGGAGGTTGAGGCACGAGTATCACTTGAATCCATGAGGTGGAGGTTGCAGTGAGCCAAGATCGCGCCACTGCAGTCCAGCCTGGGTGACAGACTGAGACTCTGTTGCAAAAAAAAAAAAAAAAAAAAGAAAGAAAATAAAAGAAATTAAGCATCATGGAGCTTGGTGCAGTAGCTGTTTACCCTGCAATCCCAGCCCTTTGGGAGGTCAAGGAGGAAGGATCACTTGAGGCCAGGAGTTCAAGACCAGCCTGGGCAACAGAGCAGGGCCCCAAATCTACAAAAAATAAAATTAGCTGAAACCGCCTTTGCAAAAGTTCTATCAGTGAGAAAATTATAATGGTAGGCTGAACTAACCAACTCCCATCTTGCCTTAATTATTGCTGGGCTATTGGGCCAAGCTAACTTTGGAAGGCATTTAGGCTACAGTTTAAGTGATAATAGACCTTGCACAAAACCCGACAGCTTTTATCAAGCTAACCCGAGGCCATCAGGTTGAGGGGAAGAGAGGAGCCCGAGATCTGCTAAGGTGCAAACATTATTCTGGAGGTTATAGGATATACAGTTTCCAGTCCAGGCACGGTGGCTCACACCTGTCATCCCAGCACTTTGGGAGGCCAAGGCGGGTGGATCACTTGAGGCCAGAAGTTCAAGACCAGCCTGGCCAACATGGTGAAACCCCATCTGTACAAAAAATACAAAAAGTAGCCAGGCATGGTAGCCCATGTCTGTAGTCCCAAATACTTGGGAGGCTGAGGCAGGAGAATCGCTTGAACCTGGGAGGCAGAGGTTGCAGTGAGCCGAGATCACACCCCTGCACTCCAGCCTGGGCGACAAAGCGATACTCAGCCTGAAAAAAAGCAAACAAACAAAAAAAAGAGATGTGGTTTCCCCCAATTATTCCTGCAAATAACACCATTATTGTAGATTGGCCTTTTGAGATGTGTCTGACATCCGTGCTCCACCTGGACTGAGGACCCTGCTCCTGAGGTTCCACCCAGAAGCGACTTGGCCGGCAGGAGGACCCCTGCCACCTGCTGTGAGTCCATCTCTGTCCCCAACCAACCAGCAGCAAGCACATGTTTCCATGGCCACTCCCACCCCTTCCCACAAAACTGCCCTTGAAAAACCCCTAACCTAGGCCAGGCGCGGTGGCTCACACCTGGAGTCTCAGCACTTTGGGAGGCCGAGGTGGGCGGATCACCAGAGGTCAGGAGTTCGAGACCAGCCTCAACATGGAGACACCCCGTCTGTACTAAAAATACAAAATTAGCCGGGCGTGACGGTGCATGCCTGTAATCCCAGCTCCTCGGGAGGCTGAGGCAGGACAATTGCTTGAACCCGGGAGGCAGAGGTTGTGGTTAGCCGAGATGGCGCCACTGCACTCCAGCCTTGGGCGACAAGAGCGAAACTCTGTCTCAAAAAAAAAAAAAAAAAAAAAGACCAGCCTGGCCAACATGGTGAAACTCCATCTCTACCAAACAATAAAAACATAAAAATTCGCTGGACGTGGTGGCATGTGCCTATAATCCCAGATACTCAGGAGGCTGAGGCGGGAGAATCGCCTGAACCCAGGAAGCAGAGATTGCCGTGAGCTGAGATGGCGCCACTGCACCCCAGCCTGGGTGACAGAGTGAGACTTGTCGCTATAAAGAAAAACCTCTAAACTATGAGGTTTGAACAAGTTGATTTGAGTTATGAATTCCCTCTCCCATGTGGCGTGGCCAGCCTCGTGTCTATTAAACTCTTTATCTACTACAATACCATGGTCTCTGCCTCTTTCGTTGTTTCCTTTCTTTTTTTTGAGACGGCGTCTCGCCCTGTCACCCAGCCTGGAGTGCAGTGGTGCAATCTCAGCTCACAGCAACCTCCACCTCCCGGGTTCGAGCGATTCTCCTGCCTCAGCCTCCCGAGTAGCCGGGAATACAGGTGCCTGCCACCACCATGCCTGACCACTTTTATATTTTTAGTAGAGACAGGGTTTCTCCATGTTGGTCAGGCCGGTCTCGAACTCCTGACCTCAAGTGATCTGCCCGCCTTGGCCTCCCAAAGTGCTGGGGTTACAGGTGTGAGCCACCGTGCCCGGCCTCTTTTTTTTTTTTTTTAAGTAAAATACTTTCTTAAACAGAGGTCTCCCTATGTTGCCCAGGCTGGTCTCAAACTCCTGGACTCAAGGAGTCCTCCCACTTTGGCCTCCCAAAGTGCTGGGATTACAGGTGTGAGCCACCGCACCCAGTCACCTGCTCTTTCTTTATGCAGCGGGCAGGAAGAACCCCTGCATAGCTGGATGTGGTGGTCCGTGCCTGTAATCCTAGCTATTTGGGAGGCTGAGTTGGGAGGATTCCTTAAGCCAGGAGTTCAAGGCTGCAGTGAGCTGTGATGGCGTCACTGCCTTCCAGCCCGGGCAACAGAGCAAAACCCATCTCTAAGAGAAAAAAAAGAAAAAAAAGTTAACCACCCTGAGGGATCACTGGAGCCAGGCCCGAAGCTGCCCACCGTGCCAGCGTTGTCTGCTGCCAGGGGTTCCAGCCGTTCCATTGTCTGTGAGCTCTTTTACAAGGTGTGTACATTGTAAAATACTCAGGGCAAGGGGAACGATTCCTGTCCATTGTGTAGCAAGAAATTTTGCCTCGACCAGAGACAGGTCTAGGTTTTGTTTGAGTCACTAAGAGGTGACCTTTAGGCCCCTGGAATGTCCTGCCTGATGGGTATACCGTTCTGTTTTTTTCTTTTTGTTTTGTTTTGTTTTGAGACAGCGTCTCGCTCTGTCTCCCAGGCTGGAGTACAGTGGTGCGATCTCGGCTCACTGCAACCTCCGCCACCTGGGTTCAAGCGATTCTCGTGCCTCAGCCTCCCGGAGTAGCTGGGATTACAGGCACCTTCCGCCACGCCCAGCTAATTTTTGCATTTTTAGGAGAGACGGGGTTTCACCATGTTGGCCAGGCTGGTCTCAAACTCCTGACCTCAAGTGATCCATTCGCCTCGGCCTTCCAAAGTGCTGGGATTACAGGCGTGAGTCACGGCGCCCGGGTTCAAGTGGCGTTCAAGGTCACTACAGTAGGGGAGGTGTGCGGAGCACTTTCTATGCCAAGCCCATTCTAGGTCCTTGTTTTGGGTAAACCTTTCCACAACCTGACTTTCCCATGAAAAAAGGGAGTTTCAGGGAGGTTAAGCCACCAACCCAAGGACACACAGCTGATGACGGCTGCAGGTGGGATTTGAACCAGGCAAACGTGACCTCAGACAGAGCCTCTCCTTCTACCTCCCTCTGCGAGGCACAGTCCCAGACCTGCCAGCCTCTTGCTGTGCACCATTTCCCCCGCCCCTTCCCTGCCACTGTCCTCAGAATTTCCCCAGTGTGCCTTAGCCTTCCCTGGAGACTCCACTGCCACCTGGCTTGGCAATCCCACCTCCTCCCACCCCAGGCCTGTCTTACAAATGTCTGCAAGTTCAAATGATGACTCAGCTCCATCCTGAAACCTCTCCTTGGGGACAGGAGTCATGCCTTGTTCGTCTTGTTCATCTTTGCAGAAAAACATGATGTCAGAGCTCAGCCGTTGCCAATCACTTCCTGGCTACATCCGGAGTGAAACGCAGACCCCTCCCTGCAGCCCCCAAAGCCCTGTGAGCTCATCTTCCCGGCTCTCCCTCTTGCTCACTCTGTTCCACCCCCAGGCCTCTTGGGATTCCTCAAATGCACCAGGTGAGGTCCTGTGTCAGGGCCTTTTCATGCACTGTGCCTGCTGCCTGGGACCTCTGCCCCCAGAGCCCCTTGAACCTGACTTTTTACCATTTTATTTATTTATTTATTTTTTATTTTTTTATTTTTTTTGACACGGAGTCTCGCTCTGTCGCCCAGGCTGGAGTGCAGTGGCCAGATCTCGGCTCACTGCAAGCTCCGCCTCCCGGGTTGACGCCATTCTCCTGCCTCAGCCTCCCGAGTAGCTGGGACTACAGGCGCCCACCACCTCGCCCGGCTAGTTTTTTGTATTTTTTTAGTAGAGACGGGTTTTTACCGTGTTAGCCAGGATGGTCTCGATCTCCTGACCTCGTGATTCGCCCGTCTCGGCCTCCCAAAGTGCTGGGATTACAGGCTTGAGCCACCGCGCCTGGCCTATTTTTTTTTTTTTTTTTAGACAGAGTCCCGCTCTGTCACCCAGGTGGGGTGCAGTGGTGTGATCTCAACCCACTACAATCTCCACCTCCCAGGCTCAAGTGAGTCTCCTGCCTCAGCCTCCTGAGTAGCTGGGATTACAGGCATGCGCCACCACGTCTGGCCAACTTTTTGTATTTTTAGTAGAGACAGGGTTTTGCCATGTTGGCCAGGCTACTCTCGAACTCCTGAGCTCAAGTGATCTGCCTGCCTTGGCCTCCCAAAGTGCTGGGATTACAGGTGTGAGCCACTGTACCCAGCCCCTGCCTCCTTTTTTTTTTTTTTTTTTTTTTTGAGACAGGGCCATGTTTTGTCGCCCAGGCTGGAGTGCAGTGGTGTGATCATAGCTCACTGCAGCCTGAAACTCCTGGGCTCAGGTGATCCTCCTGCTTTAGCGTCCCGAATAGCTGGGACTACAGGTGTGCCCACCACACCTGGCTAATTATTTTTATTTTTATTTATTTATTTTTATTTTTATTTTCTTTGAGATGGAGTCTCATTCTGTCGCCCAGGCTGGAGTGCAGTGGCATGATCTCGCCTCAGTGCAAGCTCCGCCTCCCAGGTTCACGCCATTCTCCTGCCTCAGCCTCCCAAGTAGCTGGGACTACAGGCGCCCGCCACCACGCCCAGCTAATTTTTTGTATTTTCAGTAGAGACGGGGTTTCACTGTGTTAGCCAGGATGATCTCGATCTCCTGACCTCATCATCTGCCCGCCTCGGCCTCCCAAAGTGCTGGGATTACAGGCGTGAGCCACTGTGCCCGGCCCTACACCTGGCTAATTTTAAAAAAAATTATTTATGGCTGGGTGCAGTAGCTCACTCCTGTAATCCCAGCACTTTGGGAAGCCGAGGCGGGTGGATCACGACGTCAGGACCTGGATTGTGAGGAGTTCGAGACCATCCTGGCCAAGATGTAAAGCCCCATCACTACTAAAAATACAAAAATTAGCCAGGTGCAGTGGCGGGCACCTGTAACCCCAGCTACTCGGGAGGCTGAGGCAGGAGAATCACTTGAACCTGGGAGGTGGAGGTTACAGTGAGCTGAGATTGTGCCACTGCACTGGGAGACAGAGAGAGACTCCGTCTCAAAAAAAAAAAAAAAAAAATTATTTGTAGAGATGGGAGTCTTGCAAGGTTGCCCAGGCTGGTCTCGAACTCCTGAGCTCAAGCGATCCTCCCAACTTGGCCTCCCAAAGTGCTGAGGTTACAGGCATGAGTCTACCCTTAGAGACAGAGGCTGCAGTGAGTCATGATCACACCACTGCACTCCAGCCTGGGCAATAAAGGGAGACCCTGTCTCAAAAAGGAAAAAGATGGCCGGGCACGGTGGCTCAAGCCTGTAATCTCAGCACTTTGGGAGGCCGAGACGGGCGGATCACAAGGTCAGGAGATCGAGACCATCCTGGCTAACATGGTGAAACCCCGTCTCTACTAAAAAATACAAAAAAATAGCCGGGCGAGGTGGCGGGCGCCTGTAGTCCCAGCTACTCGGGAGGCTGAGGCAGGAGAATGGCGTAAACCCGGGAGGCGGAGCTTGCAGTGAGCTGAGATCCGGCCACTGCACTCCAGCCTGGGCGACAGAGCGAGACTCCGTCTCAAAAAAAAAAAAAAAAAAAAAAAAAAGGAAAAAGAAAAAGAAACCAATCTCATTAGAGGATATTGATATCTTGACCTCGTGATCTGCCCGCCTCAGCCTCCCAAAGTGCTGGGATTACAGGTGTGAGCCACTGCGCCCGGCCCTGGCCACGTTTTTTGTTGTCGTTCTTAATTTAAATGAATGCAGAAACCTCTATGCTGGATAACTGTTTTAAAATTTATTTTGTTTAAAGCCGAGTGAGGTGGCTCACACCTGTAATTCCAACACTTTGGGAGGCCGAGGCAGGTAGATCATTTGAGGTCAGGAGTTGGAGACCAGCCTGGCCAACATGGCGAAACCCCATCTCTACTAAAAATACAAAAAATTAGCCAGGTGTGGTGGAGGGCACCTGTAATCCTAGCTACTTGGGAAGCTAAGGCAGGAGGGTCACTTGAACCCGGGAGGTGGAGGTTGCAGTGAGCTGAGATCACGCCACTGCTCTCCAGCCTGGGTGACAGATTGAGATTCTGTCTCAAAAAGAAAGAAAGAAAGAAAGAAAATTATGACAGGATTACGCATATCGATTATTCCTCTCACCTCAGGCTCCAAGATGGTCTCGGTGACTCTGTTATTGATCTCATCTTTTACTTTATTTTATTTTTAGATGCAGGATCTCACTCTGTTGCCCAGGCTGGAGTGCAGTAACATGATCATAGCTCACTGCAGCCTTAAACTCCCGGGCTCAAGTGATCCTCCCATCTCAGCCTCTCACGTAGCTGGGACTACAGGTGTGCACCACCATGGTCCGCTAACTTTTAAAATTTTTGTAGAGATGGGGTCTCCCTATGTTGCCCAGGTTGGTCTCAAACTCCTGGGCTCAAGCAATCCTCCTGCCTCGGCCTCCCAAAGTGCTGGGATTACAGAGGTGATCTCTGGCACCAGGCCCAAAGATAATAGCGCACATTTCCTGAACGCTTACCTGATTGTGGGAATTTGATCCTTCAATGTCTCTGATGAAGCCTTAGTGTGACTGCTCCCATCTTACAGAGAAAGAAACTGAGACTGGAGCTCATTTTCTTTCTTTCTTTTTTTTTTTTTTGAGATCGAGTCTCATTCTTGTTGCCCAGGCTGGAGTGCAATGGCACAATCTCGGCTCACTGCAACTTCCACCTCCCAAGTTCAAGCGATTCTCCTGCCTCAGCCTTCTGAGTAGCTGGGACTACAGGCATGCGCCACCATGCCTGACTAATTTTTATATTTTTAGTAGAGATGGGGTTTCACCATGTTGGCCAGGCTGGTCTTGAATTCCTGACCTCAGGTGATGCGCCCGCCTTGGCCTCCCAAAGTGCTGGGGATTACAGGCGTGAACCACCACCGCGCCTGGCCCGGCTGGAGCTCATTTTCTGAGCTCAAAGGCACAGAGTTCAGAGTCTCTTGCGGATATTCCAAGATACTCCAGATATTCCAAGATGCCTGGAGCCAGGACTGGCACAGGAGGGCTTGGGGTCTAGAAAGAGAAGGCTGTAGGGTGGGGGACCATGGGAGACCCGGCAGTTGGTCTGGGAGAAAACAAGGCCAAGTCAGTGTTGACAGAGAAGTAGGATTTTCCTGGTGAAAACCAGAGGAAGACAGCATCTCAGGTGGAGGAAAAAGCTGACAAAGGCCCGGCCTCTTGGAGAGGAGGTTGTTATGACTGGCATGGGGGACACACAGAGGAAGGACTTGGACACAAATTTTCTGAGGCCCTGCTTTGCTCGCCTTATTTTATTTCATTTATTTTATTTTTGAGACAGATTCTCGCTCTGTCTCCCAGGCTGGAGTGCTGTGGCGTAATCTCAGCTCACTGCAACCTCTGTCTCCCAGGTTCAAGCGATTCTCCTGCCTCAGCCTCCCGATTAGCTGGGATTACAGGCGTGCACCACCATGCCCTGGTAATTTTTGTATTTTTAATAGAGACGTGGTTTCACCGTGTTGGCCAGGTTGGTCTTGAACTCCTGACCCCAGACGATCCACCTGCCTCAGCCTCCCAAAGTGCTGGGATTACAGGTATGAGCCACTGTGCCCAGCCCTTATTTTATTTATTTATTTGAGATGGGGTCTCACTCTGTTGCCCAGGCTGGAATGCAATTGTGCAAGTCTGGCTCACTGCAGCCAGGAACTCCTGGGCTCAAGTGATCCTCCTGCCTCGGCCTCCGGAGTAGCCAGGATTACAGGTGTACACAACACACCCCATTCTTTTTTTTTTTTTAAAGACAGAGTCTCACTCTAGCACGATCTCGGCTCACTGCAATGTCAGCTTACTGCAACCTCTGTCTCCCAAGTTCAAGCCATTCTCCTGCCTCAGCCTCCAGAGTAGCTGGGATTACAGGCATGTGCCACCATGCCCGACTGATTTTGTATTTTAGTTTCTTCATGTTGGTCAGGCTGGTCTTAAACTCCTGGCCTCAGGTGATCTGCCCGCCTCGGCCTCCCAAAGTGCTGAGATTACAGGCGTGAGCCACCGTGCCCGGCCTTTTGTTTTGAGATGGAATCTCTCTCTGTCACCATGCCATGTGCAGTGGCATGATCTCAGCTCACTGAAACCTCCATCTCCTGGGTTCAATCCATTCTCCTGCCTCAGCCTCCTGAGTAGCTGGGATTACAGGCACGCGCCACCATGCCCAGCTAATTTTTGTGCTTTTAGTAGAGACGGGGTTTCACCATGTTGGTCAGGCTGGTCTCGAACTCCTGACCTCATGATCTGCTCTCCTTGGCCTCTTAATGTGCTGGGATTACCCAGCCTGCAATACTTTTTAAAAACAAAAATCAGGCCGGGCGCGGTGGCTCACGCCTGTAATCCCAGCGTGAGGGAACAAAATATCAAAATTGTAAAAAAAGACAGAATCTGACTTTGCACTTATCCCACTCACCTCCCTGACCTTCCCTATCTTCAGCTCATGTTGGCCGTATTGGTCAGGCTGGTCTGGAACTCCTGACCTCAGTTGATCTGCCCGCCTAGGACTCCCAAAGTGCTGGGATTACAGGCGTGATCCACCGCTCCCGGCCGATTTAATTTTTAAAATTAAATTATAAAATATAAATATATATGTTGCCTGCGTAAAACATTGCATATATAAAATTATATGAAACGTTGCAACTGCCACGGTCCCCTTATCCCCCGCCTCCAGCCCAGTGCCCCGCCCGTCCATCCCTCTCTTCCGGCGCTGAGGGCGCAGAAACTCTGCGCGGCCACCAGATGGCGCCGCCGCGCCTCGCAGCCCCGGGACATTTCGTGCCCCCCGGCGGTGGGCGGCGCGGAGGAGGCGGGATGCGTCAGCTGGGCTCGCGGGCCAGGGAGCCGGGGAACCGGGGAAACCGAGCCGCAGGGCCGAGGCCAGACCCCAGGCTGGCGGGGGAGGGGACTCAGATGTGAGTCACCCGGGAGCCCCCAGTCGACCGTGGGAGACGTTGTCATGCGGGGCCTGCCCGCTTCGTTCCTAAGCAGCCTTCCTGGGGCGGCGGAGTCCTGCAGGCGGCCGTGCCTGGCGCACAGGCGTGGCTCCAACACGAACTAGCCTGTGGCCTCACCAAGCCTCAGTTTACCCTTTTGCATAATGCACATAAGCATCTCCCCTGCTTCTCAGGTCTTGGATTAAATCATCCATGAATCGGGAGGGGTGGAGGGTGCCAGATCCGCACCACGCTCAGTGCAGGTCAGCGCCCACCCCGGAGTGAGAAATAAAGGTGGCCGTCATCCTTGCACGTGGGCCTGGGGTGGCGGCGTGCAGCCGCAGCCTGCACCATTCCCCCCAACAATGGCTTTCTCCTCGGCCTGGAGGCCTCCGCACGCGCAAAGCCTGGAACGCCAGGCAGCTGGCGGGGGCGGGGCCACGCCACCTGCACCTCCCACGCGCGCCCCACCCTGAAACTCGCGGGGTCGGCGAGGGGGCGCCCGCTTTCTTCTCCAGAGTGCCCCGGGCTTTGCAACCTCCCACTTTCGGGGCCCTGGAGGAGGCCTCCCGCGACCACCAGGTGACAGATGATGTGTATTGAGCGCTTACTGTCAGCCGTATTTTATGTCATGCTCTGCAAACCAGCGAGGCCGGCGCTGCAGCCCCATTACTCAGACAGGAATATAGAGGCCGGGAAAAGCGAAATCACCCAGGGGCTGGGGTCGCCGCAGCCAGGAGAGACTCCGGTCATCACCACCACCTGGGCGAGATCAGGCTGCAAACGGGGCCCCTTCCCGGTGCAGCCCCTCCACCCCCAGCAGAACTTGGGAAAGGAGCAGTCCGGGACTCTCCGCGCATCGGGAGGGGATTCCAGGCCCCCCCCGGCGAAAGTCCGGGCCGCCTCGCGCGCTGGAAATCCCGCGCGCGCCCCGAACCGCGGCTCGGCTGCCGGGAAATCAGGAGAAAAAAACTTCTGCTTTTTTTTTTCTTTTCTGGCATTCGCGGTCACCTACCCGGCCCCCGCGCGCCCTCCTCCCGGTTCTCGCCCCCACGTGGGGCGCCCCCACACGGCGCTCCGCCCCCTCCCCGCCGTCGGCCAACCGCAGAGCTGTCTGCACTCTCCGTTGTCCTTCCACCAATAGGAGGGGTGAATGACTCCACTGAGGCCACGCCCCAGCCGTCAAGTCTATAAAAGTCGGTGCCGGAGGCTCCCGGCTCAGATCGCCGAGGCTTCGGACTACGGTTGGTTTCTGCAACTTCCCGGATTATTTTCGCCAAGGACTTTGCAACATTTTTTTCCGCCTTTTCTGGAAGGATTTCGCTGCTTCCCGAAGGTCTTGGACGAGCGCTCCAGCTCCGTGGGAAGGTTTTGGGCTTTCTGGCGCGGATTTTGCAATTTCTCCCTGGGGACTGTCGTGGAGCCGCGTCCACTGTGGATTATAATTGCAACATGACGCTGGAAGAGCTCGTGGCGTGCGACAACGCGGCGCAGAAGTAAGTAGCCGGGGCCGCCGCCGTCTGAGGTCGGCCGGGACGGGATGGGTCGGGTTGGGCCGGGCCGGGAGCGGAATGTAGCACCCGGTGGTCCGCCCGTCACTGATCCCTCTCTCCTGGCCTCAGGATGCAGACGGTGACCGCCGCGGTGGAGGAGCTGTTGGTGGCCGCTCAGCGCCAGGATCGCCTCACAGTGGGGGTGTACGAGTCGGCCAAGTTGATGAATGTGTGAGTCAGACCCCCTCCCCGGGCCGGGCGCGGGTGGGACCGGACCTCCCCTCCGCTCTGGACGCTTTCCACACGCTTGTCTCGCATGGGGCTGGGACTTCCCCAAGTGCCACCCGCTGTGGATGCAGAGCTCCTCTGCTGTTTTGTGGATTGGGGGCTGCCGTATCCTGATGCATCGTCTGCAAGCGCCCCTCCCGCTGTGGGCCTGTCTCCCCACACCCCACACTTTGAACCGTGTGCCTTCCCCGCCCCCCACCGTCACCAGCTTGCAGAGGCAATCCCCTGCACCCCTGCAGTTTCTCTTTTGCTCTTGCACGCTCCTTTTTTTGCAAACTCCCCCTGCACGGTGGCCTCTCCCCTGTTCCCGGCTGACCCACCCCTTCCCTTTGGCCCCCTCAGGGACCCAGACAGCGTGGTCCTCTGCCTCTTGGCCATTGACGAGGAGGAGGAGGATGACATCGCCCTGCAAATCCACTTCACGCTCATCCAGTCCTTCTGCTGCGACAACGACATTAACATCATGCGGGTGTCGGGCATGCAGCGCCTGGCACAGCTCCTGGGAGAGCCGGCCGAGACCCAGGGCACCACTGAGGCCCGAGACCTGCATTGTCTCCTGGTCACGGTGAGTTGGGCCTCTGCCCTGACCTGCCACGCCCGGGCACCTGGGCTGGTGTTTGTCAACAAAGTCGGGCTGACTGGTCCTGCACAGCTCAGCGTTCAACCATGCTTGGCATGTCCCGTGGGCAGCCGGGCTGGGGCCTCCTCACCCAGGGAGCTATTTTGAGCCTGCCTGTTTTCCCCACACATGGGGCCTTGGGAGAGGGAGGCTCCCACTAAACCCCTTCTTTTCCCCTCCCACAGAACCCTCACACCGACGCCTGGAAGAGCCACGGCTTGGTGGAGGTAGCCAGCTACTGCGAAGAAAGCCGGGGCAACAACCAGTGGGTGCCCTACATCTCTCTTCAGGAACGCTGAGGCCCTTCCCAGCAGCAGAACCTGTTGAGTTGCTGCCAAAAACAAAAAATAAAATAAATATTTGAACCCCCCTCCCCCCCAGCACAACCCCCCCAAAACAACCCAACCCACGAAACCATCGGGGGCAGAGTCGTTGGAGACTGAAGAGGAGGAGGAGGAGGAGGAGAAGGGGAGTGAGTGGCCGCCCCCAGGGCGGAGATCGGGGAGCTGGCGGCCGCCGATCCGATGGAGGAGAAGTGGGGACCCAGGCCAGCAGGAGACAGGACCCCGGAGCTCAGGCCTTGGGATGGAGCAGAAGCTGGAGGGGTGGGGCACGCTGCCGCCTTCCCTATCATGGAAGGTCCAGACTCTCCACTTGAGGGTGGAGTGAGACTGACTGCAACCCCCACCCTCCTTGAGACTGGAGCTGGCGTCTGCAGACTAGAGACCTGGTTGAACTTGGTTGGTGCTTGTCTGCACCCTCGACAAGACCACACTTTGGGACTTGGGAGCTGGGGCCGAAGTTGCTCTGTACCCATGAACTCCCAGTTTGCGAATCATAGAGACAATCTATTTTGTTACTTGCACTTGTTACTCGAACCACTGAGAGCGAGATGGGAAGCACAGATATCTATATTTTTATTTCTACTCTGATGACCTTGTAATAAATTTCTAAAGCTTCTGGGTGCTTGTATGTTTTCGGCTTCTGAGAACAACCGGGACCCCTGCCCCCTCCCCTGGGACACGCTTCACACCCCCCCTCCCCACCTCTCCTCCGCAACCC
The DNA here is from genome assembly GCF_049350105.2 of Macaca mulatta. NCBI lineage: Eukaryota > Metazoa > Chordata > Mammalia > Primates > Cercopithecidae > Macaca > Macaca mulatta. Next base: position 3,222,122 of record NC_133424.1, read on the forward strand.
CTGCCAGCTCACCAGGAAGTGTTACTCAAACCCCTGTTAGCAGCTCCAGGCTCCCGTGCAAAACAGTACCTCTTCTCTGCAGCAGGCGCCTCCACCGACTCCAACAAATCTATGCCTCTTTTTTTTTTTTTTTTTCCCTCTCCTCCTACCCTGTAGCAATTAAGAGACCGGTTTATTACGAAACCTGGCCGCCGTGCCACCGCTGTTACTGGCTGTGCAGGAGCCAGCCCTAAGCTCTGGGCACATATGGAGGCATTTCGGCGGGAGGGGGTGCTGGCTGCAGCCCCTGACCGCCCCGGCGGCCGCCACCGCAGCCCAAGGTCCAGAGCGGTCAATGGGGCACCTGGGACCACACAGCGAGGTGAGCTCAGGACTTGCAAGGAAGAGCTCCTTTGGAGGATTCCGCAGGGAGTGCCCCGCACCCACCACAGCCGTCTCCATCCCAGGATAGGCCTCTCTTTTGCACTAAAGAAAAGAACTTTTTTTTTTTTTTTTTTCCGCAAACTAAAATCAACAAGCAGAAAAATACCCCAGGAAGTCGGCCTCCGGGCCAGCTGGCCTTGGCACAGTGCTGCGTTTTGCCTCTAAACCGAAACTGCGAGCCCTGGCCAGCCACCTCCTACTTCTCCCAAAGTTGCAGGCGCGGTGGTGACTCCCCCTGCCCCAGGCTGGGAGCGTGGCCCAGCCCTTCCGTGCCCGGCCTCAGTCTTCCCGCCCCGGGTCTGCAGGATGGGCCCGCCCTGGCCGGGCGCAGGGACGACCTTGGCTCCCCTCTGCCATGCAGCCCCAAGCCTGAGAACTAAGGAGGAGTGTGGAGAGGGTGGGGTGGTCCTGCCCGCAGGCCGCGACCTTTCCACGGAGCCTCACGTGGGCGCATGAGGAAAACCCCAGCGGCTCCCTGGGAGTCACGGGGATCGGGGGAGCCCCGGCGGGGGAGGGCGAGAGAGGGAGGGGGAAGTCCCAGAGGGAGAAGGGGGGAGGGGGGAGGGGATCCCGCCTGGGGCTAGGAGGAGGGGAGAACTGAAGTGGGGAAAGGGGAGCCCAGAAGGGGAAGGGGAATCCCCCACAGCCCTGAACCAACAGGGAAACCCCGGGAGGGGGTAGACAGGCAGCAGGAGTCCCGAAGGGGTTGGAGGAGGGGGGAATGGAGGCGAAGAGGCGGGAGCCCCGAGGGAGTAGGGGATGATGGGGTGGGGATCCCTGAGATGGTGCCCAAGCAGGGAGGGCGCCTGGGAAGGGGTACAGAGGGCGAGGGGCTCTTGAGCGATTGGGCTGCGGGAGAACATGGGGGGCCAAAACCCAAGAAGGGAAGGACCAGGTGGGGCAAGGGTCGGTCTAGTGGCGGCCTGCAAAAGTTATGGCTTTTCTTTTTCTTTCTTTTGAGACAGTCTCACTTCATCGCCGGGGCTGGAGTGCAGTGGCGCGATCTCGCCTCACTGCCTGAGTTCAAGCGATTCTCCTGAGTAGCTGGGACTACAAGCACCCACCACCACGCCCAGCTAATTTTTGTATTTTTAGTAGAGATGGGGTTTCACCATGTTGGCCAGGCTGGTCTCAAACTCCTGACCTCAGGTGATCCGCCCACCTTGGCCTGCAAAGTGCTGAGATTACAGGTCTGAGCCACCGCTCCCATTCTCTGTCTCTGCCATTGGTCAAGCTCCTAGGGTAGGGAGGCGAGGCCGGCTTGGAGGGCTATGTCCCCTGGGATGGGCGGGTCTGTCTCCATCCCGATTCTTCCATTCCTGCTCCTCAGTCTCTGGAACAGTGCAGCCAGATCTCAGGCTCCTGAACCCCAAGCGGAGACAGGGCATGGAGGGGCCCCAGTGGTGGGACCCTCAGCCAGGACCTTCACCTGTCTGTGCCTCAGTTTCTCCCTCTGAAAAATGGGGATAATGCTACCTAGCTCATAGACTGTTGAGGAGATTCAATGATATATAGATTCCTGGGCCGGCCCCGTGGCTCACTCTCTGTAATCCCAACACTTTGGGAGGCTTGGGGGAGGTGGGGAGGAATCCCTGAACCCAGGAGTTCGAGACCAGCATGGATAAACATAGGGAGACCCAGGTCTCTACAAAAAAATTTTAAAAATTAGCTGGGCATGGTGGTATGGGCCTGTGGTCGCAGCTACATGGGAGCCTGAGGCGGGAGGAGCACTTGAGCCCTGGAGATGGAGGCTGCAGTGAGCTGTGATTGCACCACTGCACTCTAGCCTAGGTGACAGAGCGAGACCCTGTCTCCAAACAAACAAACAAACAAACAAACAAATAGACCCTGAAATATAGCTTCTTTGACCAGCTTCCTTCAATGTACTTCCAGAATCATCTTTTTTTTTTTTCAATTTTTAAAAGATTATTCATTTAAAAATTTTAGATTTAGCCGGGTGTGGTGGCTCACGCCTGTTACGGTTTGAATTGTGTCCCCCACAAAAGATGTGGAAGGCTAGGCATGGTGGCTTACGCCTGTAATCCCAGGACTTTGGGAGGTCGAGGTGGGCGGCTCATTTGAGGTCAAGAGTTCGAGACCAGCCTGGCCAAGACGGTGAAACCCCATTTCTACTAAAATACAAAAGTTAGCTGGGCGTGGTGACGCACACCTGTAGTCCCAGCTACTCAGGAGGCTGAGGCAGGAGAATCACTTGAACCCAGGAGGCGGAGGTTGCAGTGAGCAGAGATCCTGCCACTGCACTCTCTCTCTCTCTCTCTCTCTCTCTCTCTCTCTCTCTCTCTATATATATATATATATATATATATATATAGAACAAAAAAAGAAGCAGGGTCATGCTCTCTTGCCCAGGCTGGAGTGCAGTGGCATGACCATGGCTCACTGCAGCCTCGACCTCCTGGGTTCAAGCAATCCTCCAGCCTCAGCCTCCTGAGTAGCTGGGACTAAAGGTGCACACCACCATGCCTAGTTATTTGTTACTTTTTTTTTTTTTTTTTTTTGTAGAAATGGGGTCTCACTATATTACCCAGGCTGGTCTCAAATTCCTGGCCTTAAGTGATCCTCCAGCCTCGGCCTCCCAAAGTGTTGGGATTACAGGTGGGAGCCACCGTACCCAGCCCTCTCCTGTTGTTATTACTATTGCAGTTGGTATTGTTGTTGTCATTTATGAAAGTACTCCACAGTCTCCCTGACCAAAGCCAGGGATGTACAGGAATTGGCTTCAAAGGCTGCTGTTTCATTGAATTAATAATAGCAGCTGGGTAGGTTGATTCAATCTCCTCTGGGACTCAACTGTAAACACCTATAAACTTACAGTGGTTCCGTGAGGAAGATGCCGTTGTCCCATTTTCCCGAAGAAGAGACTGAGGCTCAGAGTGGAAGAGCCACAGTCTGGCTAGGAGACTTGAATTGTCGGTGTCTGGCTGGTCAGTCCCTGGGGAAAACTGGGTTGGGGGAACCGGGGGATGCAACACCCCCAGCTCCCCAGACCCCTTCCAGTTCATGCTGGGTCAGGAGGGAGTAGTCACAGGGCGCCAAGGCTCAGTCAGCTGGCACAGGCCGTTCTGGGCTCCCACACTCAGGACTGGACGCCAGGATACGTGTGTGTGTTCCTTGGACGACGGTGAGTGGAAGAGTTGGCAGTGGTCACCGCAGGTTGCAGGCAGACACCCTTTCCCAATCGGACTCGTGAGGTTGGGTGCGAGCTCACTCCAGGGTGCCCACGATGGCCTGTGTCTGAACCTACACTCACAGGCTGAAATGCATACACATGCCCATACCTCGCTATGCAGTTATAGTCACAGCTGGAGACATGTTCACACACATGCACACACATAATGCATGCCATGGACACAGAGTCGCTTGCAAGAAGACAAGTGAGTCCATAGAAATGCCTCCCATGGCCGGGTGTGGTGGCTCACACCTGTAACCCCAGCACTTTGGGAGGCCAAGGAGGGTGGATCACCTGAGGTCAGGAGTTCGAGACCAGCCTGGCCAACATGGTGAAACCCCATCTCTACTAAAAATACAAAAAATTAGCCAGGCATGGTGGTGCATGCCTGAAATCCCAGCTATTTGGGAGGCTGAGACAGGAGAATCGCTTGAACCCAGGAGGTGGAGGTTGCAGTGAGCTGGGATTGTGCCACTGCACTCCACCCTGGGTGAGAGAGAGACTCCATCTCTCAGATGACCCACCTGCCTCAGCCTCCCAAAGTGCTGGGATTACAGGTGTGAGCCACTGCACTCGGCCTTATTTTTTTTTTATTTTTTCCTTTGAGACGGGGTCTCACTCAGCCATCCAGGCTGGAATGCAGTGGTGCAATCTCGGCTCACTGCAACCTCTGCCTCACCAGCTCAAGCAATCCTCCCTCCTCAGCCTCCTGAGTAACTGAGATTACAGACATGTGCCACCACACCCAGCTGTTGTTGTTTTTTGAGACAGAGTCTCCCTCTGTCATCCAGGCTGAAGTGCAGTGATGTGATCATAGCTCGTTGCAGCCTGAACCTGCTGGGCTCAAGTGATCCTCCTGCCTTGGCCTCCCAAAATGGTGGGAGCCACCATGCCCAGCCACTATCTGCTTTTTATAGAAAGAGAATGTGGAGTTCAGACAGGTGCAGTGACTTGCCCAAAGTCAAAAGGTACAATGACAGAGCCAGGAACCAAACCAAGACCAGTGTGGCTCAAAGTACTGTTTTTCCATACACACGTGTGCACACACACACACACACACACGTACACAGATATATACAGACATGCACACACATACACACAGTATATATACTGTATATATATACACATATATAGTATGTATACATACTATATATGTAAATATAATGATATCTATTATTGAGAAATAGTTCATATACCATAAAATTCACCCCTTTAAAGTGTTTAACTCAGTGGTTTTTAGTATATTCACAAAGTTGTGCAACCATCACCACTATTGAATTCCAGAATATTTTCACCACCCCCAAAAGAAGCCCTGTCACCATTAGCAGTCACTCCTCACGCTCCCTCCCCTAGCCCCTGACAATCACTACTCCACATTTTCCCCATGAATTCACCTCTTCTGGACATTTCATATAAATGAAATCATAAAATGTGCAACCTTTTGTGTAGGCTTATTTTGCTTGCATACCGTTTTGGGGGCTCATCCATGATGTTATATGTATTGGTATCAAAGTTTGAACATACTGGATGCAGTGGCTCAGGCCTGTAATCCCAGTACTTTGGGAGACTGAGGCAGGAGGATTGCTTGAGCCCAGGAGTTTGAGACCAGCCTGGGCAACATGGCAAGACCTCGTCTCAAAAAAACAAACAAACAAAAAACAAAAATTAAGCCAGGTGTGGTGGTGCATGCCTGTAATCTTAGCTACTGGGGAGGCTAAGGTGGGAGGATTGCTTAAGCCTGGGAGGTTGGAGTTGCAGTGAGCTTTGATCGCACCACTGCACTCCAGCCTGGGCAACAGAGTGAGACCCTGTCTCAAAACACAAAAGATTTGAACTTGTGTGGTCTGCCCTGTGCCTCTGCTCCCCCGAGCATGTGCCTGGGAATCCCAGCAGTATACTAGCACCCTCACGTGTGGATGGCCATCCCTGGGAAGGCACTCAGAGTCACACACACAATTCATATTTAGTGACCAGCCACTATGTGTGGGACTTACACACGCAAATCCTCAACCCACGTGTTGTTTATACACCTGGCTCTCTAACGTCCAGCCAGGGCCTGTGCTGATGCCTCTGGCCAGAACACTCTTCCCTGCCTTTCCCCTAGATAACACCTACTCATCTTTTGCTCACATCTCAGATGCCACCTTCTCCAGGAAGCCCTCCAGACAAGACCTGGAATAACCTCTGTACTATCTCTGTCCACCTGCCCTTCTTGGTGCTTGCACCATTTTTTTGTTTGTTTGGTTTGTTTGTTTTTTTGAGACAGAGTTTTGCTCTGTCACCCAGGACAGAGTGCAATGGCATGATCTTGGCTCACTGCAGCCTCCATCTCCTGGATTCAAGCGATTCTCCCACCTCAGCCTCCCGAATAAGTGGGATTACACGCACCGGGATAATTTTTGTAGTTTTGTGGAGATGGGGTTTCACCATGTTGGCCAGGCTGGTCTTGAACTCCTGACCTCAGGTAATCCACCTGCCTCGGCCTCCCAAAGTGCTGGGATTATAGGCGTGAGCCACCATGCCCAGCCCCTGCACCCATTTGTAATGACATATTTATAACCCTGTTATTTGCTTCTTGTCTATCTTCTGTGTGAGGCTGCAGGCTCCCAGAGGGATGGGAGAAGGTCTGTTTTTCTCACCCCCAGATCCCTAGTGGCTAGTCCAGAGCCTGGGACACAGGTGGCACTTCATAAATGCTTGTGGCATAAAGACTCAATCAAGTGTGTATGACAAGAAGTTGAACTGCTGATGACCTTCTGTGTCCGTGCTCCAGGACAGACTGTTTCGTCCCTGAGGGACACACGTTGGTCTGCCAAGTGCTGGGTCCCGGCCAGGCACAGCGACACCACTCAGCTCAGGAAGGCTGGAACCTGGCTCTGTGGAGGCGGCCAGCTGTGTGGCCTCGGGCAAGTTGCTCACCTCTTTGTGTCCAGTTTTCTTACCGGTGCAATGGGAATGCCAGTGGTGGTACTCATCTCTCTCAGGGCTGTTGTGGACATTAAATTAATTACATTATGCAAAGCATTAGAATGGGGAGAAGCTTGCAGAAAATTTAGCTATTATTGTGTGAGCTACTATGCAACTGTACACCATACAGTGCTTTCTGCCTGTACACGAATATCTCCATAGCTGCCTGTTAATATGGGTTGGAATTTGTCTCTGAATTGCTGTATACTGCGGTGTGTTGGGCCATGAGGACTTGTGCTGCTACAGGGGAACACAGCAATACACGTACACGTGTGGCTGCTGCTACAATTCTTGGCATCCTTGGAGTGAGCCCTGGACACCCAGAACTCTCGACCAATTGGAGACCCATGATTGTACCTTCCTCATCACCCCAACTCAGAAGTCCATAGCAGCTGATTCTGCTCACTTCCTGCCCAGAGTGGCCCCAGGGCACGACCTCTGTGGCTGGTGGTTTGAGGGTCTATTTATTATTTTTTGAGACGGTCTTACTGTGTTACCCAGGCTGGAGTGCAGTGGCATGATCATGGCTCACTGCAGCCTTGAACTTCCAGGCTCAGCGATCCTCCCGCCTCAACCTCCCAAGCAGCTGGGATTACAGGTGCCTGCCAGCACGCCTGGCTAATTTTTGTATTTTTAGTAAAGACAGGGTTTTTCCATGGTGGCCAGGCTGGTCTCAAACTCCTGACCTCAAGTGACCCACCTGCCTCAGCCTCCCAAAGTGCTGGGATTACAGGCGCGAATCACTGAGCCCTGCCATTTTTAATTTTTTTTCCCCTAAGAGATAGGGCCTCCCTCTGTCACCCAGGCTGGAATGCAGGAGTGCCGTCACTGTTCACTGCAGCCTCGACCTCCCAGACTCAAGCAATCCTCCCACCTCAGTCTCCCCAGCCTCCCAAGTAGCGGGAACTATAGGCATGTACCACCCTGACTGGCTAATTTTTATTTTTTGTAGACACAGGGTTTCATGATGTTGCCTAGGCTGGTCTTGAACTCCTGGCCTCAGGTGATGCCCCCATCTCAGCCTCCCAAAGTGCTGGGGTTACAGGCCTAAGCCACCGCACCCTGCCTGATTCATTGAATATTTATTGAGTCCCTACTGTGTTTGAGGGCCTGTGTTAGCCTTAGAAAAACAAGAGAACCAGATAAAGAGAGGCATCTGTGTGTATGGGTGTGTGGGTGTCTGTTGCATGTGAGTATGAATTCTCATTCAAGTGTCTGCATGTGTGGCTGGAAAGACACGGTTGGGTGTTTTTGTGTGAAGATGTTATGGTTTGAATTGTGTCCTCTGCAAAAGATGTGGAAGGCTAGGCATGGTACCTCACGCTTATAACCTCAACACTTTGGGAGGCCAAGGCAGGAGGATCTCTTGAGATCAGGGGTTCGAGACCAGCCTGGGCAACAGAGAGAGATCTTGATTCTACAAAAAATAAAAAAAGATATGGCCGGGCACGGTGGTTCAAGCCTGTAATCCCAGCACTTTGGGAGACTGAGGTGGGCGGATCATGAAGTCAAGAGATTGAGACTATCCTGGCCAACATGGTAAAACCCTGCTTCTACTAAAAATACAAAATTTAGCTGAGTGTGGTGGGGTACACCTGTAGTTCCAGATACTCGAGAGGCTGAGGCAGGAGAATGGTGTGAACCCAGGAGGCAGAGGCTGCAGTGAGCCGAGATCGCGCCACTGCACTCCAGCCTGTCAACAGAGCGAGACTCCATCTAAAAAATAAAAAATAAAAAAATAAAAAGATATGAGCCTGGCATGGTGGCATGTCTCAAAAAACACTGAATGAATCAAAGCACACACCCAGGGCCACCTGGTCTCAGACACACAGATGTGTGCATTTGCATATCAACCCCCTAGTCATGGGTGAACGGGTATCTGCAATGAAGCAGTTCAGAGCAGAGACAGGAAACGATGGCGCCTCCCTGAAGAGGTCCCTGCTGTGGGCATCTATGGCTGAGCCCCTTAGGGAACTGTGAGAGATGTGGTCACGATGGGGCAAGAGAGCGAGTGGGGGCATCTACTTATTTTATTTCATTTCATTTCACTTCATATCATTTCATTTTTTGTGGCAAAGGTTTGCTCTTGTTGCCCAGGCTGGAGTGCAGTGGCACGATCTCAGCTCACTGCAACCTCTGCCTCCAAGCTACAACCGATTCTTCTGCCTCAGGCTCCCGAACATCTGGGATTACAGGTGCGCGCCATCATACCTGGCTAACTTTTTGTATTTTTAGTAGAGATGGGGTTTCACCATGTTGGTCAGGCTGGTCTCGAACTCCTGACCTCGTGATCTGCCCGCGTCGGCCTCCCAAAGTGCTGGGATTACAGGTGTAAGCCACCGCGCCCAGCTGGCATCTACTTATTAACCAACCGCATCCCCCCTGTTTGAGGGGTGTTCTGGGGTGTTGACTCCCTGGTACATCCTGCCTAGCCAGAGGGGGTTCTCGGTGGGTGTCTGTATGTAGGTAGGTGTCTGCACACAGTAGGTGCTGCATGTCTCTGGGTGTCTGCACACAGTAGGTGCTGCATGTCTCTGGGTGTCTGCACACAATAGGCATGGCACGCAGGTGGGGCTCTGCACACAGTAGGCCTTGCATGCAATAAAGACGCTGCACACAGCAGGTGTTCGCATGAAGGAGAGGGGCTGTGGGCAGTAGGTTTGCACACCTTTAGAGAAAGACCCCAGGCAAAGAGACACAGGAAGCTGTTGGACTGTAGGAAACTGTCAGAAGCCAGCTACCAGGTGGCCAAGGGGACATAGCAGCATCTGTTACGCCCTTTGTGCACTTTGAACAGTGGTTCTCAGCCTTCAGGGTGCATTGGCAACCCCTTGGGTACCCCCCCTTTTGTTTTTAAAGTAGAGACAGGGTCTCCCTATGTTGCCCAGGCTGGTCTGGAACTCCTGGGCTCAAAGGGTCCTCCTGCCTTGTCCTCCCAAAATGCTAGGATTACAGGCGTGAGCCACCATGCCCGGCCCCTGCGCACACTTTCAATGTAGTGGGTTGGATGTGGTGGCAGGGGACCCTAGACCGGGTCTGCTCTTTTCTGGGACACAGCGAAAGGAATGCAGAGGCTTCCTGAGCCATCACTCTTCCTTTCTTTCTCCAGGGACCCCTTCTCTCTGCAGACCACCGCCGAGAGGCGGGCCCTCAGAGCCCCAGAACTCCCTGCGGCTTTCCAGCTCGAGGCCTTGGCCACCTCGTGGTCCCGGCAGTGCCCAGGCAAGGCTCCGGGGAGGCGAGGGAGGAACCAGGGTGGGTCTCCTTGCGGGAAGCAGAGAGTCACGGAGTCCTGCAGAGAGAGGCTCGGAGCGCTGCACGTCCCTTTCTCCAGCCCCCACCCCAGAGCCTGAAGCATGCTCCCCGGACATGTAGGTCACGCGACCCACAGCATTACAGATCCCCAGGGACCCAGGATGGCCCCCCAGAGACCCAGAACGCTCCATAGCCACACAGTGCGAAGGTCAAGGACCTCCTCCACAGGATGCTGGGCCAGGGAGACCGCAGGCACACGGGACAGCCACACCAGAGCTGCATCTGGAGAAGGGGTGGGGGGTTTCCTCTCGCCGCTCCTCCCTATTCTTTCCCTACATTGTTCCGTTCCGTGCTCCCAGTTCCCACCCCACCCCCTCCACCCGGACGCCGGCGGTTCCCAGGCCCCGGAGCTGGGGTGGAGTGGGGTGGGGTGGGGTAGAGTGAGGGGCCTCGTGAAGAACGCTGCGGGCCAAGACCCTCTTGCGCATGTGGCGATAGCGCACGAGTGTGGGAGCTCCGGCCAGAGCTCACATGCGTGCGCTTGGGGAAGTGTTTGGGCCGCTGTGTACACAGCAGGCACGCCATAAACGCCTCTTGAATGGCTCCGTGCTAGGGAAGGGAGGGAGGGCAGAGTTCAGGCCCTACAGAGAAGGAAGGGGAGGGGCGGAGGCCTGGCTTTAGGTTTGAATCTCCGCGGCTTACTAGTTCCAGCAGCTCAGCAAAAACATGACTCAGTTTCCCCCGTCCATAAAAGAGAAAGCCGAATCGCCCTCCCACGTGTCGAGGTGAAACTAGACAATGCACTAAGGCGCTTAGCAAAACGCGCTGCCTTGAGAACCCTTATTACGCCTTCCTTTCACCCCACCCTCTCGCCAGACACTCTGGGGGTGGAGAGGGGCGCTGACCCAGGCCCCAGACACCCCTCCCGTCCTCCCTCCCTAGCAGGCAGGAGTCCCGGCTTTCCCGTTCCTTAAATTGGATAATTGGAGACAGAGGCGGGTGCTCGAGACGGAGAAATCCCCAAGTGGGCGAAAGGCAAGGGGCCTGTCCTCCTAGTTTCCCCGCACTGGGGGCCCCGACCCTCGCCAGCGCTCCCTCTGGTGCGCCCTGGGCGCGCAGTCTGTGCGCTCGGGAGCCCCCAGCGCCGGCCGTCGACCCCCTCCAGAGCCCGGTGGTGCCAGCCTCCCTCTGTTGCCCGCCAGGCGCGGTGTCTGCGGCCGCCCGGGCAGGAGGGGTGGGGGGGTCCGCGCTGGCGGCGGCTCCGGCGGCGTCTCCCTCCTCCAAGCCCCTGGCGGCGGGCGGCCGGGCCGAGGGCGGGGCGTCTGCACAGACCCTCCTTTTGTGAGCGGCGCCTTCCCCGGGCGGCCTGGCGCGCAGGGCTCGGGCACTGCGCCAGCGCCCGGAATAGCCTCCCTGCCCGGCCGCCCGCCCCACGCCCCGGCGGAGCCGCCTGACCTGCCCGGCCCGGCGCGGAGGAGCCTGGGGCCGCGGTGGCGCAGGAACCGGGTGCGTGCTCAGCGGCACGGGGCTGCAGCCGCTACTCTCCGCTGGGCAAGGCACTGGCCGCGTGCAGTCGGTCCTACTGTGCGCAGCCCCTCTCTTGCGTGCAGACGCCCGCTGTGTGCAGATTTCCGACTTCGTGCAGGGCCTACTGTGCGCCGCACCTCTTCCATGCAAAGCCTACTGTGTGCAGAGCCCCACTTGCCTGCAATGCCTACTGTGTGCAGCCCCTCTCCTGCGTGCAAACGCCTGCTGTGTGTGACCCCTTTCTTGCATGCAAGGCCTGCTGTGTGCAGAGCCGTACCTACCTGCAGGGCCTCCCGGGTGCCGCCCCTCTCCTGTGTGCAGATCCCTGTCTTCGTGCTGGGCTGACTGTAGGCAGCACCTCTCTTCCATGCAAAGCCCACTGTGTGCAGAGCCCCACTTGGCCGCCATGCCTGCTGTGTGCAGACACCCAGATACATACAAAACCGGTTGTGTGCAGGCATCCACCGACATGCAAACACTGCACCTGCACCCCTGCAAACACCCCCTGCGCACAGGCACACACTGACACTCATGTGAGGAACGCCCACACTTCCAAACAGCCTTGCCTTTTTTTTTTCTTTTTTTTTTTTTTGCGGTGGAATCTTGCTCTGTTGCCCAGGCTGCGGTGCAGTGGCATGATCTCAACTCACTGCATCTGCCCCCTCCCAGGTTCAAGCAATTCTTCCGCCTCAGCCTCCCGAGTAGCTGGGATCACAGGTGCCTGCCACCACACCAGGCTAATGTTTTGTATTTTTAGTAGAGACCGGGTTTCACCATGTTGGCCAGGCTGGTCTCCAACTCCTGACCTCAGGTGATCCACCTGCCTCGGCCTCCCAAAGTGCTGGGATTACAGGCGTGAGCCACCGTGCCCAGCTTAATTTTTGTTTTTTTTTTTTGGTTTTTTTTTTTGAGATGAAGTCTTGCTCTTGTCCCCCAGGCTGGGGTATAATGGCGTGATCTCGGCTCACTCTAATCTCCAATTCACAGGTTCAAGCAATTCTCCTGCCTCAGCCTCCTGAGTAGCTGGGATTACAGGCACCTGACACCACGCCCAGCTAATTTTTGTAGTTTTAGTAGCGACAGTGTTTCACCATGTTGGTCAGGCTGGTCTCGAACTCCTGACCTCAGGTGATCTGCCGGTCTCAGCTTCCCAAAGTGCTGGGATTACAGGCATGTGACCCATGGTGCCTGGCACAAACAGCCTTGTCCATGCAAGCACAAGCCCCCACATGTGTCTAAGACCCTGCTGTGCACACCTGCACTCTGACCTGCACTGCGTGTAGCCACCAGGGAAATGCAAATATTTCTTTCTTTTTTTCTTTTTTTTTGAGACGGAGTCTCTCTCTGTCACCAGGGTAGAGTGCAGTGGTGCGATCTCGGCTCACTACAAGCTCCACCTCCCGGGTCCACGCCATTCTCCTGCCTCAGTCTCCCGAGTAGCTGGGACTATAGGCGCCTGCCACCATGCCCCGCTAATTTTTTGTATTTTCAGTAGAGACCGGGTTTCACCGTGTTAGCCAGGATGGTCTTGATCTCCTGACCTCGTGATCCCCCTGCCTCGGCCTCCCAAAGTGCTGGGATTACAGGCGTGAGCCACCGCACCCGCCGGGAAATGCAAATATTTCTAAGCGCCAATGCTCACTCCACAGAACCCCAGGCGTGCGAATACCTGCGGTATGCAGAGATCATGAGGTGCCAGCACTGGAGCTACGGAAGCCTCAGCGTGCTGATTTGGGGTGGGAGTAGAGTGCAGGGAACTCATCTGCGTGCAGCCCCTTTCTCTGGGCCCTTTGTGTGCGCCTCAGTTTACCCCACCTGGGTAAGAGACTCCGCCCGGCTGAAGTCTCTTCCGGTTCTGACTTTGAAGGGCTCCACGGCTTTGGGGGGAAGGGGGCCGCATTCCCTCTCTCCTGTGTGCCTCTGGGTGGTGGATTCAGGCTAGCAGGGCTGGGGGCTGGGCCTCCAGGCCCTTCCTGGAAGCCCGGAAGGCAGGTGCAAGGGCAGGCAGTCTCCATGGGCAGGGCGCCAGACCTTGGCTTCCCTGAAACTGGGCACAGCAGCTGGGAGAGGTTTCCGGGCCCGCCTGGCCCCACCTGGCCCCCGGCACTTTCGGAAGATGGGCGGGGCAGGCAGACAATGCCAAGGACGGGCGAGGCCCAGCCTGCACAAGCGTCCCTGGTGAACCTATGCACACACACGAGTGTGCATGTATGTGTGTGCACACATGCATGGGCCATGCTGATGTGAGTTCTGTACCCCACCTGCTAACGGATGTGCTTGTGAACACGTGCAAGGTCACCTGGGCACGTGAACTGTGCAGGACGGGCAATGGCCCGGGGAGTGGGGGGTAATTCACTCATAGCGACGACAGGACAGAGATGCTTGTCTGCTTTGCTCACTATGCGTCTCCAGCACCCCACAGCTGGTTGGCACTTGGTAAATATTTGCTGAGTGGACAAATGAGTGAATAAATGAACACATCATTTTGCAAATATGTACTGAATGTTTCTATTCTGCATACCAGGCATTTGCACATCTTCAAACAACAAAAAGATCCTGGGAACCAACATTCTAGACATCCACAGGGGTGGAAGGAAGCCCACGCCTGCACACACCTGCGAGTACACACTCATGTCCAGGAGACACCTGAGTCCACTTTGATTTGTTCACCTCCAGAAGCCAGAGCCCGGTGCACACACACAGGCGCTGATGCAGAGACACACATTTTGTTTTTTCTTTTCTTTCTTTCTTTTTTTTTAAGACAGAGTTTCGCTCTTGTTGCCCAGGTTGGAGTGCAATGGTGTGATCTTGGCTCACTGCAACCTCCGCCTCCTGGGTTCAAGCGATTCTCCTGCCTCAGCCTCCCAAGTAGCTGGGATTACAGGCATGTGCCACCACGCCCAGCTAATTTTGTATTTTTAGTAGAGATGGGGTTTCTCCATATTTGTCAGGCTGGTCTCGAACTCTCGACCTCAGGTGATCCGCCCGCCTCGGCCTCCCAAAGTGCTGGGATTACAGGCGTGAGCCATTGTGTCTGGCCTCTTATTTTCTTTCTTTCTTTCTTTTTTTTTTTTTTTTTTTTGAGATGGAGTCTTGCTCTGTCGCCCAGGCTGGAGTGCAGTGCTGCGATCTCGGTTCACTGCAACCTCTGCCTCCCAAAGTGCTGGGATAACAGGCGTCAGCCACTGCCCCCGGCCAGCATTTTGGACACGCAAATTTCCCCTCTCTTCCCCTCAAGCCTCTACCTGTGCTACCCACCCCAGCCATCCTCTCCTGAGGTGTCCGTCCTTCCATGCCTGAAGGGGTTCACAGGAATGTGAGGAGTCCTACACCCCACTTGCGATTTTCCATCATTTGAGTTCTCCTAGGGCTTAGACCATTGCCTGCAGGAAGCTCCAGAAACAGCCAGAGTTGGTGGGATTAGCACGGCACAGGTGGGGAGGTGATGCCCATATACCCTAAGAAACTATCCTTCCATTTCACAGCCGGAGAAACCGAGGCCGAGACGGGAGGGTCTTCCTGTTGAGCTAAGAAGAGAAAGAGAGAGATGATAAGAAACAGATGCCCTGACTGGGCCCCCTCGATCATCTCCTCTTGCAGCCAGAAATAGTAGGTTCCCACTGCCAGCAAGGGTGGGAACAGGAAGGTGGGGGACCCGGCTGGGAGGAGGAGGTGGGAGTGAGGCGCTGGGGGAAGGAGGAGCCTATGTCTTGGAGACAGACACAGAGGTGGGCGGTCCAGAGACACCCACCTCCTCAGACAGGCACGGGCCCTGGCAGCTGGTGACAGGAGACACAATCTGGGTCACATAGGCACTGTGTCCCTCCTGCCGCAGATCTTCCTCCCTGGCCTCTGATGGGGATTCTGGGGGCTCCTGGGGCCCCTGCATATGTTTTGGCATGAGTGTGCATACCTGTGTGTTTGTGTGTGTTGGGTGCACATGCATTTTATTTATTTTATTTTATTTTTATTTTTATTTTCTGAGACTGAGTCTTAGGTTCTGTCACCCAGGCTGGAGTGCAGTGGCACTATCTCAGCTCATTGCAACCTCCACCTCCAGGGTTCAAGCGATTCTCCTGCTTCAGCCTCCTGAGTACTTGGAACTACAGGTGCATACCAACATGGGCGGCTAATTTTTTTGTATTTTTAGTAGAGACGAGGTTTCACCACTCTGGTCAGGCTGATCTCGAACACCTGACCTCAAGTGATCTGCCCACCTCGGCCTCCCAAAGTGCTGGGATTACAGGCGTAGCCACCACGTCCGGCCTCACTGAGCACGTTTTGAAGGCAAGTGCCTTCCTCTGGACTGCTGAACTTTCTTTCTATGAACGGACCTCGGCTGACCTGTTCCCCTATAAATGGATGGGTATTTGAGTTCTTCCCAGTTTTTGGTGATGAGGACTAAAGCTGCTGTGTGCCTTTACCTCCTGGTCTCTATGTGGTCCTAAGTTGTTCATTTCTTTCAGATAGCACCAAGAGAAGTGAGGTTGCTGGGTCCCCGTAACCTTATAGGGTAAATACTATTATTACAAGCGCTTTATTGATCCGGAGAATAGACGCTGCCTGGCCTCCTGTCTCTCGCTTTCACACAAAGGCACATACGGCAGACACGGACATCCATCACTCACCCATCACTCACCCATCACTCACTGCAGACCCTCCAGGACCCACGCAGAAACCCAGGGTTCCCCCACGGCGCACGCAGCACCCAGGTTGCCCGCCCTCCACCCAGGGCCGCGTCACGCCCGACACCCCCGGAACAGACGCCTATGAGGCCTGCAGCTCCAGACGGGCTGCAGACACACAGCGATTTGTTCATCTTTCCAGCCACCCCGTCTGGTCCTGACAGTAATTAGCTCCCAGACTGGTGGGGAGACGGTGAACAGGCTGAGAGTCATCGCTGCGGCTCCACGCCCACAGGCCACGGGCACCGGGAGAGAGGGTGAATGAGTGTGTGTGTGTGAGAGTGTGTGTGTCCAGAATCTGTACTCTCCAGCCAGGGCTCCCCATCCTCCTGCAAAGGAGCAGCGCCGTGCACGGGTACCAACCGCGCCTTCCACGCGGGATCGTGCATACGCATACCCACTGTGCCTTCCACGCGGGATCGTGCACATGTATGCCTACCGTGCATTTCACGCGGGATCGTGCACACGCATGTCCACCGTGCCTTCCACGCGGGATCGCGCACACGCATATCCACGAACTCCTGCAGACCTACAACCACCAGGCCTGCCCACGCATCCCTGCAGACCCAGTGTGGACGCCTGCTTGTCGGCGCCCTGCGCATCCCGCGTGAGTGGAGTGTGCACGCGTGGGGGGCCGGGTGAGTGCGGGGCAAGCGCACGCGCACTAGGCTCGCGGACGGTGGAGCGAGACCGTGCGCGTTCCCGGAGCTGGCGCGGGGGTGGGGTCAGCAGCTCGGGAGAACGCCCCGCCCCCCTACCGCCTGCCCGGAAGACCCACGGCGGCGGGCGCTGGCGTCACGGGTTTCCACTGGGGCCCTGGCGCGGGGGCCGGGATTCCCTGGCGCAGGAACGCCCGTGACGGCGGCGCCTGCCTGCGTCGGCCGCGCTGGGAGGTTCGGGCTTAGGGATGACATCAGCCCCTGCGTTTCTGGAGCTGGCCCGGGCGGGACGGGGACTTGGAGAAAGAACAGTGACACCCACTTTCGTTGACTGCCAACCTATGCAGAGAGCTTAATGCGTGTCCGACCGTGGGCTGAGCGCTGTGGTGCGAGTGCCGTTAATGTCCCCATTGCACAGATGGGGAAACTGAGGCCGGCGCACTGCCCGCCCCGCCGGGCCCCCAGAGTGAGGGCCCGGGGCTGGGAGCAACCTTTTCCCAGCGCCCTCTGCAGTGTAGACTCCTACCAGCTCGTCTCCCTCTCTCTCCTGCACAAGCCGGCTCAGAGAGGGCCTGCGGGTGTCCTGGCGTCACCCAGCAAGTTGGGCGCTGCAGCCAGCTCTGTCCACACAGTTGGTCTCTGCCCAGCTTTGGTCCCTGCGGTGGCCAGGGGCGGTGCCTGAGCCAGGGCGCCCGGGCTGCCCGGTGGGGTGTGCCCAGCCGCTGCCTTCCTGCTGACGCCGGGGCGAATGGATCTAAATATAGCCTGGGAGGAGGCAAGGGCTATTTTTAGCGCGAGTGGCTCGGCCCTCCCAGGTCCCGGGTCAGGAGCCCTTTGGTGCAGGATTTTGGGGAGGGGCGAGGGCGAGGGGGAGCCCCTTTCCAGGGACCCCACACCCGCGTGGGCCTGCCCCTCTGCCCACAGCTGGCCCTGGAAGACTCTAGGGGAGGAAGGGCTAGAGAAGGAGGGCGGGGTGGGGGGGCTGCTGTATGGGGGTGGAGGGGTTGTCGCAGGTCACCTTTCCTAAACCCCACCTCCTCTCTAGCTGCCGACCCGCCCTGGCCTTTTGTTGGGCTGAGAGACTGCTTTCTATTTTGGGAAGGTGTTGGAATAATTTCCCTGGCTATTTTTAGCCGGTTCGGGGATTCCTCCACCCAGGCTGGCCGCCCTGCCTCTCCTTCTTCTCCTCCTTGTCCTCTTCCTCCTCCCCGCTGACCCAAGGCTGGCCTGCTTCATGGAGGGCAGTCAGGGACACACAGTCCCTGAGCCAGGCCCAGAATGGGGAGACCCCTATATTTCCTGGTTGGGGGAGGGAAGGGAATTCTGAAGGGCGTTCCCACGTTCCAGGTGAACAGGACTTTCAGACCTCCAGGAATCCATGACATCACGTATCTGAATTCTGTCTCCAGGGCAGGGTGGGGCGACTCAGCAACCTCCGACCTTTCACCTCCTTTCAGGGTTGTCACGCGAGAGTGGCCTGCTGAGAACAGACCTTGACTCCCACATCCTTAGGCTAGGAGCTCCCACGTTCCCAAGAGGAAGATCGGTGTGATGAGGGTAAACTGAGGCACAGAGGGGCCATTCGGATGGGACACATCTTGCGCTCATTCCCTGATGGTTTCATTTCCTTCCACATTCTACCTTTGTTTTTAAATTTTTTTTAACATTTTTAAATTTTAAAATTGTATTTATTTATTTATTTATTTATTTAATTTATTTATTTATTTTTGAGACGTAGCCTCGCTCTGTCGCCCAGGCTGGAGTGCAGTGGCGGGATCTCGGCTCACTGCAAGCTCTGCCTCCCGGGTTCACGCCATTCTCCTGCCCTAGCCTCCCGAGTAGCTGGGACTACAGGCACCCGCCACCACGCCCAGCTAATTTTTTGTATTTTTAGTAGAGACGGGGTTTCACAGTGTTAGCCAGGATGGTCTCGATCTCCTGACCTCGTGATTCGCCTGCCTGGGCCTCCCAAAGTGCTGAGATTACAGGCAATTTTTTTATTTTTATTTTTATTTATTTATATATTTATTTATTTATTTTGAGACGAGTCTCGCTCTGTCGCCCAGGCTGGAAGAGTATACAGTGATGCAATCTCAGCTCACTGAAACCTCCGCCTCCCAGATTCAAGCAATCCTCCTGCCTCAGCCTCATGAGTAGCTGAGATTACAGGCATGCAGCACTACCCCTGGCTAATTTTTGTATTTGTAGTATAGACAGGTTTCAGTGTGTTGGACAGGCTGGTCTCGAACTCCTGACCTCAGGTGATCCGCCTGCCTTGCCTTCCAGAGTGCTAGGATTACAGGCGTTTGAGTCCCCGCACCTGGCTTTTTTTGTTTGTTTGGTTTTTTGTTTTGAGACAGAATTTCACTCTTTTGCCCAGGCTGGAGTGAAGTGATCTCGGCTCTCTGCAACCTCCGTTCCCCACACCCCGGGTTCAGGCGATTTTCCTGCTTCAGCCTCCTGAGTAGCTGGGATTACAGGCGCCCCACCATGCCCAGCTAAGTTTTGTATTTTTAGTAGAGACGGGGTTTCACCATGTTGGCCAGGCTGGTCTTGAACTCCTGACCTCAGGTGATCCACCTGCCTCTCCTCCCAGAGTGATAGGATTACATGTGTGAGCCACCGTGCCTGCCTTTTTTTTTTTTTTTTTTTTTTTTTTTTTTTTTTTTTTTGAGACAGGGTCTCACTGTGTTGCTCAGGCTGGAGTGCAGCAGTGCCATCATAGCTTATGGCAGCCTCGACCTCCTGGGCTCAAGCGATCCCCGCAACTCAGCCTCCTGAGTAGTGGGGACTATATAGGTGTGTACCACTACAACTGGCTAATTTTTGAAAACTTTTAGTAAGAGATGGGGTCTCACTGTGTTGCCCAGGCTGGTCTTGAACTCCTGGGCTCAAGTGATCCTTCCACCTTGGCCTCCCAAAGTGCTGGGATTCCAGGCATGAGCCACCGGGACCAGCCCTCATTCTGCCCTTTAACAGCTAAGCAACCTTGGGGCAATTACTTCACCTGTCTGTGCCTCTTTCAGGGAAGGGGGTGACAGTCAGTCACATGGACTAATGACAAATAGGTGAGTGAATATATGACAGGTCTTAGAACAAGCTCCTGGCAGAATGGAGCTGAGGGTCCTCGAAAGAACATTGGGCTATGCCTGGCTCTAGCAGAGAGGAACATCACGGGTGCTGGCTGGCTCCACATTTTTTTTTTTTTTTTGAGACAGAGTCTTGCTCCATCACCCAGGCTGGAGTGCAGGGGCGCAATCTTGGCTCACTGCAAGCTCTGCCTCCTGGGTTCACGCCATTCTCCTGCTTCAGCCTCCCGAGTAACTGGGACAGGCGCCTGCCACCATGCCCGGCTAATTTTTTTTTTTTTTAGTAGAGTCAGGGTTTCACCGTGTTAGCCAGGATGTCTCGATTTCCTGACCTCGTGATCTGCCCGCCTCGGCCTCCCAAAGTGCTGGGATTACAGGCGTGAGCCACCGTGCCCAGCCCTGGCTCCACATTTTGAGAGGACCCACCCCCTTACTTCTCCCAGTCCATGAGGCTGGCGAGAGTGATCCCCGTGTTTCAGATCAGGAAACTGAAACCCTGGGATAATTTCCCAAGCCCAGGGTCTCATGACAGGTGACACACAGGAGGCCAGCACAGTCCCCTGGCTCCCAGGCCATATTCCACAGCTGCTCTGCATTCTTTCCCCGGCGCCCTCACTCATACAGCAAGCATTTGTGGGTACTGTATGAGTTTCCTCCCGCTGCTGTAACAAATCACTGCAAACCCAGTGTCTGAAAACAACACAGAGTTATTATCTGACAAGCCTGGAGGCCCGGAGTCCAAAATCAGTCTCACTGGGCTACAAACCAAGCTGTGGGCAGGGCTGGGCCCTCCTGGAGGATCCAGGGGAGAACCTGGTTTCCACCTTTCCCAGCATTTAGAGGTACCTGCTTCCCTCAGCTTGGGGCCCCTTCCTCCACCTTCACGGCTGGCAGTGTGGCCTCTTCCAGTCTCTGACTCTCACCCTCCACCTCCTCTTATTTATTATTATTATTATTTTAGTGGAGTTTTGCTCTTTTTGCCCAGGCTGGAGTGCAATGGCGCCATCTCGGCTCACTGCAACTTTGCCTCCCCAGCTCAAGTGAGTCTCCTGCCTCAGCCTCCTGAGTAGCTGGGATTACAGGCACGCACCACCACGACCAGCTAATTTTGTATGTTTAGTAGAGACGGGGTTTCTCCATATTGGTCGGGCTGGTCTTGAACTCCTGATCTCAGGTGATCTGCCCCGCCGTGGCCTCCCAAAGTGCTGGGATTACAGGCGTGAGCCACTGCACCTGGCTGTTTTTTTCTTTTTTTTAAGAAAATTGTTTTCATTGTGCAAGTTATTATTATTATTATTTTTAAAGAGATAGGGTCTTGCTCTGTAGCCCAGGCTGGAGTGCAGTGATGCAATCATAGCTCACTGAAGCCGCAAACTCCTGGGCTCGAGGAATCCTCCCACCTCAGCCTCCCGAGTAGCTGGGAGCACAGGCACGCACCACCACGTCTGGCTAATTTTTTAAAATTACTTTTTGTAGAGTGGGGGTCTTGCTATGTTCCCCAGACTGGTCTCCAAACCCTGGGCTCAAGTGATCCTCATGTCTTGGCCTCCCAAAGTGCTGGGATTACAGGCGTGAGCCGCGGCACCTGGCCCGCATGTTGATTTTCTGTGAGTATATTGCTTCTCTCCAAGGGCAGATGGCCTGACTGGGTGGGATAATACCCGTGAACGGATAGTAAATGTGGGTTAGGCATTTGGCAGGAGATGCTTGTGGAATTCAGGAGACGACTGTCATTGATGTGTCCTTTATGCCAGCTGGATATCGAGTACATTGCAGAATCTTAAGACCATGAGCCAGTTTTATTTATTGGATGCTTATTAAGTACGTAATGCCTATTTAATATCTTCACAGCCACCTTAATGCTAATAATCATCCTCACCTTACAGACGAGGAAACTGACGCGGCATCAGGACTTGTTGAAAGTTCCTGGCCGGGCACTGTGGCTCACGCCTGTAATCCCAGCACTTTGGGAACCTGAGGCGGGCGCATCACCTGAAGTAGGGAGTTTGAGAACAGCCTGACCAACATGGAGAAACCCCATCTCTACTAAAAATACAAAAAATTAGCCGGGCGTGGTGGTGCGTGCCTGTAATCCCAGTTACTTGGGAGGCTGAGGCAGGAGAATTGCTCGAACCCAGGAGACGGAGGTTGCGGTGAGTCGAGATCTCACCATTGCACTCTGGCCTGGGCAACCACAGCGATATTCCATCTCAAAAAAAAAAAAAGAAAGAAAGAAGAAAGAAAGAAAGTCACTCAGCCAAGTTGGTGGCAGAAGCTACTTAGCCGGTTCTGTTTCCATTTGGCCTTGCTGCTGCCTCTTGCTTGAGTGCTTTCAAGGGTCGTGCAGGCTCACTCCTGAGCCATCCCCTTGTCCTGGTCCTCCAGCAACCGTCTTGGGAAGTCAGTGGGCTCCACAATCCTGAGTCCAAGCTCCGTGCGGCTCTCTCACCCTCAGGTGTCTTCTGCAAACAAAGAACCTCCCAGAGCCCACGGAGGGAACGTTTCAAAAGTGTGCTGGCTGGCTGGGCGCGGTGGCTCAAGCCTGTAATCCCAGCACTTGGAAGGCCGAGACGGGCGGATCACGAGCTCAGGAGATCGAGACCATCCTGGCTAACACCGTGAAACCCCGTCTTTACTAAAAAAAATACAAAAAAACTAGCCGGGCGAGGTGGCGGCACCTGTAGTCCCAGCTACTCGGGAGGCTGAGGCAGGAGAATGGCGTAAACCCGGGAGGCGGAGTTTGCAGTGAGCGGAGATCCGGCCACTGCACTCCAGCCTGGGCGACAGAGTGAGACTCCGTCTCAAAAAAAAAAAAAAAAAAAAAAAAAAAAGTGTGCTGGCCAGGAAAGAGACCAGACGTGAACCACACTTCCTCCCTCCCTCCGCTCCAGATGGCTGCACCAGAGGTGGTGGGGAGGAGGCTGCCAGATAGACAACAGGAGCGTCGGAAAACGGCGGCTTCCACCACTTCCTCCCACTGTGGGGATGTGACTGGGAGAGCAGCTCCATGACCTAAGGATGGGACTTTGGCTTTCTTTTATCCCCAAGCCAGCCCGTGACATGCCTTCTGCTCGATGGCTGTCTACAGCTCTGACCCTGCCCCTGTAGTTTTGCCCAGATTGTCTGTCCCATGAAACTTTCAGACTCCGGCCTGAGAATTCCTCCTTTCTTCTTCTTTTTTTTTTTTTTTTTTGAGACAGTCTCGCTCTGTCGCTCAGGCAGGAGTGAGTGGTGCGATCTCGGATCACTGCAAGCTCCGCCTCCCGGGTTCACGCCATTCTCCTGCCTCAGCCTCCTGAGTAGCTGGGACTACAAGCGCCCGCCACCACGCCGGGCTAAGTTTTGTGTTTTTAGTAGAGACATGGTTTCACCTTTTGTTAGCCAGGATGGTCTTGATCTCCTGACCTCGTGATCCACCCGCCTCGGCCTCCCAAAGTGCTGGGATTACAGGCGTGAGCCACCGCACCTGGCCTTTTTTTTTTTTTTTTTGAGACAGAGTCTGGCTCTATCGCCCAGGCTGGAATGCAGTGGCGCGATCTCAGCTCACTGCAACCTCCACCTTCTGGGTTCAAGCAATTCTCCTGCCTCAGCCTCCTGAGTAGCTGGGATTACAGGCACATGCAAGCACGCCAGGCTAATTTTTTGTATTTTTGGTAGAGACGGGGTTTCACCGTGTTAGCCAGGATGGTCTCGATCTCCTGACCTCGTGATCCGCCCGTCTCGGCCTCCCAAAGTGATGGGATGACAGGCGTGAGCCACCGCGCCCGGCCTGGAAACGTTTCTTTCTCAACCTTGGCTTGGAGTTCTCCCCAGAGTGATACATGTTGGCGAGAAAGAGTGGCACATTCTTAGGGCCGGCTCACCAGTGAGGCCCTACATCACTCTTTCCACGGTACACCCTCTGGTGGCTGCTACACGTCAGCCACAAGTGCACTACAGAAAGCGCTGAACCCGACGTGGCCACCCGGGGGGAGCCCCCAGCCCAGAGACTTTGCTGTGCCTTCCCAGGCCCCTGGTTGGATTTTTCTTTGGATCCCTGGCAGGAGTCGGGGGGAGCGTGGGAGGGTGCGGAATAAACCCTGAGTCTGCCTCATTGGCTGCCTGGGCTCCAGAGCCCTGCCCGTTGCTTGTGGAGGACTTTCTGGGAATCACGTGGACGGGCCAGAAGGGCTGGGAAAGGGAGAACAGGCAAGGATTCTGAAAGAGGGAAGATCTCAGCGGGAGGGATTTGAGGCTGACGGTGGGTCAGAGAGAGAAGTCCAGATGACAGGTTTAAAGCCTCTGTTTGGCCGGGCGCGGTAGCTCACGCCTGTAATCCCAGCACTTTGGGAGGCCGAGACGGGTGCATCACGAGGTCAGGAGATCGAGACCATCCTGGCTAACACGGTGAAACCCCGTCTCTACTAAAAAATACAAAAAACTAGCCGGGTGAGTTGGCGGGCGCCTGTAGTCCCAGCTACTTGGGAGGCTGAGGCAGGAGAATGGCGGGAACCCGGGAGGCGGAGCTTGCAGTGAGCTGAGATCCGGCCACTGCACTCCAGCCCGGGCGACAGAGCGAGACTCCGTCTCAAAAAAATAAAAAAATAAAAAAAAGGCCGGGCGCGGTGGCTCAAGCCTGTAATCCCAGCACTTTGGGAGGCCGAGACGGGCGGATCATGAGGTCAGGAGATCGAGACCATCCTGGCTAACACGGTGAAACCCCGTCTCTACTAAAAAAAATACAAGAAAATTAGCCGGGCGCGGTGGCGGGCGCCTGTAGTCCCAGCTACTCGGGAGGCTGAGGCAGGAGAATGGCGTGAACCCGGGGGAGCGGAGCTTGCAGTGAGCCGAGATCGCGCCACTGCACTCCAGCCTGGGGCACAGAGCAAGACTCCGCGTCAAAAAAAAAAAAAATAAATAAATAAAAATAAAAAAAAATAAAAAAAAATAAAAAAAAAAAATAAAGTCTCTGTTTATGGCTGGGCGCAGTGGCTCATGCCTGTAAGCCTAGCGCTTTGGCAGGCCAAGGTGAGTGGATCACTTGAGGTCAGGAGTTTGAGACCAGCCTGGCCAACGTGGTCTCAACTAAAATACAAAATACTAAAATTACAAAAATTAGTCTCTACTAAAAATACAAAAATTAGTCAGGGGTGGTGGTGCACGCCTGTAATCCCAGCTACTCAGGAGGCTGAGGCAGGAGAATCACTTGAACCCAGGAGGCAGAGGTTGCAGCGAGCCGAGATTGCACCACTGCACTCCAGCCTGGGCAACCGAGTGAGATTCTGTCTCAAAAAAATAAAAAATAATAAAAAAAAAGTCTTTGTTTAGATAAGATGCCTTTAAATGGCTCTTTTACCCTTTCTTTAGTACGAAAACAAACTTCCTCATTTTTATAAACAAAATACGTGCCACTGGACGCTGGCTATTGGCACTCACTATCCTTCCCTTGCTTGACGTCAACTGAAAGATAAAGCATTGCCTCTGGCCCTTCCCACAACCAAAGAGAAGGCACAACGCCGAATGCATCTCCTTGGATTTGGGAGGCAATGTTTGCTTAATGTGGGTGTGCTTCTCCGGCCTGGCTGGGGGGGCCATCGTGCCCTCCCTGTATCAATCTGCGCTCTGTGGCATCTGTGGCATGGACCCTTCTTTGCTTTGCAGAGGCAGGATGTCTGCATACTGCATTGTACCCAGCCCAGTCCAGAGTTTACAGTCGAGGTCACCCTTGGAGGTCTGTGTTCTGTGGGTTTTACCCAATGCATGAGGTTACATATCCACCATGACAGTGTCACATAGAGTGGTTTCACTGCCCCCCAAACCCTCTGTGCTCCACCTATTCATCCTTAACCCCACTTCCTTCAACCTGGGTAACCACTGATTTTTTTTTTTTTTTTTTTTGTAGACTTAGTCTCGTTCTGTCACCCAGGCTGGAGTGCAGTGGTGCCATCTGGGCTCACTGCAACCTCCGCCTCCTGGGTTCAAGCGATTCTCCTGCCTCAGCCTCCCGAGTAGTTGGGATTACAGGCATGCACCATCACGCCCGGCTAATTCTGTATTTTTAGTAGAGACGGGGTTTCTCCATGTTGGTCAGGCTGGTCTCGAACTCCCAACCTCAGGTGATCCGCCCTCCTCGGCCTCCCAAAGTGCTGGGATGACAGGCATGAGCGACCACACCCGGCTCACCACTGATCTTTTTACTCATGTATGGCTTTGCCTTTTGCAGAATCTTTTCCAGTTGGAATCGTAGCGTGGAGGCTGTTTCACTTGTTTCCTGGTGTATTCCAGCTTCCAGGGGCTACTTGTACAACCCTGCTTCGCATCCCTCCAGCCTCTTTTGTTTCTGTTGTTATGTCTCCTTCTCTGACTGACCTTCCTGCCACCCTCTTACAAGGACCCTGTGATGACACTGGGCCTACCTGGATAATCCAGACAAGATCTTTGATTTTTTTTTTTTTTTTTTGAGACAGGGTCTCGCTCTGTCGCCAGGCTGGAGTACAGAGGCTCGATCTCGGCTCACTGCAACCTCCGCCTCCTGGGTTCAAGCGATTCTCCTGCCTCAGCCTCCCGAGTAGCTGGGACTACAGGCGCCCGCCACCATACCCGGCTAATTTTTGTATTTTTAGTAGAGATGGGGTTTCACCATGTTGGCCAGGCTGGTCTCAAACTCCTGACCTCAGGTGATCCACCCACCTCGGCCTCCCAAAGTGCTGGAATTGCAGGCGTGAGCCACTGCACGGGCCAATCCAGGCAAGATTTTTTTTTGTTTTTGAGACGGAGTCTCCCTCTGTCGCCCAGGCTGGAGTGCAATGGCACGATCTCAGCTCACTGCAACCTGTGCCTCCCAGGTTCAGGTGATTTTCCTGCCTCAGCAGGCATGCGCCACCACGCCCGGCTAATTTTTGTATTTTTAGTAGAGATGGGGTTTTGCCATGTTGGTCAGGTTGCTCTCGAACTCCTGACCTCAGGTGATCCACCCACCTTGGCCTCCCAAAGTGCTGGGATTACAGGTGTGAGCCACCGCGCCCAGCCAATCCAGACAAGATGTTTAATGTAGTCACATCTGCCAAGTCCCTTTTATCTCGTGTAAGGTATTCACAGGTGCTGGGATTAGGACACAGGTATCTTTGGGGGCTGTTACTCTTCTGACCACACAGCCTGTGTACAAGGTTTGCCTGTTCTAGGATTTCACGTGAATGGAATCACACCGCCTGTCCTCCTGTGGAAGGCTTAGTTCACTCAGGGTAAAGTTCCTGTGAGTCATCCATGATGGCACTTAGCAGTTTGTTCCTTTTTCTCGCTGAGTGCTATTCCGTGGTATGAATGGATCACAGTTTGTTTATCCACTCACCTGCTGCCGAATGCCTGAAATGTTTCCCGTTTTTTTTGTTTTTTTTTTAGACAGAGTCTTGCTCTGTTGCCCAGGCTGGAGTTCAGTGGCGCGATCTCGGCTCACTGCAAGCTCCGCCTCCCGGGTTCACGCCATTTTCCTGCCTCAGTCCCCCGTGTAGCTGGGACTACAGGCGCCCGCCACCACGCCCGGCTAATTCTTTGTATTTTTAGTAGAGATGGGTTTCACCGTGTTAGCCAAGATGGTCTCGATCTCCTGACCTCGCGATCCGCCCGACTTGACCTCCCAAAGTGCTGGGAGTGCAGTGGTGCCATCTCGCTCAGTGCAACCTCTGCCTCCCGGGTTCAAGTGATTCTCCTGCCTCAGCCTCCCGAGTAGCTGAGATTACAGGCATGGGCCACCATGCCTGGCTAATTTTATATTTTTAGTAGAGGCGGGGTTTCACCATGTTGGTCAGGCTGGTCTCGAACTCCCAACCTCAGGTGATCCGCCCACCTCAGCCTCCCAAAGTGCTGGGATTCCAGGCGGAACCACCGTACCCGGCCAATTCTCCAGAACTTTTTCCTCTTCCCAAACTAAAACTCCGTCCCCATGAAACACTCACTCCCCATCCCCCTCCCCAGCCCCTGGCACTCACCCTTTAACTTTCTGTCTCTGTGAATCTGACGACTCTAGGGACCTCATATAAGGGTAAGTTTTTAAAATTTTGAATTATTATTATTTCTTTTTTAAAAATATGAAATGCTTCATGTCATCCTTACGCAGGGGCAATAGTAATCTTTGTATCCTTCCAACTTCTTGAATATGTGCTGCTGAAGTGAGCACGTTATAAGGGGGAAGGTTTTTTTTTGAGATGGAGTTTTCTCTTGTTGCAATGGTGTGATCTCAGCTTACTGTAATCTCTGCCTCCCGGGTTCAAGCGATTCTCCCGCTTCTGCCTCCCGAGTAGCTGGGACTACAGGCATGCGTCACCACATCCGGCTAATTCTGTACTTCTAGTAGAGATGGGGTTTCTCCACGTTGGTCAGGCTGGTCTTGAACTCCTGACCTCAGGTGATCCACCCACCTTGGCCTCCCAAAGTGCTGGGATTACAGGAGTGAGCCACCGTACCCGGCCAGTTAAGGCTGTGCATGTTTAATGACTTCAATCTGTTGTGACTTTTTTTTCTGTCCTAAGAGCTTAAGCAAACCCCTTCTGCAATATCTGAAAAAGATTTTGGTGGGTGTATGAGACAGGGCCAACTTCATGGGTGTGCGACTTGTGAGTCACCCAGGGCCCCATGATCGGAAGGGCCCTGTGGTTGGAAGGGCCCCACACTTGGTTTAATGCTGTCATCGTCTTGATATTCTTAAACACTTTCGAAAAAGGGCTCCGTGTTTTCATTTTCTACTGAGCCCTGCAAATTTTGTGGCCGGTCCTGGGATGAGACCCTCTGATGCTCCCCTGCAGAGCCTCTCGACCTCACCCACTCGCCGGCTAGCTCCCGACAGGTGTTGACGGATGTCATTCAGGTGTGAGCTCTGCACCTGAGCTCCCCTCTGCACACAGACAGCCACAACCAGGCAGTGCAGAGGTGAGCCTGTGGCCAGTGAGGAGACAGCGAGTCAACCTCCTCCCGCCTACTGGGCCCTGAGACACTGCCTCCGTGAGCTTGTGGGAACAAGGGCGCCTGTATTAACCCAAGGCTGAGGCAGTGACACACCCTCTTATGGGCCTGCTGTTGCTCCCTGCTTCATTATCCTGCTCCCACCCTCTCCTACGGAGGATCAGACCAGACTCCCCCAGAAAACAAGAGCACATGAACCTTCTGTCTCAGGCTCTGGCCTCTGGGGAACCCAAGCTGTGTTTGGCTGAACAGCGGCCCCCAAAGATGTCCTTGTTCTAATTCCCGGAACACGGGGGTGTGTCACCTTCCACGGCAACAGAGACTCCGCACGTGCGATTGAGTGAAGGACTCTGAGATGGGAGAGCAGCCTGGATGATCTGGGGCACCCAGTGTCCTCACAGGGTCCCTCATAAGAGAGACTGAAAGAGGCTGTGCTCCTGGCCCTGAAGGTGAAGGAAGGGGCGCCACACCAAGGGATGTGAGCCCCTCCACGCCGGGAACGACGAGGAATTGGATTTTTTTTTTTTTTTTGAGACGGACTCTCGCTCTGTCACCCAGGCTGGAGTGCAGTGGCGCGATCTCAGCTCACTGCAAGCTCCGCCTCCCGGGTTCACACCATTCTCCTGCCTCAGCCTCCCGGAGTAGCTGGGACTATAGGCGTCTGTCACCACGCCTGGCTAATTTTTTGTATTTTTAGTAGAGACAGGGTTTCATCGTGTTAGCCAGGATGGTCTCGATCTCCTGACCTCGTGATCCACCCACCTCGGCTTCCCAAAGTGCTGGGATTACAGGCTTGAGCCACCACGCCCGGCATTTAATATAACTTAATTTTAAGTCTGGGATACGTGTGCAGTTCTAAATGATAGTCTAGGCGAAAATATTTGCAACACCTATAACAGATCAGAATTAACAAGCCTGCAGGTTTGTTACATAGGTAAACATGTGCCATGGTGGTTTGCTGCACCTATCAACCCGTCACCTAGGTATTAAGCCCCATGTATTGCCGGGCGCAGTGGCTCACGCCTGTAATCCCAGCACTTTGGGAGGCCAGGGTGGGTGCCTTGCTTGAGGTCAGGAGTTCGAGACCAGCCTGGCCCACACGGTGAAACCCCATCTCTACTAAAAATACAAAAATTAGCCAGGCGTGGTGGGCGCCTGGAATCCCAGCTACTCAGGAGGCTGAGGCAGGAGAATCTCTTGAACCTGGGAGGCGGAAGTTGCGGTGAGCTGAGATTGCGCCATTGCACTCCAGCCTGGATGACACAGCAAGACTCCGTCTCAAACAAACAAAAAGCCCCCACATGCGCCAGCTCTTCATCCTGGAGCTCTCCCTCTCCCTCCCCCTCACCTCACTGCCGGACATCCCCAGTGTGTGTTGTTCCCCTCCCTGTGTCCATGTGTTCTCCGTGTTCAGCTTCCACTTACAAGTGAGAACATGCGGTGTTTGATTTTCTGTTCCTGTGTTAGTTTGCTGAGGATAACGGCTTCCAGCTCCATCCACGTCCCTGCAAAGGACATGATCCCATTCCTTTTTATGGCTGCGTAGTATTCCATGCTGTATATGTACAACTTTTTTTTTTTGAGACATAGTCTAGTCTCACTCTGTCGCCCAGGCTGGAGTGCAGTGGCTCGATCTCTGCTCACTGCAAGCTCCGCCTCCCGGGTTCACGCCATTCTCCTGCCTCAGCCTCCCGAGTAGCTGGGACTACAGGCACCCACCACTTCGCCCGGCTAATTTTCTGTATTTGCAGTAGAGACAGGGTTTCGCCATGTTTGCCAGGATGGTCTCGATCTCCTGACATTGTGATCCACCCTCCTCGGCCTCCCAAAGTGCTGGGATTACAGGCATGAGCCACTGCACCCTGCCCAACTTTTTTTTTTTTTTTTTTGAGACAGAGGTTTCACTCTGTCACCCAGGCTGGAGTGCAGTGACTCGATCTCAGCTAACTGAAACCTCTGCCTCCCAGGTTCATGCGATTCTCTTGCCTCAGCCTCCCAAGCAGCTGGGACTACAGGCGTGTGTCATCTCATGCAGCTAATTTTTGTATTTTTAGTAGAGACAGGGTTTTGCCACGTTAGCCAGGCTGATCTCGAACTCCTGACCTCAGTTGATCTGCCTGCCTTGGCCTCCCAAAGTGCTGGGATGAACAGGCATGAACCACCCTGCCCAGCCAGGGTGTATCATTTTAAATCTTAGTTTGTGGAACAGTTTTCTAACTACACATGTCACAAAACCTAGAGAATCTAGAAAGGAACATGTTGATCGGTTTTGGGTGCCAGAGATAAAAACCTAAATGATAGTCTAGGAGAAAATATTAGCAACACCTATAACAGATCAGAATTAACAAGGCTGTGTAAAAAGCGTCTTTACTCCAAAGGAAATAGGCAAGTGATTTAATTAGGAAATAAACAGGTCAGGTGCAGTGGCTCATGCCTGTAATCCCAGCACTTTAGGAGGCCAAGATAGGAGGATCACTTGAGCCCTGGAGTTGGAGACCAGCCTGGGCAACACAGTGAGAACCCATCTTTAAAATTTTTTTAAAAATTAGCTGAGCGTGGTGGTGCTTCCCTGTAGTCCCAGCTACTTGGGAGACTGACGTGGGAGGATTGCTTGAATTTAGGAGATCAAGGCTGCAGTGAGCTATGATAGCGCCACTGGACTCCAGCCTGGGTGACAGAGTCAGCAGACCCTGTCTCAAGAAAAAAAAAAAAAAAGGAAACAAAAAGTATGAATAGGCATTTTACATATGAGGAAATACGAATGTCTTACAATTCTAGGGACAGGTACACACACATATGCGCAAATGCACACACACATACAAGTGTGTGCACAGAAATGAACACGCAAGTTGGGTGCGGTGGTTCACGCCTGTAATCCCAGCACTTTGGGAGGCTGAGGCAGACAGATCACCTGAGGTCGGGAGTTCAAGACCGGCCTGACCAACATGGTGAAATCTTGTCTCTACTAAAAATACAAAATTAGCTGGGTGTGGTGGTGCATGCCTGTAATCCCAGTTACTCAGGAGGCTGAGGCAGGAGAATCGCTTGAACCCGGGAGGTGGAGGTTGCAGTGAGCCGAGAACATACTACTGCACTCCAGCCTGGGTGGCAAGAGCAAAACTCTGTCTCAAAAAAAAAAAAAAAAAAAAAAAAGAAACATGTTCGTAAGACACTTTAATGAAAGATGGTGTGTAAAAGTAGCAAAACTCAGAAATAATCTAAATGTCCAACAGTAGTATATAATTTTTTTTTTTATATGGAGTCTCGCTCTGTTGCCCAGGCTGGAGTGCACTGGCGTGATCTCGGCTCACTGCAAGCTCTGCCTCCCGGGTTCAAGTGATTTGCCTGCCTCAGCCTCCTGAGTAACTGGGATTACAGGCGCCTGCCACCATGGCAGGCTAATTTTTTTTTTTTTTTTGGTATTTTTAGTAGAGACAGGGTTTCACCATTTTGGCCAGGCTGGCCTTGAATTCCTGACCCAGGTGATCCTCCCGCCTTGGCCTCCTAAAGTGCTGGGATTTCAGTCGTGAGCCATAGCGTACAGCTAAGCATGTAAATTAAATTACTCTGGAGTTGTTAAAATGCACTGATGTTTTAAAAATTATTATTTTTATATCTTTTTTGTTTTCCTTCATAAAAATGCACTGACTTAGCAAGCTGTCAGTCATAGGAACTCAAGTGAAAAAAAAAAAAAAGCTAAGCTAGTATCAGAGCAGTCTGTGTTGAGTGAGTCCAGTTTTAAAAAACAAATGGCGGCCGGGTGCGGTGGCTCACGCCTGTAATCCCAGCACTTTGGGAGGCTGAGGGGGCGGATCACGAGGTCAGGAGATCGAGACCATCCTGGCTAACACTGTGAAACCCCGTCTCTACTAAAAATACAAAAAATTAGCTGGGCGAGGTGGTGGGCGCCTGTAATCCCAGCACTTTGGGAGGCAGAGAGGGGCGGATCACGAGGTCAGGAGATTGAGACCATACTGGCTAACACTATGAAACCTCGTCTCTACTATAAAAACAAAAAACTAGCTGGGCCAGGTGGCGGGCGCCTGTAGTCCCAGGTACTCGGGAGGCTGAGTCAGGAGAATGGTGGGAACCCGGGAGGCAGAGCTTGCAGTGAGCTGAGATCGTGCCACTGCACCCCAGCCTGGGCGACAGAGCGAGACTCCATCTCAAAAAAAAAACAAAACAAAAAACGAAAACAAACAAACAAAAAAACAAATGGCAAAGAGCAAGTGTTGGTATGAAGCAGTGCCGATCTCCATGACAGAAGACGGTCTTGGGCACGTGTGCAGGAGCCCGACGGTCTGGCTGCAAATTCTGGCCAGTCCTGGCCGTACCACTTTCTAGCTGTGGACTCAAGGGCGTTGTTTACCCTTTCTGAGCCCATGTTTATTCATCTGCACCATCAATGCGTAGAACCATCGCCCTTACCTCACGGCCTTTCCGGGAGGATCAGATGACACAATCCAAGGAAATGAACCATTAAAGATACTTACTGTCACTACTTTGTTCTGATGCCCACGTTTGCTTACGCCTAGAAGTCTGAAGGATTTGCCTCAGCTGTGAACCAACAGCTACAGGTGGCTACAGGTGCTGAGAATGGGTCTGAGGAATGGCATGGAGGGATCTTTTTTTTCTTTTTTCTTTCTTTCTTTTTCTTCCTTTCTTTCCTTCTTTTTTTTTTCCTTTTCTTTCTTTTCTTCTTCCTTTTTCTTTCTTTCTTCTCTTTTCTTTTTTCTTTCTTTCTCTTTTCCTTTCTTTTCTTCTTTCTTTGTTTTCTTCTTTTTCTTCTTTCTTTTCTTCTCTTTTTTTCTTTTCTTTCTTCTTTTCTTTCTTTTTTCTTTTATCTTCTCTCTCTCTCTCTCTCTCTCTCTCTTTCTTTCTTTCGAGATGGAGCCTTGCTCTGTCACCCAGGCTGGAGCGCAGTGGCCGGATCTCAGCTCACTGCAAGCTCCGCCTCCTGGGTTCCCGCCATTCTCCTGCCTCAGCCTCCGAGTAGCTGGGACTACAGGCGCCCGCCACCTCGCCCGGCTAGTTTTTTTTTGTATTTTTTAGTAGAGACGGGGTTTCACCATGTTAGCCAGGATGGTCTCGATCTCCTGACCTCGTGATTCGCCTGCTTTGTCCTCCCAAAGTGCTGGGATTACAGGCCTGAGCCACTGCGCCCGGCCTTGTTTTTTTTGAGATGGAGTATCACTCTGTTGCCTAGGCTGGAATGCAGTGGTGTTATCTCAACTCACTGCAACCTCCACCTCCTGGGTTCAAGTGATTCTCCTGCCTCAGCCTCCCGACTAGCTAGGATTACAGGTATGCACCACCACGCCTGGCTAATTTTTTTTTTTTTTTTTAAATAGAGACAAGGTTTCTCTGTGTTGCCCAGGCTGGTCTTGAACTCCTGACCTCAAGTGATCCACCTGCCTTGGCCTTCCAACGTGCTGGGATTATAGGCATGAGCCACCATGCAAGGCTGGATATATTCTTTTTTTTTACTTGCAAGTAAAAAAAAAGGTAAATTAAGGATGACTTTAAAAAAAAATTTTTTTTTTTTTTTAGTTGGAGCTTTGCTCTTGTTGCCCAGGCTGGAGTGCAATGGCATGATCTCGGCTCACCGCAACCTCTGCCTCCCTGGTTCAAGTGATTCTCCTGCCTCAGCCTCCCGAGTAGCTGGGTTTACAGGCATGGGCCACCACGCCCGGCTAATTTTTGTATTTTTAGTAGAGACGGGGTTTTTCCATGTTGGCCAAGGTGGTCTCGAACTCCTGACCTCAGGTGATCCACCTGCCTCGGCCTCCCAAAGTGCTGGGATTACAGGTGTGAGCCACTGTGCCCGGCCTAAAGATGACTTTTAAATACTGTATTATTTTATATAACTTCTATAATGATTATATTTTGTTTTGGGAACCAGGAAAAGAAGTGGTAAAACCCTTTTGGCTTATTTCCCATGTCTTTTTTTCTGTGCATTAAAACAAAACAAAATAAAAAACCAGTTGCTAGTAATGTGTACGATTTTGCATGTAAGTTTTTCAGTGACTATATTATTAGGTTGGTGCAAAAGTAATTGCGATTGTGCCATTAAAAAGTGAAAACCTCAATTACTTTTGCACCAACCTAACATTTAAGCATCTTCCATGTCCTTAAATACCAATCACAATGGATACATACAAGGTGGTCTGTCCAGAGAAAGGAATATTGCTCAGCCATGAAAAGGAACGAAGCTCTGACATAGGCCAGCACCTGGATGAACCCTGAGGACGTCATGGCCAGGGAGCAGTGCCAGATATAAAAGGCCACACAATACATGATCCCATTTATGTGAAATGCAAAGGACAGGCTAATCCAAAGAGACAGGAAAGGGATTCAAGGTGGCCTGCGACTGGGGAGGGCAGAGACTGACTGCTGATGCGGATGGGACGTCTTTGGGGTGATGACAGTGTCTGGAACTACATAGAGCTGATGGTTCCACAACTCCTACATTTTACATTTTGTTTTATTTATTTATTTATTTATTTATTTATTTATTTATTTATTTATTTATTTTGGAGACAGAGTCTTGCTCCTGTGGCCCAGGCTGGAGTGCAATGGTGCGATCTCGGCTCACTGCAACCTCCGCCTCCCGGGTTCAAGCGATTCTTGTTCCTCAGCCTCCTGAGTAGCTGGGATTACAGGCGCCCACCTTTACTCCCAGCTAATTTTGGTATTTTTAGTAGAGACAGGGTTTCACCATGTTGGCCAGGCTGGTCTCGAACTCCTGACATCAGGTGATCCACCTGCCTTGGCCTCCCAAAGTGCTGGGATGGCTGGCATGAGCCACCGCGCACAGCCGCCAAAGCACTTTATTTTCTTTTATTTTCCTTTTTTGGAGACGGAGTTTCACTCTTGTCGCCCAGGCTGGAGTGCAATGGTGTGATCTTGGCTCACCACAACCTCTGCCTCCCAGGTTCAAGCAATTCTCCTGACTCAGCCTCCCGAGTAGCTGGGATTACAGGCATGTACCACCAAGCCCTACTAATTTTGTATTTTTAGTAGAGACAGGGTTTCTCCATATTGAGGCTGGTCTGGAACTCCCGACCTCAGGTGATCCACCTCCCCTGGCCTCCCAAAGTGCTGGGATTACAGGCGTGAGCCACACGCCCAGCCCACCAAAGCGCTTTCTTTCCAGGAAGGCTGTACCCGCTTAGAGGTCCTTTGGCGGCATGTGACAGCTTGTATCCTCCTGTGTTCCTGCCAGCATACAGCCCAAAAGCTTTTCTTTTTTTTTTTTTTTTTGAGACGGAGTCTTGCTCTGTGCCCAGGCTGGAGTGCAGTGGCGCGATCTCGGCTCACTGCAAGCTCCGCCTCCCGGGTTCAAGCCATTCTCCTGCCTCAGCCTCCCGAGTAGCTGGGACTACAGGCGCCCACAACCGCGCCCGGCTAATTTTTTGTATTTTTTAGTAGAGACGGGGTTTCACCGTGTTAGCCAGGATGGTCTCGATCTCCTGACCTTGTGATCCGCCCGCCTCGGCCTCCCAAAGTGCTGGGATTACAGGCTTGAGCCACCGTGCCCGGCCCAAAAGCTTTTCTTAATCTTTTTTTTTTTTTTTTTTTTTTTTTTGAGACGGAGTCTTGCTTTCCTTTCCCAGGCTGGAGTGCAGTGGTGCAACCTCGGCTCACTGCAACCTCCGCCTCCTGGCTTCAAGCAACTCTCCTGCCTCAGCCTCCCAAGCAGCTGGGATTACAGGCACCTGCCACCACACTCAGCTAATTTTTGTATTTTTAGTAGAGACAGGGTTTCACTGCATTGCCCAGGTTGGTCTCGAACTCCTGACCTCAGGTGATCTGTCCACCTTGGCCTCCCAAAGTGCTGGGATTACAGGCGTGAGCCATTGAGCCCGGCCTTCCTCTTAGATTTTTTCTTTTTCTTTTTTTTTTTTTTTTTTTGAGACGGAGTCTCCCTCTGTTTCCCAGGCTGGAGTGCAGTGGCACAATCTTGGCTCACTGCAACCTCTGCCTCCCAAGTTCAAGCAATTATCCTGCCTCAACCTCCCGAGTAGCTGGGACTAAGGCGCCCACCACCATGCTTAGCTAATTTTTTTTTGCATTTTTAACAGGATTTTGCCATGTTGGCCAGGCTGGTCTTGAACACCTGACCTCATGATCTGCCCTCCTTGGCCTTCCAAAGTGCGGGGATTACAGGTATGAGCCACTGTGCCTGGCTTTTTTTTTTTTTTTTTTGAGATGGAGTCTTAATCTGTTGCCCAGGCTGGAGTATAGTGGCATGATCTTGGTTCATTGCAGCCTTTGCCTCTCGGGTTCAAACAGCTCTCCTGCCTCATCCTCTTGAGTAGTTGGGATTATAATCACGTGCCATCACGCCTAGCTAATTTTTGTAGTTTTAGTAGAGACATGGTTTCACTGTGTTGGCCAGGCTGGTCTCGAACTCCTGACCTCACATGATCTGCCCGCCTTGGGCTCCCAAAGTGCTGGGATTCCAGGCCTAAGCCACCACACCCGGTCCCTCCTAGATTTTCTAAGTACAAATCCTAAAGCCCGTGGGGCCTGAGCGTTCCTGGTTTGTGGTGCAGCCCCCAGGGGTCCCCTCCTGTTACCTCTTCCCTGGGCCAGTGAAGGGAGGGTGGACGGGATGGTGTGGGGCCGTAGGTCCCCATGCCTGGAGCCAAGCCCGGGGCATTTGCTTGCATGCTAAGAGCTCCCTCCCCAGCAAGCCCCGGGCCAGGGAGAGAAGGAGTAGCCTAGAGGCAGGAGAAAAGGGAGAGTGAGGCTGTTTATTGTGTATGAATTCACATTGTATCAACAACTCCACGTAATATTAAAACACTGCGAGAAAGTGGGTGCGGCACACCTGGAATTTTAAAAAAGTCAGAAATAAAAACAACCAGACATCCCAATGCAGATGGCATAGAACCTGCTAGAACCACAGGTGGCGGCTGGAAACAGGAGACAGGTCTTTACAAAGATTAGATCGGCAACGGTTCCGTGGACAGAGAAGGAGGCGCGGTTGGCCAGCGTATGGCTTCTGTGCAGAGGGCCCGAGGACGTTTAATAAGTGACCCCTTGAGGAAGGGCGTGGTGGCTCCACCTCCCCCCAGAAGCCCCTCCCGGGTCACTCACGCATGGGCAGGTGTGTGATGGCCCCTCCTACCTGCCCCAGAGCTTGGGCAGGATAGGGCCTGTTAACTTGGAGATGGATGCGTGGCCTGGAGGCCTAGCGTTGCACCCCGGACACGGTGGCCAGCCCGTCAAAGGGACCACGCAGAGAGAGAGAAAGTGGAGCACCTTCCGCCCCGGCCCAGCCGCCCTGTTTATGTCCCCAGAGGCCAGAGGTCACAGCTGAGCTGTCTGTGCTTGGCCTGGGGTTACCCCTGGGAAGGGTGGGAGAAGGGTGCGCGTTCTGGCTCCTTGCTGGAGAGAGGAGGACAGGGTAGGCGGAGCTAGTCCGGGAAGGTGCCCAGGTGGGTCACGACAGGGTCGGGGCCTGGCCCGCTGTGGCCCTTCACCCGGCAACTGGTTTCTCGCTCAGGACCAGGGAAGAGACCCAGGCGGCAGAAGGAGAAACGGCCTTCTTGCTCCCACCCGACGCTGCCTTGTGTGTGTGTGCGCGTGGGTGGGGGTGAGTGTCCTTAACTCTCTTTTTCCCCTGGCGTGGCTGAGAGACGCTGGTGTCCCCAAGGCTAGAGCTGCTGCTGCCACCCCCGCCCGCCAGCCCCGCATCTGGAGGTGCACGCACGCTCCTGGAAATGCCCATAAAACACGCGTTCACCCCAGGGATTCCCGGCAGAAAAGCACGTGCGGCGGTGGGTGTGTGTGCTCCTGTGCAAAAGTATTTTCCACACTGTGGTCACTGAGGTTTACTCTACAAGAAAAAAAGGGGAGAATTTTTTTTTAATCCCCCAAGCTAGAAAATCCACAGGCTTCTGGCAATGGCCACCTCCCTGGGGTCCGGGAGATGGTGGGGTCCGGATAGCTCAGGGAACCCAAGGCCCTATGGACAGTGAAGGAGAGGCCAGCCTGTCCTTCCCCTCCCTGAGCCTCAGTTTACCTAGAACGCTTGGACCCCAGGCTCTCTGACTTCTGTGCAGGGTCCCGTCTGTGGGGCGGGAGGATGTGGCTTTAGGGGCCTTTGGAGCTGAGAGTCCCTGGAAGCCGGGATTGAACCCCACCATCTCCACCAGCCTAGGAGGCCCGGCTGCCTGGGCTGTGTTTCTGCAGCGGCCTCCGTTCCCCGCTGGCATTTCTGGGGTCACATCATTAGGACACACCAGTGGGGCCGGGCTTGGCACAGCTGTGCCCCCTCCTCCCTCTGCCCTGGCAGCGGGGGCTCGGGGATTAAGGCCTCTTTTAAGGAAAAACGGGCTGCGGTGCGTTTGTTCCCAGTTACCAAGATGGCTCGCTGGGAAGGGTGGGGGCAGGTGGGGTCTCCCTGCCTGGGGTCCTCCCAGGGTTTCTGGAACAGACTTTTGTCTCTTCCCACCATTCCTGCTATGGGTGGTGGGGACGCCCACACCCCAAGCCCCGCCTGCTCCCGGCCCAACCACGGGAGGCTGCAGTCTCTGGGGAGCCTCTGGGGCTCTCCTGGGCCAACAGCAGGTTTGGCGGGGAGGGCTCCCCAAAGCCCCAGCCCTCCCGGACCGGCCGTAGAGAGCTGGGTGCCGGGGGTGGGGAGCCCAGCTGTTGCCTGTGGGAGCCGCCCGAGGTTGAGGAGTGAAGGTCACTCTCCCTGCACCGGCAACACGCAGAACCCTCTAGCCTTGTGAGGTGGGAACCCCGGCAGTCGCCCCAAGAAGGGAGCTGAGCAGGGATCCCCGCCCCATGGGCCTGCACAGAGGACCTGGGCAGCCGTCTAGGAACCCTCTCGGCACGGGTCCTTAGATGCCCATTTCCACTGGGACTGGAGGGACAGGGCTGGGCTAGTTTTTTTCTTTTTCTACTACTTGCTTCTGGGTCAGCCCCATGGAGGGGAGTCGGGGCGGCCAGGCCTCCTGCGATCAGGGCTGTGTGGGGTCCCGGCGGCTCAGGGTCTGGCTCAGGGTCCAGCTCAGGTGTGGCCCCCAGTGACGCCAGCAGGCCTGGGAGGATGTGGCTGCACCTGCTCCCGTCTGTGCCGCAGAGGAGGACACAGTCGTCTTTCAGAAACCTCCCCCCGACCTCATGGCATCTTCGATTTCCACGTGCCGCTGGGAGGAGCGACCCGTTCTGCGCCTAACGCATCTCCCGGCCTCAGGCAGCCGTCCCGGGTTGCACGGGGTGGAAAAGTGAAAAGATTGGGTTCGAGCGACAGGGCAACGTTTTGAGCGGACGTTTCGATCTCCGGGACAACGTCTCACCTCCCGGCGTCCTTCAAAGTCGCTTCAAGATCATGGAACAACTTTGTATACACGGCAGCACAGGGCAGCCCCACCCGCCCCGCCGCGGCTCCTCGGCCTGCATTTCTGTTTGAGAAATGTCTACGGTGGATGTCAGAGGGTAGAACAAGCCAGAAGAACCAAGGACGGTCAAAGCCTCTCCCGTCCACACAGATGCCTGGTGCTGAAAACACGCGGGGCGCGGTGGCTCACGCCTGTAATCCCAGCACTTTGGGAGGCCGAGGCGGGGGAATCACGAGGTCAGGAGTTCGAGACCACCCTGGCCAATATGGTGAAACCCCATCTCTACTAAAAATACAAAAATTAGCTGGGCGTGGTGGCGCACGCCTGTAATCTCAGCTACTCAGGAGGCTGAGGCAGGAGAATCGCTTGAACCGGGGAGGCGGAGGTTGCGGTGAGCCGAGATCGTGCCACTGCACTCCAGCCTGGGTAACCAGAGCGAAACTCCATCTCAAAAAAAAAAAAAAAAAAAAAATTCCCAAAACGGGATGGGCCGGGCCGGTGACCGCTCCGCTTGGCAAGTCCCGAAAACCCGTTTCTGGCACAGAAGGGACCCTGAAGAAAGGACCCATGGCAAAAATCATGCAGAGGAGTCACACTTGACAACTTTTCATAGGCAAAGTCCCCTCCCAACCCCCACGGTCCATCGCGCACTCATTGCTGGATGGTACAGTTTAGCGCCGGGTTCGACCATCACAATCCGAGTTTAGCCGTACGGAATAACAACTTTTTAAACGGAGAGATATTTCCAAAAAAAGTTCACGATGTCACCTCCCCCCCACCTCAATTTTACCTCTACTTAAAAACAACGCAAAGCATCTCAGTGACCCCGTGAAGTCTTTTTACAAATGGCCAATTCTCCCGGAACTGCTGCCAGCGGGCAAGTCACCTCCCTTCGCCCTCGGCGCCGCGTCCACAATCGAAACGGCAATGGAGATTTTTACAAATGGTTCCCACATCACTGGGGGATTTCAGTTACACCAAACGGGAAGTGGCCGTAAAGCCTCCATCCCAGCTTTGCCCAAACTGAGAGGGCCACGGGGTCGGACCCGAAACCCCATCTACACCTACAAGGTACATTCTACCCCATCCAGGAGTGGGAACGCCTTTTTTGGGGGGAAGGGTGGATTTCTCTTGGAATTAAACGTTTTGGGGACTTGAGATGTTTTGTTTGAGCTAATTACTGAATGATGCCCTGCCTGAGACACACAGAAAGAGAGAGAGAGAGAGAGAGCGAGAGAGAGAGAGAGAGCGCACATACGAGAACACAGTTATAAAATAATACAAGGTTTCTTGTCCTTAAAGGGGTTCTCGGAGGCAGGGACGCCGACCAGCAGGGGGTCGTTCCGGGCGTGTTGTTCACAGTAGCTCATGAGGTCAGACGCCGCTTTGGAGACCTGTGTTTGGGCACAAGGAGGAGAGAGGGGAGATATAAGAAGAGGCTGGCACACCCAGGTTCACAGCAGCGCCATTCCCAACAGCCAGAGGCGGAAACTGCCCAGGAGCCCATTGACAGGGGCGTGGGCAAACAGTGTGGCCCGTCCACACACTGGAATATTACTCAGCCATGAAAAGGAGCGTGACTCTGATATAGGCCACAATGTGGATGCATCTTTTTTTTCTTTTCCTTTTTTTTTTTTTTTTTTGTTTTGAGACAGAATCTCGCTCTGTCGCCCAGGCTGGAGTGCAGTGGTGTGATCTCAGCTCACTGCAAGCTCCGTCTCCTGGGTTCAGGCCATTCTCCTGCCTCAGCCATCCGAGTAGCTGGGACTACAGGTGCCCACCACCACACCCAGCTAATTTTTTTTGTATTTTTAGTAGAGACAGGGTTTCACCACGTTAGCTAGGATGGTCTCAATCTCCTGACCTCGTGGCCTCCCAAAGTGCTGGGATTATAGGCGTGAGCCACCGTGCCTGGCCGTGGACGCATCTTAAGGACTTCACACTCAGTGAGAGATGCCAGACACAGAAGGCCATGCAGTGTGTGATCCCATTTCTTTCTTTCTTTCTTTTTGAGATGGAGTCTCTCTTTGTTGTCCAGGCTGGAGTGCAATGGTGCAATCTCGGCTCACTGCAACCTCCACCTTGTGGGTTCAAGTGATTCTCCTGCCTCAGCCTCCCGAGTAGCTGGGATTACAGGCACGCACCACCACGCCTGGCTAATTTTTGTATTTTTAGTAGAGATGGGGTTTCACCATGTTGACCAGGCTGGTCTCGAACTCCTGACCTCGCAATCTGCCCACCTCAGCCTCCCAAAGTGCTGGGGTTACAGGTGTGAGCCATAGCGACTGGCCTAAAAAAGATTTTTTTTTTTTTTAAAAGAAAAGGCTGGACTTCCTTCAGCAAGCGTTGCCAGATTTTGAACACAAAGGGTCAGGGACAGAGGGACCCTGCTTTCGGAGTCCAAGACCTCATTCTCACCCCAAGGAAGGAAGGTCCTGATAGGAAAATGCTGCCTGCACATTTGACGAGCTTGAAGGAGGTTTCAGTGACACCCAGCCAGGTGGCTGTGCCCGGTGAGGACGAGATAAGCTTGTCTCCATCTTCCTTGTGCAGCCGGAACCCCCTGATGACTCCGAACCCCAGAGGGGCTGATGCTTCTGGTCACAGGAGGGACCCCCTGCCCCCCTGCTGCCAGCCTGCCCCAGGCCACACGCCCGTCTCTCCTGGCCATGCCTTTGGGGGTGCCGCTGCCACTCCCCGCTTAGCTCACCCCAGCAGGGCTGGGGCTGGGGCTAGGGTGTCGGGTGTCCTGGGTCAGGCTAAACGAGGACACGTCCGTCTGGCCCTGGATCTCATCCTGTAACCGGTAACTGTGTCTCTGTAGGACTCAGCGACCTTTCTCTCCTCTCTTTTTCCCCTGAAAGGTGAGAGGGCGATCACAGGGGGAGGATTAGACATGGCAGGGGTGAAGGGGATGATCCGAGAAGGATCACAGCATCACTTCACGGAGGTGCCTTTGTTGTCTGCTTTTGAGACAGGGTCTCACTCTGTCCCCCAGGCTGGAGTGCAGTGGTGCTATCGTAGCTCACTGCAGCCTCCACCTCCTGGGCTCAAGTGATTCTCCCGCCTCAGCTGGGAGTACCTGAGTAGCAGGACTACAGGAGTGAGCCACTACACCTGGCCATAATTTTTTATTTTTATTATTTATTTATTTATTTATTTATTTATTTATTTATTTATTTTTGGGACAGAGTCTCGCTCTGTCAGTCAGGCTGGAGTGCGGTGGCGTGATCTCTACTCACTGCAACCCCTGCCCCCTGGGTCCAAGCAATTCTCCCACCTCGGCCTCCCAAGTATCTGGGACTACAGTCACCCGCCACAACGCCATGGTAATTTTTTTTTTTTTTTTTTTTTTTTTTTTGAGACGGAGTCTCGCTGTGTCGCCCAGGCTGGAGTGCAGTGGCCGGATCTCAGCTCACTGCAAGCTCTGCCTCCCGGGTTTTTACGCCATTCTCCTGCCTCAGCCTCCCGAGTAGCCGGGACTACAGGTGCCCGCCACCTCGCCCGGCTAGTTTTTTGTATTTTTTAGTAGAGACCGGGTTTCACCGTGTTAGCCAGGATGGTCTCGAACTCCTGACCTCGTGATCCGCCCGTCTCGGCCTCCCAAAGTGCTGGGATTACAGGCATGAGCCACCGTGCCCGGCCTGGCCATAATTTTTAGAATAACTTTCTTGTACAGATGAGGGTCTCACCGTGTTGCCCAGGCTGGTCTCAAACTCCTGGGCTCAGGCGATCCTCCCGCCTAGCCCTCTGGAAGCACTGGGGTTACAGGCATGAGCCACCTCCCTTGGCCAGTACCTCTGCATCCCAGATCCTCCGTCCTCCTTTGGGCCCCAAGGATACCTGGGACCTGGGCCCCTCAAAAGGCCAGGAACCTGTGGGACAGCTTTGGGGTCTGGCCCAGCTGGGCAGCCGGGGAACACTCATGCCCACGGAGTGAGCCCGTTGGCCGCGGCCTGTGATGACTCGGACCTGGCCTGCTTTCTAGGCTTCTATTTGGGAAGC
Source organism: Macaca mulatta (assembly GCF_049350105.2). Lineage (NCBI taxonomy): Eukaryota > Metazoa > Chordata > Mammalia > Primates > Cercopithecidae > Macaca > Macaca mulatta. The sequence continues at coordinate 3,266,216 of NC_133424.1, forward strand.
GGCTGTCCTGGACGACAGAAATAGCCTCCAGACCCTGAAAATAGCTGGCATTGTGGCTCCAGCACGCGGCCCCCTTGGCACCACCCCCCATGCCCGCTGCGCTGGGCTGGAGAGCCCCGAGATCGTTGCCGTTGAGGCTCTGTGGTTCTGGTCGCCGCGTTGGAGCTGGGGATATAAAACCTCAGGCGGGACTGGGAGCGGGGACGGGTCAAATCCTGGCTCCCCCGAGGCCCGACATTCAAAGGAGCTATGGGGGCCCCTCCTCAACATCAAACGGGGCAGGATGAGTCACCGCCCTCCGCCCGGGCTGGGGGCTGGCACCGACTCATAAAAGGAAAACCACTTCAACCAGGGCTTTCTCTTTCTTCAGCCTGAAGGAATGCTTTGAATGCTCAGGTCTGTCCTCAGCAGTCAGATTTCTGGAACATTCAGACACCTCGTGGGAGGCAGACCCCTCCCCTCCTGGCTGGATCCCGGCCGGTGGCGGTGTGATGGGGTCTGGTGGGGGCTCAGAGCTGCGCTGGAGGGAGGGTCACCGGCCGATCAGAACCGTGTCTGACTCCTGCGCCACCTGGCCAGCAGGGACGAGTCCGTCCGCCCCCCAACTGGGAGCAAAGCAAGGGCCGGGCACCCCTTCCTCATAAATTCCTATGGCCAATAATGACGAGCTGGTGGCAGGTACTGGAGAACTGAGTTCTGAGTGGATACGTGGGGTGATGGCTGATTTTATGGGGGTACTAGGGCGGGCCATGGTGCCCCAGGGTTTGGTTAAACGTTTATTTTATTTTATTTTTGAGATGGAGTCTTGCCCTGTCGCCCAGGCTGGAGTGTGGTGGCACAATCTTGGCTCACTGCAACCTCTGCCTCCCAGGTTCAAGCTATTCTCCTGACTCAGCCTCCCAAGTGGCTGGGACTACAGGCGTCTGCCACCACACCTGGTTAACTTTTTTGCAATTTTAGTAGAGACTATGTTTCACCATATTGGCCAGGCTGGTCTCGAACCCCTAACCTTGTGATCTACCCACCTCAGCCTCCCAAAGTGCTGGGATTACAGGCGTGAGTCACTGTGCCCGGCCAATTAAATGTTTTTCTAGATGTTGCTGTGAAGGTTGTTTTTTCTTTCCTTTTTTTTGATAGAATCTTGCTCTGTTGCCCAGGCTGGAGTGCAATGGCATGATCTCGGCTCACTGCAACGTCCCAGTTCCAAGTGATTCTCCTGCCTCAGCCTCCCAAATAGCTGGGGTTACAGGCATGCACCACCACCCCTGGGTAATTTTTTTTTTGTATTTTTAGTAGAGATGGGGTTTCACCATGTTGGCCCGGCTGGTCTCAAACCCCTGACCTCAGGTGATCTGCCCACCTCAGCCTCTCAAAGTGCTGGAATTACAAGTGTGAGCCACTGCGCTCAGCCTGTTTTTTATTTTGTAGGGATGGGGTCTTGCTATGTTGTTGCCCAGGCTGGAATTGAACGCCTGACCTCAAGTGATCCTCCCGCCTCAGCCTCCCAAAGTGCTGGGATTACAGGTGTGAGCCACTGTGCCTGGCATGCAAAAGTCTGGTGTTTTTTTTTTTTTTTTTTTTTGGAGACGGAGTCTCGCTGTGTAGCCCAGGCTGGAGTGCAGTGGCCGGATCTCAGCTCACTGCAAGCTCCGCCTCCCGGGTTTACGCCATTCTCCTGCCTCAGCCTCCCGAGTAGCTGGGACTACAGGCGCCCGCCACCTCGCCCGGCTAGTTTTTTTGTATTTTTTAGTAGAGACGGGGTTTCACCGTGTTAGCCAGGATGGTCTCGATCTCCTGACCTCGTGATCCGCCCGACTCGGCCTCCCAAAGTGCTGGGATTACAGGCTTGAGCCACCGCGCCCGGCCTGGTGTTTTTTTTTTTTTATATGATTCACCTTTAAATCTGTAGATTTCAAGCACAGCAGGTGACCGTCTGTAATGCAGGTGAGCCTCATCTAATCAGTTGAAGGACTTAAGAGAAAAAGCCGGGGGTCCTCCCAGGAGGAAGGCACTCTGCCAGGTGTTCCAGCTGCAGCACCAACTCTTCCCTGGGTCACCAGCCTGCTGGCCTGCACTGCAGATTTCAGAACTTGCCTTAAAATAAATCTCGCCGGGCGCGGTGGCTCAAGCCTGTAATCCCAGCACTTTGGGAGGCCGAGACGGGTGGATCACGAGGTCAGGAGATCGAGACCATCCTGGCTAACCCGGTGAAACCCCGTCTCTACTAAAAAATAGAAAAAACTAGCCGGGCGAGGTGGCGGGCGCCTGTAGTCCCAGCTACTCGGGAGGCTGAGGCAGGAGAATGGCGTAAACCCGGGAGGCGGAGCTTGCAGTGAGCTGAGATCCGGCCACTGCACTCCAGCCCGGGTGACAGAGCGAGACTCCGTCTCAAAAAAAAAAAAAAAAAAAAAATTAAAAAAAAAATAAAAAATAAAAATAAATAAATAAATAAATCTCGACTGGGCACAGCCTCAAGTGTGATCCTTGTGAGAAACTTCAAATTCCAGGCACGGTGTCTCACGCCTGGAATCCTAGCACTCTGGGAAGCCGAGGTAGGTGCATCAACTAAGGTCAGGAGTTCGAGACCAGCCTGGCGAATACAGTGAAACACCGTCTCTACTGAAAATACAAAAAAATTAGCCGGGCGTGGTGGTGCATGCCTGTAATCCCAGCTGCTTGGGAGGCTGAGACAAGAGAATCGCTTGAACCTGGGAGGTGGAGGTTGCAGTGAGCTGAGATCATGCCATCGCACTCCAGCCTGGGAGACAGAGCGAGACTCCATCTCAAACAAACAAACAAATCCTTCAAACGACATAGAAGTGAAAAAAGTAGACAGGACAGCCATCTCCTCCCGCCCGGGACTGTGTCTCTCAGTTTAATTTGTATCCGTCACAGCCACGGAGCTGGACAGAGCGATGCAGATAAGGACAGCAAAGTGCTCTGTCACAATGACTGTCTCCATGGGGCCCCAGTGCGTTTACAAAGCACGTTACGTTCCCACACGAACCCATGAGATAGGTGTTAGATCAGTTGCCTCTTTCTGCCGAGGAAATGGAGGCTCAGAGAGGTTAAGGGAGGGCCCCAAGGTCACGCAGCAAGAGGCACAGCTGTGGGGCAAGCCTCTGCCCTCCCGTCCAGCCTCCTGTCCACCATTTGCAGGGCGCCCACGGGCCTCTCCCCTCCTCTTCCTGGCGTCCGCCGGGCTCACCTTGATACGTTCAATCCCGGCTTCTATGCGTAGCTGCTCCACCAGCTTCCGGGCCTGGGCTATGTTGTTAGTGGCTGACATTGTCTGCCATCAGCTCTGGGCCCCGTTGTCCAGAAAGCTGTGGGGGAAGCAGAGGGGTGTGGGTCAAAGCTCAGGTCAGGCCTCTGGGTGGCAGCAGGGGCGCCCGGCCTTGGCTCAACCTTCCCAACTCTGGGCACAGCCACTTGGCCTCTGGGTGGGGACCAGGGGCCTCGGTGTACACAGAGCTGGTACTCAATAAAAGGATACACAATACAAGATACACAATAAAAGGTACACAATAAAAGGATAAATTAAAAAAAAAATCCCTTTGACACCGCCCAGCCTCCTTGGTTTCCAGCATAGAGCCTGGCACGCGGTCAGCCGTGACAATCCTCTGTGAGAGTTTGCAGAAGGAGGGAATGAAAGGGCAAAGGCAGGCCAGGCACGGTGGCTCATGCCTGTAGCCCCAGCACTCTGGGAGGCCAAGGTGGGCGGATCACGAGGTCAGGAGATCGAGACCATCCTGGTTAACACGGTGAAACACCATCTCTACTAAAAAAAAAAAATACAAAAAAATTAGCTGGGCGTAGTGGCGGGTGCCTGTAGTCCCAGCTACTCAGGAGGCTGAGGCAGGAGAATGGTGTAAACCCGGGAGGTGGAGCTTGCAGTGAGCCAAGATCATGCCACTGCACTCCAGCCTGGGCGACAGAGCAAGACTCCATTTCAAAAAAAAAGACAAAAAAAAGAGAAAGGGCAAAGGCAATAGGTCAGGCCTCTAGAGAAGGGAGGACTTACACAGGCTCCTAAGTGGCCTGCTGCAGTCCCGTGGCAGGAGTTCTTGCCCTCCAGGGGACAGTGGGGACAGTGGGACAGTGGGTGATGTCTGGGGATATCTGTGGCTGTGGGGGGGGGGTGCTCCTGGCATGGAGTGGGTTGGGTAGAGGACAGGGACATTGCTCAGCTCCCTGCAGTGCCCAGGACGGCCCCATGCCAGGGAAGGATCCAACCCCGATGTTCATAGTGCCCAGGGGAGACCCCGGGTCAGGGCAGGGATCACAGCAGAACCCCCAATGACTGTCCTTTGTTTTTTTTTGAGATGGAGTTTTACTCTGTCGCCCAGGCTAGAGTGCAGTGGCTGCCTCGGCTCACTGCAACCTCTGCCTCCCGGGTTCAAGCGATTCTCCTGCCTCAGCCTCCCGAGTAGCTGGGATTACAGGCCCCCGCCACCACGCCTGGCTACTTTTTGTATTTTTAGTAGAGACAGGGTTTCACCATGTTGGCCAGGCTGGTCTTGAACTCCTGACTTCAGGTGATCCACCCTCCTCGGCCTCTCAAAGTGCTGGGATTACAGGTGGGAGCCACCGTGCCCGGCCTGTCCTCCATGTCCTTCATACTGAACCAGTCAGGAGCTCATGCTATTGCTTCTTGAATTCTCCCGGAACAACCCAGGACCTCAACAGGGCAGATGATCACGGGATGCAGAGTCTTTTGGGGGTCCGTGGAATCCCCCAAGATCTCATCTGGGGATGACTCTGCCCTGCATGGAGCACTGGGTCATGTCTGGGACATTTGTGGCTGTCATGACTTGGGGGTGCTCCTGGCAGGGCGTGGGTGGAGGCCAGGGATGCTGCTCAGCACCCTGCAGTGTTCAGGATGGCCCCACTCCAGGAACAATCCAGCCCCACGTGTCAGCAGTGTCCAGACTAGAGAAACCTGCTTAGTAGGACTCAGCGAGGGGGTCGGTGCTGATGGGGGTGGCAGGGGCTGGGGCCAGGTTCAAGAGTCCTGGGCAGCTGCAGTCCCAGCCGGGCGTTTGTGAGCAGTTAATTAAGCCGCGCCCTGTTTCCGTCATAACTCATGGCATTGCTGTCTGTTTTGCAGAGCCAGGCAGCCGCAGAGAAGCCAAGGCAGATTCCAAAGTTTTCAAAAAATGCCTAAGTAGTGATAAGAAGGAAAGGACCATCCATGCATATCACACCGCAGGGGAATCTCCAGGGCCTAGGATGTGTAGCATGGTTCTGTTTGTATAATGTGTTTAAGAGGACATTTTATAGACAGAGTCTTGCTCTGTCGCCCAGGCTGGAGTGCAGTGGCGCGATCTCAGCTCACTGCAACCTCCGCTTCTCCCTTCCAGTGCCACTCCCACTTTGCCCTCCTGAGTAGCTGGAATTACAGGTGCATGTGCCACCACGCCTGGCTAATCGTTGTATTTTTGGTAGAGATGGGTTTTTACCATGTTGGCCAGGTTGGTCTCAAACTCCCGGCCTCAAGTGATCCGCCTGTCTCGGCCTCTCAAAGTTCTGGGATACAGGCATGAGCCACCATGCCTGGCCCAAGGACAACATTTTGGAAATGGAGAACAGATTAACGGTTGCCAGGGATCAGGAAGGGGCAGGGGCTGGGAGGGAGATAGGTCTCTGTATAAAAGGGAAACACAGGCCGGGCGCGGTGGCTCAAGCCTGTAATCCCAGCACTTTGGGAGGCTGAGGCGGGCGGATCACAAGGTCAGGAGATCGAGACCACAGTGAAACCCCGTCTCTACTAAAAATACAAAAAATTAGCCGGGCACGGTGGCGGGCGCCTGTAGTCCTAGCTACTCAGGAGGCTGAGGCAGGAGAATGGCGTGAACCCAGGAGGCGGAGCTTGCAGTGAGCCGAGATCGCGCCACTGCACTCCAGCCTGGGCAACAGCGTGAGACTCCGTCTCAAAAAAAAAAAAAAAAAAAAGGGAAACACAGCGAGGCACGGTGGCTCTTGCCTGTAATCCCAGGACTTTGGGAGGCTGAGATGGGAGGATCACTTGAGTCCAGGAGTTTGAGGCCAGCCTAGGCAACATAGCAAGATCCCCTCACTACAAAAAATTAAAAAATTAGCTGGACATGGGTGACACACTCCTGTGGTCTCAGCTACTTGGGAGGCTGAGGTGGGAGGATCTCTTGAGCCTGGGAGGGTGAGGCCAGACTGGGCAACTCAGTGAGACCCCATCTCTGAATGAATACGTAAATAAAAGGGCAACATGAATGATCCCTGTTAGTGCCTCAACTACAGTGATGAATCCACAAGCCTATACGGGTGATAAACGCACAGAGAGCCTCACACACTCACACACCAGCAGACACAATACTGAATACTACGGAACCGAGCGAGGCTGGTGGGTGTGTGACTGTCAACCTCACACACTCACACACCAGCCGGTACAATACTGAATACTGCAGAACCTGAGCGAGGCTGGTGGGTGTGTGACTGTCTAGCTGTGATCCTGCCCGTAGCTTTACCAAATGTTACCACCGGGGACGGCCGGGGAATGACACACAGAATTCCTGTACATTCTTTGTTAGCACTGGATGTGACTCCACGGCGATCTCAATGAAAGGATCAATTAAAAAAAAAATCCCTTTGACACCACCCAGCCTCCTTGGTTTCCAGCAGACGTCCCGCCCCCCCTTTTTGGGGGCGGAGAAGGCCCAATCTGTCTGCTCTGGAGGCAGGGCCCACGTGTGGCCGCTCAGAAGGCTCTGATTCCAGAGAGCTTCAAAGCAGCCACAAAACATCCAACTCAGGGAAAACCGCCCTTGGTTGGGCTTAAAAATACCTAAATTACTCAGTGCTAAAAATACGCGCACACAGAGAACAAATGGGCTGGCCCCACCTCCTGTTTTCCTTGGAAGGCCAGGGGGTCCTATTTAGCATCCACAGTCAGGAGTGTCCACCCAGACCATGGGCCCCTGCTGCCCTGGGCAGCCACCCCCCCAATTTCCACGTGAGCATCAGGCCCTGAGCCTTGCTGGCTTTTCTGTTTTGGGCGAAATTCCCTGGGAGATGCTCCCTTTGGGCTGGGTAATAACTCAGGCCTGCCAGAAAGGCCAGAGAGGGCTGCGCTGTGTGTGTGTGTGTGTGTGTGTGTGTGCATGTGTGTCTATTTGCATGTATGTCAATTATGTGCATGTGACTGTACACGTATGTGTGGGGGTGTGTGCATTCATGTGGTGTGCATGTCAGTGTACACATGTGTATGAATGTGCGTGCACATATGAATGTATGTGTACTTTGCGTGTGCATGTGTGTGCACATGTGTATGCTGGCATGCATGAGTGTACATATATGTGTGTGTGCACACATATCTGCATGTGTATGTGTACATGCGTATGCATGGATATGCATGCCAGCATGCATGAGTCTGTGCATCAGTGCATGTGTGTACATGAACATGTGTGTACATGAGCATCTGTGAGTGCATGTACATATCTACATATGTGTGTGTGCACCTGCATATGAGTGTGTGCATAGGTGGATTTGCATACGTGCATGTGTGTGTGCATGTGTGTCAGTGTGCACGTGTGTGCATGTGTGTGGACATGTCACTGCATGTGTGTGCGCACACGTGTGTGGGCATGCATGTCACTATGAATGTGTGCACGTGTGTGTGGGCATGTCACTGCATATGCGTGTGCATGCACGTGTGTGAGCGTGTATGTCACTATGGGTGTGTGCACGTGTGTGGGCATGTGTATATGTCACTGTAGGTGTGTGGATATGTGAGTGCGTGGGTGTGTACATGCGTGCGTGTGTGTGTGCACGGGCGTGCATGTGTATGCTCGTGCTGAGATGCCGAGACTCAGACACAGATTGCATCACCCATGCAGTCGCCTCCCCAAGTCCCCGTCTCGGTGGTGTCACCAGCCGGCACTGACTCAGGAGCAGCCATGCCCCCAGCTGAGGACTAAGCCAACAGCAGCAGAACTGGCCACGCGCTGAGTCAGCCAGGAACGCCCCTCCCAGCTGCCTCCCTGCAGAGGCGCACGGGGGCACCCGGACCTGAATGCGCTTGCCTCGGGCCCGGGCCCAGGGGTCTGGGCCCGGGGAAGCTGTGGGAGGGGCGGGAGCAGGCAGCTCCGGGGGCAGGGCCAGGTGGTCAAAGCTGCACACAGTCCCCGCGGCACCGTCCTGAGTGTGGGCTCTGCCTCGGTGCACAGGCGCCTTCAGGCAGGCTAGGCTCCAGGCGAGGCTCTCCAAAAATAAAACTTAAGAGGGACGCTGCCCGGCCCGGGCCGGCCTCCTAGCAAAAGGCTCTTAGCCACACCCGAGTCTAAGCCCGCCTCGTGCAGAAAAATCCCACTCGCGCCTGAAAGTCAAGAAGGATGGGGAGGGGGGAGGGATTGCATTGGGAGTTATACCTGATGTAAATGACAAGTTGATGGGTGCAGCACAGCAACATGGCACAAGTATACATATGTAACAAACCTGCACGTTATGCACATGTACCCTACAACTTAAAGTATAATAATAATAAATAAATTAAAAAAAAAAAAAGAAGGATGAGGGTACTCCCCACCCCACGGCATAGTGGAAATCTGTGGTCGCTCAAGGAAGGGTGACCAGCCCCGAAACAGAGAGCAGACCTGAGCTGACTAGACACGAGGCTCCAGTGCACACAAGGGCTGAACAAAACCGCAGGACAGGAGCTGGCAGCGCCGGCAGGGAGGGAGGTGGGAGCACAGGAGCCTCCGGGGAGCCGCCGCCCTCTAACCCCTTGCTCGGGCAGTTACCCCGAGGGAAAAAAATGAAAAGAAATAAAAAGCTACAGATAGAAAGGTGTTTATAATTGTGTTACGTGTAAGAGTGAAAAGTTAGAATGCAAGTGCTCTACTTCCTTTTTTTTTTTTTTTTTTTGGGACGGAGTCTCGCTCTGTTGCCCAGGCTGGAGTGCAGTGGCAGGATCTCAGCTCACTGCAGCCTCTGCCTCCCGGGTTCAAGCGATTCTCCTGCCTCAACCTCCTGAGTGGCTGGGATTACAGGTGCCCGCCACCATGCCCATTTAATTTTTGTATTTTTAATAGAGACGTGATTTCACCACGTTGGCCAGGCTGGTCTCGAACTCCTGATCTCAGGTGATCCACCCACCTTGACCTCCCAAAGTGCTGGGATTACAGGTGTGAGCCACTGCGCCCGGTCTGCTATTAGTTTATAATATAAACTTATACTATATTATAATACAGTATAATATTATACATTTATTACATATTTGTATATTTTGTTATATATTATGTTTACTCATATATTTATATTTATACTCTATATTTATGTCATTTATCACACATTTATTACATACTTGAAGATTCATTCATGATATATTCATATCAGTTTTGTATTACTAATATATAGTTTTATTACTGTTTAGTATTTGTATTATACACTTATTGCACACATATTTGTATCTTTATTCATTATTTATATAATTTATGCATTATTAATTATATAGTTTGATTTCTATTTTGACATTTACGTTGTTTGCTATTGATTTTGTATTTATAATATATTTAGATTGCTATTTTATATCTGTATATATGTATTCATTATATAGTTATATCATCTGTTATAGGTTTATTGAATATCGTTTATCTTAACTTTTTTTTTTTTGAGATGGAGTATCGCTCTGTCGCCCAGGCTGGAGTGCAGTGGTGCAATCTCAGCTCACTGCAACCTCTGCCTCCAGGGTTCAAGCGATTATCCTGTCTCAGCCTCCTGAGTAGCTGAGACTACAGGTGTGCGTCACCACGCCTGGCTAATTTTTGTATTTTTAATAGAGATGGGGTTTCACCATGTTGGTCAGGCTGGTCTCAAACTCCTGACCTAGTGATCCACCCGCCTCGGCCTCCCAAAGTGCTGGGATTACAGGTGTGAGCCACTGCTCCCAGCCCTATCTTTTTTATTTTGAAATAATTAAGGACTCAGGCAGTTGCAAACATAGTCCAGGGAGTCCCGTGCACCCTCTCCCGGTCCCCTCCAGGGCAATGTCATCTGTGACTATAAGATAGTATCAGAACTGGGACCCTGAGGTCAGCCCAATGCTGTGTCTCAGACGACACCAGCGACCCCCTACCCCCGCCCCTCATCTGGGGGTACAGAGGGAGTTTTGGTATCTTGCATCCCTCCAGGAAGGTGGCCTGGGTCCCTCTCTGGCAGCATCGCCCCTCTGGAGCTGTGCCCCTACCTGCGGGCCTGTCCTCACTGGGTGGAGGAGAGGAGGTGTGGCCTAAATGTTTGCTGAGCAGATGGCTGGGCAGACAAAGACCCAAAACTGTGACAAAATTGACAGTGGTATCAGTAAAGAGAGACACAGCCTAGGGCCTCAGTCTGCAAAGCTGGCTGAACTCCAAAGTCATAAAATCCTAAAGAGACCTGATCTAAACTTGGAAGTTTAACTCACTCCAGTACAGGCCCTCTCCCTCTGGCTGGATCCTTCTCTGGGGTGGGGCCGTCCTGGGCACTGCAGAGTGCTGGGCAGCATCCCTGGTCTCCGCCCACTCCATGCCAGGAACACCTTACCCCCGCCCCACAGTCACGACAAGCACAAATGTCCCCAGACATGGACAGGTGTCCCCTGGGGGAAAAACTTAGGCCTTTATGGAACTCCCTTATCAGGAGATATCCTGCAGCTCAGAGTGGTTCCCTTAGGCAAAATGCAAAGAGTTTGAACCCAGCTGACTGAAGGCCCCAAGAAATAAATGCTACTGAATGCAAATATGCTGGGTGTGGTGGCTCACACCTGTAATCCCAGAACTGGGGAGGTTGAGGCGGGTGGGTCATTTGAGGTCAGGAGTTCAAGAACAGCCTGGCCAACATGGTGACACCCCGTGTCTGCTATAAATACAAAAAAATGAGCCAGGCATGGCAGCGCATGCCTGTAATTCTAGCTACTCGGGAGGCTGAGGGCAGGAGAATCGCTTGGACCCAGGAGGTGGAGGTTGCAGTGAGCTAAGATCGCGCCACTGCACTCCAGCCTGGGTGACAGAGTGAGACCCTGTCTAAAAAAAAAAAAAAAGAAGGAAATAGAGGAGTGTTTCCAAAAGGACTTTAATTTTATTAGCCTCCCAGAACGCTTTGTGACTAGGAGATGCCCCACAGGGTGGGAGCCTTTCCCCAGATGTGAGCCCCATGGCATTTGAAGGGAGTGAGACCACAGCACCCACAGAAGAGGGAACTCTGGAAGGCCAGAAATCTGCCCTGGCTCTACCAAGCTGTGTGACCTTGGGAAAGTTGCCTTCCCTCTCTGAGCCCCAGTGACCTCTGTTGAAATTCTCAGAAGGACACTCTCATCTCTGCACCAGGCCTGGCCCCTAGGTTCCTGTGCCAGGAAACGGGGGTTCCAGAGTCTGGCAGGCAAGAAGAGGACCCTCTTCTAGGGACCTGTGGCAGCTGCCAAATATAAACACAGCTGCTGGAAAGACAAGGTAGCTGGAACATCCTGCACCCAGCGAATGCGGACAGGCCGGTTTGCCCGGAGCTCTTGAGAAATCTCACTCCCCGTGGACTTGCACCCTGTCACCACTCCCCTGACCTACCCCGAGGCTGGGGTGCAGTAGGGAATTGCAACAGCCCCACCGGCCCTGGAGAGACCTGGGCAGAGCTGGAAGCTGATCATATTAAAAATCAGCGTGGATCGGATTCGGGATAGAGCCTCAAACTGGGTGTCCTGAAATTACCCATTTTTGTGTTGTTGGATTCTTTGTTTTTGGAGATGAAGTCTCACTCCGTTGCCCAGGCTGGCGTGCAGCGGCATGATCTCGGCTCATTGCAACCTCCGCCTCCCGGGTTCAGGAAATTCTCCTGCCTCAGCCTCCTGAGTAGCTGGGATTACAGGCATGCGCCACCACACCTGGCTAATTTTTGTATTTTTAGTGGAGACGGGGTTTTGCCATGTTGGCCAGGCTGGTCTCGAACTCCTGACCTCAGGTGATCCGCCCGCCTCGGCCTCCCAAAGTGCTGGGATGACAGGCGTGAGCCATCGCGCCCGGCCCATTTTTGTGTTGTTGAACTTAAAGCATGAGCTTGGGCAAATCCCTTCGTCTTTAGAGGCATAGGGTAAAGGTGAGAGGAGAGTCCTGTAAGCTCCGTGATTAGTTCCAGAAGTCCAGGGTGATCCAGTCATGCTTGCATCACTTCCGTGTCATTTATGGACTCGATGAGAGACAAAAGGGCCTCTGGGAATGTGAGTTGCATAAGCCTCTGCTGAACTGACAGAACATTCAGGTTTCAGGGAGAGGTGAGGTCATTGCCAGGGATCTTATTCAAGGGATAAAGGCTGACACCTGTTCCTGAAAAGGGACCACATGGTGCATGCCTGGAAATGGAAAACCCGGGCTCGCATTCTGGCTCTGCTTCTGATGTTTGGGTCTTGGTTTCCTCAACTGGAAAATAAGGGGGCTCCTCTCAAGGCTGAGGATGGGCCCCCATTTGTCATCCTGTGGCTCTAAGATCAGGAAGATCTAGACCTCCTTCTAAACGACTTGGACTTTGGGCTAAAAATCTCTATTGGTAGATTTTGGCTTGCACAATGGTGGATTAGCTGCTAAGGACAAACCCACTCTCTTGCTGAGGTCAACTAGAAAAGCTGGACAGGGCCGGGCACAGTGGCTCACGCCTGTGATCCCAGCACTGTGGGAGGCCGAGGCGGGAGGATCACTTGAGGTCGGGAGTTTGAGACCAGCCTGGCCAACATGGTGAAACCCCGTCTCTGCTAAAAATACAAAAATTAGCTGGGTGTGGTGGCACGTGCCTGTAGTCCCAGCTGCTTGGGAGGGTGAGGCACAAGAATCGCTTAAACCTGGGAGGCAGAGGTTGCAGTGAGCTGAGATTGCACCATTGCACTCCAGCCTAGGTGACAGAGCGAGACCCTGTCTCATAAAAGAAAAAAAAGCTGGACAGGGCCGGGTGTGGTGGCTCACGCCTATAATCCCAGCACTTTGGGAGGCCGAGGTAGGAGGATCACTTGAGGTTGGGAGTTTGAGACCAGCCTGACCAACATGGTGTAATCCTCTCTCTATTAAAATACGAAAATTAGCTGGGCGTGGTGGCGCGTGCCTGTAGTCCCAGCTACTCGGGAGGTTGAGGCACAAGAATTGCTTAAACCCGGGAAGCAGAGGTTGCAGTGAGCTGAGATTGTGCCACTGAACTCCAGCCTGGGTGACAGCAAGACCGTGTCTCAAAAAAGAAAGAAAAGCTCAACAGAATGTCAAAGCGTCTGCTCAAGGGCCTGCAGGGTTGTTAAGATAATGGAGAATTTCCAGCCAGGATTTAGGGGAGGATCGAAGGAGAGCCTGGATTTGGGGTCACTTTTTCTGGGGTGGGGAGGGTTTGCTGAGAGGCCGAGTGATATTTCTATCAGCTTCACAAGGCCAAGGGTACAGAAATTGAGGTCCAGGGTTTCCCGAGGAGAGAAGCCTTGGTAAATTCCCCCTTGGGGTGAATTGGGACAACTTAATGTTGCACTGTAAGAGGAACGATCACAGCTGGGTGTGGTGGCTCACGCCTGGAATCCCAGCACTTTGGCTGAGGCAGGTGGATCACCTGAGGTCAGGAGTTTGAGACCAGCCTGGCCAACACGGTGAAACCCCGTCTCTACTAAAATACAAAAATTAGCGGGCATGATGGCAGGTGCTTGTAATCCCATCTAGTCAGGAGGCTGAGACGAGAGAATCGCTGGAATCCGGGAGACAGTGGTTGCAGTGAGCCAAGACTGCGCCACTGCACTCCAGCCTTGGCAGCTGAGTGAGACTCTGTCTCAAAAATAAGTAAGTAAGTAAGTAAATAAATAAATAAGTAAATAAATAAATAAATAAATAAGAGTAATCATTAGGAAGCAGACAGGTCCTTAAAGCAACTGTAGCTGAGTTTGAATAATCTCAATCCCCCTGATACTGGATTAGGGTGATCCTAGATTGCTTGTGGCCCCAAATGCCTGGAAGAAGTAAACATAAATCATCTCCGGAGGAAAACAATATCATCCCAGGCCTCAGATTATTTCTTTTTTTTTTTTTTTTTGAGATGGAGTCTCACTCTGTCGCCCAGGCTGGAGTTCAGTGGCGGGATCTCGGCTCACTGCAAGCTCCGCCTCCCAGGTTCACGCCATTCTCCTGCCTCAGCCTCCTGAGTAGCTGGGACTACAGGCGCCCGCTACCGCGCCCGGCTAATTTTTTTAATTTTTAGTAGAGACGGGGTTTCGCCATGGTCTCCATCTCCTGACTTTGTGATCCGCCCGCCTCGGCCTCCCAAAGTGCTGGGATTACAGGCGTGAGCCACCGTGCCCGGCCAAGATTATTTCTATATACAAATCCGCAATGCAATGTCTGGCATCGAAGTAAAAATAACTAGACATACGAGGAGACAGGACCACATAAACAAAATTCAGCAGAAATAACCAGCACTACAAACAGACCCACAGGGTTTCCATACACTGGGAATTGACAGAGACTTAATTAATTATGTTAATTATGTTCAAGGAAATAAAAAGATGAGATTGGAATTTTAGCAGCAAATCGGAACGATAGGGAAAAAAAGGAGCCAGTGGATATGGAGAAAATGACAATATCTGAAAAGTAAGAACTCAATGGAAGAAATAAAAATTAGTGAACTGGAAGACAGAACAGAGAAAAATATCCAGAAAGAAGCAAGAAGACACAAAGGGAAAGAAACTACAGAAGAAAGAGCAAAAGACATAGAAGATGCAGTGAAGTACAATGTACATGTTATTGGAACACCAGAAGGAGGAGAGAGAGAACGAAGCAGGAACAATCTTTGAAGAGATAAGGACGAATAACTTTCTAAAACTGATAAAAAGACCTCCAGCCACAGATTTCAGAATCCCTAGAACCTCAGGCAAAAGAAATGTCCTAAAAAGTGGCAGAGAAATGGCCAATAAGCACATGAAATGGTGTCTCATGATTAGTCATCAGGGAAATATGAATTAAAGCCATAAAGAGAGACTGCCTTCCAACCACTAGAGTGGCAAAAATTAAAAAGACTGACAACACTAAATATTTGGGAGGACGTAGAAGAACTGGATTCATCATCCATTACTGACGGGAATGTGAAATAGTACAACCACCATGGAAAATGGTTTAGCAGTTTCTTATAAGGCTGAACACATACCTCACCTATGACCCAGCAATTCCACTCCTAGGGATTTACTCAAGATAAATAAAAACATGTCTTCATAAAAGGACTTGTACAAGATGTTCATAAGCTTTGACTCATAACAGCAAAACCTGGAAACAATCCAAATGCCTTTCAATGGGGGAATCGACAAGCCACAGCATTTCACACAATGAAATACAGCTGGCTGCACAATCAAAAAGAATAAACTACTGAGAGATCGAGCAACGTGTATGATTTTCTTTTTTTTTTTTTTTTTTTTTTTTTTTTTTTTTTTTTTGAGACGGAGTCTCACGCTGTTGCCCAGGCTGGAGTGCAGTGGCGCGATCTCGGCTCACTGCAAGCTCCGCCTCCCGGGTTCACGCCATTCTCCTGCCTCAGCCTCCTGAGTAGCTGGGACTACAGGTGCCCGCCACCGCGCCCGGCTAATTTTTTGTATTTTTAGTAGAGACGGGGTTTCACTGTGGTCTCGATCTCCTGACCTTGTGATCCGCCTGCCTCGGCCTCCCAAAGTGCTGGGATTACAGGCTTGAGCCACCGCGCCCGGCCATGTGTATGATTTTCAAAAATATTTTGTCAAGCAACAGAAGCTGGATATTAGAGGTGCATATTATATAATTCCATTTATAAAAAGTTCAAGAATAGGCTGGGCGCAGTGGCTCACGTCTGTAATCCCAGCACTTTGGGAGGCCGAGGCGGGCAGATCACGAGGTCAGGAGATGGAGACGATCCTGGCGAACACGGTGAAACCCCGTCTCTACTAAAAATACAAAAAATTAGCCGGGCGAGGTGGCGGGTGCCTGTAGTCCCACCTACTTGGGAGGCTGAGGCAGGAGAATGGCAGGAACCCAGGAGGCAAAGCTTGCAGTGAGCCGAGATCGCGCCATTGCACTCCAGCCCGGGCGACAGAGTAAGACTCCATCTCAAAAAAAAAAAAAAAAAGAAAAAGAAAAAAAAAAAAATAAAGTTCAAGAATAGGCAAAACTATGAAGAAATGAAAACAGAGGTTGCTGCCTTTGGCCAGGGTGTTGGCTAGAAAGGGCCATGAAAAAACTTCTAGGGTGATGGAAATGCTTTGTATGTTGGTTGAGCTGTTGGTGTACACAGGTGTACACATTTGCTAAAATCCACCAAACTGTATCTTTAAGATCCGCTCATCTTACTGCATTTGAATTGTACTTTGACAAAAATCAGTTAATTACAAACAAAAATCCACAAACAAAGGTTGCCAGAGGAAAAAAACAGCAACAATTAGGTGGACCCAGTGAAAATATCCTTCAAGAATTAGGGGAAAATAAGGGCATTTTCAGATAAACAAAACCAGAGTTTCTCACCAACAGACTTGCCTTTTAAAAGGTAAAACTAGAGAAAGATAATTCCAGATGAAAGGTAGACAATGCAGGAAGGAGTGAAAAACAACAAGAATGTTGTAGACAGGAAAGAACTTGATAAAATAATTCTAAAGTTCCAGTGGAAAGATCAACAGGAAGTGAAAACCTCTGCAAAAAACTTGGAACACACATGGATCATAACAGCCTTCAGCTCAGTCCTCACCTCCAACCATCCCACAACAGAAGATGTTCTATGCTTCTGCCTTCACATTTTTATTATATGATTTTTATTATATTATTTTGGTCATTGGATTCCAGTGATAGGAGCTATAAATATTACTTCAGGAGTTTACTAGTGATACATTAATTGAATTTTGCAATTCTACATGCACACAAAATGAAGTCAGCATCTGAATATATGTATATATATATATACACATCCCCCATCCACTGTGACTGGTCCAACGTCAGAGTGATAAGACTCACTGCCAGCTGCCCCCAGAGACTTTTCTTCAGTGTAGCCAGCCCCTCCCTGGACGTCCACTTCAGCAGTGCTCTGCAGCCTCAGGCAGATCCCTGTGTGCTTCACCAATGGCCTCTGCTCCACTCCCCACTCCCTCCATCTCCTTCCAACAGCTAGAGTGTGCTTCTGAAAATGCAGTTGAATCTGTTTCTCCCCTACTCAGAAACCACCAGGAGCTTCTAATTCCTTACAAAATCAAGTGCAAAAATCAAGGCTTATTGTTCAATTCCCACCCCCAAGAATTCTTCCCCCAGCTCCAATCCTGTCAAAGAACTGCCTTCTCTGATGCATGGCTCCAGGATCATCTCCTTTTTCACCCTGTGGCCTCATGAGCTCAGCATTTTCCAGATTCAGAAACCCTGTAGGGGGCCATGAGGGAGATGGCTGTCCCTGAAACTAAGACCCAGAGAAGGTAGATGGCTCGCCCAGAAGGTACTTATTATAAGAAATTGGCTCACATAATGATGGAGGCTGAGAAGTCATAAGATGTACAATTGGCAAGTTAGAGAGACACGAGAACTGACAGTTTCTGTCTGAAAGCCAGCAGGCTTGAGGCCCAAGAGCAGATGTTTCAATTGGAGTCCAAAGGCTGGAAAAACCTATGTGCCAGCTTGAAGGCTGCCAGGCGGGAGGAATTTTCTCTTCCTCAGCATTTTTGTTCTATTGAGGGCTTTAACTGATTAGATGAGGCCCCTACACTGGGGAGGGGGAGCAATAGGCTTTACACAGCCAATGGTTCATTTCATCCAGAAACATTCTCACAGACATACCCAGAATAACATTTCAACAGATATCTGTGCACCCCGTGGACCAGTCAAGTTAACACATAAAATTAACAATTACAACAACCTTGGAGTCAATCATTCAGCCCACCACATCATTCTCTCACGGCGCTCGGTTTCTTTTCTTCTAGTACTTATAATGTGATATTTCAGTTGTCCCCTACTGGACTGTAAGCCTCAGGAGGCCAAAGATCTGGGGGCTGGGTGCAGTGGCTCATGATGGTAGTCCCAGTACTTCGGGAGGCTGAGGCAGGGGGATCGCTTGAGCCCAAGAGTTCGAGACCAGCCTGGGCAACATGGCAAAACCTTGATTCTACAAAAACAAAAACAAACAAAAACACAAACAAAACTAGTTGGGTGTGGTGGTGCACACTTGTAGTCCCAGCTACTCATTAAGGCTGAGATGGGAGAATTGCTTGAGCCCAGGAAGTGGAGGTTGCAGTGAGCCGAGATCATGCCACTGTACTCCAGTCTGGGCAACAGAGTAAGACCCTGTCTCAAAAAAAAAAAAAAAAAAGAAAAAAGAAGAGAAGGTCTGAGTTGTTCTCCCCAGTTGTTCTCTCCCCTGGTATATATAAATGCTCAAGAGACATTTGCTTGGGGCCTGAAGTGGGGGCTATGCCTGTCTTTGCAGATGTCCACCTTAACCCTGGAAGATCGCTTTACCCTGTGACATGCTCCTTCTTTTTTTTTTTTTTTTTTTGAGATGGAGTCTCACTCTGTGGCCCAGGCTGGAGTGCCGTGGCCGGATCTTAGCTCACTGCAAGCTCCGCCTCCTGGGTTTATGCCATTCTCCTGCCTCAGCCTCCCGAGTAGCTGGGACTATAGGCGCCTGCCATCTCGCCCGGCTAGTTTTTTTTTGTATTTTTTTTTTAGTAGAGATGGGGTTTCACCGGGTTAGCCAGGATGGTCTCGATCTCCTGACCTCGTGATCCGCCCGTCTCGGCCTCCCAAAGTGCTGGGATTACAGGCTTGAGCCACCGCGCCTGGCCAACACATGCTCCTTCTTTATGATGTGAGCTTCAAATGTTACTTCTTTTTGGAAGACTTTTTAATGGCTTCTAGCGCCAGGTGACCTTGACTCAGAATTCCTGGAACACGGTACGCTTGGAAAGTCACCTGGGCTGTTTGTTGCAGACTAAATATTTGTGTCCTCCTCTGACCTCACCGAGTTCATATGTGGAAATCCTGGGTCAGGTGTGGTGGCCCATGCCTGGAATTCCAGTGCTTTGCGAGGCCAAGGTGGGAGGATCACTTGAGCCCAGGAGTTTGAGATGAGCCTGAGCAACAGAGTGAAACCCCGCCTGCACAAAAATAAGAAAATTAGCCGGGTGTAGTGGTGTGTGCCTATAGTCTCAGCTACTTGGGTGGCTGAGGCAGGAGGATCGCTTGAGCCCAGGAGTTGGAGGCTGCGGTGAGTTATGACCACACCACTACACTTCAGCCTGGGCAACAGAGTGAGACCTATCTCAAAAAGAAAAGAAGGCCGGGCGTGGTGGCTCACGCGTTTAATCCCAGCACTTTGGGAGGCCGAGGTGGGCGGATCACGAGTTCAAGAGTTTGAGACCAGCCTGGCCAACACGGTGAAACCCCGTCTCTACTAAAAATACAGAAACATTAGCCGGGCATGGTGGCGGGCACCTGTAATCCCAGCTACTCAGGAGGCTGAGACAGGAGAATGGCTTGAACCCAGGAGGCAGCAGTTGCAGTGAGCCGAGATCACGCCATTGCGCTCCAGCCTGGGCAACATGAGAGAAACTCCGTCTCAAAGAAAAAAGAAAGAGAAAAAAAGAGCCTCAGCTTGCTGTTTTTGAAACCGAAGCCACGTGTTTTTTTCCTAATCAGAACTAAAGTGAAAGATTAACACAATCGATGTTTTGTTTGTCTTGGAGCAAGAGATATAAGATCTGTGTTTCTGGCTTGCAGACAAGAGCACCGCAGCCCTGAAGCATGTGTGGGTCGTGCGTGTGACAGAACACAGGAGGCCTGCGGCAAGGTCCTGACAGGGAGGACTTTCTCGGGCTGGAGACCTGGTTCTGAGCACGTCCCCTGGACTTCCCTGAGCCTCAGCTTTCTCGGCTGTAAAATTCAGAACTAGAGAACGGTTTCCCCTATGCTCCACGACACCCTAGGGGTTCTGTGTGGAGGCTGAGCCACCCTGGATTCTCAGGAGGGGTTCTCTTGGCCTTGGGGTGCAGTCTGTGCTTCCTGGTCAGATTCCATTTGTGTATGTGCATATTTTATTATACAGATAATAAAAGACATATACATACACAATTTTTTTTTTTTTGAGACGGAGTCTCGCTGTGTTGCCCAGGCTAGAGTGCAGTGGCCGGATCTCAGCTCACTGCAAGCTCTGCCTCCCGGGTTTTTACGCCATTCTCCTGCCTCAGCCTCCCGAGTAGCCGGGACTACAGGCGCCCGCCACCTCGCCCGGCTAGTTTTTTGTATTTTTTAGTACAGACGGGGTTTCACCGTGTTAGCCAGGATGGTCTCGAACTCCTGACCTCATGATCCGCCCGTCTCGGCCTCCCAAAGTGCTGGGATTACAGGCTTGAGCCACCGCGCCTGGCCAATACATACACATTTTTAGAGACAGGTTTTCACTCTGTTGCCCAGGCTGGAGTGCAGTGGTGCAATCACAGCTCACTGTAGCCTCCAACTCCCTGGGCTCAAGAGATCCTCCTGCCTGGGCCTCCCGAGTAGCTGGGACTACAGGTGCATGCCACTAGGCCTGGCTAGTTTTTTATTTTTTTGTAGAGATGAAATATCTACAACTATGTTGCCCAGGTTGGCCTCAAACTCCTGGCCACAAGTGATCCTCCTGTCTCAGCCTCCCAAATCACTGGGGCTGCAAGCGTGAACCATGGCTCCTGGCCTATAATAAAATAAATATGGTATAGAATATAGAATGGCTTCATAATATATAAATGTCATCAACATATAATACACTGAGCATGCTCAAAGTGTACAGTTCTAATGGGGCAGGAAGCTGGAGGCAGGAAATTGGCCCTGGAGTGGGGAGCTGCGGTGTTAGGTGGGGACAGTGACTGCGGGGCTGATGAGAAATTATGAAAGGTCTTGAGGGAAGTGACGCAGAATTTCAAAAGAACATAATGAATGCACTTTGGGAGGCCAAGGCAGGTGGATCACCTGAGGTTGGGAGTTCCAGACCAGCCTGGCCAACACGGTGAAACCCCGTCTCTACTGAAAATACAAACATCAGCCGGGCATGGTGGAGCGCACCTGTAGTCCCAGTTACTTGGGAGGCTGAGGTGGGAGAATCGCTTGAACCTGGAAGGCAGAGGCTGCAGTGAGCTACGATTGCGCCACTGCCCTCCAGCCTGGACGACAGAGCAAGACTCAGTCTCAAACAAAACAAAGCAAAAACACAATGAATGGAGAGGAGAAAAGCCGCAGTGGCTGTGGAGGCCCTGATGCCATGGATGGTAAACTGGTATCTTCTAATGATGATGACTTTCTTGTAACAACAGAACATACACGGGGCCGGGCGCGGTGGCTCAAGCCTGTAATCCCAGCACTTTGGGAGGCCGAGACGGGCAGATCACGAGGTCAGGAGATCGAGACCATCCCGGCTAACAACGGTGAAACCCCGTCTCTACTAAAAAAATACAAAAAACTAGCCGGGCGACATGGCAGGCGCCTGTAGTCCCAGCTACTTGGGAGGCTGAGGCAGGAGAATGGCGTAAACCCGGGAGGCGGAGCTTGCAGTGAGCTGAGATCCGGCCCCTGCACTCCAGCCTGGGTGGCAGAGCGAGACTCCGTCTCAAGAAAAAAAAAAAAACAAAAAACAACAACAACAACAACAAAACATACATGAACATCAGGAACAAGGACAGCCATGCTGAGTGGCCCAGGTCAGTGTGCCGAGAATGAAACCGATCAGGTCAGTTTTAGAGAAATCTCTCCACGTACGCTATCCAAAGCAAGTGTCAGGCCGTGAGCAGTGGGGGTGACTCACGCCTGTCATCCTACCACTTTGGGAAGCCAAGGCAGGAGGAGCGTTTGAGGCCAGGAGTTTTTTCTTTTTTTTTTTTTTTTTGAGACGGGGTCTCGCTCTGTCACCCAGGCTGGAGTGCAGTGGCCGGATCTCAGCTCACTGCAAGCTCCGCCTCCCGGGTTCACGCCATTCTCCTGCCTCAGCCTCCCGAGCAGCTGGGACTACAGGCGCCCGCCACCTCGCCCGGCTAGTTTTTTGTATTTTTTAGTAGAGACGGGGTTTCACCGTGTTAGCCAGGATGGTCTCGATCTCCTGACCTTGTGATCCACCCGTCTCGGGTTCCCAAAGTGCTGGGATTACAGGCTTGAGCCACCGCGCCCGGCCAAGGCCAGGAGTTTGAGACCAGCCTGGGCAACACATTGAGACCCCCGTCTCTACCAAAAATAAATAAATAAATAAATAAATAAATAAATAAATAAATAAAAGATTAGCCGGGCATGGTGGTGCACACCTGTAGTCCCAGCTACTCAGGAGGCTGAGGCACGAAGACTGCTTGAGCCCAGGAGTTGGAAGTGCAAGTGAGCTATGATTGCACCACTGCACCCCAGCCTGGGCAACAGAGCAAGACCCTGTCTCTAAAAAAACACAATAGAACAATAGAAAGGCATGCATGTATTTTACCTACAAGGTTCACTACTTTAACAGCTCCACTGAGATTCCTAAATTCCTCATTGCACTGGAAATGCTGATGGCTTCAGACTTCCTAGATATATCTATATCTCTATCTATTTATTTTTATTTTTTATTTTTATTTATTTATTTTTTTTAAGATGGAGTCTCGCTCTGTCACCCAGGCTAGAGTGCAGTGGCTCAATCTCGGCTCACTGTAAGCTCCGCCTCCCGGGTTCATGCCATTCTCCTGCCTCAGCCTCCCGAGTAGCTGGGACTACAGGGGCCCGCCACCTCGCCCGGCACATTTTTTGTACTTTTAATAGAGATGGGGTTTCACCGTGTTAGCCAGGATGGTCTCGATCTCCTGACCTTGTGATCCTCCCGCCTCGGCCTCCCAAAGTGCTGGGATTATAGGCGTGAGCCACTGCGCCTGGCAATTTTTTATATTTTTAGTAGAGACGGGGTTTTACCATGTTGGCCAGGCTGGTCTCAAACTCCTAAGCTCAGGTGATCTGCCCGCCTCAGCCTCCCAAAGTGCTGGGATTACAGGCATGAGCCACCGCGCCTGGCCTATTTTTTTTTTTTTTTTTTTTTTTGAGATGGAGTCTTGCTCTGTCTCCCAGGCTGGAGTGCAATGGCATGATCTCAGCTCACTGCTACCTGCGCTTCCCGGGTTCAAGTGATTCTCCTGCCTCAGACTCCCTAGTTGCTGGGATTACAGGCACCCGCCACCATACCTGGCTAACTTTTGTTTTTTTTTTTTTTTTGAGACGGAGTCTCACTCTGTCGCCCAGGCGGGAGTGCAGTGGCCGGATCTCAGCTCACTGCAAGCTCCGCCTCCCGGGTTTACGCCATTCTCCTGCCTCAGCCTCCCGAGTAGCTGGGACTACAGGCGCCCGCCACCTCGCCCGGCTAGTTTTTTGTTATTTTTTAGTAGAGACGGGGTTTCACCGTGCTAGCCAGGATGGTCTCGATCTCCTGACCTCGTGATCCGCCCGTCTCGGCCTCCCAAAGTGCTGGGATTACAGGCGTGAGCCACAGCACCCAGCCCTAGATTGTTAAATAAATTATAATAAACTGTTAACTAATTTCAGTATTTAATACTTGTAGTTGAGTTAGTAATTTTTTCATATATTTTATGTTCCTGTGTAAAACTGAACCATAAACTGCATTGCAAAGCACATTATCTTCTGTTTTTTTTTTTGTTTTTTTTTTTTGCTTGGCAATCAGAATTGAAATTTGTTTGCGATGACAATAAATTAAGGATATTTTCACAAAGTGAGAAATAAACATATATACCAATTTTTTTTGGATGGCGTTTCTCTCTTGTCACTCAGGCTGGAGTGCAGTGGCGTGATCTCAGCTCACCACAACCTTTGCCTCCCGGTTCAAGGGATTCTCCCATCTCAGTCTCCCGAGTAGCTGGGATTACAGGCACCCGCCACCATGCCTGGCTAATTTTTGTATTTTTAGTAGAGACGGGGTTTTACCATGTTGGCCAAGCTGGTCTCGAACTCCTAAACTCAGGTGATCTGCCCGCCTCAGCCTCCCAAAGTGCTGGGGTTACAGGCAGGAGCTACCGTGCCTGGCCATAAGCTCAACTTTAGATGCATACGATATCCAAAGGGGAACGGACACCCACTCCACACGGTCCCAGTGGACCCCTGAATGGAGCTCTGTGCTGGAGGCTGGTTGTCGTCCCTCCCCCAGCTGCCCTGCCACATTTGCCAAAGGGTTTAGGGAGAACAACCCAGAGGGCTTGCTCATCCAGTGGCCTAAAGCTCTGCATTCTAAATACACACCATCCCAGGAACTCACACCTCTGCTTTCTCTCCTTCCTTCCTTCCTTCCTCCTTTCCTTCCTCCCTCTCTCCCTCTCTCTTCCTTCCTTCTTTCCTTCCTCCCTCTCTCCCTCTCTCTCCCTTCCTTCTTTTCTTTCTCTTTCTTTCTTTCTTCCTTCTTTCTTTCTTTCCTTCTTTCTTTCTCTCTTCCTTCCTTCTCTCTCTCTTTTCTTTCCTTCCTCCCTCCCTCCCTTCCTCCCTCCCTCTCTCCCTTCCTTTCCCTCCCTCCCTCCCTTTCTCTCTCTTTCTTTCTTTCTTTCTTTCTTTCTTTCTTTCTTTCTTTCTTTCTTTCTTTCTTTCTTTCTTTCTTTTTCTTTCTTTCTTTCTTTCTCTCTCTCTCTCTCTTTCTTTCCTTTTTTTTCTCTCTTTCTTTCTTTCCTTCCTTTCTCAATCTCTCTTTCTTTTTTTCTTCTCTGAGAAGGGGTCTTGCTCTGTTGCTGAGGCTAGAGTACAGTGATGTGATCCCAGCTCACTGAAGCCTTGATCTCCTGGGCCCAAGTGATTCTCCTGCCCCAGCCTCCCAAGTAGCTGGGACCACAGGTACACGCCACCATGCCCAACTAATTTTTTATTTTTTATCTTTTGTAGAGATAGAGTCTCACTATGTTGTCCAGGTTGGTCTCGATCTCCTGGCCTCCGGTGATCCTCCTGCCTCAGCCTCCCACAGTGCTGGGATTACAGGCGTGAGCCTCCACACCTGGCCTGTGCTCTGAGACTGATTCTTGCTGGGACCCTTGGCACGACCTGTGCAGAGGGTGAGCCCGGCCTGTGCAGAGGGTGGGTGCGTGGGACCCTGCTCGGGGGTGGGTGGACTGAATCCAGGTGTCCTGGGCTGTAAAGTCAAGAAGCAGACAGCAGACCTGGGGTGGCTGGAGACTTCGCGGGGGCCCTGGGGTTGCTGAGGCTGGAGCATCCTGAGAAGCCCACACGTGCCTGGCCTGTCTCTGCCGAGCAGACAGCGAGGCCGCTTGGGCAGCGGGACAGACTGGCCTTCCCCTCCGGCGGAGACCTGCCAGAGCAAACCCAGCTCCTTTTTTAGGCCTGTGATGCCACGGCTACTCTTGGAGGTGTTTTCCAGCTGCACAGGAAGCCGTGACAGCGAGACCCAGAGAGGCTGGCGGTGGCTCTGGATTCCACGCATAGCTCTCATAGTTGGGAAAGTGCCACTCCCGGCTCGATAAACCGACCGGGAGCCGCCGCTGCCAGGGCCATCTTCTCACCAGCAGGGAAAGAGCGTGCAGCCGGTGGAGGCTTCTGAGAGCTGGCCGGGTGGCCTGCGTAAAAGGACAGGAATGTCAAGAATGCACCCGGCCTGGCAGAGACAGCAGCAGCGGCCGCAGGGCCTGGCGGCCAGAGAGGTGAGGGAGCAGTAGCTACTGAGGGTTCCTCCACCGGCAGGGAAGTTCCTGCATTCCCCAGACCCTGTTAAAAGAGGCTGATCAGATTGGGTGCGGTGGCTCATGCTTATAATCCCAGCACTTTGGGAGACCCAGTCAGGAGAATTGCTTGAGGCCAGGAGTTCAAGGCCAGCCTGGGCAACTCAGTGAGACCCTGTCTCTAAAATAAAAAACTAAAAATAAAAGTTCTTGGAGAAGCGAGGCAGAATTTCAGGAGAACATAATGAGGGTGGAGTGAGCTGGGATGGAACCACTGCACTCCAGCCTGGGCAATACAGCAAGACCCTGTCTCTAAGTAAAAAAAAAAAAAAAAAAAAAAATTAAGGCCAGGCACAGAGGCTCACGCCTGTAATCCCAGCAGTTTGGGAGGCTGAGGTGGGGGGATCACGAGGTCAGGAGTTCGAGACCAGCCTGGCCAAATGGTGAAACGCTGTCTCTACTAAAAATACAATAAAAAAAAAATTAGCCTGGCATGGTGGTGGGCACCTGTAATCCCAGCTAGCTACTCAGGAGGCTGAGGCAGGAGAATCACTAGAACCTGGAAGGTGGAGGTTGCAGTGAGCCGAGATCACACCACTGTACTCCAGCCTGGGGGACAAAGTGAGACTCTGTCTCAAGAAAATAAAAATAAAGTAAGAGAGGCTGATCAGGGCTGAGGACTGAGCTGGGAAGAAATGGTGCTTCTGTACCCAGTGCTGCTGGGCCTCCTGTCGGGCTGGCTGCAGAGCGGCCCTTCCAAAGAGTTCCCTGTGGCAGGAGCACAGCTAGGCTCACGGCAGGCAGCTCTGTGTGTTCCTTTTTTTTTTTTTTGAGATGGAGTCTTGCTCTGTCACCCAGGCTGCAGTGCAATGGCGCGACCTCAGCTCACTGCTCCGCCTCCTGGGTTCAAGTGATTCTCCCGCCTCAGCCTCCTGAGTAGCTGTGATTACAGGCGCCCACCACCACGCCCGGCTAATTTCTGCATTTTTTAGTAGAGACGGGGTTTCACCATGTTCCCAGGCTGGTCTTGAACTCCTGGCCTCAAGCAATCCACCCACCACGGCCTCCCAAAGCGCTGGGATTACAGGTGTGAGTCATCACGCCCGGCCTCGGGTTTTTTGATTTGTACACTGAATGTCAATCACTGACAGCCAGCAAGGAAAGGGGGACCCCGTCCTACGACTACAAGGAAGTGAATTCTGGAAGAACCTGAATGAGCTGGGGACGACAACTGGAAGCTTCGCGTCAGACAGCAGGTAGCTCACATTTCAGTTTTCAGCCTGGGAGACCCTGGACAGAGGACCATCGCACCATGACCTCCAGAACCGTAAGCTCAGGCATGGGTGTTGCTTTAAGCCACCACGTGTGGGGTAGTTTGTTATGCAGTGTAAGGAGCTGATACGCAAGGCCAGGATGGGACTGGTTGGGGTCTCCAGGCTGGAGGGCCCCCAGGTGAGCAGGCATGGGTCCCACAGCCTGGGACAGCTTCAGCTCTTATTCACCCTTCGCTGCCGCTGGGTGTTAGATGCTGGACAGAGCAAGCTGCACACATCGCCTCTGCTGTTTTCCTTTTTTGTTGTGTGTTTTTTAGTTTGTTTTTGAGACAGAGTCTCGCTCTGTCATCCAGGCTGGAGTGCAGTGGCACGATCTCGGCTCACTGCAACCTCCGCCTCCTGGGTTCAAGTGACTCTCCTGCCTCAGCCTCCTGAGTAGCTGGGATTACAGGCATCCATCACCATGCCATGTTAATTGTTCATTTTTATTTTTTTGTAGAGACAGGGTTTCCCCATGTTGGCCAGGCTGCTCTTGAACTCCTGACCTCAAGTGATCTGCCCGCCTTGGCCGCCCAAAGTGCTGGGATTCCGGGTATGAGACGCTGTGCCTGGACTCCTTTTTTTTTTTTTTTTTTTTAGACAGGGTCTTGTTCTGTCACCCAGGCTGGAGTGCAGCGGTGCAATCACAGCTCACTGCAGCCTCGACCTCCTGGCCTCCAGAGATCCTCCCACCTCAGCCTCCTGAGTAGCTGGGACTACAGGTGTGCACCACCATGCCTGGCTAATTTTTAATACTTTTTTCTTTTGGAGCTGGGGCCTCACTCTATTGCTCAGACTGGTTTCAAACTCCTGGGCTCAAGTGATCCCTCTGCCTCGGCCTCCCAAAGTGCTAAGATCCCGGGCGTGAATCCGGGCACAAGCTCCCGGCCTGCAGTTTCACAGCCTTGAGATGAGGGTGCAGCATTCAAATCCTGCAGAGTGCCGGGCGCGGCAGTGGCTCACCCCTGCAATCCCAGCACGGTGAGAGGCCGAGGCAAGAGGGTCACGAGGTCAGGAGTTCAAGACCAGCCTGGACAACATGGTGAAACCCCATCTCTACTAAAAATACAAAAATTAGCCCGGCGCGGTGGTGGCTCACCCCTGCAATCCCAGCACAGTGGGAGGCCGAGGCAGGAGGATCACGAGGTCAGGAGTTCAAGACCAGCCTGGCCAACATGGTGAAACCCCATCTCTACTAAAAATACAAAAATTAGCCCGGCGTGGTGGTATGTGCCTGTAATCCCAGCTACTTGGGAGGCTGAGGCAGGAGAATCACTTGAACCCGGGAGGTGGAGGCTGCAGTGAGCGGAGATTGTGCCACTGCACTCTAGCCTGAGGGACAGAGCAAGACTCCGTGTCAAAAAAAAAAAGTGCTGGGCGCGGTGGTTCACGCTTGGAATCCTAGCACTTTGGGAGGCCAAGGCGGGTGGACCACGAGGTCAGGAGATCGAGACCATCCTGGCTAACATGGTGAACCCCCCCACCCCCGTCTCTATCAAAAAATACAAAACATTAGCCGGGCGTGGTGGCGGGCGCCTGTAGTCCCAACCACTAGGGAGGCTGAGGCAGGAGAATGGCGTGAACCCGGGAGGCGGAGCTTGCAGTGAGCCGAGATCGCGCCACTGCACTCCAGCCTGGGCGACAGAGCGAGACTCCGTCTCAAAAAAAAAAAAAAACAAAAAAAAAAACACAAAAACCCGTGCAGAGGGTGACTTCTCTATGAGCTGAGCAAGCCGTCCCCCCACCGCTGCTTCCTGTAAACCGGCTCCTAAGCCGGGCGTGCGTTTGCTCTCCTGACGGCACAGGAAGTCAGGCTCAGAGAATTCCAGCTCGGAGCAGCCTCTGGCGGCTTCCAGGCAGTTCCACAATGAGGAGGCTGCGCTTTTCCAGTCTGCTCATCAGAGCAGACCCAGCCTTGTGTGGCGCGGCGTGCCGTGCCGGGGTGAGTCAGGCCCCCGGGAAGGTGGCCTTGAAGGCGGGAGGGGCGGCCGGCCTGCAGCAGCAACGTGAGAACAGAAGCAGCCTTCATCTGGCTTTAAAACTTCCAGAACCAGTAGCTTTACAGCTCACAGAGCTCCTGGACTCTTTCCTCCTGGGGGCCTGGTAATCCCCCCTTCACCCCTCCAAACCTCTGCCTGCCACGAAAAAGGGAAGAAAAATAAACCCCAAGCAACAAAAACAGCAGCCAGATTTGGCGGGAGGGGAAACAATGCTTGGAGTGGAAACGTCAGCCCTTCGCCGTGGAGGGATGACTGCTTCTGAGAACACAGTGTCCAGAGACAAAAGAGACAGGGTGTTATGTTTAGAGAGGAAAAGATCCAAACCCAAACAAAACAGAACAGTAGTTTGGGAGAGAAGAGAAGGCTCTGAGGCACTGCGAGGAACAAGTTGCCCTCGTACCGTGGCTGGGGCAGCTGGGTTTGCAGAGAGCTGTGTCCCCGGGCACCTGCGTTAATGTGCACATCTGCACACCTGCTGTGGGCATGAGGGCCTCAGCCATGCCCACCCCCGGGAGCCATGCGGACCTCCGTGCATGTCACAGAAGCCCCTGAGGACAGTGTACGGTGGCGGGATCTCGGCTCACTGCAACCTCCACCTCCTGGGTTCAAGCAATTCTCCTGCCTCAGCCTCCCGAGTACCTGGGGTTACAGACGCCCCCCTGCCCCCACCATGTCCAGCTAAGTTTTGTATTTTTGGTAGAGATGGGTTTTCATCATGTTGGCCAGGCTGGTCTCAAACTCCTGACCTCAGGTGATCTGCCCGCCTCCGCCTCCCAAAGCGCTGGGATTTTAGGCACGAGCCATCATGCTGGGCCAACAGTGGCTCTTAATGGGGGACGGGGGTTGATTCAGCCTCGCCAGGAAACCCTAGGCAATGCCTGGGACATCTGTGGTTGTCGGGGTTGAGGGAGCGCCTGGCATGGAGTGGGTGGAGGCCAGGGACGCTGCTTAGCAACCGTAAGTGCCCAGGACAGCCCCACCCCAGAGAAGGATCTGACCCCACTGTCCACAGTGCTGAGGGAGGAGACCCTGAGTTAATTATTTAGGGAAAATGGGGTTCAATCCCCACCCACACCAGAATAAGCTGCCAATGGGGCAGACAGTGTGAACCAGGGGGACCTCCAGCTCCTGGGATTCACCTCCTCTCTCCCTCCCAACTCAGTGTGGATTTCCTTGTGTGCAGCCTCCTGGGACCTCAGCAAGGCAGAGGATCATGGGATGCAGAGTGTCTTGAGGGTCCATGGAATCCTCTATCTCTGGGGGTTTCACCTAGAGGTAATTCTGCCCCCCAGGGGCCCCTGGGTGATGTCTGGGGACATCTGTGGCTGTCATAGCTGGGGGGTGCTCCTGGCCTGGAGTGGGTGGAGGCCTGGGACACTGCTCAGCACCCTGCACTGCCCAGGACAGCCCCACCTCGGAGAACGATCTTGCCCCCATGTCTACAGGCCTAGGGGACCCTGGTTTAGACTCTGCAGAAAGGTGCTCACATAGGCCAGGTGCGGTGGCTCATGTCTGTATTCCCAGCACTTTGGGAGACCGAGGTGGGTGGATCATTTGACGTCAGGGGTTCAAGACCAACCTGGTCAACATAGTGAAACCCCGTCTCTAATAAAAAAATTCTAAATTAGCTGGGCATGGTAGCGCATGCCTGTAATCCCAGCTGCTCAGGAGGCTGAGGCAGGAGAATCGCCTGAACCTGGGAGGCGAGGTTGCAATGAGCCAAGATTGCACCACTATATTCCAGCCTAAGCAACAAGAGTGAACCTGTCTTTAAAAAAAAAAAAAAAAAAAAAAAAAAAAGGCCAGGTGCAGTGACTCATGCCTGTAATTTTGGGAGGCCGAGGCAGGCGGATCACCTGAGGTCAGGAGTTCGAGACCAGCCTGGCCAACATGGTGAAACTCCCTCTCTACTAAAAATACAAAAAAATTAGCCAGGAGTGGTGGTGGGCACCTGTAATGCCAGCTACTCGGGAGTCTGAGGCAGGAGAATGGCTTGAACCCGGGAGGTGGAGGTTGCGGTGAGCCAAAATTGCGCCACTGCACTCCAGCCTGGGCAACGGAGCCAGACTCTGCCTCAAAAACAAAACAAAACAAAACAAAACAAACAAACGAAAAAGAAAGGTGCACACAGCTTCGAGAGCGGACACAGGCCATCAGGTGAGAAGGTACAGGGCGAGGGTCAGGCGTTGATATGTGCCCTGGCAGCTGGGATGCAGACCCCCCCATGCCCTGCCATGCTCTCACCAGGACGCCAAAGAGACGGATCCACGCAGAGCCCCGGGAGCCCGACTGACATGGAAACTCTAATACAAGAGACAGGTCTGACACTGGCTACAACTGCCGCCCCCTCCACAGAACCCCAGGTCCCCATCAGCACCCAGGGTCTACATGCAGAGACCCTGCACCCAGGATGGGCCCTTCCCCGCACCTGCAGCCCCTCCAGGGCCAGGTCACCCCAGCAGGGCCTGGGAGGGCAGCTGTGTGTGGGGCCTTCGTGCCAGCTCTGACCGTTAGTGGCTCTGTGACCTCAAGGCAGGGCCGTGGGGCCCAGGGCTGCAGTGGGGGGGGCCTCTGCCACACGGATGGGAGGGCCGCACCCTGGCTGGAAAACAGCGCCTTGTGACTGTCCCTGTCAGTGCGGGCCCTTTGCTCCCGGTCTAAATCGGTCCCCGGGGCAGCTATATTTAGAAGGGGCTAAAGAGAGGGAATGAATGAGGTGCCCACGAGAAAGTGAAAAATAGACCAGCGGGGCAGGTCCCGCCGCTGCCTTCGGCCGGAGCTTGGAGCCTAAGAATGAGCCGGCTTGTTCAGACAAAGAGGCCGCGATGACAGAGGGTGACGTGCCGCCACTGTGGGTTTGGTCTCCGCGGTGACGGGAGCGGGAGAAAAGAAAAGCTGCTCTCTGTCCACCCGGCGGTGGGGTCGGCGGGGGTGGGGGATGACCACGGTCATGTGAGAGTTTGCAAGCCCGGGAACTGGGGCCGGGCCAGGACACTGAGCCCCGTGGCTCCTGTCACTCCAGTTCTGGGCTTCCTGGCTGAGGAAATGCTGTCACCCTGGCCCCAGGCCAGGGCAAGGGGCAGCGCCGGCCTCGTGACGGTGGTGCTCGGGAGCTGAAGGGCAGGAGGGTTGGGAAGAGTCCACAGGGCAGTACCAGGCCTTCCCACCTCGGCACAGGTGGGTCTTTCTCCACCCAGGTCCCCCAGCAGACTCCTACACATCCTGCAAAGCCCCACCGATGTCATCCCCTCTGAGAAGCCCCTGATCGCAACCATCCATGCACAGTCAGGCTGCACTAAAACCCCTTCTCGGCACACTGGCAGCTCCCTGGACATTCATTGTGTAATGTGACATTGTTGTGGCTGCTGCACATGACATGGTTCTCATCTCACAGCACTGAGCTCAGAGTCCAACACGGGCCTCACGGGGTTAAAATCAAGGCACGGGCAGGGCTGGTCCCTCCTGGAGGCGCCAGGGCAGAATCCCTTTCCCGCCTTTCCTCTAGAGGCTCTGGTATCCCTCGGCTCGGGCGCCTTCCTCTCCCTTCACGAGACACAGCACAGCCTCTTCCAGTTTCTCTCTGACTCTCAGCCTCCTGCCTCCTCTCATGAGGATCCTGTGAGGTCACTGCGCCCTCCGGGTCATCCAGGGTGGTGCTCTGGCGACTTGGGGGGGGGGGTTCTTCACTCAATCCCATCTGCAGAGTCCCTGTCACCCAGGCTGGAGTGCAGTGGCCCGATCTCAGCTCACTGCCACCTCCGCCTCGTGGGTTCAAGCGATTCTTCTGCCTCAGCCTCCCGAGTAGCTGGAATTTCAGACTACTGAAATGGAGACACAGCCACAGCTTCCAGGGATTAGGACATAGATGTCTTTGAGGGCTTTGCGCTGCCGACCCCAGGCACATCCCAGACGCTGGGTACCAAAGACGCCACTTGGATGGAAGGGGCTGGAGGCCGTGGTGCAGCGAGTTCACGGTGGGTGTTACTTCCCGGAACTCACTCTGTTCCCAGGGCCCATCTCCTTCCCAGGACAGAGGCTCCCAGGCCCAGGCAGCCCTCGGACGTGGAGTGCCTGCCCCACTTCCATCCGTAGCAGGTGCTGCTCCTGCGCATGCGTGCACATGGCCTGGTGCGCCCACCCCTCTGGGTTCTGCAGCAGGGGCTGGTCCGTCCGGGCACACGCATGGCCAAGGACGGACCTCGGGTCTGTGGTTCTCTGCTGTGGCCCATGGGCTCCAGATCACGTCATCAGAATGGCTAGAGGTCACCAGCATCGGGTGTGTGGCGTCTCCAGGGCCACCCCACTCCAGCTCTGGCGTTGTTAGAAAGTCCCAGAAGACCACAGGCCCAGGGAGGTTCTCCCTGAGGGCTAAGAATCATTATGGATGTTTTCATGTTAACAATGGAAAAAAACAAAAACAAAAACAAAAACCCCAGGTGCGGTGGCTCATGCCTGTCATCCCAGCACTTTGGGAGGCCGAGGCGGGCAGATTGCCTGAGCTCAGGAGTTTGAGACCAGCATAGGCAACACGGTGAAACCTGGTCTCTACTAAAATACAAAAGAAATTTGCTGGGCGTGGTGGCGGGCGCCTGTAGTCCCAGCTACTCGGGAGGCTGAGGCAGGAGAATTGCTTGAACCCAGGAGGCGGAGGTGGCAGTGAGCCGAGATCACGCCACCGCACTCCAGCCTGGGTGACAGAGCAAGACTCTGCCTCAAAAAACAAAACAAAACAAACAAACAAAGACAACACCATCTCAAGAATAATCTGACCCTAATGTCAGTGATGCTAAGACCCAGAGACCCTGGTGGAAGGGATGTTCCAGCCAGGAGTGGCCTTTCTTGTGAAATGTGTGTGTTGTTTGCGTCCCGACAGGTTCAAGTGATGAAGCTGGGCAGGCTGAGGCCACCAGAGGGTTTTCTGGGTCCCTGTTCCTGCCACACACCTTGAATCCTCAATGCCAAGGCAGTTCCAAACCCGAGGGACCCCCAGGAGGACACCAGGTCTGGACATGAAGGTTTGGCAGCAAACTGTCAGGACCTCTGGAGAGAACCCTGGCTCCTGCGCTGACCCAACTGTGTCTGGCTCAATGCTCGAAGCTCAAACACAGCAAAGGGCAAGTCGGCAAGTTTCAGTCCAGGATGTACATTTCGGCAAAAATGGCAGCCAGGTGCGGGGGCAGAGATGGAGGAGAACCTGGAGGGAGGGCTTCGACAGGGCTGCATTGGCCGGGCGCGGTGGCTCAAGCCTGTAATCCCAGCACTTTGGGAGGCCGAGACGGGCAGATCACGAGGTCAGGAGATGGAGACCATCCTGGCTAACACGGTGAAACCCCGTCTCTACTAAAAAATACAAAAAAAAAACTAGCCGGGCGAGGTGGCGGGCGCCTGTAGTCCCAGCTACTTGGGAGGCTGAGGCAGGAGAATGGCGTGAACCCGGGAGGCGGAGCTTGCAGTGAGCTAAGATCGTGCCACTGCACTCCAGCCCGGGCGACAGAGCGAGACTCCATCTTAAACAAAAACAAAAACAAAAACAAACAATAAAACAGGGCTGTACTTTTTGTTTTTTGTTTTGTTTTGTTTTGTTTTGGAGATAGAGTCTCACTCTGTCGCCCAGGCTGGAGTGCAGTGGGGCAATCTCGGCTCACTGCAACCTCCGCCTCCCGGGTTCAAGCGATTCTCCTGCCTCAGCCTCCCGAGTAGCTGGGATTACAGGCACCCGCCACCACACCTGGCTAATTTTTGTATTTTTTAGTAGAGACGGGGTTTCACTATCTTGGCCAGGCTGGTCTTGAACTCCTGACCTCGTGATCCGCCCGCCTCGGCCTCCCAAAGGGCTGGGATGACAGGCTTGAGCCACCACACCCGGCTGGGGCTGCGTTTTCATCTGGAGGTTCGCACGGGGCATTGTGAGCCTAAGCATGGGAATTTCAGTCTCTCCTCCAGAACCTTCCGGAGAGGCACCACTGCAGCTACCACGGTTGCAGCTACCAGGCAACAGGCACCAGCTGACCAGGAGGGAGGAACCACAAGGCTGCTGTGTCCAGGGTCAGCCAGCAGACCCGGGGTGAGGGTGGGGGTGACAGGGACGCCAGCACACTTGCTGTGCACAAAGTGCCTTGTGACAGTGAGTTCGTCTTGGCCTCTGTCCCAAGATGAGGTTTTGATGACACGCATGGAATTTCTAACAATGAGATGGAGTGTGTGGTTTTGCTCACGCTTACATCCCCTTTTCTTGTCTATCCAAATTCCATTACGCCTTTTCTTGCTGATGCAGAAACACAGCCAAGTCCTGGGCTGCCCCAGGAAGTGCCGAGACCTCTCGCAGCTCTCAGTGGAAAGGGGAAACGTGGCTGCCTCAGGGCTGGGGTGCCCTGACTCTCAGAATCCTTGTGGGATGGGGGAAGAGGGTTTGGGTTGAGACCGGCTCACAGGAAGTGGGTAGAACGCAGGAGAAGGAGCTGCTGGGAGGCACCGTCTCATCCAGCCCCCGTGGCGACCCTCCTTGCTGGCTTTTTTTGAGACGGGGTCTTGCTCTGTTGCCCAGGCTGGAGCGCTGTGGCACGATCTCAGCTCACTGCAACCTCTGCCTCCTGGGTTCAACTGACTCTCCTGTCTCAGCCTCCCGAGTAGCTGGGATTACAGGCGCCTGCCACCACACCCGGCTAATTTTTTTATTTTTTGGTAGAGTCGCGGTTTCATCATGTTGTCCAGGCTGGCCTTGAACTCCTGACCTCAAGTGATCTCTGCCCACCTCAGCCTCTTAAAGTGCTGGGATTACAGGCAGGAGCCACCGCGCCCGACCACCTCTGCCCACCTCCTCACCAAGCCCCAGCTTCTGTGACTATCCCCCAGGGAGGATGACCGTGGCCCTGCTGGGTTCTGAGGGGCCTGTGCCAATGAGCAGGTTGCCCGCACAGCCTGACGGACCACCAGCTGCTCTGTGGCCAGAGTCTCGTGGCTCCAATCCCACTCTGCTTCTGACCAGCCCCTGGGCATTGCCGCATCTTTTGGTTGCCAAGCCTCAGTTTCCCCACCTATAAAATGGGGACAATGAGCCCTGCTCCCCCGGGATCCTAGGAGAACTGAAGGAATTGCAGCAGTGGACCTGGCCTGCAGGGGGCACGGGAGAGGTGTCTGCTGAGTCACTGAGTAGGGGAGCTGAGGACTGGGGAGGCGTCAGCGGTGGGGATGGCTGGGCTGCTGGGAACAGGGCCAGGGGACTTAGCCAGGGCCCGACGAGAGCTGCCTGATGTCATTGCTGGAGCCTCTTGTCATCCCTCCAAGCAGATGCTGCAGCACAGGGACCTAATCCCCACGGCACGTGGCCACGTGGCTGGCAGCTTGAGCCTGCAGCCTGGAGACACCTGAGCCCTGCCCAGGCAGCTCCATGCCACCTGCCATCCAGCCGTGCTGCCGTTGGCCAGCACGTGCGTATCCCAGAGGACCAGGCTCAGGACGGGCTCCAGGGACCTCGCACTGGCCGTCTGACCTCCTAGGTCTGGTCTCCCGGTCAGAAAACAGGAGGAAGGGCAGGGACTTCTCCGTGGAGAATATATTCATGGAGAGGGACATAAAAGGATCCAGACGAGACACCGTGGGCATGTGCGACCCCTCGACCATCGGCCACGTTTTAAATCATCACTGCCTTCGTCGTCATCCTGAGTGTCAGGAGTGTGGGGGCCGAGACGAGGGTGAGGCCATGAGGCACTCACTTTGGGGGCAAAATCTAGGCAATGCCAAAAAGCTCTGCCATGCTGGTAAATCATATTTTCATGCCATCTTTTATTATTTATATAAAAATATATTTACAAATATATATTTATCTATTATAAAAACATATAAATACATATAAACAAATATATATTTATAAATATATATAAACAACATGTCTATTTATAAATAAAATATATATTTAAATTATATATATATATATTTTTTTTTTTTTTGAGACAGAGTCTCACTCTGGCCCCCCAGGCTGGAGTGCAATGGCACTATCTCGGGTCACTGCAACCTCTGCCTCCCGGGTTCAAGTGATTCTCCAGTGATTCTCCTGCCTCAGTCTCCCGAGTAGCTGGGATTACAGGCATGTGCCACCACGCCCGGCTAACTTTTTTTATTTTTAGTAGAGACGGGGTTTTGCCATGTTGGCCAGTCTGGTCTCGAACTCCTGACCTCAGACGATCCTCCCATCTTCACCTCCCAAAGGGCTGGGATTACAGGTGTGAGCCACCGCACCTGCTGCTTCTTCTGTATTCACAGCTGCTCCCTATCGCTTGCATTCCCGCCTGAGCTCCGCCTCCTGTCACATCAGCGGCAGCATCAGATTCTCACAGAAGCGTGAGCCCTACTGTGAACTCTGCATGGGAGGGATCTCAGCTGCGCGCTCCTTATGAGAATCTAATGCCTAATGGTCTCGACTGGCCAACACGATGAAACCCCGTCTCTACTAAAAAATACAAAAAATTAGCCGGAAATCGCTTGAACCCGGGAGGCGGAGGTTGCAGTGAGCTAAGATTATGCCGCTGCACTCCAAAGTGGGCAACAGAGACAGACTCTGTCTCAAAATAAACAAACAAAAATAATCTAATGCCTGACGATCTGTCACTGTCTCCCATCACCTCTAGATGGGACCATCTAGTTTTTGTTTGTTAGTTATTGAGACAGAGTCTCGCTCTGTTGCCCAGGCTGGAGTGCAATGGCACGATCTCGGCTCACTGCATCCTCCGCCTCCCGGGTTCAAGCAATTCTCCTGCCTCAGCCTCCCAAGTAGCTGGGACTCCAGGTGTCCACCACCACGCCTAGCTAATTTTTGTATTTTTAGTAGAGACGGGGTTTCATATTGTTGGCCAGGCTTGTCTCGAACTCCTGACCTCAAGTGATCCGCCTGCCTCAGCCTCCCAAAGTGCTGGGATTACAGGTGTGAGCCACCGCGCCCATCCCAGGGACCATCTAGTTGTAGGAAACAAGCTCCAGGCTCCCACTGATCCTGCATTATGGTGAGTTGTGGAATTATTTTATTATATATTACAATATAATAATAACAGAAATAAAGTGCACAATAAAAGTAACGCGTTTGAATCGCCCCCAAACCATCCTCCCAGCTCCCCCACCGTCTGTGGAGAAACCATCTTCCACGAATCCCTCCCTGGTGCCAAAAAGGTTGAGGACTGCTGCCTTAAGGAACCAGAAAAGGAAGAACAAAGGCAGCCCCGAGCCAGCAGGAGGAAGGAAATTGTAAAGATCAGAGCAGCGATAGACG
Organism: Macaca mulatta; assembly: GCF_049350105.2. Lineage (NCBI taxonomy): Eukaryota > Metazoa > Chordata > Mammalia > Primates > Cercopithecidae > Macaca > Macaca mulatta. The sequence goes on from NC_133424.1 coordinate 3,304,433, forward strand.
AGACAGAGATGAGAAAAACTGGTGAGTCGACGAAACCAAAAGTTGCTTCTTTGAAAAGAGCTACAAGATTGACAAACCTCTAGCGAGGCTGACCAAAAGCAAAACCAAAAAAAAAAAAAAAGGAAATAAGATGCAAATAACTACGCGCAGAAATGAAACGAAAGGGGGACACATGACTACCAACCTTATGGAAATAAAAAGCATTATCAGAGAATACCGTAGTATTATCAACCAGTGTGTGACACCCAATTAGGTCATCTACGTGAAACGGACAAATTCCTAGAAAAACACGAATGAAACAGATCAGCTGTGGTTTCAGGTTCCACTCACATCTCTTAGATACTGGCTTAGATGCCAGCATGGTGTTGAGCATATATATATATAATATGCATATGTAATATATATACTATATATATAAATATATATATTAGTATATATTACATATGCGTATTATATATGTGTGTGTATATATATTTTTCTTTTCTTTATTTTAGAGACCTGGTCTCACTCTGTTGCCCAGTGTGGAGTCCAAGGGTGCAATCACAGTGACAGCTCACAGCAGCCTCCACCTCCTGGGCTCAAGTGATCCTTCTGCCTCAGCCTCCCAAAATCCTAGGATTATAGGCATGTGCCACCACACTGGGTATGTATATATACGTATATACATATATACACACACACATATATACACACAAGTGTGTATATATACATGTATATATCTATATATACCTATATGCACGTACATATACGTATATATACATATATGTATATCTATATAAACGTATATATACATGTATATACGTATATATGTATGTACGTGTATATATATATTTTTTAAGAGACCGGGTCTCACTCTATCACCTAGGCTGGAGTGCAGTGTTGTGATCATAGCTCACTGCAACCTCGAACTCCTGGGTTCAAGCAATCCTCTTGCCTCAGCCTCCTGAGTAGCTGGGACTACGGGTGCACGCCACTGTGTATACATATATATATGTGCATGTGGGTATAAAATATATGTTATGTGTTATAAAATATGTTATATATGTTATAAAATATGTGTTATATATAATATATATTTTATGTTATAAAATGTTATATATATACTGTTATAAAATATATATGATATATATATATTTTTGAGACAGTCTCGCTCTATCGCCCAAGCTAGTGTACAGCGGCGTGATCTCGGCTCACTGCAACCTCCTGTGCTGGGTTCAAGCGATTTTCCTGCCTCAGCCTCCAGAGTAGCTGGGATTACAGGCACCAGCCACCACGCCCACCTAATTTTTGTATTTTTGGTAGAGACGGGTTTTCGCCATGTTGGCCAGGCTGGTCTCTAACACCCAACCTCTGGTGACCCGCCTGCCTTGGCCTCCCAAAGTGCTGGGATTACAGGCGTGAGCCACTGCCCCCAGCCATTTTTATATTTTTGTATCTATATCCTTGTTTAATCTTTGAAACCTTCCTGCAAAATGGAGAACGTCATCTCCTCCGCAGACAGTTGACCGGAACCCACCCAAACGGGGCAGAGCTGGTAAAAGGGGATCTGGGATTTGAACTCAGGTTTCCTGGCTCCGAGCCCAGAGCCCTTTTATGGGATGACTCAACCTCCCAGTGTGTCAGGCACACATAAAAGACTAGAGCTTGTTTGTTCCTTTTTCTAAAAAACAAGAGATTCCAAGCTCATGAAGTAAGAGAAAATGCCACATACCTTTTTTAGTTTCCTCAGGAATCACGGCTTGCTGTACACCCTGTTTAAAAAAGGATAGAGAAAGAGAAAAGCATGGTTACATATTTTTCACTTACAAGGAACTCACAGAGCTACCTCCAGCTTTTATCGGCGAACGACGTTGCTGTCCCCAAAAATGAGGCATGGGGATTCGAAACGGCCGTGCCCTCCGGAGAAAACGGACGCAGAATCAGCTTTATTGTTTACCACCGATCCACGCGGAAAAGACCTGTAGGTTTCTGTTGCAGGACAACAGGGCAGATTATCTTTCTAGAAACTTGTGTTATTCCATTTCAGAACAAGGGAGCCCCAACCCCACACTCAACGTCCAGTCCATCACACACACCAGTGCAAGAAAAACAAAATATCCAGGCACGGAGCCTTCCCATGGCATCCTTTGGTGTTTTTCCATCTCTGATTTCTACTTTGATGTAAGCCACGTGCCGGGCGAAGGGAGAGGTGGAAAGTGGAAACTGGGGACAAACCAATTAACCCCGAATGGAGGAAATGACAGGTATACAGGGGGCAGGAAGGCCAGGGGTCTCATGTGAGCCGCCCAGGGCCAGGAGGTCAATAGGAAGGGAAGGACGGCTCCATGTCCCCGTGATTGGTCTCCGGGGTTGGGCGGGAGGGGGGAGGACTGGGGCCTTTGGAGCTGCGGTTTTCCATGGAACAGAATCCTCTGCTCCAAGCCGGACCCTGGATACAGCTGGGTCCTGCATCCGTCTCTGATGCAGAGTGCACGGGTCGTGACAGGGCCACAGGGACCACCTTCCGTGGTCTTTCCTGACTCCCACTAAGGCCTGGAGGGAGAGGCAGGCAGCCATCTGCCTCCTTCAGCTTCGCAGCAGCCTCCTATTTTGTGGACAAGGAGGCCCAGGCAGGCAGAGGCCCCTGCCTTGCTGAGCGTCTACACCAGCCGAGGTCATGGGGCCGGGACTTATGCACAGTGAGCCCAGATGCCCGGTTCTGTGTCTCCTGGTTAGGCCACCACTGCTCTGCTGCTGAGCCACTGGTCCCACTTGGAGAAGCCAGGAGCTGTGGCACTGTCAGCGCTAGGGGAGGCTCCGTCCTGCGTAGCGAGGCTCACCCTGCAGTGGCCTTGCCCGGCGAGGTCAGCAGACGCCCCCTGCACTGGGCCCAACCCAGGCCCAACCTCCTGAGCTGCTCAAGGCCGGGCTAGGCCGGGTTCACGTGGCCGAGGCTGTTTCCCTCCTGCCCTGAAGGGCCCCTGTGGTCTCCAAAGCAGGCCCAGCCCCTCTTCCTTCAGAAACATTTGCTGTTTCCACCCACCGATGGGTTTTTTTCCACCGACACAAAGAAGAGCCACACGGCTGCTGTCCTGGGCTGGAGTCGGGCGACGCACACACGACACTTTCTCAGCAGCCCTGCGCCCCGGGGCTGCATCCCAGGCCAAGGAAGCTGAGGTCGGCGGGAAGCCTCCCCACCTTCAGCCCAGCCGGGGAGGGCGAATCCTGCCTTTTCTGGAGGCTCCCAGGTCTCAGCTGCAGGAAGGCGGTGGCTGGGGTCACCTTCTCCTAAGCCAGGGTCTCTCTCTACACCTAGCATTACGGACACCAGCGCCGGATTGTTCTCTGGGGCGGGACCATCCTGGGCTCCGCGGGGTGCTGAGCAGCGCCCCTGGCCTCCACCTGCTCCATGCCAGGAGCACCCACAGCTGTGTTGGCCACAAATGTCCCCAGACACAGCCCAGGGTCCCCTGGGGGGCAGAATCACTCCATGTGGGATCCCTGACCTCTTAGTGACCTACAGACATCCAGGGGACTGCCTCCCCTCCCACCTCTACACACACAGGCACACATGCATGCACACACACACATACTCACACACATGCCCACACACAGACACACGCACACACATGCATACTCACACACACAGACACGCACATGTACACAAGACACACACATGCACACACATTTGCATGCACACACATGCAAACACATCATACACTCACACACACACAGACATGCACACATGCACGCTCACACACACGCACACATGCACGTGCACACACGTGCACTGTACACATGCACACATGCACACACACGCACACAGACACACGCACACAGACACGCACGTGTACACACAAGACACACATGCATACACATTTGCATGCACACACAGACACGTGCACACACAGACACACACAAGTGCACACACACGTTCACACACACATGCACGCAGGAGCAAGAGCCTCCACCTAGTCCTGCATCTAAAGCAAGGTCCTGCTAGTAAACACGCACCAACTCAAGAAACGAGGGGCTGCAGGAATTTTCCTCCCTCCCGCCCAAAGGCGCCTGCACTCACAGAAGACTCAGAGGCTCCACCCGGCCGGGTCAGCGAATGGAGCAGCAGCACGGTTCCAGGACCGTGATAGAGAAAGACGGGAAATTAGACTTCTGACCCGTCACAAACTCTGAGTAAGTGTGACGTGCCCAGGCCAGCCCGGTGTGACCTCAGCTCCTGATCCATAAAATCAGGACAGTGACCGAGGATGCTGGGGCCACCTCACCTGCAGCCCTGGGTCAGCCTCAGAACCCACAGGACTTTGACCCCGTCCCAGGCCATGGCCCTTGACCAGGGAACCACAGCTCCTCATTCTGATGGGTGACTCGGTGCATTTCTCTCTCAGGCTCACTTTTTTTTTCTTTGAGATGGAGTTTTGCTCTGTCACCCAGGTTGGAGTGCAGTAGAGCAATCTCGGCTCACTGCAACCTCTGCCTCCCTGGTTCAAGTGATTCTCCCGCCTCAACCTCCCAAGTAGTTGGGACTTACAGGCACTGGACACCACGCCTGGGTAATTTTTTATATTTTTAGTAGAGACGGGGTTTCACCGTGTTAGCCAGGTTGGTCTCGATCTCCTGACCTTGTGATCCACCCACCTTGGCCTCCGAAAGAGCTGGGATTACAGGCGTGAGCCACTGCACCTGGCCTTTCAGGCTTACTTTTAGGTGGCTGGAAATACCGCTTTTCCTCAGCACACTGTATTATTTTCATTATCCTTGCCACTGATCTGATGGGCACCGTGTCCTTTTTTTTTTTTTTTTTTGAGATAGGGTCTGTTTCCCAGGCTGGAGTACAATGGCATGATCACAGCTGACTGCAGCCTCAACCTCCTGGGCTCAAGTGATCCTCCCTCCTCAGCCTCCTGAGTAGCTGAGACTACAGGTGCATGCCACCACACCCACCTAATTTTTATTCTTGTAGAGACAGGGTTTTGCCATGTTGCCCAGGCCGGTCTCAAATTCCTGGGCTCAAGCGATCCTCCCACCTTGGCCTCCTAAAGTGCTGGGATGACAGGTATGTGCCACTGCACCTGGCCAGCAAAAAAGGTTTTAAAGGTAGATGATCAAACCGTGTATAGAACCTCAATTTTTATTTTTTATTTATTTTTTATTTATTTATTTATTTTTTTTGAGGCGGAGTCTGGCTCTCTTGCCTAGGCTGGAGTGCAGTGGCCGGATCTCAGCTCACTGCAAGCTCCGCCTCCCGGGTTCACGCCATTCTCCTGCCTCAGCCTCCCGAGTACCTGGGACTACAGGTGCCCGCCACCTCGCCCAGCTAGTTTTTTGTATTTTTTAGTAGAGACGGGGTTTCACTGTGTTAGCCAGGATGGTCTCGATCTCCTGACCTCGTGATCCGCCCGTCTCGGCCTCCCAAAGTGCTGGGATTACAGGCTTGAGCCACCGCGCCCGGCCAGAACCTCAATTTTTAAAAATAAGAGTGTGTATGTAGAAGTCTGGGGAAAGGAAAAAGCACTGGGATTGTGGACGATTTTCCTCTCCTTATGTGACTCTCAGATTCTGCAAAATGAAGTTATGTAACTTTCTCTTCCTTCCTTTCTCTCTCTCTCTTTCTCTTTTCTTTTCTTTTTTCTTTTCTTTCTCTCTCTCTTTCTTTCTTTCTTTCTTTCTTCTCTCTTTCTTTCCTTTTTATTTTATTTTTTTGAGACAGGTGTCATTCTGTCATCCAGGCTGGAGTGCGGTGGCGCGATCTCAGTTCACTGCAACCTCTGCCTTCTGGGCTCAAGCAATTCTTCTGCCTCAGTCTCCCAAGTAGCTGGGATTACAGGCAGCCAACCACCACGCTTGGCTATTTTTTGTATTTTTAGTAGAGACGGGGTTTCACCCTGTTGGTCAGGCTGGTCTCAAACTCCTGACCTCAAGTGATCCCCCCACCTTGGCCTCCCAAAGTGCTGGGATTACAAGTGTGAGCCACCACGCCCGGCCAGTAATATTCCTTTCATAGTCACAAAGAAGATATAGATATATATATATACACACACACACACACACATATAGACACACACATATATACACATAGATATATACACAGTTGATTTGATTCTCATTATTTGTGGTAGTTCTGTTCTGTGAAGTCACCATAAAAACTGAGTTTGCGAATATGAATCATTGCTCCTAGAGAATATTTTTGCAGGGTTAGTTTCCTTTGAGTTTCAGGAAACTTTCCTTTGCTTCATCTGATCAATACATGACCTTGTTCTGTGTGTGTCTCTATTTTTTTTTTGGAGACAGGGTCTCACTCTGTTGCCCAGGCTGGAGTGCAATGGCGCAATCTCAGCTCACTGCAGCGTCAATCTCCTAGGCTCAAGTGATTCTCCTGCCTTGGCCTCTGGAGTAGCTGGGATTACAGGCACCCGCCACCATATTTGGCTATTTTTTTTTTTCCCAAGATGGAGTTTGACTCTTGTTGTACAGTCTGGAGTACAATGGCGGATCTCGGCTCACTGCAACCTTCGTCTCCCGGGTTCAGGAGATTCTCCTGCCTCAGCCTCCCGAGTAGCTGGGATTACAGGCATGAGCTGCTGCGCCCGGCCTAATTTTTCTATTTATTTATTTACATATATTTTTTGAGACCGAGCCTCGGCCTGTCATCCAGACTGGAGTGCAGTGGCGAGATCTCAGCTCACAGCGACCTCTGCCTCCCGGGTTCAAGTGATTCTCCTGCCTCAGCCTCCCAAGTAGTTGGGATTACAGGCATGCGCCACCATGCCCAGCTAATTTTGTATTTTTAGTAGAGACAGGGTTTCTCCATGTTGGTCAGGCTGGTCTCGATCTCTTGATCCTCGAGATCCACCCACCTCGGCCTCCCAAAGTGCTGGGATTATAGGCATGAGCCACCGTGCCCGACTAATTTTTTTATTTTTTGTAGAGATAAGGTCTCACTATGTGGCCTGCCCAGGCTGGTCTTAAACTTCTGGGCTCAAGGGATTCCCCTGCCTCAGCCTCCTAAAGCATTGGGATTCCATATATTTTTTTTTTTTTTGAGATGGAGTCTCACTCTGTCGCCAGGCTGGAGTGCAGTGTAGTGGCATGATCTCAGCTCACTGCAACTTCCTGCCTCAGCCTCCTGAGTAGCTGGGATTACAGGTATGTACCACCACGCCTGGCTAATTTTGTATTTTTAGTAGAGACTGGGTTTCACCATGTTGGCCAGGCTGGTCTCGAACTCCCGACCTCAGGTGATCTGCCTGACTCGGCCTCCCAAAGTGCTGGGATGACAGGTGTGAGCCACTGCGCCCAGCTGATTTTTGTATTTTTAGTAGAGATGGGGTTTCACTATGTTGGCCAGGCTGGTCTCGATCTCTTGACCTTGTGATCCGCCCACCTCAGCCTCCCAAAGTGCTGGGATGACAGGCGTGAGCCACTGTGCCTGGCTGATTTTTGTATTTTTAGTAGAGACAGGGTTTCGCCATGTTGACCAGGCTGGTCTTGAACTCCCGACCTCGGATGATCCACCTGCCTCAGCCTCCCGAAGTGCTGTGATGACAGGCGTGAGCCACGTGCCCGGCTCAAAGGCGCCTTCCTGAATGCCTGTCAATGACACGAGTGTTGAACGGGGCAGCTGCTCTCTCACTCCTGCCTGAGCGAAACTTCTCTCACCTACTGGTTCCTGCACGAGGCCCCAAGGGAGACGAGAAGGGGCCTCAGCACGATGCCTGGGACCACTGCAAACAGCAAAATCACCAAAAAGCAGAAAAACGCAAACCCCGAGGCTCTCACTTGACAGTAATGAGGACGCCGTCCATCTGGGAGGGGAAACGGGAGGGCGGAGCGTGGCCTCCGCTCAGGGAACGCACGCCCACAACTAATTTCTGTCTCTGCGCGTGTCCCAGGATGAGAGGGAAAAGTGCCCCAGGCACTGATTTGGGGTTCACAAATACACACCATCAAGCCAGCGAATTTGCAAATACGGACTCCATGAATGATGAGGGGGGTTACAGTACAAACCCAGCCTGTCCCTTGCACCTCCTCAGTGTGCTCAGGGCCTAGCCTGGCCAGGCACCCACCACGAGGCCTGGCTGGTGGCAGGAAGGAGGGGACCGCCTTGGACCCCCACATCACCCATCCCACAGGTCTGTCTCCCACCGGCCCCCAGGGTTGACTCTCAGGAGAGGAGGTCCGACCTGCCTTAGGGGGCCCACGCAGGACCCCCGTACCTCCACACCTTATTTCTGTGTCCCACCCAGCCCTTCCCTTGAGGCAGTGATTCTCACCTGGGAGTAGCCCTGCCCCCAAGGGACCCTGGGTGGTGGCTGGGGACACTGTGGTTGTCCTGACTTGGGGGTGCTCCTGGCATGGGGCAACGCTGCTTTGCCCAGGACGGCACTACTCCAGAGAAGGATCCAGCCCTGATGTCCACAGGGCCCAGGGGAGACCCTGAATTCATTATTTGGGAAAAGGCTGGGCGCGGTGGCTCACACCTGTCATCCCAGCACTTTGGGAGGCTGAGGTGGGTGGATCACTTGATGTCAGGAGTTTGAGACCAGCCTGGCCAACATGAGGAGACCCTGTCTCTACTAAAAATACAAAAATTAGCCAGGCGTGGTGGTGCATGCCTGTAATCCCAGGTACTTAGGAGGCTGAGGCAGGAGAACTGCCTGAACCTGGGAGGCGGAGGTTGCAGTGAGCCGAGATCGCACCACTGTACTCCAGCCTGGGTGACAGAGGGAGACTGTCTCAAAAAAAAAAAAAAAATTATTTGGGAAAACAATTGAGTACAATTTCTGTTCACAGTAGGCACCAGAATAAGCTCCCGATGGAGCAGACGGTGTAAACCAGGGGGACCCGCAGCTCCTGTGATTCACCTCCTCTCTCCCTCCCCACTCAGGGTGTGGATTTCATGTGTGCAGCCTCCTGGGACCTCAGTGGAGCAGAGGATCATGGGACGCAGAGTCTCTTGGGGGTCTGTGGAATCCCATAACCCAGGGGGGCTCAACCAGGATGACTCTGCTCCCAGAGGACATTAGGCAATGTCTGGGGACAGCTGTGGTTGTCATGACGGGGGGTGCCCCTGGCATGGAGTGGGTGGAGGCCAGGGACGCTGTCAGCACCCTGCAGTGCCCAGGTCGGTCCCACCCCAGGCCCCAATATCCATGGTGCCCTGGGGAGACCCTGGTTAGGTCCTGTCACAGTTGTGGTTCCATCAGCACCGCTGCCATTGGAAGGGCCCAGGAAGGGCCCTGCCCTCTCCCGTCCCTTTCTCTCTGCACCCCAGCCTGGGTCCTTGACCTTCCCGGCTCTCAGCACTCTTGGACACACAATCCCCACAAGAGCCTCTCTCAGGAGGATACAAATGACACTGGTTAGCCGGGTGCGGTGGCTCATGCTTGTAATCCCAGCACTTTGGGAGGCCGAGGCGGGTGGATCACCTGAGGTCAGGAGTTTAAGACCAGTCTGGCCAACATGGTGAAACCCCATCTTTACTAAAAATATATATATTAGAAAAAAAAAAATCAGCCAGGCATGGCAGCGGGTGCCTGTGATCCCAGCTACTCAGGAGGCTGAGGCAGGAGAATCGCCTGAACCCGGGAGGCAGAGGTTGCAGTGATCCGAGATTGCACCAATGTACTCCAGCCTGGGCGACAAAGGCGAAACTCTGTTTAAAAAAAAAGAAAAGACGCTGGCTTCTTTCTCTTCTTTGCACTCTGAAAAGCGCCTGACAGCAAAGTGCCCAGCAGAGGCAGCTGCCCCGGGTCGACCCGAGAAACAGGAAGCCCCGTTTCTGAGCTTCGCGGGCTCTTCTGGGAGACCGGCGGGTAATCCCCTTCCTCCGACATTTCTCTGAGAAGTTTCTCTGCATTCTGCTTCTCAGAAAGAAACCGGGGTCGGGGGCAGGCATTCGTGCCCTCCACCCACTCAGGGGTTTGCAGTAACACCCTTGGGATTTGCAGGTTCACACAGAGCCGGAGCCCTGAGTCACCGCAGCCCGGGAGCTGCCGGGGTCCCCACCTGCTCAGCCCCAGGAACACGCATCTACAGTGGGCTCCTTTTTCTTTTCTTTCTTTTTTTTTTCTTGAGATAGAGTCTGGCTCTGTCACCCAGGCTGGATTGCAGTGGCGCCATCTCCGCTCACTGCAACCTCCGCCTCCCGGGTTCAAGCGATTCTCCTGCCTCAGCCTCCCAAAGTGCTGGGATTACAGGCGTGAGCCACCTCACCCCGCCCCTTTTCCTTTTCTTTTAAATGACTAACACTCATGATTTCTCTTCAGCTGAAAGCTACACTCTCTTTTAATACCTACAACAGGGTTTTTCCCCCTGGGCACTGTGGACAGTGGGGCCAGATCCTTCTCTGGGGTGGGGCCGTCCTGGGCACTGCAGGGTGCTGAGCAGCGTCCCTGACCTCCACGCACTCCATGCCAGGAGCAGATGCCCCCAGACATGACCAGAGTGTACCCTGGTGGCGGGGGCAGAATTGCTCCCGGGCTACACTGGAATCTTAGGGGATTCCACAGACCCCCAAGAGACTGCGTCTCACGATCCTCTGCCCTGCCGAGTTCCCAGGAGGCTGCACACACTGAAATCCACACCCTGAGTGGGGAGAGAGAGAGGTGGTGAGTCCCAGGAGCTGGGGTCCCCTGGTTTTCACCATTGGCCCCATCGGAGTTTATTCTGGTGTCCAGTGTGAGCAAGAGACAGAGTCAATATTTTTCTTTCTTTCTTTTTTTTTTTTTTTTTTTGAGACAGAGTCTCTGTCGCCCAGGCTGGATCTCGGCTCACTGCAGGCTCCGCCTCCCGGGTTCGCGCCATTCTCCTGCCTCAGCCTCCCGGGCAGCTGGGACTACAGGCGCCCGCCACCTCGCCCGGCTAATTTTTTGTATTTTTAGTAGAGACGGGGTTTCACTGGGTTAGCCAGGATGGTCTCGATCTCCTGACCTCGTGATCTGCTGGCCTTGGCCTCCCAAAGTGCTGGGATTACAGGCGTGAGCCACCGCGCCCGGCCCAATATTTTTCAAATAATGAACACAGGGCTCTCCCACTCTATTCTGGACATTGGGGCTGGATTGTTCTCTGGGGTGGGGCCGTCCTGGGCACTGCAGGGTGCTGAGCAGTGTCCCCGACCTCCACGCACTCCATGCCAGGAACAGATGCCCCCAGACATGACCGAGCGTACCCTGGTGGCGGGGGCAGAATTGCTCCCGGGCTACACTGGAATCTTAGGGGATTCCACAGACCCCCAAGAGACTGCGTCTCACGATCCTCTGCCCTGCCGAGTTCCCAGGAGGCTGCACACACTGAAATCCACACCCTGAGTGGGGAGAGAGAGAGGTGGTGAGTCCCAGGAGCTGGGGTCCCCTGGTTTTCACCATTGGCCCCATCGGAGTTTATTCTGGTGTCCAGTGTGAGCAAGAGACAGATTTAATAATTTTTCTTTCTTTTTTTTTTTTTTTTTGAGACAGAGTCTCTGTCGCCCAGGCTGGATCTCGGCTCACTGCAGGCTCCGCCTCCCGGGTTCGCGCCATTCTCCTGCCTCAGTCTCCCAGGCAGCTGGGACTACAGGCGCCCGCCACCTCGCCCGGCTAATTTTTTGTATTTTAGTAGAGACGGGGTTTCACCGTGTTAGCCAGGATGGTCTCGATCTCCTGACCTCGTGATCTGCCGGCCTTGGCCTCCCAAAGTGCTGGGATGACAGGTGTGAGCCACCGCGCCTGGCCCAATATTTTTCAAATAATGAACACAGGGCTCTCCCACTCTATTCTGGACATTGGGGCTGGATTGTTCTCTGGGGTGGGGCCGTCCTGGGCACTGCAGGGTGCTGAGCAGCGTCCCCGACCTCCACGCACTCCATGCCAGGAGCAGATGCCCCCAGACATGACCGAGCGTACCCTGGTGGCGGCGGCAGAATCGCTCCCGGGCTACACTGGAATCTTAGGGGATTCCACAGACCCCCAAGAGACTCTGCTGAGTTCCCAGAAGGCTGCACACATTGAAATCCACACCCTGAGCGGGGAGACAGAGAGGAGAGTCCCAGGAGCTGGGGGTCCCCCTGGTTTACCCCATTGGCCCCATCGGAGTTTATTTTCCAGCGTCCAGTGTGAGCAAGAGACAGACTCAGTATTTTTCAAATAACGAACACAGGACTCTCCCTCGCTGTATTCTGGACATTGGGGCTGGATCGTTCTCTGGGGTGGGGCCGTCCTCGGCACTGTAGGGTGCTGAGCAGCGTCCCTGGCCTCCACCCACTCCATGTTGGGAGCACCCCGTCGTTGTGACTACCAGAAATGTCCCCACACTCTACTCAGGCTCCCAAGAGAACCGCTCCCAAGCATTACAGAGGTCACACTTTTGTTTTGTTTTGTTTTGAGATAGGTTTCATTTCTGTCGCCCAGGCTGGAGTGCACTGGCACGATCTTGGCTCACTGCAACCTCTGACTCCTGGGTTCAAGTGATTCTCCTGCCTCAGTCTCCCTATAGTAGCTGGAACTGCGGGTGTGCACCACCACGCCTGGCTAATTTTGGGATTTTTAGTAGAGATGGGCTTTCGCCATGTTGGTCAGGCCGGTCTTGAATTCCTGACCTCAAGTGATCCGTCCACCTCGGCCTCCCAAAGTGCTGGGATGATGGGCATGAGCCACCACACCCAGCCCAGGTCACACTTTTGAACCCTTCAGTGGGCTCATTTTAAGTGAATTTTTAGCCTAATGGTCAACTGTCGAGTTATTTAAACCTTCCCACCCAAGCTTCCTTGGTCCAGAGAGGATCTGAAGCTCATCCATAAACAACACAGCAGCATTGCAAATCTGGGAATGGAGGAGACCGTGAAGGCGGTATTTGGGGGTTGGGTGGGGTGGGGGAAACAGCAAGAAAAAAATCAAAGGATGGTTAGCCAAATGAGAATGGCGTTCGTGTGTGTAAGGGCGGGCTCCTGTTTAAGTGTAGGTAATTTTCAACTCAAGAAAAAGCATGTGTATTGAATGCAGGGGGTTGAATAGCATCCAGCAAAAGCTCACATCCTCTTGGAAGCTCGGCATGTAACCTTCTCAGAGACAGGGGCTCTGCAGACGGAAGATGATAGGGATCTTGGGATGAAATCATCATCCTGTTTGTAGGGTGGGCCTTAAATCCAATGACTGGTGTCCTTTTAAGAAGGAGAGACACAGGCCGAATTCGGTGGCTCACACCTGTAAACCCAGAACTTTGGGAGGCCAAGGCAGGAGGATCGCTTCAGGCCAGGAGTTCGAGACCAGCCTGGCCAACATGGTGAAATCCCATCTCTACCAAAAATACAAAAGTTAGCCAGGCGTACGCCTGTAGTCTCAGCTACTTGGGAGGCTGAGGCATGAGAATTGCTTGAACCCAAGAGGTGGGGGCTGCAGTTAGCCAAGATGGTGCCACTGCACTCTAGCTTGGGTGGCAGAGCGCCACTCTGTCTCAAAACAAACAAACACCAAGAAGGAGAGATTTAGAGGCGCAGAGGAGACGACACGGCTGTGTGGGGATGGAGGCGGAGACTGGAGTGACACGGCCACCAGCCAAAGACTGCTAGAGCCCCCAGAAGCTGGGAGAAACAGGAAGAACTCTGCCCCTGGAGTCTCTGGAGGGAGCCCAGCCCTGCAGACACCTTGATCTCAGACTTTTGGCCTCCAGAACTGGGAGAGGAGACTGTTATAAAATGTCTTTTATTTAAAGCCCTGCAATCTGTAGTAATGTGCATGGCACCCTAGGAAATAATACATTGGTCATTAAAAAAAAAAAAAAAGGAATCAGGCCAGATGCAGTGGCTCATGCCTGCAATCCCAGCACTTTGGGAGGCTGAGGCAGGAGGACCACTTGAGACTAGGAGGTTGAGACCACCCTGGTCAACATGGTGAGACCCTTTCTCGAAATGGAACGAAATGAAATAAATACAATAAAATATCAGCAGAGCTTCTGTGTTTCTCTGTAGCCGTGACAACGGAAGACCCTGAGGTGGAGAGGACGACGCCTTCCTATTGGAATCATGGGCTCAGAGTACGTGGGAAGAGCAGAAAACATGTACAACCCTCACACAATGCGTGTGCCCTGCAGGCTCAAAAACCACAGCTGTGCCGGGCGCGGTGGCTCATGCCTGTCATCCCAGCACTTTGGGAGGCCGAGGCGGGTGGATCCTGAGGTCAGGAGATCGAAACCAGCCTGGCCCACATGGTGAAACCCGCTCTCTACTGAAAAAAGACAAAAAGCTGAACGTGGTGACCCACGCCTATAATCCCAGCTACTCGGGAGGCTGAGGCAGAGGAATCGCTTGAATCGGGAAGGCGGAGTTTGCAGTGAGCCGAGATCACACCACTGCACTCCAGCCTGGGTGACACAGCGAGACTCTGTCTAAAACAAAAAGTTAAATTAAAATAAAAAATAATAAATAAATAAATAAATAAATAAATGATAGTAGAAAACAACAATTTAAAAATTAAAAGATCAGGCTGGGCGCAGTGGCTCATGCCTGTCATCCCAGTGCTGTAGGAGGCCGAGGCGGGTGGATCCTGAGGTCAGGAGATCGAGACCAGCCTGGCCCACATGGTGAAACCCCGTCTCTACTAAAAAAAATACAAAAATTAGCTGGACGTGGTGGCACATGCCTGTAATTCCAGCTACTTGGGAGGCTGAGGCAAGAGAATCGCTTGAACCCGAGAGGCGGAGGTTGCAGTGAGCCAAGATCACGCCATTGCACGATAGCCTGGGCAATAGAGACAGACTCCATCTCAGAAACAAAAACAAAAACAAAACAAAAACCAAAGCTGTGTGTGTCGAAGGAAGGGTCGGTTGGTTCCTTCCCTCCGGGACTGAATCCATGAGAACTGCAGAAATTTAGGATTAGGAACCAGTTCACCCAGGGTTCCTAAACCCTGCAATCACTGGGGGAGGCCCGTCCCACCCGGAAGAACCTGATTAAGTGGTCTGGGGTGTGCTGGGCACAGGGCAGTTAAGACTTCAGGTGACAGTTACCAGCAGCTCAGGGTGGAGCCTGTGTGAGGCCAGCCCTGGGTCCTACAGGAAGCGGCCCCAGAGTCTAATGTCCTCAGTGCTTCTGTGGGGGACGGGAGGAATGATGTGTGCAAACATTTTACACCATGGTAGCGGCCAGGCGTGGTGGCTCATGCCTGTAATCCCAGCACTCTGGGAGGCCGGGGCAGGTGGATCATCTGAGGTCAGGAGTTGGAGACCAGCCTGGCCAACATGGCGAAACCCCATCTCTACTAAAAATACAAAAATTAGCTGGGCGTGGTAGCGGGCACCTGTAATCCCAGCTACTCGGGAGGGTGAGGCAGGAGAATTGCTTGAACTGGGGAGGCGGAGGTTGCAGTGAGCCGAGATTGCAACACTGCACTCCAGCCTAAGCAACAGAGTGAGACGCTGTCAAAAAATAAAAATAAATAAAATTAAAAATTAAAAATAAATAGATAAACGATAGTAGAAAACAACAATTTAAAAATTAAAAGATCAAATTCCGCCCTTACGGAGTTTTCTGTGCAGAGTGTGAGGGGAAAGGAAGCATTCTTTTTATTTTATTTATTTATTTTTATTTTACTTTTAAGGAGGGATTAAGACCCACAAATAGCCAATTACCTTGGATGTCACAGGTGGTAGATCATGAGCACACCTTTTCTGTAAACGATCAGAGAGTAGACACTTTGAATCTGGGGGCCAGAAGGTCTCTGTGGACACTGTTTATCTCTGCCCAAGTAGTGAGAAAGCAGTCATGGATTATATGTAAATGAGTGGGTGGGGCCGTGTGCCAATAAAACTTTATTTGTAAAAACAAGCAGAGGGCCAGATTTGACACATGCCCAGGCTGTATCTGCAGAACCCTGAGCTGCAGAGATGAACAGCCTCTGAAGTTAAGGACTGGCAGTTCCTCAAAAGGTTAAACACAGTTTTCATGTGACCCAGTAATTCCAGGCCTAAGTATCTGCCCAAGGGAAATGAAAGTTAGGTTTACACAGAAACTTGTATAGGAAAGTTCACAGATGCATGAGTCATAACAGGCAAAATTGCAAACAGCCCAGATGCCCGTGAACGGATGAATAGATAAGCACAATATGGTCCATTCGTTTAATGGAACAGTATTCAGCCATCAAAGGAAGGAGGCTCGGACACAGGCCATAGTATGGATGCACCTTGAGGACATCACGCTCAGTGAGAAAAGCCAGACATAAAAGGCCATGCAGTGTGTGATCCCTTTTTTTTTTTGAGACGGAGTCTCACTCAATCGCCCAGGCTGGAGTGCAGTGGCACAATCTCAGCTCACTGCAAGCTCCACCTCCCGGGTTCAAGTGATCCTCATGCCTCAGCCTCCCAAGTAGCTGGGACTACAGGCGTGTGGCACCATGCCCAGCTAATTTTTGTATTTTTAGTAGAGACGAGGGTTTCACCATGTTGGCCAGGCTGGTCTCGAACTCCTGACCTCAGGTGATCTACCTGCCTCGGCCTCCCAAAATGTGAGGATTACAGGTGTGAGCCACCGCGCCCAGCTGTGTGATTCCATTTCTATGAAATGTCCAGGACAGGCCCACCACAGAGGCTGGAAGCGGATGCGTGGGTGCCGGTGGCTGGGGGAGGGGATAGAAAGTGACCGCTAATGGGGTTGGGGTTTCCTTCAGGGGGAAGGAATGTCCTGGTCTGATAGTGGTAATGGTTGCCCAACCCTGTGAACATACTAAAAACATTAAATTGCATCACTTCAATGGGCGAGTTCTATAGTATGTGAATTACATTTCAGTTAAGGAGGAAAAAAGGCATAAAGAGAGAAGTCATGGCAGAGACAATGTCCTATCCCAGAGGGGCGGCGCGGGTGCGGATATGGAGTTGGAAAGGCTGTGGGGGCTGACTGTGTGCAGAGGCCTGGGCAACACCCTGAGTTCAGAGCTGGGACGTGGGTGTGGAAGAGTGCAGGGGCAGGGGGCCGGGTGGCCGGAGCCAGGCCAGAGTCGAGTCAAAAATGGCCTCGAGGCCAGGTGCAGTAGCTTACACCTGTAATCCCAGCACTTTGGGAGGCCGAGGTGGGTAGGTCGCCCGAGGTCAGGAGTTCGAGACCAGCCTGGCCAGCATGGTGAAACCCCTACTCTGCTAAAAACAAAAATTAGGCGGGCGTGGTGGTGTGCACCTGTAATCCCAGCTGCTTAGAAGGCTGATGCAGGAGAATCGCTTGAACCTGGGATGTGGAGGTGGCATTTAGCCGAAATCGCACCACTGCCCTCCAGCCTGGGTGACAGAGCCAAAAAAAAAAAGAGGCCTTGGCTGCTTTGTGGAGAGTTTTAGCCCCTTACTGGGGCCAGCGGTAGTCTCAATGGTAAGCGGGATCTGTTCAGGGTGGTGGAGATGCCCTCAGCGTCTCATTATGACATCTGCCATTCCCCATCCATAGAAAATACTACTTTATGACCACGTTGGTGGAAGAATAAATATGAGACAGGCGGATGGTATTCTTCTGACTTTAAAGGAAATTAAAGGCTGGGCGTGGTGGCTCACGCCTGTAATCTCAGCACTTTGGGAGACCAAGGCAGGTGGATCACCTGAGGTCAGGAATTCGAGACCAGCCTGGCCAACGTGTCGAAACCCTGTTTCTACTAAAAAATACAAAAATTAGCCGGATGTGGTGGCGGGCACTTGTAATCCCAGTTACTTGGGAGGTTGGGGCAGGAGAATCACTTAAGCCTGGGAAGCGAAGGTCGCAGTGAACTGAGATCTCACCACTGCACTCCAGCCTGGGCGACAGAGAGAGACTCTGTCTCAAATAAATAAATAAATAAATAAATAAATAAATAAAATAAGTAAAATAAATAAATTGAGGCTGGGCACGGTGGTTCACACCTGTAATCTCAGTGCTTTGGAAGACCAAGGTGGGAGAATCCTTTGGGTCTAGGAGCACGAGACCAGCCTGGACGACATAGCAAGATCTTATCTCTGCAAAAAAAATGTAAAAATTAGCTGGGTGTGGTGGCACGTGGCTGTCAACGAGCTACTTGGGAGGCTGAGTGGGAGGACAGCTTGAGCCCTAGGAGGTCCAGGCTGCAGTGAGCCATGACTGTGCCACTGCACTCCAGCCTGGGTGACATAGACAGACCCTATCCCATCTCTACTAAAAAAACAAAAATTAGCCGGGCCTGGTAGCACGTACCTGTAGTCCCAGCTACTCAGGAGGCTGAGGCAGGAGAATCGCTTGAACCCGGGAGGCGGAGGTTGCAGTGAGCCGAGATTGCGCCGCCGCACTCCAGCCTGGGTGACAGAGCGAGACTCTGTCTCAAAAATCAATCAACAAATCAATCAATCAATAAAATAAATAAAGGAGACATTTGGACACAGATGCGCACAGGAGAGAGAATGCTGTATAGATAAGAGACTGGGGAGACAAGGCAGAGATTGGGGGTGTCACTTCCACAAGCCAGGGAAGGCCAAGGATCTCCAGCCACCACCAGGAGCCGGGAGTGGCCCTGGGACAGATTCTCCCTCCTGGCTTCGGAAGAACCCAGCCCTGCCTACACCTTGGCCTTGGACTTCCAGCCTCCAGAACAGAGAGAGAATGAACCTGCAGTGTCTAAACGGCCGGGTCTGTGAATCTTGTAAGAGCAGCTCCACGAAACTCACACAAACCCCTAAGAGGCGGCTCAGCCTGGCTCCGGGGGAAGGGTCCGAGACAGCAGACCAGAATTTGGGCCACGGCGATGGTCGGGGGACACCTCCTTCTCCTTCCACCCCCACCACTAAAGGACTGGATAGAGGTTGTGAGGCCGGAGTTGGCAACATTTTCCTATAAAAGGCCAGAGAGCAAACTTCTCTGGCTTTGTGGGTCAGATGGTCTCTGTTGCAACTGCTCAACTCAGCCGCAGAGGCAGAAGAACCGTTGTGGACGATTTCTCAATGAGTGGGCATGGTGGGTGCCAGTGAAACTTTATTTACAAAAAACACACTGTCGCTGGGCATGGTGACTCCAGCCTGTAATCCCAGCACTTTGGCAGGCCGAGGCAGGCAGATCATTTGAGGTCAGGAGTTCGAGAACAGCCTGACCAACAATGGTGAAACCCCGTGTCTACTAAAATTACAAAACAGCCAGGCGTGGTGGCGCACACCTGTAATCCCAGCTACTCGAGAGGCCGAGGCAGGAGAATCGCTTGAATCCAGGAGGCGGAGATTCCAGCGAGCCGAGATGGCGCCACCGCACCCCAGCCTGGGCAACAGAGTAGGACTCGGTCTCAAAAATAAAAACAAAAACACAAAAACAATAACAAAAAACCCACACTGTCCATCATGGGCCCTTTCTGGCTGACCCCTGCTCTAGAAGCTCCTTGAGTTCAAGTCACTGGTTTGGCCGTGATCATTTCTGTAGTGATGCTTCTCCAAAACACACCTTCTCCATCTGCAGGTTTATTTCTTCTCAGTTGTCCTTGATTTTGTGTGTGTGTGTGTGTGTGTGTGTGCGCGAGAGAGAGAGGGTCTCACTCTGTCACCCAGGCTGGAGTGCCGTGGTGCAATCATAGCTCACACAGCCTCCACCTCCCGGGCTCAAGCGACCCTCCTGCCTCAGCCTCCTGAGTAGCTGGGACTACAGGTGCACATCATCACACAGGCTAATTTTTGCTTTTTTTTTTTTTTTTTTGCCATTTTGCCCAGGCTGGTCTTGAACTCCTGAGCTCAAGGGATCCTCCCACCTCGGCCTCCCAAAGTGCTGGGATTGCAGGCATGGGCCACTGAGCTGGGCCGGTGTCCTCTGTAGTATTCTACTTAAGCGCTGCCTTTGATGCTTCTATGCTACAGAGGCAGATCTGAGTGGTGGAGCCAGAGACTGTCTGGTCCACAGAGCCGAAAACAGCAACTCTTTGGCCCTTTACAGGAAAAGCTCGCTGCCTTGTGGTCTAGGATGAGACCAAAAAGGTCACAAGTCTCCTCTTCAGAGCACTAGACTCCATGGGGGCAGGGCAATGTCAGCTGGGCAATGGGGAAGTCACCCATCTGTTCCCGGGCAGGACGCACTCAGGCATGGAAGGGAGAGAAGGGCGTTGCCATTCGGCAGGAACTCAGGAAGTAGGGCGTTCACAAAGCCTTCCTGGAAAATGCACCTCACCAGGCACTCCAGCCACCCAAAGACAGTCACAAGCATGCGAGCACACATACACACACGTGCACATACACACATATAGAGACATACATATACACTCACACACACACATACACATACATATACATACACACACATGCACATATACACACATATACACATGCACACACATATACATACACACATACACGTACACACATGCACACACATATATACACATGCACATATACATATACATACACACATAAACACACGTGCACATATACACACATACATGCACATATATACACATACAATAGTACACACATATACCCATGCACACTTACACACATATACATACACATATACACACACATGCACATATACACACATATATAGACATACACATACACATGCACACACATATATACACATACACATATATACAGATATACATACATACACGTGCACATACACCCATTAGACATATACACATACACGTGAGCACACACATACACATACACATAAACATACCTATATACACATATACCACATATACCACATACACACGTGCACATATACACATATATACACACGTACAGATACATACACACATAAACATATACATACACATAAATACACATGCACATACACACATATATAGACATGCAAACATATACACACATACATATATGCACACACACACATATATAGACACACATACACATGGACACACACGTGCACATATATATACAGGCACACACATATACATACACACATACACATACGTGCATATACACACATATACATACATATACAGATTACATACACATGTACATATGCACACATATACACACGTACACATACATACATTATACACACATGCACATATGCACATATATAGGCATACAATACACATGCACACACATACATATGCACACATACACATATACACATACATACACATACACACATGCGCACACACACATAGACACATGCACACACGTGCACATATACACATATATACACATGCACACACATGCACATACACATACACATGCACATTACACACAGACACATGCACATACACACATATACATACACACATATATACACATACACACATACACATATACCCATAAAGATATACACATATACACATACATATACACACAAATATACACACATACACACATATACATGCACGTATACACACATGCATACACACATATACACACAAATATATACACCTATGCAAATACACACAAATATACACACAAATGCACACACACACTCATGTGCAAACATATATCCACACTATATACATACACATACATATACAAATATACAAATACACACAAATATACACATACAGATATATGCACAAAAACATACACATATACATATTTACACACATATACACACAAGCTCACACATACAGAAGCACACGCATATACACAAAAGCAAATATATACACAGAAGCACACACACATACCATTAGGCACACACAAGCACACACACATACACAAATGCACACATGCATATACACACAGGTGCACACACACACACACAACTCAGGGATGAGAGAGGCCCCAGCATGAGGCACCTGCTGGGGTCCAGTTCCACAAAGGATGCAGCATAACTCTGGGGCAGCAACCGCTACACAACAGAGGGCAATCATCTCCATTCTTAAACAAAAAGTGCAAGCAATGGTAATTTGTTGCAAGCAATGATAATTTATTGCTATTATACTAAATAGGGTCTCTCCTCTTAGCACTGTGGACACTGTGGCCAGACCATTCTCTGGGGTGGGGCTGTCCTGAGCACTGCAGGGTGCTGAGCAGCGTCCCTGGCCTCCACCCACTCCATGCCAACAGCACCCCCATCAGGATAACCACAGATGTCCCCAGACATCACCCATCGCCCAGTCATGATAAACCACAAATGTCACCAGACATCTCCCAGTGTCCCCTGGGGAGCAGGATCAGCCCCAGCTGCGAACCACCACACTAGAACAATGGCAACAAAAATAACCACAAAATCCCAGAATCCGGCAGCATAGCCCTGAGCAAGGTCAGTGACACGGGGCCGATGTTCGTGCCTCCGGATCTCACGTTGAAATGTGACCCCCAGTGTTGGAGATGAGGTTGGGTGGGCGGCATTTGGGTTGTGGGGGTGGATGCCTCATGAATAGCTTGGTGCTCTCCCCTCGGGAATGAGTGAGTTCTCACTCTGTTAGTTCACAGACAACCTGGTTGTTAAAAAGAGCCTGGCACCTCCTCCCTCCTTTCTCTGGCTCCCTCTCTGGCCGTATGAGATGCCTGCTCCCCCTTCACCTTCTGCCATGAGTGGAAGCTTCCTGAGGCCTCACCAGAAGCCCAGCAGATGCTGGCAGCATGCTTGTATGGTCTGCAGAACTATGAACCAGATAAACCTCTTTGCTTGATAAACCCCTCAGCCTCCGCTCTATTCCTTTATAGCAACACGAAAAGGACTATGACAGTCAGGCACGGGGAGACACACAGAGCTCGACTGGGCCTCAGGTCAGGAAGGAAACTTCCCTTTCCAGCCACATGTGGATGGGGCCTGTGTTCAGTGGGGAAGCGGCACCTGCAAACCTCTGCTCTTCCATCTGTAAAATGGGCATCTCCACACCCACTTAGCTGAGATCATGGGAGCAAAGAGAAGCTAAATCCCTAAGGATGCAGCCCCACAGTGGGCCCCAGGAGGAGTTTCAGACAGACAGCCCAGGAGCCAAGTCTCAGCCATAAGTGGAAGGTACTGGAAGGTTTTCCAGGAGCGGACAGCCCTCCTCACACAGTGGAAAGATGGTAAAGGACGTGAACCCACAATTCACATAAGGAAACAAACCCCCAAGCCTAAAAAGAGATGTTCAGTTTGGCTTTTTAATTTTTTGAGACAGGGCCTCGCTCTGTCACCCAGGCTGGAGTACAGTGGTGTGATCACAGCTCACTGCAGCCTTGACCTCCTGAGCTCAACTGATCCTCCTGCCTCAGCCTCCCCAGTAGCTGGGATTACAGGTGCATGGCACCATGCCTGGCTAATGTTTGTATTTTTTTTTTCTAGAGATGGGGTCTCACTATGTTGTCCAGGCTGGTCTCAAACTCTTAGAGTCAAGCAATCCACCCACCTTGGCCTCCAAAGTGCTGATATGATAGACGTGAACCACCGTGCCTGGCGGAGTTGTCCAGCTTTAACAAACAACAACAAATGCACCAATAACAAGATTCCACCCTGGCCCCTCAGACCGTCATGGATGGAAGCCTGAGGACGCCCAGTGTCTTCTAGGATCTGCGGAATGGGGGCCTGTCCAGCACAGATAACAGAGGGTCCCTGGTCAACATTTTGAGAAGAAAAGGTGGCGGCATCGTCAGAACCGAGAAGGTGCTACCTGCTGATGTGACGATTCCGTACCTAGGAATTTATTGTAAAGACCTTGTTGGACATGTGGGCAAAGATGTCTACCTATATCCTTATCCTTGTTCTGATGGCAGAACTGTGAACGCTTCCAAACTGGAACCATCTCAAATCTGCCTGCAGAGGTGTGGTTAGGCCACGTTGCATTTCTAGGATGGGTGGTGTGCAGTGGTGGCTCGGAGGGCACCCGCAGGCTATGTTAAGTGAAAGAGTTATCAGATGTGTGGTCTCTTTTCTCTCTCTTTCCTTCTTTCTTTCTCTCTCTCTTCCCTCCCCTTTCCTCCTTCCTTCCCTCCTTCCTTTCTTCTTTCCTTCCTTCCTTCCTTCCTCCCTTCCTTCCTGTCTTTCTCTCTCTCTCTCTCTCTCTCTCTCTCTCTCTTTCCTTCCTTCTGATGGAGTCCTGCTCTGTTGCCCAGGCTAGAGTGCAGAGGTGCGATCTTGGCTCACTGCAACCTCTGCCTCCCGGGGTCAAGTGATCCTCCTGCCTCACCCTTCCAAGCAGCTGGGATTACAGCACCCGCCACCACGCCTGGCTAATTTTTGTATTTTTAGTAGAGACGGGGTTTCACCGTGTTGGCCAGGCTGGTCTTGAACTCCTGATCTCAGGTGATCTGCCCACCTTGGCCTCCCAAAGTGTTGGGATTACAGGCGTGAGCCACCACGCCCGGCTAGTGGACCATTTTATATGGGTCATATAAAATACGGACTACCTACCTATCCTGTCCCATTGGCCTGTTTGTTCTTTTGACAATGCCACATTGTCCCTCTTTGTTTTTTGTTCATTTGTTTTTGTTTTGTTTTGTTTTGTTTTTTGAGATGAGGTCTCACTCCGTCCACCAGGCTGGAGTGCAGTGGTACCATCGCAGCTCACTGCAGCCTCCAACTCCTGAGCTCAAGCGATCCTCCCACCTGAGCCTCCCGAGTGGCTGGGACCACAGGTGCACACCAACACACCAGGCTAATTTTTTATTTTTTGTAGAGACAGGGTCTTGCTGTGTTGTCCAGGCTGGTCTTTAACTCCTGGGCTCAAGCAATCCTCCTGCCTCAGCTTCCCAGGTATCTGGGACTACAGGTGCATGCCACCATGCCTGCTTAGTTATTTATTTTTTGTAGAGACGGGTTTCACTATGTTGCCTAGGCTGGTCGAGAAAGTTTTTAATTCCTTCACAGAGCTGTGCGACCATCACCACTATCTCGTTCCAACACTTTTTTTTTCTTTTTTTGAGAGGGAGTCTCGCTCTGTCGCCAGGCTGGAGTGCAGTGGCGTGATCTCGGCTCACTGCAACCTCCGCCTCCCGGGTTCAAGCAATTCTCCTGCCTCACCCTCCCGAGTAGCTGGGACTACAGGCGTCCGCCACCACGCCCAGTCTTTTTGTTGTTTGTTTGTTTTTAAGAGTTAACATTCTGTCACCCAGACCAGACTACAGTGGCACCTTCTTCTCTCACTGAAGCCTTGAACTCCCGGTCTCAAGCGATCCTCCCACCTCAGCCTCCCAAGTTGCTGAGATTACAGGCGTGAGCCAGTGTGTTGGCTGAATTCCAGAACTGTTTCATCACCTTAAATGGAAACCTTGTCGGCATTAGCAGTCACCCTGTCCCCTCCAACCACACATCCATGTTCTCTGTGGATCTGCCTGTTACGGACATTTCTGCTTATTTCTGCTTTTTTTTTTTTTTTTTCTTTTCTTTTCTTTTTTTTTTTTTTTTGAGACAGAGTCTTGCCCTGTTGCCTACGCTGGAGTACAGGGACACAATCTTGGCTCACTGCAACCTCTGCCTCCTAGGTCCAAGCAATTCTCCTGCCTCAGCCTCCTGAGTAGCTGAGACTACAGGCGCCACCACACCCGGCTAATTTTTTGTATTTTTAGTAGAGATGGGGTTTCACCATGTTGGCCAGGCTGGTCTCGAACTCCCAACCTCAGGTGATCCACCCGCCTCGGCCTCCCAAAGTGCTGGGATTACAGACCTGAGTCCCACACGCCTGGCCTGGCTTCCTTCATGAAATAGGTGTTGAGGGGACCACGGTTCTGAGCCCACTCCCCAACCATGTTTCTGCACTGATGGAGGAGGCGGGGCTAGTCCGAGGGAAGCAGCTAGAAGACTTAAGATGTTCTGTGTGCCCTGTCCCCTCACAGCTGCGTGGCCTCGGACAAGTCGCTTCTGTGCTGTCTGTGGAGAACGATCTAGAAGTGGGATCGGGGCTGGAGGCGGTGGCTCACACCTGTAATCCCAGCAGTTCGGGAGGCCGAGGTGGGCGGATCACCTGAGGTCAGGAGTTCGAGACCAGCCTGGCCGACGTGGAGAAAGAATTAGAGTCTTGTTCATGGCGAAACCCCATCTCTACCAAAAATACAAAAACTAGCCGGGCGTGGTGGCGGGCGCCTGTAGTCCCAGCTACTCGGGAGGCTGAGGCAGGAGAATGGCGGGAACCCGGGAGGCGGAGGTTGCAGTGAGCCCCGATCGCACCACCGCACTCCAGTCTGGGTGACAGAGCGAGACTGCGTCTTGAAACAAAAACAAACAAACAAACAAACAATAAAAGTAGGACTGGCATTTCCCTCCCATGGTCGTATGCAAAGGGGCGAATTAAATTCTTTCTGGAAGAGGCTGGAAAGGTACTGCACGCGTGGGATATACCGTGGGCGCCACGGACCAGCTGCTGCGAGGTACGGCCGGAGTTCTGCCGCCTCGGGGGAGGCCTGGGTATCCTGAGACGAGAGATGCTACGTTCTCACCTCGGGTGCCTGGGTCTGGCCCAGAGCCCGTCACACCTGGCCTGGTGCAGTCCAGGTGAAACCCGCCCTGCCAGCCACCCCTGCCATCTCCCTGGTGGGGGGATCCCTGCTGGGCCTGCATTCTGACATCATGCCTTCAAACTCAACGGTGAGGCTGCAGGAACACGCATCCCATATGACGCTGAAGATGGGGCTTGGGGCTGCCTTTGAGCCCTTCCTCTCCCTCTCTCTTTTCTCACTACAATGTTGTGCCGCCATCACCACCATCCTCTCCAGAACTTTCTCCTCTTCCCAAACTGAAACTCTGTCCCTGTGAAACACTCACTCCCTGTCCCCCTCCCCAGCCCCCGGCATCCCCCATCCTACTTCCTGTCTCTGTGAATCTGACGACTCCAGGGACCTCCCAGAAGTGGGATCACACAGGACACGTCCTTTCGTGTCTGGCTCCTCTCACTGAGCGTGAGGTCCTCGAGGTTCATCACGCTGTAGCCTATGTCTGGATTCTCTTCCTTTTCATGGCTGAGTAATATTCCACTGTCTGGTTGGACCATGCTGTGTTTATCTACCGATGGACGCCTGGGGTGGCTTTCACCCTGGAGTTGTTGGGAATCGTGCCGCTGTGCACATGTGTGTGCAAACACCTCTTTGAGTCCCTGCTGTCGGTTCTGTGGGATCTATACCCAGGAGTGGGATTGCTGGGCCTATGGTAATTCCACGTTTACCCATGTGAGAAGCCGTCAGGCTGGGCCTTGTTCCATCCCCACCAGCTGCGCACGAGGGTCTGTTTCTCCACCTCCTCTCCTGCTCTTGTCCGAAACCGCACTTGTTATCTGAGCCTCAGTGTCCTGTCTATTAAATCGGCTCGGGGTTCCTCCAAGGCTGCTGGTAGGTCCTGTGAAAGGCTGTCAGCTCCAGCTGCTGTTAGCCGTAGGGGCACAATGAGCTGTCAGGGAACCAGGGAAGAAAGGCTGGTTGGAGTCTCTCTTTCTTTTTTCTTTTTCTTTCTTTCTTTCTTTTTAGACAGGGTCTTGCTCTGTTGCCCAGGCTGGAGTGCAGTGGCACCATGATTGCTCACTGCAGCCTGGACCTCCTGGGCTCAAGCCGTCCTCCCACCTCAGCCTACAGAGTAGCTCTCTCTTTCTTTTCTTTTCTTTTTTTTTTTTTTTTTTTTAGACAAACGTTGTGTTTAATGGTAAAGCTTAGCACACCCCAGCCCCAGGAATGGTGTGGAGCTGTAGCAGCAACAGGCAGGTGGCCCCCAGGGAGCCTCACATGGTGAAGAGGATGAGGAAGGCGACCGTCAAACAGAAGAGCCCCACAACCTCAGACAGGGCAAAGCCCAGAATGGCACAGAAGAAGAGCTGCTGCTTGACAGACAGGTTCCTGGCATAGCCAATGATCAAGCTGCCCAACACCGTTCCAATGCCAGCCCCTGAACCCGCCACACCAACTCTGGCTGCCCCAGCACCAATCAACTTGGCTGCCGTGTCAATGTCCCGGGAGGCAACACTGGTCTGGAACTCCCGTCTGGCCACCTGGAGTGGGAAGCTGCTGTAGGAAGGCTGTTTAGATGAATTCACTGAGCTGTTCAAGAAGGAGGCAGACACAGGCCTGGTTAGCCCCCTAGTACAACAGCGGATCAGAGCTGGAGACATGAGCAATGCCCCGGTGGTCTGCATTTTTTCAGTCGTTGGTAACTAACATGAATTGATAAGGCCATATCTAGATTGCCATCGCCTCTCCCAGCACTGGGGGGAAATACCCTCCACACTGCCCAGCCCACAACCCAGCCAACTCAGCCTCTGCCTATTGCTGGCTCCCGGCCCCAAGTCACCTGTACTCCCCACTTTTCCTTTTTTTTTAGACAGGGTCTTGCTCTGTTGCCCAGGCTGGAGTACAGTGGCACCATGATAGCTCACTGCAGCCTGGACCTCGTGGGCTCAGGCCATCCTCCCACCTCAGCCTCTGGAGTAGCTGGGACCACAGGTTTGCACCACCCTATCTAGCTAATTTAAAAAAATTTTTTTTTTTTTTTTTTGAGACAGAGTCTCGCTCTGTAGCCCAGGCTGGAGTGCAGTGGCCGGATCTCAGCTCACTCTAAGCTCCGCCTCCCAGGCTTACGCCATTCTCCTGCCTCAGCCTCCCGAGTAGCTGGGACTACAGGCGCCCGCCACCTTGCCCGGCTAGGTTTTTTTTGTTATTTTTAGTAGAGACGGGGTTTCACCGTGTTAACCAGGATGGTCTCGATCTCCTGACCTCGTGATCCTCCCGCCTCGGCCTCCCAAAGTGCTGGGATTACAGGCTTGAGCCACCGCGCCCGGCCTAATTTTTAAAATTCTTTTGTAGAGACGGGGCCTTGCTGTCGCCAGGAACTCCTGGGTTCAAGCAATCCTCCTGCCTCGGCCTCCCAAAGTGCTGGGATCATGGGTGTGAGCCACAGCGCCCGGCTCTAGTCTTTCTGGGCGTCCTTTGGGAGTGATCTGGAAAGCTTCGGGGAAGTGCACAGAGCAGAACGGGCGCCTCCTCAGGGTGTGTGGACACGCAGACACACGCAGACACACACAGGCCCACGCAGGCACACACACACGTTCACACACGGGTACACGCAGACACACGCAGGCACACACACAGACACACGCTCACACATGGGTACACGCAGACACATGCAGGCACACGCTCATACACGGGTACACACAGACACACGCAGAACCAGATACACAGACACACGCTCACACACAGGTACACATACACGCAGGCACACGCAGGCACACGCAGGCAGACACAGACACGCTGACACACAGGTACACGCAGACACACGCAGAACCAGATACACACACGCTCACACGCGGGTACACGCAGACACACGCAGGCACACGTAGGCAGACACACACACGCTCAGACACAGGTACACGCAGACACACACAGACACACGCAGAACCAGACACACAGACGCACACACACACACAGACACATGCAGCACAGGCACGTGCTCCCAGAGCAGGACTTGTGAGACTGGCGGAATCCAAGACTGAGTTTCCCAACCCACCGCAGTGGGGCGGCCTCGGATGACGTGCAGGCATGCAGCCCGGATGGCCCCAGAGGACCGCAGCAAAAACAAACACGTCGGGTCGATTCCAGCAGAACCCTTCGACCCAGGCCTGCACACGGTGTGCTGGGAATCTGCCCTGGGTGGGGCTGTCCCACTCCCTCCCAGAGTTCGCTGTGGTCCCTGGATGCTTGCTGACCCCAGGGAGGACAGGGCGGGCCGCGGCGGGCGGGGGATGGGCACTGCAGCAGCTGCTGGCCGCCCTCACACGTCTGGGAAACCAGGAACCCTTGGGAACTAAACTTGGTCTTTTAAATTAATTAATTTAAGAAACAGGGTCTTGCATCACTGCGCAGGCTGGAGTGCAGTGGTGCAATCACAGCTCACTGCAGCCTCGACTTCCTGGGCTCAAGCGATCCTCCCACCTCAGCCTCCTGAGTAGCTGGGACTATAGGTGTGCACCACCACACCTGGGTAATTTTCTTTTTCTTTTTTTTTGAGATAGAGTCTCGCTCTGTCGCCCAGGCTGGAGTGCAGTGGCTGGATCTCAGCTCACTGCAAGCTCCGCCTCCCGGGTTTACGCCATTCTCCTGCCTCAGCCTCCCGAGTAGCTGGGACTACAGGCGCCCGCCACCTCGCCCGGCTAGTTTTTTTTTTTTTTTGTATTTTTTAGTAGAGACGGGGTTTCACCGTGTTAGCCAGGATGGTCTCGATCTCCTGACGTCGTGATCCACTTGTCTCGGCCTCCCAAAGTGCTGAGATTACATGCTTGAGCCACCGCGCCCGGCCTTTTTTTTTTTCTTTTTTTTTTTTTGAGACAGAGTCTCACTGTCGCCCAGGCTGGAATGCAGTGGCTGGATCTCAGCTCACTGCAAGCTCTGCCTCCCAGGTTTATGCCATTCTCCTGCCTCAGCTTCCCAAGTAGCTGGGACTACAGGCGCCCACTACCTTGCCCGGCCAGTTTTTTGTATTTTTTAGTAGAGACAGGGTTTCACCGTGTTAGCCAGAACGGTCTCGATCTCCGGACCTCATGATCCGCCTGTCTCGGCCTCCCAAAGTGCTAGGAGTACAGGCTTGAGCCACCGCGCCCGGCCCCTATCTGGGTAATTTTTAAAACTTTTTTTTACAGATGGGGTCTCCCTGGGTTGCCCAGGCTGGTCTCAAACTCCCGAATGCAAATGATCCTCCTGCCTCGGCTTCCTGCGTAGTTAAGATTACAGGAACGCAGCACCACCCTGGCTAATTTTTAAAATTTGTTCTAAAGACGGGGTCTCGCTATATTGCCCAGGCTTGTCTCAAACTCCTGGGCTCAAGTGATCCTCCCGCCTCCCAAAGTGCTGGGATTACAGGTGTGGGCCTCTGCGCCCGGCCTGAATCTGTTCTTAACTCATTCACGCTACATGAGTCACCAGGGCTGTCCCGTGTTCAAAGTTCCAGTAAGTCTTTGTACTCCTGTTGGCAGGGTCAGGACAAGGTCCACCTCGCAGACTAGGGCTGTGGGGACAGTAAGCTCAGTCTCTGTGTTGCATAACCAATCACCACCCATGTGGTGGCTTCCAACACCATCCACTTAGTACATCACAGTTTTGGGGGGTCAGGAGTCTGGGAACAGCCAAGCCAAGGCCTCTGCTCAGGGTTCCCCCAGGGCTGCAGTCTGGGTGTTGGATGGGGCTGCGTCTCATCCGAGGCTCGGCCGGGGAAGGCTCCTCATCCAGCATTCCCTCAAGCTGTTGGGACCATTTGCCTCCCTGTGGTTGTAGAACCGGGGTCCCTGTTTCCTTGCTGGCTGTTGCCTGGGGGACACTCCCAGCTCCTAGGGGCCACGCTTGGGTCCTCGCTATGAGGCCCTTCTTGGGCCTTCTCACAATGCACTGCTCACTTCTTCATACCAGGAACCAGCAGGCGAGTGTCTTCCCATGACTCTGCTAAGCTAGAGTCTTCTGGCTGGGTGTGGTGGCTCACGCCTGTGATCCTAGCACTTTGGGAGTCTAAGGCAGGAGAATTGCTTCAAGCCAGAGGCAGAGGTTGCAGTGAGCCGAGATCATACCACTGCACTCCAGCCTGGGCGACAGAGCGAGGGAATAAATCTAAAAAGAAAACATAGAACATCCCTATATAAAATGTTATGGTGTTATTTTCCCTGTTTTTTTTTTTTTTTTTTTTTTTTGAGATGAAGTCTTGCCGTCACCCCAGCTGGAGTGCAATGGCGTGATCACAGATCACTGCAGCCTTGACCTCTCAGGCTCCAGATCCTCCCACCTCAGCCTGTCGAGGAGCTGGGGCCACAGGTACGCACCACCATGCCCGGCTAATTCTTTTATTTTTTTGTAGAGACGGTGGTCTCACTGTTGCCCAGGCTGGTCTTGAACTCTTGGGCTCAAGCAATCCTCCCACCTCGGCCTCCCAAAGGGCTGAGATTACAGCCGTGAGCCACCACGCCGGGCCTCACGCTTGTCTTATTCAGCATTATGACATCATAGAGGGTGCTGATTCTTAGAGGTTTTGAGGGTCTGAGGGTTTTGAGGCTCAGAGATTTGCTGAGACTCAGGTAGACGTAGGCAGAACTGGGACCAATTCCCCGTTAGAGCCGGGGACCCTCAGAGAACCCGATACGGGACCCAGGGGACCGAGGGCAGCCTGGTGCTGACTCCTTACTCGCCCTGCTCACTACTCTATTTTAGGAAGCGATTTGCGTTTTTCTATTTGATTGAATCTCTTCCTGAATGCTTGCTCCGATTCTTTGTGGAATGAGGCAGAATATAAATAAATCAACAGAAAACGGTGCTCCAGCCATGAGAGACTGCCCGTCCTGCAGGGCTGAAGGAATGCACAAGCAACGCCCGCTCAGGGTTAGGCTCAACGGCCGGTAGCCCCAGGCTTCATGCTAACCAGGCCGGAGAAGCTGGGCAGAAAAGCACCTGTTTGCAACTCCCGTTCAGCAGGATCTCTCCCGCTCAGCCCTGTGGACATCGGGGCTGGATCCTTCTCTCTGGGGTGGGGCCGTCCTAGACACCACAGGGTGCTGAGCAGCATCTCTGATCCACCCACTCCCTGCCAGGAACCCCCCAACACCCTGAGACCAAGAATCATCAGCTTCCAAATGTTAACATGCCCAAGGAGGGAAACCATGCTAAAGGAATTTAGCTAAGGTCACAGAGCTGGGAAGGGGTGGATCGGGGCCTCAAACCCCTGGCTCCTGGCCCCCTAGGGGCCGAGCTGTGGGGATTTGGATCCCAGACTGACCCCCGGCATGGAAAACCACCAGCGTGGACCGGCGCCAGACCTGCTTGTCTGTCGCTTGTCTGCGAGAGGCCAGGAAATGGCTGGGAGAGGGAGAGACGGTTAAACGAAAAAACATCCCAAGAATGCACATTGCTCGTCTCCGGCCCTGGCAGCCCGCCTCGCCGGTGCCTGCAGCAGAGGGTCCCATGATTTTGGGCTCCGCCTCAGCATCTGCGGGATGAGTGCCACTGGGCGGGCAGGTCCAGACCTCGCCAAGGTCTGGACAGGGGGTCACCCAGACACACCTGACTCAGACCATGTGGCTGAGTTTGTTTTGAAATTTCACTGCCCAGCGTAACAGAGCCGAGGCCACTCCCAGCGCCGCTGGCTCCTGTCCGGGTCTGTGTCCTGCAGCTCAGGGTGGCCGGGGCGGGCGGGAGGACAGGCACCTGGCACCCACCCAGACCTGCACCCTGGCCATCAGGCTGCCCCGGGAAGCCGGGCGGCCGGGAAGATAAATGGCAGAGTCAACAGGGCGGGTGCAGGAAAGGACGCTCCCTGTGCGTGCTTCTGAAGCCCTGAGCACACAGCCCTGTCGGTTGGGAATCGTTGAGTGTTTTCCTCTGAGGTCTGCAAGTGTTTATGGTAACAAGAGGAGGGAGGAGGGCACAGGGACGGCCGCTGATGGGCAGCAGCTCCACCTGCTGGTCACCTTCCTCGGGGACACACAAGGACAAGCTGCCAATCGAAGGGGTTTTGTCAGAAATGCGGGGAGCAGGGGACACACCCCCACGGACAGGGGCTTTTCTGGTTGCCAAACATGCAGATGACAGACCTGACATCCCCATTTCCCAGGAACTCTGTGGATGGGTGTCCTGGGGCTGCCGTAAGAAAGTGCCACAAATGGGGGGTTGGGAGGGGAGAACTTAAAACCACAGACATGGATCCTCTCCCAGTTCTGGAGGCTAGAAGTCCAAAATCACAGGGTCTGCAAGCCTGTGCTCCCTCCAGAGGCTCCCGGGGAGGACCCTTCCTGCCTCCTCCAGCTCTGGGCGTGCAGGTGTCTCTCGGCTTGTGTCCTCCTCCCTGGACACCTAGCCAGACTCCACTGGAACTTAAAAAAAAAACCCGTTGCACCCCCCGCAGTGCCCGTCCCAGAGCACCCACTCAATAAACATTGGAGGACCTCCCGGGGCAGGGGAATGCAGGTGTGCCCAGGGGTCACGACCTAATCACACAGCTGAGTGAGTCCTGCTGACCCCACCAGCCCCAGTCCTGGCCCCTGACATTGGTCCCGGCCTGGCCTGCTCACCCCTTCATGCCTTTCTGTCTAAGAGGCAGGGATAGGACGTGGCCCTGCTGCTCTCTGCCTGGTTCTATTTTTTTTTTTTTTTTTTTTGAGACTGAGTCTCACTCTGTTGCCCAGGCTGGAGTGCAGTGGTGCAATCTCCACTCATTGCAACCTCCACCTCTTGGGTTCAAGAGATTCTCCTGCCTCAGCCTCCCAAGTGGCTGGGACTACAGGCGTGCTCCACCATGCCCGGCTAATTTTTGTATTTTTAGTAGAGACAAGGTTTTGCCATGTTAGCCAGGCTGGTCTTGAACTCCTAACCTCAGGGGATCTGCCCACCTCAAACTCCCAAAGTGCTGGGATTGCAGGCGTGAACCACCGTGCCCGGCTCTCTGCCTGGTTCTGTTTTATTTTATTTTAGAGACAAGGTCTTGCTGTTACCCAGGCTGGAGTGCAGTGGTGCAGTCACAGCTCACTGCAGCCTTGAACTCTTGGCCTCAAGGGATCCTCCCCTCTCAGCCTCCCAAGTAGCTGGGACTACAGGTGCCACCAAGCCCAGTTAATTTTTACTTTTTTTTTTGAAACAGAGTCTCAGTCTGTCTCCCAGGCTGGAGTGCAGTGGTGCAATCTCGGCTCACTGCAACCTCTGCCTCCGGGGTTCAAGTGATTCTCCTGCCTCAGCCTCCCGAGTAGCTAGGATTACAGGTGCGTGCCACCATGCCTGGCTAATTTTTGTATTTTTAGTAGAGATGGGGTTTCACCATGTTGGCCAGGATGGTCTTGAACTCCTGATCCCAGACAACCCACCCGCCTCGGCCTCCCAGAGTGCTGGGATTATAGGCGTGAGCCACCGCGCCCGGCAATTTTTACATTTTTTAAGAGACAGAGTCTCACTATGTTGCCCAGGCTGGTCTTGAACTCCTGGGCTCAAGCGATCCTCCCACCTCAGCCTTCCAAAGTGCTGGGATTACCAGCGTGGGTCACTGTGCCCGGCCTCTGCCTGGTTGTTGAGGCAGAGACTGGTGTCTTCTTCCCTCGTCTTCCCCCCATATCAGGCCTCAAGAAAGACTTACATGAACCCTGTGGGAACATGCACTAGGACGTCCCTCACCACAAGTGCCTTCGCTGCAGGCCCAGCCTGAAAGTGATTAATCTCTGCTTCCACCTCTCCCTTCCCCCAACAGTTTGTCTAAAAGTGCCTAGTGGCCTGGGTGACAGACTGACGGGGTGTCTCTCGGGTGGCCTGGAGCTGTCAATTCCTTCACTTGCAAATTACCCAGGAGGGGTTAGCAGAGATACTGAGTTCCCAAACCACAGGGGGGTGAGAACAGGTCTGAGGCTGTGGGGTGGGGACATGGGGGCCCCCTCCCTGGTCCCTGGTGTTGTTCACCAAGCACAGCAGCAAAGTTGTGTCTGCAGCCAGGACGCCTGCAGCCAAGCTCCTGGCTGCACTCCCAATGCCCACTTCTGCAGGGGTTTGCCCCCCACCCTGCAGGGATGGGACACCTCCCCTTCTCCTCGAGGGTGGGGACAATGTGACATCATCCTCAACAAGATGCCTGGCCAGGCCCCATTCACTCTGCATCATCCAACAGGTGTCGGAACAATGCAGGAACCATGATACGGTCTAAGATGTAGGCTCTACTCAAGGCAGGCACAACTTTGTAGAATAAAATATCAAGGTTTCACAAGGTGACAAGCGGCCAGTTGCTCGAGTTGTGTTACAGAAACAGAGAACGTCTGGGACGGGATGGGGAGGTGAGAACAGTTTGTGGAGGGTTTAGTATGCAGTCTGTGCCCTATAACCCTCGCTTTAAGCCAGGATGCCAGCATCATCCTATGTCACCTACCACCCGTCTCTTGAAGTCATTGCCAAAGTGAAAAAGCAAAATGGAAATACTCTGCCAAAGGGACGAGAGACAAAAAGCTGAGGTCCTTAATATATAAAGATCTCCAACAAAGCAACAAAAGTGAACAAACCAGCTTAATAAATGTGGGATCCTGGATCAGATCATGGAACACAAAAGCACAGGGAAATGGAAAAAAGGATGAAATTTGAATCAGCCCTGTACTTAATATTGTAGCAAGGTTGATTTTTTTTAGTGGTGATTAATGTTCTGTAGTTATGGAAGATGTCAGCCAATGGGAAGCTGGATGAAAGGTGTAAGGGAACACTCTGTACTATTTTTGCACCTCTTCTGTAATTCACAAATTATCTCAAAATTTAAAACATAAATTGTTAAAAGTGAACATAATCCAAAAAAAGCATTATAAATGTTCATTATGAAAAATTTCAAGCTCTCCAGTAATAAAAAAGATTATAGATCATACAATCAGATGTTACTTTTAGCCTTTAAATGACAATTTTTTTTTGAGACAGGGTCTAGCTCTGTTGCCCAGGCTGAAGTGCAGTGGTGCAATCATGCCTTACTGCAGTCTTGACTTCCTGGGGTCAAGGGATCCCCCTACCTCCACCTTCCAAGTAGCTGGGACTATAGGTACATGCCACCATGGCTGGCTAATTGTTAATTTATTTTATTTATTTATTTATTTATTTATTTATTTATTTATTTGAGACGGAGTCTCACTCTGCCGCCCAGGCTGGAGTGCAGTGGTGCAATCATGGCTCACTGCAAGCTCCGCCTCCTGGGTTCACGCCATTCTCCTGCCTCAGCCTCCCGTGTAGCTGGGACTACAGGCGCCCGCCACCACACCTGGCTAATTTTTTGTATTTTTAGTAGAGACGGGGTTTCACGGTGTTAGCCAGGATGGTCTTGATCTCCTGACCTCATGATCTGCCTGTCTCAGCCTCCCAAAGTGCTGGGATTACAGGCGTGAGCCACCGCGCCCGGTCATTTATTTATTTATTTATTTTTAAGACAGAGTCTTGCTCTGTCACCCAGGCTGGAGTGCAGTGACGTAATCTTGGCTCACTGCAACCTCCACCTGCCAGGTTCAAGTGATTATCCTGCCTCAGCTTCCTGAGTAGCTAGGACTGCAGGTGGGAGCCACCACACCCAGCTATTTTTTGTATTTTTAGTAGAGATGGGGTTTCACCATGTTGGCCAGGATGGTCTCAATCTCTTGACCTTAGGTGATCTGCCCACCTCGGTCTCCCAAAGTGCTGGAATTATAGGCGTGAGCCACCATGCCCAGCCAAATTGTTAAATGTTTTTGTAGAGATGGGGTCTTGCTATGTTGCCCAGGTTGGTCTCAAACTCCTGGGCTCAAGCAATCCTCCTGCCTCAGCCTCCCAAAGTGCTGATAATACAGGCATGAACCACTACACCTGGTCCAACTGGTAAGTATTTTTTTAAAATAGATAATATCCAGGATGGTCAAGGTGTGATAAATCATGGACTAGCACACAGTGGGTGGAGGACATTGGAATAACTGTTCTTGTAAGCAAGTCTCCCTCTGGAAAACTGTCCTAAGGATATGCTCATAGGATT
This sequence comes from Macaca mulatta, assembly GCF_049350105.2. Classification (NCBI taxonomy): domain Eukaryota; kingdom Metazoa; phylum Chordata; class Mammalia; order Primates; family Cercopithecidae; genus Macaca; species Macaca mulatta. Next base: position 3,341,676 of record NC_133424.1, read on the forward strand.
GTGCAGAGCTGCACACACAAGAACTTTCCTGAAGCATTATTATGGATAAAGAAAAACAAATAATAAACAACTTAGATGCCTTGCTTGAGCCCAGGAGTTCCAGGCTGGGCTACAGTGAGCCCTGATGGCGGTGCTGTACTCCTATTTAATTTAGGAGATTAGTTCAGTAATCTATGGTACAACCATAAAACACTTAACATTCACTAAAAAGGATGTTGCAAATCTGTATTTGAAAATGTGGAAAGATTCCCATAATATATTGCTAAATTAAAAAAAAAAACAAATTAAAGAAGAGTATCAACACTATGATTCTATTATTATTCGGAAAAGTCCATACATGTGTGGGTGTAGTGCACATTTTTTTTTTTTTTTTTTTTTTTGAGACGGAGTCTTGCTCTGTCGCCCAGGCTGGACTGCAGTGGCCGATCTCAGCTCACTGCAAGCTCCGCCTCCCAGGTTCACGCCATTCTCCCGCCTCAGCCTCCCGAGTAGCTGGGACTACAGACGCCCGCCACTTTGCCCGGCTAGTTTTTTGTATTTTTTAGTGGAGACGGGGTTTCACCGTGTTAGCCAGGATGGTCTCGATCTCCTGACCTCGTGATCCACCCGTCTCGGCCTCCCAAAGTGCTGGGATTACAGGCTTGAGCCACCGCGCCCGGCCTAGTGCACATTTTTTAACAGTACATGTTTGGAAGAACTAAAAGTCATCAGGACAGGTTGGAGAAGAGGTTGGCTCCAGGATTGGGGCAGAAAAAATATTATATCTCTGGAGCATCTTTTTGTGCCAGAAAGTAAGGAAACTCAAAGAACTATGGCAATGTATCAGAAGGACACAGAGTGAGCGTGGCTGGGTGCCAGTGGTTCATGCTTATAATCCTACCACTTTGGGAGGCTGAAGTGGGAGGATGGTTTAAGGTCAGGAGCTCAAGACCAGCCTGGGCAACATAGGGAGACCGTATCTCCGCAAAGAATTAAAAAATAATAAAAAAAAATAGCGGTGGCACGTGACTGTAGTTCCAGCTACTTGGGAGGCTGAGGTAGGAGGATTGCTAGAGACCAGAAGTTTGAGGCTGCAGTAAGCTGTGATTGCATCACTGTACTCCAGCCTAGGTGACAGGCAAGACCTTGTCTACAAAAAAAAAAAAAAAAAAATTAGCCAGGCATGGTGGTGTGTCCCAGCTGTTTGGGAGGCTGAGGAGGGAGGATCACTTGAGCCCAGGAGGTCGAGGCTGCAGTGAGGCATGATTGCACCACTGCACTCCAGCCTGGGTGACAGGGCAGACCCTGCCTCAAATAAAGAAAGAGAGAGGGAAGGAAGGAAAGGGGAAAGAAGGAAGGAAGGGAGGGAAGGAAGGGCCTTGTTCTTAGAAAATGTCCACCAAGATCTTTAGGGTTAACGGGGCATGATATCTCCAGCTTGATTTCAAATGACTGGAAATAAATTAATATGCATACATGTATAACTACATGCATATAATTCTGTGTATATATAACTGCATAATGATATATCTAGTATATATGCCATATAAGTAACTATCTTTCTGTGTATATATAGATATATACACACATATCCACCTGCAATTTATACATAAATACATAGACACACATAAATGTGTATACACACACACGGTGAACGATGGAGTGAGAGAGAGAACAATAAAATAAAAAATAGGGCAAGTGTAAACAGTTGGCATATTTGAGTATAAAGAGTATATGAAGTGACTGCATCTATTCTAGCAACTTCTCAGTAAGTTCGAAACGATATTGAAAACAGCCCGTTAGAAACAGGCAGCCTGGAAGAGATTTTAATAGTCTTCATCCCCAGACTGGGATTACCAGGGGAACTTTTCCTTTTGAAAACAAAATGGAGACATCATTCATATACCATAAAATTCACCCTCATAAAGTGTAAAATTCAGTTTTTAAAACATTTTATTATTATTTTTTGAGACAGAGTCTTACCCTGTCGCCCAGACTGGAGCGTAATGGCGCGATCTCGGCTCACTGCCACCTCTGCCTCCCGGGGTCAAGCGATTCTCCTGCCTCAGCCTCCTGAGTAGCTGGGATTACAGGCACCCACCACCACGCCCAGCTATTTTTTGTATTTTTAGTAGAGACGGGGTTTCACCATGTTGGCTAGGCTGGTCTTGAACTCCTGACCTCGTAATCTGTCCGCTTTGGCCTCCCAAAGTGCTGGGACGACAGGCGTGAACCACTGCATCCAGCCAAAATTCATTGATTTTTCAGTATCCCTTTTTCTTTAAACCTCTGTGTGTTTTCTGAAAAATTTTTTTAGCAACAAGCCGGTGTTACTTTTGTAAACGTCAAGTTGTACTGTTTTGATGATGAAAAATGGACCTCTCACCCCCTTTGTAGACTGTGGAACCAGGGCTAGCTCAGCACAGTCTTGCAGCTGTCATGATGGGGTGAGATCAGGGAGGACTAAGAGCTCCCACCTTCCACTGCCCCACCCTCCAGCTTTGCCCACTCCAGCCCAAGCTGTGTGGCAAGACCCCTTGTTGGTGCAGGTGCTGGGGGCTGGCAGCTGCTGGCATTCCCACCTTCCAGAGTGACTTTCACAGTCCCTGATGAGTTTCCCATACTGCTCAGCAGGCCCATAAATTCAAAGCGAGGGCTGCAAATGGGGAACCTGGGATGGCACGTCTGGCTCGGGGAGCTGGGAGCCAGTGGGGCCAGACAAGCTGCTGGTGACCTCGGTGCCCCAAGAGCTCAGCTGAGGCTGAAAGGGAAGGATAGGGAGGGAAGGACACTCACGGACTCTGGAAATGAGTGCAAATTCCAGCCCTGACATTTGACAGCCAAGGGCTCAAGTGAAAAAGGAGGTAGAATGTACACACACACGCACGCAGGCATCCCTCACTCAATGGGAACTCAGAGTGAATATCGTGTGTAGATCCAGTAGAGTGTCACCTTGGGCCGGGCGCGGTGGCTCACACCTGTAATCCCAGCACTTGGGGAGGCCAAGGCGGGTGAGCTCAGGAGTTCGAGACCAACCTGGCCAATATGGCGAAACCCCGACTCTACTAAAAATACAAAAATTAGCCGGGCATGGTGGCAGGTGCCTGTAGTCCCAGCTACTCAGGAGGTTGAGGCAGGAGAATCACTTGAGCCCGGGAGGCAGAGGTTGCAGTGAGCCGAGATCGTGCCATTGCACTCCAGCCTCCAGCCTGGGTGACAGAGCGAGACTCCATCTCAAAAAAAAAAAAAAAAAAAAGTCACTTTGAAATCATAATGACAGTGGAGAATCCTGGCATCCACTACCATGCCAGGTGATCAAGCTCATCAGCAGTAAGTCATGTGGCTACCGTGTGCCCTTGATAGGATGTGATGAGAAGGCCCTCGCATCTGAGGTTTTTCTCCCCAAAACTCAACACTCCAGTCTGACCATGAGAAAAACACTGGACGAATCCAATCGAGGCACAACCTACAAAACACCTGACCAGACCTCCTCAAGACTGTTCAAGGCATCAGAAACAAGAACGCCTGAGAAACTGTCTCAGCCCTGAGGAGCCAGAGAAACAGAATGACTTCTTAGGATGGCTGGACAGGTGGATGGGCTGGTGGACAGATGGATGGGTGGGTGGGTGTGTGACTGGGTAGATGGGGGGGTGGGTGGATGGATGGGTAGATGAGCCTGTGGGTGGATGGGTGAATGGGTGGATGGGTGGGTGGAAGGATGGATGAGTGGATGTATGGCTGGCTGACTGGCTGACTGGATGGATGGATAGATGGATGGATGGGTAGGTGGGTTGGTGGTTGGGTGGATGGATGGGTAGGTGGGTGGATGGATGGATAGATGGATGGATGACTAGGTGGGTTGGTGGTTGGGTGGATGGATGGGTAGGTGGATGGATGGATAGATGGATGGATGACTAGGTGGGTTGGTGGTTGGGTGGATGGATGGATGGATGGGTGGATGGATGGATGGATAAATGAATGTCTGGGTAGATAGTTGGGTGAATGGACAAATAGACGATGGATGGATAGATGGATGGGTGGTTGATGGGTGAGTGAATGTATGGATGGTGGATGGCTGAGTGGTTGAATGATTACATGGATGGCTGGATGAATGGTGGATGCATAGATGCATGGATGGATGGTGAATGGATGGATGGATGGATGGATGGATGGATGGATGGATGGATGGATGGATGGATAAGTGGAAGGATGCCTGGGTGGATGGCTGAATGAATGGATGGATGGATGGTGGGTGGGTGGATGGGTGGATGGATGGATGGATGGGTGGATAAGAGGATGGATGCCTGGGTGAATGGCTGGATGAATGCTGGATAGATGGCTGGATGGAGGATGGGTGGCTACAGACAGATAAGTTAGAAAGGTAGATGTCAGATGAAATAGTTATAGATGCACACACTCACCTTTATGTATACATGCATGTACACACATATATTCCCACACATATCTTCCATACAAATGCAGATATTTTCAAGCATGTATTTCCTAGGACTTTCCTGAATTTAAGTTTTCCGAGACATCCCAATGCAAGCTTCCTCCTGCTTCCTCCCTCGCCCCTTCCTCTCTGTCCACAGACGCCCAGTCACGAAATTCTGCCAATCTGGCTTCCACAAGGGCGGCCGGTCATTGACTTCTCTTTACCACTCTCACCCCCGACAGGCAGTGTCTTGCCGGCATCCTTAGGTGTCAGGAGGGGCTCTCCTGCTTTGGATCTGGCCCTTCCTCACCACATGGCTGCCATCTTTCTGATGCATAAGCCTAACCCCCTAAGTCCATGACATAATCCTGGCTTTTCCCCCGGACCGTGTGGACCCAGGGGCTGATGGTTCTCTGGGGTGGGGCCGTCCTGGGCACTGCAGGGTGCTGAGCAGCGACCCTGGCCTCCCTCGACTTCATAACAGGAGTACCCCCTCCAAGTTGTGACAACCACAGATGTCCCCAGATGTCGCCCAGTGTCCCCCAGGGGCCAGGGTCAGCCCCAGGTGAGGACCCCTGGGTTGGAGGTTTCCCCACGGAGAGTTGCGGCGGCAAGAAGATACCAGGAGGATGTGACCTGCACGGAATCACCAGATCCTCCCTGAACATTTGGCTCCAGGGTCTCTGCCTGGACAGAACCATTCCCAGATGCAGACCCAGGGGCCTCTCCTGCCCCTCCGACCTCACCTGCGTGCCCTGCGTTGCTTCCTCTGCCGGGGAAGCTCACCCACGCTCTCAGGTCCTGGCCGGAAGGACAGAGGGCTCCCCGGGCACAACGTCTTCTGATGAGAATCACAGCTGCTGAGAGGCAGCTGCAGGGGGCTGGGAAAGTTCCGGGGACCCAAGGGAGCTGTGAGATCTAGCGCCTGGGATGGCAGAGGCTCCGGCCAGTGAGGACAACAGTGTGGGGGTCGGTACGCAGGCGGTCACCTTGTAACGGCCACAAATGGGCTGCAAACGGGAGGCACGCCTGGGCTGCTGAGTCACCCGGGCCTCACGCAGTTCGCAAAAAGCTGTAACTCGAGGCAACATCACACCGACCGTGGAAGCGTGGAAGGGAGGCGGACGCTGTCTCAGCCTCCAGGAGCTCTGGGTGGGCATCTGATTAACGTTCATGACCCTGGGATGCTAAACATACGGAGTAGCCTCTGTGACCAGCCACGCAACCCACGGACGCTTTCTCAGTAGAGGCTTCTCCCAGGCCCTGTGGACGCCGGGGCCAATCTTTCTCCCGGGTGGGGCCGTCCTGGGCACTGCTGGGTGCTGAACAGCAATCCTGGTCTCCACCCTCTCCACGCCGGGGGCACCCCCAGTCATGACAACCACAGATGTCCCAGACGTCGCCCAGCGTACCCCTGAGGACAGAATCTATCCCCCGGTGAGACTCCCTGGGTTAGGGGATTCCTCGGATCCCCGAGAGACTCTGCATCCCATGATCCTCTGCTCCACTGAGGTCCCAGGAAGCTGCACACATGGCAATCCACACCCTGAGTGGGGAGGGAGAGAGGAGGAGAATCCCAGGAGCTGGGGGTCCCCCTGGTTTACACGCTCTGCCCCATCGGGAGCTTATTCTGTTGTCGAGTGTGAGCAGGGAGCAGATTCAATATTTTTCCCTTAATGAACACAGGTCTCTCCCTCTCTGCACTCTGGACACTGAGGCTGGATCGTCCTCTGGGGTGGGGCTGCCGTGGGCACTGCAGGGTGCTGAGCAGTGTCCCTGGCCTCCACCCACTCCACGCCAGGGGCACCCCTCAGTCATGACAACCACAAATGTCCCCAGACATTGCCCAGCGTCCCCTGGGGCAGGATCACCTGGCTGAGAACCACTGCTAGGTGACTGTTACCCTCACCACGCCCCGTGAATAGGGTCGCTGCCAGGGTTAGACACAGCAGGAGCTGAGGCTGCGGGAGGCTGGTGACCCCTGGGCAGAAGGAGGGAGGGAGTGAGGGCTGATGCCTGGCTCTGGGCTCAGACAGATACAAGATGATTAGTCAGTAAAGCACCAGAGAGCAGGGACGATCTGACCAGGGTCCGGCTAGTTCCTCTCTGGGGTGAGCGCTTTTCTTCCCAGAGAATTCAGAGGTGCTTAGATGTTGAGGAAGGTTTGTTTTGTTTTTTGTTTGTTTTTGGAGACGGTGTCTCACTCTGTCACCCAAGCTGGAGTGCAGTGGTGCGATCTTGGTTCACTGCAGCCTTGACCTCCCAGGCTCAAGCCTCCTCCCATCTCAGCCTCCCAAGGAGCTGGGACGACAGGTGCGCATCACCGCGCCTGGCTAATTTTTGTATTTTTAGTAGAGATGGGGTCTCTCCATGTGGCTCAGGCTTGAACTCTAGGGCTCAAGCGGTCCTCCCGCCTCGGTCTCCCAAAGTGCTGGGATTACAGGCGTGAGCCCCCATGCCCAGCCCTGGCTGGAGGATTTGAATTCCTCCAGGTAGAGGAATCAGAAACCATTTAAAGGGAAAATACAGAAAGTCTTGACTTAGCCTGGAGAGGACCAAGAAGTGGCTTTAGAAGTGGCTCCAGAACATGGAGAAGGATGTTTAGACAGTATAGAGGTTGGCGAAGTGAGTTAGGATATAGTTAACCCAGAAACTCATTTTTTTCCCTTTTTTTTTTTTTTTTTTTTTTGAAGACAGGGTCTCACTCTGTTGCCCAGGCTAGAGTACAGCGGTGCGATCATAGCTCACTGCAGCCTTAACCTCGTGGGCTCAATTGATCCTCCTGCTTCAGCCTCCTGAGTAGCTGGGACTACAGGCACGTGCCACCACATCCGGCTAATTTTTGTGTTTTGTATTTTTTTGTGGAGACAAGGAGTTGGGATTACAGATGGGAGCCACCACGCTCAGCCCACATGATCATCTTAACAGATGCAGACAAAATTCAACACCCTTCATGACAAAAACACTCAACAAATTCGGAACACAAGAATATTCCCTCTACCCAATTAGAGGCATGCACAAAACACCCACAGCTACCACGATACTCATTGGTGAGAAACTGAGTGCTTTTCCCCTAAGCCAAGAACAAAGCAGGGAGCCATGGCTCACGCCTGTAATCCCAGTGCTTTGGGAGGCCAAGGAGGGAGGATGGCTTAAGCCCAGGAGTTCAAGATCAGCCGGGGCAAGATGGTGAGCCTCTATCTGTACAAAAAAAAAAAAAAAATTAGCCGGGCATGGTGGTGCTCACCTGTAGTCCCAGCTCCTCAGGAGGCTGAGGAAGGAGGATAGCTGGAGCCTGGGAGTTTGAGGTTGTAGTGAGCCATGATCACACCACTGCACTCCGGTTGTCCAGTCTGGGCAAAAGAGCAAGATCCTGTCTCAAAAAATTGAAAATAAGTCAAGGCCAGGCTTGGTGGCTCATGCCTGTCATCCCAGCACTTTGGGAGCCCAAGGCAGGAGGATTGCTTGAGTCCAGGAGTTCAAAATCCTATCTCTGCAAAAAGTTAAAAAATTAGCCAGGCATAGTGGTACACGCCTATAGTCCCAGCTGCTTGGGAGGCTGAGGTGGAAGGATCACTTGGGCCTAGGAGTTCGAGGCTGCAGTGAGCTGTGATCGTGCCACTGCACTCCAGCCTGAGTGACAGAGTGAGATCCTGTCTGTTTAAAAAAAAAAAAAAAAAAAAAATTTAAGGCTGGGTGCAGTGGCTCAAGCCTGTAATCTCAGCACTTTGGGAGGTTGAGGTGGATGGATTACTTGAGGTCAGGAGTTCGAGACCAGCCTGGCCAATGTGGTGAAATCCCATCTCTACTAAATATACAAAAATCAGTCGGGCGTGGTGGCACACGCCTGTAATTCCAGCTACTCGGGAGGCTGAGGCAGGAGAATCACTTGAACCTAGGAGGCGGAGGTTGCAGTGAGCTGAGATCGCGCCACTGCACTCCAACCTGGGTGACACAGCAAGACTCTTATCTCAAGAAAAGAAAGAAAAGAAAAGAAAGGAAGGAAGGAAGGAGAAAGAGAAAGAGAGAAAGAAAGAAAGAGAGAGAAAAAGAAAAAGAAAGAAAGAAAGAAAGAAAGAAAGAAAGAAAGAAAGAAAGGAAGGAAGGAAGGAAGGAAGGAGAAAAAGAAAGAAAGAAGAAAGAAGGAAGGAGAAAGAAAGAAGAAAGAAGGAAGGAGAAAGAAAGAAAAGAAAAAAGAGAAAGAAAGAAGAAAGAAGGAAGGAAGGAGAAAGAAAAGAAAGAAAGAAAGAAAAAGAAAGAAAGAAAGAAAGGAAGGAAGGAAGGAAGAAAGGAAGAAAGGAAGAGAAAAGAAGAACAAGACAAGGGTGGCCACGCTCACTCTTTCTATTCAGTATCATTACTGCAAATTCAAGCCAGTGCAACTGGGCATGAAAAGGAAAGAAAAAGCATCCAGATTGGAGCAAGAGAAGAAAAACCATCTCTCTATTTGCAAACAGCCTGCTCTGGTGTAAAAGGTCCCCGGGTACAATTTGTGCAGCAGAAATACGGCACTTCACAGGCTGCTTAGAAACCCAGCAAGTCTCTTGAGCACAGACTATTTTCCTAAGCTTGGTGGGGGCGTGAGAGGGTGGCCGGGGACTGGTGACAATGTTGTTTGTGCACTCGGAGAGTCCGGCTGAATTGCAACCGGCCTTTACATCCTAATCAGCTCCCTGGGGACAATCTGAAAGTCATCGGATTAAAAAGTCACACTGAGATAAACCATCACGACGCGGTTCTCTGCAAAGCGACAGGTAATAAACAGACCTTAACGCACGTCATGAGGTTTGTTTTTCTTTTAAAAGTCAACAGCTGGTGAATCGCACAGGGCCGGGCAGGGCGGTCAAAGGGCCTGTTCCCCAGGCTGGGAAAAAAGCAGGAGCCCAGGGCGGCGGCAGCTGGACGCCGGCCCCGCGGAACTTTCTCCCGTCAGTCAGGGGCCGTATTTCTTAGCCATCCTCCTCTGACCTTCATTTCAAACCCCCTGCTGACGCATCTAACCTTGGCCCGCTCCGTGGGAACTCCAGACTCAGGGTGACCAACCTGACCTGGGTTGCCTGGGGTTGCCCTGGTGGGAGGGCTCCAAGTCCTCGGACCCAGCAAACCCGGGCTTGCTGATCACACCGCAGACCCCGTCAGGTGGCCATCTTTCTGGGGAAACCGGCTTCCTTTCCTCCCCGACTCCCTTGCTTTGTCTTGGTGGTGGCACCTGTCTTCCCAGGTGCTCAGGGATAACATCAGCCGTCCCTTGCTGGCCCTGGTGCTAGTTGACTCCCGGGTCTTGAGTCTCCCTCTGTGGCCCGGGCTGGAGTGCAGTGGCGCGACCTCGGCTCACCACAACCTCCCGCTTCCAGGTTCAAGCAATTCTCCTGCCTCAGCCTCCCGAGTAGCTGGGATTACAGGCATGAGCCACCACACCTGGCTAATTTTGTATTTTTAGTAGAGATGGGGTTTCTCCATATTGGTCAGGCTGGTCTCGAACTCCTGACCTCAGGTGATCCGCCCACCTCGGCCTCTCAAGGTGCTGGGATTCCAGCCATGAGCTACCACGCCCAGCTGTCTCTTTGCTTTCTTCTAAGATGGACTCTCCCTCTGTGGCCCAGGCTGGAGTGCAGGGGTGTGATCTCAGCTCACTGCAACCTCCACCTCCTGGGTTCAAGCAATTCTCCTGCCTCAGCCTCCTGAGTAGCTGGGATTACAGGTGCACAACACCACGCCCAGCATTTTTTCTTTTCTTTTTTTTTTTTTTTTTAGCAGAGACAGTGTTTCACTATGTTGAACAGGCTGGTCTTGAACTCCTGACCTCAAGTGATCTGCCCGCCTCGGCCTCCCTAAGTGCTGGGATCACAGGCATGAGCCACGTGCCTGGCCTCCCAGGTCTTATTTCTTGTAGATCTTGGAGTCTTCTATGTGTCTCTGGATCTTCCTGTGTGGTTCCCACCTCCGCTGTTTGACTCTAATCCCCTCCTCCCATGTCAGATGACGGGAGCAGTAAGGAAATAATGCCTTGGTTTAGCTCCTTTAGGCCCTGCACGTAGGGGGCTGTACTAAGTCTAGGAGCATTTAAAACCTCACTGCATACACACTACAACATGATGAACTCCCAAAAATCACACTCAGCGAGAGAAGCCAGACAAAACGCCACACAGTGTGTAATCCCATTGACACGAAATGTTCAGGACAGGCCAGTCTCACTCTGTCGCCCAGCCTGGAGTACGGCGACACGATCTTGGCTCACTGCAACCTCCACCTCCCGGGTTCAAGCGATTCTCCCGCCTCGGCCTCCTGAGTAGCTTGAATTACAGATGTGCACCACCACACTTGGCTACTTTTTGTATATGTAGTAGAGACAGGGTTTCACCATGTTGGCCAGGCTGGTCTCAAACTCCTGACCTCAAGTGATCCACCTGCCTCAGCCTCCCAAAGGGATTAGAGGTGTGTGAGCCACCGTGCCAGGCCTTTATAGCATATAATTTTATCTCAATAAAGCTGTTAGGAAATAAACTATAGGTAACAACATTATCAACAGGTTGGGCCTTTTATCCAGGTGGGTTTTTCGAATGAACCGGTTTTAAAAGTACCATTAAAAAACAAAATTACGGCCGGGTGCGGTGGCTCACGCCTGTAATCCCGGCACTTTGGGAGGCCGAGATGGGCTGATCACGGGGTCAGGAGATTGAGACCATCCTGGCTAACACGGCGAAACCCCGTCTCTACTAAAAATACAAAAATTAGCTGGGTGCAGTGGTGGGCGCCTGTAGTCCCAGCTACACGGGAGGCTGAGGCAGGAGAATGACGTGAACCCGGGAGGAGGAGCTTGCAGTGAGTGGAGATCGCGCCACTGCACTCCAGCCTGGGCAACAGAGCGAGACTCCATCTCAAAAAAATAAAAAAATTGTAAGAGGTAAGGAAAAAAATAGAACAGGTAAAGAAAATGGGTCAGTCTTCCTTTTTTCTCTATCAGGCACATGACAATTTTCCATATTTTATAGATAAAACTGAGGCTTAGAAATGGTAGAATTGTGTGAATTCTATCTTGATAAAGCTGTCATGTATATCTATGTCTCTATATCTATTTATCCATCCACCTATCCATTCACTCATCCATCCATACATCCACTCGTCTGTCCATCTATCCATCCATCCATCCATCCATCTGCTCATTCATCCATCCACCCATCCATTCACTCATCCATCCATCCATGCATCCATCCATCCATCCATCCATCCATCCATCCATCCATCCATCCATCCATTCACTCATCCATCCATACATCCACCCATCTGTCCATCCACCCATCCATTCATCCATCCATCCATCCATCCACTCATTCATCCATTCACCCATCCATCCACCCACCCAATCAACCATCTATCCATCCACCCAACCAACCATCCATCCATCTGCCCAACCAACCAATTATCCATCCATCCACCCACTCATCCATTCACCCATCCATCCATCCACCCACCCACCCATCCATCCATTTATCCATCCATTCATCCATCCATCCAACCATCCATTTACTCATCCATCCATCCATCCATCCATCCACCCACCCACATATATACAAATTAGAAATGGTCGAATTGCAACTAGAGTTCAAGACTTGCAAATCCTGGTGCAATAAATATTATTCTTTCTCATTTTTAAATGTTAATATCCATTTTGTTTTTCAAAGTTGAGCATGATATAAGTATGTTGTTCCTTGGATTCCTGATGCTCTCAGTAACCTAGCAACTCAGCACCTCACGCAGAACAAGAAGAACCTCTCACGCAGAAGGTTTGGCTTGCAAACAAGCCATTCCACACTGGAAGGCTGTGTGAACCGATGATGTGGAGGAATAATCATCCCTCCTTGCTGTTTCTTATGAGATTTGTAAGGCATACTCCCACTTGCCAATACTATTTGCCAACATACTACTCCGCCTCCTCTCTGTTTCCTCTCTTGTAAGATGGCAACAACGCATGCAGGATTATTTCCGTCCCTTTCTTTAAAATGGCTGGTATTTTAAAGATTTTCTAGTATGTCATTGTTTTTGTAATTTGAAAATAAAAGGTTATTTTTTTTTAAAGGGAGAGATTATAGGGGACTGAGTGTGTGGCCTTGAGTTTGTCTGTTTCCAAACTCCCTGTTGAGGCTGTTCAACCAAAGAACCAATGTTGGGGGAAAGTCTATCCCAAGGCTCTAGCCCAAAGGAAACTCTCTTCTACACTGGGTGTGTTAGGATGCAGGAGAGCCACAAAGTCAATAAAAAAAGGCACATAACAAACTAGAAGAAAATAGTAATATGTAGCATATGTAACAAAGTGCTAGTGCTTGTCATATGTAAAGAGCACCTACAAATCAATAAGAAAATAGTCATCTGTAGCATGTGTAACAAAGTGTCAGTGCTTGTCATATGTAAAGAGCACCTACAAATCAATAAGAAAAAACTCAATAGCCAAATAGAAGATATACAGGGGTACTTGGTGCAAAGATACTAACAATCAGGAAAGAAAGGAATAGGTGACTGATTTCACTGATGGCCAAATAATTGAATATTATAACATCAAAGAGACACTAATTTCACATAACTGGCTGGCAAAACTTTTAATTTTAGTTGATAATCATTATGGCAAGGTTGTGGGGGAACTGGCATTTTCACTCACTGTTGACAGGAGTTCAAGTTGCTATAAACTTTGTGGAAGGTTATTTGTCAATAATTAACAGAATTGTAAATGCCAGTATCTTCTAACGCTGCATTTCTGCTTTTAGGAATTTACCTCCTGAGATATTTAGACAAGGTCAAAAGCTATGTATACCATGATGTTTCTGCTGCAACATTATTTGGACGTAAAAAAAAACCTATAAAGATTAGTAGTGTGTTCTTCAAGTCACTCTGGCATACACAAGAATGCGCTAACAAGAATGAAGCTGACTAACCACACTGACAAAAAATGGCAATCAAAAACAACTCTTAACATTTTTAAAAGGCTGAAAAGTAGAGTTGCTACATTAAAAAAAAAATGCTCCTTCTATCAGACCATTTTGATTTCTAGCAATGCGGCAGAAAACATCACTTCAAATCTGTCCTCCTATAAAACCCAGGCAAGACTGGATGAAAGAAATGAACAAAGGCCAGGAGCAGTGGCTCACGCCTGTAATCCCAGCATTTTGGGAGACTGAGGCAGGAAGATCGCTTGAGCCCAGGAGTTCATGACCAGCCTGGGCAACAAAGCAAGATCCCATCTCTACAAAAATTTTTTAAAAAGTATCCAGGTGTGCTAGTATGTGCCCATAGTCCCAGCTACTGAGGAGGCTGAAGCAGAAGGATTGCTTGAGCCCAGAGATCAAGGCTGCAGTGAGCTATGATCACATCACTTCACTCCAGCCTGGGTGACAGAGTAACAAGGAGAGGGGACGGGAAGGGGGGGGAGGGGAGGGGAGTAAAGGGGAGGAGAGGGGAGGGGAGGGGAAGGAAGGAAGGAAGGAAAAAGGAAGGAAGAAAAAGAGAGGGATGGAGGAAGAAAGAAAGAGGAAGGAAGGAAGGAGGGAAAGAAAAACATAAAGAAAGAAAGAGAGAGAAAGAAAGAAAGAAAAGAAAGAAAGAAACAAAGAAAGAAAGAGAGAGAGAGGGAGGGAGAGAGGGAGGGAGGGAAAGGAAGGAAGGAAGGAAAGAAGGAAGGGAGACAGAAAAAAGGAAAGAAGGAAGGAAAGAGGGAAGGAAGGAAGGAAAAAAAAAGAAAAAAAGAAAATGAATACCCTTTCTAACCCACAGCTGAGGTCACAAAAAAGTAAGAAAATCCAGCACAGACTAAAAACTTCAAAGAGGACAGAGCCCTGGGTGGAGAGAAGAGGCCCGTGGCCACCCATGTTGAGGGTAGAGGCTTCTGGTCTTGGTCACTAACGGCCTGATTTTCTTCTTAATCTCTGCCTCTCTTAAAAATTTATAGTGGAAAATTCCTTTTTTTTTTTTTTTAACTTGCAATGTTTGTCTTTATTTTGTGCTTTATATTTTCAAACTGAAAAGAAATAGTATTGACTCAATTTCTTTCTGTTTTTAAAAATATTCGTTCTATGTATTTAGAAGCCTTCAAGCTGCTCTAAGGATTTCAAAAGCATTGAGAGTAGGACCAGGCACAGCGGCTCACTCCTGTCATCCCAGCACTTTGGGAGGCTGAGGCGGGCGGATCACCTGAGGTCAGAAGTTCGAGACCAGCCTGGCCAACATGGCGAAACCCCGTCTCCACTAAAAATACAAAAATTAGCCGGGCGTGGTGGCAGCTGCCTGTAATCCCAGCTACTAGGGGTGCTGAGGCAGGAGAATCGCTTGAACCTGGGAGACGGAGGTTGCAGTGAGCCGAGATCGCGCCACCGCACTCCAGCCTGGGGGACAGAGCAAGACTCCATCCGAAAAAAAAAAAAAAAAATAGCATTGCGAGTACTTTTCCTGGGGTAGCACTTTCTTTTTCTTTTTTTTTTTTTTCTGTAAACAATCCTTGGAGTTCTGTGGTCCATGCCATTTCCTTCTGTTTCAATGTTATGTATGTTTTGATTACTACTGTGATGTTTGTTTGTTTGTTTGTTTGTTTTTTGAGACGGAGTCTTGCTCTGTGCCCCAGGCTGGAGTGCAGTGGTGCGATCTCAGCTCACTGCAAGCTCCGCCCCCCCGGGTTCACGCCATTCTCCTGCCTCAGCCTCCCGAGCAGCTGGGACTACAGGCGCCCGCCACCTCGCCCGGCTAATTTTCTTGTATTTTTAGTAGAGACGGGGTTTCACCGTGTTAGCCAGGATGGTCTCGATCTCCTGACCTCGTGATCCGCCCGTCTCGGCCTCCCAAAGTGCTAGGATTACAGGCTTGAGCCACCGCGCCCGGCCTACTACTGTGATGTTTTAAGTTTTCTGAAGCAAGCTGAAAGGCAGACAGAAAGATTTGATGCAAAATAAAAACAAAAACAAAAAAGTTTCTTACCTTATTCACCCCAAACTTCTCAAATCTGGACTAAATACTATACTTTAAAACAAACATGTGGTGCATCTGAAGGCGAGGACAGTTTATTTCTCTGCTTTTGTATTACGCAAGTTGTTTACAGAAACTGCAAATTAAGGCCGGGCACAGTGGCTCACGCCTGTAATCCCAGCACTTTGGGAGGCCAAGACAGGCAGATCACCTGAGGTCAGGAGTTCAGGACCAGCCTGGCCAACATGGAGAAACCCCATCTCTACTTAAAATACAAAAAACTTAGGTGAGCGTGGTGGTAGGCGCCTATAGTCCCAGCTACTAGGGAGGCTGAGACAGGAGAATCGCTTGAACCTGGGAGGCAGAGGTTGCAGTGAGCCCAGGTCGCACCATTGCACTCCAGCCTAGACAACAGAATGAGACTCCCTCTCAAAAAAAAAAAAAAAAAAAAAAAAAAAAGACGCCGGGCGTGGTGGCTCAAGCCTGTAATCCCAGTACTTTGGGAGGCCGAGATGGGCGGATCACGAGGTCAGAAGATCGAGATGGGCGCAGTGGCTCACACCTGTAATCCTAGCACTTTGGGAGGCTGAGGTGTGTGGATCAATCACCTGAGGTCAGGAGTTCGAGACCAGCCTGACCAAAGTGGTGAAATCCCGTCTCTACTAAAAAATACAAAAAACTAGCCGGGCGAGGTGGCAGCGCCTGTAGTCCCAGCTACTCGGGAGGCTGAGGCAGGAGAATGGCGTGAACCTGGGAGGTGGTGCTTGCAGTGAGCTGAGATCCGGCCACTGCACTCCAGCCTGGGCGACAGAGCGAGACTCCGTCTCAAAAAAAAAAAAAAAAAAAGAAAGAAAGAAAGAAAGAAAGAAAGAAAGAAAGAAAGAAAGAAGGAAGGGAGGGAGGGAGGGAGGGAGGGAGGGACTACAACTTAAAAAATTACATATAGTGGAAAATTTCAAACACAGCCTGAAGTACCCATACCAGGATGAGGTCTCTGAGCGCCAACGCCTCCTGCAACAGGAATTAACATTCTGCCCTTCTTCTGTTCTCACTTCCTCTCTCCAGCTTTGCACGGGTATTTCACACAAATTCAAGACATCATATGACTTTCCCTGTAGACCCTTCAGAACGTTCTCTAATCATGGGAGCCTTCTCATTTCCCAACACAGAACCATCCAATCAAATTAACAATGTGTTGCTACATGATTATCACCAATAATTTCCTGTTACCAATAACCAGGCTGTGACCCGTTGTCTGTGACTATCTCACAAATGTCCTTTTACGACCCGGCGTGGTGGCTCACGTTTGTAATCCCAGCCCTTTGGGAGGTTGAGGCGAGCTGATTGCTTCAGGACAGGAGTTTGAGACCAGCCTGGGCGACATACCAAGACCTCATCTCTACAAAAAAAAAAAAACAAAAAAACAAAAAAATTAGCTGGGCATGGTGGCACGTGCCTGTAGTCCCAGTTATTTGAGAGGATGAGGCGTGAGGATCGCTTGGGCCCAGGTGATCAAGGTTGCAGTGAACCACGATGGCACCACTGCACTCTAGCCTGGGCGACAGGAAGATGCTGTCTCAAAAAAATTTAATTTTTTTTTTTTGAGACAGAGTCTCGCTCTGTCACCCAGGCTGGAGTGCAGTGGTATGATCTCGGCTCACTGTAAGCTCTGCCACCCGGGTTCAAGCGATTCTACTGCCTCAGCCTCCTGAGTAGCTGGGATTACAGGCGTTCATCACCACACCTGGCTAATTTTTGTATTTTTAGTAGAGACGGGGTTTCACCACGTTGGTCAGGCTGGTCTCAAACTCCTGACCTCAGGTGATTGATCCACACACCTCGGCCTCCCAAAGTGCTGGGATTACAGGTGTGAGCCACTGTGCCCAGCTGAAAAGAAATTAAATTTAAGGCCCGAGTGTGGTAATCCTAGCAGTTTGGAAGGCCGAGGCGGGTGGATTGCCTGAGCTCAGGAGTTTGAGACCAGCCTGGGCAACAAAGCAAAATTCCATCTCTAGTAAAAATACAAAAAATTAGCCAGGCATGGTGGTGGGCGCCTGTAATCCCAGCTATTCAGGAGACTGAAGGAGGAGAATGGCGTGAACCCGGGAGGCGGAGGTTGCAGTGAGCCGAGATTGCACCACTGCACTCTAGCCTGGGCGACAGAGCGAGACTCTGTCTCAAAAAAAAAAAAAAAAAAAAAAAATTAAATGTAAAAAGGTAAAAAGCAGCTCAGGACCCTTAATTTACAAAGCGCTCCATATTGCTGTACGTATCTATGTGAGTGTGCATGCACAGGAAATGTCTAGAAAGAAAGTTTCAGTGGTTAGACGGGAATGACCATGACAACTGTCTCAGCAGCACCTGTGTAGTACTTAGTCATCTCAGGCCCTCCACGCGGTTCTGTCCATCAACGACCGGATCCCGTGCTCGCGCGACTCTACAGTACATGGTTGTTACTCCACTACAAAGCAGGAAGCAACGCTTACGAAAACCAAGGAACTTGCTCAAGAACTCACAATCAAAACTAGTGGGCGGCCGGGCGCAGTGGCTCCTGTCTGTAATCCCAGCACTTTGGGAGGCCGAGGCGGGCGGATCACCTGAGTTCAGGAGTTCGAGACTAGCCTGACCAGGAGTTTGAGATGAACTTGACCAACATGGAGAAACTCCATCTCTACTAAAAATACAAAAATTAGCCGGGTGCGGTGGTGCATGCCTGTAATCCCAGCTACTCAGGAGGCTGAGGCAGAAGAATCGCTTGAACTCAGGAGGCAGAGGTTACAGTGAGCTGAGATCACGCCACTGCACTCCAGCCTGGGCGACAGAGTGAGAGTCTGTCTCAAAAAATAAAAAAATAGTGGGCAGGCCCAGTGCAGGGCTCACACCTGCAATCCCAGCACTTTGAAAGGCTGAGGCAGGAGAATCACTTGAGCCCAGGAGTTTCAGACCAGCCTGGGTAACATAGTGAGACCCCATCTCTACTAAAATTAAACAAAAATTAGGCAAGTGTGGTGGTATCCACCTGTAGTCCCAGCTACGCAGGAGGTTGAGGTGGGAGGATGGCTTGAGTCCAGGAGGTTGAGGCTGTAGTGAGCCACGATTACGCCCCTGCACTCCAGTCTGGTTGACAAAGGGAGACCCTGTCTCAAAAAAAAAAAAAAAAAAGAAGTGGGCAAATATGCACCCCAGTTGTTCTCCTTTCACATTCTGCACTGATGGTCGGTTCCCACCCACCCCACACTGTTAACAGTGGTTAATTCTGGGGAATGAGATTTGTAATGAGATTTCTCCATTCTCACTCCTGTGGTACGAGACTTCTTTACAAACACATTCTCAACAGGGCGAAAATCAATTCTTGGGGAAGTGAAAACAAATTTTACTTTTTTATGCATTAAGCCCAGAAAACAGAACATAAACAGATACACAGTATATCCAAGATATTGAAATTTCACGGGTATAGGCCGGGCTCGGTGGCTCACACCTGTAATCCCAGCACTTTCAGAGGCAGAGGTGGGAAGATCACTTGAGGCCAGGAGTGCAAGATCAGCCTGGACAACATAGCAAGACCCAATCTCTAGAAAGAATAAAAATTTAAAAATTATCCAGGCATGGTGGTGTGCACCTGTAGTCCCAGCTACTCGGGACGCTGAGGCAGGAGAATCACGGGAACCCGGGAGGTGGAGGTTGCAGTGAGCCGAGATCACGCCACTGCACTGCAACCTGGGCGACAAGAGCAAAACTCCGTCTCAATAATAACAATAAAAATAATAATGCTACTTGGACATCTTTGGTCAAAAGAATCAGACATCGGATGCATCTAAAAATCTCTTGCCACCGTTATCCTTTCTACGGAGCCATTAGGTAAAGGATGTCTAAAAATAAGGGGGTCACGGAAAACGAGAGCTTACGAAACACCGACTGCTGTAATCACGTTTTCAGGTGAAAGAAATGGAAACTGATCTAACTTCCAGCTCACCTCAAGCTGGAAAGAAGGCTAGTTTCTAGAAGCATCTCCAAAAACGGAAAGTGAAGTTTCTAGCACACAGTTCTACCGAGGGCCGATGATGAAGAGGGAGAGAGGCGGGCAGGAGGGGAAGCGGGTGCCCCACGCTCCTCTGGAAAAAGCCAGTGTCACCAGGCTCTGCTATTTGCTTGCGGGAGGGACGCCCGGGGTGGGGGCGGAAGGGGGGATGTAATGTTGGTCGCTGGCTGCAGACACCACGTGGTGCTTTGTGAGCTGATCACAGCCCCGGCTTGCCTGCTTTGCTGTCCCGGGCTGACCTCCGAGAGCACCGCACTTTCCCCTCGCTGACTCGGTGAACGTCTGTCTGCTTGAACATCTCAAAGCTCTGAGGTTTCCATTCCAGCAGAATAAATACTACGAGGGCCCACCCCTCCCTCCTCCCAGCCGAGGCTGGATGAATCCAAATAAACCCAGCCGGTGGGGAAGAGCATTTCCAGGACTTCGGAGGGAGGAAGCTCTGCCCACCTGGATGGGTTTCCACGAGGTGGAGGTGCGGACCCGGGGGGCCCTGGGGCAGCCCTGCCGTGCAGCTGCGTCACTCTTCCTGCCTGATGTCACAGGAGCTGGGGGAGTTTGGGTATTTCATGAAGCTGTCAAGTTATTGTGGCAGCCCAGCTGTGGTTTGTGACATCAGAGTTCAGACACAGCCTAAAGGCAACATCAAAGACGGTGCATGAAAACCGGGGGTTAGGCGGGCCTGTAATCCCAGCACTTTGGGAGGCCGAGGCAGGTGGATCACCTGAGGTCAGGAGTTCGAGACCAGCCTGGGCAACACGGCGAAACCCTGTCTCTACTAAAAATACAAAAATTAGCCGGGCATGGTGGTGCGGCCTGTGATCCCAGCTACTCAGGGGGCTGAGGCAGGAGAATCGCTTGAGACCTGGAGGCGGAGGTTGCAGTGAGCCGAGATCGCACCACTGTACTCCAGCCTGGAAGACAGAGCAAGACTCCGTCTCAAAAAAAAAAAAAAAAAAAAAATTAGATTGTGGTAATGGTTACACAACTCTGGATATTCTAAAAACCACTGAATTGTGCACTTAAATAAGTGAATTCTAAATGGCATGTAAAAATCTTAATAAAGGCCGGGCGCGGTGGCTCACGCTTGTAATCCCAGCACTTTGGGAGGCCGAGGTGGGCGGATCACAAGGTCAGGAGATCGAGACCATCCTGGCTAACACGGTGAAACCCCGTCTCTACTAAAAATACAAAAAAATTAGCCGGGTGTAGTGGCGGGCGCCTGTAGTCCCAGCTACTCGGGAGGCTGAGGCAGGAGAATGGCGTGAACCCGGGAGGCGGAGTTTGCAGTGAGCCGAGATCACGCCACTGCACTCCAGCCTGGGCAGTGGATTGAGACTCCGTCTCAAAAAAAAAAAAAAAAAAAAAAAAAACTTAATAAAGCTGTCATACAAAATAAATATATATAAATATGATGCCAAAAATATATACATAAACATGGTGGTAAAAAATTATTAAGTCCCTTAGACAGTTGTGTTTATGTAGATTTTAGCTATACTCCTGTTAAAGGTTAACATAATCCCATTAAATATTTTTTAAACCATATATTTTATGCTAGGAGGACGACATGTTTAAGTGAAAAGTAACTATTTTTTTAAAAAAAAACTGAGGGGGAATAGTGGCATTGTTTTGCATTTTTGCAAATTTCTTTCATGTCTGGCTTAATAGAAGACAGCTGGATTCTCATATAAGCCGCTGCATTCAATCCACTGTGATATCAAACGTCATGCAACCTCTGAAAACTCCGCCATCTGTGTGGGAGAGACTGAGAGGAAGAAGACCTACAGTATCTTGGCATTCTTTTTTTTTTTTTTTTTTTTTTTTTTTGAGACGGAGTCTCGCTGTGTCTCCCAGGCTGGAGTGCAGTGGCGTGATCTCGGCTCACTGCAAGCTCCGCCTCCCGGGTTCACACCATTCTCCCGCCTCAGCCTCCCGAGTAGCTGAGACTACAGGCGCCCGCCACCACGCCCGGCTAGTTTTTTGTATTTTTAGTAGAGGCGGGGTTTCACCGTGTTAGCCAGGATAGTCTCGATCTCCTGACCTCGTGATCCACCCGCCTCGGCCTCCCAAAGTGCTGGGATTACAGGCTTGAGTCACTGCGCCCGGCCTCTTTTTTTTTTTTTTTGAGATGGAGTCTCGCTCTGTCACCCAGGCTGGAGTGCAGTGGCGCGATCTCGGCTCACTGCAAGCTCTGCCTCCCGGGTTCAAGTGATTCTCCTGCCTCAACCTCCTGAGTAGCTGGGATTACAGGCACGTGCCACCACACCTGGCTAATTTTTTTTTTTTTTTTTTTTTAATTTTTAGTAGAGACGGGGTTTCCCCATGTTGGCCAGGCTGGTCCCGAACTCCTGAGCTCAGGTGATCTGCCCGCCTTGACCTCTCAAAGTGCTGGGATTACAGGTGTGTGCTACCGCACCCGGCTGCTATCTTAGCAGTATTGACCCAGTGGTCCCCCGCCAAAAGGGTCTCAGAGACCAACCCCTGGATGTCCCTGAACCACACTTTGAGAACCCCACTAAAATGTATTCCCTCCACTTTAGATAAGAGAAAATGAGATCCAAGATGGTAATAAACCTGCCCAAGTCCTCAGAGCTGAAAAGCACGGCTGAAGGAGAATAAAAAAGCGAAACATAAACCAGGTCTGGTGGTGCATGCCTATGGTCCCAGCTACTCGGGAGGCTGAGGCAGGAGGATCGCTTGAGCCCAGGAGTTTGAGGCTACAGTGAGCTAGGATCGCGCCACTGCACTCCAGCCTGGGTGACAAGGAGACAACCCCCCACCATCTCCAAAAACAAATAATTCCTTATTTAAACAATAGAACAGGGGAAGGTTTGCTTGACTCCAAAGCTGTGTTTCTTTTCATCCATTCGAGTTCCATCCAGATGGCCCAGGGTGCAGCTGGGAAGCCTGTTGTCCCTAAAAACCATGGGGCACAAGTAGGTAAACCCCAGAGTAGGTAACTCCTCAATTCACTATCTGACTGGTCTCAAGTTACCAGGCAGTGTGTTTCCCTAGCCATGTGGACTCGGTCCTGCCACATGGTTCATGCCTATTGCAGATACATGCGCATGCTTGCAATCTATGTGTCCGTCTCCCCTGCTCTACAACGGCCTTCCTGGGAACAAGGACTGGGCACTATTTTGGCTCCCTGTCTCCGTCGTTTGGCAGCAGGAAAAGAGAGGTGCCTGAAGAAAGGGTAACCGAGTAATGCAATCCCCCAATGTCAGATTTTTACTGAGGAAAAGAAAGGCAGTGAAGGCCGGGCCTGGCGGCTCACGTCTGTAATCCCAAACATGTTGGGAGGCCGGGGCAGGAGGATCCCTTGAGCCCAGGAGTTCGAGACCAGCCCGAGCAACATGGCGAGACCCTGTCTCTACAAAAAAAATTTTAAAAATTAGCCAGGAGTGGTGGTGTGAGCCTGTAGTCCCCGCTACTCGGGAGGCTGTAGCAGGAGGCTCACTTAAGGAGGCTGAGGTTCCAGTGAGTTATGATTTCATCACTGCACCCCAGCCTAGGCCACAGAGTAAGACTCTGTCTCAAAAAGAAGAAAAGGACAGGGGAGGGGAGTGGAGGAGAGGGGAAGAGAGGAGATGAGAAGGGAGGAGAGGAGAGGAGAGCAGTGGAATCCCAGATGATCTTTCCAGAATCTGGAAGCAGCACTTTGGAGGCACCCTGGGGAAGAAAGCCTGCTAGGATCTGGAGAAGAAGCACTAGAAACTGGGCGCAGTGGCTCATGCCTGTAATCCCAGAAGTTTGGGAGGCCGAGATGGGTGGATCACCTGAGGTGGGGAGTACAAGACCAGCCTGGCCAACATGGTGAAACCCCATCTCTACTAAAAATGCAAAAATTAGCCAGGTGTGGTGGTGCACGCCTGTAATCCCAGCTACTTGGGAGGCCGAGGCAGAAGAATCGCTTGAACCCGAGAGGCAGAGGTTGCAGCGAGCGGAGATCACACCACTGCACTCCAGCCTGGGCAACGGAGCGAGACTCCGTCTCAAAACAACAACAAAAAGAAGCACTCAGGACTGGGCGGTGGGCTGCGTCCTCTGCAGGCCCTGGCTCCCCTGTACCCACCCTCTCCTGCATGCTTTTTTTTTTTTTTTGAGACGGAGTCTCACTCTGTCACCCAGGCTGGAGTGCCGTGGCTGGATCTCAGCTCACTGCAAGCTCCGCCTCCCAGGTTCACGCCATTCTCCTGCCTCAGCCTCCCGAGTAGCTGGGACTACAGGCGCCCGCCACCTCGCCCGGCTAGTTTTTTTTTTGTATTTTTTAGTAGAGACAGGGTTTCACCATGTTAGCCAGGATGGTCAAGATCTCCTGACCTTGTAATCCGCCTGTCTCGGCCTCCCAAAGTGCTGGGATTACAGGCTTGAGCCACCGTGCCCGGCCCCCTCCTGCATGCTTTCTTTTTTTTTTTTTTTTGAGACGGGGTCTCGCTCTGTCGCCCAGGCTGGAGTGCCGT
This sequence comes from Macaca mulatta, assembly GCF_049350105.2. NCBI lineage: Eukaryota > Metazoa > Chordata > Mammalia > Primates > Cercopithecidae > Macaca > Macaca mulatta. Next base: position 3,365,533 of record NC_133424.1, read on the forward strand.
GGCTGGATCTCAGCTCACTGCAAGCTCCGCCTCCCAGGTTCACGCCATTCTCCTGCCTCAGCCTCCCGAGTAGCTGGGACTACAGGCGCCCGCCACCTCGCCCGGCTAGTTTTTGGTATTTTTTAGTAGAGACGGGGTTTCACCGAGTTAGCCAGGATGGTCTCGATCTCCTGACCTTGTGATCCACCCGTCTCGGCCTCCCAAAGTGCTGGGATTACAGGCTTGAGCCACCGCGCCTGGCCATGCTTTCAAACAGATACAGCACTTCCTTCAGGGCGGTGCGGAGGAGCTGCCAGCAGACAGGCATGCAGGAGCAGCAGGTTCTGTAAGCCCCTCCCGAGCCTGCAGGAAAATGCAGGCAGATCTGCGGCCTCCCTCGCACAGGCGGACAGACCGGCAGCAGGGATCCCCGGCTGGGCCCCGGAGCACGAGTCACTGCACAGTCATCACAGCCTGTGCTACCTTCCGTGGCGTTCTGGGGAATCTAAATCAATCCCATACGCTGGACGGCAAGCCAGGAGCAGAAGCCAATCTCGGGCTGGGCAGAGGGCCACCCGGCCCTCCCCTCACCACCACCCCTCCCTTTTCCTTCAATCAGAATTGCCTTTTATAGGCAGGTTGATCGTTAACAGCTGGAAGGGGGTCAAAGGCGTAGAGAAGGAAGCACCAGAAATGCAGGGTGCAGGAGGAGAGGCTAGATGAAAGCTGGGCTCAAAACTCTGGGCTCCGGGGCAGGTGCTCAGGTCAGGAAAGCCGAGAGAGGGGGCCAGGGCCAGGGGCCTTGCAAGGGCGGAAGGGTGGGCCCGGGTCGGACATGGTGGAAAACCCTTCCTTAGGTAGACGCATCTGGGGCTCACTGCTTTGTGAGGGAAGGTGCACTGCCCACCCTCTTTCCCTCCCTCCCTCCCTCCCTTCCTTCTCTTTCTTTCTTCTGTTATTTTATTTTATTTTTTTTGAGACAGAGTCTCACTCTGTCACCCAGGCTGGAGTGCAGTGGCGCGATCTCAGCTCACTGCAAGCTCCGCCTCCTGGGTTCAAGCCATTCTCCTGCCTCAGCCTCCCGAGTAGCTGGGATTACAGGCACCCGCCACCACGTCCAGCTTTTTTGTATTTTTAGTACAGACGGGGTTTCACCGTGTTCGCCAGGATGGTCTCGATCCCCTGACCTTGTGATCCGCCCGCCTCGGCCTCCCAAAGTGTTGGGATTACAGGCGTGAGCCACCGTGCCCGGCCTCTTTCTTTCTTCTTTCTTTCCTTTCTTTTTCTTTCTTTCTTTCTCTTTCTCCACCCGCCCCCGTCTTTCTTTCTTTTATTATTATTTTTTTTTGTAGACAGAGTTTCGCTCTTGTTGCCCGGGCTGGAGCACAATGGCTCAGCCTCACCTCACTGGAATCTCCACCTCTTGGGTTCCAGCAATTCTCCTGCCTCAGCCTCCCGAGTAGCTGGGATTACAGGTGCACACCACCACGTCTGGCTAATTTTTGTATTTTTAGAGACGGGGTTTCACCACGTTGGCCAGGCTGGTCTCTAATGCCTGACCTCAAGTGATCCAGCCGCCTAGGCCTCCCAATGTGCTGGGATTACAGGCATAAGCCACTGCACCTGGCCTCTTTCTTTCTTTTAGGAGGCAAGGTCTTGCTCTGTTGCCCAGGTTGAAGTGCAATGGTGCCATCATAGCTCACTTCAGCCTTGACCTCTTGGGCTCATGCCATCCTCCTACCTCTGCCTCCCAAGCAGCTGGGATGACAGATACTAAGCCTGACACTAAGCCCAGCCATATTTTGTTTTTTTTTCTTTTTGTAGAGACGGGGTCTCGCTGTGTTGCCCAGGCTGGTCTCGACCTCTTGGGCTCAAGCAATCCTCCCATCTTGGCCTCCCAAAGTGTTGGGATTACAGGCATGAGCCACTATGCTGGGCTGCCCACCCTTTTCTTCTTCTTAATTAATTGTTATTATTATTTTGGGACAGGATCTGGCTCTGTCACCCAGGCTGGAGTGCAGTGGCGCAATCACAGATCACTGCAACCTCCAATTCCTGGGCTCAAACGATCTACCTGCCTCAGCCTCCCGAGTACCTGGGACCATAGGCATGCACCATCAAGCTGGGCTAATTTTTTTTTTTTTTCATCTGTAGAGACAAAGTCTTGCCATGTTGCCCCCAGGCTGGTCTTGAACTCCTGGGCTCAAGTGATCCTCCCTCCTTGGCCTCCCAAAGTGCTGAGATCACAGGCCCGAGCCACTGCACCCAGCTGTCTGCCTTTTTCTTGTTTTTAAAGAGTGGTGGTTAAATGCTTCACCCGGTGTCGTGTGGCACACAGCAGAGCTGGGGTCCAGCAGCGAGTCTCCTTGCTCTAAAGCAGTGTTCCACCGGCTGCAGAGAGGGAGCTGACGCCAGAAGGAGGGGGAACCCCCAGAGCTTTTGACATGGGGTGGGACCGGCATCCGGTGGGACCGCCGTGGCTCTCTGGGGCTGAAAATTCCAGGCAGAGCAGCCCAAGGAATCCAGCCATCCCTGAGGGTTCAGAAATGCAAATCAGGGCTGTGTATTCACAGCCTGGACTGGAGACCGACCAAAAATACGCAGGGCTCACCCTTGCGGGGCGGCGGCTAAATTTAGGAAACCAACCATCTGGAGAATGCAGGCATCAGGAGAAGCCCCTGCAGCTAGGAGGATCATCTATCTCGGTTCGTTTTTATTCACTGCTCGTAGATCTCCCAGTTTTTCCTAGCGTGTTCAAGCTGGAAAGGATTTCAGAGTTTGTGTCACCTAGATTTATTTTACAGAAGGAGGAACTAAGCCTTTAAGGGAGAAGTGCCTGTTCTGACACACTGAAAAGTGTTCTTAGCCAGGTACAGCCTAATACGACTGTCTCCCAGCACTTTGGGAGGCCAAGGCAGGAGGATTGCTTGAGGCCAGGAGTTTGAGACCAGCCTGGGCAACATAGCAAGACCCCATCACTACAAAAAATAAAAATAAATTAGCCAGACGTGGTGGCATGTGCCTGCAGTCCCAGCTACTCTGGAGGCTGAAGCAGGAGGATTGCTTGAGCCAGGAGGTCGAGGTTGCAGTGAGCTATGATTGCGCCATTGCACTCCAGCCTGGGCAACAGAGCAAGACCCTGCTTCAAAAAAAAAATAGAATGCATGGAAGGAAAGAAGGGACGGAGGGAGGGAAAATATAAAGTTTTCTGCCCTAGGGTGTGATTTTCACACCACCCCAAGTTTAAGAACGAAGTATGGTTTGTTTGAATGCTTTTCCCAGACAGAGAAGCAGGCAGTGGTGGGAAGGACAAAATTCAGGGGTGGCTTCCTCTCTCTTAGAAGTATTAGGCCCAAGAAACCAACTGAAATCCTGGGATGAACTAGATTCCGTCATTGGAGTCCAAGTCCTTTTGGCCGTCAGTATGAGTGGCTTGAAGCTGCTATAACAAGTCACACGGATCTGATGGCTTAAAACAATGGAAATGGATTATCTATGGCTCTGGAGGTCAGAAATTAAGACGTGGGCAGAGCCGTGCTCCCTCTGGAGGCTCCAGGGAGGGTCCTTCCTGCCTCCTCCAGCATCTGGGGCCTCCAGGCATCCTCTGGCTTGAGCCCACGTGGCTCCAGTCTCTGCCTCTGTCTCCCCATGCCCTTCCTCCTGTGTCAAATCTCGCTCTTGTTTTCATTTGTTTGTTTTTTGTTTGTTTTTTTGAGACAGGGTCTCTCTCTGTCGCCCAAGATGGAGTGCAGTGATGCCATCTGGGCTCACTGCAACCTCCACCTCCTGGGTTCAAGTGATTCTCCTGCCACAGTCTCCTGGGTAGCTGGGACTACAGGCACCTGCCACCATGCCCAGATAATTTTTGTATTATTAGTAGAGACGGTTTCACTATGTCGGCCAGGCTGGTCTCAAACTCGTGGCCTCAAGCGATCCTCTTGCCTCAGCCTCCCAAAGTGCTGGGATTACAGGTGTGAGCCAAATCTCACTGCAACCTCTGCCTCCCGGGTTCAAGTGATTCTCCTGCCTCAGCCTCCCGAGTAGCTGGGATTACAGGCACGTGCTACCACGCCTGGCTAATTTTTGTATTTTTAGTAGAGATGGGGTTTCACCATGTTGGCCAGGATGGTCTCGATCTCCTGACCTCGTGATCCGCCCGCCTCGGCCTCCCAAAGTGCTGGGATTACAGGTGTGAGCCACCACGCCCGGCCAAAATCTCACTCTTATAAGGACATCTGTGATTGTTTAGGGTCCACCTGGAGAATCCAGGATAATCTGCCATCTCAAGATCCTTCATGTAATCACTTCTGCAACCTCTTTGCCACACAAGGGAAAATTCGCAGGTTCCAGGGATTTAGGAGCCAATATCTTTGGGGGCATTACTCACACTACATACAAAGTCTCTTTTCAGGGCGGACATAGATGCTCACAGGAAATGCCTCCGTGCCCCACAGTCCGGCAAGCTTCCAAGCAAGCAAGCTCCTTTTAAGAGTCAGGAAGAGGCTGGGTGGCTCACGCCTGTAATCCCAGCACTGTGGGAGGCCGAGGTGGGTGGATTGCTTGAGCCCAGGAGTTTGAGACCAGCCTGGGCAACATAGTGAGACCCCGTCTCTACAAAAACACAAAAATTAGCTGGGCACGGTGGTGGGTGCCTGTAATCCCAGCTTCTTGGGGGACCGAGGTGGGAGGATCGCTTGAGCCCAGGAGTTGGAGGCTACAGTGAGCTGAGATTGCACCACTGCACTCCAACCTGCATGACAAAGTTAGATCCTGTTGCTGGCCAGGTGCAGTGGCTCACGCCTGTAATCCCAGCACTTTGGGAGGCTGAGGCAGGAGGGTCGCTTGAGGCCAGGAGTTTAAGACCAGCCTGGGCAACACAGGGAACCCTGTCTCTACAAAAAAATACAAAAAATAGCCAGGGGTGTTGGTGAGTGCCTGTAGTCCCAGCTACTTGGGAGGCTGTGGAAGGAGGGTGGCTTGAGCCCAGGGGGTGGTGATCGCACCACTGCACTCCATCCTGAGCGACAGAGCAAGTCGCTATGTGGGGAAAAAAAAAAAAAAAAAAAAAAAAAGGCTGGGCGAGGTGGTTCACGCCTGTAATCCCAGCACTTTGGGAGGCCGAGGCGGGCAGATCACCCGAGGTCAGGAGTTCGAGACGAGCCTGACCAACATGGAGAAACCCCGTCTCTACTAAAAATACAAAAATTAGCTGGGTGTGGTGGTGCGCACCTGTAATCCCAGCTACTCAGGAGACTGAGGCAGGAGAATTGCTTGAACCCGGGAGGTGGAAGTTGTGGTGAGCCGAGATTGTGCCATTGCACTCCAGCCTGGGCAACAAGAGTGAAACTCTGTCTCAAAATAATAATAATAATAATGATAATAATTAATTAAAAAAAAAGTTAGACCCTGTCTCAAAAATAAAAAGTCGGGAGCAGGGAAGGCAGCCAAGGCAAGGAAGACCAACGACGTGCTCGGATGGTGCCGTCGTTTTGGAAGACACTCCAAAACTAAACTGGAAAGGTTCCCATTCTCGGCAGTGACAAATTTCTGGAACTAGATAGATAATGCTGGTGTTTGCACGCGGTGTACACGTAATTAACGCCACGGAGTTAATTTTTGAACAGTAAACAAGGTCTGGGCACCATGGCTCATGCCTGTAATCCTAGCACCTCAGGAGGCCGAGGCGGGAGGACCATTTGAGCCCAGGATTTTGAGACCAGCCTGGGCAACAGAGTGAGACCCTGTCTCTACGAAAAACTTAAAAATTAGCTGGGCGTGGCGGTGTGTGTCTGTAGTCCCAGCTACTCAAGAGGCTGAGGTGGGAGGATCACTTGATCCTGCAGCCCAGGAGGTTGAGGCTGCAGTGAGCTGTGATTGCACCACCGCACTCCCGCCTGGGCGACAGAGCAAGACCCTGTGTTAAAAAAAAAAAAAAAAAAAAAAGAAGAAGAAAGCTGGGTGTGGTGGCTCACGCCTGTAATCCCAGCACTTTGGGAGGCCGGGGCAGGTGGATCATCTGACGTCAGGAGTTCAAGACAAGCCTGGCCAACATGGAGAAACCCTAACATTTTTAGTCTCTACTAAAAATTCAAAAAAAGCTAGGCATGATGGCCGGTGCCTGTTATCCCAGCTACTTGGGAGGCTGAGGCAGGAGAATCGCTCGAACCTGGGAGGCGGAGGTTGCAGTGAGCCGAGATCGTACCACTGCACTCCAGCCTGAGCAACAAAAGTGAAACTCCATCTCAAAAAAAAAAAAGAAATACATATTAGGATGGGGCAAGCTGAACTACATTGTTATGTATTTTAACAACACAGAAAGTCCACTTGGGGCCAGCCTGCGAGTCCCTCCCATGTAGGCTCAGCCTGGCACTGGAACCCGGCACCCTCCATCCCCCGCCCCTCCCAGTGGGGTCTCCGCTTCTCACTTCAGAGGCAGAGCTGTCATCATCGGCACTGGGAAGTGGCCTGCGGTGTCAGCACGGACCGGCGCTCACCCCCCACACGGCACAGAGGATTTCTAGGGAGCAGTCCCCACGGGACAGCAATAATTTCAGGTGACAGCGACACAGGGCGGCAACACCGGTTCCTTCCTGGCAGGCAGCCAGACGCACACACGCACGCAGACCACGCCATCCAGAAAGTTCACCTGCGATCTGAGACACAGCTCTTTGAGGGAGATCAGCAGATCAGATGGTATTTGAGAAAAAAGAAAAAAGGTTAAGCCAAGTGAGTGGGAAGGTGGAGGAAAAAAATAAACAAAGGTTAGGCTGAGGTCGCGGCTCTGCCACCCATGACACAGAGCGGGCCACGTCGGTTTCAGACCTAAAAGTCAGAACAACTCGCAGGTGGTGAAGAGTGGGTGGAGGAAAGGAGCGGGGAGTTCTGGGGAGCAGAGAGACCGAAACGCAAGAGTAATATCTGATGTGGAGAGGTTCCGCCCACATGGGATCTGCCCCTGGGAAAATAAAAAAAAATCCCTGAAGCCCCTGCGAGGCACGGCCTGCGGGCTGGAGGGACCGGCTCTTCACACACACAAGATGACCGAGATCGTCTCTGGAGGTGGGTGACGCGGCAGGCAGGCCGACGGCCTCGGTGCATCTCCCCTGCACCCCCAGGTCCGGGGAGCAGGCTCACGTGTCCCCAGATGCAGGCACACCTGCACCACTTGAGGCATCCGCAGAGTTCAAGACCAGCAACCTGGAGGAGCTCCCCTGGCTGCCATTGGACACTCCAGGGCAAGGTGCCGGGTGCCTCCTGGGCAACCCCGTGTCTGTAGCAGTGGATGCAGCTGGCAAAGGCTCAAAGGCCTTCCCTGCGTGGGGCACACACGGACGACACACTCTCCCGGGGCCTGCACTGAGGCTGTCAGAGGGCCTGCCGGGATCCCCCCTCTGGTTTTCAGGTAACCCCGTCTGCTGGCACTGAGGGCCTCATCAGGCCCCTGCAGGCCTGCGACCACAGCTGAAACCGGTGTGCCTTCTCCAAAGCCACCTTCTGACCGGCTTTTTAAAGAAATTGAGGTAAGGTTTGCATACTGTAAAATTAAGCATTTTAAAATGAACAATTCAGTGATATTCAATACATTCGCAACCTTGTACAAGCATCACTCCTACCTATTTCTTGTACATTCTCTCTCTCTTTTTTTTTTTTTTTTTTTTTTTTTGAGAGAGGGTCTCTGTCTCCCAGACTGGAGTGCAGTGGTGTGATCTCGGCTCACTTCAACCTCCGCCTCTTGGGTTCAAGCAATCCTCCTGCCTCAGCCTCCCAAGTAGCTGGGATTACAGGCCTGTACCACCATGCCCAGTTAATTTTGTATTTTTAGTAGAGATGGGGTTTCGCCATGTTGGCCAGGCTGGTCTCAAACTCCTGACCTCAAGTGATCCGCCCGCTTCGGCCTCCCAAAGTTCTGGGATTACAGGCGTGAGCCACCGCGCCCGGCCAATTTCTTGCAAATTCTCCCCTTAGAAAGAAACCCCATCCCCATCAGCTGTCACTCGCCCTCCCCTCCCCCAGCTCCTGGCACCACGCATCCCCTTCGTGTCTCTGTGAATGGGCCTGTCCCGGATATTTCATAGAAATGGGATCACACACTGCGTGGCCTTTTGTGTCTGACATCTCTCGCTAAGTATGATGTCCTCAAGGTGTATCCGTGCTGTGGCCTGTGTCAGAGCCTCTCTCCTTTTCGGGGCTGAGTCGTGTTCCACTGTCAGGATGAACCACGTGTGGATCCATCTATCCTCTGACAGACACTTGGATTCTTGCAGTAACCTTCTGTCTGCTGTGAAAACCATGCTGCTGTGAACATTCGTGTGCGTGTATTTGTTGGAGGACTTGTTTCAATTCTTTTGGGACCATGCCCCGGGGCGGAATTGCTAGGTTACCCGTGAAATGGTCCAGGCCAGGCCTCTCCATTGCACCTCTGCCACTGACTTTTGGGAAGTGTTACTATTCAGAACAGGCAGGTGCACATTTATCTGACAGGTGTCCACACAGCCAGGGATTAAAGGGAATGTGAGAAGGTTGGTCTTGCAGGACTGGGACCAGGGTCAGGTGGGCAAAACACTCACAAAATGTAAGGGGAGGCCAAAAAAGTCAGCATCCATATAAATAATATTTTAATCCACCATTAGAAAAATTCAAAGTGAATCTGCAAAATCTGTGATGATCAAACTATCAGAATCAAGGTGGGATCATTAACAGTGCTGTGAGAGGCACACTGATAAAGCAAAAGGAAAAATCAGAATTACTGACCCCATTTTGATTTAAAATTTTGATTCTGGCTTCATTGTGGATTTCTGCATTGATTTTGGCTTTCCCCCCCTTCCCCGAGACGGAGTCTCGCTCTGTTGCCCAGGCTGAAGTGCATTGACACAATCTCTACTCATTGCAACCTCCACCTCCCGGGTTCAAGCAATTCTCCTGCCTCAGCCTCCCAAGTAGCTGGGATTACAGGTGCCCGCCACCACGCCCGGTTAATTTTTTGTATTTTTAGTAGAGACAGGGTTTCACCATGTTGGCCAGGAAGGTCTTGATCTCCTGACCTCATGATCCACCTGCCTTGGCCTCCCAAAGTGCTGGGATTACAGGCGTGAGCCCCCATACCTGGCAGGAATTTTTTTGTTTTGTTTTGTTTTTAGAGATGGGGTCTTGCTATGTTGCCCAGGCATATCTGGAACTCCTGGCCTCAAGTGATCCCACCTCAACCTCCTGAGTAGCTGGGACTGCAGGCACGCACCACCACACCCGGCTAATTTTTAATTTTTCATAGAGATGAGGGTCTCACTATGTTACCGAGGCTGGTCTTGAACTCCTAGGCTCGTGATCCTCCCACCTCAGTGTCCTGTGGAGCTAGGACTACAGGCACGTACCACCCCACCCAGCTAATTTTTGTTTTACACTAAAGTATGATTTCATCTTGGTCACTGAGGTTTCTCCACGCCCCCTTCAATTTTGTGCCCAGTGTGAGTTCGTTGCTTGCCTGACCCTGGTCCTGTCCTGGGATTTGGGACCTGACAGGTCCGGGTAACAACTGCAGTTGATCCGTCCACTTGCTGGAGGACCTCAGGCTCTCTCCTGTGAGCCTCATTTTGGCCATTTCTGGAATCCCGTTGTGCAGGACAGCTGGGTGGACTGCAGTGATGTTTGCGCACCAAGTCCCGAATGCCAGAGCACACAGGGTCCACCTGTTACCTTCTCGGATTTCCAGCCTCCAGAACCGAGAGGGAGAAGAAATCTCTGTTGCTGAAGCCCTCCAGTCTGTGGCTTGAGGTTACAGAGCCCCAGCAAACCATCACGCTGGATTAAGGGAACTGGTCCCCAGAGCTCACAGCTGCAGACGGGCCAGCGTAGGACAACCCAGTGGGACCTGAGGGTGCCTCTGGCCTATTGGGGGACCCTCGGTGAGCCAGTGAACTCAGTGCACTTCTGTAGCTCCTCAACCACGAGTGAGGAAATTGAACGGTACAGGAAAAGCAGGTGAGCGTGCGTATTAAACAGCCAAGGTCCGTTACCACTACCAAGCACCTGCCAGGCTCCCCACCCAGTGCTACCAAAAGCGGACGGCCCCCTCCCTCCCCTAAACTCTCAGAAGTTAATATTATTGGGTCAAGATGATGACAGCACGGGGAAACCTCTGGCAAGGGCCTTGCCCCAGGGGACAGCTCAGGTGGCCTCGGATAACATGACAAAGACCTTCTTTATTCTTTATTATTATTATTATTATTGAGACGGGGTCTCGCTCACTCTGTCACCCGGACTGGAGTGCAGTGGCGCAATCGTGGCTCACTGCAGCCTCAGCCTCCTGGACTCAAGCAATCCTCTTGCTTCAGCCTCCTGAGCAGCTTGGACTATAGGTGTGCATTGCCACACCTGGTTATTTAAAAAAATTTTTATTTATTATTACTTTTTGAGACAGAGTCTTGCTCTGTCGCCCAGGCTGGAGTGTGGTGGTGTGATCCTGGCTCACTGCAACCTCCGCCTCCCGGGTTCAAGCGATTCTCCTGCCTCAGCCTCCTGAGTAGCTGGGATTACAGGCAACTGCCACCAGGCCCAGCTAATTTTTGTATTTTCAGTAGAGACAGGGTTTCACCAGGTCGGCCAGGCTGATCTCAAACTCCTGACCTCAGGTGATCCGCCCGCCTCCCAAAATGGTGGAATTACAGGCATGAGCTACCATGCCCAGCCACTGATTTTTTTTTTTTTTAATTTTTTAGTAGAGACGGGGTCTTGCTATCTTGTCCAGGCTGGTCTCAAACTCCTGGGCTCAAGCGATCCTCCCGCCTCAGCCTCCCAAAGTGCTGGGATTACAGGCACAAGACACCCTCTTTTATTGTTGCAAGATGCTGACAGGTTTCAGAAGAGGTTTGAACCAAACGGGCCCCAGGGACCCAGGTGGGGCCCTGGGATACATTTCTCCCAGGCCAGGGTTGGTTTCAGTCAGCCTGAGCGTGCGGACACCTGTGTCCTGGGCACCAAACTTGACATTCTCGGTTCCTATCAGGCAGCGGAGGCGGGGAGGTGGGGGTTGCGGGGAGGGACCGGGCTCACGTGCCAGGCTCAGGGGAAGCGTCCTAAACATTCTCAGAAATGACCACGCCCAGCACCGGCCTTGGGTGGCTTCTCTCGGTATCTGCTTTCTGAGAAGTGGGTCCCTGCAGCCCGGGGTTCCTTCCCCGCCACTCCAACCCTTCCTAAGCCACTCAGCCCAGGGATCCAGGGCCCTGGCGAGACAGCCTGGGAGACGCAGAGTGGGAAGTGATGACTGGGAGCTGGTATCGCGAATGTCTACACGCAGACTGACTTCAGGGGCGAGGAATTCCGCCTGGCGAGCGTCTAGACTGCGGTGTTTCTGGGACGCTGGGAGCTGGAGCCAGGACAGGTCTCCCGGGAGCTGGGCTGTGCTGCCACCTGCTGGTCACCGCCCGACACGCGGCCTCGCTGTCACCACTGCGTGAGCTCGAGGTGGGCCCCGTCCCAGGCCCGTGGCAGGAGGGGGTCCCGTCCTGCGTGGGGCTTGACGGCAGGTGGGCAAGACGTGCATAGCCTGAATCTATTTAATGATTTATTTGATAATACCATTTAAAAATCTCTCTTCAGCACTTTGGGAGGCCGAGACGGGCGGATCACGAGATCAGGAGATCGAGACCAGGAGATCGAGACCATCCTGGCTAAGCCGGTGAAGCCCCGTCTCTACTAAAAAATACAGAAAACTAGCCGGGCGAGGTGGTGGGCGCCTGTAGTCCCAGCTACTCGGGAGGCTGAGGCAGGAGAATGGCGTGAACCCGGGCGTCGGAGCTCGCAGTGAGCTGAGATCCGGCCACTGCACTCCAGCCTGGGCGACAGAGCGAGACTCCGTCTCAACAACAACAAAAAATAAATAAATAAATAAATAAATAAATAAATAAATAAATAAATAAATAAAAATAAAAATCTCTCTTAGGCCGGGTGCAATTGCTCACGCCTATCATCCCAGCACTTAGGGAGACCAAGGTGGGAGGATCACTTGGGCTCAGAAGGTCGAGACCAGCCTGGCCAACAGAGCAACACCAGGTCTTTATAAAAGAGTAAAAATTAGCCGGGCGTGCTGGTGGGCGCCTGTAATCCCAGCTACTCAGGAGACCGAGGCAGGAGAATCGCTCAAACCCGGGAGGTGGAGGCTGCACTGAGCCTTGATCGTGCCACTGCATTCCAGCCTGGGCGACAGAGTGAGATTCTGTCTCTAAAACAATAAAAAGTAAAAGTAAAAATAAATAAAAATCTCTCTCTTTCTTCTTTTTTTTTTTAGACGGAGTCTCACTCTGTCGCCAGTCTGGAGTGCAGTGGTGCGATCTCAGCTCACTGCAACCTCTGCCTTCCGAATTCAAGTGATTCTCTTGCCTTAGCCTCCCGAGTAGCAGGCACCCGCCACCACACCCAGCTAATTTTTCTATTTTTAGTAGAGATGGGGTTTCACCATGTTGGCCAGGATGGTCTCAATCTCTCGACCTTGTGATCCGCCTGCCTCGGCCTCCCAAAGTGCTGGGACTACAGGTGTGACCCAGCACACCTGGCCAAATCTGTCTTTCTTTTAAATAATTGGATTGACTTTGGTCTACGGTCTCCCCTGGGGCCCCATTCTTCTCTGGGGTGGGGCTGTCCTGGGCACTGCAGGGTGCTGAGCAGCATCCCTGGCCTCTGCCCACTCCATGCCAGGAGCACCCCCAGTTGTGATAACCACACATGTCCCCAGACATCGCCCAGTGCCCCCTAGGGACAGCATCACCCCCATTTAAAAACAGTTGCAGGGTAGCAGCCCAGGCTGCAAAGAAGGTGCGTCTGGGAGCTGGGCATTTCACATCGGGGTGACCCAACCTGGGCGAAGGGAGGGGGCCTCCGTGAGAAGACTCAAGCCAGGACCCCCCAGGCAGGATCCGGGCTCCCACGGCACAAAAGCCCCAAGTCCAGGGCTCCTGGAGATGTTTTAAAATCCAGTCGACGAATGATGAATAAAATACTTGTGAGTCTATAATCATGAATCCAGCCTGGATTCTGTTTGTCTTTATGCCGAGACAATTGTAAAATACAGGTTTGGAATTTTTTTTTTTTTTTTTTTGAGAGAGAGTCTTGCTGTGTTGCCCAGGCTGGAGTGCTGTGGCATGATCTCAGCTCACTGCAACTTCCACCTCCCAGTTCAAGCGATTCTCCTGCCTCAGCCTCCTGAGTAGCTGGGACTACAGGTAACCACCACCACGCTCGGCTAATTTTGTGTTTTTAGTAGAGACGGGATTTCACCATGTTGGCCAGGATGGTCTCGAACTCCTGACCTCAGGTGATCCATCCGCCTCGGCATCCCAAAGTGCTGAGACTACAGACGTGAACCATCATGCCTGGCCAACTTCAGACGTTTTTTGAGCGGAGGTGGCCCAGGAGGGCAAATGTGCCCCAGGCCCTGAGCATCCCAACATGGCCCTGCAGGCAGGTAGAACCAGCCAGGGAAAGGGATGGTGTTTAAGAGACGTGAAAAAGGAATTCAGACGAAGAATGTCAGACGTGAGGTTAACCCAGCTGGTGGCTGCAGCCTACTGTCCTGCCATAGGCCACACGCTGTCTCCTGCTGAATTAGCGCCTACATTGGATTAGGTGAATTCGCTCGAATTACGTTGAATGAGGTGTTGAATTGACACATAGGGGGACTCTGAGCTCTCAGCCCCTCACCTAAAGTCCATTGTCTCAAGCCACTGCCTCATTGGAAGAGCAGGTGTCTACGCTGCCTGGAGAGGGGGAGATCCTGCGTTAATTGTTCGGGGAAAATACAATCTCTCCCCTGCTCACATTGGACACCAGAATAAACTCCCAATGGGGCAGACGGCATAAACCAGGGGGACCCCCAGCTCCTGGGATTCACCTGTTCTCTCCCTCCCCGCTCAAGGTGTGGATCTCAATGTGTGCAGCCTCCTGCGACCTCAGGAGGAGAGATGGTCATGGAATGCAGTCTCTTGGGGGTCCGTGGATTCCCTTAACCTGGGGGTGGGGGGTCTCAATCGGGGTGATTCTGCCCCCAGGGGACACTGGGCAATGTCTGGGGACATCTGTGGTTGTCATGCCAGGAGGTGCTCCCGGCATGGAGTGGGTGGAGGCCAGGGACGCCACTCAGGACCCTGCAGTGCCCAGGACAGCCAGACCTCAGAGGAGCTAGCCCCAAACATCCACAGTACCTAGCAGAAGAGATCCTGATTTCATTACTTGGGGAAAAAAAGAAAAAAAAGAAAAAAAAGATCAAGGGACCCTGGCTCTGCCAATACACTCAGACTGCGGCAGCATGTGAATCCTGAATGAAAAAGGCGCAAATCAAACTCGCAGCCTAAGGCCAGCAAAGGCCACGGTCACAGCGACATCTAAAGGCCGACAAGTGTAATGCAGAATCCACTCAGGGAACTGGGGCCCCGCGCCCACCCCCAGGGTAAAGGGGGCCGGCCTCACACAGGGTCCCTTGCAGGCGTCTGTTGCGAGACCACATCCTCAACACCCGGTGAACGGCGCTGGGAGCAGACTCAAGGCTCCAGAGGTCCCAGGAGGGCGGGAAGAGAATTCCCCCAGCTGCAGCCTGAGCATGGTCGCCAGAAAGCAGGTGCGGGGACTTTCCCTAGCACCCTCTCCCTGCCCTCCGTGTACCCGCAGAGGGGCCCTGCACGTCCATCTCAGGCAGGTGTGCGGTGAAATGCGCACAACATAAAAGCTCCCTTTGCAGGCCGGGCGCGGTGGCTCAAGCCTGTAATCCCAGCACTTTGGGAGGCCGAGATGGGCAGATCACGAGGTCAGGAGATCGAGACCATCCTGGCTAACCCGGTGAAACCCCGTCTCTACTAAAAAATACAAAAAACTAGCCGGGCGAGGTGGCGGGCGCCTGTAGTCTCAGCTACTTGGGAGGCTGAGGCAGGAGAATGGTGTGAACCCGGGAGGCGGAGCTTGCAGTGAGCTGAGATCCGGCCACTGCACTCCAGGCTGGGCGACAGAGCGAGACTCCGTCTCAAAAAAAAAAAAAAGCTCCCTTTGCAGACATTCAGTGGCATTCGGGCAGCCATCATCTTTATCTAGTTCTAGAACATTCTCGGCCCCCCAAAAAGATACCCCATCCCCATCGGCTGTCACTTCCCATCCCCCTCCCCGAGCCCTAGCACCCACGCATCCCCTTCCTGCCTCCCTAGACTGGCCTGTCCTGGACATTTCATAGAACTAGGATCACACACTGTGTGGCCTTTTGGATCTGGCATCTCTCACTGAGTGGGATATCCTCGAGGTGCATCCACACTGCACGTGGCCTGGGTCAGAGTCTCGTTCACAGCTGAGTCTCATTCCAGTGTGTGGAAGGCCACACTGTGGAAGGCCACGCTCTATTCACCCACTAATGGACACTTGCGTCCTTTCCACCTTTTAGCCATCGTGAATCGTACCATACGAACATTTGTGGCAAGGTTCTATTTGAACACCTGCTTCCAATTCCTCTGGGCACATAACTAGGAGTGGAATTGCTGGGTCATGTGGTGACTCCGCGTTCAGCCTTTTGAGGAACCGCCAGACTGGTTTCCACGGTGGCTGCCCCATCTTGCATCACACGTCAATTCTCAACGCCAAGGCGTTCCTCAGCTTTTAAACAAGGCACTAAGGCAGGAGGCAGGAGATGATTGTTCGAGGCCACCCTGGAGCCGTCGGCAGAGCCAGAACTTGCAGCTGTGATTTGTGCTGCAGTTCCAGCCCAAGCCCTCCTTCCCTGGCTTCAGTGCCAGGCTGGGCAAGGTGTGTGGAACAGCCCAGCTTTCCAGGCCACTTTCAGAGTACTTGGCAGCCACTGTCTGTTCTCAACGTGCCATCTGTGAGATTCTAAAAAGCCACTGCTGAGTAATTGGGTTGCCCTGCACTGGGAAATTGTCTTTGCAAGGAAGCAGCGAGGCGGAGGAGGCTGGAGGGTTCCCTAAGATCATGCACCCACGGCAGCCAGCAATGTGCCCGGCACAGTGAAGGGCCTTGGCCAAGGGGCACCTCCTGTCCCCTCCAAATCCTTACAGGCCACCCCAGGACCTGGTGACCTGGGACAGACTCCTGTATGGGCCTTGTTCCCCTGGTGCCAGCAGGGAACAGGGCAGGATGGAAAAAACACCCAGTAGCCAGTGGCCTGCTGATGTCACCAAGCTGCAGGGCTGCCTGGCATTGATTAAACACAGCTGGTGTGGGCCAGGCATGGTGTCTCATACCTCTGATCCCAGTGCTTTGGGAGGCTGAGGCGGGAGGATCTGTTGAGCTCAGGAGTTCAAAATCAGCCTGGGCAACATAGTGAGACCCTATCTCTAATTTATTATTATTGTTTTGAGCCAGAGTCTCGCTCTGTTGCGCAGGCTGGAGTGCAGTGGCACGATCTCGGCTCACTGCAACCTCCGCCTCCTCCCATGTTCCAGCAATTCTCCTGCCTCAGCCTCCTGAGTAGCTGGGATTACAGGCGTGTGCCACCGCGCCCAGCTAATTTTTGTATTTTTAGTAGAGATGAGATTTTGTCATGTTAGCCGGGCTAGAGAGTCCATCTCTATTAAAAAACAAAGAAAGAGGGCCGGGCGCGGTGGCTCAAGCCTGTAATCCCAGCACTTTGGGAGGCCGAGACGGGCGGATCATGAGGTCAGGAGATCGAGACCATCCTGGCTAATACGGTGAAACCCCGTCTCTACTAAAAAATACAAAAAACTAGCCGGGCGAAGTGGCGGGTGCCTGTAGTCCCAGCTACTCGGGAGGCTGAGGCAGGAGAATGGCGTGAACCCGAGAGGAGGAGCTTGCAGTGAGCTGAGATCCGGCCACTGCACTCCAGCCTGGGTGACAGAGCAAGACTCCGTCTCAAAAAAAAAACAAAAACAAAAACAAAGAAAGAAAGGCTGGGTGCGCTGGCTCACACTTATAATCCCAACACTTTGGAGGCCAAAGCGAGCGGATCACCTGAGGTTGGGAGTTCGAGACCAGTCTGACCAATAAGGAGAAACCCCATCTCTACTAAAAATACAAAATTAGATGGGCTTGGTGGCACATGCCTGTAATCCCAGCTACTCGGGAGGCTGAGGCAGGAGAATCGCTTGAACCCGGGAGGCGGAGGTTGCAGGTTGCAGTGAGCCGAGATCGTGCCATTGCACTCCAGCCTGAGCGAAACACCGTCTCAAAACAAACAAACAAAACAAAACAAAACAGACGAAACATATCTGGTGGGTTCTTGGGCAAGGCTGGCGACCAGGTCCTTAGGGAAGGATGTTTCCAGGAGCTGCCAAGAACAGTGGGGCTCGGGTTCTGCCCGCCCCTTCCTGTGACTGTTTCCTCATCTGGGGTCACGGGATAGTGCAGCCCTGCCTCCCTGGTCGTGCAGGTGACTGTGAGTGAAAGCGTCTTGGAATCAGAAGGTTCTGGCACCAAAGCTTTGCATCAGCCTTCCACCAGCGTGCTGCCCAGCCTGTGACTATCCGAAAAACTTTAGCTTGCTTCCGCCTAATTACATTCCGTTAGCCCAAAGTCTCTGACGTTCGGGGCTGGATCGTTCTCTGAGATGGGGCCGTCCTGGGCACTGCAGGGTGCTGAGCGGCGTCCCTGACCCCCACCCACTCCATGCCAGGAGCATCTCCAGTTGTGACAACCACAGACGTCCCCAGACATCACCCAGAGTCCCCTGGAGGCAGACATGTCCCACTTGAGAACCGCTGGCCTGGACCAGAAACTAGATCTTTCAGGGAGGCAGAGCTCAGCAGTAGTCCAGGCAGAGCCTGGCCCAGCCCTGCAGCTCTGCCCTGCCCTGGTCTGTGAGCTCTGAGGACCCCGTCAATCTGATCAAGAAGCCACACTAGGTCACCTCAGACCAAGGACATTCTGCAATGATGCTTCACGACTGTCCTCTCCGCCTCCAGCCCTCAAAGACCTGGCCTGGGTCCCCTTCCCGTGGCTCCCAGACCTCGGTCTCCAGGGAGCCCTCCGGAATGCCCTTCCTCCTGCCTTCAGTGCTCCTCCCCATCCTGCAAGGGTCGGCAAGGGTGTCCCCTCTTTAGAGACCTTCCTGGACACCATGTGGCACAGACTCTGTCCTCTTGGTGCCACCTCATCCTATTTTGTCTTTCCCTTTTTTTTTTTTTTTTTTTTGAGATAGGGTCTTGCTCTGCTGCCCAGGCTGGAGTGCAGTGGTGCAATCACAGTTCACTGCAACCTCAGCCTCCTGGGCTCAAGTGATCCTCCCGCCTCAGTCTCCCGAGTAGCTAGAACTACAGGTGTGCACCACCATGCCCGGTTATTATTTTCTTTTTTTAATTTTGGAGAGATGGGGTCTTGCTATGTTGCCTGGGCTGGTCTCAAACTCCTGGCCTCAAGTGATTCTTCCACCTCAGCCTTCCAAAGTGCTGGGATTACAGGCATGACCATTTCCTTATCTTCTAAGACCCTGTTTGGTTTGCCTGTGTGTCTGGGCGTGTGCTGTCTGTGTGTGACAGATGCTCCCTGAGAACAGGACTTGATTCCACCTGTATCAGGCTGGGCCCCCAGCATCTAGGCTGTCCCTGGCACACGGCGAGTATCGAGTCAATGTTTGCTGACCGACCGACGGACTGGCCTCCCATCCACTCTTCCACTCACCAGCTTCTCCATCTTGCCCAAATCCCTGCCAACCCCAGGTCACTGAGGGTACAGATTGCTCCTCACCTGTGCCCCTTGCAAAGCTCTCAGGCACATTTTTTTCTGTTCTGTGTGTGTGTGTGTCTCTGTTGCCCAGGCTGGAGTGCAGTGGTGCAGCCTCAGCTCACTGCAACCTGCACCTGCCCTGTTCAAGCAATTCTCCTGCCTCAGCCTCCCAAGTAGCTGGGATTACAGGCACCTGCCATCACACCCACCTAATTTTTGTATTTTTAGTAGAGAGGGGGTTTCGCCATGTTGGCCAGGCTGGTCTCGAACCCCTGACCTCAAATGATCTGCCCGCCTCGGCCTCCCAAAGTGCTGGGATTACAGACGTGAGCCACCGTGCCCAGCCTGTTCTTTTTTTTTTTTTTTAATAAACAATTTTATTTGAAGTAATTTTAGATTTACAGGAAAGCTGCAAAGAGAGAGTCCCCGCCCACACCTTCCTCTTCAGGGGCCACCCTCTGTAACCACAGGGCATTGCTCACAGCTGGGGAACGCTGGCACCTTCCTATTAACCAAGTGCCACACTCAATTCAGCTTCCCTCAGTTTTCCCCTCACAGCCTTTCCTGCCCCGTCATGACCCCATCCAGGAGCCCACGTGGCATCTGACTGTCCCATCTCCCCGGGTTCCTCTGGGCTCTGTCGGTTTCTTCGTCTTTCTTTGGTATTTCCATGAACCTTTTTGTTTGTCTCTTTAGGAAAACAGTTACTATCCATGAAAAACAAAAAATGCGCGGTGGCTCACGCCTGTAATCCCAGCACTTTGGGAGGCCAAGGCAGGCGGATCACAAGGTCAGGAGATCGAGACCATCCTGGCTAATTTGGTGAAACCCCGTCTCTACTAAAAATGCAAAAAATTAGCCGGGCGTGGCGGTGGGTGCCTGTAGTCCCAGCTACTCGGGAGGCTGAGGCAGGAGAATGGTGTCAACCCGGGAGGCGGAGCTTTCAGTGAGCCGAGATCACGCCACTGCACTCCAGCCTGGGCGACAGAGCGAGACTTGGTCTCAAAAACAAAAAGAAAAACAAAAAATATCATTCTGGCTACCCTGAGAGCTTATTATTGCTATTTTAAAATGAATGAATACCTGTTTGACATGTTTTCAGTCTTGATTTCAAATTCAACCAATATCAAGTAGGAGGCATATAAACAAAAGCTCTTTGGAATAATCGTCAGGACCACAGAGTTTCAGAACCTTTGTCCTAAGCCAGGGGTTAGCAAATGACAGCCCCTGGACCACATCTAGCTGACTGTGTGTTTTTGTAAATAAAGTTTTATTGGCACGCGGCCACGCCCACTTGTTTACATATTGCTTGCGGTGGTTTTCCCGCTACAACGGCAGGCAGAGACCATCGGACCCTGCAAAGGGTAATACGTTTGCTATCTGGATCTCTGCAGAAAAGTTTGCTACCCCAGGCCTCACACATGGCAAGTTCACAGCAAGCATTTGCTTAAAATTAGGCTGAGCCCTAATCAGGGTGAAGGGCATGGTCAGACATCTGGGGATCATTGAAATGTCCATTCTGGGCCGGGCGCGGTGGCTCAAGCCTGTAATCCCAGCACTTTGGGAGGCCGAGACGGGCGGATCACTAGGTCAGGAGATCGAGACCATCCTGGCGAACACGGTGAAACCCCGTCTCTACTAAAAAATACAAAAAACTAGCCGGGCGAGGCGGCAGGCGCCTGTAGTCCCAGCTACTCGGGAGGCTGAGGCAGGAGAATGGCATAAACCCGGGGGGCGGAGCTTGCAGTGAGCTGAGATCTGGCCACTGCACTCCAGCCCGGGCGACAGAGCCAGACTCCGTCTCAAAAAAAAAAAAAAAAAAAAAAAAAAAAAGAAATGTCCATTCTGTCCCACCTTGTACAGCAAACGCCACCATGGAGCAGGGCTCAGCCGTGAAAAGGAACGAGGCTCTGACACTGGCCACAGTGTGGCTGGACCTTGAGGACATCACGATCCATGAAAGGAGCCAGACACAGAAGGCCACGTGGTGTGTGATCCCATTTCTACGAAATGTCCGGGACAGGCCCATCCACAGGGACAGGGAGGGGATGCGCATGTGGCGGGGCTGCCGGGGGAGATGGGATGTGACTGCTCATGGGGGACAGGGCTTCTTTTGGGGGTGACACCATGTTCCGGAATTAGATAAAGGAGATGGTTGCACAACTCTGTGAGCTGTGCACAAACTGCTGAGCTGCACATTTTTAAAGGGTGAATTTTATGGTGCGTGAATTATATCTCAATAAAGCTAATCCCAGCACTTCGGGAGGCCGAGGTGGTGGTGGGGTGGTGGTGGATCACCTGCGGTCGGAGTTCAAGACCAGCCTGACCAACATAAAGAAACCCTGTCTCTACTAAAAATGTACAATTAGCTGGGCGTGGTGGCAGGTGCCCATAATCCCAGCTACTGGGGAGGCTGAGGCAGGAGAATCGCTTGAACCTGGGAGGCAGAGGTTGCAGTGAGCTAAGATCACGCCATTGCACTCCAGCCTGGGCAACAAGAGCGAAACTCGGTCTCAAAAACAAAGAAAAGAAAAGGAAAGAAAAGAAAAGAAAAGAGAAAAGAAGAGGAGAGGAGAGGAGAAAAGAAAAGAAGACACAAAAACCTGTAGAATGAAAGGCAGGCAGGCCCCCCTGCACTCTGGCTACAAGACGTCGTCGTCCCGCCTCCTCTCTCTGCAGGCAGGTCACTGCCCCCCTTGCAAACCTCTGCCCTGATCCCCCAACCCACAGCCCAGAGCTGCGCCCTTGCTCCAGAAAACCTGCCACCCCAGGGGCCACTCCAGCCTCAGACCAACAGGATATTAAAAAAGGCGAAACCACCGGGTGCGGTGGCTCAAGCCTGTAATCCCAGCACTTTGGGAGGCCGAGACGGGCGAATCACGAGGTCAGGAGATTGAGACCATCCTGGCTAATACGGTGAAACCCCGTCTCTACTAAAAATACAAAAAACTAGCCGGGCGACGTGGCAGGCACCTGTAGTCCCAGCTACTCTGGAGGCTGAGGCAGGAGAATGGCATGAACCCGGGAGGCGGAGCTTGCAGTGAGCTGAGATCTGGCCACTGCACTCCAGCCTGGGTGACAGAGCCAGACTCCGTCTCAAAAAAAAAAAAAAAAAAAAAAAAAAAGGCAAAACCTCAGAATCGTTTCCTATCGAAACCAATTAGAAAGCTCTTGGGTAGGAGTCCAAGGTTTTCAAGCAATTAAAGGCAAAAGAGAAGATTTTCAACGAAACATCCCAGCTGGGGGTGGGCTTCTTACGGTCCCGTCGTTGGCCACTGTGGAGGGACCCGGGGGTGAGCTCGTGCCGCCAGCACCCCCAGCCGACGTGGGTTGGCCAGTTAGCCGGGCATGGTGGTGCACACCTGTAATCCCAGCTAATCGGGAGGCTGAGGCAGGAGAATCGCTCGAACCCAGGAGGTGGAGGTTGCAGTGAGCTGAAATCGTGCCACTGCACTCCAGCTCTGGGCGACAGAGCAAGACAGCTCTGTGCATAAAACAGACTCCTGCGGTGCAAACGCTGGCTCCCTTTGAGGTTGAGTTTTGTGACCTTGAGTTTCCTGGCCTGAGCTTCCAGTTTCATTTATAAAAGGGGTGATGTGGCCTCCTTCCCGCTCTGAAGGTCACAGATTACACAGAGGTGGTGCGACTCATACAGGTTTCTGCCAACAGTGGCCCCACCAACAGTCACCTTTCCTTAGCACAGCGCCTTCCTCCTGGGGTGACGTCTCCCCCTCCTGCACACTCCTGTGGCTTACTGAGACCTGAGTAAAGCTCACTTTCCTTGAAAGGGGTTTAGTGGTGGCCCCTCAAAATTCTTGTCCACCGGGTGCCTCGGAAAATGACTGTTACACACTAATCACATTTGCATAAAACTTAGGTTGAAGCTGGATGTGGTGGTCCACACCTGTGGTCCCAGGTACTCGGGAGGCTGAGGGGGGAGGATCGCTTGAGCCCTAGGATTTCAAGGCTGCAGTGAGCTATGATGGTGCACTCCAGCCTGGGCAACAGAGCAGCCAGACTCCAGATACAAAAAATTAATAATAAAAAAAGAATTCCTGGCTGGGCATGGTGGCTCACGCCTGTAATCCCAGCACTTTGGGAGGCCGAGGTGGGTGGATCACCTGAGGTCAGGAGTTCGAGACCAGCCTGACCAACATGGTGAAACCTCATCTCTACTAAAAATACAAAGTTAGCCGGGCGTGGTGGCACACGCCGGTAATCCCAGCTACTTGGGAGGCTGAGGCAGGAGAATCGCTTGAACCTGGGAGGCGGAGGTTGCAATGAGCCGAGACTGCACCACTGCACTCCAGCCTGGGTAACAGAGCAAGACTCTAGATACAAAAAATTAAATAAAGAAAAATGACTGGGCACGGTGGCTCACACCTGTAATCCCAGCACTTTGGGAGGCCGAGGTGAGTGGATCACCTGAGGTCAGGAGTTCGAGACCAGCCTGGCCAACGTGGTGAAGCCCCGTCTCTACTAAAAATACAAAATTATCTGAATGTGGTGGTGCACACCTGTAATCCCAGCTACTCGGGAGGCTGAGGCAGGAGAATCGCTTGAACCTAGGAGGCGGAGACTGCTGTGAGCTGAGATCATGCCACTGCACTCCAGCCTGGGTGACAGAGCGAGACCTCCATCTCAAAAAAAAAAAAAAAAAAAAAAAAGAAGGAGACACAGAGAGACAGAGAGCAGAAAACAGAAGCAGAGACTGGAGTAATTCGACAATAAGCAAAAGTCAAGGTTTGCCAGAGCCCCCGGAAGCCAGAGGACACGGAAGGATCCTTTCCTGGAGCCCCCAGGGGAGCACAGCCCTACAGACACCTTGGCGTAGTACTTCTGCCCTCCAGAACCACGACAGGACACACATCTGTGGACTGATGCTTCCAGGTCTGTGGTCACCTGTTACAGCAGCCACAAGAGGCTCATCTCCCCGTCTTCTCTCCCCTTCCTTCAAGCTTATCACCATGGAGGAGTGAGTTCAATCCCCTCTGCCTGCCCAAAACCCCCAACAACTTGTTTTTTGTGTGAGATGGAGTCTCGCTGTGTCGCCCAGGCTGGAGTGCAATGGCACCATCTCGGTTCACAGCAAGCTCCGCCTCCTGGGTTCAAGCGATTCTCCTGCCTCACCGTCCCGAGTAGCTGGGATTACAGGCGTGCGCCCTCATGTCCAGCTAATTTTTGTATTTTTAGTAGAGACGGGTTTCACCATGTTGGCCAGGCTGGTCTCGATCTCTTGACCCCCGATCCACCCAACTCGGCCTCCCAAAGTGCTAGGATTAGAGGCGTGAGCCACTGCGCCCGGCCATTTTTTTTTTAACTTTTTAAAAATTATTATTATTATTTTGAGAGAGTCTCGCTGTGTCACCCAGGCTGGAGTGCAGTGGCGTGATCTCGGCTCACTACAACCTCCACCTCCCAGGTACGAGTGATTCTCCTACCTCAGCCTCCTGAGTAACTGGGATTACAGGCGCCCGCCACCACGCCCGGCTAATTTTTGTATTTCTAGTAGAGATGGGGTTTCACCATGTTGGCCAGGCTGGTCTCGAACTCCTGACCTCAGGTGATCCACCCGCCTCGGCCTCCCAAAGTGCTGGGATTACAGGCGTGAGCCACTGCGCCCGGCTCCTGGTGGTTTTTAAGCTTGCAAAGGGTGCAGGATAAGCCCTGCAGAAGTCAATGGTCAGTAATGAGGGCTGCGGATTCAGCCCATCTCCAGGGAAAGCCCCGAAACTGGCAACACCAGCTACTTCTGGGAAGGAGAACGCAATGAGAGCAACGGGGCAGAGACGGGGGCTTTGGTTTCACTTTCACCATGTGCCATTTATACCCCTAGAGCTCTGGACACCCTGGGCATGGCCACTGATGCAAAACGTTGGTCCTTCTTCCTGGGGGTGTGTGGCCAAGTGAGGGTAGGTGAGGGAGAAGCCACTTCCGGGCTAAGGCCCTCAATACCCAGGCTCAGTCTGGGTTCTTCTGTGTCCCAGGAGGCAAAAAAGGTGACCACAAGTTGGGCTGTGGTATCAAAACCAGAACAAACGGGGTGTTCCAAGCCTGGGCAACACAGCAAGACTCCCATCTCTACCAAACATAATTAGCCAGGCGTGGTGGGGCACCTGTAGTCCCAGCTACTTGGGAGGCTGAGATGGGAGGGTCGCTTGAGCCCCGGCGTTTGAGGCTGCAATAAACTGTGGTTGTGCCACTGCACTCCAGCCTGGGCAACGGAGCAAGACCAGGTCTCAAGAAAACAAACAAACAAGGTGTTCTTTACCCAAAGGAATTGCAAGCAGGGGCTGGGACAGATACTTGTACTGTTCACTCATGTTCACAGAAGCCAAAAGGTGGAAGCAAGCCAAGTGTCCATCAACAGATGGACGGATAAACACAGCACGGTGCATCTGTATGGTGGAATATTACTCAGCCATGAAAAGGAAGGGAGTCTCAACACAGGCTGCAACACGGATGCACCTTGAGGACGTCACGCTCCGTGAGAGAAGTCAGACAGAAAAGAACAAATCGGCCAGATGTGATGGCTCACGCTTTTAAACCCAGCACTTTGGGAGGCCAAGGCGGGTAGATCACTTGAGGTCAGGAGTTCGAGACCAGCCTGGCTAACATGGTGAAACTCCACCTCTACTAAAAATACAAAATTAGCTGGGTGTTGTGGCAGGCGCCTGTAGTCCCAGAGACTCAGGAGGCTGAAGCGGAAGAATTGCTTGAACTCGGAAGGCGGAGGTTGCAGTGAGCTGAGATCACACCACTGCACCCCAGCCTGGTGACAGAGCGAGACTGCATCTCGAAAAAAAAAGGACAAACCGGCCGGGCGCGGTGGCTCAAGCCTGTAATCCCAGCACTTTGGGAGGCCGAGACGGGCGGATCACAAGGTCAGGAGATCGAGACCATCCTGGCTAACCCGGTGAAACCCCATCTCTACTAAAAAATACAAAAAAATAGCTGGGCGAGATGGCGGGCGCCTGTAGTCCCAGCTACTCGGGAGGCTGAGGCAGGAGAATGGCGGGAACCCGGGAGGCAGGGCTTGCAGTGAGCTGAGATCCGGCCACTGCACTCCAGCCTGGGCGACAGAGCGAGACTCCGTCTCAAAAAAAAAAAAAAAAAAAAAAAAGGACAAACCTTCTGTGATTGCACGCCTAGGCGGTCCCTAGAGTCGTCAAATTCAGAGACAGTCCATCTGTTGATGGACGCTTGGATGGCTTCCACCTTTTGGCTGCTGTGAACAAGAGCGAACAGTACAAGGGAAGCAGGTTGGGGGGTGCCAGGGGCTGGGGAGGGGACGGGGAGCGAGTGTGCCATGGGGACAGAAATTCTGTTTGGGAAGATGGAAAGTTCTCGAGATGACAGTGGTGATGGCTGCACCGCCGTGCAAATGTGCTGAATGCCACTGAACTGAGCACTTAGAAATGGCTAAAATGGTCAATATTATGTTTCATATATCTTACCGCAATTCAAAAAAGAAAGAAAGGCGCTCCGGTGGCTCTCAGGCAGAGCTCCACCTCTGTCTGGTTGCCGGTGATGCCACAGTATAGCAGGCCCCTCCTCTCCAGAGCGGTGGCCATGACCTGTTGCCAGCCCCGACCTGCGGGAGGCTGAGCCCGGCGGCGCCTTCTGGGAAGGAGCGAAGGAGGGAGCCTTTCTGATAATTACCCCCAGGCAGAGGGCAGGCGGGCACAGGGGCCCAAGCCCCTCCAACCCATCCCACAGGCCCCAGGGTGTTTACTGAGCTTGGAGAATTCCGTGCTGTGGGCTGGGCCACTCCTGCCCTGAGACAGGAAGACAAGGTCGGCTCAGGACACAGAAGCCACCGCACAGCTGTCACCTTTCCTTGTGGATGCAGAGCCAGGACCCCGGGCTCTGTGGTTTACCTCCCTGGGGGCTCGGGCTCTGTGCTGAGGGTGCATGCGCTATTCCCTGGGGCCCCTAGACCTCTTCCTTTCTTTCTTCTTTCTTTCTTTTGAGACAAGATCTCGCTCTGTTGCCAGGCTGGAGTGCAGTGGCGCGATCTCGGCTCACCGCACCTCGGCCTCCTGGGTTCAAGTGGCCTTCCTGCTTCAGCCTCCCGAGTAGCTAGGACCACAGGTGCATATCACTGCACCCAGTTAATTAAAAAAATTTTTTTTGTGGACATGGGGGTCTCACTCTTTTACCAAGGCTGGTTCTGGACTCCTGATCTCAAGCAGTTCTCCTGCTTCAGTGCCCCAAAGCACTGGGATTATAGGTGTGAGCCACTGTGCCCAGCCAGGGTTTTTATTTTTTTCTTTTGCAGAGATGGGGGGGGTCTCTGTTGCCCAGGCTAGTCTCAAACTCCCGGCCTCAAGTGATCTTCCCATGTCGGCCTCCGAACTTGCTGGGATTACAGGCACGAGCCACTGCACCCGGATTAGCCAGACTTCTTTCCCCGCCTCGGTCACGGGGATCAGGAAGCAGCGAACCAAGGTTCTGCCACCAACCTGTAGTAGGGCCGTGGGTCACCCATGCGCCTCCCAGTGTTTCCATGGTTACCAGGGAAGGCAGTGAAGGGCAGAGTCTTTGGGGAGAAGGAAGCTGGGCCAGAGAGGAGATGCGGGTGTGAGAAGGCCCAGCCCACTCTGGGGAAAGATGATTCTTGGTACAGACCAGAGAGCAGTCGTGCCCTCACCGCACTGGGCACAAGACAAGGACTTCGGAGCTGATTATTTCGTTTTTGGGGTTTGTTTGTTTGTTTGGGGTTTTTTGTTTGTTTTTGTTTGTTTGTTTGTTTGAGGCGGAGTCTCACTCTGTCACCCAGGCTGGACTGCTCACTGCTGCTCACTGCAACCTCCACCTCCCGGGTTCAAGCCAGTCTCCTGCCTCAGCCTCCCAAGTAGCTGGGATTACAGGCGCCTGCCACGGCCGGCTAATTTTTCTATTTTTAGTAGAGATGGGGTTTCACCATGTTGGCCAGGCTGGTCTCGAACTCCTGACCTCAGGTGATCCACCCTCCTCGGCCTCCCAAAGTGCTGGGATGAGAGGTGTAAGCCGCTGCGCCTGGCCTGATTATTTCATTTACTTCCTGCAGCAACCCTGGGCAGCAGGGGTGGTGATCACCCCCCATCTTACCAAACAGAAGCAGAGAGTGACCACGGGTGCCCGCCTGACCCCGCGTCTCCAGCGGGAACGTGAAGCTGATGCTGCTCCCACCCCAGGCCTGAAGCCGGCCCCCCGCCCCAAACCAGCCTGACCAGCGGCACCGTGGAAACCCACGGGGACCTCTGCCCCCCACGGGAGGCTGGGGCATCTCTCACCCTCTTTGTGCCTCAGTTTCCTAATCTGTCACACAGGGAGGTTGGACCCAAACCAATTGATTGTCATGGGTGGAGCCAGAACCCGCTGTGGCTCCCTCCTGTCCTCAGGATAAAATGCAGCTTCTGCCGTGTGGCCTCCTCGCTCCCTCTCCCTCACCTTTTCAAGGTCCTGGAACCGTCTCTGCACCTGTATCTCCCACCCCACCTGTCACCTTCAGGGCACTAGCAACACTCAACTCATGTCACTTCCTCCAGGAAGCCCTCCCTGAATTCCCGAACGAAGCTCCTGGTGTGGGCACCTGCTTTCACTCTTGGGCGGTGTTGTCTTCATCGGTTCACTCAATCAGGGTCTCAACTGGGGCAATTCTGTCCCCTCAAGGGACACTGGGCGGTGTCTGGGGACATCTGTAATTGTCATGATGGAGGGGTGCTCCTGGCATGGAGTGGATGGAGGCCAGGGACACTGCTCAGCACCCTGCATTGCCCAGGACGGCCTCACCCCAGAGAGCAGTCCAGTGTCAGTGTCCACAGTGCCCGGGGGAGAGACCTGCTTTAATTATTTGGGAATAAACCGAGTCTCCTCCCTGTTCACCCCAGACACTGGAATAAACTTCAGTGGGAGCCGACGGCATAAACCAGGGGGCCCCAGCTCCTGGGACTCACCTCCTCTCTCCCTCCCCACTCAGGGTGTGGATTTCAATGTGTGCAGCCTCCTGGGACCTCCGCAGGGCAGAGGATCATGGGACGCAGAATCTCTTGGGGGTCTGCGGAATCTTCTATCCCAGAGGGTCTCAACCCAGGTGATTCTGTCCCAGGGGAAGCTGGGTGGTGTCTGGGGATATCTGTGGTTGTCACGACTGGGGGTGCTCCTGGCATGGAGTGGGTGGAGGCCAGGGACGCTGTCAGCACCCTGCAGTGCCCAGGATGACCCACCCCAGAGAACGATCGGCCTCACATGTTCATGGCGGTAAGGGGGTGAGCCCACCCCCAGCATGGCTCCAGGGGCACCCAGAGTGGGGCCCCAGCCCCACGGCCTCCTCTCCTCCCACTTCCTCCGGGCGCCTGTCCTCTGCACCTGCGTCCTCCGGCTCTGGCTCCCTTCAAAGCTAGTCACAGCTGGCAGCCCACATGCCGTAAACACCCACCCAGACATGCCAGCCAGACCTGGCTTTCTGTCACTCCCGGCTGATTCTGAATTCCCAGTCTCACATGGGCCAGAGGGTGACTGGCTCGAGACTTGCCTCTCATTACGAGCAAAGCTCTGATTCAACCGGAATATTAGTCAGGGAACAGCATGTCACATTCCAGGAGGCTGATCAGCTCCGACCTCAGTGCCAGCAGCTGACTCAGCCCAGAGAGCTGCATGTGCTAACTACTCCTTCTGAGCCTCACAGTTATGTTCTCGAGATGTCACTCAGTGTCACATGGTGTCACTGGTCCTGGTCGCAGACACAGACTCACCTGTGTGCAGGGAGTCAGGTGAGGACCGGTCCCAGCACCTTCATTCTTTGTTTCTTTCACTCACTCAGTAAACATCTGGTGAAGGCTTGGACCAGATCCCTGATCTTAATGAAGGAGGTGACGGTCTGGCCCGGGTGACAGGCACAGTTGATGTGATGATCACAACACAGTTGCCACGTGGCCCTGGGCACGTTAGCCCCTCTCCGCTACTGTTTTCTCCTCTGTGAAATGGAGATAATGATCTCAACTTCAACATGGCAAGTGTATGAGTCAGCTACTGCTGCGTAACAAACAACAGCAACAACAAAAACACCATTTGCCATCTCATAATTTCTGTGTGTCAAGAGTCTGGTTTAACTGGGTCCTCTGCTCAGACTGTTATAAGCCTGAAATCAAGGTATGGGCTGGGCTGAGTTATCATTTGGAACTTGGGGTCCTCTCCCGAGCTTGTTTGGTCATCGGCAGAATCCATTTCCTTGCAGCACTAGGAATGAGGTCACTGTTTTCCTACCGGCTTTTGGATGGGGGTGCTCTGAGCCCCAAGGGGCTACTCTCAGGTCTCTGCCACATGGACCCTCCAGTGGCAGCTCATGACATGGCTGTTTGCTTTCTTTAAGGCAAGCACCCCCTTCCCTTTCTCTCTTTCTTCCAAGTGTGGTTTATATATACATATATATAACATAAGACTGATCATCTTAATCACGTTTACGTGTACGATTCAGTGATGTTAAGTATATTCACACTGCTGTGCAATGGCTCTCCAGAACCTTCCATCTTGTACAACCAAGACACTGTATGCACTCAACAACAGCGCCCCTCTTCCCTCCCCCAACCCTTAGCACCCACCATTCTCCTTTCTGTCTCTGTGAATTTGACAACTTGGGATGTGCTTCTGCTCTCATTTATGGGCTCACCTGATGAGGCCAGGCCCACCCAGGATGTCTCCTTTTTGATGAGCTCAAGTCAACCGACTAGGAGTCTTCATCGCATTTGCAAAATCCCTTTACCAAACACATGACCTATCTGCATTAACCGAACCACTGGAGTGACACCCCATCGTACTCGCAGGTCCAACCCATCCTCAAGTGCAGGGGATTAGATGAGACGTGGGCAGTAGTGGGTGGGGATCTTGGGCGCCATCTTGGAATTCTGCCTACGACTGTAGCTGTAAAAGACACGGTGGCCATTGCTATTTAGGTGCCGTTAGTAGGAAACACACACAAAGTGGCCCCCAAGGAGCACATACTATGCATCAGGCTCTGCACAAGGCATAGAGAAAACAGCAAAGAACTTTGGGGAAAGTTGAAGACTTGAGGTGAACAACTGGATATCTTACTAGGTCTTTCTGGATATCTTAGTAGCTTGAGCAAATGGATAGGGGATATTGGGGGATGGGTTATCTCCCTTGGAAAGAACTCCAAATGTCCCTTTCAATAACTTTCCACCCTAACAGTCATCTCTTCCTTCCAGAAATTCTCAGGAGGCAGCACTTAGTGGCTCTTCTGCAGATGCCAGGATGGTGACGATGACAGCGGGCCATGCTCTTGTGTTTAGAATAGGACGTCCCCAAGGACATGGAGTCACAGACGGGTCAGGTAAGTTGCCTGGGCGCCCACACGAATAGGAGGCGCTTCTGGATTTGAACCGAGTCTTCTAGTGCTAGGAGCCCCAGAACAAACCTACTGCCACCCCTTCCCCACGACAAAGCCCACCAGAAGGGCTGGCTGCTTGAGAGGTAGTGGATAAGACCTCACAGTCTCAAGACTAGTGGGAGAAGACAGAAGAGCGTGGCCCTGAACGCAGCGTGGGGGCACACAGTGATTGGAACCTGGCACCCACACCAACGGTCAAAGTCTGGATGGTTTTGTTTGGTTGTACTCCCGCCTCCCTCTGACCCCATGCACACGAGTAAGAGGAGCTCCATCCACGTTTATGGACACTTAATGTTCCTGCACACCCACAAATAAGGTGAAGCCGAGTCTGCATGTGTGCAAAAGGCACAGAGCTTTGCACATACATGGTGCCAAGGTCCATTTCCTGGTTTTGTACTACAGTTACGTAAGATGTCACCACTGGGGGAAACTGTGAAGGTCCATG
Source organism: Macaca mulatta (assembly GCF_049350105.2). Classification (NCBI taxonomy): domain Eukaryota; kingdom Metazoa; phylum Chordata; class Mammalia; order Primates; family Cercopithecidae; genus Macaca; species Macaca mulatta. The sequence goes on from NC_133424.1 coordinate 3,397,011, forward strand.
TGATGTTTTTTGCTCTGTGTGATTTTTGCAACTTCCTCTGAATCTGTAATGATTTCAAAATAAAGGTTTTTTTTTTTTTTTTTTTTTTTTTTTGAGACAGAGTCTTGTTCTGTCACCCAGGCTGAAGTGTAGTGGCACAATCTCGGCTCACTGCAAGCTCCGCCTTCTGCGTTCATGCCATTCTCCTGCCTCAGCCTCCCAAGTAGCTGGGACTACAGGAACCCACCACCACGCCTGGCTAATTTTTTGCATTTTTAGTAGAGATGGGGTTTCACCGTCTTAGCCAGGATGGTCTCGATCTCCTGGCCTCGTGATCTGCCTGCCTCGGCCTCCCAAAGTGTTGGGATGACAGGCGTGAGCCACTGCGCCTGGCCAAGGTTTAAAAATAAAAAAAATTAAGTGGAGACACATTTAGTTGTAATTGGGACACAGCCTGCCACCTACTCTCCAAATGCCTCCTTTCTCCCAATAACCCGGACCCTCTCCCCAAAGTCCTGGCAATACTCCTGCAAGAGGAAGGGATGGACACCCGAAAAAGGGAGCGAAGGTCCTGCTTATTCCGTCCTGGTTGAGGCCGAACGCGGGCCCCCCTTCCCCTTTGCCACCAAGAGGATTCTAAGATCACCGAGATCCCCACTCCCTGGAGAGCACGTCTTGTAGAATTCCCTCCCCCTGAGTGTGGGCAGGGCCTGTGGATGTGATGAGATAACACTCCCCTGATTAGGTTACTTTGCAGGAAAGAAAGGATTTTGAAGAGGTGAATAAGGTCCTAAATTAGTTGACCTTGAGTTCGTTGAAAGGGCGATTCTCCTAGGTGGGCCTGGCCTAATCGAGTGACCCTTTAAAAGGGATTGGGCCCTTCCTGAAGTGAGAGCCTGGAAGCGTGAGGGGCCTATGGAGGAGGCCATGTGGCCTAAGAGTGGCCTCAAAGAGCGGAGAGTTGCCCCTTCTTGACAGCTAACAAGACAACAGAAACAGTTTGTCAGCCACAAGGAATTGAATTCTGAATGAGCCTGAAATGAGCTTAGAAGTGGATTCATCACCACACAAACCTTCAGATGAGAATGCAGCCCTGGCTCACATCTCTGAGGTCAGAAGTTTGGACATAGTGTGGCTGGGTCCTCTGTGCAGGGTCTTACCCAGCCACACTACATCCAAACTTCTGACCTATGGAACCATGAGCTAATAAATGGGTGTCACTCTAAGCTACTGCATTCATGGTAGTTGTTACACAGCCATAGCTAGCCAATACATTCTTTATGTGCTGCAGACCAGAGCCCTCCGGGATTTTACGGTCGGCTTTCATACTTATCCAAACACAATGGCTTGGACACCCTGTCCCTCCACAATCAGCCAAGCAACTCAGCAGTTTCCTCCTGAGTATGTCTGAACATATCATCAAAAAAGTCTAATGACCATGACATTATCTGATTGTCTTAACAGCACTGTGCGGGGGTGAGGAGGCACAGTAGGCATGAAGAACAGAGGAAGATTGATGCATTTAGTATTAGACAGCTTGACATGCATTAACCCCTTGAGAGGCAGGCACTGCCTATTCTCCCCCATTTCACAGACAAGGGCATTGAGGTTCAGAAAAGCATAGAGATGTCCCAGGGCCACAGAGTCAGTAGGTGGCACAGTTGGGAGCCCAAGCCCTAAACTGCTGGTTATGTCACCTCATGAAACCACTTAACCTCACTGGGTCTCAGCATCCTTATCTGTCCAGTGAATCCTCACAAGTGGTTATGAGATGAAATCAGACAATTCAGGGCCTCTAGGCTGAGGGTCAGCAAACCTTTTCTGCAAAGGGCCACTGAGCTCTGTCCTTGTAGGATGAAAGCAGTCACTGATGACAGGTAAATGAATGTCTGTGGCCATGTGCCAATAAAACTTTATTTATAAAAACAGGAAGTGGAAAGGAGGACTTGGCCCAGGGAGCTGCACTATGTCTGTGGCTGTGTGCCAATAAAACTTTATTTATACAAACAGGAAATGGAGGGGGAACTTGGCCCAGGGAGCTGCAGTATGTCTGTGGCTGTGTGCCAATAAAACTTCATTTATAAAAACAGGAAGTAGAGGGCCAGACTGGGCCTGGGGTGGGGGGGCACAGTATGTCTGTGGCTGTATGCCAATAAAACTTTATTTATAAAAACAAGAAACAGAGGGAGGACTTGGCCTGGGGGCCACAGTTTTCAACCCCAGCTTTAGCAGGTTTTTCCTTCCTTTTCTAACTTCTAAAATGAAGCCGACTGACCCTAGAAGTGCCATTTCTGAAAGAGGAGGAGAGAAAAGGGGTGAAAGGATGTTGAACCAGCCAAGGCAGACTGCAGCATTTTCAGGGCTTCTCCCTGATATCTCCAATAAAGACAACTAGTACCGACTAGGCTAATCCCACGATGGCTTGTTCTGCAGGGACATCATCACCCTGGTGCTGCCCTCTCCCCCATTCTCTAGAGGAAGGAGCCCCAAAGAGAACAGATAAACTCTGCCTCCTAGAAAGGTAAGACTCCTGGCCTGGCACCGTGTGGGATCACACCTGTAATCCCAGCACTTTGGGAGGCCGAGGCAGGTGGATCACTTGAGGTCAGGAGTTCGAGACCAGCCTGACCAACGTGGTGAAATCTGTCTCTACTAAAAATACAAAAATTGGCCAGGCATGGTGTCAGGCGCCTGTAATCCCAGCTACTTGGGAGGCTGAGGCAGGGGAATTGCTTGAGCCTGGGAGGTAGAGGTTGCAGTGAGCGGAGACTACGCTATTTCATTCTAGCCTGGGAGACAAGAGTGAAACTCCGTCTCAAAAAGAAAAAGAAAACCAACCTGCTATAAACAAAACTAAAAGAAACACACACACACACGCAGAGAGCAGACCGGGAATTGTAAAAACAGCTGACAAACACAGACTTTCTACTCTGTAGTGAAATCTCACCCCTCAGCGCTGTGGACATCAGGACTGGATCCATCTCTGGGGTGAGGCCGTCCTGGGCACTGCAGGGTGCTGAGCAGAGTCCCTGGCCTCCACTCACTCCCTGCCAGGAGCACCCCTTAGTTACACTGAGCTATGATCGCACCACTGCACTCCCACCTGGGCAACAGAGTGAGACTCTGACTCTAAAATAATAATAATAATAATAACAAGAATATAAGAATAATAATTCAGATCCACATCTGGTAAAAATAATAAGTAAAGCTGAGGCTCTAAAATAATAAATTAAAATACTAAATAAAATAAAATAATAAATGAGTAAAGCTGAGGCTCTAACATTACGTTTTTGCGAGGCTGTCATTACAAGGCTCATCCAGCCACAGCGGGCTCTGCACTGGGGCACCCGCCTGGGCCTCTGCCTGGCCTGCATCAGCTTAGGAGCCCTCAGCCCCTTGAACCCTGCTGGTGGGACAAGGGGCCCCTCTACCAGGCCCTTAACTTCTGAGCAGACCCCACCTTGGGCCTCCCCAGGCTGCACCTTAACCATCTAGGACACGCATCCCCAGGCGGCACTGGGAGTGTCTGCGCACAGACCCGAGGGTGTTAGCCTGGCAGGGGCCCTGCACGTGGGTGCTGGTTCACTAAAACGATGAAGCGGACAGGAGGAAGATTAACATCCAACGGGCCGCATCATTGCTGTCCTGGGCAACGGACTCTGACCCCTGCTATAGGGGGTCATAGACGGTCTAGATCAAGCCACAGATTGGCAGAGCCATCCTGGCCTCCGCTCGGCTCCCCCATGTCCCCTGCCCCCTGGCGTCTCATCATACGTGACCATCACCGCCGTGTGTGTTTTGAGTCAAAGGCGGCCAAGGCTCGATGAATCTGCCGATGACCGAGTTGATGCCTCATCCCTCGCTCTGTGGGAGGCTGACTGTGCAAGCGGTTGCTTAGCAACAGACACACACATGCGTGCGAGAGGTGGTTGTGGGCTGCACACTGGGCTGGGGTGCTCAGATTCCCACGGCCCCACCAACGGATCCCCGGGCTCGGTGGTCGTGGACGTGAGCCCTCTGTGTATGGAGCCTCCATCAGCAGAGTCAGGAGGTCGCAATAACAGCTCTGAAACGGGGATTCATTGAGAGGACATTGGTGGGCTTGAAGATGGGGGTCTGTGTACCGGGGCTTGAGTGGGAGCCACAGTAATTCTGTCAGGAGGAGAACAGAAGCCTGTTCCCAACTCTCCCAGGAGGCAGGTTCTTCTGCACCGGGCTTTCTCCCCCCGGCACTGTGGGCATTTGGGGCTGAATCATTCTCGGTGGTGGGACTGCCCCGGGCACGGCAGTGGCACCCCTGGCCTCCACCCCATGGCATCCACCAATCAAGGCAGTCACAGATGTCTCCTGGGTGCAAAACTGCCCCAAGTTGAGACCCCCTGGGCTAGGGGATTCCACGGACCCCAAGAGACTCTGCGTCCCATGATCCTCTGCCCTGCTGAGGTCCCAGGAGGCTGCACACATGGAAATCCACACCCTGAGTGGGGAGGGAGAGAAAGGAGGAGAATCCCAGGAGCTGGGGGTCCCCCTGGTTTACACCGTCTGCCCCATTGCGAGTTTATTCTGGTGCCTATTGTGAGCAGGAAAATAACTTGATTTTTTGTTCCCCAAAATAATGAACCCAGAGTTTCTCCCACTCAGCACTGTGGATATTTGAGGCCCGATTGTTCTCTGGGGCGGAGCCATCCTGGGCACGGCGGGGTGCTAAGCAGCATCCCTGGTCTCCACCCACTCCATGCCATGAGCACCCCAAGTCACAAAAACGACAGGTGTCCCAGAAATTGCTCAATGTCCCTGGGGTTGGGGGCCGGCATCACCCAGCTGACCCCTGCTATAGAGGGTCACGTCCAAGCTCTCCTACAGCCAGGAAGCACCACCTTGTCCTGGGCTGCAGACATGGAGGCTGCCGGGTACAGGGAGATTTTCTGAGCCCTGGGGGCTGTGGCAGAGCCCCTGATTTTGGCACAGCGTCCCGTAATTACTTGCGGGCTGCACACGTTTTCTCGGGGGAGGGTGGCAGCAGCGAGCTGTGACCTTCCGGGGACAGAACGGCGTTTTCAGGTCCTGGCTGGATATCTTGGCAATTCTTTCAGGGGAACAAGTTGTCCGCGAAAAGAACCGATAATAACGTGAATTTCAACACGACGAGGACATGCTGAAATCTGGTGACCGACCAGGGGGAAGTAAACCCGCTCTGACTGGCCGTGGGGACTGGAGTTTGCTCACCACACAAGAGCCCTTCTCAAGATAAAAGGCTCCGGTAAAGCTCTCAGCAGAAATGTTAAAAAAGAAAAAAAAAAAAAAAAAAAAAAAAAACCTCCCTGGGAGAACAAGGAGCTATCAGAAAAACACACTGTGTGATCTGGAGGTCACAGAGTTCTGTACTCAGTGAGGCAAGAAGCAAAAAGGCTGAAGAAATGCTTATCCTGGAACAGGGTTTCCACCTGGGCACTGTGGACATTGGTGCCGTATTGTTCTCTGGGGTGGGGCCGTCCTGGGCACTGCAGGGTGCTGAGCAGTGTCCCTGGCCTCCACCCACTCCATGCCAGGAGCACGCCCCCGTCGTGTAACCACAAATGTCCCCAGACATTGCCCCAGATGAGTGAGGACGGAGGTGCAGGTGGGCGTAGGTGGGTGCAGGTGGGCGTAGGCGGGTGCAGGTGCCCCGTGAACCCATCTCCACCTGCACCCTCTGCATCTCCAACCCCACCCCCAGCCCCAGTGTCTCCTAAGGGGTAGAAAGTCCACAGTCCTGAATGTGAGAGACCCTGCCTTAATCTGAGGAAAAAAAAGGACTCAAGTCTGTCCCCTCCTCACATCAGACGCCACGATAAACTCCCAAGGGGCCAGATGATGTCAGCCAGGGGGACCCCAGCTCCTGGGATTTGCCTCCTCTCTCCCTCCTCACTCAGAGTGTGGGTTTCACCGTGTGCAGCCTCCTGGAACAATGTGGCCCCGATGTCCACAGGGGCCAGTCGGGGAAAACCTGTGTTGTTTGGAAAAAAACGGAGTCTGCTTCCTGCTCACACCAGACACCAGAATAAACTCCCAAGGGGGCAGACAGCATCAACCAGGGGGACCCCAGCTCCTGGGATTCACCTCCTCTCTCCCTCCCATTCAGGGGGTGGATGGAATTCTCCTCTGGCCAAACTGAACAAGCTCTCGCCTGCCACCACCCAGGGCAGGGGTGCCTGAGTCTCTAACTCACAGGCGAGGATCCAGGCCCTCTGCCCGCCAGGACAATGACCCCTCCCGAAGCTAGGGAGTGGCAGCCCCAGGTCTGCAGCCAGCTCTTACCCTGAAAAGCGTGACATCCGGGAGGGGGAATGGCAGGCACCCCAGGGCCTGATGGTGGGGACAAACCAGGGTCTGATTGCCATAGCAGGATGACCTGCACTCCCCCAGGGCCACCCACCCCTCCAGGGGGATGCTTACGCCTTCCATTCTCTGGTCCAAGCTCTGCTCTGGCAACACCTCCATGCCTGAGTGTGGGGTGCGTTCCCTGACTACCTTAAGGCCACTCCTGGGAGCACAGCCAGTGCCTCCCGCCTCCTGCCATGCACAACATCCAGGGACTGCCTCTGGTTTTGGCAGAGAGGTTCCGAGTGTGCACACAGGGGCCCCCAGGGCAGGGGCCAACCACCTAGGTTTGCCTGAGACCTGGGGCTCTCAGTGTTGAACCAAGCAAACTGCAGTGGGGGTAGTGACAGAGCTCAAAGACGGGCTCGGGAGTGACTGAAGACATCTGGGATGCAGTCCGTATGCACTGCCTGCACCTCTGTCTCCACCTGCACCACCTGCCCCACCTGCACCTCCGTCCCCACCTGCACCCACCTGCACCTCCATCCTCACCTGCACCCACCTGCACCTGTGTCCCCACCCGCACCCACCTGCACCTCCGTCCCCACCCGCACCCACCTGCACCTCCGTCCCCACCCGCACCCACCTGCACCTCCGTCCCCACCTGCACCTCCGTCCCCACCTGTGCCCACCTGCACCTCCGTCCCCACATGCACCTCCATCCCCACCTGCACCCCCCTGCACCTCTGTCCCCATCTGCACCCCATCCCCACTTGTCCTCATTTGCACCCACCTGCACCCCATCCTCACCTGCACCTCTGTCCCCACCTGCGCCCACCTGCACCTCCGTCCCCACCCACACCCACCTGCACCTGTGTCCCCACCCGCACCCACCTGCACCTGTGTCCCCACCTGTGCCCACCTGCACCCCCCTGCACCTGTCCCCATCTGCACCCCCATCCCCACTTGTCCTCATTTGCACCCACCTGCACCCCATCCTCACCTGCACCTCCGTCCCCACCTGTACCCCCACCCCATTTGTCCTCATCTGCCCCCACCTGCACCCACCTGCACCCCGTCCTCACCTGCACCTCTGCCCCCACCTGCACCTCCATCCCCACTTGTCCTCATCTGCACCCACCTGCACCTCCTGCATCCCCGTCCCTACTTGCACCCCCCCGCATCTCCAGCCCCCTCCCGGCTCCAGGCCCGGGCTCAGGAGACTCCATGTGCCTCCTCTGCCCCCTGGTGGCCGCCAGCGGTAACAACAGCCCTCTGCAAACCGAGCTTCCCAGACCCAAGGAACAGGCTCCCCGCGCCCCGGCCGGCCGTCTTTGCTGCTTGGGGTCTACAGAAGATAGGAGCAGGGCATCACGGTGCTGGTTTTGTCACCAGGACAGGCAGCCACGGCCCTCACTTGGCGGCGCACCTGCTCTCCTGCAGAGGCTGCCACCCAGAGGTCAGAGACCCCAGCAGGCGCCTGCACCCCTCACAGCCTCGCTCTCGTCCTCGTCCATTCTCGTAGGGAGGTGAGTTTTAAGCTTCCCACCCTGTGCCCCCAGGAACCAAAGCCGCACTCGCCTAGCCCAGCGCCCAGCAAACAGGAGGTGCTCAATGAATGACTATCAACATTATTAAAAGAGGCCGGGCGCGGTGGCTCAAGCCTGTAATCCCAGCACTTTGGGAGGCCGAGACAGGCGGATCACGAGGTCAGGAGATCGAGACCATCCTGGCTAACACGTTGAAACCCCGTCTCTACTAAAAAAATACAAAAAACTAGCTGGGCGAGGTGGCGGCGCCTGTAGTCCCAGCTACTCGGGAGGCTGAGGCAGGAGAATGGCATGAACCCGGGAGGCGGAGCTTGCAGTGAGCCGAGATTGCGCCACTGCTCTCCAGCCTGGGTGACAGAGCCAGACTCCGTCTCAAAAAAAAAAAAAAAAAAAAAAAATTATTAAAAGATCAGGAAGAACCCGCATCCCACGCCATCCTGTGTAACAGAGGACCCCTTCGAGGTCAGCCGGCACCATGCCTGCTCGCCACTAATTCCGTCCCTCTACTGGGGCCTCCCCTTGGGTGCTGTGGACATCAGAGCCTGACGGTTCTCCGGGGTGGGGCTGTCCAGGGCACCATAGGGTGCTGAGCAGCGTCCCTGGCCTCCATCCACTCCATGCCAGGAGCACCCCTCCATCAAGACAATTACAGATGTCCTCTGGGGGCAGAATCACCCCTGGGTGAGACCCCCCGGGTTAGGGGATTCCACGGACCCCAAGAAACTCTGCGTCCCATGATCCTCTGCCCTGCTGAGGTCCCAGGAGGCTGCACACATTGAAATCCACACCCTGAATGGGGAGGGAGAAAAGAGGTGAATCCCAGGAGCTGGGGGTCCCCTGGTTTACACTGACTGCCCCATTGGGAGTTTATTCGGGTGTCCAGATAAACTCTAGGGACTGAAGTCAGTTTTGAAATAATGAATGGGGTAGGCGCGGTGGCTCACGCCTGTCACCCCAGCACTTGGGGAGGCTGACGCAGGTGGATCACGAGGTCAGGAGTTCAAGACCAGCCTGGCCAACATGGTGAAACCCCGTCTCTACTAAATATACAAAAATTAGCTGGGCGTGGTGGCATGCACTTGTAATCCCAGCTACTCGGGGGGCTGAGGCAGAGAATTACTTGAACGCAGGAGGCGGAGGTTGCAGTGAGCTGAGATCGTGCCACTGCACTCCAGCCTAGGTGACAGAACGAGACTCTGTCAGAAGGAAAAGAAAAGAGAAGAGAAAGCCGGGCGCGGTGGCTCACGCCTGTAATCCCAGCACTTTGGGAGGCCGAGGCGGGCGGATCACAAGGTCAGGAGATCGAGACCATAGTGAAACCCCGTCTCTACTAAAAATACAAAAAATGAGCCGGGCGCAGTGGTGGGCACCTGTAGTCCCAGCTACTCGGGAGGCTGAGGCAGGAGAATGGCGTGAACCCGGGAGGCGGAGCTTGCAGTGAGCCAGGATCGCGCCACTGCACTCCAGCTTGGGCGACAGAGCAAGACTCCGTCTCAAAAAAAAAAAAAAAAAAAGAAAAAAGAAAAGAGAAGAGAAGAGAAAAGAAGGGAAAGGAAAGGAGAGGAGAGGAGCGGAGCGGAGCGGAGAGGAGAGGAGAGGAGAGGAGAGGAGAGGAGAGGAGAGGAGAGGAGAGGAGAGGAGCGGAGCGGAGCGGAGAGGAGAGGAGAGGAGCGGAGAGGAGCGGAGCGGAGAGGAGAGGAGCGGAGCGGAGAGGAGAGGAGAGGAGAGGAGCGGAGCGGAGAGGAGAGGAGCGGAGCAGAGCGGAGAGGAGAGGAGAGGAGAGGACCGGAGCGGAGAGGAGAGGAGAGGAGAGGAGAGGAGCGGAGCGGAGAGGAGAGGAGCGGAGCGGAGAGGAGAGGAGAGGAGAGGACCGGAGCGGAGAGGAGAGGAGAGGAGAGGAGAGGAGCGGAGCGGAGAGGAGAGGAGCGGAGCGGAGCGGAGCGGAGAGGAGAGGAGAGGAGAGGGTCTCTCCTTCCTGGGCCCTGTAGACATCGGGGCTGGATTATTCTCTGGGATGGGGCCGTGTTGAGCAGCGTCCCTGACCTCCACCCACTCCATGCCAGGAGCACCCCCCGCTCATGACAACCAGAGACATCCCTAGACATCTCCCAGCATCCCCTGGGGAGGGGAAGTGAGGGTTGGTTCAGAATCACCCCTGCTCCCTCCGTGAGACCCACTAGCATAGTTAAATTTCAAACAGTTCAGAATTTAAGTGTAAAACACGTAATCAGAACGAAATACAGGTGATATTTTTTATAATCTTAAAATTTGGGGCCGGGCGCGGTGGCTCAAGCCTGTAATCCCAGCACTTTGGGAGGCCGAGACGGGCGGATCACGAGGTCAGGAGATCGAGACCATCCTGGCGAACACGGTGAAACCCCGTCTCTACTAAAAAATACAAAAAAAAAACTAGCCAGGCGAGGTGGCGGGCGCCTGTAGTCCCAGCTACTTGGGAGGCTGAGGCAGGAGAATGGCTTGAACCTGGGAGGCGGAGCTTGCAGTGAGCTGAGATCCGGCCACTGCACTCCAGCCTGGGTGACAGCGCGAGACTCCGTCTCAAAAAAAAAAAAAAAAAAAAAAAAAAAAAAAAAAAATTTGGAAGAAACTCATAAAAAAACAAAGGAGATGCTCATGTGTAACAAACATTTAAAATCCTGGCCAGGCGCAGTGGCTCACGCCTGCAATTCCAGCATTTTGGGAGGCTGAGGCAAGAGGATCACTTGAGGTCAGGGGTTCGAGACCAGCCTGGCCAAGATGGTGAAACCCCGTCTCTAAAAATACAAAAATTAGCCCAGCGTGGTGGCGCACACCTGTAATCCCAGCTACTCAGGAGGCTGAGGCGGGAAAATCTCTTGAACCCGGGAGGAGGAGGTGGCAGTGGGCCAAGATCGTGCCACTACACTGCAGCCTGGGCAACAGAGTGAGACTCTGTCCAAAAAAAAAAAAAAAAAATCCTCTATGGCAAAACCCACTATAAGCAAAGTCAAAAGACACGCTCAGGAAAATATTTGCAGAGTTCAAACCAACGTTTATAAACTGTTCAAACATATCAATGCACCTGAAACGCCGGAACAGAAAGGTCATCAAAGAGCCCAGCCTGGCAGTCCACAGAAGGAACGCCCAGAGAACGGTCGGATTCACCGGCCACCGAGGACACCCAAACAAAACAAAGATGTGCACCCCTACTTGCCAGCTTGGCAAAGATCTCATCGCTGCAGCTGGCAGGGTGGGGAACGGGCGCTCCGGGAAGGAATGGGGCGTTTCTGGAGGTCCTTGTGGCTGGATGTCAAATGTAGATCACATGCACAGAGCTCAGCAGCAAATCCACTTGCAGGAATTTAACTGAAACCTCAACCATCCAAGGGGAAGGATTCAGGAAGGAAGGAGAGAGGGAGGGAGGGAGGCGGGGAAGGAGGGAGTGGGGGAGGGATGGAAGGAAGAAAGGAAGGAAGGAGGGAGTGGGGGAAGGATGGAAGGAAGGAAGGAGGGAGGGAGGGAGTGGAGGAAGGAGGGAGGGGGGAAAAGGAGGAAGAAGGGAGTGAGGAAGTGAAGGAAGGAAGGAGGGAGGGAGGGAAGGAAGGAAGGAAGGAGGGAGGGAGGGAGGGAGAAAGGAAGGAAGGAGGGAGGGAAGGAGAGGGGGGAGGGAAGGAAGGAAGAAGAGAGGGAGGAAGGAAGGAAAGAAGGAGGGAAGGAGGGAGGGCAGGAAGGAGGAAGGGAGGGAAGAAAGGAAGGAAGGAGGGAGGGACAAAAGGAAGGAGGGAGGGAGGAAGGAGGGAGGGGAGGAAGGAGGGAGGGAGGAAAGGAAGGAGAAAAGGAAGAAGGAAGGAGGGAAGGAGGAAAGGAAGGAGGCAGGGAAGGAGGAAAGAAAGGAGGCAGGGAGGGAGGGAAGGAGGGAGTGAGGGAGGAAGGAGGGAGGGAAGGAAGGAGTGAGAGAAGGAAGGAGGGAGAGAGGGAAGGAAGGAGGAAGGGGAGGAGGGAGGAAGGAGGAAGGGGAGGAGGGAGGGAGGAGGAAGGGGAGGAGGGAGGAGGAAGGGGAGGAGGGAGGAGGAAGGGGAGGAGGGAGGGAGGAGGAAGGGGAGGAGGGAGGGAGGAGGGAGGGAAGGAAGCAGCGGAGAGAGGGAGATAGAGATAGGAAGGAAGGAGAAAGGGGGGACAGGGAGGAAGGTGAGAGATAGAGAGAGGGGGAAGGAAAGAAAGAAAGAGAGAGGAACGAAGGAAAGAGAGAGAGAGGAACGAAGGAAAGAGAGAGAGAGGAAGAGAGAAAGAGAGGTAAAGAAAAAGAGAGACACCCAAAAGCCCAGCTGGGGGGACGAGTTAGACACATTATAAAATTATTTTTAAAATGGTAAGTCACCACCCCCTATCACAGGGAGTTCCTTAACGAGCATCAGGAATGAGGGTGGACGTCAAGGTTTCTCAACGAGGAAGGACGCCCAGTGATGGGAATGAGGACATGAGAGAACAGAACCCTCCTCATGTGAAATCTACAGGGGAACGTAATTCACAAAAATCCCAGGACAGGCTTGTCAAGATGCTGACGCCCATTAGTGCCCGGTTGGGGGAACTTAGGGGCTTCGCCTTCTTTGTATTTTTCTTCATTTTACCTTTTTAGTTGTTGTTTATTTTTTGGAGACAGGGTCTTGCCCTGTTGCCCAGGCCGGAGTGCAGTGGTGCAATCATAGCTCACTGCAGCCTTGACCTCCTGGGCTCAAGTGATCCTCCTGCCTTGGCCGCCAGTGTAGCTGGGACTACAGGTACACACCATAACACCCGGCTAATTTTTTAATTTTTTGGTACAGATGGGGTCTTGCTATGTTGCCCAGGCTGGTCTCAAACTCCTTGCTATGTTGCCCAGGCTGGTCTCAAACTCCTGGGCTCACGTGATCCTCCCACCTTGGCCTCCCAAAGTGCTGGGATGACTGGTGCAAGCCACCGCACCCAGCAACTCACCAAGTTCTGGCCTCAATCAGGGATCAAACGGCTTCAGGCCAAATTGCCATCCCTAAAATGACCTGCTAGAGAAACTTAAGTCTATGAAATGAAGGGGAGGCACCCCAGAAACTGGCAGGTGGTCCCCGGAAGTGGTACAAGAAGAAGGGACTTGGGTCACGCAGCTGACCCCCAGTGGCTCTCAGCCTCAAGAACCCAGCCCAGCGATGGCCAGAGGCGCACCCGGCGGATTCCTACAGGGAGCCTCTTCCTCTCTCCTTGAGGTCATGGGCGCGCGAGTGACCGGCAAGGGAGGAAGTCGGCTCTGTTCACCCCTCCAGCTGGCTGCCCATTTCAGCAGAGAGGACAGCAGGCTCCCAGCGACAGCCCCATCCTAACCCCAGATCCCATGCACAGGTCAGCTCCACATCAAAAGGCACTGCAGACAGGATGAAGTTAAGGATTGTGAGACAGGAAAGCATCCGGGGTGATCTGGGGGCCCCGGTGTCCTCATAGGGTCCTCAGGAGAGGAAGCAGGAGGGTGAGAGTCAGAGACTGGAAGAGGTTTCACTGTGGCTGTGAACGGGGAGGAGGGGGCCCCGAGCCAAGTGATGTGGGTGCCTCTAGACGCTAGGAAATGCGGGAACCAGATTCTGGCCTGGAGTCCCAAGAAGGGATGGGCCCTGCCCACACCTTGATTTTCCTTGATTTTTGCCCAGTGAGGCCTATGTGAGGCTTTTTTTTTTTTTTTTTTTTTTTTTTTTTGAGATGGAGTCTCACTCTGTCACCCAGGCTGGAGTGCAGTGGTGCAATCTCGGCTCTGCAACCTCTGCCTCCCGGGCTCAAGGGATTCTCCTGCCTCAGCCTCCTGAGTGTCTGGGACTACAGACGCACACCACCACACCTGGCTAGTTTTTTTGTATTTTTAGTAGAGATGGGGTTTCACCATGTCAGCCAGGCTGGTCTCAAACTCCTGACCTCAGGCGATCCGCCCGCCTCGACCTCCCAAAGTGCTGGGATTACAGGTGTGAGCCACCGCGCCCGGCCCTATGTTAGACTTCCGAGCTGCAGAGCTGTCACATAATAACTGTGTGTGCGAGAAACCGTTCCACATCAGTGGTCACTTGTTACATCCGCTGCAGGAGGTGCCTACATCCACCAGTGTCCAACGAGAGGATCTAGTAGCTCCCACCCAGGCCCTGGGGGCTTAGTGGGCAGCCCCACCAGCCTACAGCCTGCCTGCCAGAGAGCTGTTCTCACAGACCCCCATCATGGGACACGTGTCGCTGGGACGGGTCATGGAGAACGATGACCCCATCACCGGCAGTCTTTCCAAAGGCGCCCGTGGGAGACCAGAAATCGTAATGTTTCTGCTGAGAACTGCCATATCCTAGCTTGCAAACAGTTCCGCAGCTGCTAGCGTTTCCCTGTTGAAATGAATAGGGTTATTTCTTTTTGTTTTTTTAGAGACAGGGTCTCTCTCTGTTGCCCAGGTTAGAGTGCAGTGGTGCAATCATAGCCCACTGCAGCCTCGACCTCCCGGGCTCCAGCGATCCTTCCACCTCAGCCTCTTAAGTAGCTGGGATTTCAGGTGTGAACCACTACGTCTTGCTAATTTCTGTATTTCTTGTAGAGATGGGGTTTCATCATGTTGCCCGGGCTGGTCTCAAACTCCTGGGCTCAAACGATCCCCCCCACTTCAGCCTCCCACGTAGCAGGGACTACAGGTGCGTGCCACCATACCTGACTAATTTTCTGTAGAGATGAGGATATCGCTCTGTTGCCCAGGCTGATCTCAAACTCCTGGGCTCAAGCCATCCTGCCGCCTTGGCCTCCCAGAGTGCTGGGATTACAGGCGTGAGCCATGGCGCCCGGCCAGAACTGAATGTTTGAAGAAGCCCAACACCAAACCAGTGGAGGTCCCAGCCAGCTCTGGGAATGCAAAGTCTGAGCCGTCTCCGGGCTCCACACACCTTCCTGCCCTGGCTCTGCGCGTCGGCACCGGAAATGCAAAGTCTGAGCCTCTCTGGGCTCTGCACACCTTCCCGCCCTGCACCATGTGCACCGGAAATGCAAAGTCCAAGACCTCTCCGGGCTCTGCACACCTTCCGGCCCTGCACCATGTGCACCGGAAATGCAAAGTCCAAGACCTCTCCGGGCTCTGCAGACCTTCCGGCCCTGCGCCTTCGGCACCAGAAATTCAAAGTCTGAGCCTCTCTGGGCTCTGCACACCTTCCAGCCCTGCACCATGTGCACCGGAAATGCAAAGTCTGAGCCTCTCTGGGCTCTGCACACCTTCCCGCCCTGTACCATGTGCACCAGAAATGCAAAGTCCGAGACGTCTCCGGGCTCTACACACCTTCCAGCCCTGCGCCTTCGGCACCGGAAATGCAAAGTCTGAGCCTCTCCAGGCTCTGCACACCTTCCCGCCCTGTACCATGTGCACCAGAAATGCAAAGTCCAAGACCTCTCCGGGCTCTGCAGACCTTCGGGCCCTGCACTATGTGCACCAGAAATGCAAACTCCGACACCTCTCTGGGCTCTGCAGACCTTCCGGCCCTGAGCCTTCGGCACCGGAAATGCAAAGTCTGAGCCTCTCCAGGCTCTGCACACCTTCCTGCCCTGTACCATGTGCAACAGAAATGCAAAGTCCGAGACCTCTCCGGGCTCTGCACGCCTTCCCGCCCTGCGCCTCCTTTTTCAGGCTGAGCTTTTCTGTTGGTGTCACGGCTTCACTGGGGTGCGAGTTACACACCCTGAGATGCACACAGGGCACGCTCATCTTTAAGCACACATGGTTCGAAGGGTTGCCATTCATTTCTACAGCTGTGCAACCATCAGCATAATCTCAATGGGATGCTGCCATCGGCCCCCAGAGCTGCCCCGATCCTACCCCCCAGCCTCCAGGCCACCTCTGATCTCTGTCACCTTTTCTAGAATTTTCCTGTAAGTGGAACTGTACACTATGAAATCTTTTACATTTTTATGTTTGGCTTCATAAACAAATAAATATTATACATATATTTTATATCTATACTTTTTGTATCTACACTTTATTTTATTTTATTATTTCTGAGATGGAGTCTCGCTCTGTCACCCAGGCTGAAGTGCAGTGGTGCAATCTCAGCTCACTGCAACCTCCGTCTCCTGGGTTCAAGCAATCCTCCCACTTCAGCCCCCCAAGTAGCTGGGATAACAGGCGCCCGACACCACGCCCAGCTAATTTTTGTATTTTTAGTAGAGAAGAGGTTTCGCCAAGTTGGCCAGGCTGGTCTCAAACTCCTGACCTCAGGTGATCCACCCACCTTGGCCTCCCAAAGTGCTGGGATTACAGGCGTGAGCCACTGCACCTATTATGTAAAATAGCTCTATCTATCTATACATGTATCATGTTATTGAGATATAATTCATATGACATACAGTGCACCCATTAAAAATGCATAATTCTTTCTGGGTATTCTCTGAGGGACCAAAAATAAGAAAAAAATCATAAAATAAAAAGAAAATGCACAATACAGTGGCATTTAGTACATTCACAGAGTCCTGCAACCATCACTACTATCTAATTCCAGAACATTCTAATTACACCAAGAAAAAACACATCAACCATCACTTCCCATGCCTCTCCCAGGCTCGGCACCCACGCGTGCCCTCCCTGCCTCTGTGGATTGGCCTGTCCTGAACATTTCGTAGAAATGGCATCACATGCTGTGTGGCCTTTGGTGTCTGGCATCTCTTACTGAGAGTGACGCTCTCAAGGCACACCCACACTGTGGCCTGTGTCAAAGCCTCATTCCTTTTCACGGCTGAGTAATACTCCATGGTGTGGATGGAGGATGTTCTGCTGATCCACGTACCCATTGATGGACATTTGGAGTCTTTGCCTTATTGCTACATTTGAACATATTCTTTACTTTTGAGTACATCTGTTTTTGAATTACCTCTCATGACCATTGTCTACTAAGGACGAGACCAAAATGATTTATCTTGGGCTTGGCTAAAATACGCATTTTTAAGGCGCACATTACATGCCATAAAATTCAAGTGAAGTGTACTGCTCAAAGATACTTCAGGGCCAGGTGCAGTGGCTCACACCTGTAATCCTGGCACTTTGGGAGGTCAAAGTAGGAGGATGACTTAAGCCAAGGAGTTCAAGACCAGCCTGGGCAACAAAGCAAACCCTAACTCCTTTCTGGTTTGTTTTTTTTGTTTTGTTTTGTTTTGTTTTTGCTTTCTTTCTTTTCTTTTTCTTTTTTCTTCTCTCTCTCTCTTTTTTTTAGAAGGAGTTTCGCTCTGTCGCCCAGGCTGGAGTGCAGTGGCATGATCTTGGCTCACTGTAACCACCGCCTCCCAGGCTCAAGTGATTCTCGTGCCTCAGCCTCCCGAGTAGTTTGAATTACAGGCCTGCGCCACCACGCCTGGCTAATTTTCCTATTTTTAGTAGAGATGGGGTTTCACCATGTTGGTCAGGCTGGTCTGGAACTCCTGACCTCAGATGATCCACCCGCCTCGGCCTCCCAAAGTGCTGGGATTACAGGCATGAGCCACCATGCCTGGCCAAGACCCTAACTCTTAAAAAAAAAATTAAAACTTTTTTAAAAAGATTTTTTAGTAAGTTCACCAGGTTTGCAGCCACCCCCACCCGACCATTGGGTCCATTTCCATGTCCCTGGCAAGCCCCCGGCGCACATGCACGTCCCCAGCCTCCGGCCACCATGAGTCCCTTTCTGTTCCTACGGCTTTGCCTTTTCTGGACATTTCTGCCTTCCTTTCTACTTATTTTTAAATGATTTCCTCTTCCTACATTTTAAAAGTCACTCATGATTCTTTAGGGAGAAAAACGAGCAGTAAACCAACAGAGGAGAGCTAAAGGGCCAGCGACGGGTTATTCTCCAGGTGCACGGGAGATAGGGGTGAAGGCTGAGGCACCCTCCTTCAAACTCCCTACCACGGCATGAAGACACAGGAAAGGCAGGCAGCACCGCCAAGGGCTTCCCACCCTGACCCCGTCCAGGGGCTCCGGCACCAGTAGGACCAGTGAGTGCCACGTTCCCGGCCTCGTGGGTGGGAAACTCTGCCAGGGGCTAGCAGCTGTTCCCCCGCACCCGCTCCCCATTACTCACACTTGGTGGATACAAAAAGCCCACAGACCCAGGTCAAGGCCAAGACAACCGGGTTGACAGCAACCCCACGTCTTAGATTCAGGGTGCAAAAGAGCCAACCGAGCCTCAAATCAGAGCAAAGAAATGAGTCACAGCACCGACCTGTGCAGGAGGTCTCGCCGTCTGCAGCACCGAGATCCCGAAACCAAGCTCCGCTCCCTGGAAAAAACACACAGAGTTAGTCTGGTGTGGCTGGAGGTGCCACGCACGTGTTGATGGGGTCAGCACTGGAGAATGGCCTTGCGCTCGTGATTGGACAAGGACAGAAATCATTTTGGCAACCAGGTGCGGTGGCTCAGGCCTGTGATCCCAGCACTTTGGGAGGCCGAGGCAGGAGGGTCTTGCAGTCAGGAGTTCGAGACCAGCCTGGCCAACATGGCAAAACCCCGTCTCTACTAAAAATACAAAAATTAGCCAATGTGGTGGTGGGTGCCTGTAGTGCCAGCTACTCAGGAGGCTGAGGCAGAAGAATCACTTGAACCTGGGAGGCGGAGGGTGCAGTGAGCTGGGATCGAGCCACTGCACTCCAGCCTGGGCGACAGTGTGAGACTCTGCCTCAAAAAAAAAAAAAAAAAAAAGAAAGAAAAAAGAAAGAAAAAGAAAGAAGCAGAAGGCAATTTTCTGAAAACATTTATTATTAGAGATTTATGACGTTATTCCTAATACATTTTCCACGTGTTTGAAAACTGAACTGAGTGCAAGGATTGATGTTTTTATGGCTCTTTACAATTTATCAAAAACAACTCTGTACATCTTCTGAGCTTCGTGATCCCCCTGGGAGGAAGAAGAAGAGGCTGAGTTAGTCCCATGGTGCCCAGAAGGCACCCAACGTATCCAGGTCTGCCCAGGACTTTTCCAGAGTTAGCCCGATAGTCCTCCATCCTGGGAAATCCCTCAGCCCCAGCTCAGCTGGGACGGGCAGTCTCTGAGCAGAACCAAGCTGGCACCACATGCCTGAGGCTGTGACCAGGGACTCCCCACCTCAGGGGCCTCGGGGGGGCCCGCCACCATCACTGACAGGACGCGCTCCAGGGCCAAAGCTGTTCCTGCGAACACCGTGGTTTATATGAAACCCTTGCCTCCCTCTGGAGTCTGGAATTCTGGCATGGGTCAGGCAGCAGGGGCCGCAGATCCAGCCCCCATAGGAACGTGGGCGCTGGGTCTCTGGGAGCCTCGCTGGTGACGGTGCTTCGGGCTGTTGCCCCAGCTCGCTGCTGGGGATGAGGCATGTCCCACGTGACGTATGGGGAGAGGGCTGGAAGCTGGACCTGGAAGCCGGGCCTGGCCTCCCCAACCCACCCCACGAGCCTTTCCCTTCGTGAACTCTGCTCCGTGCTCCATGTCCTCTTACTGGGAGAAACCACAGCTGCAAGGAGGCCTTGTGCGGAGTCCGGGGTCCCCCTAGCAAGTCACCCCATCTCTACAAAGTTACCCCATCTTTACAAAAAAAATTTAAAAGTTAGGAGGGTGTAGTGATGCCCGCCTGTGACCCCAGCTACGCAAGAGGCTGAGATGGGAGGATCGCTTGATTCTGGGAGATCAAGGTTGCAGTGAGCTAGGATTGCACCACTGCACTCCAGCCTGGGCAAGAAAGTGCAATCCTGTCTGAGAAAAAAATAAAAATAAATGCCACGTGGGGCCAGGGGCGGTGGCTCACACCTGTAATCCCAGCACTTTGGGAGGCCAAGGCAGGCAGACCACTTGAGGTCAGGAGTTCGAGACCAGCCTGGTCAACAGATTGAAATCCTGTCTCTCCTAAAAATACAAAAATTAGCCAGGCATGGTGGTGGATGCCTGTAATCCCAGCTACTTGGGAGACTGGGGCACGAGAATCGTTCGAACCCAGGAGGTGGAGGTTGCAGTGAGCTGAGATCATGCCACTGAACTCTAGCCTGGGTGACAGAATGAGTCCCAGTCTGGAAAAAAAAAAAAAAAAAAAAAAAAAAAAGCCACTTGGGATCCAGGATAGGATCCTAAAACAGAAAAGGGACCTTAGAAGAAAAAATCGTGAAACTGGGATAAAGAGTGAAATTTGACTTATAGAAATGTACCCACATGAGCTTCCTGGTGGTCATAAGTACATGGTCCAGACTGGGCAACATAGCAAGATCCCATCTCTGCAAAAACAATGTAAAAATTAGCTGGGCATGGTGGTGCAAACCTGTTGTCCCAGTTACTTGGGAGGCTGAGGCAGGAGGATCGCTTGAGCCCATGAAGTCGAGGCTGCAGTGATCTGTGATTGTGCCACTGCACTCCAGCCTGGGCAACAGAGCAGGGCACTGTCTCAGAAACAAACCAAACCCAAATGCACGGTGACTTCATAAGATGCTAACATAAGGGAAAACTGGTGAGAGACAGACACGAGATCTCTGGATTTCTTTGCAACTCTTCTGAAAATCTAAAATTAAAAGTTCATTTAAAAAAAAACACAAACTTTAAAATGCTAGTTTCTGTTCTATGAGCCCAGGGTAATTTACCATCAATAAAAGGTGGGGATAGGGAGCGCAAATCCCCGATGTCACCTGCAGGTGGTGCCCTTGCCACAGGAACGCCCTGGTACCCTTGGGCTCTGGAAACAGCTGGAATCTTGCAGGATCCGCTACACCAGGGCTTGCCACTCAGAATAGCAGCAGCTCAGGGCAGCAGGGATGAGCGATGAAAGGGCTAGAGCGGCATGCCCATGGGGCGGCAGGAGGCCCAGACTCCTGCCCTCCGCCTTGCAGGGCAGCTATGCACATAACCCTTCAACTTTGAATCATGTTTTTTTTGTTTTTGTTTTTGTTTTTGTTTTTGTTTTTTTGAGACAGGGTCTCACTCTGTCGCCCAGGCTGGAGTGTAATGATGCAATCACAGCTCACTGCAGCCTCCACCTCCTGGGCTCAAGCGATCCTCCTTCCTCAGCCTCCTGAGGAGCTGGGCCTACAGGTTTCGAGAATCACTGTTGTAGTTTTTATGGACTGGGAAGTTCGGGAAGGAATGTGCTTAGTTTGTGGGCTAATTTTTAAAGTTTTTAAAATAGAGACAGGGTATTGCTATGTTATCCAGCCTGGTCTTGAACTCCTGGGCTCAAGTGATCCTCCCACCACCTTGTCTTCTGAAAGGGCTGGGATTCAGGTGCAGCCATTTCACCTGGACAACCTTAAATTACTGAATGAATTCGAAGTGGTGGCCCTGTGCGCCCTTCAACCCAGTACCCTGCCAGTGACTCTGTACACAGCTACGGCACATCTTATCAAAACCACCAAACTGAGAGAGGCGGATACATTCAATGTAGACACTCACCCCTAAGAATCACTACTTTCAAACAGCCTTCTTGTGAAATAATGCCCATACCATACAACTCGCCTACTTAAAGTGTATAATTCAGTGTTTTCAGTATATTTGCAAAACTGGGCAACCACCACTTTTATGTAGTTCCAGAACATTCTCCTACAAAGAAGCGCCCTCCCCATTGGCCCCCAATCTCCAGCCCCGGCACCCATGTGTCCCCTCCCTGTCTCTGTGGATGGGCCTGTCCCGGACATTTCATAGAAATGGGGTCACACACTGTCCAGTGTCGCTCACTGAGCGTGACGTCCTCAAGGTGCACCCACGCTGTGACCTGTATCAGACTCGCTCCTTTCCATGGCTGAGTCTTACTCCTCCTGAGTAGGGAGGGACGTGGTTTGTATTTGTTTGTTTGTTTATTTATTTATTTATTTATTTTTTGAGATGGAGTCTCGCTCTGTCACCCAGGCTGGAGTGCAGTGGCGCGATCTCGGCTCACTGCAAGCTCCGCCTCCTGGGTTCACGCCATTCTCCTGCCTCAGCCTCCCGAGTAGCTGGGTCTACAGGTGCCCACCACCACACCCGGCTAATTTTTTTGTATTTTTAGTAGAGACGGGGTTTCACCGTGTTAGCCAGGATGGTCTCGATCTCCTGACCTTGTGATCCGCCCGTCTAGGCCTCCCAAAGTGCTGGGATGACAGGCTTGAGCCACCCCGCACGGCCAAGGGACGTGGTTTTTAAATCCATTCACCCGCGGATAGACCATTGGCTTGTTCCTACTTGCTGGCGATTGTGAATCTGCTGCTGTGAATATTTGTGTCACAGGAATCTTATTTTTTATTTTTTTATTTTGTTTTGAGACAGAGTCTCATTCTATCCTCCAGGCTAGAGTGCAGTGACGCAATCTCGGCTCACGGCAACCTCCACCTCCCGGGTTCAAGCGATTCTCCTGCCTCAGCCTCCCGAGTACTTGGGATTACAGGCACCCACCACCACGCCCGGCTAGCTTTTTTTGTATTTTTAGTAGAGACGGGGTTTCCCCATGTTGGCCAGGCTGGTCTTGAACTCCTGACCTCACGTGATCCGCCCGCCTAGGCCTCCCAAAGTGCTGGGATTACAGGCTTGAGCCACCGCGCCCAGCCCTAGGAATCATTTTTAAGATGGGTTCTCATTCTCTGCCTTCACTGCAAACCTCCCTCTCCCCAGCCCTTTAACCCCAGCCCCTGGCTGTCCTCAAGACCTTGGACTCCGCAATGAGGCAACTGCAGGGCTGAGCGGATCCCCGCCGGTCTGTGCTCAGCCCCAGAGCAGCCCGGGTCAGAGGCGAACACAGCGTGGGTGAAGCCGTGTCCCAGCCGCTCTGTCCTCGGGCCTTGAGCTGCACCAGCTGGTGCCAGGCTGTCCCCCAGCGACCTTCAGCGCTCGCTAAGCCCGACAGAAATGCTGGGTTTTCATGTTCCCTGTGTGGACGAATCACAATTGACTTGTGCGGCCAGCAGTGGAGCCAAGGAGGCGAGACCTCTCCGCGGGGGTTGAGTCCTCTCAGAAACTGCCCAGCCAGGGGCGACATGAACCGCTGGGACCTCCTGTTCATAAATTAGTATGGATTTCAAGGCGCCAATAACCCGGCTTTAAACCCAGCTTAGGGCCCTGGGCGCCTGTGTGCAGCTGGCCCTTCCACCCAGCAGGCAGGCAAGTCTCAGACACAGGCAAGAAACACTCCAGGTAGCAGGTGCCGAATGCCAGCAGGGAGAGATCAGTCCCCCTGGGACACAGAGGCCACGGACGGTGGTGGTGGTCAGGGCACCTCGTGTAGGAAGGGCTGCTACTGACTCCCAGCGCTCCCCACTGTGTCCTGGAGGTGCTTCTCCAGATCTCTGTCTGACTTCCTTCCTTCCTTCCTTCTTTCCTTCCCTCTCTCCCCCCTTCCCTCCTTTCTCCCTCCTTCCCTTCTTTCCCTCCATCCCTCTTTCCTTCCTCCCTCTTTTTCTCTCTCTCTTTCTCTCTTCCTTTGTCTCTTTTCTTTTTCTTTCTTTCCTTCTTTCTTCTCTTTCTTTTCTCTCTCTTTTTTTCTCTCTCGCCTTTCTCTCTCTCCTTTCTTTTTTTTTTTTTTTAAGACAGTCTCACTCTGTCACCCAGGCTGGAGTGCAGTGGCACGATCTCAGCTCATTGCAACCTCCACCTCTCAGGTTCAAGTGATTCTTCTGCCTCGGCCTCCCAAGTAGCTGGGATTACAGGTGCCCATCACCACGCCCGGCTAATTTTTGTATTTTTTGTAGAGATAGTGTTATGCCATATTGGCCAGGCTGGTCTCGAATTCCTGGGCTCAGGCAATCCACCCTCCTCAGCCTCCCAAAGTGCTGGGATGACAGGCATGAGCCACCGTACCTGACAAATTTCTTTTTTAAAAAAATTAAAATAGGCCGGGTGCAGTGGCTCATGCCTGCTATCCCAGCACTTTGGGAGGCCGAGACAGGCAGATCACCTGAGGTCAGGAGTTCAAGACCAGCCTGAGCAACATGGTGAAACCTCATCTCTACTAAAATACAAAAATTAGCCAGGTGTGGTGGTGGACGCCTGTAATCCCAGCTACTCGGGAGGCTGAGATGGGAGAATCACTTGAACCTGGGAGACAGTGGTTGCAGTAAGCCGAGATCACACTACTGCACTCCAGCCTGGACGGCTAAGGGAGACTCTGTCTCAAAAAAAAAAAAAAAAAAGAAAGAAATTAAAATATTCACATGCTATAAAATTCCCCCTTGTAGAACCTGGAGAATATGATGCCAAGTGAAATAGGCCAGATGCCGAGGGAGAAAATTACTGCATAATCCCACATATTGTGGAGTCCAAAAACAAAACAAAGAACCCCAAATACAGCCGGGTGCAGTGGCTCATGCCTATAATCCCAGCACTTTGGGGGGCCAAGGTGGGCAGATCACCTGTGGTCGGGAGTTGGAGATCAGCCTGGCTAACATAGTGAAACTCCGTCTCTACTGAAAATACAAAATTAGCCGGGCATGGTGGCAGGCACCTGTAATCCCAGCTACTCGAGAGGCTGAGGCAGGAGAATCACTTGAACCCGAGAGGCAGAGGTGGCAGTGAGCTGGGATCACGCCACTGCACTCCAGGCTGGGGAACAGAGCAAGACTCCATCTCAAAACAAATACACAATCAAAACCCCCCAAATACATAGAAACAAAGAGCAGAAAAGTGGTTAGTGGTGGAGGGAAAGGAAGGGGGAGATGGGGGTCAGAGGATATACAGTTTCAGCTGTGCTGGAAACATTGACTGAGGGATGTCACTGCAGCCTGTGGACTATCTAAAGATATTGTACTATGGGCTGGGCATGGGGGCTCATGCCTGTAATCCCAGTGCTTTGGGAGGTTGAGGTGGAGGATTGCTTAAGGCCAGAAGTTTGGGACCAGCCTGGGCAACATAGTAAGACCCTATCTCTACAAAAAATTTAAAGATTAGCTGGGCATGGTGGTTCCTGGGATCACTTGAGCCCAGAAGGCAGAGGCTGCAGTGAACCGTGGTACCGAGATCACACCACTGCACTGCAGCCTGGGCCACAGACCAAGACTCTGAGTCAAATAAATAAATAAAAATAAAATAAACAAAAACCAGGCCTCACCCACAGTGTCGAAGGCATGCATCTTCCAGGGTTATTAAGGTGCTGGTTATTATTTTTGCTCGTAATTCTGAAAAGGCTGATGGATTTTATAGCCTAGTATCTCCAAGCAGTGCCCAAGGACACAAACAGCCAGACCCTCAGTTCCCAAACCTGGGGATTTGCAACAGACAAACACAGAGCTGGGAAATTCCGTGGCAGGGCAGATGAGGGATTGATCTGAGTCCCATGATCCTCGGCCCTGCTGAGGTCCCAGGAGGCTGTACACACTGAAATCCACATCCTGAGTGGGGTGGAGGGAGGAGGAGAATCCCAGGAGCTGGGGTCCCCCTGGTTTACACCGTCTGCCCCATCACGAGTTTATCCTGATGTCTGGAGTAAGTAGGGATCAAAGTCTATTTTGTTCCAAATGATGAATGCAAGGTCTCCCCCCGTCAGCACTGTGGACATTGGGGCTGGATCATTCTCTGGGGTGGGGCTGTCCTGGGCACTGCGGGGTGCTGAGCAGCATCCCTGGCCTCCACCCACCCCGTGCTGGGGGCACCCCCCTTCTAGAGCTGTTCTGTTGCCTTGAATTTCTGCCCTCTGACCTCCCTTGTCCTCAACCTTGTGGGATCTTCGGATGGCGCCCTTGAGGCCCAGGGCCCGTGTCTCCTCACTCAGCCCTCCTGGCCACAGGTGACTCACAGTCCCCTTGGCACCACCTGGGCGCTGTCCCTGGCCTCGCCCATGGCTGACCTTGGCAGGCATCCCTAACAGAGGGGAGGGGACAGCTCTCGCCTGCCTCGGCGAGCCTAGGCTCTGGAAGATGTGCCGGGCGCCCTGGGCCCCCCACCGCCGGGTCTGGGACACAGATGCTCTCCCATTTCCAAACCTCCCATTCGGACCCTCACTGCGGCGGGGGCGGGGCCGTGTTTTTGAGACTCTGCACGCACGAGGGGGTGAGTTTGAGTGAGGCAGTCTCCATGGAGAGGAAGGTCTTTATTTAGGAAGCCAGGTGGGGGCGGGGCCGGGTGGGGAGGAGAGGGGGAGAGGAGAGATGAGCTTCTGCAGATTTCAAACCTGTCATTTCTTTTCTGATGCACACCCTCCCCTCCTGCTTCATGACAAGCTCTGCTCCCACCTTCCCCGGGTTCCCAGAGCGGCCTCCTAGGCACGATCTGAAACAGCTGGGGTCCCCCGCTCAACCCCCCAGGTGCTACGGACATGAGGGCCGGGTCACTCGCTGGGGCGGAGCCATCCTAGGTACTGCAGGGTGCTGGGCAGCGTCCCTGGCCTCCACCCACTCTATGCCAGGAGCACCCCCAGTCATGACAGCCACAAATGTCCCAGACATTGCCTGATGTCCCCTGGGGAACAGAAACATCCCCAGAAAGACTTCCTCAGTTAGGGGGTTCCACGGATCCCCAAGAGACTGTGTCCCATGATCCTCTGCCCTGCTGAGGTCCCAGGAGGCTGCACACATTGAAATCCACACCCTGAGTGGGGGGAGGGAGAGAGGCGGAGAATCCCAGGAGCTGGGGTCCTGTGGTTTATGCTGTCTGCCCCACTGGGAGCTTATTCTGGTGTCTGTTGTGAGCAGAGACGCAATTCAATTATTATTTTTGAAATCATGAATGCAAGGTCTTCCCCTCTGCACTGTGGGCATTGGGGCTGGACCATTCTCTGGGCTGGGGACGTCCTGGGCACTGCAGGGTGCTAAGCAGTATCCCTGGCCTCCACCCACTCCATGCCAGGAGCACCCCTGAGTTGTGACAACCACAGATGTCCCCAGACATTGCCCAGGGTCCCCTGGGAGGCAGAGGCAGGAGGATCGATTGAGCTCAGGAGTTCAAGACCAGCCTGGACCACATAGCAAGACCCCATCTTTATAAAACATTTTTAAAATGTAGCCAGGTGTGGTGGTGTGCACCTGTGATCCCAGTTACTCAGGAGGCTGAGATGGGAGGAATGCTGAGTCTGGGAGGTCGAGGCTACAGTGAGCTGAGATCACATCACTGCACTCCAGCCTGGGTGACAGAGCAAGACTCTGTCTCAGGGAAAAAAAAGAGACCCTGTCTCAAAAAAAAAGAGGGGGTTAAATAATCTGACTAGACACCTCTCAAATAAAGACACACAGGCAGCCAACAGGATTATGAAAAAATGCTGAAGATTATTCATCATCAGGGAAATGCAAATTAAAACCACAATGAGATACCTGTTAGAATGGCTATGATCCAAAAGATAAAAGATAAGAAACATTGGTAAAGATGGCCGGGTGCAGAGGCTCATGTCTGTAATCCCAGCACTTTGGGAGGATGAGGCAGGCGGATCACGGGGTCAGGAGTTCAAGACCAGCCTGGTCAACATGGCGAAACCCCGTCTCTACTAAAAATACAAAAACTAGCTAGACTTGGTGGCAGGCACCTGTAATCCCAGCTACTTGGAGGCTGAGGCAGGAGAATCGCTTGAGCCTGGGCGGCAGAGGTTGCAGTGAGCCAAGATTGTACCACTGCACTCCAGCCCGGGTGACAGAGTGAGACTCTGTCTCAAAAAAAAAAAAAAAAAAAAAGAAAAAAAGAAAAAGAAAAAGAAACATTGGTGAGGATGTGGAGAAAAGGGAGCCCTGTGTGCTGTTGGTGGGAATGTAAATGAGCACAGCCATTCTGGAGAACGGAATGGAAGTTCCTCAAAAAATTAAAGATAGAACCACCATATGATCCAGTAATCCCACTTCTGGGTATATATCCAAAGGAAATGAAATCAGAATCTGTCAGCCTCATTCACAATAGCCAAGATAGGAAACCAACCTACGTGTCCATCGTTGGATGAATGGATACAGAAAATGTGAGGCTGGGCGCGGTGGCTCACATGTGTCACCCCAGCACTTTGGGAGGCCGAGGTGGGTGGATCACGAGGTCAGGAGTTCAAGACCAGCCTGGTCAACATGGCGAAACCCTGTCTCTACTAAAAATATAAAAATTAGCCTGGCATGGTGGTGTACACCTGTAGTCCCAGCTACTCAGGAGGCTGAGGCAGAAGAATAGCTTTAACTCAGGAGGCGGAGGTTGCAGTGAGCCGAGATCATGTCATTGCACTCCAGCCCGGGTGACAGAGTGAGGCTCCATCAGAAAAAGAGAAAGAAAGATGAACTAGACTAGAGGTTGGCAAACTCTGGCCCATGGGTCAAACGCAGTCCACTGCTTACTTTTGTAAATAAAGTTTTATTGGCACACAACCGTGCATGTTCACTTACATATCATTCATAGCTGCTTCTGAGCTCCCACAGCACAGCTGGGAGGACTCGACAGAGAGCACATGGCCTGCAACGCCAAAAATTTATACGTTGGCCCTTTAGGAAGGGTTGATAATCCCTGTACTAGAGTTAGATCTCAGAGGACCTTGAATGCCAGAAACGAATAAGTCCTAATGATTTTTAGCAAAGAGTAATGCCGCACAACCAAATGTTTACAAATTTCATGTACTGGAATCCTCTGGGGGCGGGGCAGGGGAGAGGCCCGAAAACATGAAACAGTGTCAGATCAATTTTCAATGATTGTCTTCAGAATTAAAACTGGCCAGGCGTGGTGGCTCATGCCTGGAATCCCAGCACTTTGGGAGGCCCAGGCGGACAGATTTCTTGATCCCAGGAGTTCGAGACCGGCCAGGGCAACATGGTAAAACCCGGTCTCTACTAAAAATTAGCTGGGGCATGGTGGTGCACGCCTGTAGTCCCAGCTACTCGGGAGGCTGAAGCAGGAGGACGTCTTGAGGCCAGGAGCTTGAGGCTGCAGTGAGCTGAAATGGTGCCACTGCACTTCACCCTGGGTGACAAAGCGAGACCCTGTCTCAAAAAAAAAAATCTATCTAGATAAATAACATTTATCCTAAAAAGAGAAACAGTATAAAGGCACTCAGAGCTGAAACTGAAAGTCCTCCACCAGTCTCTAACTCCTGACTTCCGGGTTTCACGTCTTGCTTTATAGGACTTCCTGAATTCTAACCCCAATTCTCCTTTTCAAAAGTCTTTTGTTTCAGCCAGGCACAAGGGCCTGTGCCTGTAATCCCAGCTACCGGAGAGGCCAAAGCAGGAGGATCGTTTCCGGTCAGGAGCTGCAGACCAGCCTGGGCAACATAGTGAGACACCATCTTTTTAAAAAATTTTGTTTTTGTTTTGGAAAAATTTTTGATTTACAGAAAAGTTGCAAAGCTAGTACAGCGTTCCCAGACACCCCTCATTCAGCTTCCCCTCGTGTTAGTATCTTACATCCGGCGTCTGCAAATTTTTTCTGCAAAGGGACAAACAGTAAGTATTTTACGCTCTGCGAGCTAAAGGGTCGCTGTTGCATATTCCTCTTTGTTATTTGTTTTTTTACAATCCTTTTAAAATGGAAAAGGCTTTTTAGCCCTGAGCTTTATAAAAATAAGCCATAGGTCAGGCGGGCGCAGTGGCTCACGCCTGTAATCCCAGCACTTTGGGAGGCCGAGGAGGGCAGATCACGAGGTCAGGAGATCGAGACCATCCTGTCTAAATCCCGTCTCTACTAAAAATACAAAAAATTAGCCGGGCGCCTGTAGTCCCAACTACTCAGGAGGCTGAGGCAGGAGAATGGCATGAACCTGGGAGGCGGAGCTTGCAGTGAGCCTAGATCGCGCCACTGCACTCCAGCCTGGGCAACAGAGCAAGACTCCCTCTCAAAAAAAAAAACCAAGTATAAACAAAACGTGGTACATCCTCCAAAACCAAAATGTCAAAATGTACACCCGTGTTCACAGCAGCACGATTCACAGCACCCCAAAGGTGGAGACCACCCAAGTGGCCACCGAGAGATGAATGGATAAACACAATGTCGTCCATTCATGCAATGGAATATGATTCAGCCTGAAAAAGGAAAGAAATTTTGACACAGGCTAGAGCGTGGATGAACTTCGAGGGCATCGTGTCCAGTGAAATGAGCCAGATGCAAAAGGACATATCCTGTGTAACTCCATGCTTAGGAGGTCCCTAGAGAGTGAGCCACACCAAATGTAAACTGTAGCTGCTGGTCAATAACCATGTATCAATATTGGCTCATTAGTGTAACAAATGTAGCACATTAATGAGAGATGGTAGCAGTAGGGGGAAATGCGTACCTTTTAGGGGAGAGGAGATAGGTGGGAACTCTATGTCTTCTGCTCAATTCTTCTGTAAGCCCAAAACTGCTCTAAAAATAGTCTATTGAAAGGGGAACTTGAAAAGACAAATTGTGAGAGTTATATCACGAACCAAGCGTTCGGATTTTTTTTTTCTTTTTTTTGAGACGGAGTCTCACTCTGTCACTCAGGCTACGGTGCAGTGGCGCGATCTCCACTCACTGCAAGATCCGCCTCCCGGGTTCATGCCATTCTCCTGCCTCAGCCTCCCAAGTAGCTGGGACTACAGGCACCCACCACCACGCCCGGCTAATTTTTTTGTTGTATTTTCAGTAGAGATGGGGTTTCACCGTGTTAGTCAGGATGGTCTCGATCTTCTGACCTCGTGATCCACCCGCCTCGGCCTCCCAAAGTGCTGGG
The DNA here is from genome assembly GCF_049350105.2 of Macaca mulatta. Lineage (NCBI taxonomy): Eukaryota > Metazoa > Chordata > Mammalia > Primates > Cercopithecidae > Macaca > Macaca mulatta. The sequence continues at coordinate 3,427,361 of NC_133424.1, forward strand.
ATTACAGGTGTGAGTCAACGCGCCCGGCCTGATTTTTTCTAAAAAAGTGAGACTCCATCTCAAAAAAAAAAAAAAAAAAGAGGAGGGGAGGGAAAGCGGGAGGGAAGGAAAGAGAGGGAGGGAGGGGGAGAGGGAGAAAGGGTGGGAGAGAGAGGAAAACAGAGTGAGAGAGAGGGACAGAGGAAAGGAACGGGAATGAGTGTGAGTGAAGGAGGGACGGAGGAAGGAAGGAAGGAAAGAAGGAAAGGAGGAAGGGAGGGGAAGGAGGGAGGGAGAAATGAGGGAAGGAAGAGGAAAGGAGGAGAGGCACCCACTTGAGACAACATGATCTCTAAGCACTGACATTTATGAGCGGATTCCTTCCACAAGCTGTTCTAAACAAGCCCCAGAGAGAAGCCTGGTCAGTCCTGGCCAAATGGATTTTCTGCTTTTCCCCGAGCCCCTGTGAGTATCGCCACCATGTAATACCATGAGGATCAAAATCTCCTGGCCACTTAAGCCTGGATTAACCCACAGCAGAGCCATCCTCCTTACCCAGGGGCCACGGCGGCCCCGTGAGAGGATCACACAGCAGTCCTAATGGAATCTGTCCCAATTAGCCTCTGTCAGATTACTCACAGAACCTGCCATCCATGGAAGGCAGATTAGCCTACGATGCATGTGCAAATCCCATTTGGCGAACGAAAGCATATTCTGGAGATGATTAGCTTATTTCTGCAAGATGGCATCAAGCAGGAGATAACACGTCTTCATCCCCCTGTTACACCCACAAGGCTCTGTGTAATTCTCCCTGAGCCTCATCCCCTTCCAATCCTGATTCCCTGTGGGAGAAACACAGTTCCTTCCACTGAAGGGTTGACGCTATGGGTAAGACCTTTTCATCCTCCTGCTCCAAAACCACATAGAAAGGAGAAACTGGAAGTATATTTTTCATCTGTTTACCATATTCATGCCCTCAAAAGTACAAGAGAACAAGCTAGAAAGTAGACGACGCCGGGCGTGGTGGCTCACGCCTGTGATCCCAGCACTTTGGGAGGCTGAGATGGGAGGATCGCTTGAGTCTAGGAGTTCTAGTCCAGCCTGGGAAACATAGTGAGACCCCCCACACCAACACCCCACCACCATCTGTACAAAAAATACAAAAATTAGCCAAAAATTAGGCATGCCCCTATAATCACAGCTACTCGGAAGGCTGAGGCAGGAGGATCGCTGGAGCCCAGGAGTTTGAGACTGTGGTAAGCCATGCTCACACCACCGCACTCCAGCCTGGGCAACAGAAGACGACCCTGTCTCAAATAAATAAATAAAAACACAGTGACTTTTGCTTGTTCTTTCTTGGGTCACGTGTTCTGGGGGAAGCCAACTGCCATGTTGTGGGGAAATGCAGGCAGTGTTGTGGAGAAATCCATGTGGTGCAGAAATGGGCCCTCCAGGGCGGGCAAGGTGGTTCACGCCTGTAATCTCAGCAATCCGGGAGGCCAAGGTGGGGGCAGGTCATTTGAGATCAGAAGTTTGAGACCAGCCTGGCCAACACAGTGAAACCCCATCTCCACTAAAAACTATATAAAAATTAGCCAGTAATTGGCTAGTTAATGTAATTATGCCTGTAATCCCAGATACTCAGGAGGATGAGGCAGGAGAATCACATGAACCCAAGAGGCAGAGATTGCAGTGAGCCAAGATCACGCCACTGCACTCTAGCCTGGCTGACAAAGTGAGACTCCATCAAAAAAAAAAAAAAAAAAAAGGAAAGAAGGAAGGGAGGGAGGGAGGGAAGGAGGGAAGGAAGGATTCATTTGTTCATTTGGGCATTTTGCCCTTCTGTCAAGGCCAGTTGGAAGCTGAGGCCTCCACCAACAGCCACATGAGGGTGCCATCTTGGAAGCAGCTCCTCCAGCTCCAATCGAGCCTTCAGATGATACAGCCCCAGCACATTCACTGCCAGAATCACCCAGTGGAGCTGCTTCCAAACTCCTGAGTGAGAGCGGAAAAAACTCAAACTCAAATTGTTTTTCCTCTCACTCTCACATCAACAACAATCAACATGGCCAAGTGCAGTGGCTCATGCCTGTAATCCCAGCACTTTTGGAGGCCAAGGTGGCAGGATCACTTGAGGTCAGGAGTTTGAGACCAGTCTGACCAACATGGTGAAACCCCGTTTCTACCAAAAATACAAAAATGAGCCAGGCATGGTTGTGGGCACCTGTAATCCCAGCTACTAGGGAGGCTGAGGCAGGAGAATCACTTGAACCTGGAAGGTGGAGGTTGCAGTGAGCTGAGATCGTGCCATTGCACTCCAGCCTGGGTGACAAAAGTGAAACTCCATCTCAAAAAAAAAAAAAAAACACACAAAATACTTCTGTGACCAAATGTGGGAGGAGTTTCCCCACACACCAGCTGGGTGTCCCCTAATCCAATTCAGTTCAATTCAATTCAGATGCTATCTACCTGGACACAGCCTTGGACCCCACAGGTTGAAGGCTAAAACCCCCACAAGACTGACCCCAACCTCTTCAGACACCAGTAGCAAGTTTGGGCCTCCAGAACTTCCAACTGACCAGCTTCAAGTTAGGGTTGGGTTTAATTTACTACGGCAGCTCAAAGAATTCAGGGAAACACATTTACTGGTTTAATATAAAGCATATTACAAAGAATACAGATGAAAAGATGCATAGGATGAGGTATAGGCAAGAAGTACAAAGCTTCCTTGGCATGCTACCCTCCAGGAACCTCCATGTGCTCAGCTATCTCAAAGCTCTCCAAACCCTGTCCTTTTAAAGTTTTATGGAGGCTTCACTTCATAGGCATGATTGATTGCATCATTGGCCACTGGTCATCACCTCAACCTTCAGTGCTTCTCCCCTCTCCAGAGGTTGGAGGGTACAGCTAAAGGTTCCAGCCCTCTCATCCTGCTTTGATCTTTCTGGTGGCCAGACCCATCCTGAAAATAACTCGGGGCTGCCAGCCATCAGTCGACTTATCATCATACAAAACGACATGACTTTGCAGATTCTAAGGATTTCAGGAGTTCTGCACCAGAAAAAATCAGGACAAAGACCAAATAATATAATAAATATAATATAAGTAATGTAATAGCCCACTGACCCACAGAAACTGCAGGATAGTAAATGCTTGCTGCTTAAGCTAAGTATTGGGGTAATTTGTTACACAGTGATAGATAACGGGCACATCTGCAAAGGGAAGGAAGGGCTGCTGATCCATATGACTCCTCCAAGCAGATGTTGCTATAGCTTGAATGTGTCCTCCCAAAAAGCATGTTGTAGAAACTTTAATTCTCAATGCCACCATGTTGAGAGGTGAGAACTTTAAGAGGTGATTAGGTTATGAAGGCTCTACTCTCATTAATGCCATCTCTCTTTCTCTCTCTCTCTCTCTCCCCCCCTTTCTCTCTCTCTCTCTCCCCCCGCATTTTCTTCCCCAGTTCCCCAATCTTTCATATGTGTGCTCTTTTGCCCTTCCACCTTCTGACACAGCAAGAAGGCCCTTGCCAGATGCCGGCACCCTGACATTGGACTTCCCAGCCCCTAGAACCGTAAGAAACAAATCTCTATTATTTATAAATTATCTAGTCTGTGGCATTCCATTATAGCAGCACAAAACAGTGAAAGACAGATGTGTAGTCAACCATTACCTTTTCCTAATAGTCAGCAACTGGATCTTTCATTTTCTTGTTTTTCCAACATCTATCACCCTGATAATTGGGGGAGATGCAAGAACCCAGTTAGATAAGTGAGAGAAAATCAGAAGAATGACCAAGCCAAGAACATGATTCATTTGGGCATTCTGCAAATTATCAAGATATACTTGCCAGCACCAGTTTTTAAAACTGAACAAATCCACTGGCTTTTATCTATTTCCTACTAAAGCAAGGTGGCTTGATCTTGATATTATTAAATTGGGGCTTGATTATTCTCTGGGGTGGGGCTGCTCTGGGCACTGCACAGTGCTGAGCAGCATCCCTGGTCTCCACCCACTCCAGGCCAGGTGCACCCCCAAATCATGACACCCACAGATGTCCCCAGACATCACCAGTGTCCCCAGGGGGCAGGCTTGCCCCCAGTTGACACCCAATGATCTAAGGCATGTCCCTCAAGGGCAGGACAGCCAGGGACTTGACATTTGATGACAGGCCTATCCTCCACCCCCCAGGCCCGGCTGCACTTCCTCCTCTGGGAACTGAGTGGGCGGGATGGGCTGTCAGAGCCCCCTTCCCTTCCCACGCTGACATTCTGCCAGCACGTGGCAGGGGCGTCTTGTCTCGTTGGAGGCTGGATATAGAAACACAGCCCTGTCCTTTGTGCCACTGCTGAAGTTGTCAACCTCAGCCTTCACTCATCACCACAGCAACCATCTAAATATGTCACCAGCAAAGTGCTGATTGCAAAGGAAGGGGGCAGAGAGGCCAGGACGGGTTCTCACCCAGGTGCAGGCGCAGGGGAGGTGCCGGGACGGGGGGAGTGACGTGGCTGCTTCAGAGCCACGAGACCGATGACGGCCAGGCCGGGTGTGCCCTGGAACAGGCTCCACCGCACCCTGGGGCACACAGAACAAAGGGGCAGGGCCTGCTTGACCCTGAGGGTCCAAGGTCTCTGGGAACCGAGGACAAGGAGGGGGAAGGAACAATGAGACAGCCAGTTTTGTGTCCTGCGCCTTTAGTGCTCTAGAGACCCTCCTCACCCGGTCCTCTAGGTCACTCGGGGAGGATGGCCCCGGCTGACACTGTCTGCCCCATCGGGAATCTATTCTGGTGTCTACTGTGAGTAGGGAACAAACGCATTTTTTTCTTTTGCCAAACAGTTAATGCAAGGTCTCTCCCCTGGAAACCATGGACATTCAGAGCTGGGTCATTCCCTATGGCGCGGCTGTCCCGGGCACTGCAGGGTGCTGAGCAGCGTCCCTGGCCTCCACCCACTCCATGCCACGACCACCCTCAAGTTATGACAACCGTAAATGTTCTCAGACAACACCCAGTGTCCCCTGGGGCAGAATCACCCTCAGTTGACGCCCCGAGTTGGGGGATTCCACGAACCCCCAAGAGACTCTGTCCCCTGATCTTCTGTCCTGCTGAGGTCCCAGGAGGCTGCACACATTGAAATCCACACCCTGAGTTGGGAGAGGGAGAGAGGAGGTGAATCCCAGGAGCTGGGGACCCCTGGTTTACACCATCTGTGCCATCAGGAGTTTATCCTGGTCAGCAGGGAGCAGACTCCATTTCTTCTCCAAATAATGAACGCTGAGTTTCTCCTCCCAGGCACTGCGGACACTGGGGCTGGACCATTCTCTGGGCTGGGGCTGTCCTGAGCCCTGCAGGGTGCTGAGCGGCATCCGTGACCTCCAACCACTCCATGCCAGGAGCACTTCTCAGTGGTGACAGCCACAAATGTCCCCAGACGTGGCCCAGTGTTGCCTGGGGGCAGGATCGCCCTGCCGTGCTGGACAGTCCTCACCACACCCTACACCTCTTGGAACTGGAATGTCTGGAGAGACTGGCAACAAGGATTTAGGAAGAGGGCCATGCAGGACAAAAAAATAAAGAAGATGAGAACGAACAGATTTCTATTTCCCCTCGACATGAAAACAGCTCCACTGAGTCCCAAGGAAGGATCGGGTGGGGACATTCGCTCTGGTATGGCCAAGGTGGTGTGCTGAACAGGGGCTACTCCGTTCTGACTTCATGACTCGCTGGCTGGGAGACCTTCAGTCCCTTACCAATGTCGCTATGCCTCAGTTTCCCACACTGTAAAATGCACATCGAAGCAGCACGTACCCTGTGAGATTGGTTTTGGGGATTTCATAAATGAGTATCTATAAAATGTTTAAAGTGGTAGTATCTGAACCATGGGTCAAGGCACATACTGGCTTTATTATTTAGAACCTGGATTACCTCCTTTTATCATTTTTTAAATTTATTTTATTTATTTTATTTTTTGAGATGGAGTCTTGCTCTGTCACCCAGGCTGGAGTGCAATGGCGCAAACTCGGCTCACTGCCTCTGTCTCTCGGGTTCAAGTGATTCTCCTGCCTCAGCCTCCCATGTAGCTGGTATTACAGGTGTGCGCCACCACACCCGGCTAATATTTGTATTTTTAGTAGAGACGGAGTTTCACCATGTTGGCCAGGCTGGTCTTGAACTCCTGACCTCAGGTGATCTGCCTGCTTCAGCCTCCCAAAGTGCCACCACACCCGGCTTATGTTTTAATTTTTATTGTATTTATTTATTTTTATTTATTTATTTATTTTTGAGACAGAGTCTTGCTCTTGTCGCCCAGGCTGAAGTGCAGTGGCACGATCTCAGCTCACTGCAACCTCTGCCTCCCAGGTTCAAGGGATTCTCCTGCCTCAGCCTCCCGAGTAACTGGGATTACAGGCGCCTGCCTACACGCCAGGCTAACTGTTGCATTTTTAGTAGACACGGGATTTCACCATGTTGGCCAGGCTGGTCTCACACTCCTGACCTCAGGTGATCGGCCTGCCTTGGCCTCCCAAAGTCCTGGGATTACAGGCATGAGCCACCGTGCCCGCTCTTTTAATTTTTATTTTTCATAGAGATAGGATCTTGCTATGTTGCCCAGACTGGCCTTGAACTCCTGGGCTCAAGCAATCTTCCCCCATCAGCCTTCCCAAGTGCTGGGATTATAGGTGTGAGCCACCTCGCCTGGCCAGATTACCTCCTTTCTGGACTAGACCAGAGCACAGCAAAGTGTTCCTGTCTAGGGCAGGATGTAAATATTTTCAGCTATTTTCTGCCTTACAGAACATATGTTCTCTGTTGCAGCTACACAATTCTGCTGTTGTATCTTGAAAGCAGCCATAGACTATGCACAGATAAATGGGCATGGCCCATCGTGTGCCAATAAAACTTTATTTATAATAACAGGTGGCCTGGATTTGCCCCCAAGGCCACTGGTTGAGACCCCCGCCTGGAAACAGTCTAAGACAAAATAGCCCCATTTCAGCCACCGAACACTCGCATCTAGGCAGTGTTCCAATCTTTCATCCTGAAAGTAGATGAGGGTCCTGTCTAAAAAGATTCAGGCCGGGCGCGGTGGCTCAAGCCTGTAATCCCAGCACTTTGGGAGGCCGAGACGGGCGGATCACGAGGCCAGGAGATCGAGAGACGATCCCGGCTAACACGGTGAAACCCCGTCTCTACTAAAAAATACAAAAACACTAGCCGGGCGAGGTGGCGGGCGCCTGTAGTCCCAGCTACTCGGGAGGCTGAGGCAGGAGAACGGCGTAAACCCGGGAGGCGGAGCTTGCAGTGAGCTGAGATCCGGACACTGCACTCCAGCCTGGGTGACAGAGCAAGACTCCGTCTCAAAAAAAAAAAAAAAAAAAAAAAAAAAAGATTCACCTCTGATCCTCAACATCACATGGCAGAGTTAGCACAGAGCATCCCTTCACACAAAACACACACTCATCCAGGGTGCGGTGGCTCACGCCTGTCATCCCAGCACTTTGGGAGGCTGAGGCGGGTGGATCACTTGAGGTCAGCAGTTCGAAACCAGCCTGGCCAACATGGTGAAACCCCGTCTCTACTAAAAATACAAAAATCAACCGGGCAAGGTGCTGCGCCTGTAATCCCAGACACTTGGGAGGCTGAGGCAGGAGAATCGCTTGAGCCCGGGAGGTAGAGGTCACAGTGAGCAGAGATCGCACCACTGCAACCCAGCCTGGGCCACAGAGCGAGACTCCCTCTCAAAAAACAAACAAACAACAACAACAAAAATTTTCCCAAGATGTTGCTTCTTTGAAATGTGGAAAAGGGCTGTTTCTTTTCTTACCATCTATCTTCTATGTGTGAAACCTCACCTTTATGTGCTGACCAGAAAACCTTGGCTGCAAAGGGCATTCAGAATATCTAATTTGGAACCAGGTGTAGTGACTGTCACCTGTCATCCCAGCACTTTGGGAGGCTGAGGCAGGAGGATCGCTTCAGGCCACAAGTTCAAGACCAGTTGGGCAACATAGGGAGACCCCATCTCTACAAAAATAATTTAAAAGTAGGCCAAGCGCAATGGCGCATGCCTGTCATCCCAGCACTTTGGGAGGCCGAGCGAGGTGGGCAGATCAGCTGCGGTCAGGAGTTCAAGACCAATCTGGCCAACATGGTGAAACTCTGTCTCTACTAAAAATACAAAAATTAGCTGGGCATGGTGGCAGATGCCCGTAGTCCCAGCTACTGGGGAGGCTGAGGCAGGAGAATGACTCGAACACAGGAGGCGAAGATTGCAGTGAGCCGAGATGGCGCCACTGCACTCCAGCCTGGGCGACAGAGCAACTCTGTCTCCCACAACAAACAACAACAACAACAAACAAACAAACAAAAAAGAAAATCTGAGAAACTGTCACAGGCCAGAGATGGGATCCTGCATGGGTCCATGGGGCAGGAGAGGACATTAGGGAAAACTGGGGAAATCGGAACAGAGTGCGGACGTGGGTTCATGAAGCTGTATCAATACCGGCTTATTCGCTGTGACAAATGCACCGTGCCATTGGATGTGAATGCTAAGGAAAAGTGGGTGTCGAGGAGATGAAACTGTCTGCACTGCGTTCACAGTTTTTCTGTAAATCTGAAACTCTTCTAAAATGAAAAGTTTATCAGAAAAAAAAAAAAAAAACAGAAGAGAAGGATGACAGGCAATTAGCTACTTACGCTAGAAAATGCTGTAAAATGTGATTGAGGGAACATTAAGTTCCTGTGACAGCATCTAATAATGAGATGATTATGTAAAACCTAGAAAAGAAAGACGCTAAAAACGGGATATGCAAATTGGCAGGGGAAGTTTGCGCTTATGAAAAGAATGGGAGGGGTGGGGGGGCCGGTGGCTGGGCGGTTGGTCTTGTCTCCTGTTTCCCTGGCTCCGGGACGACCACCAAGCACTCCAACCCCAGGGGGATGGAGGGGCTGCTGGAGGGAGCCCCCGGAACACCCAAGGCCAATTTCGGCAACATGGTGTATTCCCTACCAAGGCCGACGGCATCCAGGCGGCGCTCAATGAATGCCTGCTGAGGGTGCAGCTGCTGCCTAGGCTGGAGGAGGGCTGCAGTTTTATGGATGGAAAGTTCTAGAAAATAAGCGTGACGCTGTGGTCTGAAGGAAGAAACGAGACAACTAATATGCCGTGACATCCTGATCTTTGCACAGCCGGTTAGGTATGGCCACCCACACCTGGTGCTGACACCTGGGGCCAATGACTGTCATAGGGTGTTGTGCTGAGTACTGCAGGGTGCTGAGGAGTGTCCCTGGCCTCCACCCTCTCCATGCTAGGAACACCCCTCAACCACAAATGTCCCCAGACATTGCCAAGTGTCCCCTGGGAAGAAGGATCATTCCCGGTGAGAAATCACGGTCCCCACAATATCCAGCTTAATCCATCCGGCAGCCCCATAAGGGATACGTATAATCCTCCTTCCACAGACGGGGAAACACACTGAGAAGACGTAAAGCCAGCTCAAGGTCACCAACCTAGGAGGAAGCCTCAAAGAAGGGGGTGGTTGTGCGTCATGACTGTCACTTTAGTAATAGAGACCCCTATGCTGGGCAATGCTGGTCTAACATGGCAAGAATCAGAAAACTGCCGCTGTGGGCCGGGCATGGTGGCTCACGTCTGTCATCCCAGCACTTTGGGAGGCCGAGGCGGGCGGATCACGAGGTCAGGAGTTCGAGACCAGCCTGACCAACATGGTGAAACCCCATGTCTACTAAAAATACAAAAATTAGCCAGGCGTGGTGGCGGTACCTGTAAGCCCAGCTACTCAGGGGGCTGAGGCAGGAGAATCGCTTGAACCCGGGAGGCGGAGGTTGCAGTGAGCCGGGATCAGGATCGTGCCACCGCACTCCAGCCTGGGTGATAGAGAGAGACTCCGTCTCAAAACAAACAAACAAACAAACAAAAAAAAACTACCAGTGTGGGTCAAATCCAGCCCACCACTTGTTTTCGTCAGTAAGTTTTATTGAAATACAGCCACACCCATTTATGTACTGTCTAGGCCACTTTCCAACATCAACAGCAGAGCTGAGAGGCTGCAACAGAGAGCGCCTGGCTCAGAGCGTCGAAAATATTTACTCTCTGGCTCTTTACAGAAAAGTTCTGTTGATGGCTGGGTGCAGAGGCTCATGCCTGTGATCCCAGCACTTTGGGAGGCTGAGGTGGGAGGATCACTTGAGGCCAGTAGTTTAAGACCAGCCTGGCCAACATGGTGAAACCCCATCTCTATTAAAAATACAAAAATCAGCCAGGCGTGATGGGGAGTACCTGTAATGCCAGCAGAGGCTGAAGCACGAGAATCTCTTGAACTCGGGAGGTAGAGGTTGCAGTGAGCTGAGATTGCGCCAATGCACTCCAGACTGGGTGAGACAGTGAGACTCTGTCTCAAAAAAAAAAAAAAAGAAAAAGAAAAAGAAAAAAAAGAGGTGTGTGGATGCCTCACAAGACAGAGCCCCAGAGCGCTACATTGCAACTTCAAGGCCTTTGACTCTTTTCTCTTCAAACTCCCTCTCTCTGAGCGCCCTGTTAATATTTTTACGAAGGAACAAAAACAGCAGGGTCAACCGGGGAGGGGGGTGAAATGAGTTCTGCCTGGGGCGGGCTGGTTCTGGCCACGGAGACCCACCCTCCCCTCAGCCCGTCTACAGGGGAAGGAGTGCCAGCGGGGGCAGACCCACCTCACTGTCGGGGGAGCAGAGACTGGCAGCTGGCCTGCCCCTGAGGTCCCTGCGGGGGCCGTGCTGTCACCTCGAACCCGCTGTTACGGGGCACGGAGCTGAGGCTTGCGCTCCCAGCGCCAGTGCCTGCACGCACACAGGTCACCCTGACTCCACCAAGTCAGCCCTGCAGCCTCCAGACGGTCAGACTTGCTGAGCTGGGACGGCCACTGCGTCCACGCAGCTCGATTTCCCAGACCCTGAGCTGCCTCGGGCACGGCTGTGTGGCGGGTGTGGAGATTCACAGAGCGCCCTGGTCTCTGAGGGTCACTTTGGTCCAGGGTCTCCTCCACTAGGCACTGCTGAGACGCTGGGGCTGGATTGTTCTCTCGGGTGGGGCTGTGCTGGGCACTGCAGGATACTGATCAACGTCCCAGACCTCCACCCGCTCCATGCCAGGAGCCCTCGCCACCCCTCCCAGTTGTGACAACCACAAAGTCCCAACTTCACCAGGTGTCCCCTGGGGGACAGAATCACCCACCATGGACACCCCTTAGGCTACGAATTCCATGCCCCACCCCCACTCCGGCAAAGGGACTCTGCGTCCCAAGATCCTCGGCCCTGCTGAGGTCCCAGGAGGCTGCACACATTGAAATCCCCATCCTGAGATGGGAGGGAGAGAGGAGGTGAATCCCAGGAGCCGGGGGTCCCCCTGATTTCGGGAGTTTATTCTCGTGTCTGGTGTGAGCAGGGAGCAGACTCGGTATTTTTGCAAATAATTAAAGCAGGGTCTCTCCCCGTTGGCATTCAAGGATGAATCGTTCTCTGTGGTCATCCTGGGCACACTGCAGGGTGCTGAGCAGCGTCCCTGGCCTCCACCCAGTCCATGCCAGGAGCTGCCCCTCTCTTAACTGTGACGACCACAAATCTGTGCCCACCTAGGTTTGAAACTCTCTGGCTGATCTCAGCAACCCACCTTCCACCAACTCCCAGCAGCTCAGGAGCCACAGCCTTTCTGATGACCAGCCTGGCAGTTGCAGGAAGGCCGAAGACCACCCCGGATCGCCCTGGACACCGGTGGCTCTGAGCCTCGGCCTGGCCAGCACCAGCCAATGCGTCCTTCACACCAGCCACAAGGACCCACCCCCAAGTGCTGACAAATAAGGTGGACAAGGCTCACAACAACGTTGGCTGGCCTGCCTTCTGCCTCACGCACTTCCCCCAGCTACAGCCACCTCTCCGCGACCCGAGAGCTGGGAAGGAGCCAGGCAGGGGAACACTCGCCCTGGCTGAGCTCCAAGGCCCGTCCAGGGGTCGTGAGTTTGAGGTCGGCCCTGAGGCAGGCAGGTGACACGGAACCCCAGAGAGAGAACACCTGGCCCATTCAAAGGGCATCAGGGCGTCGCTCCTGCACCAGTGGGTGTGAAGCCCAATGTCAGCTCTTCCAACTACTCTAAGACAAGCTGGGAGATGTTCTATTGTAAAATCTCCTGATTTTTAGTTTCATTTTATTTTATTTTATTTATTTATTTTTTCTTTTAAGATGGAGTCTCCCTCTGTCACCCAGTGGCACAGTCTCGGCTCACTGCAACCCCTGCCTGCCAGGTTCAAGCAATTCTCCTGCCTCAGCCTCCCGAGTAGCTGGGACCACAGGCACCTGCCACCACACCCAGCTAATTTTTGTATTTTCAGTAGAGACAGGGTTTTGACATGTGGGCCAGGCTGACCTCAAGTGATCCTCCTGCCTCGGCCTCCCAAAGCACTGAGATTGCAGGCGTGAGCCACCACTCCTGTCCTATTTTAAAATATTTTATAGAGATGGGGTCTCACTGTGTTGCCCAGGGTGGTCTAGAACTCCCAGCCTCAAGCTGGGAACTCCCAGCCTCAAGCAAGTCTCCTGCTTCAGCCTCCCAAAGTGTTGGGATTACACGTGTGACGCCCGATTTTTTTTTTTTTTTTATTGAGACAGAGTCTCACTCTGTCATCCAGGCTGGAGTGCAGTGGCACGATCTTAGCTCGCTGCAAACTCTACCTCCCATGTTCAAGCAATTCTCTTGCCTCAGCCTCCCGAGTAGCTGAGATTACAAGCATGTGTCACCACACCCAGCTAATTTTTGTGTTTTTAGTAGAGATGGGGTTTCACCATGTTGGCCAGGCTGGTCTCAAACTCCTGGCCTCAAGTGATCCACCCGCCTCGGCCTCCCAAAGTGCTGGGATTACATGCGTGAGCCACCTTGCCTGGCCTGTGACCCCTGATTTTTAAATGCTGGCAATAATTCAAAGTTTAAAGCCACTGGGTTCTAACTTGGCCAGATGACCAGTGTCAACACCAGCAGTGTGGACATCACGTGCCCCCGATTCTCCCCAGAGCCCTGAACCCCAGACTATTCAAGAGCAAACATCATGGAAACGCACACTGGGGGACATTTTATAAAACTCCCGACGAGTCCTCCTGAAAACCACCAGGTCAGCCGGGCGCGGTGGTTCACGCCTGTAATCCCAGCACTTTGGGAGGCCGAGGCAGACGCATCACGAGGTCGGGGGATGGAGACCACCCTGGCTAACACGGTGAAACCCCGTCTCTACTAAAAAATACAAAAAATTAGCCGGGCGCGGTGGCGGGCACCTGTAGCCCCAGCTACTCAGGAGGCTGAGGCAGGAGAATGGCGTGAACCCGGGAGGCGGAGCTTGCAGTGAGCCGAGATCGTGCCACTGCACTCCAGCCTGGGCGACAGAGCAAGTCTCCGTCTCAAAAAAAAAAAAAAAAAAAAACCCCACCAGGTCATCAAAACCAATGAGTCTGAGAAGTGTACCAGCAGAGTGTAAGGCGATGTGGGGAGTCAACGGCACGTGTGGTCCTGGAAAAACCAAGAAAATGGAAATATAGGCGGGGCGCCGTGGCTCACCCCTGTAATCCCAGCACTTTGGGAGGCCGAGGCGGGTGGATCCCCTGAGGTCAGGAGTTTGAGAGCAGCCTGGCCAACATGGTGAAACCCCGTCTCCACTAAAAATATAAAAACTAGCCAGGTGTAGTGGCACGCGCCTGTCATCCCAGCTACTCCAGAGGCTGAGGCACAAGAATTGTTTAAACCTGGGAGCCAGAGGTTGCAGTGAGCCGAGATCACCCCCACTGCACTCTAGCCTGAGCAACGGAGCGAGACTCTGTCTCAAAAAAAAAAAAAAAAAAAAAAAGAGGCCGGGCATGGTGGCTCAAGCCTGTAATCCCAGCACTTTGGGAGGCCGAGACGGGCGGATCACAAGGTCAGGAGATCGAGACCATCCTGGCTAACATGGTGAAACCCTGTCTCTACTAAAAATACAAAAAACTAGCCGGGCGAGGTGGCGGGCGCCTGTAGTCCCAGCTACTCGGGAGGCTGAGGCAGGAGAATGGCGTAAACCCGGGAGGCGGAGCTTGCAGTGAGCTGAGATCCGGCCACCGCACTCCAGCCTGGGCGACAGAGCGAGACTCCGTCTCAAAAAAAAAAAAAAAAAAAAAAAAAAAATATATATATATATATATACACACACACACACACACACACACACACACACACACACACACAATTGTATGTTTGAAATATACAAAAGCAGTACAGTCCACTCTTGAAGGGAATCAGAAAAGCCACACTGCTGGGAAAAGGGCAAGGTCTCCAAAAGTGACTGGTGATTTTTTTTGTTTTGTTTTCGTTTTGTTTTTTTGAGACAGAGTCTCGTTCTGTTGCCCAGGCTGGAGTGCAGTGGCACGATCTCAGCTCACTGCCACCTCCGCCTCTCGGGCTCAAGCGATCCTCCTGCCTCAGCTTCCCAAGTAACTGGGATTACAGGCGCCCACCACCATGCCCGGCTGATTTTTGTATTTTTAGTGCAGACGGGTTTTTACCATGTTGGCCAGGCTGGTCTCGAACTCCTGACCTCAGATGATCCACCCACCTCAGCCTCCCAGAGTGCTGGGATGACAGGCGTGAGCTACTGCGCCCGGCCTGCCAGGTGACTGTTCTAAAACACAGAGGACACCTGCTCCAATGCAAAGTCAGGGAGCGTTGAAGAAAACAGAGATTTCCTTATCCGACGGTCATAACTTGCCTTTTCCCCCTCGACAGCGCCGACTCCATTGGGCGGCTTTTCTACATGGTCGAGTTTGAAAACGGTGCCATCGCACGTCACCAGAAACGGACTCGGTGGGAAAACAATGGTCTTTCGTAATGCGTACCGTACTACTTTTCCCAAAACGGAACCGTCATGACGCCTCCCTCTCTGGCTGAGACTAGAATAGATAAAAATCCAGATTTTCACACACTCAGGACTGGTAATGTTTTAACACATGGAAGACGCGACAGGGTTACAGACTGCTTTAGATTCTCCAAACAAACCCGCAACGGCGCCAAGCGCTCCTAACAGTTGGACGTGTTCGTAAATGAACCCAAACAGATCACGTTCTCAGAGACGGAGGCACGCCAGAAATTCCCGCCGTGCCCCTGGAGAACGGACGGGTCTCTCGTTCTCTGCAGCAGCGGATGACGAGTTAAACCCTGGAACCGGCCGGGAACAGCAGCAACGGCAGGGGCTGGGGAACGGGAATCTGGCTTTTATGGAACCTCCAGGCTCAAGGAGGGAAGGGACAGCTTTGTGACCAAGCCCGGTGTGATCCACCAAAAATCTGTAACCACAAAGACCAGGAAATGCTGGCAGTGCCCAGCAGGAGAGGTCGCTTGGCGGTAAAGAAGCAGGGAGCGTTATTTAGCAAACCAGGCTGGTTAAAGGGTAGAGAATATCAGATGTCACGGCCCCTCTGCAGAGGACAGTTCTGAAGGACAGCGATGACCTAAATTGGCTCCTATGAGGGACTGGTGCAGCAAACATTTCCCTAGGATCCTACAAGATACAAAGAAAACCCCATGAAAACAGAAGATATTCCCGACACCAGGGGTCTCAATAGGGCGGGGGAGGGGAGAGGATTCTGCCCCCAGGGGACACTGGGTGATTTCTGGGGATATCTGTGGTTTTCACGACTGGGGAGTGCTCCTGGTATGGAGTAGGTGGAGGCCAGGGACTCTGCTCAGCACCCTGCAGTGCCCAGGATGGCCCCACCCCAGAGAATGATCCAGCCTGAATATCCACAGCACCAGGGGGAAGAGACTCAAAGTTAATTATTTGGAAGGAAATGTTGAGCCAGATGCCTCAGAATGGGACCTTATTTGGAAACAGGGTTTTTGCAGATGGACTTATCATTAAGATGAAGTTGTGCTGGATTAAGATGAGCCCTAAATCCAATAACTGATGTCCTTATGAGACGAGGGAAATTTGGACACAGACCCACACAGGGAAGGGGGCTGTGTGAGGACGGAGGCAGAGACTGGAGTGATGTCACCAGCCAAGGGGCGCCAAGAATCGCCGGCCGCTTGCCAGATGCTGGAAGAGGCGGGAAGGATCCTCCCCGGGATTCTCTGGACTGGGAACGGCCCTGCCCACACCTTCATCTCAGACTTCTGGCTTCCAGAACTGCCAGATAATCCATTTCTGTGGTTTTGAGCCACGCAGGTTGAGGTCAATTTCCATGGGAGCCCTCAAATATCCAAACTTCACCCCACAGACACCCTCCTCTAGGCAGCCACATCCTGGCAGGTTCAGACACCCGCCTCGTAGACATGCACAGCCCCCAAGGAGCCAGACAGACATCGATTATCTAGAAGAGTCCGTCAAACTCTCGGCGGTATACCTCTGCCACCCAGGCTAGAGTGCAGTGGCACAATCTCAGCTCACTGCAACCTCCACCGCCTGGCTCAACCGATCCTCCCACCTCAGCCTCCCGAGGAACGGAACCACAGGCGCGTGCCATCATGCTTGGCTAATTTTTGTTTTTGTTTTCTATGGAGATGGGGTTTCACCATGTTGCCCAAGCTGGTGTCAAACTCCTAGACTCAAGTGATCCTCCCGCCTCGGCCTCCCATAATCCTGGGATTACAGGTGTGAGGCATCAGGCCCAGCCTCTTTGGTGATCTTCAGCAACATCTAGTTAGTTATTCTGCAGATGGGGGTTCAGGAGCTTGCACCACTTCCTAGACCTGGCTGGAGGAGTTGGGTGTAATTTTCAGCTGGGTGGTTGCAAGACTCAAAGACACATGGGGCAGAGGGAAGCTATGCAGACAGCTTCCGGGGTTGCCGGGAAGAAAGGAGCCACTTGCCCCGACCTGCACATTCCCTCCCTGTTCGGGGCTGATTTCCACCCAGGCAGGACTCCCGACTCCCAGAGAATCTCAAAGCAAGGCGTTCTCCTGGCCGTGATCCGGCTCTCAGCTCTAAAGGGACTCCACACCTTTATTACAGACCCAAATCTGTGTCACCACCACAGACGAAAGACGGCCGCTTAATTACACTTGCATATGTGCTCCCAAGAAGTCTTCCAGGGAGCAGGATCTGGGAACGTCCTCTGGAGACAGGGCCTTCCGGGCGGTGCTGAGCTCGGTGTTGTCGGAACACGGGGGCTGAATCTAATCTATCAGAAGGATGCCACAGGGGAGCGGAAAATTCCATGTTTGTTTGTTTGTTTTTGCTTCGATCCCTTTCTATACAACCATGGTTCTCAAGCAGGGATCCTTCTGGTCCCCAGGGGATGCTGGGTGGTGTCTGGGGGCATTTGTGGCTGTTATGACTCAGGGATGCTCCTGGTGTGCAGTGGGTGGAGGCCAGGGATGCTGCTCAGCACCTTGCAGTGCCCAGGACAACCCCACCCTAGAGAATGACAGCCCTGAATCCCAAGGAGGAGAGACTCCACCTTAATTATTTGGAAAAAGATTGAATCTGCTCCCTGTTCACACCAGACACCAGAAAAAACTCCCAATGGGGTGGACAGCAGAAACCAGGGGGATCTCCAGCTCCTGGGATTCTCCTCCTCTCTCCCTTCCCACTCAGGGTGTGGATTACAATGCGTGCAGGCTCCTGGTACCTCAGGAGGACAGAGGATCATGAGACGCAGAGTTTCTTGGGGGTCTGTGGAATCCCCTAACCCCAGGGGTCTCACCTGGGGGTGATTCTGCCCCCATGGGGTACTGGGCAATGTCTGGGGAAATCCTTGGCTGTCGCGACTCGGAGTGTCCCTAGCATATAGTGGGTGGAGGCCAGGGACGCTGCTCAGCCCCCTGCAGCGCCCAGGATGGCCCCATCCCAGAGAATGATCTGGCCCCAAGGTCCACAGTGACAGAGAGTGATAACCGCTGCCATTAGCTATAGGGCTGACTGTAGCTACATGCATATCATCCCACAAACATGGTGTGACTGTTCCTCTGACTCAAAGGACAAAGCCAGTCTCCCAAGCTTTCTAACCCTGCCACCTGTGCTGACCACCAGTGGCCTCTGTGTGGATGTTAGTTAGGGGTCAGCAGCCTTAGGAAAACAGCACACCAGGCATCCAGACCTTCCACTGTGGGCCCTGAGTGGAAGAGGAGGTGGCGGTGGCCAACACCAACACTGTCACAGCAAGGAACACAGGAGTGGATGTGACTGTGGCCACTTCCATCTCAGGGCACATGCTACATTGAGGAAGTAAAACCTGGGGGAGCAAGATATGTAAGAAGTGAAAGGTGACTTGTAGAATGTTCTGGAATCTTCCAAAAGCTTCTGGAAACTTCCAGAATTTTCTGAAATATAGTAAGTATTGTGGCATAGCAAGTCTTTGGATTTGGAAACTGCTGGGCTTGGGCACAGAGTCAAAAGAGTAACAGAGGAACAGCCACGGAATGCAAACTTCCAGGGATGACATGGCTGCCACACGGTGGGCAGGTGGGTCGCAGCCACTGTACACAGGTCACACTTGGCTCTTTGAACTCAGTCACCTATTATGGGCGGAGGAACCAAATCCTGGGAAGGGGTAATAGATGCATACATGTTCAGTTTCCCCATCCACAACACAGGGAGAAGAATCAGATGAGGTGTCCAGTCTCGGGGGGTCCCGAGCAGCAGGCAGTGCCCCCAAGACCATTATCTCCAACCCTGATCCTGCCAAGCCCCAGCCTGGTAACTGCTTCTCTCAAGGGTCCCAGCTCTCAGAGCTAGGAGTGGCCTTCAAAGCCAGGTCTACACCCCATGGCAACAGAATCTCTTCCCTGGCCCATGCCCCAGCCCACCCATCCTCTGTCACGCAGTCTTCAACGATCGGAAACCAACAGCTTCCCATGACGGTCCCTCCTATTTCCAGACAAGCCTGATTCCAGAGACAGCCCGGCCAAGCTACGGCTCCAATCCCATCTCCCCAAGAACAGACTTCATCATTTCCTCAATCTGGTCCATGCCCATGGTGTCCATGAGGAAAAATAACAACATAAATAACATATAGTATAGTGCTAATTTTCTGGAGACAGGATCTTGCTCTGTTGCCCAGGCTGGAATGCAATGGTGCAATCGTCGCTCACTGCAGCCTCAGCTACCTAGGCTTCCAAGCAATCCTCCTGCCTCAGCCTCCCAAGCAGCTGGGACCACAGGCGTGCACCACCACATCTGGCTAGTTTTTAATAATTTTTTGTAGAGATAGAGTCTCACTATGTTGCCCAGGCTGGTCTTGAACTCCAGGGCTCAAGCAATCCTCCCACCTCAGCCTCCCAAAGTGCTGGGATTACAGGCATGAGCCACCACACCCAGCCAATACTAATATTAATACATAATATATTGAATAATATTAGCAGTGATTCCAGCAATAACAGTGATAACCAGGACCACCACCCATCCAGGTCACAGCCTCGTCCATCTCAATCTTTTCAACGACCCTAGGGAGTGATTCCTATCCTGTCTGACACACAAGGAAACAGAAAGGTTCCATGTTTTGTTCAAAGTTCACACAGAAAGAAAGTCACATGGTGGCTAAGTAGGCATTCTAAATCCAACGCCTCACCATGACTACATTCCAGAAAACTCTAGAAGGTTCTTGGAGTTTCTAGAAGGTTGCAGAAGATTCCAGAAGCCTCCATGATTCGCCGCCTTTCACTTCCTACATATCCTATTCCCTCAGGTCCCACTTCCTCAAAGCAGGACAGAATTTTCAACCCATTGCACTCCCATCTGCATCTTTACCTTACTCGTTGTATTAACTCCAGGCACCAGGTAGCAACTTCCTAAATTACCTGGGGTTGGCAAGAACTAAATCAAAGACGTGCTCTGCTTAGCAGTCCCAGATGTGAAGGAACTCAAACCCCAGTGCCAGAGTCCCTTAAAACAGAACCAGTCAGTGTCCACAGCTCTACTAGGCTTGACCCACTGGAGAAAGATGAGAAACTCACAGGGAGAAAAACAGTCTAAGACTGTCAGCCAGGCATGGAGGCTAACACCTGTAATCCCAGCCCAGCCCCTTGGGAGGCTGAGGAGGGAGGATCGCTTAAGCCCAGGACTTTGAGCAGCCTGGGAATCATAGTAAGACCCTGTCTCTATTTTTTTTTTTTTGAGACAGAGTCTCACTCTGTCGCCCAGGCTGGAGTGCAGTTGTGCAATCTCGGCTCACTGCAACCTCCACCTCCCGAGTTCAAGCGATTCTCCTGCCTCGGCCTCCCAAGGTGCTGGGATTACAGGCACCTGTCACCATGCCCAGCTAATTTTTGTATTTTTAGCAGAAATGTGGCTTTACCAGCTTGGCCAGGCTGGTCTCAAACTCCTGACCTCAGGTGATCCACCTGCCTCGGTCTCCCAAAGTGCTGGGATTACAGGCATGAGCCACCTTGCCCAGCCACCTGTCTCTATTTCTTAAAACTTTTTTAAATTTAAAAACTAAAAATTAAAAGCTCTGAAAATAGACCACATAGACCAACAGTGGGTGTTTTGGTAAAATACACTTAACACAAAATTTACAATATATATATATATTTTTTGAGACGGAGTTTCCTTCTTGTTGCCCAGGCTGGAATGCAATGGTGAGATCTCAGCCCACCACAACCTCTGCCTCCCTGGTTCAAGCGATTCTCCTGCCTCGGCCTCCTGAGTAGCTAGGATTACAGGCATGTGTCACCACACCTGGCTAATTTTGTATTTTGGTAGAGACGGGATTTCTCCATGTTGGTCAGGCTGGTCTTGAACTCTGGACCTAATTCGTTTCTTTTTTGAGACAGGGTCTTGCTCTGCTGCCCGGGCTGGAGTGCAGTGGTGGATCACAGCTCACTGCAACCTCCATCTCCCGAGCTCAGGTGATCCTCCCGTCTAACCCCCATGAGTAGCTGGGATTACAGGTGTGCCCCAGCAGGCCTGGCTAATTTTTATTTTTTGTAGCAACGGGGTCTCACTATGTGGCCCAGGCTGGTCTCCAACTTTTTTTATTTTATTAATTTATTTATATTTTTGAGACAGAGTCTCGCTCTGTCACCCAGGCTGGGGTGCAGTGGCGCGATCTCGGCTCACTGCAAGCTCCACCTCCTGGGTTCACGCCATTCTCCTGCCTCAGCCTCCCGACTAGCTGGGACTATAGGCGCCCACCACCATGCCCAGCTAATTTTTTTGTATTTTTAGTAGAGACAGGGTTTCACCGTGTTAGCCAGGATGGTCTCGATCTCCTGACCTCGTGATCCGCCTGCCTCGGCCTCCCAAAGTATTTTATTTTATTTTTTTGAAACGGAGTCTTGCTCTGTTGCCCAGGCTGGAGTGCAGTGGCGCGATCTCAGCTCACTGCAAGCTCCACCTCCCAGGTTCAAGTGATTCTCCTGCCTCAGCCTCCCTAGTAGCTGGGACTACAGGCGCTGGCCACCACGCCCGGCTAACTTTTTGTACTTTTAGTAGAGACAGGGTTTCATCATATTAGCCAGGATGGTCTCGATCTCCTGACC
The DNA here is from genome assembly GCF_049350105.2 of Macaca mulatta. Classification (NCBI taxonomy): domain Eukaryota; kingdom Metazoa; phylum Chordata; class Mammalia; order Primates; family Cercopithecidae; genus Macaca; species Macaca mulatta. The sequence continues at coordinate 3,448,823 of NC_133424.1, forward strand.
TTGTGATCCACCCGCCTCGGCCTCCCAAAGTGCTGGGAACACTAGCGTGAGCCACCTCACTGGGCCAGATCTTTCTTGTGCAGTGTTTGTGTGGACGTAGGCTTTCCTTTCCCTCAGGTGTACACCTAGGAGTGGACTCACAGGGCCGAGTGGAAACACTGTATGTAACCACTTCAGGAACTGCCAAGCTGTTTCTAGAGCAGCCGTACCACGTTACACTCCCAGCAGTGACACATGGGGGTCCCGACGTTTGTACATCGCCATGAGCCCTTGTGATTTTTTTTTTTTTTTAATTCTAGCCATCCTACTGGGTGTGAAGTGGTATCTCACCATGGCTTTGATTTGCATTTCCCTGATGGCTGACGTGGAGCATGTTTTCAAGTGAAACCCATAGCTTTTGTTTCTTTGTTTGTTTTTGTTTGAGATGGAGTCTTGCTCTGTCGCTCAGGCTGGAGTGCAGTGGCGCCATCTTGGCTCACTACAACCTCTGCCTCCTGGGTTCAAGGGATTCTCCCGCCTCAGCCTCCCGGGTAGCTGGGGTTACAGACGTGCATCACCATGCCTGGCTAACTTTGTATTTTTAGCAGGGACTGGGCTTCACTATGTTGGTCAGGCTGGTCTTGAACTCCTCACCTCAGGTTATCCACCCACCTCAGCCTCCCAAAGTGCTGGGATTACAGGCATGAGCCACCGCACCTGGCCTGAAGCTGGCAATTTTTAACATGAGGAGGCCTGGCATAATCGACTCCACAGTCAGAAGGAAGCTGGAGTTTCACCTGGAAAAATGTGCAAGGAAACGTGGCTGGTTCTGTCATGGAGGCAAAAGAGTTTGTGCAAAACGTAGACAGAGCTGTCTCATAAAAGAGCTACCGGGTGAGCTGGGCGCAGTGGCTCACGCCTGTCATCTCAGCACTTTGGGAGGCCGAGGCAGGTAGATCGCGAGGTCAGGAGTTCGAGACCAGCCTGGCCAACATAGTAAAACCCCGTCTCTACTAGAAATACAAAAATTGGCCAGGTATGGCGGCGCTCACCTGTTGTCCCAGCTACTCAGGAGGCTGAGGCAGGAGAATCACTTGAACCTGGGAGGCGGAGGTTGCAGTGAGCCGGGATCGCACCACTGCACTCCAGGCTGGGTGACAGGGAGACTCAGTCTCAAAAAAAAAAAAAAAAAAAAAAAAAGAGCCAGGCACGGTGGCTCAGGCATGTAATCCTAGAACTTTGGGAGGCTGAGGCAGGTGGATCACAAGGTCAGGAGATCAAGACCATCCTGGCTAACACGGTGAAACCCCATCTCTACCAAAAACACACACACACAAAAATTAGCCCGGCGTGGTGGTGGACACCTGTAGTCCCAGCTACTCGGGAGGCTGAGGCAGGAGAATGGCGTGAACCTGGGAGGCAGAGCTTGCAGTGAGCTGAGATCGTGCCCCTGCACGCCAGCCTGGGCGACAGAGCGAGACTCCGTCTCAAAAATAAATAAATAAATAAAGAGTTACAGGGAGGCAGGGGTCGTCCCTGCCCCGACTCCCACTCCATCTGGTGAAGTCTCCCGCTCCGTGCCATCTGAAGACAAAGCCTCAGTTTCCTCATCTGAAGACAGAGCCTCGGTTTCCTCATCTGAAGACAGAGCCTCAGGGGCACTGCCAGGGGTTGCTCTGGGGGTAATTGTGGCCCTGGGGTGAGGGGGCGATGGGATATCTGCAGCTGCAACTGTGGGAGTGAGGGAGGCATTCAAATGACAGTCCACTGCATTCTAGAAGATTCCATCCTGGGCTCAGTGAATAAGGACTCCCGACCAGGTGCGGTGGCACATGCCTGTAATCCCAGCATTTGGGGAGGCCTAGGTGGGTGGATCACCTGAGGTGAGGAGTTCAAGACCAGCCTGGCCAACATGGTGAAACCCCGTCTCTACTAAAAATACAAAAATGAGCTGGGCGTGGTGGTGCGCACCTGTAGTCCCAGTTACTCGGGAGACTGAGGCAGGAGAATTGCTTGAACCCGGGAGGTGGAGGTTGCAGTGAGCGGAGATCATGCCCCTGCACTCCAGCCTGGGTGACAGAGCAAGACTCCGCCTCACAATAAATAAATAAATAAATAAATAAATAAATAAATAAATAAATAAATAGAGATGGTTTCTCACTACGTTGTCCCAGGCCAGCCTGGGTGGGAAGTCAGGCTGGTCTCGAACTCCTGACCTCAGGTGATACGCCTGCCTCGGCCTCCCAAAGTGCTGGGATTACAGGCGTGGGCCACCTCGCCCAGCCAAGTCTCCCATCTCTAATTTTTTTAAAAAGACCCTTTTCCCCGGAATAGTTGCTAGATACTCTCCACGCCTTTTGTGTGGTCTTCTTACCTGGTCTTGAGGTAGGAGCCTCTTCTACAGATAAAGCAAACAAAAACAATGCTCAGGCCAAAAAAGAAGATGCCGGCTCCCATAAAGACTAGCAGAGGGGAGGCGGGTGGGAGTCCGGAAACTTCAAGATGTCACTGAAGCACAAGGTGACATCAGACAGGGAGAAGAAATGGGGGAGCTGGAGCAGGCGGAGATGGTGAAAGCCTGAACCGAGGGCATTCCAGGTGAGGAGAAAAACGAGAGAGAGACCCTGGAGAAGGAGGGAGGGGAATGAACTGAGCTGTGAGAAAACTGCCCGGGGCTGACCGGCTCTTACGCAGGGACAGGCCAGCTCGGGCAGGGACGGGCTTGCTGCTGGGAGGTGCCCGTGCAGAAACAACAAAGGAGCTCCTGCAGGGGCTGGCCAGGGAGCTGGTGGACAGCATCGGCCAGAGGAGCTCAAATCCTCCCTCAGCCCCAAGGGACTGAGCTACAAAAGCAGTGTCAAATGGACAAAAGTCCCACCGGGCACAGAAGCGCGACCAGAAAGTCTATGGGTTTAAAAATAAATGGTGGGGCCGGGCGCCGTGGCTCACGCCTGTAATCCCAGCACTTTGAGAGGCCGAAGCCAGGCGGATCACTTGAGGTCAGGAGTTCGAGACCAGCCTGACTTTTTTTTTTTTTTTTTTGAGAAGGAGTCTCGCTCTGTCTCCCAGGCTGGAGTGCAATGGTGTGATCTCAGCTCACTGCAACCTCCACCTCCTGGGTCCAAGCGATTCTCCTGCCTCAGTCTCGTGAGTACCTGGGATTACAGGCTCCCACCATCACGCTCGGCTGATTTTTGTATTTTTAGTTTAGACGGGGTTTCACCATGTTGGCCAGGATGGTCTCGATCTCCTGACCTTGTGATCCGCCTGCCTCGACCTCCCAAAGTGCTGGGATGACAGGCGTGACCCACCGCGCCCGGCCCGCACCAGTGCTATTGATGGCGAACGTTGACACGCTGCTATTGATGGAGACCCCAAAGTGGCAGCGACGCAAGTGGCCCTGGACGGAAGCATGGATCAACATAGCGTGGTCCACACACACCCTGGAGTACGATCCAGACTTCAACAACAGGAAGTCCTGACACAGGCCTCGGTGCAGATGCACTTTGAGGACCTCAGTCTCAGTGAGAGAAGCCAGGGCACAGAAGAACACATCCTGTGCGATCCACTCCTAAGAGGTCCCTAGAGCCCTCAGGTTCACAGAGACGGAAAGCAGGATGGGGGCCGGGCACGGCAGCTCGCGCCTGTAATCCCAGCACTTTGGGAGGCCGAGGCAGGCAGATCACTTGAGGTCAGGAGTTCAAGACCAGCCTGGCCAACATGGAGAAACCTCGTCTCTACTAAAAATACAAAAATTGGATGGGTGTGGTGGCGCACACCTGTAATCCCAGCTACTCGGGAGGCTGAGGCAGGAGAATCGCTTGAACCCCGGAGGCAGAAATTGCAGTGAGCCGAGATTGTACCACTGCACTCCAGCCTGGGCGACAGAGCGAGACTCCGTCTCAAAAAAAAAAAAAAAAAAAAAGTTTAAAAATCAGCCGGGCGTGGTGGCATGCACCTGCGGCCCCAGCTACTTTGGGAGGCTGAGACAGGAGGATGGCTGGAACCCGGGAGGCAGAGGCTGCATTGAGCTGTGATCGCACCACTGCACTCCAGCCTGGGTGACAGAGGGACACCCTGTCTCAAAGTGAAATAAGGGAGGCAAAACAAAACAAAGTGGGCGAGAGTCAGAGATGGGGGACAGGGTGGGAAGTAACGAGGTCCTGTGCAGCGTGTGCCAAACGTCAGATCCCCAGTAACATCCGTGACCGCCCGGTCTCCTCCTCCCGCGATCAGGGACTGGTGGGCAGGGGACGGCCTTGAACACCCAGCGACACCCTGCCGTTGTTTGCCCGGTGAAAAGAGGCCACTAAGAAAAGGGCCTTGGCCAAACAAAGGGCCCTATTCACTGTCCCCGAGAGAGGAGGGCCTGGGCTCTTTCTCTCCAGAGCCCTTCTGTCCCGGCCCAGTTTCGCTTTCCAAGGACACTCCAACCCCACCTCAGCCCCCACCGATATCCTGCTTTCCAGCAATCCTCTGCTTTTCCCAGACACTTTATCAGCGCGAGAACGTGGACCCAGGGGTGTCACCGCGGTCCCAGAGGCCGGGGGCGGGAAATGCCAGTGGTCAGGCAGTTTCCCAGCCGTGTGTGGTCTCTGTCTCAGCCTTTTTTTTTTTTTTTTTTTTTTTTTTTTTTGAGACAGAGTCTCGCTCTGTCACCCAGGCTGGAGTGCAATGGTGCGATCTCAGCTCACTGCAACCTCCGCCTCCCGCGTTCAAGCGATTCTCCTGCCTCAGCCTCCCGAGTAGTTGGGATTACAGGCGTCCGCCACCACGCCCAGCTAATTCTTGTATTTTTAGCAGAGATGGGGTTTCACCACATTGGCCAGGCTGTTCTTAAACTCCTGGCCTCAAGTGATCCACCCACCTCGGCCTCCCAAAGTGCTGGGGTTACAGGCGTGAGCCACCGCGCCCGGCCTCCCCACTCCTTTTTAAAAATGTCGCATCTCAGGCAAAGCTATGCTCAACATCCCGGCCGGGCGCCTGCTTGCTTCAGTCTCCAGCACCGGGATCCCGGCCAATCCCCCCAACACATTTGGGACCGACAGGACGCATATGTCTCCAGTCAGAAGGGAGCTGTCTCTCCCGGGCTGTCTTCAGCGTTTGCTGCCAAGATGGGGAAGACGACGCGTTTCCAACACCCTCAAACGATCCTTTTGTGCGGTGGGGTCAAAAGAGAAGTTTCCTTTTTTTTTTTTTTTTTTTTTTTGAGACAAGGTCTGGCTCTGTCACCCACACTGGAGTATAGGGGCATGATCTTGGCTCACTGCAGCCTCAACTTCCTGGGCTCAAGCAATCCTCCTGCCTCAGCCTCCCAAGTAGCTGGGATCACAGGCATGCGCCACTACACTCAGCTAATTTTTTCCTCTTTTTTGTAGAGATGGGGTCTTCCTATGTTGCCCAGGCTGGTCTCAAGCTCCCGGGCTCAAGCAATCCTCTCACCTTGGCCTTCCAAAGTGCTGGGGTTAGGCTGGGCGCGGTGGCTCATGCCTGTAATCCCAGCACTTTGGGACGCCGAGGCAGGTGGATCACCTGAGGTCAGGAGTTCAAGACCAGCCTGGTCAACATGGAGAAAACCCGTCTCTACTAAAAATACAAAATTGGGCGTGGTGGCACATGCCTGTCATCCCAGCTACCTGGGAGGCTGAGGCAGGAGAATCTCTTGAGCCTGGGAAGTGGAGGTTGTGGTGAGCCAAGATCACACCATTGCACTCCAGCCTGGGCAACAAGAGTAAAACTCTGTCTCAAAATAATAATAATAATAATAATAATAATAATAGTAAGAAGAAGAAGGAGGAGGAGGAGGAGGAGAGGAGGAGGAAGAGGAAGAGGAAGAAGAAGAAAAGGAAGGAAGAAGAAGAAGGAGAAGGAGAAGGGGAAGAAGAAGGAAAGCTGGAATGACAGGAGTGAGCCACCAGCCCGGCCAAGAAGCTTAAATCATGATGCGAAGATGAAAAGCAAAGTTTGCAAGACGAAGGATGGAGTTGGTTTCAGTGTTCTGGGGAGGTGGGGAGTTCCCTCAGCAAGAATGACCTCAGAGTAGCTGGCAGGTGGGCTAAGGCCACCTGGGCTGGGAGAACCAGGTTAACAGCACCAACAGGAAGTCACCAGGGTCTCAAGGACCCCCAAGAAGGAGAGAGCAACAGGGCATCTCACTCCTACATGTTCTTTCCCAAAATCCGTAACCCCGGTCTGATCACGAGAGAAATATCTGACAAACCTAGATCAGAAGTAAGTCTCACAATACCCAGCCGGTCCTCCTAAGACCGTCTGGGTCATGAGAGGCAAGGAACGTCTAAGACATGGTCCCAACCCGGAGAAAGTCCCGGAGACGAGCCGGCTAAATGTCAGGTGGGATTCTTGATGGGGTCCTCGGGCAGGAAAGGATATTAGGGGAAGTTTAATGATATTTGAATAAAGTGTGGAGTTTAGTTAACAGAAACGAACCCACTGTTAGCCGGGCACAGTGGCTCATGCCTGTCCTCCTAACACTTTGGGGGCCTGGGGTTGGAGGATCGCTTGAGTTCAGGAGTTTGAGATCAGCATGGGCAACATAGTGAGACCTCATCTCTACAAAACAAAAATTAGCCAGCCGTGGTATTGCGCGCCTTTGGTCCCAGCTACTCAGGAGGCTGAGGTGGGAGGCTCGCTTGAGCCCGGGAGTTGGAGGCTGCGTGAGCCATGATCATGCCGCTGCACTTAGCCTGGGTGACAGAGTAAGACTCTGTCTCAAAAAAAAATTTAATTCAAATTTTAAAAAATATTTTTTAATGGCAAAGACCACATTTACATTTGCACCAACCTAATAAATACATAAAATAAATAAATAGATGAGAAAAAATTAAACAAAAATAAAAATAATGCAGAAAAAACACCAAAATGCCCATCATACTATACATAGCACCAGGCTATAGGGGAAAAAAAAATAATTATATATAATTGTTCCCAAATCATTAAACCCTCCTCATCATGGAGGCTATAGGAATAAAAGCTCCTAACAAGACCATATTTGGTGGCCTCCCAGCACTTTGGGAGGCCGAGGCGGGTGGATCACCTGAGGTCAGGAGTTCGAGACCAGCCTGGCCAACATGGTGAAACCCCGTCTCTACTAAAAATACAAAAATTAGCTTGGTGTGGTGGTGGACGCCTGTAATCCCAGCTACTCAGGAGGCTGAGGCAGGAGGATCACTTGAACCTGGGAGGCAGAGGTTGCAGTGAGCCGAGATGGCACCATTGCACTCCAGCCTGGGCTACGGAGTGAGACTCCAACTCAAAAATATATATATGTATATATATATTTTTTAAATATTTAAAAAATATTTTTAAAAATATTTAGCCGGGTGCGGTGGCTCAAGCCTGTAATCCCAGCACTTTGGGAGGCCGAGACAGCTACTCGAGAGGCTGAGGCAGGAGAATGGCGTGAACCTGGGAGGTGGAGCTTGCAGTGAGCTGAGATCTGGCCACTGCACTCCAGCCTGGGTGACAGAGCAAGACTCCGTCTCAAAAAAAAAAAAAAAAAAAAAAAAAATTTAAATATATATAAAATATATAATATATAAAATATATACAAAATATGAAACTATATTTAAAATATAAAAATATATATATCAATATTTAAAATTTTTGTTTTTAAATTTAAAAAAATTTTTAAATTATGTGTATATATATATATATATATATACTCGATGCAATTCTCTGAAGTTAACTGTTAGAGCTCTGACAACACAGAGGCTGAAATGACATGACAAATGCTAAAGTACAAAGTTCCAAGATCAAGTCCCAGCAAGACCACTAACTCGTGAAACTGCCAGGCCTTAGTTGCCAACCGTAAAGCAGGCGAGATGAACTCGAGGGCCAACACGCTTCTTCGGTAAGAGTCCAGACACCCAGTGTTTTCAGCCTTGCAGTGGAGCCACTCTCTGTGGCAGTGACTTAACTACACCGTGGCAGAAGAATGCCCAGAGCTGTGTGCCAATAAAACATTATTTCTGGACGCTAAAATCGGAATGCCATATAATTGTCATGTGTCACGGCCTTTTCTTTTGACTTTTGTTTTTTGCTTCTTTTGGCAGCGGGCAGAAGGGAGGTTGCCTTTGACTTTTTTTTCCCAACCATTTAAAAATGGAGGCCGGGCACGGTGGCTCACGTCTGTAATCCCAGCACTTTGGGAGGCTGAGGCGGGAGGATCACTTGAGGTCAGGAGTCTGAGACCAGCCTGGCCAACGTGGCGAAACCCCGTCTCTACTAAAAATACAATAATTAGCTGGGTGTGGCGTCGGGCGCTTGTAATCCCAGTTACTTGGGAGGCTGAGGCAGGAGAATGGCTTGAACCAGGAGGCAGAGTTTGCAGTGAGTCAAGATCGCGCCACCGCACTCCAACCTAGGCGACAGAATGAGATTCTGTCTCAGAAAAGTAAAATAAAATAAAAATAAAAATGAGATAATCATTCTTAGCCCACGGGCCATATATAAAACCAGGCTGTGGGCCAGAGACGGCCCAAGGGCGGTGGTTACTGACTCCTGGACTGGACATACTCTAAGCCCCTTTCTCAGCTGCCTTTTTAAGATTCTCTGATTCCAAATCCACCTGAGGTTTTCAATTTCAACCTGTTGGCTCAGTTCTTTTTTTTTTTTTTCTTCTCAAGACAAGGTCTTGCTCTGTTGCCCGGGCTGCAGTGCAATGGCACAATCCCGGCTCACTGCAGCCTCCACCTCCCAGACTCAAGCAATCCTCCCACCTCAGCCTCCCAAGTAGCTTGGGTTACAGGCACACACCACCACACCCAGCTAAGTTTTGTGTTGTTAATAAAGACGGGTTTTCACCATGTTGGCCAGGCTGGTCTCAAACTCCTGACCTCAAGCGATCCTCCCACCTCAGCCTCCCGAGTAGCTGGGGTTACAGGCATGCACCACCACACCCAGTTAAGCTTTGTATTGTTAATAAAGATGGGGTTTCACCATGTTGGCCAGGCCGGTCTCGAACTCCTGACCTCAAGTGATCCTCCCACCTCAGACTCCCAAAGTGCTGGGATTACAGGTGTGAGCCACCGCGCCCAGCCAGGGCAGTGAAACTATACGATACCACAATGGTGGACACATATCCTCACACCCTTCTCCAAACCCATAGAATCTTCAACACCAAGAGTGAACTCCAATAGAGCCTGGGGACTCTGGGTGACAATGATGTGTCAACGTGGGTTCATCCATTGTGATGATAACAAATGCACCATTCTGGTACGGGGTGCTGGTGGTGGGGGAGGCTGTGTGTGTGGGTTGCAGGGGGGGATGTATGGGAACTTTCTGTTCTTACCGCTCAATTTTGCTGTAAACCTAAAATAGCTCTAAAAAAATAAAGTCTATTTAAAAACCCAAAAGTATCTTTGTACTTTAATGCAATCACAGAATCATAAAATCTTATTAGAAATGGTTTAGGCTGGGCTCAGTGGCGCATGTCCGTAATCCCAGCACTTTGGGAGGACGAGACTGGAGGATTGCTTGAGCTCAGCAGTTTGAGACCAACCTGGGCAACATGGCGAGACCCCATCTCTACTAAAAATGGAAAACTTAGCCAGTCATGGTGTTACGTACTTATAGTCCCAGCTACTCAGGAGGCTGAGGTGGGAGGATCACTTGAGCCTGGGAGGCAGAGGCTGCAGTGAACCAAGATTGCACCACTACACTCCAGCCTGGGCAACAAAGCAAGACTCTTTCTCCAAAAAAATAAAAATTAAAAAAAATAATAAAAGGGCCGGGCGCGGTGGCTCAAGCCTGTAATCCCAGCACTTTGGGAGGCCGAGACGGGCGGATCACGAGGTCAGGAGATCGAGACCATCCTGGCTAACACGGTGAAACTCCGTCTCTATGAAGAAATACAAAAAACTAGCCGGGGGCGAGGTGGCGGGCGCCTGTAGTCCCAGCTCCTCGGGAGGCTAAGGCAGGAGAATGGCGTAAACCCGGGAGGCGGAGCTTGCAGTGAGCTGAGATCGTGACACTGCACTCCAGCCTGGGCGACAGAGCGAGACTCCGTCTCAAAAAAAAAAAAAAAAATAATAATAATAATAAAAGGAAGAGTCGGGTGCAGTGGCTCATGCCCGTAATCCCAGCATGTTGGGAAGCCGAGGTGGAAGGATCACTTGAGGTCAAGAGTTTGAGACCAGCCTGGCCAACATGGTGAAACCTCTTCTCTACTAAAAAATACAAAAATTGGCCAGGCATGGTGGTGCACACCTGTAGTCCCAGCTACTCAGGAGTATGAGGCAGGCGGAGTGCTTGAACCCAGGAGGTGAAGGTTGCAGTGAGCCAAGATCGTACCACTGCATTCCAGCCTGGACAACAGAACGAGACTCTGTCTCAAAAAAATTAAGATAAAACAGGCCGGGCGCGGTGGCTCACGCCTGTAATCCCAGCACTTTGGGAGGCCAAGGCGGGCGGATCACGAAGTCAGGAGATCGAGACCATTCTGGTGAACACGGTGAAACCCCGTCTCTACTAAAAATACAAAAAAAAAAAAAAAAAAAAAAAAAATTAGCCGGGCATTGTGACGGGCGCCTGTAGTCCCAGCTACTCGGGAGACTGAGGCAGGAGAATGATGTGAACCTGGGAGGCGGAGCTTGCAGTGAGCGGAGACCGCGCCACTGCACTCCAGCCTGGGAGACAGAGCGAGACTCCGTCTCAAAATAAAATAAAATAAAATAAAAAATTAAAAAATTAAGATAAATCAAAATAAAAGAAAAAGAAATTATTTAGACCAGTGATTCTCAACTAGGGACGTTTCTGCCTACGGGGAGCCCTGGGCAATATGACGGGGGAGCTCCTGGCATGGAGTGGGTGGAGTCCAGAGACACCGCTCAGCACCCAGCAATGCCCAAGACAGCCCCACCCCAGAGAAGGATCCAGCCCCAATGCCCACAGTGCCCAGGGCAAGAGATCCTACTTTATCCAGGTCTCACCACTTCAATAACAATACACTTAACATTTACAGAGTGCTTTACAATTCCCAGTGCATCCCTGCTGTACGTGGCCAGGGCCAGGCGTTCCCACCCTGTTTTACAGACCAGGAGTGGTCGGGGCACTTCTCAGGGGGGCTGCGTGGTCACCTGTGGCCTCTCTGCCCCCCGGGGGTTCTGGGAGGGACACGAACTCAAAATTCCCACTTCCTTCTGCAGCCTCCTGCGCTCCCAGGGGCCCCTGCAGGCACAGAGTTCTCCACTGGTTGTGGGATGGTGCACGTGTAATTTTTCTGTAGCTGGGAAAAGGCAGGAGGGAGGAGGGGGAAGCAGGAAGGGATTTAGCACCTGGGATCACACAGTCCGGGAAAAGCCTGACTCTCACCGCACGCAGGGGACGAAGGCGTTGGGGGTTACACTGTGAACCCCTCCAAAGGAACGGTCCATGACCCAACCCCGCACACCTGGGACTGGGAGCTTATTTAGAATTAAGGTCTTTGCAGATGTCATGAATTTAGATGCAGTCACACTGGATTAGAATGAACCCTAAATCCAACGACCGATGGCCTCTTTTTTTTTTAGACAGGCTTTTGCTCTGTCACCCAAGCTGGAGTGCAGTGGCACAATCATGGTCCACTGCAGCCTCGACTTCCCAGACTCCAGCGATCCTCCCACCTCAGCCTCCTGAGTAGCTGGGACCACAGACGCATGCCAACACGCCCAGCTAATTTATGTCTTTTTGGTAGCGATGGGATTGTTTCCTGTTGCCCAGGCTGGTCTCAAACTCCTGGGCTCAAACGATCAACCTGCCTTGGCCTCCTAAAGTGCTGACCCAGACTGACCTCACAAGAGGAGGGAAATTTCGGCCGGGTGCAGTGGCTCACACCTGTAATCCCAGCACTTTGGGAGGCCGAGGCGGGAGGATCACCTGAGGTCAGGAGTCAAAATCAGCCCGGCCAACATGGTGAAACCCCGTCTCTACTAAAAACACCAAATTAGCTGGGTGTGGTGGCACACGCCTGTAACCCCAGCTACTCGGGAGGCAGAAGAATTGCTTGAACCTGGGAGGCGGAGGTTGCAGTAAGCTGAGATCACACCACTGCACTCCAGCCTGGGCAGCAGAGCAAGATTCCATCTCAAAAAAAAAAAAAAAAAAAAAGAGGAGGGAAATTTCCACAGACACCCAGGGAGAAGGACTTTTGTGGTGACAGAGGCAGAAATCAGATCAATAAGCCATAAGCCAAGGACTCCCGGAGCTCCTGGAGAGCGGGAGAGGCAGGGAGAGTCCTTCCCTGGAGCCTCTAGAAGGAGCGCAGCCCTGCTGACACTGTGATTTCAGACTCCTGGTCTCCGGAACCACAAGACGATACGTTTCTGTTATTTCAGCCACCCGGTCTGTGGTCATTCATGACAGTGGCGGTCCCAGGCTCCTCCTACAACTGGGCACTGGCAAGGCCGGCAAAGTCCAGGCCTTACTTTCCAACCACTCTGAAGCCACAGCCGTCTCTGTGCCAACAGACTCTGCCAGGACATCTGCACTTGAACTTGGCTGGATTCACCTCTTTTCTTTGATTCCTCCTGGCTTTGTTGTCCATCAAGTTAGGGAGGTTTTTTTAAGAAGGCCAGAGGCAGCGGTCTTGGCCTTGTCAACAAAGGTCAAATGAACAATGAAAACCGGCATCGTGGCTCACACCTGTAATTCTAGAACTTGGGCTGGCTGAGGTGGGCGAATTACTTGAGCCCAGGAGTTCAAGTCCAGCCTGGACAACATAGCAAGACCCCATCTCTACAAAAGATACAACAATTAGCCAGGTGTGGTGGTACATGCTTGTGGTCTCAGCTATCTGGGAGGCTGAGGCAGGAGGATCACTTGAGCCCAGGAGTTCAAGACCAGCCTGGACAACATAGCAAGACCCCATCTCTACCAAAGATACAACAATTAGCCAGGTGTGGCGGTACATACTTGTGGTCTCAGCTATCTGGGAGGCTGAGGCAGGAGGATCACTTGAGCCCAGGAGTTCAAGACCAGCCTGGACAACATAGCAAGACCCCATCTCTACAAAAGATACAACAATTAGCCACGTGTGGTGGTACATGCTTGTGGTCTCAGCTATCTGGGAGGCTGAGGCAGGAGGATCACTTGAGCCCAGGAGTTCAAGACCAGCCTGGACAACATAGCAAGACCCCATCTCTACAAAAGATACAACAATTAGCCAGATGTGGCGGTACATACTTGTAGTCTCAGCTATCTGGGAGGCTGAGGCAGGAGGATCACTTGAGCCCAGGAGTTCAAGACCAGCCTGGACAACATAGCAAGACCCCATCTCTACAAAAGATACAACAATTAGCCAGGTGTGGTGGTACATGCTTGTGGTCTCAGCTATCTGGGAGGCTGAGGCAGGAGGATCACTTGAGCCTGGGAGTTCAAGGCTGCAGTAAGCTGTGATTGTGCCACTGCACTCCAGCCTGGGTAACAGAGTAAGCCCCTATCTCATTAAAAAGAAAAGCAGACATTCAGCCAGGTACAGTGGTTCACGTTTGAAATCCCAACACTTTGGGAGTCCAAAGCGGGTGGATCACTTGAGCTTAGGAGTTCAAGACCAGCCTGGGCAACATAGTGAGACTGCACCTCTACAAAAAATTAGCCGGATGCGGTGACATGCGCCTGTAGTCCCAGCTACTCCAGAGGCTGATGCGGGAGGATCGCTTGAGCACAGGAGTTCGAGACCAGTCTGGGCAACATAGCAGTACCCCATGTCTACAAAAATTTTATTTTATTTTATTTTATTTTGTTTGTTTGTTTGTTTGTTTTTTTGAGACGGAGTCTCACTCTGTGGCCCGGGCTGGAGTGCAGTGGCGCGATCTCGGCTCACTGCAAGCTTCGCCTCCCGGGTTCACGCCATTCTCCTGCCTCAGCCTCCCAAGTAGCTGGGACTACAGGCGCCCGCCACCTCGCCCGGCTAGTTTTTTGTATTTTTTAGTAGAGACGGGGTTTCACTGGGTTAGCCAGGATGGTCTCGATCTCCTGACCTCGTGATCCGCCTGTCTCGGCCTCCCAAAGTGCTGGGATTACAGGCTTGAGCCACCGTGCCCGGCCCAAAAATTTTAAAAAAAGAAAATTAGCTGGGCATACTGATGTGTGCCTGTAGTCCCAGCTACTCCGGAGGTTGAGGTGGGAGAATTGCTTGAGCCAGGGAGGCGGAGGTTGCAGTGAGCCAATATTGCACCACTGCACTCCAGCCTGGGTGACAAAGCAAGACCCTGCCTCAAAAAAAAAAAAAGAAAAAAAAAGAAAAGAAAAGCAGACTTTTTTTTTTTCTTTTTTTTTTGAGATGGAGTCTCCTTCTGTTGTTCAGGCTGGAGTGCAGTGGCGCGATCTCGGCTCACTCCAAGCTCCAAGCTCCGCCTCCCGGGTTCACGCCATTCTCCTGCCTCAGCCTCCCGAGCAGCTGGGACTACAGGCGCCCGCCACCTTGCCCGGCTAGGTTTTTGTACTTTTAGTAGAGACAGGGTTTCACCGTGTTAGCCAGGATGGTCTCAATCTCCTGACCTCGTGATCCGCCCGCCTCGGCCTCCCAAAGTGCTGGGATTACAGGCGTGAGCCACCGCGCCGGCCAAGAAAAGCAGACTTTCAACTAATTAATGTACATCAAAGGTAATCTTTTTCTACTTTACCATCCTCCAAAGAGTAACTGTACAGAAATTCCAAAACGGTAGCCATTTCTGCAAACCAGGGTCCCTCCCCCGGGCACTGTGGACATCGGGGCTCTGGACCATTCTCTGGGGTGCGGCCATCCTGGGCACTGCAGGGCGTTGAGTAGTGTCCCTGGCATCCACCCACTCCATGCCAGGAGCAGCGCCAGTCGTGACAGCCACAAATGTCCCCAGATACCACTCAGTGTCCCCTGAAGGCCAGAATCGCCCCCAGGGACAAGCTCTGATTTAGGGCATGGCTAGACATGAGACAGAGACAGCACCAGATAAATGTGTCAAGGGTTAAAGAATGAATGCCCACATTCTACCCACCCGCCCCCACAAGTCTCTAATCAAATGCCACCTCCTCTTGGAGGCTCTCAGAGGTCAAGGTCCCTGTCTTCATTCTGTAACCCCAGCACCCGACACAATATCAGACACTTAATGTTGTATTGTGAACGTTCATAAATGTCTGTAAAATAAATGACTCTGACCTTGAAATGTCTCCATGCCTAAGAAATCTTGGTTGTTTGAGGATAAAATTCTCTTCCTTCTCTCTCTTGGGCTGGGCTACATTTGAGATTCTAAGGTGGGGTCAGCATAGGGGATTTGGGTCAGAAATGTCAAGGCTATTTGGAATGGGTGACACCATTTTTAGAGGAATCTACATTTTGGGGAGTTTTTTGTTGTTGTTGCTTTTTTTTTTTTTTTTTTTTTTGGCAGGGAATGGCACTTAACTAGTTCAACTATAGTTTTTAGGGGAAGAAAACAAAAACAAAAAACAGTTTTAGTTTAAAGGATCTGTTCTACCATAGCCTGATACACAGCAGTGGTTCTCAACCCCAGATGACTGTGGATAATGTCTGGGGACATCTGTGGCTGTCACAACTCAGGGGTGCTCCTGGCGTGGAGTGGGTGGAGGCCAGGGACGCTGCTCAGCACCCTGCAGTGCGCAGGACGGCCCCACCCCAGAGGACAATCCGGTCCCCCCATCTGCAGTGCCAAGAGGGAGCCCCTACATTATTTGGGAGAACATCAAGTCGGCCTCCTGATCACACTGGACACCAAAATAAACTCCCAACGGGGCAGTCGGCGTAAACCAGGGGGACCCCCAGCTCCTGGGACTCATCTCCTCTCTCCCTTCCCACTCAGGATGTGCATTTCAACGTGTGCAGCCTCCTGGGACCTCAGCAGGGCAGAGGATCATGGGACGCAGAGTCTCCTGGGGTCCGTGGAACCCCCTAGCCCGGATGTGATCTGCTCCCTGAGGGACACGGGGCTGTGTCTGGGGACATCTGTGGTAGTCACAACTGGAGGTGCTCCTGGCAAGGAGTGGGTGGAGGCCTGGGATGCTGCTCAGCACCCTGCAGTGCCCAGGACGGCCCCACCCCAGAGAATGATCCTACTCAGACCATGACAGAGTAGGATCGAACTCGAGCTCAGGAGTTCGAGACCAGCCTCGGCAATACAGGGGGACCTCCATGTTTACAAAAATTTTTTTTAATTAGCTGGGCATGGTGGCGTGCATCTGCAGTCCCAGCTACTCTGGGAGGCTGAGGTGGGAGGATTGCTTGAGCCCGGAGTTTGAGGCTGCAGTGAGTCAGGCTGAGAAAATGTGTGGGGAGTGGCATAGGGAGACCTAGCGCCCTCTGTGTACCCACTAAGATGGGCCAGTCTCCACCACTCCATTCCCTGGCAAACTAGTATTCTACTCAAAGCTTCCCCGTGGCCTCCCGTCTGGACCTTCCTTAGCCCCCTCTCTACCCGCCTGGACGACTACTTATCACCCCTGCACCTACACAGCTCCCAAAACATGCAGGCCTGAGGCCCCCACCTCTGTGCCACCCTGGGCTCAGGCCCCTCTGACCCGGGCTGCCATCTCCACGGCCCCCACACCAGCACACAGATGCCTCATTCACGTGGTGCTCCCAGGGCCTGGCACCAGTTCTGAGGCTTAAAATAGGCACACAACGGGCCTTTGTCGGATAGAGGAAGGAAGGAAGGAGCGTTTCAGACAAAGGAGACAGCAACGGCAGCGTCCAGGAAACCCAGGGGCACTGGGGAGGTAGATGGAGCCAAGTGGGGGGGCACTTGAAGAGTCAGAGGGCAGGGCTGGGCCATGCAGGACCGTGAAGACCCCATGAGGAACTGGGGTGCCATCGTGCGGGTGCTCACTTGGTAGGGGGCAGGGAAGTTACCGTCTGATCAGTGCCCAGGAAGCTTACTAGGAAGGTCTTGCTGGAGTCAGAGAAACCAGAGGCCACTTTGTCACCTCAGAGGCTCCCGCCAGAGATGATGAGGCTCTCAGCTCAAGAGGGAGCACTGGGATGGGAAAGAAAGGAGACAGAAGGGGCCGGGCATGGGGGCTCACGCCTGTAATCCTAGCACTTCGGGAGGCCGAGGCAGGCGGATCACCTGAGGTCAGGGGTTCGAGACCAGCCTGGGCAACATGGTGAAGCCCTGTCACTACTAAAAATACAAAAATTATCCGGGTGTGGTGGCGGGCACCTGTAATCCCAGCTACTCGGGAGGCTGAGGCAGGAGAATCACTGGAACCTGGGAGGCGGAAGTTGCAGTGAGCCGAGATTACACCACCGCATGCCAGCCAGAGCAAAAGAAAGAAGACAAAGAAGGAAGGAGGGAAGGAGAGAGGCGGGGGGGGGGGGAGGGAGGGAGGGAGGAAGGAAGGAAGGGAGGGAGGGAGGGAGGGAGGGAGGGAGGGAGGGAGGAAGGGAGGGAAGGAAAGAAAGCACCCCTAAACAAACATCCCAAGCTTCAGTACAGTGGGCTGCCTGCACCCAGGAAAAAGCCATTTACATCCCAGCACCACGCTCCATCGCCCAAAGGCAGAAGCAGCCGGGCGTGTGTTGCTGGATGGGTGGATGAGCACAGCGCTGCCGGTCCACGCACCGGAACACAACTCAGCCCTGAAAAGGAGCGAGGCTCTGACGCAGGCCACAGCATGGATGCACCTTGAGGATGTCACACGCAGTGAGAGACACCAGACACAAAAGGCCACACAGGGTGTGACCCATTTCTTTGAAATGTCTAGGACAGGCCGGTCCAGAGACAGGAGGGAGAGGCGTGGGTGCCGGGGCTGGGGGAGGGGGTGGAGAGTCCCCCTCATGGGGACAAGGGATCTTACTGGGTGATGGAATGTTTTTTTGTTTGGTTGGTTTTTGAGACAGAGTCTTGCTCTGTCGCCCAGGCAGGAGTGCAGTGGCGTGATCTTGGCTCACTGCAACCTCCACCTCCCGGGTTCCAGCGATTCTCCTGCCTCGGCCTCCTGAGTAGCTGGGATTACAGGCACTTGCCACCACAGCCAGCTAATTTTTGTATTTTTAGTAGAGATGGGGTTTCGCCACGTTGGCCGGGCTGGTCTCAAACTCCTGACCTCAAGTGATCCTACCCCTTCAGCCTCCCAGAGTGCTGGGATCACAGGAATGTTCTGAAAGGGGCTTATAGGGATGTTTGCACAGCTCATAAACTTATTTAAAAGATGGAATTGTATCCTTAAAAGGACTGAATGTTATGAAGTGTAAATTATACCTCGATTTTTGTCATAAAAAGCAGTAAGACTTTTCCTTTTACGAGGTTCAAGTAACTGTTCGTGGAAGCGTCTCAGTGCTGCCCACAAACCCCCCTTGCCCACCCGTGTCAGGAGCGGATCTGGGGGAGGAACCACACAGACAGAGTGTGGCCCACTCACGCCGCAGGATCGGGGGAGGAGGAGGAGGACAGGAGTGACCCCTCGGGGGCTGCTGTGTGACTGAGGAGAGGTCAACCCATCTCCTCAGTTCTCACACTCATCTGTAAGGTCTCCTGGGTGACGTCAACCATGAACACTTTTCCCTAACTCTTAAGAGACAGAGGCCAGGCCAAAGAGGGCATGTGTAAAAAGCAGTGACAAGTGAAGTCAAGAAATGTCACTGAGCGGGGGGAGGCGCCCAACATCACCAAGGACGCCGAATTGCAGAAATCAGTCGTGAAAGGACACAGCAGCCGGGCGCAGTGGCTCACACCTGTCATCCCAGCACTTTGGGAGGCCGAGGTGGTTGGATGACCTAAAGTCAGGAGTTCGAAGCCAGCCTAGTCAACATGGTGAGACCCCCGAATCTACTAAAAATACAAAAATTAGCCGGCGTGGTGGTGCACGCCTGTAATGGAAGCTACTCGGGAGGCTAGGGCAGGAGAATCGCTTGAACCTAGAAGGCGGAGGTTGCAGTGAGCCGAGATCGCACCACTGCACTCCAGCCTGGGCAATGGAACGAGACCACATCTCAAATAAAAAGGACAGGCCGGGCGTGGTGGCTCACGCTTATAACCACAGCACTTTGGGAGGCCGAGGCGGGCGGATCACCAGAGGTCAGGAGTTCCAGACCAGCCTGGCCAAAATGGTGAAACTCCATCTGTACTAAAAATACAAAAATTAGCTGGGTGTGGTGGAGGGCACCTGTAGTCCCAGCAGAGGCTGAGGCAGGAGAATCGCTTGAGCCCTGGAGGTGGAGGTTGCAGTGAGCCAAGATTGCACCATCACATTCCATCCTGGGTGACAGAGAGAGACTGCGTCTCAAAAAAAAGAAGGAAGGAAGGAGAAAGAAAGAGAGAGAAAGAAGAAAGAGAAAGAAAAGAAAGAAAGAGAGAGAAGAAAGGAAGGAAGGAAGGAAGGAAGGAAGGAAGGAAGGAAGGAAGGAAGGAAGGAAGGAAGGAAGGAAGGAAGGGAGGGAGGGAGGGAGGGAGGGAGGGAGGGAGGGAGGGAAAGAAAGAAAGGGAGAGAAAAAAAGCACACACGCACCAGCTCCCAAGCCCCTAGAGACCAGGCACGACCTTCTTGTAAGAAACCATGAAGCATCTTCAAAAATACAAATGACTCAGTGGATATGATTTTAAAAACTATTGCTGCTTCCAGACGCAACTGAAAAAATCGGAATAACACCTTGAATGAAGAAAGGAGTGTTTCCCACTACTACTCGGTGAACAAGAAAAATGCCTCCATTCAGTAAACACGAAGCTGAATTATCTACACGTGAGAGTAATTTGTGTTTCGTTCTCTTTGCTGTCAAGCAGTGGGGCCCCAGGGTTTATTAAGCATGAAACAAGAACAGAAAATGAAGGCCTCAGTCAAAGGATGTTTTCTAAATAAAGCTCTGTGAGATCAAGATGCACCTGCAGAATTCAAGCTACGTTGGAAGCTTCACGCTCCAGGTTAAAACCGAGAAAGCACATTGCAAACACTGTCATCTTCCAATGCCTGTAACTGACAACTTCATCCCCATCTTCTAAATCAGTATTAAGTGTTCAAAAGCCACCTAAAAGACCCACCTAAAAATGAGTAGCCTTTTTTTTCTTCTTCTTCTTCTTTGAGACAGAGTCTCACTCTGTCACCAGGCTGGAGTGCAGTGGCACAATCTCAGCTCACTGCAACCCCTGCCTCCTGGGTTCAAGTGATTCTCCTGCCTCAGCCTCCCAAGTAGCTGGGACTACAGGTGCATGCTACCACACCCGGCTAGTTTTTGTATTTTTAGTAGAAACGGGGTTTCACCATGTTGGTCAGACTGGTTTCGAACTCCTGACCTCAAGTGATCCACCGACTTCGGCCTCCCAAAGTGTTGGGATTACAGGCGTGAGCCACTGCGCCCGGCCATAAGTAGGCATTTCTAGTGTTTTCTAAAAGCAGTGAGACCTTAGTTCTCCCCTCTCAAAACGATAGCACTAAATGACTTAAAAACAATCCCCAATTCTGAATGGCCCCACTTCATGCACATCAAAGGGGAGATGAGGTCGTTAAAGGAGAAAATAAATCAGTTTTGTCTATAACAAGGGTTCCACACTGGAGTGTCTCTGTCCCTACAGGACACTGGGTGATGTCTGGAGACATCTGTGGTTGTCACGATGCAGGGAGCTCCTGGTGTGGAGTGGGTGGAGGCCAGAGACGCTGCTCAGCACCCCGCAGTGCCCAGAAGGCCTCACCCCAGAGAACGATCAGACCCCAAATGTCCACAGCACTGGGAGAGAGAGACCAAACGCACCCCATACACTGAAGTTGTAAACTCAACATTTCGAGCGTATAATCACAGCTGGATGTGGTTCCTTACGGGGCACCCTTAAATCAGAATGACCCAGGCAGCCTTCTCTTAAACAGGTGCATTTGTTACTTAACGAGCCTTGAGTATCTCCTGCCACCAGGTGTGGACAAAGTCATCTTTCTTTTCAGTTTTTTACTCACTTTTAATAATATGGAGACAGGCTCCATATTTGAAACTCCATCTCAAAATAATAGTAATAATAATAATATTAAGAAATATTTTTCTTGCTGTTGGAGATTCTTTTTTTTTTTTTGAGACAGAGTCTCTCTCGGTTGCCCAGGCTGGAGTGCAGTGGCACGATCTCGGCTCACTGCAACCTCCACCTTCTGGGTTCAAGCCATTCTCCTGCTTCAGCCTCCCAAGTAGCTGGGATTACAGGCAACCACCACCATGCCCAGCTAAATTTTCTATTTTTAGTAGAGACAGGTTTTCACTCTATTGGCCAGGCTGGTCTCGAACTCCTGACCTCAGGTGATCTACCCACCTCAGCCTCCCAAAGCGTGGGGATTACAGGCATGTGCCACCACAACCACCCATGCAGATTATTTTTGAAAGCTTCTGGGGGTGACCCTGATGTATGCCCCTAAGGTTGCAGGACTAGAGTCAAGTTCCAGTCACTTCCTTTCCTCTCCTCTGTGACAACTCAGGCATCCCACTCCTCTACCTCCAAACGCACCCAAGAAAAAAACTGGATCGAGTACATTATTCTCCATGCTTCAGGTACCCTGGCTACCTGCTAGGAAATATTCCACGCATACATCCCGTAATTCGACCCTGAGAGGCACATGCTACCGTTTTTATTATTCCCGCTTTGCAGGGGAGTCAACACCACCTCCAAAAGACGATACAGCCCAGCAGCGAGAGGCCGGGTGGGAACACACAGGCGCACCTCCCAGAGGCCCCCGACTCTCCCTCAGGGCAAGATCGCAGCATCCCACGATGGGAACAAGTTTGTGAACTTGGCATTTGCCTCGCTGACACCTAGCAACCGTGTGAAGACGCTTAGCTGGGAATCCGCTGCCTCTGTTCATCAAGCTTGTCTTCCACCGCCCACCTCCCAGCCCCTAGCAACCCCCGCTCCCCAGGAAAAATAAAGTACCACCCACGTCGCTCAATATCACCGTCCCAAAAACTCCCACTTTAGTTCCTGAAAAATTCAGTCACCGACAGGAGCCTTTCTCCTTCCTGAAGCGTTCTCCTTGGCACCCTATATCCTAGAAATAAACCTCAAAAAGTATTCCAAACTCCCGTCTCCTTCAGCTCACTGTTCCCAGGGGGGTTGTGCTCCGTGCCCGGTTCTAGAGCAAACAATTAACATCTCCCCCAAAAGTAGAGGGGTGAGTCCTCTCCAAATTGCTTTTAACTGGATCCTACCTGAGACACCTCCCCATACCCCGTTTTCCTCCTGATTAGTTAATGTCTAGCAAAACACCTGCCCCCAGGTTATCTCCAGCCTGGGACCTTACTCCCACCGCCTTTCTCACTACCTCACCCTAACTTCCTTCTCCCTGAACCCCCCTCCACCCCACGCACTCACAAGCTCCCCATTTCCCCCTGAAAGCCCCCAGACCCCTTCTGGAACAAGCCTGGCCCCCCACCTGTATGCTCCAGCTACTCTCTGGCTCACCCCAACTTTGTTCTTCTGCTCCTTTTCAGCTAAGCCTAACCCCTGGGCCGTCAATCACCGCCCTCCATCTTCACCAACCCCATTCCTCAGTCCTCTCCCCAGACAACCTCCACCTCTAATTCCCTCTGCAGCCCCCTCTCCAACAAACCCACTTCAAACTTCATCCCCAGCCCCCTCCCCAGCTCCCTGCAAACCTCAACCCCACTCCCAGCTCCCTCTTCAAATAAGCTGACCCTTGACTCAACCCCTGTTCCCCCTCCAGCTAATCTCAATCCCCAGCTACACCTCCAGCGCCCTCCCCAACTAACTCAGATTTCCAATTCCACCTCCAGCCCCCTCCCCAGCTAACTCGGACCTCCAACCCCACTCCAAGCCCCCTCCGCAGCTAACCTCGACCTGCGACTCTAGCCCCCTCCCCAGCAAACTCAAGACCTCCAATTCCACCACCAGCCCCTTCCTAGCTAACCTCGACCTGCCACTCCAAACTCCTCCCCAGATAACTCAGACCTCCAATCCTACTCCAAGCCCCATCCCCAGATAACCTCGACCTGCCACTCCAGCTCCCTCCCCAGATAACTCAAACGTCCAGTCTCACCCCCAGGCCCCTCCTCAGCTAACTCAGACCTCCAGTTCCACTTACAGCCTCCTCTCCAGCTGAGCTGGACCTGCAACTCCGGCCCTCTCCCCAGCTAACTCAGACCCCCATCTCACGCTCAGCCCCCTCCCCAGCTAATTTAGACCTCCAATCCCACCTCCAGCCCCCTCCCCAGCGAACCTGAACCTGCAACTCCAGCCTCCTCTCCAGCTAGCCGTGATCCCCAGTGGAGTCCCAGTGCCCGGACCCAACCCTTCCCCAGTTAACCTCCATCTGCACCTCCTGCCCCGTCCCCAGTTAACCTCGACCTACAACTCCCGCCCCCTCCCCAGCTAGCCCTGAACCCCAAGTGCAGCCCCAGGCCCTTCTCAGCTAACTCCGACCCCCAAGCGCAGCCCCATCCCCAATTCCAATCCCAGCCTCCAATTGCAGCCCGGGTCCCCAGCCCCAGCCCCCTTCCTCAGCCAACTCCGACCCCCAACTCGGTCCGCAGTCATTTCGGAGCCGTCCCAGTCCCCTCTCCGGGACGCCGGCCGCGCCCTCACTTCCCCTGGCCCGAAACGCGGGCGCCCTTACCTGCGCTCGGGCCCCGCGGCCGCCTCAGCCCCGCCGCGCAGCCGAACCCGCCGCCCCGGCCCGCGAGCGCTCGCTCCCCTCTGCGGGGGCGGGGCCGACACTCGGGGGGCGGGCCCTGGCGTCCCGGCACGACCAATCGCGAGCCCCGGCGGCGGGAGGCCGGAGCGGGGGCGGGGCGCGGGGCAGGCAGCGGGGTAGGCTGCGCCCAGGAGAGCGGGGCGGGGCTCCGGGAGCGGGCGGGGCCTGGGGCGGGGCGAGGAGCGGCTTTCCAGGGGTGACTTCGTGACGTCAGGAAGGCGCGAGGCGTTTCGCGAGTTCGAATCCCGCGCTAGGAGAGGGGGTTCGAATCCTGCATGCCAGCTCCAGGGGTTCATTTGAGGAGGAAGAATGTCAGTGATCGTAACTGCTATGCCGCTTTCTTGAATATAGGCTCCCTTTCGTGGAACCCGCTGCATAAGGCCAGAAGGCGAGATTACTATCCGCATTTTACAGAGGTGGAAACTGGGTCTCAGAGAGGTGAAACCTAAGGTCACTTGCCCCCTAAGATCACTTGCCCAAGCCTGTCTCATCATTTCCCAGGTTTCTCAGTTTCCTAACTCATGGCCCTGGATTCACAAATTCCTGGGCCCCAACCCAGACGGAATGAACCAGAATCCTATAGGGAACTGGACCCTGCAATCTGTCTTTTGTTTTGCTTTTGTTTTGTTTTTGAGACAGGGTCCCACTCAATTGCCCTGGCTGGAGTGCAGTGGTGCAGACATAGCTCACTGTAGCTTTGAAGTCCCGGGCTCAAGTGGTCCTTCCACCTCAGCCTCCCAGGTAGCTGGGGCCACAGGCACGCACCACCACACTCGGCTTTTTTTTTTTTTTTTTTTTGAGATGGAGTCTTGCTTTGTTGCCCAGGCTAGAGTGCAGTGGCACGATCTCAGCTCACTGCAACCTCCATCTCTCAGGTTCAAGTGATTCTTCTGTCTCAGCTTCCCGAGTAGCTGGGACTACAGGCACCCACCACCACGCCCGGCTAATTTTTGTATTATTAGTAGAGATGGAGTTTCACCATGTTGGCCAGACTGGTCTTGAACTCCTGACCTCAGGTGATCCACCGGCCTTGGCCTCCCAAAGTGCTGGGATTACAGGCGTGAGCCACCGTGCCTGGTCCTGGCTAATGTTTTTGTTAGAGATGGGGTCTTGCTATGTTGCCCAAGCTGGTCTTGAACTCCTGCACTCAAGTGATTCTCCTGCCTCCGCCTCCCAAAATGCTGGGATTACAGGCCTGGAATCTTCATTTTTCATAAGCTCCCTTGGGGATATCGGGAAACACTTTGTATTTCTCCAAAAGAAGCACACAGCCCTGGAAGGAAGATGGAGCCACCATATTCTGTGACCTCAGGGACCTCGTCCAGCACTGACACTGTGTCCTTGCTGCCCCACCTGAGCCCTGTGATTGGAGCTGCTGGCCAAAATCCAAGATAAACCTCCCCAGGGTTCCAGTCATCCCTGCAGGAACCTCCCTGCTCATCCTCCGGGCTCCAGTGGCCTGCCCTGCAGGACACAGAGAAACCTCCATCTCCCTGCTTGCCCTCCTCCAGGCTCTCCCCACTGGCATTCCCCAAGAGGAATGACTGTTTAAATAGAACTTGAGCAGGGCACAGTAGCTCACAACTGTATTCCTAGCACTTCGGGAGGCTGAAGCGGGAAGATCGCTTGAGCCCAGGAGTTCAAGACCAGCCTGGCAACATAGTGAGACCCCAACTCTACAAAAAAATTAAAATATTAGCCGGGGCTGGCGGCGCACACCAGTAGTCCCAGCTACTTCGGAGGCCAAAGCAGGAGGATCGCTTGAGCCTGGGAGGTTGAAGCTGCAGTGAGCTATGATCATGCCACTGCACTCCAGCCTGGGCGACAGAGTGAGACCCTGTCTTTAAAAAAAAAAAAAAAAAAGAAAGAAAGAAAGTGTTAAATACACAATGGAATATGATTTCGCCATACCAAAGAATAAAATGTCATTTGCAGCAAAATGGATGGGACCGGAGGTCAATATTAAGTGAAAAAGTGAAATAAACCAGACACAGAAAGACAAATACGGCGTGTTGTCACTGATATGTGGGAGCCAGAGAGTTGATCTCATGGAGGTAGAGAGTAGAATGATCAATATCAGAGGCTGGAAGGTTGTGTAGGTTGAGTGGGGGTAAATGAAAAGACGTGAGTTAATGAGTACAAACATTCAGTTAGACAGAAGGAATACATTCTAATGTTTGATAGCAGAATAGGGTGACTGTAGTTAGCAACAATGTATTGTATATTTCAAAATATAATCCCAACACTTTGGGAAGCCAAGGCAGGAGAATTCCTTGAGGGCAGGAGTTCGAGACCAGCCTGGGCAACATAGTGAGGCTTCATCTCTATTTAATAAAATGTGTGTGTGTGTGTGTGTGTGTGTGTGTGTGTGTGTGAAAGAGAGAGAGAGAGAGAGAGAGATGGAGTTTCACTCTTGTTGCCCAGGCTGGCGTGCAATGACGTGACCTCGACTCACCACAACCTCCGCCTCCCAGGTTCAAGTGATTCTCCTGCCTCAGCCTCCTGAGTAGCTGGGACTACAGGCACGTCCCACCACACTCAGCTAATTTTTTGTATTTTTTAGTACAGACGGGGTTTCACCATGTTAGCCAGGATGATCTCGATCTCTGGACCTCATGATCCACCCATCTCGGCCTCCCAAAATACTGGGATTGCAGGCACCCACCCAGACGCGGTGGCTCACGCCTGTAATTGCAACACTTGCGGAGGACGAGGCGGGCGGATCACCTGAGATCAGGAGTTTGAGAACAGCTTGACCAACATGAAGAAACCCTGTCTCTACTAAAAATACAAAATTAGCCGGGCGTGGTGGTGCGCACCTGTAATCCCAGCTACTCGGGAGGCTGAGGCAGGAGAATCGCTTGAACCCAGGAGGCGGAGGCTAAGGTGAGCCGAGGTCGCACCACTGCACTCCAGCCTGGGCAACAGGAGCGAAACGCCGTCTCAAAAAAATAGCTAGAAGAGAGACCTTGAATTGTTCCCAACATATAGAAATGAGAAATAGTCTAAGTTGTGAACACCCCAAATACCAAATATGATCATTATATGTTCCATGCATATAACAAATACCTCATGTACCCCATACATAGATACAAGTATTTGTAACAATTTTGAAAAAGTGTCATGTGAAACCATGTTGGAGCCTAAGACAAATGCAAAAGGCAGCATATCCTGAAATAGACATATTTTCACGTATCTTTTCTCATCAATTTCCTTTGGGTTTTTTGTTCGTTTTATTTGTTGTTTATGTGTTTGGTTTTTGTTTGTTTTGAGATGGAGTCTCACTCTTGTCGCCCAGGCTGGAGTGCAGTGACGTGATCTCGGCTCCCTGCAAACTCCACCTCCCAGGTTCAAGCTATTCTCCCGCCTCAGCCTCCCGAGTAGCTGGGCTTACAGGCGCCCACCACCGTGCCTGGCTAACTTTTGTATTTTTTTTTTTTTTTTGAGACGAAGTCTCGCTCTGTCGCCCACGCTGGAGTACAGTGGCCGGATCTCAGCTCACTGCAAGCTCCGCCTCCCGGGTTTACGCCATTCTCCTGCCTCAGCCTCCCGAGTAGCTGAGACTACAGGCGCCCGCCACGTCGCCCGGCTAGTTTTTTGTATTTTTTAGTAGAGACGGGGTTTCACTGTGTCAGCCAGGATGGTCTCGATCTCCTGACCTCGTGATCCGCCTGTCTTGGCCTCCCAAAGTGCTGGGATTACAGGTGTGAGCTGCCTCATCTGACCAACTTTTTTCACTTTTTATAATTATCTGATTCATCTAGGTGGTTGCTTGTCTTAGTATTTTGTTCCTTTTGACTGCTGAGTAATATTCCACAATGAGGATGGGGCACAATTTGTTCAACCATCCACCCACTGAAGACCAGTGTTTGGCTCTTACTAATAAAGCTGCCATTAACATTCCTGTAAGGGTTTGTGTATCAACATAAATCATTTCTCTGAGATATATGACCAGGACCACAGTTGCTATGTCATATGGTAGCTGCACGATTTGTTCTTTAAGAAACTGCCAAATATTCTTCCAGAGAGTTACGAATTTTTTTTTTTTTTTTTTTTTTTTTTGAGAGGGAGTCTCTCTGTCGCCCAGGCTGGAGTGCAGTGGCCGGATCTCAGCTTACTGCAAGCTCCGCCTCCCGGGTTCCCGCCATTCTCCTGCCTCAGCCTCCCGAGTAGCTGGGACTACAGGCGTCTGCCACATCGCCCGGCTAGTTTTTTGTATTTTTTAGTAGAGACGGGGTTTCACCATTGGATGGTCTCGATCTCCTGACCTCGGGATCCACCCGTCTCGGCCTCCCAAAGTGCTGGGATTACAGGCTTGAGCCACCGCACCCGGCCAAGTTACGAATTTTTTAATGTTTTCTTTTGAGATGGGGTCTTACCAGGTTGCCCAGGCTGATTTTGAACTCCTGGGCTCAAGTGATCCTCCTCCCTCAGCCTGCCAAAGTACTGGGATTACAGGCATGAGCCTGTATTTTTTAATGGTTAATTTTTTTCCAGAACATTAAAGCAGTTGAAAGTATTCAAGGATTCAAAAGATGTTGTATTCAAACTCACAATGGCATGTATCTTTTTGTAATGTTATTATTAAGTTTCTTTATGTCCAAATAGACTTTATTATAATTTTACTGTCCTAGTTTTAGTAGAAGCAAATTCTACTAAATCATCCGTCATATTTTCAAAATCTACTTCGGGAAAAAAAATCAACCACTAAAAATGCATAAAGATATATAAAGGTGCTGGGTCAGGCACGGTGGCTCATGCCTGTAATCTCAGCACTTTGAGAGGCTGAGGCAGGTGGATCATGAGGTCAAGAGATTGAGACCATCCTGGCCAATATGGTGAAACCCCGTCTCTACTAAAAATGCAAAAATTAGCTGGGCGTGGTGACGCACACCTGCAGTCCCAGCTACTCAGGAGGCTGAGGTAGGAGAATCGCTTGAACCCGGAAGACGGAGGTTGCAGTGAGCCGAGATCACAACACTGCACTGCAGCCTGGCAACAGAGCAAGACTCCATCTCAAAAAAAAAAAAAAAGAAAGAAAGAAAGAAAAAAAATAAAGACAAAGAAAATTAGATGGGCACAGTGGCACACAACTGTAGTCCCAGCTACTCAGGAGGCTGAGGCAGGAGAATCGCTTGAACTGGAAGGAGGAGGTTGCAGTGAACCAAGATTGCACCACTGCACTCCAGCCTGGGCAACAAATTGAGACCCTGTCTCAAAAAAATAAAAAGATATAAAAAGATGCTTAAATATTTGGTGTATGTACACATGCACACATTTTTCCTTTTGCCTGAGGCTCTCAGGGGAATGTTGGATGCTGCCTTTATTTGGGATTTTAATATTTTGTTCAATGCAGACTTTTTGTGCTCGTATCAATTTTTAAAAAAATATTGCATTATGGCCGGGCGCAGTGGCTCAAGCCTGTAATCCCAGCACTTTGAGAGGCCGAGACGGGCGGATCACGAGGTCAGGAGATCGAGACCATCCTGGCGAACACGGTGAAACCCCGTCTCTACTAAAAAAAATACAAAAAACTAGCCGGGCGAGGTGGCGGCGCCTGTAGTCCCAGCTACTCGGGAGGCTGAGGCAGGAGAATGGCGTAAACCCGGGAGGCGGAGCTTGCAGTGAGCTGAGATCCGGCCACCGCACTCCAGCCTGGGTGACAGAGCGAGACTCCGTCTCAAAAAAAAAAAAAAAAAAAAATATTGCATTAGGACCAGGTGCAGTGGCTCATGCCTGTAATCCCAGCACTTTGAAAGACCAAGATGGGTGGATTGCTTGAGGCCAGGAGTTCAAGACCAGACTGGCCAACATAGTGAGACCCTGTCTCCACTAATAATACAAAAAAATTAAAATTAGCTGGGCCGTGGTGGCGCATGCCTATAATGCTGGCTACTTGGGAGGCTGAGGCAGGAGAATCGCTTGAACCTGGGAGGTGGAGGTTGCAGTGAGCAGAGATTATGCCACTGCACTCCAGTCTGGGCGACAGAGCGAGACTCTCAAATACACACATATTGCATTAGTGAGGGTGGGTAATGTGGCTAGGAGGGCTGTCACGAGGGAATCTTCCACATCACTTAAGCATCTTGTTTGTGCAGTGACTCAAACCTGTCATCCCAGCACTTTGGGGAGGCCGAAGCAGGAGGATCCCTTGAGCCCAGGAGTTCGAGACCATTTTGGGCAACATAGCAAGACCCCCCCATATCTACAAATACATATATAAGAAAATTAGACGGGTGCAGTGGCTCATGCCTGTAATCCCAGCACTTTGGGAGGCCGAGGCGGGTGGATCACAAGGTCAGGAGATCGAGACCATCTGGGTTAACATGGTGAAACCCGTCTCTACTAAAACTACAGGGCCCCTGTAGTCCCAGCTACTCAGGACGCTGAGGCAAGAGAATGGTGTGACCCCAGGAGGCAGAGCTTGCAGTGAGCCGAGATGGCACCACTGCACTCCAGCCTGGGCAACAGAGTGAGACTCCGTCTCAAAAAAAAAAAGAAAGAAAATTAGCCATGTGTGGTGATGTGCATGTATCTGTAGTCCCAGCTACTCGGGGAATGCTGAGGTGGGAGGATCACTTGAGCCCAAGAGATTGAGGCTTCAGTGAGCTGTGTTTGCACCACTGTACCACTCCAGCCTGGACGATGGAGTAAGACCCTGTCCAAAAAAAAAAAAAAAGTAGTATCTTGTGACAGCGTTTAGAGGAAGTTATGTGTGTGATAAAACTGTATAAACCACACACACATACGCGCTCAGATGAGTTCATGTAAAACCGGTGAGACCTGTGTCCTTCCACTGTGCTGGTTCTGAGGTTGCACTGCAGTTATGCGAGATGGAAACACAGCTGGGGGGCTAGGTGAGGGGTGCATTGGACCTCCTTGTACCTTCCCGTGAATCAATAATTATTAATTAATAAAACGTCTTAAACATTGCAATGAAGGCCAGGAATAGTGGCTCACGCCTGTAATCCCAGCACTTTGGGAGGCCGAGGTGGGCGGATCACGAGGTCAGGAGATCGAGACCATCCTGGCTAACACGGTGAAACCCCATTTCTACTAAAAATACAAAAAATTAGCCGGGCGTGTTGGTGGGCGCCTGTAGTCCCAGCTACTCAGGAGCCTGAGGCAGGAGAATGGCATGAACCCAGGAGGCGGAGCTTGCAGTGAGCCGAGATCGCGCCACTGCACTCCAGCCAGGGCAACAGAGCGAGACTCCATCTCAAAAAAAAAAAAAAATTGCAATGAAGGCCGGGCATGATGGCTCACGCCTGTAATCCCAGCACTTTGGGAGGCCAAGGCAGGTGGATCACCTGAGGTCAGAAGTTCAAGACCAGCCTGGCCAACATGGTGAAACCCCATCTCTATTAAAACTACAAAAATTAGTCAGGTGTGGTCGTGGGCACCTGGAATCCCAGCTCTTGGGAGGCTGGGGCAGGAGAATTGTTTGAAGCTCAGATTTCACCACTGCACTCCAGCCTGGGCGACAGAGCAAGACTCCACCTCAAAAAAAAAAAAAAGTAATTTTTAAAAGAGGGTGTCTCAAAACCCATGGTCGGCTGGGCGCGGTGGCTCAAGCCTGTAATCCCAGCACTTTGGGAGGCCGAGACGGGCGGATCACGAGGTCAGGAGATCGAGACCATCCTGGCTAACATGGTGAAACCCCGTCTCCACTAAAAAGTACAAAAAAAAAACTAGCCGGGCGAGGTGGCGGGCACTTGTAGTCCCAGCTACTCGGGAGGCTGAGGCAGGAGAATGGCGGGAACCCGGGAGGCGGAGCTTGCAGTGAGCTGAGATCCGGCCACTGCACTCCAGCCTGGGCGACAGAGCGAGACTCTGTCTCAAAAAAAAAAAACCCATGGTCACCTGGATAAATAGAAGAGCGGATCCCAGGGAGGTGCTATGCTCCCTGCAGCTGGAGCTGGGATTCCACCATCTTCACATTTGACCAGCAGGATATATCACTAACTGCCGCCCTCTCCCGCCTCCTGGGATCCTGGCAAGCCAGACTTCACGTTACACAGATAGGGAGAGTGAGGTCCTGTGGGTTCCTCCCTTTGTAAAATAGGGCTCTTAGTGCCTGTCCAACCTCCCCAGCCAGCTGCAGTAACTACACGGTGCAGCAGGGCCCTCGAGGTCTCTTGAGGGAAGTGTTGAAATGTTCCCATAATGCCCTGGCGTCCTTCTCGTGAAAGTCCAGACTCTTCCCACAGCCCACCAGGCACTGTTTGACCCCTGGCGACCTTCAACTTCAGTGGCCACCCTCCCTCTCCTCCCTGCACTCCTGCCAGCCAGGCCTCACCTGTTCCTGCTTCAACATCTTTGCTGGTCCCCCTGCCCAGTGCTCTGTCCCCGGTCCCCTTGGAGCTGGCCTCTCCCCCGCTTCCCACGTCAGCAAACGCGTCGGCTTCTGAGTCAGACCCCAGAGGTCTGGGACTCCCAGCCACGTCACTTTTGTGATGCAGGTTTATCTTCTGCATAGGGAACACGTGTCTGCAATGATTTGATCCACTTCTTCATAGACAATCATCGTCCCCGGTGGGTTATGTGTTCTGAGCGGGCAGGGACTCTGGGGCTTGCGTCTGTCACTGCTGTGTGCCCAGCATCAGGGCAGGGCCAGGCATACAGTGGTGCCTCTTGCATAGTGGATGAATGAATAAATGAACCAATGAAAACATGAATGAATGGTGTCTCAGTTCCTCCTTCCAGTCTGTGCCTGAACAAGGCCTTACCTCTTTAGCTCAGACCCCTGCCCCAGCCTGCTCTGGGTTGGGGGTGGGGGAGTGGGAGCTGGGGTGGCAGATGGGACAAGCAGGGAAGGTCCCCTGACGTACTTTGGCTCTGTGTCCCCACCCAAATCTCATGTTGAATTGTCCCGTGTTGGAGGTAGTGGCTGGTGCGAGGTGACTGGATCACGATGGTGTATCCTCATGAATGGTTTAGCACCACCTCTTCAGTCCTGTCTCATAATAGAGTTCTCACAAGATCCGGTGGTTTAAAAGTGTGTGGCACCTCCTCCCCTGTGCTCCTGCTCCGGTCAAGTGACCTGCCTGCTCCCCTCTGCCTTCCGCCATGACCGTAAGTTTCCTGAGGCCTCCCAGAAGTAGCAGCTGCTATGCTTCCTGTACAGGCTGTGGAACCATGAGCCAATTAAACCTCTTTTCTCTATCAATTACCTGTCTCAGACATTACTTGTCTTTTTTGGGGGAATGGGGGTGGGGGGTGGAACAGAGTTTCACTCTTATTGCCCAGGCTGGAGCACAATGGTATGATCTCAGCTCATTGCAACCTCCGCCTCCCAGGTTCAAGTGGTCCTCCTGCCTCAGCCTCCCGAGTAGTTGGGATTACAGACTCCCGCCACCACACCCAGATAATTTGTTGTTGTTGTTGTTTGTTTGTTGTTTTTGTTTTTTGAGACAGAGTCTCGCTCTGTCGCCCAGGCTGGAGTGCAGTGGTGCGATCTTGTCTCACTGCAAGCTCCGCTCCCGGGGCTCACGCCATTCTCCTGCCTCAGCCTTCTGAGTAGCTGGGACTACAGGAGCCTGCCACCACTCCCAGCTAATTTTTTGTATTTTTAGTAGACACAGGATAATTTTTGTATTTTTAGTAGAGACAGGGTTTTCCATGTTAGCCAGGCTGGTCTCAAACTTCTGGCCTCAGGTGATCTGCCCTTCTCGGCCTCCCAAAGTGCTGGGATTACAAGCGTGAGCCACTGCATCTGGCCCGGCCTGGGTATTTCTTTATGGCATTGCAAGAATGGACTAATACAGTCCCCTCTGCCCCAGCACCACTGGGCCTGCAAGGAAATTGCCCAAGTTCACAGGAAGTCCAGCTGGGAGAATGTCCCCAGCTAATGTGCACAGAGCAAATCTGGAAACCGAGGCCCCAGAAAAAAGCCACATAGAGACATCTCCAAGCAGAGTCCCAGACGGGTCCTGCCTTGCCTCCCCTGCTGCGTGTCCTCACCCCGCTCCCTCCACCTCCCCACCACCATTCCATTCCTCATTTCCTACACAGGTCCCCTCCTCCACCCTTCACCCCATCCCTCACTTTCTACACAGGTCCCCTCCTCCACCCTTCACCCCATCCCTCACTTCCTACACAGGTCCCCTCCTCCACCCTTCACCCCATCCCTCACTTCCTACACAGGTCCCCTCCTCCACCCTTCACCCCATCCCTCACTTCCTACACAGGTCCCCTCCTCCACCCTTCACCCCATCCCTCACTTTCTACACAGGTCCCCTCCTCCACCCTTCACCCCATCCCTCACTTTCTACACAGGTCCCCTCCTCCACCCTTCACCCCATCCCTCACTTTCTACACAGGTCCCCTCCTCCACCCTTCATCCCATCCCTCACTTCCTACACCCATCACCTCCTCCATCCTTCATCCCATCCCTCACTTCCTACACCCTTCACCTCCTCCACCCTTCACCCCATCCCTCCCTTCCTACACCCATCACCTTCTCCACCCTTCACCCCATCCCTCAATTCCTACACCCATCACCTCCTCCATCCTTCATCCCATCCCTCACTTCCTACACCCATCACCTCCTCCATCCTTCATCCCATCCCTCACTTCCTACACCCTTCACCTCCTCCACCCTTCACCCCATCCCTCACTTTCTACACAGGTCCCCTCCTCCACCCTTCACCCCATCCCTCAATTCCTACACCCATCACCTCCTCCACCCTTCATCCCATCCCTCACTTCCTACACCCATCGCCTCCTCCATCCTTCATCCCATCCCTCACTTCCTACACCTTTCACCTCCTCCACCCTTCACCCCATCCCTCACTTCCTACACCGATCACCTCCTCCATCCTTCATCCCATCCCTCACTTCCTACACCCATCACCTCCTCCACCCTTCGTCCCATCCCTCACTTCCTACACCCATCACCTTCCCCACCCTTCACTCCATCCCTCACTTCCTACACCCATCACCTCCTCCATCCTTCATCCCATCCCTCACTTCCTACACCCATCACCTCCTCCACCCTTCACCCCATCCCTCACTTCCTACACCCTTCACCTCCTCCACCCTTCACCCCATCCCTCACTTCCTACACCCATCACCTTCTCCACCCTTCATCCCATCCCTCACTTCCTACACCCTTCACCTCCTCCATCCTTCACCCCATCCCTCACTTCCAATGCCATCACCTCCTCCACCCTACACCCCATCCCTCACTTCCTACACCCTTCACCTCCTCCATCCTTCATCCCATCCCTCACTTCCTACACCCATCGCCTCCTCCACCCTTCATCCCACCCCTCACTTCCTACACCCTTCACCTCCTCCACCCTTCACCCCATCCCTCACTTCCTACACCCATCACCTCCTCCACCCTTCACCCCATCCTGCACCTCCCCACACTTCCTGATTCTTTGCAGGTGGTGAGCTGACACCTCACCCCCACCACAGAGACGGGCACCATGCTGGTGGGAAATGCAGGATCCACTTTTTTATTGCAGGAAGACTATGTCTAGAGCGAAGGCTACACAGACCCCACAATGGGGGAGTGGGGACACCCACATGCGGGGGGAGAGGGGGTGGGGGCGGAGTCACAGCAAGCATGGCCTGGCACAGTCCTCAGCACCAGGGGTGCCCAGGCAGTATGGGCCAGCAGCCAGGGCAGGCTCAGGCCCCCTCCTATTGCAGATCCCCTCTCTCCCCAGGGTCGGGGCAGGGTCTGGGGTGGGAGAGGCCTGGAGGTGGGCAGGGCCCCAGGGAGATTGTGCTATCAGGGTGTGTCCCTGAGAAAGGGCCGCAGACCCCTGCCCAGCCTCACTCTCTCCGGCACCTTCAGAGCCCAGAAGCTACTGCCAGGACAGGAGAGGAGGCAATGTCAGCTGCTGGTGGGCCCTGGGACAGCCCAAGTTTTAGGGGGACCCCGCTCTGCTCAGACACAATGCCAGCTCTTCTGGGAGCCCAGTCCAGGTGCTGGATAGCAACACACACACAAGTATGCACACTCCCTCTCTCTGAGTGTGTCCAGTAAACATTTGTTGAGTAAACACACACATGAACACAGAGGAAAACAAACATGCTTGTACCAAATCAGACACGAGCAACATGTTATCTACATCGTCCCATGTACCAAATCAGACACGAGCAATACGTTATCTACATAGTCCCACCTGGCCACATGACTACAGAGACACATGCGTGCAATCTCTCTCTCTCTCTCTCTCTCAGTGTACAAAAGCGTGCGCACACACACACACACACGCTGCTTCCTCACACCCAATAAGATCAACACCTCCATTTCACCTTCCCTCGCTGACTTAGCTGCTGTGCTCCAAAGCCCCACTATGGAGAGACCCACATGGCACAGAACAAAGAGCAGCTTCCAGCCAATAGCCAGTGAGGAACTGAGGCCCTCAGTCCTGCAACAGCAAGGAACTGAATGCTGCAACAACCACATGAGCTTGGAAGAAGCAAATCCTTCCCCGATCAGGCCTTCAGATGAGACCTCTGCCTGGCCAATGCTTTGATTGCAGCCTCCTGAGATCCCGAGTAGAGGACCCAGCGAACCTGCACACAGGCTCTGACCTGCAGAATCTATGAGATAATAAACGTGTGTTGTTTCTGGTTGCTCCATTTGTGGTCATTGGTTACACAGCAATATCCAACTGATACAGATTTGGGACCAAAAGTCACATTGCTAGAGAGTCATGTTGCTATCGAGTGGAACAGAGATCGTGTCCCTCAATCAGGACAAACATATTTACAGATAAATACTCTCAGAAAAACCATATCACCCACTCCCGCAAAATATAGTCATGCTCATACAGGCACAAAAGATTCACACAGACACATCACAAATACCCGGTCTTGTTGACAACCATACACAGGTATCTACAACTACCCACCTCTCTATAGACCCTACACCACTATTACACACACAGACTGCCACGAAAACATACCATCCCAGACAGACACACACAGGTATACACACAGATGCACTTAGATACAAGTCACCCATCCATGCACCCCAGGTTGCACAAATACACCGCATACACCGTTCCATAGTCACTTCCGTGAATGTTGGACACAACCCTGTGGGGTCACGTGAGTGTGGCGTCACTCAGACTCTCTCACAAAAACACCGAGAACCTCATGGCTGCAGATACACCTGACTCCAGGATGCCACCTTCCCGGGTGGGCCCTGCTCTCTGGGACACAGGTGGTGGGGAGGAAGTGGGCGGGGCAGACCTCTGCCTGGAGGCCCCTCGGATCCTGCTGGTGCTGGGTCCTATCGGCTGTCCCTCTACCGGGGCATAATTGATGTCTCTCTGGCCAGGGCCCTGGGCACCCCCTCCTGAGCATCCCAGGTCCCCACCCACCATGCGTTGCTAACGTCTCTGTCTTGGTGGAAGAGACGGGTCCCCGGGTGGACGGTGTCTGGGAAGCCCTTCTACGTTCATGGTGCGTCTCCGACCGGGCAGTTGTGCTGTGGATGTGGCCGGTCCCCGGGGGTGGGACTCGGGGCTGGCAGGGGCACTGCTGCAGGCCCTGTGGTTATTGCCTGGTGGCCTGAGGCCCATCCCGCGGGCCCCACACCCCGGTGTGAAGACAGGAGAGAGCGGCATTCTGGGACCGGAGGAGGGGCACAGATCAGAGGTCGTGAGGGGCCGGGTGGGGTTGGATGTATATTAACACCAAACAGGAGAAAAAAAGAAAAAAATATCTGAGGCTGATGTGCATTTTCAACTCCCCCCTCCCCCGGAAGGTCACAGTGA
The DNA here is from genome assembly GCF_049350105.2 of Macaca mulatta. NCBI lineage: Eukaryota > Metazoa > Chordata > Mammalia > Primates > Cercopithecidae > Macaca > Macaca mulatta. The sequence continues at coordinate 3,486,148 of NC_133424.1, forward strand.
TCAAATGTGAGGGACAGGACGCGCAGGTCTGGCTGGGGACACCCCAGGGAAAGAGATGGAGATGGGGAAACGCAGCCTCCTCTGTTCCCGGCGGGAACAAGCAGCTCCTCTTGCCAGCTCCCCGTCCTGTTTTCCCATCTGCAGGACAAGGGGGGCCACCTCCAGCTCTTGGTTTTGGGGGGCGGGTACAGACAGAACAGGAGGGTGGAAAGAGAGCAGGGGAGGAAGAAGAGCCCCAGCCCTGCCTCGGGATGGGCAGGGGCAGCGGAGAGGGGGTGGCCTCGGTTTCCCCAGCCGAGGTATCGGAGGAAGGATGAGAGAAGAGGAGGAGGCCGAGGAGGGTGTCATTGTTGGGGGAGGCAGCAGGGGCCGGGGCCAGTGGGGGTGGGCGGCGGGCAGGTGGGCGTTCCGGGCTCACATGAGGGTGCATTTGCCCTTGACGCGGTCTGTCCTCTTCTGCTTCCCGGAGCGCTTGCCGTCGATGTTGAGGCTCATGTTCCGGCGGGTCTCCAGCGTCAGCAGCTCCTGGAAGAGCTCCTTGACGTTGTAGTTCATCTTGGCCGAGGTCTCCATGAAGGCGCACTTCCACTCCTGGGCCACCGCCTGCGCCTCGCGCGTGTCCACCTCCCGCTGCGTCTCGTCGCACTTGTTGCCCACGAGCATCACGGGGATGTCCTCCACGCTGCCCTTGATCTGCACGATGAGCTTGTAGATGGGCCCCAGCTCCTCCAGTGACTGCTTGCTGGTGACCGAGAACACCAGGATGAAGGCGTGGCCCTTAGAGATGGACAAGCGCTGCATGGCCGGGAACTGGTGGCTGCCGGTGGTGTCTGTGATCTGCAGCGTGCACACGCTCTTGTCGCAGCTGATCACCTGCCGGTAGGTGTCCTCGATGGTGGGGATGTACGTGTCGCGGAACGTGCCCTTCACGAAGCGCAGCACCAGTGAGCTCTTGCCCACGCCGCCCGCCCCAAACACCACCACGCGGTAGTCATTGCTCTGTTCGGGCATCTTCCCCGCGGCGGGTGGGGGGCTGGGCCTGGGAGGGTCTGGTGCCGGCTGCAAGAACCCCAGACCGAGCCTGTGCGGAGAGGAGGGTCAGACGTCAAAGGCCACCCAGGCTGGAGGGGACAGCCCCACGCCCTAGGGAGAGAGGCAGACAGGGCGGCTTCTCAGAGGAGGTGGCTGCTGTGCCTCCTGCCTCCCGAAAAGGCCCATCTGCTTGCCGTGGCTGACTTTGCAGTTCTGTCCCGCAGGTGGGCACACAGCCAACACCCTTTGCTTACTCCTCCCTAACCAAATCTGGGGCCTGAGCTTCCCCGGGGGGCGCTGAGCTAGGAGAGGCGTGAGAGATGCCGGGATGCCCACGAAACTCCTTCCCCTGGTGCGGGTGTCCCTTCCAGGCTGTGCCGGCTTCCTCCTCTCTTCCCAGCGTGGCAGGGGCCCCTGAAAGCTAGCAGGTCTGCCTTCCACCTCTCGCTCCACACCTGCCTGACTCTGAGGCCTTGCTGAGCCATTGTGCCACCCTGAGCCTGTTTGGTGGATCAAACGGTGCCCGTCTCCAACAACCATGGGTCCCCTGCTCTTCCCCCACCCAAGAGATGGCTAACCCTCGTGGAAAACGCACATGATGCTGTGTTTAAGATGCATGTGTCAGGGCTGCAGCCCTAGGTATGATGAATCAGTCGGCCAGGGCAACAGCCCTGGAAACTTGTATTTTATTTTATTCTTCTTATTTATTTATTTATTTATTTTTAGACAGAGTTTCGCTCTTGCTGCCCAGGCTGGAGTGCAGTGGCTCAATCTCGGCTCACCGCAACTTCCGCCTCCCGGGTTCAAGCTATTCTCCTGCCTCAGCTTCCCAAGCAGCTGAGACTACAGGCATGCGCCACCACACCTGGCTAATTCTATATTTTTAGTAGAGACGGGTTTTGTCCATGTTGGTCAGGTAGGTCTCGAACTCCTGACCTCAGGTGATCTGCCCACCTCGGCCTCCCAAAGTGCTGGGGTTACAGGCGTGAGCTACCGCACCTGGCCTTCTTCTTATTTTTTTTTAAGACCAAGTCTCCTTCTGTTGCCCAGGCTGGAGTTCAGCGGTGCAATCTCGGCTCACTGTAACCTCTGCCTTCTCGGTTCAAGTAATTCTCCCGCCTCAGCCTCCAGAGTAACTGGGACTACAGGCACGCACCACCACACCCGGCTAATTTTTGTATTTTTAGTAGAGACGGGGTTTCGCCATGTTGGCCAGGCTGGTCTTGAACTCCTGACCTCAGGTGATCCTCCCGCCTCAGCCTCCCAAAGTGCTGGGATTACAGGCGTGAGCCACCGAGTCCAGCTGGAACTTGTATTTTAAGGCTGCTCTCCTCACCTCCCATAAATGGGATCCTGAGGCTGGGAGTCTGAGAACCACAATTTGCAAATCAGGGCACCAATTTCCAATAGCCACCCCGGGAGGCAGGGTCTTGCAGCCCAGGTGGGACACAAACATACACAACCAGAAGCTGAATGGGAAAATCCCTGCTTCCTAAATTATAAAATCAAACTATGGCCTGGCATGCCCTAGGCCTTCCCGTTCAGGTCTGATGGATCCTTAGGAATAGCGTTTCCTGGGAGGGGGTCCTTTTGGCCTCTCTCTTCTCTCTTGGGCTCAGAGAGGTCCAGCAGCCTGAGGAGGTCACACAGCACAGCAGATCCTGAAAGGATGGAGGTGGGGAGAGAACCCTGGGGGAAGGGCAGGTGGCTTATCTCCAGAATTTATGTCCTCCCCTCCCCTTCCTCCTTCCAGTCTCTGGGATGGGGATGGGGAGTCCCCCAGCAAGGGGGTCTACAGTGGGAGAGAAGGAGGCACCAGTTCCTACTTGCTGTTGCACTTGGGGTGGGGGTGTGTTTATGGGGAGGGTCCAGAGGTTCCCCGGGAGCCAGTGGTTTGAACCTAAACAGGCACATTCAAGTCCCCAAGCCTCCGTTCTCTCTTCTGTGAAATGCGAGCCACTGTTGGGACAAGTAAGGTGACAAGGTGGAGAAAGGTCCCAGGCAGTGCCCCGTCCAGCAGAGACTCCGATCACCACAGTGATCACAATCACAAGGGCTCGGGGCCGGTAGGCAGAGCACTTGGCCGTGCCAGTTGGTTGCAAAGGCACCTTCTGGATTATCAAGGGTAACAGATTTGCCAGAAAAAGAAAACAGGATGATGAAAGCGCCAGCTGACACAGTCCCCAGTTGTGATGAGCCAGGCAAACTTCTGGGCGCCTCGGCAATGCCAACTCATGTGATTGGCTGCCGGGTGTGTGGACTACATGCATAGTAATTCTGGACATTCGGAGGAGGCTGGGGGTGCTGGTGGTTGGGGGGAGGCGGCCTGCGCTGCAGACCCTGCCCTTTCCTGGGTGGGCGCCCTGAGAGGCAGGCACGCTGCTGTGCAGAAAGATGCCACCAAGATGGGCCTGGGGTCCTAACGGCCATGGGTTCTGTGGACCCAGACCCAGCCTTTGCCTTGCTGTGGGCGCTGATGCTCCAGCCCTCATCAGCAGCACTGTCCTCCCCGAGTAGCCCCGCTGGGTCTGGAATCCCTGACTAGGAAGGCGCTTGCACTCAAGAGCCCTGAAGCCCACGAAGCCCACGCGGCTTCCCACCTCCTCCTCCTGGGGGATGCGGGTGGAGGGAGGGGGTCGTGGGCCCTGAGGCGGGAGCAGGAGGGGCTGGCTCAAGGTCACAGAGCAGGGGGTTGGAGGCGCATAGCTGGGCTGGAAGCCCACCCTGCTTGGCTACACTCCCAGGGTTTCCCGCCTGTGCCGGGCAGCCCACCCCCGGACAGCCAGGCAGGGCCACGGTACCCCAGCCCTGGGTCCCTGAAGCCCGGCTCCTGGCCGGACACGGCATGGTTGGTGGGGGCGGGGGTGTCAAAGCAAGCTCAGGGTCAGGAAAGCAGAGAAAGCCGCGACCCAGGGGTCTGGCAGGGGTCACGCCTGACCAAGGGTGGGGCGGGGGTCTAACCCGGGGCCGCCTGACCGCTGAGGGGTCTGATGGAGAGAGGGCCTGCTCTAGGGGGCCGAGGGCGCAGAGGCACAGTGCGGGGCCAGCCCAGGGGCGCCCCTTGACTCAGGAGGACCTCAGTGGTGGAGAGGAGGAGCCCACCCCGGGAAGGGGCGCGGAGGGAGGGGCTTGGCTGGGCAGCGGGGCGGAGGGCGAAGTGGGCAGCTGCAGGAGGGAGGAGGCCCTGCCCGAGGGGACCAATGCGGAGAGGGGCGGCGGGGTGGGCCTCGGTGGGGCGGGCTCGGCAGGGGGGTGCCCTCCGGGTGGGGGAGGGGAGGCGGCCGGGAGCTGTCCAAGGTGAGCCGCGGAGGGGCCGGCCGGGCTGGCGGGATGGGACCGGGGGCGCCCGGCCAGGGGCCCTGGAGCCAGGCGGGGAAGGGCCCGGCCCCGAGGCCCGGGAGGGTGGGGCCGGGACAAAGGAGGGACGCGCGGCGGGGAGGACGGCCGGCGGGGGGCTGCGCAGGGACCCCCGCCCCGCCCCGGGCCGCCTACCTGGGCCCGCTGGTCCCTGCGGCGCCGCGGCCGCTGCTCCTGCCCGCTCCGGTGTCCGCTGGCGCCGCCGCCCCCCGCCCGCCCGAGCCGCCGCAGTCGCGCCCGCGCCGTCCCCGCCCGCCCGGCCCCGCGCTCCGCCCCGCCCCGCCCCGCCCCGGGGACCCGCGCCCACGGGGCCCGCGCGCCGCCTGGCCAAGGTCACCGCCGGCCCACGAGGGACCCCGGACCGCCACCCCCACGGCACCCCTGCCCGCGCCCGGGGTGGGGGAGATCGCCAGGATCCGGGACCCCCGCCTTGCCACGTGGCCACCTGCGCGCGCCCTCCCTCGGGATGGGAGCGTGGGGCCGCTTCCCGGGAAACCCCGAGTGGGGGCCAGGAGCCCGGCTCGGGAGGAGCAGACTCCAGCCGGGGGTGGGGGGCTTTGGCAGAAATACGGATAAAGGGGGTGCAGAATGGGGCCCCTGAGGCCGGCTGGGGCCCGGTCACACGCAGGGCGGGGAACCAGAGGGGTGCGTTGTGAATTGAGTCCGTCGATAACCAACACTCAATGAACAGGTTTAGAAGCGGGCAGAGTTGGGAGGGTTCAGGTCAGTGGGGTGCACCTGGAGGCCCACCCATCCCAGGGGCCTGGGCAGGGGCGGGATGGGGGTAGAAGTGGACTTAGCACTCAGTAGGGCTGGTTTTGTGGATTGGGAGGCAGCCCGTGGCAGTCGGGCCTAGGGAGGTGGGGGATGAGCAAAGGGGGCTGGTGCTACTCTGCAGAGAATGGGTTTGCGGTTTTGGGTTAGGAATATGTTTGTGTTCCCCCAACAGGAGGCGTCTTAGGGGAGCACTGGCTTTCCTGATGGCGTCTGTGTATCCACGAGACCGTGACTCCTCCTCCATTTTGGAGACCTGGAGGCTGAGGTTCCTTTTGGCCTCATCGGGCAGATCCCAGAGGAGACTGGACTTTGGGGTCCAGTGACCAGGTCAGAAGGTGCACTCACGGGTGAGTGTGAGTGTGGGACAGTCCCAGGCCGCAAGGCTGTTAGAGGAAGGCGCCCCTTGGTGGAGAGGCCAACTCTTGGACCCACAGGGGACTCTCCCGAGTCAGAGTGGTCAGTGGGTGAGAGGCTGGTCTGGAAGGTGGTGAGCTCCCCGTCACCAGGCCTGTGAGCAGGTGCTGCAGCCCCAGGAAGCCCTTGGCACTCAGCTCCTGGGTTCTCCATGGCCACCATTTCCATGGCCCTGGATGAGGTGGGCCCTTCTGCCTCTGCAGAGACTTGGCACTGCCCCCAAGACCACTCAGTCCCGTCTCCTGTTGCCACTGAGGCCGGGGCACTGAGGTTCGTATGACTTTGGTACTCTGCTTCTCCCTGACTTGACCCCACTCTCCCTCCTGGCCTCTAGACCCCCGCTCTGCAGCCCTCCTACTCTGCCACTCAACGCTCCAACTGGGACATGGGCCTCCCCTGCTCTAACGCCACCCATGGCTCCCTTCTCCCAGGTCAAGGTCCAGCTTCTCAGCCTGGCATCCATGGTCTGGCCTGAGTGCTTCTGGTGTGCACCTCCCTCCTGCCCTGACCCCAGCCCTGTGGGAGCACCTCAGAGCATGGCCCGGCCCCTGACCCTCATCTGGGGGTGCTCTCAGCAGGAGATGGAGACAGCCCCGAGGCAGACAAATCCCAGCTTCTGCTCTACATGGCTGCCCGGAGGGAAGTGCCTTCTCCAAGCCTCGGTTCCCCCATCTGTCAGTGACGTCACTGTTGCCCGCCTGTAGGGTTGCTGGGAACACACGGGCAGGGTGCCCACCTACACGGGGCTGCTGGGCACCCAAGCACTCAGACCGCAGCCCTGCCCCTTCCCAGTCTGCCTGCCTGCCTTCGTCTCCTGAGTGACCCGCCAGTGTGGGGCAGGGCGTCGGGCTGGCTCCCTGGCTCCTCCGGGCACCAGCTCAGGCCGGGGCAGGCTGACTCATAGGTAGGAGAGTGGGCAGGGCAGTAACTCCACGCTGCGGCTGCTATTTATAGCTCCCAGGCCAGGCTGTGGGCCGAGTGAGCTGGCGAGGCCAGGCCCTGTTTCCCTCCTCACTGTCCCTGGGGAACAGAGGCTCCACCCCTGACCCGAGCACCCAAACTAGGACAGCAGGAGCCTCTCCCCCATGGCGGGCCAGGAAGCAGAGCGTTCGTCCTGGCCTTTGTGAGTGGCAGTGGGTGGGCGCCCCAGCTCTGCCTCTCCTTGGAAAGGTCCATGATCCAAATCTCAGGGGCCAGGGCACTTGCACACTGGGGCGCTGAGCAAGCCGGGACTGGCACTGGAGTTTCCTGGGTTCCCTGCTGCCTCTCCTACCCGAGTCCCTGTTTGGAGAGTCCCTGGGTGTCCTGAGAGGCACAGAGGTGGGCGAGGAGGACTGAGGCCGGCTGCATCTTTGCCAAGGAGAAGAGGACCCGTCAACCTCTCCAGCTCCCGAGCTGGGCGGGATCCACAGGCGTCCACGCTGAGTCCCCAGGGTGAAACCGGGGGAGTCTGCATGGATCCCGCAAACACAGAGTGCCAGTGTAGTGGGTGCTGGGCCCTCAGCCGTCTGTACGAGGCCACTGTCCCTGCTCCCGTCTGGAAACTGCTGCTCAGAGAACGGAAGCGGCTCGCCCATGGTGGCCCAGTGGGGAAGAGGCCCGTCCAGATCCATCAGGCTCTGAAGCCACAGCCCAGCCTTCTGGGGATGGACGGCCACCCCCTTGTGATCCTCTTGCCCTGTCCCTGGCTATCTGGAGTCCTGTCCCGGGGACAGTGGGCCTGTCCTGCCTTACAGATCTCCTTTCAACAGAATAGCAAGGGATGGCGTTCATCTGAAACGTCCAGCTCCTCAGCCGGCCCTGCAGCTCCACGGCCCCTGTCCTCACCCTGCTGCCCTGGCCAGGGCCGCACGGGCCTCACTGAGCCCCAGCTAGCCATTGGAGAGGAGGGCAGTAGGGTCCGGTCCTCGGCTCTCTTCAGTGGTTTCTGGACCATGTGGGCAAAGCTGAGTTTGCACATCCTGGCCTCAGGGGGAAGCCTCCCTGGAGGCTCAGCCACACAGTTGCTTTTCAAGTTTAGCATCTGTCAATCAATCAATCTATCTATCATCTATCTATCTATCATCTATCAATCATCTATCTGTCATCAATCAATCAATCAATCATCTATCATCTAACAATAATCTACCGATCATCTATCACCTATCAATAATCAATCATCTACCTATCATCTATCATCTATTAATCATTTACCTATTGTCTATCAATCATCTGTCATCTATTAATCATTATCTATCAATTATCTATCTATCTATCTATCTATCTATCTATCTATCTATCTACATCTATCGAGACAGGGTCTCACTCTGTCACCCAGGCTGGAGTGCAGTGGTGAGGTCACAGCTCACCGCAGCCTTGACCTTCTGGGCTCAAGCAATCCTTCCTCCTCAACCTCCTGAGTAGCTGGGACTACAGGTACGCACCACCAGGCCCAGCTAATTTTTAAAAATGTTTCTGGGCTGGGCACAATGGCTCATGCCTGTAATCCCTGCACTTTGGGAGGCTGAGGTGGGCAGATCACTTGAGGTCAGGAGTTCAAGACCAGCCTGGCCAACATGGTGAAACCCCTTCTCTACTAAAAATATAAAAAGTTAGCCAAACGTGGTGGCAGGCGCCTGTAATCCCAGCTACTCAGGAGGCTGAGGCAGGAGAATCACTTGAACCTGGGAGGCGGAGGTTGCAGTGAGCTGAGATCACACCACTGTACTCCAGCCTGGGCAACAGAGCAAGACTCTATCTTAAAAGACAAAAAGAAAAAAAGTTCTGGGCTGGACACAGTGGCTCACGCCTATAATCCTAGTACTTTGAGAGGCTGATCAAGAGGTCAGCACTTTGAGGTGGGCTGATCACGAGGTCAGGAGTTCGAGACCAGCCTGACCAACATGGTGAAACTCCATCTCTACTAAAAATACAAAAATTAGCCGGGCATGGTGGTAGGCACCTGTAAACCCAGCTATTCAGGAAGCTGAGGCAGGAGAATCGCTTGAACCTGGGAGGCAGAGGTTGCAGTGAGCTGAGACCGTGCCATTGTACTCCAGCCTGGGTGACAGAGCAAGACTCAAAAAAAAAAAAAAATCTGTAGAGATAGGGTCTTACCATATTGTCGAGGCTGGTGGCATCAATATTTTAAGATACAACAAAGACCATTTGTCAAAAACCAGTTTGCCTTCAAAGATGAACGGGCTGGCATCCCCAAGTCCCCACCCCCTTTTTTTTTTTTTTTTTTTTTTCCTGTCGGCATCTGCAGAGCTGCTCACCGCTGCTCCCCCAGCCCCCATGCCACGCCTCACCCTGCCTGGCTCCTAGAGTCAGCACTGGGTTCCTCTCTAACATCCGAGTGCTATGGGTTTTTGTTTTTGTTTTTGTTTTTTAGACAGAGTCTCACTCTGTCACCCAGACTGGAGTGCAGTAGTGTGATCTCGGCTCACTGCAACCTCCACCTCCTGGGTTCAAGCAACTCCCCTGCCTCAGCCTCCCTAGTAGCTGGGATTACAGGTGCCCACCGCCACACCCGGCTAATTTTTATACTTTTAGTAGAGATGGGGTTTCACCATGTTGCCCAGGCTGGTCTGGAACTCCTGACCTCAGGTGATCCGTCCGCCTCGGCCTCCCAAAGAGCTGGGATTACAGGTGTGAGCCACCGTGCCTGGCTGCGGTGCCGTTTCATCACCACCTCTAAGGAGTGGGGTTACTGAGTCTTTACCATTGGCAGGGTAAGCTCCGGTAACACCTGGGTCTTCTTAGAGAGAAGCAGCCACTCTGGTCATCAGAGAAAAAAGGCTGAGAACTACAGAGAGGCCCCAGGACCTTTGCACATGCTGCTCCCTCAGCCAGACGCGCTGTCTCTCCCCCATCTCCTCCTCACTCACTTCCTCCAGTCCCCTGCATGTCACCCCAGAGACCGCTCCTGACCACGGAGCTAAAATCATCTCCTTTTGCCGTCTCTCACCGTGTCCTGATTCTTTTCAGGGCATTTATTGCTACCTGGTACCACGTGACATGCTGGCGTCGGCTCCCTCTCCAGAATGTGAGCCGCCTTAGTTCTGGGGCACTGGTTCCCACCCAGGGGGTGATTCGGTCCCAAGGGGAGACTGGGCACTAGATGGGAACATCTGTGGTTCTCACAACTGCAGGTGCTCCTGGCATGGAGTGGTTGGAGGCCAGGGATGCTGCTCAGCACCCTGCAGTGTCCAGGGCAACCCCATCCCAGAGAACCATCTGGCCCCTGGGTCCACAGTGCCCAGGGGGAGAGACCCTGGAGGGGTGGATGGTCTCAAACTTTGCCCACCCCAGCATGGCCAGCGTTGCCTGGGAACTTGGTGGAATGCAAATTCTCAGGCCCCACTCCAAAGCCCAGCTGCAGCTCAGCTTCCCACAAGGCACAGGATGGCCCCAGATGTCCACAAAGCCGAGGCACAGAAGCCTGTCCTGGGGGCCAGCTCATCTAGCCTGAGTCTGGCTGGACCTCCACTAGCTCAGACGGAAGCCCAGCCAGCCCGCTCACCTCTTCATGGAGAAGCCCGACACAGCGCTGGCCACTCCCTCCCCTCTGGGGAGCCTGCAGCTCCCAGGCTCTGAAGCACTCACCTGTCTAACCCGATTCTCACCCTGCAAGACCGCAACCCGCCATCACTTCCACCCTCAGCCAGGACACGGAGGCCAGCTGTGTCACTGCCCCGAGGGGCTGCAGGTGCGTGGCCGCAGAGGCCTGAGGGGTGGCAGGGACAGAGGTGGGGGCACCTTCCCACTCCAGCCCCGTCTGGCCTCAGCACCCGGCAGCCGGGAGAAGAGTTCTGGGGTCTTCCAGACAAGCGCCCACGTCCTGCAGCAGCCCCTCCCTCGAAAGGCAGACCTCTCCTCTACTTTCGGGAGCCTCCGCCTCCTTCCCACCTGCAGGTGGACCCTGGAAAGGCTGGGGCAGCCTCCGAGCATCGAGGTGAAGCCTGAGGAGTCTTTATTGGTGACAGGCTGCTCACCGGCTCTGTCCCAAAAGCAGACACAGCTCAAGGCACAAGCTGGGGGCAGGCTGGCAGCTGGAACAGGTGGGATACAGCCCCCCCTCTTCCCAATGGGGCAGCGGGTCCGGAGCTGCTGGCCAGGACAGTCTGATGGTGCCATGGGCTGGGAGACACCGTCCCATCCACCGCCGACCTCCCCGTCCCGCCCCGAGCTAATAACTTGTGCAACAGAAATACAAACAACAGACACCGTGGGGCCGACAGGCTGTTATTATGGCTGACTCAACCCCGCGGGCCTGGGCGCCACCTCGTCATTTTCTCCTTTTGTCTCCGGATCCAGGTGGGGGAATCCGGCGATGCCATCCAGCTGGCTGTGCTGAGAACCCCACAAGGGGCTTCCTTCCCCCTGGAGCCCGCCCCTGCGCCCAGCAGGGACCCCGAGCCCAAGTCCCAAGTCAATTCTCCAGCTTGCAGAGCTGAGTGACGCCCACACCCCCGCCCACCCTCTCTGTCCCAACAGAAAAACCTGGGCCCACCTGGGGTCTAGACAGGGCTGCTGGGTCTGCTTCCGGCAGGGCAGGGGCTAGGCCTGACCTGGGTCCCTCCCGTCTGTGACCTGCCTGGTCATAGACAAGAGAAGCCCCCGGCCAGGCATGAGCCTAGGGGTGGCTGTGACCCAGCCAGAGGTGTTGGATTCGGGCAAAGGTGGCACTGGGTGCTCTGCGCTTGGAGTTCTGGTTTTTCGTGTGTGTATTTTTGAGACCGAGTCTTGCTCTTGTCGCCCAGGCTGGGGTGCAGTAGGGCAATCTCGGCTCACTGCAACCTCTGCCTCCCGGGTTCAAGCGATTCTCCTGCCTCAGCCTCCCGAGTTGCTGGGATTACAGGAGCCTGTCACAACACCCAGCTAATTTTTGTGTTTTTAGTAGAGATGGGGTTTCGCCATGTTGGTCAGGCTGGTCTCCAACTCGTGGGCTCAACTGGTCTGCCCGCCTCAGCCTCCCAAAGTGCTGGGATTACAGGAGTGAGCCACTGAGCCTGGCCGGAGCTTCGTTTTTACACAGGAAGCTGTCTGTGTTATCCAGGAACGATCTGTCCAAGCTATTCCTGGTCTCTCACAGCACATGAAACTGTTGGCAGGTGTCCCCTCTCCTCCCAGCGTCTCTCTTGTGAACGGGAGGTCTACACAGCCCACCATCACCTGCCCTGGGTCTTCCTATGAGTTGGGCTGGGTGTCTCCCCCTGTGGACATTGGGACCAAACCGTTCTCTGGGGAGGGGCCGTCCTGGACACTGCAGGGTGCTGAACAGCATCCCTGGCCTCCACCCACTCCATGCCAGGAGTACCCCCAGTCAAGACAACCACAGATGTCCCCAGACAAGGCCCGGTGTCTCCTGGGGGCAGAAGATCCCCGGCTGGGAGTCACAGTCAGTCAAAGAGACCCGCAAAGAGGAGGACCCTTGGCTTCTGCAGGTCACATGACACTTCTGCGACTCCAAGTTGTGTAGAGATGGAGGCGGCCGTGCGCAGCCAGAGCTGGCCGGCTCTGCAGTGCTGTGGCGTCGTTCTGAGGCAGGAGTGGTCTGCGGCTGCAGGCGGTGACGAACCCAGGCTTCCTCAAGCAGTGGCTCCTGGCACTGGATGACAGTGTGTCTGTGGCCAGAGCCAGAGCAGACAGAGTCGCTGGGCTGCCTCACAGGAGCCCGGACCTGGCCGCCGTCAGCCAAGGGACCTTGGGAGTGAGCCCTGTGCCTCTGGACTCTGTAGGACGGACGAGATGACCGTGCCACGTCTTTACCCCAACATGGACATACGCTGGGTTCCTCCTCAAAAGTGGGTAAAGCCGCCAGGCGCCGTGGCTCACGCCTGTAATCCCAGCACTGTGGGAGGCCGAGGAGGGTGGATCACCTGAGCTTAGGAGTTCGAGACCAGCCTGACCAACATGGTGAGACCCCATCTCTACTGAAAATACAAAAATTAGCTGGGCGTGGTGCCGGACGCCTATGGTCCCTGCTACTCCGGAGGCTGAGGCAGGAGAATCACTTGAACCCAGGAGGCAGAGGTTGCAGTGAGCCAAGATCGCGCCACCGCACTCCAGCCTGGGCGACAAAGCGAGACTCTGTCTCAAAAAAAAAAAAAAGTGGGTCGGGCGTGGTGGTTCATGCCTGTAATCCCAGCACTTTGGGATGCCGAGGTGGGCAGATCACGAGGTCAGGAGTTCGAGACAAGCCTGGCCACCATGGTGAAACCCTGTCTCTACTAAAAATACAAAACTTAGCTGGCCATGGTGGCGGGCACCTGTAATCCCAACTACTTGAGAGGCTGAGGCAGGAGAATCGTTTGAACCCGGGAGGTTGAAGTTGCAGTGACCCAAGATCGCGCCATTGCACTCCAGCCTGCGTGACAGGGCAAGGCTCTATCTCAAAAACAAACAAACAAACAAAGTGGTGAAAGCTGACCAAAAGTGGCTCAAGAGATACCCTGCTGCCTTAGGGTCCTGCTGCCTTAGGGTCCTGCCGGCCCCAGGAAAGCTCCTTTTGTGCTCCCGAGACTCTGGGACGGAGGGGTCTGGAGGCCACAGCCTGCTCGCCCCTACCCTGCCTGTGTCCTGCTTTCTGGCCGCTGCCTCTGGTCTGCTGCGGTTAGAGGAGCAGAGCCAGCCCTGAGCTCCCACCCTCGGGAGGACAGATGTGGCTGATGGCACAGCGCTGGTGGGGGACAACGTGGTCTCGGAGGCTCCTCTGGAGGGAAGGGGAAGAAGCTGCCTGGGACCTTTTGTGGGGGCCGGTGGCTGGGCCTGCAGGGGTCGACAGCTGGGGTCCCTCAGGCCACCCTGGGGAGCTGATGGCTGGTGAAGGGCAGGGCCCCAGTTTGTGCTTCCAGCTGTGATGGGTGAAGGTGGATGGGGACCCCCGGAGCAGGTGGTGCTCTGCCCCATGTGGGTTCCTGCTGGATTTGGGGGACAGGGACCCTGAGCCTTCTCATGTGGGGGGCCTGGATGTCCCTATCCCCTGGCAGTCGCGAAACTCAAGCCACGTTCCCCACCAGTGCAGGGACCCAGCGGCTTCACAACCCACCCACCCGCAGTAAAGGACAAATGGCCCAGGCGGGGTGAAGTGGGGGGAGGGAGGGGCAGAACCACACTGGGTTCAGGACACTGCGAAACTCCTACACCCCTGGGGCCAGGGCCAGGCTGCACGGGGTTCAGAGATGGGTCCCCGGTAAGAGGTTCAGACTTCCAACAGCAATGGGGTAGGGACCCCCTGGAGTGGAAGTTGGCGGGGGAGGTCTCAGGAGCGGAGGCTAAACCTCAGGTTACTTACAGACCCCATGGAGTGGAAGTTACTTGCAGGGGCCGTGCGACTTTCCTGGCTTCCCGGGGCCCCTGTGACAATGCTCCTGGCAGCCACCGCCCTCTCGAGGTCGTCCCTACCTGTGACTGGCCCCTGGGAGCTGCAGCAGGGCCACCGGCCGGCACGCCCCTCAGAGAAGTCACTGGCTGGCCCTGGAGCTCCCATCTGACCAGAGTGATGGGTTGATGGACAGGAGACCCGCCAGGCCCAAGCCCACAGGCCAGATGGGGGCCTCTCCATGTAGCACCCCCACATTCAGTCTTGTGGGCCGGTGTAGGGAGACGTGGCGGCGAGGCAGAGGATGGGACGGGAGAAGGTTACCCGGGGCCTGGCGCCCAAAGCTGAGCGACAAGGGAGGAGGTGAGGACAGCCAGAGGCCCTCGCAGCCCTGATGGGGCCGGAAGCCGCCAAGGCCCAGAGACGGGGGCCGGGGCTCCAGGTCGGAGCGAGGAGGTGGTGAAGCCGGTGGAAACACCCAGCCCGGGCGGGCAGGCCGGGCCCCCTTCCACGGCGCCACAGCGGCTTCGAGCCAGGCAGAGCCAAATCCCCGAGGAGAGAGTCCTTCCCCAGCTCTCACCTCCCCAGACCCGGCAGTGTTGCCTGGACAACGGCTCAGGCCTTCCGGAGGTTGCCACGGAGCCGGGAGCTCAGGGCTGCCCCAGCCCACGCTCGGCTGCTCGTTCCCCGCGCTCCTGCCCTCTCGGGAGCGGTGTCCGGGGGAGGGAATTGCACCACGGGGCCTGCCCCACCGCCGGTGGGATCTGTCTTCCTCTGGAGACCCCAGTGTGTGCGGCGGAGCTGAGGACTGATCCTCAAGCTGCTTCCTGACCCTGCTTGTGCATCTCAGGAAACTGTGACACTCACCCAGCCCAGGGGTCCCTGCTCCAGGGGCCACAGCAACAGGGAGAGGAGGAGAGGGCACTCCTGAGGGTGCATGGCCCACTTGCGGGGGGCACAGCCTGTGTGGCAGGAGGGACGGAGCCTGGCTGTCCCCCCACAGTGACTCCAACCTCCTAAGATTCAAGACACTCTCGGGGCTCGGGCGGCGAGACCCTGGCAACAGAGACGGGCAGAGGACGGGCCTTCAGGACCCCCAGCTGGTTCCAGAGGCACAGGCAGTGCAGCCCCCACCCTGGTGACAGCAGCGAAACGCTCCTGTCCTTCTCCACAGGCTGGGGCTGTGCAGCAGGGAGAGGAGGGTCCTGACTGTTCTCACCTGGACCCAGGCCCCGGCCCTCCCGCCTGCAGGTTGCCACACCCCTCGGCCCAAGGTTGACATGGCCACACAGCTTTGATAAAGACTTTTAAGAGAAAGAAGTATTTTAAAAAGTAGCAGTGCTCTGAGACTCGGAGTGTAGGATCGGGGGCACAGCCTGGTTCCGGGAGGCCCCTTGCGCACAGACGGTGGCCCGGGGCCACAGTGCTTGCTCTCAGGGGAGGCGGGGCCGGGGGACGTGGCCTGTGTCCGGCCCGGGGCTCCCGGCGGCAGGGACAATGGCGAGGCTGCTCACCACTTCAGGAAGACCATCCCGGCCAGGACGGCATAGCCCAGCACCAGGAAGAGGACTTTGAGCAGACGGTCACTCTTCTCCTCCAGCTCCTTGGCCAGGATCTCCAGGAAGGTGATGAAGAGGAAGGTGCCAGCCGCCAGGCCCTGCAGCAGCACGGAGGCCACGCTGCCTGGCACGCCCTGGGCGCTCTCGATGCCCAGGCCCAGGCCGATGCCCAGGGGGATCATGGCGCTCACGGTGACTGCCAGCTTGGCTGCGTCCCGCAGGGGCATGGCACTCCGGGCCATGCTGATGCCCAGGGCCACGGCCACCAGCGTCTCGTGGACAGCCACCCCCACGAACAAGCTCACCACTTTCTCCCCTTCCTCCTGCAGGCCCAGGGCCAGGCCCTCGAAGACCGAGTGGGCCGACAGCGCGAAGGCCAGGCTGAGCAGGCGCACAGGGCTGGCGCGCGAGAGGCCCTGCACGCTCAGGCTGGGGCCGTGGCCGTGGGGCTCCACGTAGAGCGCGTGGCCCCGCGCGCCCCCCATGAAGGGGCTCTCGTACTCCGAGTCGCTGCCCACGTCCGAGCCGGCGTTGAAGGTCTCCAGGTCGATGAAGGACGGCTTCTCCTTGCGGAAGGTCAGGATCAGCTGTTCCAGGAAGACGGTCATGAAGAAGCCCAGCAGGAGGATGGTTTCGGCCAGCGGGTAGTCGGTGCTGATGTGGCCGAGGCTCAGGACCTTCTGGAGCTGCAGCCAGGGACACCCGAGAGAGAGAGAGAGAGACCCACACTCAGGGGTGGAGGTGACAGGACCGGCCACATGTCACCGTTCAAAACAAAGTCCAGAAATCCCTGATTCACGCAGAGGTTAAAACAAGTGGGACAGGAAGGGCTTGCCTGCGATAGATTAACAACAAACAAACGAGCTGGGGGCGGTGGCTCACGGCCGTGATCCCAGCACTCTGGGAGGCCAAGGCGGGCGGATCGCTGGAGCCCAGGAGTTCGAGACCGGCCTGGCCAACATGGGGAAACCCATCTCTACTAAAAATACAAAAATTAGCCGGGTGTGGTGGCGGGCGCCTGGAATCCCAGCTACTCGGGAGGCTGAGGCAGGAGAACTGCTTGAACCCAGGAGGTGGAGGCTGCAGTGAGCCGAGATCGCGCCACCGCACTCCAGCCTGGCTGACAGAGCGAGACTCCAGCTCAAAATAAATGATAAAGAGCTGCATTGGCCTCGCGTGTTCTGCTGCGAGGCCTCCTCTGTGCTTCCCTGACTGACATGCCCAGGCCCGACTCTCCTCCCGGTCAGGGCTCTCCTAGCGAGGGGAGACTTTGGTGGGAAAAAACTAGACGCAGGTCAGACAGGAGCCGCAGGCCATCTGCAAGAGGTACACGCTCCTATGGGAGGGACAGCCGCTCACGGGGCGGACACGCAGGCATTAGGCTACGCACCGGGATGAAGTGTCCTGTGAAAGGCAGGCTGTAAACACCCACAACAGCTCCCTGGAGCCCCGTCAAGACAGGGCCAGGGTTCACAGCCACCCTCCAAAGAGACCTCGAGACCAAAGCAGGGGAAAATCACAACATGCCCGACACTCACAACACCTGCTTCCCTGCTTCCTCCTAGCAGACTTCATTACAACGTGCACGCACACACATGCACAAACGCACACACATACAGACGCACATGCGCATGCACACACACATGCACAAACGCACACACACAGACGCACATGCGCACGCACACACATGCACAAACGCACACACACAGACGCACATGCGAACGCACACACATGCACAAACGCACACACACAGACGCACATGCGCACGCACACACATGCACAAACGCACACACACAGACGCACATGCGCACGCACGCACACATGCACAAACGCACACACACAGACGCACATGCGCACGCGCGCACACATGCACAAACGCGCACACATGCACAAACGCGCACACAGACGCACATGCGCACGCGCGCACACATGCACAAACGCGCACACACACGCACATGCGCACGCGCGCACACACGCACAAACGCGCACACACAGACGCACATGCGCACGCGCACACACATGCACAAACGCACACACACAGACGCACATACGCACGCACACACGCGCATGCACCCATGCACACACGCACAAACGCACGCACACACACAGACGCACATGCGCACGCACACACGCGCATGCACCCATGCACACACGCACAAACGCACGCACACACACAGACGCACATGCGCACGCACACACGCGCATGCACCCATGCACACACGCACAAACGCACGCACACACACAGACGCACATGCGCACGCACACGTACGCACCCATGCACACACACACAGGCGCACACGCAGGTGCACATACAAGCACACACACACGTACACAGTGGTTCTCAACCAGGGCGATTCTGCCGGTGTGCACACCTGGCAATGTCTGGAAACACTTTTTATTTTCACAACTTGGGTAGGGGGAAGGTGTTGACATTTGGGGCTGGATTGTTCTCTGGGATGGGGCCGTCCTGGGCGCTGCAGGGTGCTGCTGAGCAGTGTCTCTGGCCTCCACCCACTCCAGGCCAGAAGCATCCCCAGTCCCGACAACCACAATGTCCCCAGACATGACCCAGTGTTTCCTCGGGGCAGATCACGCTGGGTGAGCCTCTGCTGCAGCAGAAGGCTGTGTTTCCACGGAGAAGCCACTTAACTCCCTCACTGACCACCGGCTGGTGCGTGCCTCGCTTGGGGACAAGCTCACAAGGAACTCTAGCTACTCCCAAGAGACAGACACTGATCGGGAGAGATGAGGCAGACGCACGGGAGCTGTGAACCAGGCACCATTTTGCAGGGGTGACTGAGAGCCTGGCCTTGCAATGGGTGACGCTGGGGGCTCAGGAGGAGGGACCTCATCCGCCTGGCCAGCCCGAGGGCAGGGGAACGGCAGGGGAAGATTTGGGTGCTGTGAGAAGGCCACTGTGACGAGGGGGAGGGAAAAGCGAGCTCCCCGCAGTTGCCCAGGCCTGCAGTCAGAGGGTGACGGGGGTGACGCCATGACTCTGGGGGAAAAGGGGGCTGGCAGTGGCCTCTGGGATGCAGGAGACATCAGAGACGACCAAGATCTCCATCCTCGCAGTGCTGATGTCAGTCTCCACACACCGCGTAACAGATGAACGCAGACTCGGCCACGCAGAACAGCAGGAATGTGGTGTCTCGGCTCTGAATGGCAGAAATCCAGGTGTGGGCTAGCTGGGCTCTATGCTCCAGGTCTCACGGGGCTGGAACCAGGGTGTCGTCAGGGCTGAGATCTCACTGACGCCCAGGGTCATCTTCCAAGCTCACTGGAGGCTGGGAGAGTCAACCTCCTCGTGGCTGTGGACTGAGGCCCCTGTGTCCTCGCTGGCTGTTGGCGGGGACGGCTTTTGGCACTGAGAGGCTGCCCTTGGATCCTCACTTCATGCCCCTCTCCTGGCACACCCTGGCTTTTTGCTTCTCCAAGGCCAGCAGGAGGGGAGCAGCTCACCTGATTAGGCCAGGCCCACCCCCTCCCTTTGGATGAACCGTGTTAACTGATATGGGTCGGTCATCACAGCTGCAAAAAAATCCCCTCGGCTGGGATTCTGACACAATGGCAGAGTGACACCCACGGCAGTCCCAGCCCCACCGATACTTGAGGGGAGGAAACAGCATGGGGCGTGTGGAGCAGGGGCTGGAAGCTCGGGGGCCACCTTGGAACTCCACCCTGCCACACTAACAGGCTCAGAGGATTTAATCCCAGACAACAGCCCCTCTCCTCCTTTCTGGACACCAGGCACGAGGAAAAGCAGGGCGGGCGGGGTGGTTAGCTTAGGGCTTCTGTGCTTTCATTGGGAGGAAGGACAGGGGGTCCTCACATCTCCACCAAGCAAGTAACCAACACAAACTCAACCGTGACATCCGGCCCAGAGAGAGGAAGCCCCTCACCCAGGGTCACCCAGCAAGCATGGCCAGGGCTGGTCACAGTGTGGCCCGACAGGGGACCCATACTCTGGGCTGCTGATGTGGGGGAGCTCAAGGAACAGGTTACCAGAGGACGATGCTGTCAGGAGTTGGGGTGGACAGACTCCAAGATGGCCCCAGAAGCCCCTGCCTCCTGACAGACATACCCTGTGAGGTCCTGGCCACTTGAGTGTGGGAGGGACTTGAACTTGCTTCTAACCAGAAGGATACTGGGGCACAGGGGAAGGGATACGCTGCCATCTCTGTATGACATAGGACTGTGCCCTCTGTCTTACACGGAGGCATGGCCATCTTCTCCATTTGCTGATGAAGGAACTGGCCATGCCGGGGGGGCCCACATGGCCAGGCTCTGAGGGCTGCCCCCAGCCAACAGACACTGACAAACAGACATCTTCGGTCTGACAACCAATGAGGAACTGAACCTGGCTTACAACCACGTGAGTTTAGAGGTTGACCCATCCCCAGTTGAACGTTGAGATGAGACCACAGCCCAGGAGACATTTTGACTGCTGCCTTGTGAGATCCTGAAGCAGTGCCCAGATCCCTGACTCACAGAAACTGTGAGATGATAAACGTGGGTAGTCTTCAGATGCTAAGTTTGCTATAATTTGTTACGCAGCAGTAGCTGACTGATACAGGAACCGAAGAGAGGCCATGCTTTCCAGCTTCAGGACAGAGTGTGTGCTACCTGGGTGGGTGGTCTGGTCTGATTATCAGGTGACAACCGACGAGTCCACCTGTTGGGAATCCCAGGTCTAGTCCAAGCCCCTTGTTTAGCTGGGAGAGCACAGAGACAGAAAGCAACCAGTTCACAATCACACAGCAAATTCACTTCCTACTTTCCATCACCCTCACAGCATCAAGGCCTCCACTGAACTTGGTATCAGTGTTGAAAATGCATCAGAGTCCCTTGGCCATAAGGTGCCCAGGGCTGCTGCTAGCACCCAGGGAGCCCTTACCTTTTCCCTCACAGCAGGCAGCAGAGCGTTGAAGCACGTGGCCAGAAACACCCCTCCTCCAAAGGTGTTGCAGAGAGACAGGATCTTTTTGGAGCGATGGGCCTTCTCAAAATCTGTCTCGATGATCTTCACGGGGAGCAGGGAGCCAAGCAGCATGAAGAAGAACACGCCCACCATGCAAAGGATTTTGGCCACTAGCAATTTCACCATGGTGGCGGCTTGGGTTGCTCTGGTCACCGCAGGGTCAAACCCCACGATGTGCTACCGAGCCCAACCACGCAGTTGGAGGCTCATGTCTTAGTCCAGCAACTGTGAACAGCAGGGGCATTGCATTAGCTTTTTTTTTTTTTGAGACGGAGCCTCGCTCTGCCACCCAGGCTGGAGTGCAGTGGCGTGATCTTGGCTCACTGTAACCACCACCTTCCAGGTTCAAGCGATTCTCTCGCCTCAGCCTCCCAGGTAGCTGGGATTATAGGCGCTTGCCACCACACCCAGTTGATTTTTGTATTTTTAGTAGAGACAGGGTTTCGCCATGTTGGCCAGGCTGGTCTCAAACTCCTGACCTCAGGTGATCTGCCTGCCTCGGCCTTCCAAAGTGCTGGGATTACAGGCATGAGCCACCGCGTCCGGCCTCTTTTTGTTTTTTTTTTGAGACGGAGTCTCACTCTGTTGCCCAGGCTGGAGTGCAGTGGCCGGATCTCAGCTCACTGCAAGCTCTGCCTCCCGCATTCTCCTGCCTCAGCCTCCCGAGTAGTTGGGACTACAGGCGCCCGCCACCTCACCCGGCTAGTTTTTTGTATTTTTTAGTAGAGACGGGGTTTCACCGGGTTAGTCAGGATGATCTCCATCTCCTGACCTCGTGATCCGCCCATCTCGGCCTCCCAAAGTGCTGCAATTACAGGCGTGAGCCACCGCGCCCAGGCAGCTTTTTTTTTAGACAGAGTCTCGCTCCGTTGCCAGGCTGAAGTGCAATGGTGCAATCTCTGCTCACTGCAACCTCCACCTCCTGGGTTCAAGCGATTCTCCTGCCTCAGCCTCCCTAGTAGCTGGGATTACAGACATGCGCCACCACTCCCAGCTAATTTTTTTGTATTTTTAGTAGAGACGAGGTTTCATCGTGTTGGCCAGGCTAGTCTCGAACTCCTGACCTCGTGATCTGCCTGCCTCGGCCTCCCAAAGTGTTAGGATTATAGGTGCTAGCCACCGCACCAGGGCAGTTCTTCAGTTTTGGAACTCATACTGGTTTTCTTTGCTTCTCAATCTACAGACAACTGTGGGACCTTGTAATCATGTGAGTTAATACTTAATAAACTCCCCTTTATATATGTAACTATTCCATTAGTTGTGTCCCTCTAGAGAACCCTGACTAATACACTGTCTCAAAGAAAAAAAAAAAAGTTCATCAAAACTAAAAAAAATCCAGGTGGGGTACGGTGGCTCACACTTGCAATCCCAGCACTTTGGGAGGCCGAGGCAGGTGGATCACCTGAGGTCAGGAGTTCAAGACCAGCCTGGCCAACGTGGTGAAACCCCATCTCTACTGAAAATACAAAAATTAGCCGGGTGTGGTGGCTGACACCTGTAATCCCAGCTACTCGGGAGGCTGAAGCAAGAGAATCGCTTGAACCCAGGAGGCGGAGGTTGTAGCGAGCCAAGATGGCACCACTGCACTCCAGCCTGGGTGACAAGAGCAAAACTCCGTCTCAAAAAAATAAATAAATAAACAAACTAAATAAACTCTAAAATTCCACTCCTCAGTCTCCCTGGCCACATTTAAAGTGCTCAGTAGTCACACAAGCCTACTTGACTTCTGTGGTTACCGTATTTGACAGCAAAGGGAACACTCGTCGCTGCAGAATGTTCTATTGGATGGTGGTGGTTCATGGCTTCCCCATGCCCCAGAGTAAAGTCTAAACTCTGGACCCTGAGGCTGAGGCTCTGCACGACAAGCTCCTGCCTCACCTTGGCCCACACTGGTCCTTTCTGTGCCAAACTCGCTCATGCCTCAGGACCTCTGCATGGGTTCTTCTCTCTCCACCTGGAACATGCTCTCTTTCTCCTGACCTTCCAGCAATGCCTCCTCCTTCTCTCTTGCTTCACTGCATCCAGGACCCCTCAAAAGGGCCTCCCTCAGCCAAGTGTGGTGGCTCATGCCTGTAATCCCAGCACTTTGGGAGGCTGAGGTGGGCAGATCACCTGAGGTCGAGAGTTCAAGACCAGCCTGTCCAACACAGTGAAACACTGTCTCTACTAAAAATACAAAAATTAGCTGTGTGTGGTGGTGGGCACCTGTAATCCCAGCTACTTGGGAGGCTTAGGCAGGAGAATCACTTGAACCCAGGAGGTGGAGGTTGCAGTGAGCCAAGATCACGCCATTGCACTCCAGCCTGGGTGACAAAGTAAGACTCTCTCTCAAAAAAAAAAAAAAAAAAAATTAGTTGGGCATGCTGGTACGCGTCTGTAATCCCAGTTACTCGGGAGGCTGAGGCAGGAGAATCACTTCAACCCAGAAGGCAGAGGTTACAGTGAGCCGAGATCGCGCCATTGCACTCCAGCCCGGGCTGCAGAGTGAGACTCCGTCTCAAAAAAAAAAAAAAAAAAGAGGGGGGGCCTCCCTTTCTGACCATGGCTGACTCCCGCCCTAAACCATATCCCTGTACCCCCCGGAAGGCCTGGTGCAGAAGATACTAAAAACCCGCTGGCTGAACACACGGAGGAACGGAAGCCTGTGGGCACTGATAAGGGCCGCATTACCTGATGCAATGGCCCAAAATGGAGTCGGTTTCACCCTGGACCCCAAAATGTCACCATTCTTAGGAGGAATCTCAGCTCCTCCCCTGGTCCTTGAGTTTTCCCCAACTGGGATTTCTCCCCCACCATCAGCGCTAAGCGCCTCATGGCCCCGCCACCTCCCTGCATTCAGGTCTTCGGGTCACTGCTCAGACGTCTCCACTCACAGCCCTCCCCGCCCCCTTCCCTGGTGTTATTTTCTTTTATTTTGTGCTACAGAGGGAACTAGGAATTACATTATTTTAAGTCGATTAAAGTCGTCCCGCCCCCCTAGGCGGTGAGCTGGGCGGGACCAGGCTGTCTGTCTCGCTCTGGGCCAGCTGCACCCAGCGCAGAGCCACCCAGGCACACAGTAGGCGCCCAATAAAGACCTGTCCGGCATCTGGATGCCTCAGGCTGTACAGTGAAGGTGAGGGTGGCCTGCACGCTCTCAAACTGTAGACTGCTCGGGCCGGGATGCGGAGGGCGCGGGCTCATTCATTCAATCAGCACTTATTGAGCGCCTTCTGTGTGCCTCGCGCTGCCGGATACCGGAGTCGGGCCTCGGCTAACGTGCGGGTAGAATCCACCAGAACACCGGCCGCCCAGGGCCGCCCCGCCCCGCCGCCCCGCCCCGCCGCCCCGGGTCCTCTCTCAGCCCGCACCTACCTCCCGGGGAACCCTTGTCCCCCGACAGGCGCCGCTCCCCGCCCAACCGCCGCGCAGTCTCGACCCCACAGACGCGGCCTGGAGAGGCCCCGCTCAGCGCGGCTGGCCCACGCCCCGCCCACGCCCCTGCCCATTGGCCTCTCCGAGAGCCGCTGGCAGAACTTTCCATACTATTGGCTGCGGAACCTGCCACTCACATGCGACTCCACCTCTTCTACCGGCACAGGAAAGGGGTTTCCTCCCGCAGAGCGGCGGGCGCAGCCACCAAGCGGCCCCGACGGGAAACTCGGATCGGCGAGGAACGGTTCCGGCAGGATTGGGTTTCCAGAGCTGTCCAGGGGCATCTGGTGCTGAATCCCGCTTGGAAGGAGCTTGGAGGTGTGGACGGGAAGTGATTTCCAACGCAGGCGGCTCCTCTCTCAGTGTCCTCGCTGCTGATCCCCTTACGGACGGCTGAAGAAGCAGCTTCATCCTTTCAACAAATCTCTGTTGATAGGCAGGAGGAATAAGTCCAAGAGATCGACTGTACATCACGGTGGCTGCAGCTGGTAACGATGCATTGCATACTGCAAAATTGCTAAGAAAGTAGATGTTACATGTTCAAACCATGAAAAAATAAGTATACGAGGTAACGCATAAGTTAAAAACCAAATCTTGGCAGGGCACAGTGGCTCACATTTGTAACCCCAGCACTTTAAGAGACCGAGGCAGGAGGATCGCTTGAGTCCAGGAGTTCAAGGCCAGCCTGGGTAGCATAGTGAGACCCTATCTCTAAAAAAAAAAAAAAAAATTTTTTTTTTTTTTAGACAGAGTCTCGCTCTTGTCACTCAGGCTGGAGTGCAGTGGCACGATCTTGGCTCACTGCAACTTCCGACTCCCGTGTTCAAGCAATTCTCCTGCCTCATCCTCCCGAGTAGATGCAATTATAGTCGCATGCCACCACTCCAGCTCATTTTTGTGTTTTTAGTAGAGACGGTGTTTCACCATGTTGGCCAAACTGGTCTCGAACTCCTGACCTCAGGTGATCCTCTTGCTTTGCCTTCCCAAAGTGCTGGGATTACAGGCATGAGCCACTGCGCTTGGCCCAATGACTTGATTCTAACAAATAGAAAATGGCAAACGAATGGGATGTCATTCTGCGATTAGACTCTGAGAGACTGTGACTTCTATTTTGCTAGCAGAGCCTGTCTCTCACCTGCTCAGCCTACATGCCTTGACAAAGCAAGCTAAGATGCTGGAGAGATCCACAGGGCAAGGAACTGAGAGTGTCCTCCAGCCAACGGTCAGCAAGGCAATGAGACCCTCAGCACAACAGCCCATAAGGAACCAAATGCTGCCTGCAGCCATGAGTATTATCATGGAAGAGGGTCCTGCCCCAAGTGAGCTTTCGGTTGACTGCTTCACTTCAATTGCAACCTTTGAAAGACCCTAAAACAAAGCTGTACACAGTGGCTCATGCCTATAATCCCAGCACTTTGGAAGGCCGAGGTGGGCAAGTCACTTAAAGTCAGGAGTTTGAGACCAGCCTGGCCAAGATGGCGAAACCCCATCTCTACTAAAAATACCAAAATTAGCTGGGCATGGTGGCGGGCACCTGTAGTCCCAGCTCTTCAGGAGGCTGAGGCATCAGAATCATTGGGACCTGGGAGGCCGAGGTGACAGTGAGCTGAAATCATACCATTACACTCCAGCCTGGGCAACAAAAAAAAAGGAAGAGAGAAAGAGAGAGAGAGACAGAAAGAAAGAAAGAAAGAAAGAAAGAAAGAAAGAAAGAAAGAAAGAAAGAAAGAAAGAAAGAAAGAAAGAAAGAAAGAAAGAAAGAAAGAAAGAAAGAAAAGAAAGAAAGAAAGAAAGATTGAAAGAAAGAAAGAAAGAAAGAAAGATTGAAAGAAGGAAAGAAGAAGAAAAGAAAGAGAGACAAAGACCCTGAAAACAGAAGACCCATATGAACTGCACCTGAATTCCTCATCCAGAGAAACTGAGATAATAAATGCTGTTTCAAGCCACTTAGTTTTGTGTTTGTTTGCTTGTATTTTGAGAGAGGGTCCTGCCCCATCACCCAGGCTGGAGTGCAGTGGTGCAATCATAGCTCACTGTAGCCATGACCTCCTGGGCTCAAGCAGTCCTCCCACCTCAGCCTCCCGAGTACCTGGGAGCATGTGCCACCATGCCTAGCTAATTTTTTACCTAATGTCACACAAGCCAGTCTCAAATGCCTGGATTCAGGAAATCCTCCCACCTCAGCCTCCTAAAGTGCTGAGATTACAGGCATGAGCCACCATGCCTGGTGGCACTAAGTTTGGGGGAAAAATTGTCATATGGCAATAGATAACTAATACGCCTACATACTAGAAAAACTATAGGTCATACTAAGTTCTGTGAAGAAAGAAAGAGAGACTTCTCTGCAGGAATTAGCCAAGTCAAATATACTGAGAAGGCTGGGTACGGTGGCTCACACCTGTAATCCCAGCACTTTGGGAGTCTGAGGTGGGCAGATCACGAGGTCAGGAGATCGAGACCATCCTGGCTAATACAGTGAAATCCCGTCTCCACTAAAAAATACAAAAAAATTTGCCAGGCGTGCTGGCGGGCGCCTGTAGTCCCGGCTACTCGGGAGGCTGAGGCAGGAGAATTGCATGAACCCGGGAGGTGGAGCTTGCAGTGAGCCGAGATCATACCACTGCACTATAGCCTGGGTGACACAGCGAGACTCTATCTCAAAAAAAAAAAAAAAAAAAGAAGAAGGCCGGGCGCAGTGGCTCAAGCCTGTAATCCCAGCACTTTGGGAGGCCGAGACGGGCGGATCACAAGGTCAGGAGATCGAGACCATCCTGGCTGACACGGTGAAACCCCGTCTCTACTAAAAAATACAAAAAAACTAGCCGGGGGAGGTGGCAGGCGCCTGTAGTCCCAGCTACTCGGGAGGCTGAGGCAGGAGAATGGCATGAACCCGGGAGGCGGAGCTTGCAGTGAGCCAACATCACGCCACTGCACTCCAGCCTGGGCGGCAGAGCGAGACTCTGTCTCAAAAAAAAAAAAAAAAAAAAAAGAAAAAGAAAACTAGCAGGGCGTGGAGGTGGGCACCTGTAATCCCAGCTACTCGGGAGGCTGAGGTAGGAGAATTGCTTGAACTCGTGAGGTGGAGGTTGCAGTGAGCCAAGATCATGCCACTGCACTCCAGTCTGGGCAGCAGAGCTAGGCTCCATCTCAAAAAAAAAAAAAAGTACTGGGAAGTAGGGAGAGGAGAGAGGATAGTTGACAAACAGATGGAAAAGGGTTTGCTGCGTTTGAGGAGTTGGAAAGCCAGCCTGGCTAAACATCCATGAGCAGTGGGGAGATGGGAGATTAGGGACAGTCCCGTAGACCGTGCTGTGGAATTGGATGTTACCGTAAGTGCAGTGTGATTCATTGAAGGATGTTAAGTAGGTGAGGGTTGTCATCTAATTTTATGTCTTAAGATTATTTCGACTCGTGTGTAAAGAAAGCCTGAATTACAGAGAAGCAAGAATGGAAGCAGGGAGACTACTTCAGAGTCCTCTGGGCAAGAGTTGGGCTGGGTGCCTTGGCACACGCCTGTAATCCTAGCACATGGGGAAGCCAAGGAAGGAAGATCGCTTGAGCCCAGGAGTTCGAGACCAGCCTGGGCAACATAATGAGACCCTATATCTATTTCTAAGACTTGATGGTAGTTTAGCTGAGGGCATTGACAGGAGAAAGGACAGTGAGTGAGTTTGAGAAATGTTTTGGAGGGTGAATTGACAGGACTTGGCACTGGTTTGTCCGTGTGGGTTGCAGGAGAAGGAGGTGTTGGGGATGACTCCTGTTTTCAGCTTTGTGCCATCGGATGGATCCTGGTGCTCGCTAAAATAGGAAAGACCGGAGGAGGCACAGAGATTGAAGGCGTCAAAAGACAGAGTTCAGTTTTGCAGAGGCTATAAATGAGGCATCTACAAGTTCTTAGCATTTAATGCCATTTTCTGCCTGCGTGGAGCTGACATCATCTTGTGGAACACGCAGTTTGTGGTAGCTATTTTTATTATCAGATGCAGAGTGATCTGACTCTGTTTCTGTTTTCCATAACTCATGACAAGAAAAAGATGGCTTGGAACACGAGCACACCAGGTAGACGCCACAGGACAACTACTTCCTAAGGGGAATTCATAGCATGCGATATTTATTCATAATTGTTTGGAGAATCAGGCTGCTCAGAGAAGGAGCTACGTAAGCTTTGGGCTTTGATTCATTCAGCGTGTGTTTTTGAAAACCTCCTATGCACCAGAAGCTATGTAGGAGCAGGTGTCTTCAGAGTGCAATAGAAAAAAATACTAAACAATAAAATAAAATAAAAGTAGCACAGTGATGCATGCCTATCATCCCAGCACTCTGGGAGGCTGAGGTAGGAGGATCTCTTGAGCCCAGGAGTTGGGAGACAAGCCTGAGCAAGATGATGAGACCCTATCTCTCTCCAAAAAAAAAAAAAAAAAAAAAAAAATACTGACACATTTGACTGCATTGAATATTTCAAAAATCTTCCATAGTAAAAAAAACACCATGAATGGATTTAATAGACAAGAAACAGGCTGGGAGAAAAATGTTGATATTATATGAGACAGAGCCCTTGATAGAAAATAAACATCCTCAAATAAAAATGGGAAGGAAGATGAATGAGCAATTCACAGGAGAACCAATATAAGAGGTGAATAAATATAAGAAAAGAGTCTCAGTCCAGGAAGATAATCACCAAAATACAAAATAAAACAAGACGCCAGGCACGGTGGCTCATGCCTTATAATCCCAGCACTTTGGGAAGCTGAGGCAGGAGGATCGTTTGAGCCCTGGAGTTCAAGACCAGCCTGAGCAACATAGTGAGACCCTGTTTCTACAAAAAACAACAAACAAACGAACAAAAAAAAACCCAAATTTTAATTTCCCAGGTGTGGTGACGCACACCTGTCACCCCAGCTACTGGGAGGAGGGAGGAGTGCTTGAGCCCAGGAGTTCAAGGCTACAGTGAACTATGATTCTGCCACTGACCTCCAGCCTGGGCAACAGAGCAAGACCCTGTCTCAAAAACCGAAACAAACAAACAAACAAAAAAACAACAACAAAAAGGGCCGGGCGCGGTGGCTCACGCCTGTAATTCCAGCACTATGGGAGGCCAAGGCAGGTGGATCACCTGAGATCAGGAGTTTGAGACCAGGCTGGCCAACATGGTGAAACCCTGTCTCTACTAAAAATACAAAAATTAGCTGGATCTGTAATACCAGCTAGGTGGGAGAATCACTTGAACCCAGGGGGCGGAGGCTGCAGTGAGCTGAGATTTGTCCACTGCACTCCAGCCTGGGCGACAAGAGCAAAACTCCAACTCAAAAACAAAAACAAAAAAAAACAAACAAACAACAGACAAAATTTGAATATAGACTGTATATTAAATAATCATATTATGCCAATATTCAGTATTGTTTAATTTCCTGAATTTAACAATTATACTGTATTTATGTAATAGAATGTCCTTGTTCTCAGGAGATATACAATACATGATGTCTGGAACTTTCATTTGAATTGTTGGCAAAAAATAATAATTATTATTATACACATATACACACACATAAGAAGAAAAAAAGAAAATTTGGCAAAATGTTAAGAATAAGTGAATCTAGGTGAAGAGCATAAGAAAATTCATTGAAAGCTTGGTGCGATGGCTCACGCCTGTAATCCCAGCACTTTGGGAGGCTGAGGCTGGTGGATCACCTGAGGTCGGGAGTTCAAGACCAGCCTGACCAACATGGAGAAACCCCGCCTCTATTAAAAATACAAAATTAGCCAGGCGTGGTGGCGCATGTCCATAATCCCAGCTACTTGGGAGGCTGAGGCAGGAGAATCGCTTGAATCTGGGAGGCGGAGGTTGCAGTGACCCGAGATCGCGCCATTGCACTCTAGCCTGGGCAAAAAGAGTGAAACTCCATCTCAAAAAGAAAAAAGAAAAAGAAAATTCACTGAAATATAAACGTGGTGTTTTTGTTTGTTTGTTTTTGGTTTTTGGTTTTGGATTTTGTTTTTTTTTTTTTTTTGGAGACGGAGTCTCACTCTTGTTGCCCAGGCTGGAGTGCAGTGGTGTAATCTCAGCTCATTGCAACCTCCACCTTCCAGGTTCAAGTGATTCTCATGCCTCCGTCTCCCGAGTATCTGGGACTACAGGCGCCTGCCACCATGCTCTGCTAATTTTTTGTATTTTTAGTAGAAATGGGGTTTCTCCATGTTGGCCAGGCTGGTCTCGAACTCCTGACCTCAAGTGATCCTCCTGCCTCAGCCTCCCACAGTGCTGGGATGACAGGCGTGAGCCACCGCGCCCCGCCTCACATGATATTTACTCATCACATCTTCTTAGACCCCTCTTGCTGTGACAGTTTCTCAGACGTTCCTTGTATTTCATGACCTGGACAGTTTTGAGGAGGACAGGTCAGATATGTTGTGGAATATTTCTTTCTTTTTTTTTTTTTTGAGACGGAGTCTCGCTCTGTCGCCCAGGCTGGAGTGCAGTGGTGCGATCTCGGTTCACTGCAAGCTCCGCCTCCTGGGTTCACGCCATTCTCCTGCCTCAGCCTCCCGAGTAGCTGGGACTACAGGCGTCTGCCACCACGCCCAGCTAATTTTTTTGTCTTTTTAGTAGAGACGGGGTTTCCCCGTGTTAGCCAGGATGGTCTTGATCTCCTGACCTCATGATCCACCCACCTCGGCCGCCCAAAGTGCTGGGATGACAGGCGTGAGCCACCGTGCCCGGCCTGGAATATTTGATTGGAGGTTTCCTGATAGTTTTCTCACCATTGGACTGGAGTTGTGTTTCTGTTGTTTGTTTTTGAGGAAGACTACAGAAGTGAGGTGCCATCCTCACCACATCATGTCAACGTCCATGCAGTCAACATGACTTACCACTGTTGACACTGACTGGGTCACCTGGCTGACATATGTCAGGTTTTTCAACTGTAAAGATCCTTTTTTTTTTTTTTTGAGATGGAGCCTCCCTCTGTAGCCCAGGCTGTCTGTAGCCCAGGCTGTCTGTAGCCCAGGCTGGAGTTCAATGGCGTGATCTCAGCTCATTGCAACCTCCACCTCCCGGGTTCCAGTGATTCTCCTGCCTCATTCTCCCAAGTAGATGGGATTAGAGGCGCCCGCCACCATGCCTGGCTACTTTTTGTATTTTTAGTAGAGATGGGGTTTCACCATATTGGCCAGGCTGGAGTTTTACTATGTCACTTAAGCTGGTGTTGAACTCCTGGTCTCAAGTGATCGTCCTGACTCAGCCTCCGAAAGTGCTGAGATTACAGGCATGAGCCACCAAGCCCAGCCTATTATTTTGTGTGTGTAGAGACAGAGTCTTCCCATGTTGCTCAGGCTGGTCTTGAACTCCTGGATTCAAGCAATCCATCCGCCTCAGCCTCCCAAATAGCTGGGACTATAGGTGTGTGTCACCACACCTGGCTAGTACTTGTTTCCCAGGTCCTTTAACTTGAGCTATTCTGGTGTAGTTGTTTGCTATTATGGTTTTGTTTTGTCTGTTTTGAGACGGAGTCTCGCTCTGTTGCCCAGGCTGGAGTGCAGTGGCGCGATCTCAGCTCAATGCAACCTCCGCCTCCCAGGTTTATGCCATTTTCCTGCCTCAGCCTCCCGAGTAGCTGGGACTACAGGCGCCCGCCACCTCACCTGGCTAATTTTTTTATTTTTTAGTAGAGACGGGGTTTCACCGTGTTAGCCAGGGTGGTCTTGATCTCCTGACCTCGTGATCCACCCGTCTCGGCCTCCCAAAGTGCTGGGATTACAGGCTTGAATTTTTTGTATTTTTATTTTATTTATTTTTTTTTGAGACGGAGTCTCGCTCTGTCGCCCAGGCTGGAGTGCAGTGGCATGTGATCTCGGCTCACTGCAAGCTCCGCCTCCCGGGTTCACGCCATTCTCCCGCCTCAGCCTCCCAAGTAGCTGAGACTACAGGCGCCCGCCACCACGCCCGGCTAGTTTTTTGTATTTTTAGTAGAGACGGGGTTTCACCATGTTAGCCAGGATAGTCTCGATCTCCTGACCTCGTGATCCACCCGCCTCGGCCTCCCAAAGTGCTGGGATTACAGGCTTGAGCCACCGCGCCTGGCCGAATTTTTTGTATTTTTAATAGAGACGGGGTTTCACTGTGTTAGCCAGGATGGTCTCGATCTCCTGACCTTGTGATCCACCCACCTCAGCCTTCCAAAGTGCTGGGATTACAGGCGTGAGCCACCGCGCCTGGCCGAAATGTCTTTCCAAGTGTTTTGCCCGTTAAGAGAATTGGGTCATCTCTCTTCTTCTCACTGATCGGTAGGAGTACTTGATATTTTTATAAAGTACATATTGCAAATGTCTTCACCCACTCAATGGGTCAATTTATCCCTCTATTTTAATGGCATCATTATTTTAATGCAGTCTAGTTGTTGATTAAAAACAAACAAACAAACAAACAAACTTGGCTGGGTGCGGTGGCTCACACCTGTAATCCCAGCATTTTGGGAGGCTGAGGTGGGCAGATCACCTGAGGCTGGGAGTTCAAGACCAGCCTGACCAACATGAAGAAACTCCGTCTCCACTAAAAATACAAAATTAGCCAGGCATGGTGGTGGCGCCTGTAATCCCAGCTACTCGAGAGGTTGAGGCAGGAGAATCGCATGAACCTGGGAGGCAGAGGTTGCAGTGAGCCGAGATCTCGCCATTGCACTCCAGCCTGGGTAAAAAGAGTGAAGCTCTGTCTCAAAGAAAAAGAAAAAAAAAAAAAAAAAAAACTTTATGGTTAGTGCTTTTTGCTTTCTCTCTAAGAAAATTTTGCCTACCCCAAAATAGACCCTATATTTTCTTCTGAAACACTTGTGGCTTTACCTTTTGCAGATTGTATTTGTATAACTCTCAAAAACAGGCACCACCCATCCATGGCATCAAACGCTAGGTCAGTGTCACCCTTTGGGTAGGCAGGGAGTAGCAGGAGTGTGGGGGAACTGCTTAGGTTTGGTTTCTTGGTGTAGGTACCAATGATATGGGCGTGTTCCCCTTGTGAAAATAAATTCATCATGATGTTTGCTTCTTTTGAGATGGCGTCTCGTTCTTGTTGCCCAGGCTGGAGTGCAGTGGCATGATCTGGCTCACTGCAACCTCCACTTCCTGGGTTCAAGCGATTCTCCTGCCTCAGTCTCCCGAGTAGCTGGGATTACAGATGCCCACCACCACACCCGGCTAATGTTGGTATTTTTTAGTAGAAATGGGGTTTCGCCATGTTAGCCAGGCTGGTCTCGAACTCCTGACCTCAGGTGATCCACCCGTCTCGGCCTCCCAAAGTGCTGGGATTACAGGTGTGAGCCACCGCGCCCTGCCCATGATGTTTGCTTATAATTTGAGCACTTTGGTGTAGGTATGTTTCACTTCCATTAAAAGTCTTTAAAATGCCTGTAGTCCCAGCTACTCAGGAGGCTGAAGTAAGGGGATCACTGGAGTCCAGGAGCTCAAGGCTGCCGTGAGCTACGATGGTGCCACTGCACTCCAGCCTGGGGAACCCATCTCTTAAAAAAAAAAAAAGAAAAAGAAAAAGAAGAAGAAGCCTGGCACAGTGGCACCCACTTGTAATCCCAACTTTGGGAGGCCAAGGTGGGAGGACTGCATAAGGCCAAGCAAGAGTCTGAGACCAGCCTGGGCAACACCGCAAGACCCCATCTCTAAAAAAAAAAATTATCCAGGCATGATGGCATATGCCTGTAGTCCCGTGTACTCGGGAGGCTGAGGCCGGAGGATCGCTTGAGCCCAGGAGGTAGAGGCTGGGATGAGCCGTGACTGCACCACTGCTCTCCAGCCTGGAAAGGAGACACACAGAAAGAGAGACTTTGTCTCAAAAATAAATAAAAATTGACTGAGCGTGGTGGCTAACACCTGTATTCCCAGCACTTTGGGAGGCTGAGACAGGTGGATTACCTGAGGCCAGGAGTTCAAGACCAGCCTGGCCAACATGGAGACACCCTGTCTCTACTATAAACACACACACACACAAATAGCCAGACGTGGTGGTGTGTGACTATAGTCCCAGCTACTCTGGAGGCTGAGACATGAGAATCACTTGCACCCAGGAGGCGGAGGTTGCAGTGAGCCGAGATCATGGCACTGCGCTCTAGCCTGGGGGACAGAGCAAGACTCCGTCTCAAAAAAAAAAAAAAAAAAAAAAATTAAAGTTAAAAAATATAAATAAGTAAATAAAAATGTATACAGGTTGAAAAAGCACAATTAACAAAAGAGAGGGAGACAGAGGAACGGGGCTCCTCAAGTCTACCTGGGCTTGGGAAGAATTCAGGACCACTGTGAGCTGATGAGAATTTCTGGTTTCTGGTGGGCTTCGGCGTCCTCGCGCGCCCAGGCTACCGCGCCTCACGTCGTTGACTCTGCATCCCACAGCTATGCAGGGCCAGCCTGGCTCCCTAGTCCACTGCGTGCATCCTCTTGGCTCCATCAAAGCACGAGGACCCAGTAGGGCATCCCTGCTTCGGAGGACGTATTCTCCGTGTCATTCTGAGAGGAGACCCGGTTCTAAGAGCAAATCTCTAGGAGCAGGGCGGTCCCTAGGCTCTGACCCCGGGTGGCTGCAGGAGGAGCCACGCCTTGTCGATCACAGCCCTGGCAGCTGCGGACGCACGTGGGTGCCCGTGGCTGCCGCGCCCCCTGGCGGCTCCGTGCGGAATCGCCCCGGCTCCCCATTTCCGAGACCACAACCCGAGTGTTTGGTCTCCAACACAATGTTAATTTTTTTTATTATTTGTTTGTTTGTTGGTTTGTTTTATTTAGAGGCGGAGTCTCGCTCTGTTGCCCAGGCTGAAGGCCGGGTGTTTGGTCTCCAACCCAATGTTAATTTTTTTTATTATTTATTTATTTATTTATTTATTTATTTAGAGGTGGAGTCTCGCTCTGTCACCCAGGCTGAAGTGCAGTGGCACAACCTCAGCTCACTGCAACCTCCAACTCCCGGGTTCAAGCGATCCTCCTGTCTCAGCCTCCCTAGTAGCTGGGATTACAGGCGTGCACCACCACACCCAGCTAATTTCGTATTTTTAGCAGAGATGGGGTTTCTCCATGTTGGTGAGACTGGTCTCGAACTCCTGGCCTCAGGTGATCCTCCCGCCTCGGGCCTCCCAAAGTGCTGGGATGACAGGCGTGAGCCACGGTGCCTGGCCTTTTTATTTTATTATTTTTTATTATTTTATTTGGGACAGTCTCGCTTTGTCGTCCAGGCTGAAGTGCAGTGGTGTGATCTCGGTTCACTGCAAACTCTGCCTCCCGGTTCAAGAGATTCTCCTGCCTCAGCCTCCCGAGGAGCTGGGATTACAGATGCCTGCCACCACGCTCAGCTAATTTTTGTATTTTTAGTAGAGATGGAGTTTCACCATGTTGGCCAGGTTCATCTCGATACCATAGTAAGGCAGGAGGAAGGAAGGGAAGAAGTGAGGAAAGGGAGGGAGGGAGGAAGGAAAGGAGGGAGGGAGGACACATGTACCCTGAATCTAAAATTTAAAAATAGGCTGTGTGCGGTAGCTCACCCCTGTAATCCCAGCAATTTGGGAGGCCGAGGCGGGTGGATCATTTGAGATGAGGAGTTCGAGACCAAATTGGCCAACATGGCAAAACCCCATCTCTACTAAAAACACAAAATAATTAGCCAGGCATGGTGGCGCACGCCTGTAATCCCAGCTACTGTTGAGGCTGAGGCAGGAGAATTGCTTGAACCCAGGAGGTTGAGGCTTGCAGTGAGCTGAGATCGCACCACTGCACTCCAGCGTGGGTGACAGCGTGTGACACTGTCTCAAAAAATAAATAAAATTTAAAACTAATAAATAAAATTAGCTAGGCGTGGTGATCTATGGCTGTAGTCCCAGCTACTTGAAAAGCTGAGGTGGGAGGATCACTTGAGCCAAGGAGGTTGAGGCTACAGTGAGCTATGGTCATGCTGCTGCACTCCAGCCTAGGCAACAGAGCCAGATCCTGTCTCTAAAAAGAATAATTTGAAATAAGATATTTTTGAAAGATGGAGAACAGGATGGGGAAGGTCACTTCATCTGAGGTTTTCTTTTCTTTTTTTTTTTTTTCCTTTTGAGATGGAGTCTCACTCTGTCACCCAGGCTGGAGTGCAGTGGTGTGATCTCAGCTCACTGCAAGCTCCGCCTCCCAGGCTCACACTATTCTCCTGCCTCAGCCTCTGGAGCAGCTGGGACTACAGGTGCCCGCCACCACGCCCAGAGAATTTTTTGCATTTTTAGTAGAGACAGGGTTTCACCGTGTTAGCCAGGATAGTCTTGATCTCCTGACCTCGTGATCCGCTCGCCTCGGGATCCCAAAGTGCTGGGATTACAGGCATGAGCCACTGCGCCCGACTTATTTTAGGTTTTCATGTTACTCAGTTTGGGGTGAAATCTTTTCCTTCAAAGATACTGGGACATTCCAGAGCCAGTGACAAATTATTTTTCCTAATGGCAAAACAGTTTGGGACATGGATTTATTTGACACATTTATCTAGAGAGTATCATGTGGCTGGGCTTCTCCTCCTCTGTGCTATGGACATTTGGGGCTGAATTATTCTCTGGAGTGGGGGCATCTTGGGCACTGCAGGGTGCTGAGCAGCGTCCCTGGCCTCCACCCACTCCATGCCAGGCGCAACCCCCAGTCGTGACAACCACAGATGTCCCCAGACATCACCCTGTGTCCCGGGGAGGACAACTGCCCCCATTGAGAAGCACCAATTCTGCAAAAAAGAAAACCACTATTTGTTTCCTCCGCGTGGCTTCCTGGGACTTACTCTGGAGGAGTTTGCAACGTCGCCCATGCAGGGTCAGGTTTTGTAGGAACCGCACCCCAAGCGCGCAGAGAAGCAGAGGGCAGAGCCTTCCTAATTTCATGATTACACTTGGGAGGTTCAACCTACTCCTGGAGCCCCGAGTCACGACTTACACAAAACCCAAGTTTAATTACCATTTCTTTGCTCTGTGCATCTCTGACAGGAATATTCAGAAATACCCTATTTCTAACTTGTGTGGGATCGACAAGCCGTTATCTATGACACGCTTCTCATCAAGTGGCACAGAGAAGCTGCTGGTTCTGGGATGACAGCTCCCCCTCGCCGCCCCTCCTGTTCTCCACCCTGTGGTGATTCCAAAACAGAAACTTTCTGGGGTCTCTTAAAGGCTTGGGCTGGGTTCGGGGTCAACCGGGAAGAGGCTATACAGGCTTTCCCAGTGATGGACACGAGATGGGAGGAAATAAGCCGAGGTCGTCTACCAAGACTGAAGGGCGAGTCGGCTGCGGTAGCCCAACCGCAGGCTACGTGCCTCCTGCAACGGTGTCTGCAGGTGTTTCCCGTAGTGGGCTTCTCCAAATGGGCATCGCCATCACCTGGGCTGTTTGACTTACAATGCAGATCCAGCCAGGCGCAGTGGCTCACACCTGTCATCCCAGCACTCTGGGAGGCC
The DNA here is from genome assembly GCF_049350105.2 of Macaca mulatta. Classification (NCBI taxonomy): domain Eukaryota; kingdom Metazoa; phylum Chordata; class Mammalia; order Primates; family Cercopithecidae; genus Macaca; species Macaca mulatta. Next base: position 3,523,435 of record NC_133424.1, read on the forward strand.
GAGATGGGCAGATCACCTGAGGTCAGGAGTTCAAGACTGGCCTGGCCAATGTGGTGAAACCCCGTCTCTACCCAAAATACAAAAATTAGCTGGGCGTGGTGGCGGGTGCCTGTAGTCCCAGCTACTCGGGGAGGTTGAGGCAGGAGAATTGCTTGAACCTGGGAGGTGGAGATTGCAGTGAGCCAAGATCGCGCCATTGCACTCCATTGCCCTCCAGCCTAGGCAGCAATAGCGAAACTCCATCTCAAAAAAAATAAATAAATAGGATGCAGATCCAATGGGAGTGGAGGGGCTGGCTAAATACAAGAAGCAGGACACAGCGGGACCACTGGGTCTTAAATTTGGTGGGCGCTAGAGGGTTTGATGAACATACAACCAGGGCCCACACACGTATCTAATTTTTTTTTTCTTTTGAGATAAGAGTCTCACTCTGTCGCCCAGGCTGGAGTGCAGTGGTGCCATCTTGACTCACTGCAACCTCCACCTCCGGGTTCAAGCGATTCTCCTGCCTCAGCCTCCCGAGTAGCTGGGATTACAGGTGTGCATCACCACGCCCGGCTAATTTTTGCATTTTTAGTAGAGACGGGGTTTCACCATGTTGGCCGGGCTAGTCTTGAACTCCTGACTTCAAGTGATCTGCCCGCCTCGGCCTTCCAAAGTGCTGGGATGACAGGTGTGAGCCGCCGAGCCTGGCCCTGACTTATTTTTAATTTTTTTTTTTTTTTTTGAGACGGAGTCTTGCTTTATTGCCCAGGCTGGAGTGCAGTGGCCGTGATCTCGGCTCACTGCAAGGTCCGCCTCCCAGGTTCACGCCATTCTCTTGCCTCCGTCTCCCGAGTAGCTGGGACTACAGGTGCCTGCAACCACACCTGGCTAGTTTTTGTATTTTTAGTAGAGATGAGGTTTCCCCATGTTAGCCAGGATGGTCTTGATCTCCTGACCTCATGATCTACTCACCTTGGACTCCCAAAGAGTTGGGATTACAAGCATGAGCCACCGCGCCCGGCCTATTTTTTATTTTTTGAGACAAGGTCTTGCTCTTTTGCCCAGGCTGGAGTGCAGCAGTGTGATAATGACTCACTACAGTGATCCTTCTGCCTCAGCCTCCTGAGGAGCAGAGACTACAAATGAGCACCACCATGTCTGGCTAATTTTTTTTTTGGTACAGATAGAGGCTCACCATCGTATTTTTTGTTTTTGAGATGGAGTTTCACTCTTCTTGCCCAGGTTGAAGTGCAGTGGTGCGATCTCGGCTCACTGCAACCTCCGCCTCCTGGGTTCAAGCGATTCTCCTGCCTCAGTCTCCCAAGTAGCTGGGATTACAGGCGCCTACCACCATGCAAGGCTAATTTTTGTATTTTTAGTAGAGACAGGGTTTCACTATGTTGGCCAGGCTAGTCTCGAACTCCTGACCTCAGGTGATCTGCCCGCCTCAGCCTCCCAAAGTGCTGGGATTACAGGCGTGAGCCACTGCGCCCAGCTGAGGGTCACCATCCTGCCTAGGCTGATCTTGAACTCCTGGGCTCAAGCCATCCCCCTTCCTCAGCTTCTCAAAGTGCTGGGATTGCAGGCATGAGCCACTGCGCCTGGCCTGGAGTGGGGCCCAAGACTTAAGAGTTTCTACCGCGCCTCTAGGACACGCTGCTGCTGCTGAGCTGAGGACAGTCTAAAGAGCATCGCTCATCCACGGTTCCCCTTTCACCGCCCAGGCTCTGTGGACACTGGGGCCAGATCATTCTCTGGGGTGGGGCTGTCCTGGGCCCTGCAGGGGGCTGAGCAGCGTCCCTCGCCTCTACCCCCACCATTGCAGCAACCACTTGTGTCCCCAGATGCTGTCCAGCTAAGTGTGCCCTGGGGCACGAGCCGCCCGGGTGAGAAGCTCTGCTGGAGACCTGAAGTGCACACCTGTCTCCCACAGCCAGGCCTCTTCAGCACTAGACCCGGCAATCCCAGGGCGGCTGTTCTTTGCATTTTGTGACTTTTTGGTGTGTGATTCTTGGGAGCTGACAGAGGTCGCGGCTGAACCAGAAACTCCGCCCCTGCAGATCTCCGTTCTTCCTGCGATTGCAGGGGTGGAGAAGAGGGGTGCTGGAGGCAGGGTCCTGAGCCAGAGGCCCCGCCAGGGCTCCACCAGGTTCAGACGCTCACAGGTGGGGTGACCTCGGGCCTGACAGCCAGGCCTCAGTTTCTCTGTCTCTGGCATGGGGGTGCCGGTGCCCAACCTTGGCTTGTGAGAAACAGGAATTCACAGTCCACCAAAGTTTAGGTGACCTTCAGGGAGCCGTTCTTTCGTTTTTATGTTTTTGAGACGGAGTCTCGCTCTGTTCCCCAGGCTGGAGAGCAACGGTGTGATCTCAGCTCACTGCAACCTCCATCTCCCGGGTTCCAGCGGTTCTCCTGCCTCTGCCTCCTGAGGAGCTGGGACTACAGGCACCTGCCACCACGCCTGCCAATATGTTTTTGTATTTTCAGTGGAGATGGGGTTTCATCATGTTGGCCAGGCTGGTCTTGAACTCCTCACCTCAAGTGATCCACCCGCCTCAGCCTCCCAAAGTCCTGGGATGACAGGCATGAGCCGCCGCGCCCGGCCCAGGGAGCAGCTTCTGTGTTCTCGACAAAACCCTGTGCAGCAGCCTAGGGTTGGGGCCGAGACAGGCCCGGAAGCTTTCTGGGTTCCTTCCTGCCTGGGACCATCCTCTCAACTGGAGCCGTTGTGAAAGGGAGGTGCCTCTGGTTACAGAATACAGCATTTACGGAGTTACAACATGCTAGAAAAGCAACAGACGAGGCCAGGCGTGGTGGCTCACGCCTGTAATCCCTGTACTTTGGAAACCCGAGGTGGGCAAATCACCTGAGGTTGGGAGTTCGAGACCAGCCTGACTGACATGGAGAAAACCCGTCTCTACTAAAAACACAAAAAGTTAGCTGGGCGTGGTGGTGCGCGCCTGTAATCCCGGCTACTCGTGAGGCTGGGGCAGGAGAATGAATCACTTGAACCCGGGAGGTGGAAGCTGCGGTGAGCCAAGGTTGCACCATTGCACTCCAGCCTGGGCATCTAGGGCAAAACTCAGTCTCAAAAAAAAAAAAAAAAAGAAAAGCAACAGACAATATGATCACTCTCTGCCGAGGACCGAGGCATCTCACCCGACCGTGGGGTGACCCTCTGCACCAGGACGCAGCTGGGGGCGGAGGCAGAGGGAACGGAGACAGCAGAGGGTAGAGGCTGACTGTCCGGAACCTCCCACGACCTGTGACCCAGGAAGTGCGGCTCCAGGCGTCGCGGGGACTCACTCACAAGCAGCCCAGCTGATGTGCAAACTCCGTGTCGGGGGTTTTCTCGAGGTCTGGGGTTGGGAGGTATCGGTGGCGCCAAGGTCAACACGAAGACAGACAGAGGTCACAATGCCTATTTATTCCTCACACGTCACGCCCTGCACCCCGGGTGGGCTCGGCACACGCCTCACCGCCGTGAGGGGCTGCAGGGCCGCGGCGGCCCCCGTTCCTACTGTTACCTACGACACACGGTACTGCGCCTACCTCACAGATGGCCAAGAGCCAGGGAGCCCCAGGACGCTCCGACTGACAACCCTGCAGCCTGGACCACAGTGCATGGGCTCGCCTGCCACCCCCAGGCCTCAGGAACCGAGACAGGCCCCCTGCTGTCCGGCTATCTGGCTGCTTTCCTGGTGGCTGTTTTAGGGCCAAGGTGGGTGGCACCTGAGGTACCCCGTGGCCTCCACCCAGAATAGGGGGGATAAGCTTCCTGGGGGGGGCCCTGGGTCCGTGAAACACCCAGGACAGAAGGACAGCAGGACAGGACAGACAGAAACGGCCCAGCTGCCTTCCCTGTGCCCAGGGCTAAGGCGGCCGGGACAGAAGGTCATGATGTCGCCCCTGGTTCTGTCGCAAGGACCAGAAAATGAGGGTGGGAGGAGGGGAAACGCATGTCTGTCAACACGCCCAACTGGAGAAGAGTCACAGAAACTGGTCCTATGCACCCAGGACGGCTCCTGGGCTGCGGAGGCGGGGGGTGACCACAGCCGTCTCTGAGGTGTCTGCCACTAAAGAGTTCCTCATGCAAACACACATGACCCATGGCGCGCAGGCCGCGGCTGGCAGTGAGCTCCTCCGAGCAGGCACGGGGCCAGGGTGGCCGGGAGGTCGACTGGGAAAGCGGCTTCTCACGGACGGGAGAGTTCCTGCAGACACACCACGGGATGGGGGGCGGGGGCTGTAAAAGGCTTTGGAAGCCACACGGCTGAACGTGAAACCGGTCGCTTCTCCGAGAGCGGCCCGGGAGTCCCCCAGGATTCTAGAAAACACTCAGGTGACTGAGCTTTCTGGGGGCTGGAAGGTAGGTCGCTGCTGGTCTGTGCTCAGCTTGCTGGCTCTCATTTCAAGAAGGGTTCGGGGGCTGTCAGGGAGTTACAAAAAGGGAGTGGAGGAGGACAGAGATAAAAGGGGAAAATCCATCTTGACATGCAGGTCCGAGGTCCCTCTCTTCCCCTCTCTCGGGCAGTCCAACAGGAGGAAACGGCAGACAACCAGAGGCTTCCAGTCAGCCAGGGAAGGACGCGATCACACCGGGAGCGGCTGGAGGGGGACAGACGTGAAGGCAGTCAGAGCGCAGGTGGGGACCAAGGCTGCACTGCGCACTCCAGGCAGCAGGAGAGGCCCAGAGTGGACGGCGCTTACCACCAGCAGCCGGGGGCCACAGCATATTTCAGTGAATGTCAGTGCCACAGCCGCACCAGAAGTGTTCCAGACACTCAGGGCCACGTGTGGCTGGTGGCACAGAGAACACCGTCATGACCTAGAAGGGTCTACAGTGTGGTGGTACTTTGTGTATGAGGTTACATTGGTAAAAAATCCACCTCAACTATTAAAAAAAAAAAAAAAAAAAAAAAAGGAAAGACTGGAAGAAAAGGCGGCCAAAATATTCATGTTGGTTGCTCTGGGTGAAAAGATTAAGGCTGGGCTGAATGCAGGGCTCACACTTGTAATCTCAGCACTTTGGGAGGCTGAGGCGGGAGGATCGCTTGAGCCCAGGAGTTGAGGCCACTGGGCAACATAATGAGATCCTATCTCTAAAGAAAATACAAAAATCAGCCAGGCGCAGCGGCGTGCGCCTGGAGTTCCAGCTACTGGGGAGGCTGAGGTGGGACACTTGAGCCCACGAGGTTGAGGCTGCAGTGAGATGTGACTGTACCACTGCCCTCCAGCCGGGGTGACAGAGCAGGATGTTCTCAAAAAAAAAAAAAAAAAAGATTAAGATCGTTCTTGCTGCTTTTTAACATTTTTGTCCTTTAAATTTGTCTACAGTAATTATGGTTTAAAAATGAAAGTGTGTATATGAGGAGGGGACGATGACAAAACGAAGAGGCTACGTCAGAGCAGAATGAAAACACCGCCTGGGGAGGCCCGGAGCCTCCCGCGCCAGGGAGCCGGCGTCTGCTGGAGACGGACAGGACTGAACTCAGGGGCCCTGGGGAAGGAAACCAAGCCAGCCCAGACACCAGCCCCTTCCAAGGAGCCATGGCTCTCCCCTAATCCCCACCCAGACCCCAGACGCCAGCCCTTCCGGGAAGCCGTGGCTTCCCCCTAATCCACCCAGCCCCGATCCACAGATGGGAAACAGGAGTGGGGAGCAGGACTTGGCGGCCGCCTGGAAAGGGGCCCAATGCCCAGAGATGCCCCCGCCTGCCCCGGTGGTTCAGGGCGATCTTCTGAGCTGGATGCACCCAGGACTCCCCGTCCAGTGTCCAGACAGGCTCTGCAGCCCCCGGGCATCCACTCCTGCTGGCTGCCCTCACCGCTGGGCACTCACGCGGCGTCACTCCTGCTGGCCGCCCCCCAGCCCCCCGGCCCCGGGCACTCATGTGGCGTCACTCCTGCTGGCCGCCCCCCAGCCCCCCGGCCCCGGGCACTCATGTGGCGTCACTCCTGCTGGCCGCCCCCCAGCCCCGGCCCCGGGCACTCACGCGGCGTCACTCCTGCTGGTCATCGTTGCTGGCGCTGGGCGTCCGACTCCGGATCTGGCTCCTGAGCTGCTCTATCAATTCTGGGTTCTGCTGCTGCATCTGCTGCGCAAACTGCTGACCCCTGCGGGGAGGGCGCACGGGGCTCCGTCGGGGCCAGGAACCTGCCTGCTGCGTCCGTCCATCCCCAGCTGACCCCTCAGGCTCTCCGCCCCGAAGACAGGTCTGACCCCTCGCCAGAGGACGCCAGACCCTTCAGAGCAGGGGACGCAACACTTCCGCTCTCCTCCCTCCCTTCCACCCGCGCGCCCTGCCCGCCACCCATGTGCTGCTCGAAGCAGATGCACTCACGCCTGGATGAGGCTGGCCAGGTCGTTCTGCGAGGGGCTGGTGCCGGGAGTGCCCAAGGGGTTGTTGCCACCCGAAATCATGCCGGACATGCTGTAGGAGAGAGCGCGTGACTCGCCGCCGGGACAGCCTGACCGCCATCCCCACCGCAGCCCCTCACAGTGGCCCGGGAGAGAATCCCTCTCAGCCCCTCACCGTCCCCCACAGGAGAGGATTCTCTCTCACCACCTGGCGGGCCTCCTGGGCCCAAACCCAGCCTGTGAGTTCACCCGCTTTCCCGGAACGCCCTTCCTTCTTTGGCCTAAAGACCATGGTTCTCAGCCAGGGGGTGATCCTGCCCCCAGAGGACCCCTGCAGTGGCAGCCGACATTTTCAACAGCCACGATCGGGTTACGCCAAGACAGCGGTGGCGGGGGGACTCCTGACATGCAGTGGGTGGAGGCTAGAGATGCTGTTAGTACCCTGCAGTGCCCAGGACAGCCCCGCTCCAGAAACTGGTCCAGCCCAAATGGCCACGGTGCTGTGGCCAGGAAACTATGCTTTTAGATTTGACCATGGGCCAGCCGCAGTGGCTCACACCTGTCATCCCTCTACTTTGGGAGGCCGAGGTGGGTGGATCACCTGAGGTCAGGAGTTCAAGACCAGCCTGGCCAACGTGGTGAAACCCCCATCTCTACTAAAAATGCAAAAATTAGCCAGGCGTGGTGGCGGGTGCCTGTAATTCCAGCTACTTGGGAAGCTGAGACAGGAGACCCACTTGATCCCAGGAGGCAGAGGTTGCAATGAGCCAAGATTGTGCCACTGCACTCAAACCTGGGTGACAGAGTGAGACTCCGTTTCAAAAAAAAAAAAAAGATTTCACCATGAAAACAGGCGAGCAGTTCCCCAATAAGCACAGAGTTCACTGGGGAGTTACCACATGAGCCAGCAACTGCACTCAGAGGTTTATACACAAGAGAAATGAACAGGATTCCCACAGATGCTTGCATACCCATGCTCAAGCAGCACCGTTCACAACAGACAAAAGGCAGAAACAGCCCCAATGTCCACGGATAGACGTGTGGATCAGCACAGCGTGGTCCATCCGCACTGGAATATTACTCAGCCACGAAAAGGAGCGAGGCCCTGACCCAGGCCTCAGCACAGATGCACCTTGAGGACGTCACGCTCAGTGAGAGACGTCAGACACAAAAGACCACGCAGTGTGTGACCCTGTTTCTATGAAATGTCCAGGACAGGCCCAGCCACAGAGACGGGAAGGGGATGTGTGGCTGTCAGGGGATGGGAGAGGGGTTGGGGAGTGACAGGTGATGGGGAAGGGGCTTCTTTCGGAGGTGATGAAGACGTGCTGGTGCTCAATGGTGGTGACAGCTGCCTGGCAGTGTGAATGTACGTAACACCATGAAGCTGTGTACTTTAAAGGGGCTAGTTTTATGTCAGGTGCATTTTCCCACAATAGAAGGAAACGTAACCACAAGACGACGTGGAGGAGCCCGGTTGTCACTTACAGCTGCTGAATCTGGGGGTTGTTCATTAGGTTTGAAGCCTGAAGAACAGAACAAATTTGTCAGGAAGACAAAGCTCCAGGCACATCGCTCTCTTTCATCAGACACTTTCCCTCTTCACCAGCCTTGACCCCGGGCGCCAGCACGCCAGCGAACAGTAAGAGCCGGGCATTTGGTCTTTCGTACCCTTTTCCCTACATTCTCGTCCCCCCACCCACGAGCTGTGACCTCCACATTGTGACTTAAATCCTGTTTCGGGTTCCTGCTTTAGCAGCGTTCTCTCACTGGCTGCACGGTTTCACCGTGTGGATGCGTTTGGTTATTTTAGCTGCTGTGTCTACTTTAGCAGATTTGGTTTAGCAGATTTGGTTCCAGTTTTGCTCTATCAATCAATAGCACTGTGGCCGAGCACGGGGGCTCACGTCTGGAATCCCAGCACTTTGGGAGGCCGAGGCAGGCAGATCGCTTGAGGTCAGGAGTTCGAGACCAGCCTAACCAATATGGTGAAACCCCGTCTCTACTAAAAATACGAAATTAGCCGGGTGTGGTGGTGCGCACCTGTAATCCCAGCTACTAGGGGGGCTGAGGCAGGAAAATTGGCTGAACCTGGGAGGCGGAGCTTGCAGGGAGGCGGAGCTTGCAGTGAGCCGAGATCGTACCACTGCATTCCAGCCTGGGTGACAGAGCAAGACTCTGTCTCAAAAAAGAAGTAAAAATAAATAAATAAATAAATAGCACTGTACTGGGCACTTTCTCACGTTAACTTTCCACTTGGGATTATTCCTTTGGACCTGTTGAAAACAGGTGGCTCAGAGGTGTGGCAAACTCGCTGTGTAAAGGGCCAGTGTGTAAATACTCTTAGCCTTTCCAGACTTGGGGTGCCTGACCCAACTACTCAGCTCTGCCACTGTATCGTAAAAGCCACCACTGACACTAGAAGCATGAATGGGCACGGCTGTGTGTCAGTAAAACTTTATCGGTTAGGCACAGTGGCTCACACCTGTAATCCCAGCACTTTGGGGAGCCGAGGCAGGTGGATCACAAGGTCAGGAGTTCGAGACCAGCCTGGCTAACATGGTGAAACCCATTTCTACTAAAAAACACCAAAATTAGCTGGGCGTGGTGGTGGGCACCTGTAATCCCAGCTACTCAGGAGGGTGAGGCAGGAGAATCACTTGAACCTGGGAGACGCAACAGAGTGAGACTCCATCTCAAAAAAAAAAAAAAACTTTATTAACAAAACCCAGCTGCGGGCCTTATTCTGCCAACCTCAGATGTCTAAAGGGAAAAGGAGTCTGTGCCATGGCCAGGCTGAGAGGCCCCGTGGAGGGCTGGGGCCCACTCACCCTCCATCCCATGATGAGGGAGCATGCGTTCCCCTGGCAGCCTGGCCAGAGGCCGAGGGTTACAGTAAGAGGTGCGGCCTCTGCTGAATGGCACGGCCCAGGCAGGGCCCCTGGCGCGGCTGGGGCATTTTTCTGACGGCCAGTGAGGCTGAGGGCTTTTCTCCCCCCTAACAGCCTTAGGCAAGTCCCTGCACCCTGAGGCCGTGGGAGCCTGCAGAGTGGTCCCAGGGCACACAGACCTCCCAGGGAATGAACATGCGTGTGTGGGTGGGTGGCTCTCCAAGGATCTCAGTCAAGGAACCCCCTGCCAAAGTCTGCCCCTCTGGAAGAACGAGTGCCTGGGCATCGGGAGGTACACCTGTGCCCAGGGCGCCCGGCGCTCTGCTTCCCTTGCCTGAACCATGTCTGCTTCCCTTGCAGGCAGACACGGCTGTGTTGTAATCAGTGTCTCTGCACTGCGAGCGGCAGCCCACGCCGGGGTGGGGCGGGGGTGCGATCTCCCCGGGCTATTCAGCCAGGAGAGCCAGGACGCAGTTTTCGGTGCTCACTACTGGTGCGTCTTGCTTGGGACATTAACATCGGGGACACCTTTGATCGTCAAAGCTGAGGGTGGGGGTGCTCCTGACATGGGGTGGGTGAGGCCAGGGACGCTGCCAGCGCCCCGCGGTGCCTGGGATGGCCCCACAGACAGGAACCATCTGGTCCCAGATGCCAGCAGTGCCGAGGCAAGAAAGCCCTGGCCAGGAGCGGTGACACAGAAGATGCAGGCCTGGGGCGTGGCACAGGTACCATGGACAGGGAGGAGGGGCGGGCCCTTACCATGCTCATGAAGCCGGGGTTGTTCAGCAGCCCGGCGATGTCGAAGCTGCCCACGCCTCCCGTCTGAGGATGAGAACAGCCCTGGTTAGTGCGGCCTGGACCAGAGGCCACGTTGAATAAGCTCCCTGGAACCCAGAAACAACGCCCCCCACAGGCTCAGACATTCTATCAAACTGCGGCCGGCGGGTGCTTTGAGGCAGGCAGCACGAAGCACAGCCCAACCGCCCAGGGAGGAACATTCTATCCTGTGTTTATCCCCCGCACAGCCCGACGCCCGGGGACACAGTCTCTCATCCCGTGTTTATCTCCCGCACAGCCTGACCGCCCGGGGGACACAGTCTCTCATCCCGTGTTTATCTCCCGCACAACTCCACAGGCCACAAAAACACAGTCTATTATCCTGTGTTTATTTCCTGTATTCTGCCACTTTGACACCTTGGGGCCTTGCTGGCCTGGCAGAGCCGCCCCCTCCTGGAGTAGCCAATTCCCAGAGACAGCAAATGACTCACCCCGAAACACACCTTTGAAATACAAACCAACCCGGAACCCACACCCTCAGCACCTGCCCCATCACCCCAGGGCCACGATCCACCTGCCCCACTCACCCCCAGGCCAGGAATCAGGCAACCAGTGGCAGCCCTCAGGCCTGGTCTAATGAGATGGCTCCAACCCTCCCACCCTAAGCCTCCTCACCCGGCCCCGCCGCAAAACCCACATGGAGCGTCCTGTCTGTGCCCTCCCTCTGCCTCCCCGCGCAGGCCTGCAGCCGCCTACTGGTTCCAGGGGTCTGGGGCATGAACCTCCTCCTCATGACGGTCACTTCCATGCCTGTGCATCTCACCATCGACCGAAACAAACCCCGGACCGTCACGACACCCAGGTTAGGCCGAGAGCCGCTGGTGTGCCCGAGGCCCTGTCCCTGACCCGCACAGTCAGCTCCGCTCCGCGTTCTGGAGCCGCTCGCCCCGCGGCACTCACGGGGCTGGGGGCCTCCCGCAGCTTCAGCTCCGCTATCTTGAGGTTGGACTTGTACGTCTCGTTGTCAGGGTCCAGCTCCAGGGCCTTCTTGTAGTAGGCCACGGCCTCCACGTGCTTGTTCAGGCTGGAGAGCGCCAGGCTGGAGGAGAGCACCAGGGATGGCCTGTTCCCGTCTGCCCAGCTCCAGGAGGCCCTGCCCAAGCCCTCGTCCCCAGTGGTCCCAGCAATCCCCAAACCGCCTCGGATGGCGGCACCCCCTGCCCACTGTCAGCTGGCTGGAGACAAACCTGGCTTTCTAGGGGCCCAGGGGCGGGACCAAGGGAGACAGACATGAGAACACCGCTGCCGCACAAGAACTGGCGTCCCCATGGGGCCGCACACGAGGCCTCAAAGCCCAGAGCGGGCTGAGAGGAGGGAGCGGGCCGGCTCAGGGTCACAGGAAACGCGTGGATGTGGTCTTGGCCCCGCTTTCTGGCACAGGGCATCGAGGACCCTGGGAACTCAGTGACAGACGTGTCTCCTGTCGTCCACAAGCAGCCCCTGACTCCCACCTGAGTCTTCACTACTGAGATGACTTGGGGCCCCTAGAGAGCCCAGAAGGAGGCAGGTCCTGGGGAGACTGGGCAGGTGAACAGGATCCTCCCCAGCCTCCGGGGAGACCCAGTCCCACGAACTTTAAGCAAGGGCGTTCACAGAAGCAGGCGAATGAACTGCTTCTCATGCTGGGAGGGTGGCACCAGCGGCACGGGGCACAGGCTCCTGCCCCGGGGACCCTCCTGGCCTCGCCCTCAGACCCCTCCTGTGTCCTTCATCATAAACCAGGTGCTTCCCTGAGCTCTGTGAGCCGCCCCAGCAAACAATGGAGCCCGAGTAGGGGCCACGGGAACCCCAGTGGACAGCCAGTCGGGAGAAGCAAGGGGCCCGGGGATCTCCGAGTGGCACGTGATGCAGGGCGTCTGTGGGGCTGAGCCTGCGACCTGTAGGGGCTACGTTGGCTCCGAACGGCTAGTGTCAGAGCTGAACTGAACTGTGGGGGGAGAATCGGTTGTGGGTGGGGGAAAAAGCCACACAAGAGAGGAAGCAGGAGCAGGAGAGGAGGAGCCCCGAGAGACTGGAAACATGCGACAGGCACTCACCCCATCCTGCCGTAGGCCTTGCTGTAGGCGGGGTCGATGCAGATGGCCCGCTCACAGTCCTGCACCGCGCCTGCATAGTTGCCGAGTTTGCTGTAGGCAGCAGCTCTGGGGAAGAAAGGCAGGGCAGGTCCCTCACTGGCGGCTCTGAGCCCAGCAGGCAGCCCTGGAGGGGAGCCTGAGAGCTGCGTTCCTCTTCCGCTTCCTGGAGGAACGGCCTCAGGTTCCCCCTCTGTAAAATAGGGCTGACGGCGAAAGCTGAGAGGTGCAGCCACTGAGATGCTCTTAGACAGATGCGCGCTCAAGGCACCAACAGCCACTTGGGACTGCGACTCTGAATTTTATTTGCAAAAACTGTTCCAATCCATGGCTGCACAAGAGCAATGAGTGTGGGAACTTACACCCAAGTTTCGTTGACAAATTATTTACGTATCAGTAAAAAAAGAACTCAGACCAATGTCAAAGCTCAAAGCTCTTGGCTTACAGCATCTGAATCGTCTTCACCATTTTCGTGTTTAGTGTTTCTCTTTACGACTTTTTCAAAGTACGGAGAAGCGTAAGTGGAGAATAAACTACCCCGTGACAAGCGGCCAGGGACCCTGCACTCCCTCTGCAACTGTTCTGCAAGCCTGAAGCAGATCCCAGACCACACGTTCAAAAAAACCTCAACCCTCCACATACCGGATTATTTTCTTGGCTTGACATCCACGTGGAACGCCGTGACACCTGATTTTGTATGTATGTGTGTATGTACGTACGTATGTATGTATGTATGTACGTATGTATTTATTTTTGAAACAGGGTTTTGCTCTGCTGCCCAGGCTGGAGTGCAGTGACACGATCTCAGCTCACTGCAAGCTCCGCTTCCCGGGTTCAAGTGATTCTCCTGCCTCAGTCTCCCAGTTAGCTGGGATTACAGGCGTGCGCCACCACGTCCAGCTAATTTTTTTTTTTCGGGTTTTTTTGGAGACAGAGTCTCCAGGGTGGGGTGCAGTGGCGCAATCTTGGCTCACTGCAACCTCTGCCTCCTAGGTTCAAGTCATTCTCATACCTCAGCCTCTCAAGTAGCTGGGATTACAGGTGTACACCACCACGCCCGGCTAATTTTGTATTTTTAGTAAAGACATGGTTTCACCATGTTGGACAGGCTGGTCTCAAACTCTCGATCTCAAGTAATCCACCCGCCTCGGCCTCCCAAAGTGCTGGGATTACAGGCGTGAGCCACTGTGCCCGGCCCCCAGACTAGTTTTTACGTTTTCTGTGGAGACAGGGGTCTTGATATGTTGCCCAGGCTGGTCCCCAACTCCCAGCCTCAAGTGATCTTCCCCCCGTGGCCTCCCAGAGTGCTGGGCGAGCCACCTGATCTTAACGTCAGCGTCGACTCTCCCTGACCCCCTTGCTGGCCGCCTGATGCTTGCTCTGGGTCTGGGACCGCCGGTGAACGGATCCCTTATCTAGAGCGCAGAGGCCTCTCCCATCTCAGGCCCCTGCCAAGCATCCCGGAGGGCGCCCCGCACACGGCCGCCCCCGCCCTGGGCAGGCCCCGAGCTGGCACCTGTTGCAGAAATAGACGGCGTTGGCTGGGTTGAGCTCGATGGCTTTTCCGTAGAAATGCACGGCAGCTTCGAAGTTCTCCACTTTCATCTGCTCGTTTCCTACAGGGAGAGGGGGAAACACTGGCCCGGGCGTCCAGACAGACCCGCGGGGGCTCTCGGCCTCACACCGGGTTCTTCGGGGCACCTAGGGCTCAACACAGCCGTGGGCAGGAGGCGTCTGCATCTGTGGGGGGTTCACTAATCACAAACGGTCATCTCTACACCCACTAAGGGGGATGGAGGTGGGGCCGGCAGGGCCTGGCCTGGCGATGGATGGTGGCTCTCGCTGCCTGGATGGTGACCCCTGGGAACAGAACTGTTAATACAGCCCATCGGCCCAGGGATCGAAACTGTCCCTTTTGCCATTTCTTTTGGAAAGAGCCCAAGCGGAGGCCTGAATTTTAGAAAACTCCTGATACCTTCTAATTTCATAGCAATGTGGCTTCTATCTAAGGCATGGGTCCCAGCTGGCAGGACAGTAAAAAGCCCGGCTGCTATCCTAGAACCAACTGAGAGCTCTGAAGACAGAAACCCGCTCCCACCCCCGAGATCCCAATTCAGGAGGGTGTTGGGGGAAGACTGGTACCAGCGTGTTTCCTTAAACAGTTTTACTGAGATATAATTTACAGGCCACAAAGCTTATGCTTTAAAAATATAAGGCCAGGCGCGGTGGCTCGTGCCTATACTCCCAGCACTTTGGGAGGCCGAGGCAGGTGGATCGCGAGATCAGGAGATCGAGACCATCCTGGCCAACACGGTGAAACCCGTCTCTACTAAAAATAGAAAAATTAGCCAGGCGTGGTGGCGCGCGTCTGTAGTCCCAGCTACTCGGGAGGCTGAGGCAGGAGAATCACTTGAACCAGAGAGTCAGAGGTTGCGGTGAGCCAAGATTGCACCACTGCACTCCAGCCTGGGCAACAGAGAGACACTCGGTCTCAAAAAGAAAGAAAGAAAGAAATGGGATCACACGCTGTGTGTCCTTTTGTGTCTGGCGTCTCTCCCTGAGCGTGATGTCCTCATGGTGCATCTGCACTGGGGCCTGGGTCAGAGCCTCACCCATCCACATTCCACTGTGTGGACGGGCCACACTGCACTGACTATTTATTGTGGACAAGCATTTAAGCTGTTTTTGCTTCTTTTTATTTTTTTTTAATATTTCTTTTTTTTTTTTTGAGATGGAGTTTCACTCTTGTCACCCAGGCTGGAGTGCAATGGCGCCATCTGGACTCACAGCAACCTCCGCCTCCCAGGTTCAAGCGACTCTCTTGCCTCGGCCTCCTAAGTAGTTGGGATTACAAGTGCCCGCCACTGCGCCTGGCTAATTTTTTTGCATTTTTAGTAGAGACGGGGTTTCACCATGTTGGCCAGGCTAGTCTTGAACTTCTGACTTTGTGATCCACCCGCCTCGGCCTCCCAAAGTGCTGGGATTCCAGGCATGAGCCACCACGCCCAGCCTGTTCTCGCTTTTTGACTCTTGTGAATACAGCTGCTGTGAGCATTTGTGTCTGGGTTTTTGGTGGACATATGTCCAACTCTCTTGGGCACATATTTAGTATCTGGGGTGGAACCGCCGGGCCTCATGGAAGCTGTGTAACTTTCGGGGGCCTCGAGCCAGTCTTCCGCAGGGGCCGCTCCCCTGACATCCCCACCAGCCGTGCCGTGCCTGAAGGTCAAGTTTCTTTGCACCTGTGCCCTCGCCAGTCCCCCTCCTGTCCCCGTCCCCACAAGCCAGCGTGCTGGTCATCAGGGCACTTCCTTCAGCTCCCTGGGCTCCAGGGACCAGCCGGCCTCTGTGAGGGTCCCACAGCCCCAGAGTCCAGGTGGGGCAAGGCATCTGTGGGGGGCGGAGGGTCCTCTCTTACCTTCGGTTTTAAGGCGCTCTGCCTCTGCTGAGTCCTCCTCAGAAGGTGGGGTTCGCGCAGGGCTCCTCAGGTCCTGCGGCACCTCCTGGACCCGAAGGCAAAGGTGGTTCGCTGTCCTCTCCTCCCAAGCCGGCACCCTCCAGCCTCAGCTTCCCTCAGGACCCCAGAGAGGGCCGCCAAGCCCCGAGGGACTCGGGGGCTCTGCAGGGGGCTCCTGGCCCCCATCATGTGGCCCTGGGCAAGTGACCGCAGCACTGTGCGTCTCAGGACCCGCCAAAAAGGGAAGGAGGGCCGAGTGCCCCTGCAGCCATGTCCCCTGCCCAGGAGAGGATGTGGGCAGAGTGCCTGGGGGACGATGCAAGCTGGGCTCCCAGGGTCCCCAGCGCTGCCTGCTGCTGCTGTTCTTATTTTGGGGGCGGTGGCTGGGGAACCCTCGAGGCTCACCTTGCCCGTGGCAGCCGCTTCAAATATCTCTGGCAGAGTCTGAGGGAGAGCGAGATCGCTGTCTTCCACCGTCACTCCAAATGCAGTCTCCAGGCACTGGATGGCGACTGGAAGTGGGGACAGAGGTGGTCCCACTTGTTGCACGCAGTCCCGAGCTTACGTTTTCGGGTCTAGAGGGTGGGGGTGGTGCTCACGATTCCCCAAGTGTGTTCGTTCCCAAGGACCCTGGAACACGGGGGCCGCCGCCTATGCTCTGGGCTGGGACAGCGGACCCTCCTCCTTCCCAAAAAGAAAAGCCTGACAGCGACATCCTGTGCGCCTGACAGCAGGGGAGGCCGTGGGCAGAGTGGGGCCCGGGTGGTGAACTCAGGCCTCTGTGGGGTCCCAATGCTGGGGCTGCCCGGCTGCGGCGTGGTGGGGGCTCCGCCCCAGCAGCAGGGCCACGTCGGGGGTGAGGTGCCCCAGATGCTGCTGCACCTCCAAGGGCGCCGGGCCTGAGTCAGGCGCTTGAAGCCAGCCCCCAGTAAGGTCCTGTGTGACTGGGTTTGTACGAGGGCAGGACCATTGATAGCAGGACAGGAAACAGCCACAGGGCCCGTCTCTCCGCTGGCCCACCCAACAGACTCAGCACCCAGGGGGCCCTCCCACCAAGCCAGACAACACTAGCCCTGGCCTCCTCCTTGTGTGGACCCGGGGTCCTAACCCAGGTCAGAAGTGGGGGTCGGCCACTTCCTGCCCAGCACTGTGTCCCGGATCCCAGGCACATCCTTACAGCTGCCAGTGGGCGTCCATGCTACGGAGGCCTGGCAGGCCCGGGGACACAGGTGAGCGAGGCACAGGTGGGGAAGGAGGACCTAGAGCAGAACCTGCCGGCCACACGAGGGTGCCTCCCCGAGCCCTCCTTTCCCTCCGAGCCTCGGATCCAGGTGTCGCAGAAGTGCGAGCAAGGCCAGACAGGAGACCACGGCGCCTGGGGCCTGGACAGGCCATGCAGGACGCCAACGGGTCTGCGACTCGGGGGTGGGGCCAGCACTAGGAGAGCTGTTTTCTCGTGACCGATGGCGACACACTGGTTGCTGAGAACATTCTGGAACCACACCTTGGTGGAAGACGGGGAGATGGAAAAAGGCCACCGGAAGACAGCTCAGCCTGAAGGCAGTAAGTGGTGGTGGCACGATGCAGTGGCAGGCGGGAGGGCTCAGCTCGGCCCTGGCTCCCGTGGGTGGGGGCTGTGTGGCCCTGGGTAGGCCCCGGCCCTCTCTGGGCTCAGCTTCCTCCCCCAAGAAGCCAGGTGGGGGACCAGGCGTCTACACACCAGGCATCTACACCAGGCAACTGTGCCGGCCACTGCCCAGGAAGGGAGGGGGAGGTGGCGGGCACCCACCTACCTTCCAAGCTCTCCTGCGCGTCGGACGAGAGGCCCCCGTGCCGGAGCTGATCGTGCAGGAACTGGATGATGGCGTAGGCCAGGCGCTTCTTGTTGTCCATCTTGAGCCCAGAAGAGGTAATACCTGGGGGTGCAGGAGAAACCCCCATCAGGACCCCTCACACTCCCCACTCCGGGCGCCCCAGGCCTGCCCCTAACTCACTGGGCCTCACTTTAAGGGTGCTGGCTGATCGCAGCTCCAGGGCGGCCAAGGTAGAAAGGCCTTCACACGCCCATTTCACAGACGGTGACCGGAGGCCCGGAGTTCACCAATCCGGCCACGCGCACGGCCAGAAAGTGTGAGGCCAGTGGGCAAGCAGGGGCTGCCCTAGAGAACCCGCCTGCTCCCAGGGCCTCCTGAGCGCTCCGAGGGTGGTACTGAGGCCCACGGACGTCCCCTCCGCCGCTGCTTCTGGCATGAGGTGGGTGGGGCCGGGGATGCCGCCCAGCACCCTGCAGTGCTCAGGACGCTCCAGTCCCAATGTCCACGGTGCTGAGAGGGAGAGTCCTTGTCCTGAGCCAGAGCCTCTGCCCCTTTCCTCAATGTACCTCTTCTGTGGCATGTCAGCAAGCATTTCTCAGCACCCAACGGGGCCGGGGGCCTGCCCTGGCATCACTGCTTCACAGGACTTGCAGGACTCCCCCCCCAGGGACTTCTTGGGGACCCGTCTCATTCCTGCTCGGAGTCCTGCCCACCTCGTTCCACCTCAGAACCCCGTCTGGTTCCCCAGGAGACCCATCTCGTTCCTCCTCAGACACTGGTCTCGTTTCCCCTCCAACACCCGCCTGGTCCCCCCTCCGACACCTGCCTGGTCCCCCCCCGACACCTGCCTGGTGCCCCCTCGGACACCCTCCTGGTCCCCCCTCAGACACCCGCCTGGTCCCCCCCGGACACCCGCCTGGTCCCCCCCCGACACCCGCCTGGTCCCCCCTCGGACACCCGCCTGGTCCCCCCCCGACACCCACCTGGTCCCCCCCCGACACCCTCCTGGTCCCGCCTCAGACACCCGCCTGGTCCCCCCCCGACACCCACCTGGTCCCCCCCCGACACCCTCCTGGTCCCCCCCCGACACCCTCCTGGTCCCGCCTCAGACACCCGCCTGGTCCCCCCTCGGACACCGCCTGGTCCCCCCCCGACACCCGCCTGGTCCCCCCCCGACACCCACCTGGTCCCCCCCCGACACCCTCCTGGTCCCCCCCCGACACCCTCCTGGTCCCGCCTCAGACACCCGCCTGGTCCCCCCTCGGACACTGCCTGGTCCCCCCCCGACACCCTCCTGGTCCCCCCTCGGACACCGCCTGGTCCCCCACCGACACCCGCCTGGTCCCGCCTCGGACACCCGCCTGGTCCCCCCTCGGACACCCGCCTGGTCCCCCCTCGGACACCGCCTGGTCCCCCCCCGACACCCGCCTGGTCCCGCCTCGGACACCGCCTGGTCCCCCCCCGACACCCGCCTGGTCCCGCCTCGGACACCCGCCTGGTCCCCCCTCGGACACCGCCTGGTCCCCCCCCCCGACACCCACCTGGTCCCGCCTCGGAGACCCGCCTGGTCCCCCCTCGGACACCCGCCTGGTCCCCCCTCGGACACCCCCCGACACCCGCCTGGTCCCCCCCGACACCCTGTCTTGTTCCTCACTCCCAGGACTTGACAGCTGCTTCTGCTCATGTCTGTGGTCCCTGCGGTTTCCTGCCAAAGCTCTAAAGGGCGCCAGATGGTGACATCGGGGGAGGCTGCTCTGGAATCTGGAGCTGCAGTCTACGGACAGGTCTTTTTTTAGTACAAGACCTTTCACGCAGGTTTCCTGGGCGCCTGGGCCAACTTGGAGGGGCCTTGGCCGCAGTGACCTTCACGGCGCTGAGCAGGAAGTCCCGCCACGAGCTGCATGAGCTTCCCCCGGGGCAGGCTGGCCCGCTGCCTTGTGCCACCACCTCGGGCAGGCTCGGCCTCACCGTGCCTCCATTTACCCCGCAGGCCGGCCACGGTGACTCTAAACGTTTGGATGCAACAAGCTGTGCAGAGAAGTAGCCACCACCGCCGGAGCAGCCAAGTTCTGGGCTGAACAGTGTTCCCCTAGTCACGTCCTCCTGGGACCGAGCACGGGACATTGTTTGTGTCTTTGCAGATGGAAGCAAGTGGAGATGAGGTTGCTGTGGTGGCCCTAATGCAGGGACTGGACACGGCCGCACGGAGACGGCCACGTGCAGATAGAGGCAGAGGCTGAGGCGACGTGGTTACGTGAAGAAAGGCGGGGCTCGCCGGCCCCCAGCAGCTGGAAGAGGCAGGACGGAGCCTCCCTCGGGGCCTTCAGAGGGAACGTGGCCCGGCCCGCACCTTCATCTCAGACTTCTGGCCTCCAGAGCTGCGAGGGAAATCAATCTTGGTTGTTATAAGCCAGCCGGGTTGTGAGGGAGAGGCCAGGCGGTTTGGGTCCCGGATCGTGGCCTGCAAAGCCTGTGAGCTCGGACGGGTTGTTCAGCCTGAGCCTCCGCCTCCATGTCTGTAAAATGGGGAGCAACACTGTGGCTGCTGTCAGGGGTCAGGGCAAAAAATAACCCGGAAGCTGTCAGCCCAGCGCTTGGCACCCTGTGATGTCTGTTGTTAATAACATGATTCTGCCGGGCGCGGTGGCTCATGCCTGTGATCCCAACACTTTGGGAGGCCGAGGCGGGTGGATCACGAGGTCAGGAGATCGAGACCATCCTGGCTCACACGGTGAAACCCCACCTCTACTAAAAATACAAAAATTAGCTGGGCATGGTGGCACGTGCCTGTAATCCCAGCTACTCGGGAGGCTGAGGCAGGAGAATCACTTGAATCAGGGAGTTGGAGGTTGCAGTGAGCCGAGATCGCGCCACTGCACTGCAGCCTGGCAACAGAGTGAGACTCCGTATAAAAAAAAAAAAAAAAAAAAAAGAAATCACGATTCCTCGCGGTGAGTCTCGTGGCATAGACCTCGGTTGGCTGTTTTTGGTGGTGTGACCTACGGGAAGCGACTTAACTCTGCTGAGCCTCAGTTTCCTCCTCTGTCCCCCATGGATGGCGACAGCACCTCCCCATCACGGGTGCGTGTGGGGAATCAGGGGTGCGTGTGGGGAGGGCGTGGGGAGGGGTGCACAATGCTGAGTGAACACCCCCACACAGGCAGGCACGTGGACGGGTGCCCGTGCACCCACTGTGTCCAGATCAACACAGGCTGAGGCTATTCCAGAAATGCTGCCCGGCTGCAGTTTCACTGGGAGCTTCACTGGGAGCATTTGGAGAACCTGCTCTGAGGCCGGAAGCAGGCATGGAGAGGGGCTGCTGTGGTGCTGGTGCGTGGAGGGGCAGCCCTTGGGGAGGCCCTGGGCGTGGGATGGGACCCCCATCCTCTGTTCTTGCGATGAGGTTCCCTTAGCCGGGCCTCCCTCCTCCACCTGCTCCTTCCAGGCTGGGCTGGGCGGCCGCCTTCCCTGGAATCCACTCCCTGTGAGGGCCTCTGGTGTCTCCAAGCGGCTGGGTCTTCCCTGTCTGTGTCCCTCGCTGGCCAACACACAGGGTGGCGGGGCTGTGTGCCACCCGCCTTCCTCCTGGGGCCTGGCCCAGCCTGTGCGTAGTGGACTGTATTTTTAGCTGTGCTCTGTGTGCCAAGACGCATGAGGCAAGGGAGAGGCAGGCCTGAGGCCTCCGGAGCAGGGGAACCGCGGTGAGGAGAAGCACAGGTTTGAGATCAGACACTGGGATTCAGGTTGGGTCAGACAGGGCCTGGCCGAGAGGCCACCAGCCTCGGGATGGACAAGGAAGCGCCGGGCCTGAAGGAATCTTGCACGGTGACGGCTGCCTCTGGATAATTTCTTATTCTTCTCTGCTCTCTGAAAAGTGACTAAAGCCACAAACGCCTACAAGGAAACTCTGACCCAGCACCCAGGAGGCCGCAGCTCCTCCTTCTGAGCCGGCACAGCATGAGAACAGCACAGCTGGGGTCTGCCGACAAGTCCCACTCCCCAGCCGGGCCCCAGGGACCCTCTGCGCACAGCTGCGCTGACAAGCGGCTCCAGGGGCTGAATACTGTCATGCACTGCACCGTGTCCCCCAGATCCAGACACTGAAGTCCGAACTGCCAGAACCTCGGAACGTGACCTCACCTGGAAATACGATCTTGGCAGACAGAATTCGGTAAGATGGCCTCATACCAGAGTACGGCACGTCCCGAGAGCAGTAACTAACGTCCTTATAAAAAGGGGACGTTTGGATGCAGACACACACACAGGGGGAACACTGTGTGGATGTGAGGGCAGAGATGGGGTGACGCGGCCACACGACAGGGACTCCGAGGGCAGAGACGGGGTGACGCGGCCACACGGCAGGGACTCCGAGGGCAGAGACGGGGTGACGCGGCCACACGGCAGGGACTCCGAGGGCAGAGACGGGGTGACGCGGCCACACGGCAGGGACTCCGAGGGCAGAGACGGGGTGACGCGGCCACACGGCAGGGACTCCGAGGGCAGAGACGGGGTGACGCGGCCACACGGCAGGGACTCCGAGGGCAGAGACGGGGTGACGTGGCCACACGGCAGGGACTCCGAGGGCAGAGACGGGGTGACGCGGCACACGGCAGGGACTCCGAGGGCAGAGACGGGGTGACGCGGCCACACGGCAGGGACTCCGAGGGCAGAGACGGGGTGATGCGGCCACACGGCAGGGACTCCGAGGGCAGAGACGGGGTGACGCGGCCACACGGCAGGGACACCAGATCACCCTCACACCCTCACAAGGAACGAGCCCCGTCGGCACCCTGATCATGGACTTCTGGCCTCCAGGACCGAGAGACGATGAACTCTGTTGCAGCTGCCTGGTCTACGGCCCTCTGTCACGGCAGCCCCAGCAAACTGACGCTATCGCCTGGGGAGCAGGCGTCTCAGAACGCACCTCTGTCCTCAGGACGACTCCAGCAAGTGGGTCAGCCCTGTCTCCAGATGAACCGAGGCGGGTTGGGCAGGGGGGCGTGGTCTTGTGCCCAGGGTCCTGTCGTCACTCGGAAGGGAACAGTGAAGGGTGTTGAACGGTGAAGGGTGTCACTTGGAAGGGAACGGTGAAGGGACACAGTGGGAGGGAGCGGCTGCACGTTGCTCACTGTGCTGAAGTCCCAGAAGCCAGCTGCCCAAGGGGCAGCAGCTTCTTTTGTAAGAAAACGACGCTTCCTATCACTTCTATGCAAACGTCCATTTTAATTTAAATTTAAGTGCACAGATGTCTGACGGCCCAAGACACATAGGTTAACACGCGTGCAACATACACAGAGGCCTTCATCCCCGTGTAGACAGGATCAGAGGCAGGGCACCAAAAGCTTTAAAAACCACGCAGATGACCTGTCTGAGCACTTCGCAGACCTAGAACGTCAACTGTGTAAAATATCTGCTCATGAACATTGGCAAAGAGGGGAAGGGCGCCGCCAGAGAATTTGATTTTTCTTTAACAGATGAGATCTCACCACGTTGCCCAGGCTGATCTCAAATTCCTGGCCTCAAGCAATCCTCCTGCCTTGGCCTCCCAAAGTGCTGGGATCCCAGGTGTGAGCCACCACACCCGGCCTCCTCCAGGAGGCAAATGCTGAGGAAACCTGTGGATTCTACTGACCCACTGGATTTTGCAGAAGCTGTGTGTGTGCGCATGTGTGTGCGTGCATCTCTCTCCAGATTCTGTCTCTCTCCCTGATCGGTGGTTCTCGATGGATCGTGCGTGCATCTTTTTCTAGACTCCGTTTCTCTCCCAGATCAGCGGTTCTCGATGGACGTGCTGAGACACTTGGTGGTGTCTCACATGGAGTGGGTGGAGGCCAGGGATGCTGCTCAGTGCCCTGGAGTGCCCAGGACGACTCTGCCCCAGAGGATGATCCAGCCCCAACATTCACAGCTCCCAGTGGGAGAGACGCTGGACTAGAAGAGGAGGACGTGAAGAGCCTGTGGGTGCACCGTCTCATGACCTCGGTGCGGTGACCTATGTGGCAGGACTGGGGATGGAGGTGTTCGCTCGAGGCCACTGGAGCCACAGGCACGGCAGGATCCATGCCCGGCAGGCACCTGACCTGCCCCCACACTCAAGATCAGAGGTGTTCAGTGTCTTGGTTCCCCTAAAATACCTCTACATGAGTTGAACAGCCACTACCCCTAGAAGACGAGGTGTGGGCCGCCTGACCGCATAACCCACCACACGCCAGAGACAAGCAAGGCATCGGCCCGCCAGGCTTTAAACAGTGGCTGACGTCAGACTCGGACGACACCGGCGATGTGGACTTCCACGCCTCTGCACACGCGCAGTCCCAGGTGTACCCACAGTTTTGTTTCCCTTTCAGGGAAAGCAACATCCATCAGCAATCATTTAAAAAAAAAACAAAAAAAACAGAGAGCAAAAGAAGCCAGACACAAAGCACACACAGGGTGTGACTCCCTGACTCCATTTCTATAAAATGTCCAGAGACAGGAAGGAGATGCATGGGTGCCAGGGCTTGGGGAGGGGAAGGCGAGTGACAGCTGGTGGGGACGGAGCCTCCTTGCTTCCTTTTGGGGCGATGAGACAGCTCTGGAACCAGAGAGTGGTGATGGCTGCGCAACCCCGTGAAGGCACCAAAAGCCACTGAATTTCATGGTGTGGTCGTCCCAGCTCGATGTTCTAAAGGAGGCGAAATCTGCAAGAGCTATGTTTTGTGTTGGGGAGATGCGGTCTTCCGGAAAGCTCCTGGGGGACGGTAATGAGTTTTCCACCCCCATCTCAGGACACAAGGGAGAGCCGGAAACTCTGAGGTCTGAGATCAGGACGGTCTAGAGCCTGGCGGGCAGCCAGTCCCGGAATCCAAAGATCTCATGTGCGACACATCAGGGCCCACGGAGGTCAACCACCACCAGTAAGTGAAACCACAAAAGCTGACGTCATCCGCCCTGGCCAACAGGGTTCAGAGAGCAAACCAGTCAGGTCTCCTGACCCCCGAACCCAAGGAAAACAGACACGTGCCACCCAAAAGGTTAAGATTTTTGGTTTACGGAATTTTTTTTGTTTTTTTTTTAACCGCATGTTTTGACAGCAGCATTACAACAGCCAAAAGCAAACAGTCCAAGTGTCCACGGACAGGTGAGTGGATCAACACGATGTGGTCTCTCTACACGACGGAATACTCCAGCAGCCACAAAAAGGAAATCCGGACCAGGCTACAAGGGTGGACCTTGAGGATGTCACGCTCAGTGAAATAAGCCAGACAGAGAGGGACAAATCCCGTGCGACTCCCCTCCTAGGTGGTCCCTAGAGTCACTGGACTCACAGAGACCAAAAGTAGAATTGGGGGTGCCAGAGGCTGGGGAGGGCATGGGGAGTGAATGCTTCATGGGGACAGTTTCAGCCTGGGGAGATGAGAAACTTCTGGAGGTGATGGTGGCGATGGCTGCATAGCCGTGTAGATGTGCTTAAAGCCACTGAACTGTGCATTTATAACTGATTAAGATGGTAATTCTTGGCCAGGCACGGTGGCTCACGCCTGTAATTCCAGCACTTTTGGAGGCTGAGGCAGGTGGATCGCCTGAGGTCAGGAGTTCGAGACCAACGTGGTGAAACCCCGTCTCTATTAAAAATACAAACAAAATTAGCCAATCATGGTGGCACACACCTGTAGTCCCAGCTACTCAGGAGGCTGAGGCGGGAGAATCGCTTGAACCCGGGAGGTGGAGGCCGCAGTGAGCTGAGATAGAGCCACTGCACTCCATCCTGGGTGACAGAGAAAAATTCCGTCTCAAAAAAAAAGAAAGACTGGTTGGGCACGGTGGCTCACACTTGTAATCCCAGCACTTTGGGAGGCCAAGGCGAGCGGATCACCTGAGGTCAGGAGTTCGAGACCAGCCTGGCCAACGTGGTGAAACCCAGTCTCCAAAAAATAGCCAGTTGTAGCGGCATATGCCTGTAATTCCAGCTACTTGGGAGGGTGAGATAAGAGAATTGCTTGAACCTGGGAGGCGAAGGTTGTGGTGAGACGAGATCACGCCATTGCACTCCAGCCTGGGCAAAAAGAGCGAAGCTCCAACTCAAAAAAAAAAAAAAAAAAAAAAAAGGCCCGGCACAGCGCCTCACACCTGAGATCCCAGCAGCACTTTGGGAGGCCAAAGTGGGAGGATCACTTGAGCACAGGAATTCAAGAGCAGCCTGGGCAACACAGGGAGACCCCAGCTCTGCAAAACATTAAAAAATTAGCTGGGTGTGGTGGCACACATCTCTAGCCCTAGCTGCTTGAGGGGCTGAGGCAGGAGGATCGCTTGAGCCCGGGAGGTCCGTGCCGCAGTGAGCACCCCTGCACTCCAGCCTGGGAAAGACAGCAAGACCCTGCCCGAAAAAAAATAACAGTTTCTTTTCAAAGTCTGGGGTCTTTGAGACGAGGGTCCCACCCAGCCAGTTGTCTTTAGCTGAGAATGGTGCCGACACCTTTTTAGAGGTTTCATTGGAAAGGATTCTGTAACAGGCGGCCTCAGGTCAGGATCCCCATGCAAACACACCTCACTTGGTGACTTCAGATTCGGAAGAGGCAACAGCAAGCAGGAGAAACAAGACCTGAGGCAGGCGCGGTGGCTCAGGCCTATAATCCCAGCACTTTGGGAGGCTGAGACGGTCAGGAGTTCGTGACCAGACTGGCTTCTACTAAAAATACAAAAATTAGCCGGGCGTGGGGCGTGGTGGCGGGCGCCTGTAATCCCAGCTACTCGGGAGGCTGAGGCAGGAGAGTCATTTGAACCTGGGGGGTGGAGATTGTAGTGAGCTGAGATCGCGCCACTGCACTCCAGCCTGGGAGACAGAGCGAGACGTCGTCTCAAAAAAAAAAAAAAAAAGAAACCACACCTGGCTGAGTCCCCCCCTTAAACCTAGAAGGCGGGGGTCACAGCCCCCTCTTATAGAGGGGTGACAGGCCCGGACAGGTGGCACACGCAAGATCATACCAGTGACAGCTGGAACGCGGCTTAGCATTCCAGGCACGCAGGGCCTAGCACGATCCACGCTGGGGGCGGGTGTGTGGAGGGGGATGTGCGCTCCTTCTAAACCAAGAAATCTCATCTTTGGTGTACCGGTTTCCTTCTCTCTTAGACTGAGGTGTGAGGACTGGACGGGGTGGCGGGTGGCTGGGGATCCACTGAGGCTTCAGAGAGTGGAAGAGTGAGCCTCACTGAGTCACACTCCTCCCTCCCGGTCCCGCCAGCGCCTCTGTACCCCAGGGCCTTTGCACGTGCTGTTTTCTCTCCTGGAACACCCTCCACGACCCAGAGAACCTCTTGGCCTCGTGGTCTCTACCCTGCCCCCTCCCCGTTAGCCTGGGGCACAGCTGAGCAGAAGTGTCCCAGCTTAGACTCCCTGGGCCAGGGGATGCCACTGATCCCCAGGAGACTCTGTGTCCCGTGATTGTTTGCTCTACCAAGGCCCAGGAGGCTGCACTCATTGAAATTCACAAACTGGCCGGGCGCGGTGGCTCAAGCCTGTAATCCCAGCACTTTGGGAGGCCGAGGCGGGTGGATCACGAGGTCAGGAGATCGAGACTATCCTGGCTAACATGGTGAAACCCCGTCTCTACTAAAAATACAAAAAACTAGCCGGGCGTGGTGGCGGGCGCCTGTAGTCTCAGCTACTTGGGAGGCTGAGGCGGGAGAATGGCGTGAACCCGGGAGGCGGAGCTTGCAGTGAGCCGAGATCACGTCACTGCACTCCAGCCTGGGAGACACAGCGAGACTCCGTCTCAAAAAAAAAAAAAAAAAAAAGAAATTCACAAACTGTGGAGGGTTGCTTGAGCCCAGGAGTTCGAGAGCAACTTGGGCGACAAAGTGAGACCCTGTCTCTAACAAAACAACAAAAGATAAATCTACACGCTACACGGAGAGGGAGCGAGGCGGCGAACCCCAGGACCTGGGGACCTCGATTCCCACCCTCTGCCCCGCTGGAAGTTTATTCTGGTGTCTGTGTGAGCAGGGAGCAGGCTCAATTTTTTCCCAAATAATTAACGCAGGCGTCTCCCCCGTGGCACCGTGGGCATCTTGGGTGGATGATTCTGTCCTGCGCACGGCAGGCGGCTGAGCGGCACCCCTGGCTCCCCCCCATGCACGCCTGAAACACTCTCCGGCTGAGACGACCACACACGTCCCCAGACGCTGCCAAACCGCCCCCAGCTGTAAATCATGGCGGCCACTAAGTGGGAAGAAGAAAGGCTGGAAGTCAGCACGGGTCAGCTTTTTCTGGCCAGATGACTTTGCTGTGAACTTTCTGAAAACCTTCTGTTTGCAGGGTATTCTGGGTTTCAGAACTGCGGTCCGTGGTGGAGGACAGCTCACCTACGGTAAGCACGGCCCCGCCCTGCACGTGACACAGGCCGGGGGTGCTAGGACCTGTGGCTTCTCTGCCATCCCCAAGGTGGGGGACATCATCAAACGGTTCTCAAATCTGCTTCAGCAGCCGGGCTTTCCCGTCAGAAAGTTTTCTGCTCTTCGGAGGGAGGTCCAGCAGGAACGCATGTTCCTCAACTGCCATTTGGCACTCGCTGTCTCTGGGACAACCACAACTTGGAGGGTTTGGCTGCAGGACAGCATTCTCAGAGAAGGCCTGCTGTGTCTCCCAACAGCGACGGCTTTATGGGTGCGCAGGAGCCATGGCCGAGGCCTGGTCTCAAGGCAGAGGCTGCACAAGTGAGGATGGGAGGAGTGCTGGCCCGTGGCGGTGGCGCCAGCTCCCGTGTAGGGGCCTTCAGTGTCCCTTTCGGCTCTGAGCCGAGGACTCCACATCCCACCTTTTCATTTTATCATTAAAATGAAAACAAAATCAAACCACGGCCCCCTCGGTCAGGGGCGGGGGCTCACGCCTGTAATCCCAGCACTTTGGGAGGCCGAGGCGAGAGAATCGCTCGAGTCCAGGTGTTCGAGACCAGTTTGGGCTATTATACAGTGTACAGTGAGATCCTACAAAAGAGACTCCACCAAAAAAAAAAAAAAAAAATTAGCCTGACGTGGCGGCACACATCAGTAGTCCCAGCTGCTTGAGAGGCTGAGGCGAGAGGATCGTTTTGAGCCCAGGAGTTGGAGGCTGCAGTGAGCTGTGACTGGGCTCTGCACTCCAGCCCGGGTGACAAAGTGAGACCCTGTCTCTAAAACCAGACAAAAAACTCACAACCACCTCTCTTCCTTATTTCCCTGCCCAGAATGGATCATTCAATGGAAAAAAACAGAATATCCTCGTAAACTGAGGCCATCTTACCTCCTTACACCCCAGTAGGAAGCGCCCGCTCTTGCCCACCGCCTTCTGTGAACACTCTGCCCGCCTCCATCCCAAATCCACGTTGCTTCTCACCAACGGCAGGGCAGGAAAGCCAGGTGCCCTGCTCCTCACTCCCTCTCAGGACACCCGAGTTCTAGCTCAGTCCCCTGCCCACTCCCCACATCGAAGTCCACTTTCTTCTAAAATGCCACCAGGAGGTCACTGTACACATAAAAGCCCTCAAGTGCTCCCTGGAACCCCAGGAGTGTGCATAGGAGGCCCCCCCACCAGCTGGGGGTCGTCTGTGGGGCCTACACCAAACCCTGTACGTGCCACTCAAACTCAAGTGCTCACCTCTCCTGCCCAACTCTAGGAGAGAATCTAGTATTCCTGCAAACTCCATCTCTGGCCCAGCATCTCTTACAAGGCTTTCTACCTCTTGACAGACCCAGCTTCCCTTTGAACGCCAGCATCTGGCAGCGTCTAAACCCTATGGACTCAGGAAAGCCTTCGATGGTTGAAAAATTCACAGACACGTGGTCAAGTTCCTTGAAATGGGGAGGCCATTTCTCTCTGGGTCTCTGTTTCCACCTCAGTAAAAGAGAAAACGGGCCAGGTGCAGTGAGGCACGCCTGTAATCACAGAACTCTGGAGGCCAAGGTGGAGGATCGCTTGAACCCAGGAGTTTGAGACCAGCCTGGGTAACACGGTGAAACCCTATCTCTAAAACAACAAAATACTAAAATTAGCCGGGTGTGGTAGTGCACACCTGTAGTCCCAGCTACTCAGGAGGCTGAGGTGGGAGGGCCTGAGCCCGGGAGGTCGAGGCTGCAGTGAGCGGAGATTGCGCCACTACACTCCAGCCTGGGCGACAGAGCAAGACCCTATCTCAAACCACCCCTTTTATGCCTTCGGCCTGTACCAAGCACTTCCTACCAGGGCCACTGTTGGGTCTTGGCAAAAAAACAACCATAGAATTGAGTAAGACTGCCGCTCTCAAGGATCCGTCCAATCTGGGGCAGAGCTCACCCCCATTTGGAATCATTCACCCTTCTAGGAAGATTTAATTATAAACCTCAGCTCAAATCCTTGGCGCGCTTACAGCTTTCCAGGCACCCAGCTAAGTGCTGTACATGCGATAGCTTATTTTAGGGGTCAGCAGAGGTTTTTCTGAAAAGGGCCAGACTGTCTTCAGCTCGGCAGGCGCTAACAGTTCCCTACGGCAACTGTTCAACTGTGTCTTCTTAGCTCGAAACCAACCACAGGTAACATGCAAACCAAGGAGTGTGGCTGTGTTCCCACAAACCTTCATTCCCAAAAACAGGCCAGAGGTGGATTTGGCCTTCTGGTCAGTTAGCTGATACCTTGCCCGGTTGAATCCTCACACACCTGAGGTGGTTACTTTTATAATCCCCATTCCACAGAAGAAAAAATGAGGCTTGGAAAGATGGGGACCACCCAAGGCCACCCAGCTAAGAGGATGCAAATGAGGCATTCTGAACCCAGGCAGCCTCACTTGAGAAGCTAAACTCCAAAGTGCCCACTTCTCGCCGCACAAAATTGGGTGCACACACAAAACTTTGTATACCATTTCCCGGGCCCACACACTCCCAGCTGCCCATGCTGGGGAAGAATCACTGATCTAGGGTAGGTTTTTTTTGTTTTTTGGTTTTTTTTGACAGGGTCTCGCTCTGTCACCCAGGCTGGAGTGCAGTGGCGTGATCTTGGGTCTCTGCAACCTCTGCCTCCTGGGTTCAAGGGATTCTTCTGCCTCAGCCTCCTGAGTAGCTGGGATTACAGGCGCACGCCACCATGCCCAGCTAAGTTTTGTATTTTCAAGAGAGACGGGGTTTCACCACATTGGTCAGGCTGGTCTCGAACTCCTGACCTCAGGTGATCCACCCGTATGGTAGGGTGTGGTTTTTAAAGCGTTATTGACATTCAAAGTTGGATCGTTTTCTGGGGTGGGGCCGTCCTGGGCACTGCAGGGTGCTGAGCAGCAACCCTGGCCTCCACCGACTCCAAACCAGGGGGTCCCCTGAATCGTGAAAAGCACAAATGTCACCAAGAATCTCTGGGGCACAGAATTGTTCCTGGTTGAGAACCACACTGGTCAAGGGAGGGAAAAGGCAGAGAGAACGAATAATCAGAGACAGAAACAAAAGTAAACGGGACAATGATCCAACCTCTGAGAGGCACATTGCACTGCAATTTTCTGCCACCTAATAACAAAAACAGCTGTTCTCAAGCCAGCTCTCTCTTATCAAGTTCCAGGCACCTGATCAAATCATTGAATGTGGGCTTATCCTCATAATGACCCTCCCAGACATCTGCTTTTACAACTCGTTTACGAAAAAGAAGGTTTGCTCAGAGAGGGAAGGCGACTCATCCAGGTTTACACAGCGGGTGGGTGGTGGTGGTGGGCTGGTTCTGAATCCCAGATTTCCCCCACCTCTAGCACGATATGCAGAAGAAGACTCTAAACATGAAATAAGACGAACGGCTGCTAATTCTTTGGAGTTCTCAGATTCCGCTGGACCCTGCGGCGGCTCTCATTCTCCCAGGCAGGGACTTCTGACAACGCCCGTTTTACAGACGGGAAAACTGAGGCTCCGAGAAGCCAAGAGGCTGGGCAAGGTCACCCAGGTAGGGACTGGCGGCGCTGGGACCAGAGTCCCGACTTGAGTCCCCACAAACGGGGGTCCCCGAGTCACAGGGACGACTTTTCCAGGCAGTTAGTAAGAGCGGAACGGCAGCGAACACCCAGCGAGCGCTCACTACATGCGGGGCGCCTTCCCCTCCAGCCGTCCTCGCCACCAGTCCGCGGACCAGCATTTCCAGGACCTGGGGCCCGGGGAAGGGAGATCAGGGCTCGAAGGGCCTGCCCGATGCCGCCCGGCCTCAGTTTCCCCTCCGCTCCGCCTACTCACAGGACCCCGCGGGTCGCGCTAACCCTGGCCTCACGATCCCCAACCTCTTACGGGCTCTGGGGCCCTGTGAGCCCCGAGTCGCAGACCCCACACCCGCCAGGCTCAGCACAGTGCCCCTCACTCACCTCTCAGGCGACCGATCCCCGACCCACCGACGGTTGCGCTTGCGCACCGCGGAGCCGCCCGGCCCCGGCCCCCGGGCGCGACGCCTGCGCAGAAGAAGGGCTCCCCGGGTTGCTTCCCTTCTGCACAGGCGCGTTAATGATCGAGGTGGGCGTGGAAGGAAGTGACGCAACGTAGAGGCGGGAACCAGCTGGTCGTTAGGGCAACTGACCTCTACGACCTAATGGAGGCCGGAAGTCGGGGCTGGTTTGCCCTCTAGGGCGGGAACGAAGCGGTGCACGGTGGAACAGTGGCTGACTCCAGCCGGTCGCCGAGCTGACCACGTGGTGCTGGGCCGGCCACGTGGTGCAGCCGCGTTTGGCCACCTGGACTCCAGAGCGTCATAGCCCCGCAATGAATGGGAGTCAGTGTTGTCCGCTCGCTATCTTTGTTCATTTATTCAACCACCCATCTACTCA
Source organism: Macaca mulatta (assembly GCF_049350105.2). Taxonomy (NCBI): domain Eukaryota; kingdom Metazoa; phylum Chordata; class Mammalia; order Primates; family Cercopithecidae; genus Macaca; species Macaca mulatta. The sequence continues at coordinate 3,555,620 of NC_133424.1, forward strand.
CCCACAAATGCATTCTTTCATGCAGTCAATTTATGAGACGCTTGTGAGAATAGAAACATTAGTAGGCAGCAGGTGCCTAATATTCCATATTTATTGCAAACCAGTCATAAAAACCAGCAAAGTGTCTACTGTCATTATTTTGCATTGGGGTAGACGAACTATAATAAACTAGTACATAAATAGATAAACAAGAAATTTCACAGCTAACACTACAAAAAAAATGAAGGTGGTGTGATTGCCACCGGGAGCTAAGTTGTATGGTATGAGTAGGAAAGATCATCCTTTAGATTTGGATTTCAAGGATAGGAAAAAGTCCAAACGGACCCCAGGCACAGGGAACAGCGAAAATGAAGGCCAATGTAAAAGCTTGGTGTGCTCAAGACATATGGAAAAAAAAAATAGAGATGAGAGATGAGAAATTTCCAAGGACGACAGAAAACTGATCACCATCTGAGTTATAGTTGCCAGAAATGTTCTCCCAATTCATTGTTGTCCTACTCGAATACATGCACGATTAATGGCGTGGATTATTTTAATTTCTTTTGCAGAAATAAAGAAGGTGAGACCGGGCGCGGTGGCTGACACCTGTAATCCCAGCACTTTGGGAGGCCAAGGGGCAGATCACTTGAGGTCAGAAGTTCGAGACCAGCCTGGCCAACATGCTGAAAACCTGTCTCTACTAAAAATACAAAAACTAGCTGGGCGTGGTGCGGGCATCTGTAGTCCCAGCTACTCGGGAGGTTGAGGCAGGAGAATCGCTTGAACCCCGAGAGGCAGAGGTTGCAGTAAGCCGAGATCGCGCCATGGTACTCCAGCCTGGGCGACAGAGTGAGACTCCGTCCAGTCCCTCCAAAACAAAACGAAACAAAAAACAAAAAAGGAAAGAAAGGAGGTCGGTTGCTTCGTTTTTGCCAGTTTAATTGTAGTACATTGTTTTTTCTGGGTGCCATAACAGTTCAAGACAGACGGTTCCAGATGTTTTTTGTTTCAACCCACAACACTGGATGTAGGTCAGGTTACTGCACTGTTCCAAAACACCTGTTATTTGACATGAATCAGTTTACTTGCTTATGTTTCTGACAAAAAAAAAAAACCTTGGCCGGGCGCGGTGGCTCACACCTGTAATCCCAGGACTTTGGGCGGCCGAGGCGGGCGGATCACGAGGTCAAGAGATTAAGACCGTCCTGGCCAACATGGTGAAACCCTGTCTCTACTAAAAATACGAAAATTAGCCGAGCGTGGCGGCTCGCGCCTGTAGTCCCAGCTACTCGAGAGGCTGAGGCAGGAGAATTGCTTGAACCCGGGAGGCGGAGGTTGCAGTGAGCCGAGATTGCTGCCACTGCACTCCAGCCTGGGCGACAGAGCGAGACTCCGTCTCAAAAACAACCAAACACCAAAACTTCTGGTTAATGTAATTGATTCGTCTGATTCAGATGCTGGAAAGTGGGCCTGGGATACCGTTAGCGATCGATAATAACACTGGCCCAACACACAGCTATAAGAAGGGAGGCAAGCACACAATAACACGGTAGCCTGAAGCCCAGGCGAAGTTTCCGCGGAAAGAACCGCTCAGACAGAGGCTGAGAGGCGTCAGCGGCGTGCGGTTTCCAAGGAAACCGTCCTTTCTAGCCACCCCAGCGGCTCTGGAGGGGTACCGCAGGAGGCTCCGCCCACGCAACCCCGAGACCAATGACGGACTGGGAGGGTTGAGCGCATGCGCAGAGAGCTCCAGCGTCTCGGCCCGCCTCCTTTAGGTGTGGGCGGGGCTTGGGCACGCGTGCGTCCTGCCCTCCCTGTGCACGCGCCGCCCCAGCATGCCCCGGGTGCGCAGGCGGCGGGTCCCTTGGTCTTCAGGCGGCCGTGGCGGCGGTGGCGGCGGTTGGGCCGAGAGAGGCGGCCTCAGTGGCCGAGGTGGCTGGACGCGTAGCAGGTGGAAGGAGGGAGGGAGCCGCAGGCGCAGACCCACCCGCCATGAAGCCCCCCGCAGGTACCGACTACCCCGCTCGCCGGACCCGGGCTCCCCTGCACCCTCACTCCTCCCGGGGTCGCGACTTGGGCCTAAGGCTGGAGCGGAGTGGTCCCCGAGCCACCCTCGGCCGGGCTGGAGGGGCAGCGGGGGAGGTGGGCGACCCCGCTCTCTCGTTTGCAGAATGAACGAACCAGCTTTTCCAGCGCTTCATTCATTCTGCAAAGTTGATGGCGCTTCCCTTCCGGATGGGTCGGGCCCCGTGGCTAACCCTCGGGAGGCCGTGATTTGAGGACTCCGGTCCCCGTTTTCCCGGAATTCTAGAGCCAGAGACAGACATTCAACAAGTAAATAAGCAAGAGAGGATCGAAGATAGGGAGGGATCGGTGCTCTGGAGTAAATAAACACGAACAGGGCAGTCCCAGGGAGCAAATAAACACGAACGGGGCATTCCCAGAGAGAGGGTGGTCCTGGGGGGCTTTTCTGAAGAGGTGAGCCTTGACTTGCTTGATTGGGAGAAGCAGGTGTCCTGCCAGGACCGGGGAAGGAGGCGTCCCGGGAGGAGGGAACGTGTTTGGAGAGCAGAAAGTCAGTTTGGCTGGAACGTAAAGAGGGGACCTGTTTATTGTGTTATTTATTTACTTTGGGGCCCAGGCTGGAGTGCAGTGGTGCGATCACGACTCCCTGCAGCCTGGAACTCCTGGGCTCAAGCAATCCTCCTGCCTCAGCCTCCTGAGTGGCTGGGACTACAGACCTGCACCACCACGCTTGGCTAATTTTTGTAGAGATGAGGTTTCGCTGTGTTGCCCAGGCTGGTCTTGAAGTCCTGGGTTCAAGCAATCTACCTGCCTCGGCCTCCCAGAGTACTGGGATTGCAGACATGAGCCACTGTAGCCAGCCAAGACCCTTTTAATTTAAAGGCAAAGGGGTGATGTTGTGTTTTTTCTTTACTTGTTTATTTATTTTTTGAGACAGCCTCTCTCTCTCTCCCAGGCCGGGGTGTAGTGGTCGATCTCTGCCCACAGAGGCTCTCTGCAACCTCTGCCTCCGGGGTTCAAGCGATTCTCCTGCTTCAGCCTCCCAAGTAGTTGGGATTTCAGGCACGCACCACCACACCCGGCTAATTTTTGTATTATTGGTAGAGATGGGGTTTCACCATCTTAACCAGACTGGTTTTGAACTTGTGACCTCAAGTGATCCATCTGCTTCAGCCTCCCAAAGTGCTGGGATTGCAGATGTGAGCCACCGTACCCGATTTTAGAAAGTCACTCTGGTTGTTGTTGAGGCAAATCCTTGCCCGTATCCTTGGCTTTTCTCTTGCCCAGCCACATTCCCCCAGCTCTTTGTCCAGCCCATTGCAATGAGGGTGATAATTGTAATAATGATAATCAGGGATATTCAGGCCTTGGGAAGGAAGGAATGTCGTCTGCCTTGTTTGCTACTGGATCCTTGGCACAATCAGTAGATATTTACAGGATGAACTGACGTCCACAAGTTTTTCAAATCCTAACTCCTCCAGGAGAATTTTCTGACAATTCCAGTTCCCGTTGATCTCCGTCCTTTCAGAGCCCCTGAAGCTCTTCTTTACCCCACGGTTTAATGTAGATCCACGGTCCCTTTTTTGCAGTTCTAAAATCCTGAATACTCTGTAAACTGAAAGGTTTGCCGTAAGTTTACAGCAAAGTCATTTGGCCAGAAAGTGACCGCAACTGACCGACCGACTGAGAGCCTTTCTTTTTCCCACTTAGCGAATATCACTGATTCTCAGCTGGGGTGATTGTGCTTCCTCAGGGGACACTGGGCCATGTCTGGGGACATTTGTGGTTGTCACAGTTGGGGGGCGCTCCTGGTATGGAGTGGATGGAGGCCAGGGATGCTCAGCACCCTGCAGCGCCCAGGACAGCTCCACCCCAGAGAACGATCCGGCCCGGATGGCCACAGTGCAGGCAGGGAGAGACCCTGGTGCGTATTCCTGCTGCTCGCTGCAGAAAGAGTAATTTGATTTCGGAGTGCTGCCCCAGCCTCCCTAGTGATTTGGAATACATGGCACTTGGACTCTTACTTTTCTACAATGGGGGGAATTCTGAATGGTAAAATGTCCCCGGCCCCAAGAGTTTTTGGACAGCAGAACGTGGTCTGTAGTAACAGCTACCTCTTGAAAACTTTCTGGTGGTATTCAGGATACAAGATGTTTTGCCTTCATTCCTCACTGAATTCTTAGACGGTTCTTGTTCTCTGCACCCTGAATTGTTCCCGTTTTGCAGGTGGGAAGCCTGGGAGTTAACGTTTCTTGCCAGAATCCCAGAGTTAGCAAGTGGCAGAGGTGGGGTCCGCACCCGGACCCTCTGACTTCAGCTTCTGCGTTCTGAGCTCGCTTGTTGTACCTGCCCCAGCCTGTGTAAAAATGCACATTCGATTGCTAGTGCCACCGTCCCGTCCCCTTCCTGTCCCTTTCCAGGGCTCCACCTTGCACTCAGGATGGAAGTTCAAAGCCTTCATTGTCATCTACACCAGGAGTTGGCAAACTCTGGCCTGCCTATTTTTTTTGAGATGGAGTTTCACTCTTGTTGCCCAGGCTGGAGTGCAGTGGCACGATCTCAGCTCACTGCAGCCTCCGCCTCCCAGGTTCGAGCGGTTCTCCTGCCTCAGTCTCCCGAGCAGCAGGGATTACAGGTGCCGCCACCACGCCCGGCTAATTTTTATGTTTTTAGTAGAGACGGGGTTTCTCCATTCTGGTCACACTGGTCTTGAACGCCTAACCTCAGGTGATCCACCCACCTTGGCCTCCCAAAGTGTTGGGATTACAGACACGACCCACCGTGCCTGACCAAGATGGACTCTTGCTCTGTCACCTGGACTAGAGTGCAGTGGTGCAATCTCAGTTCACTGCAACCTCTGGCTCCGGGGTTCAAGCGATTCTCCTGTCTCAGCCTCCAGAGTAGCTGGGATTACAGGCCTGCACCACCACACCCAGCTAATTTTTGTATTTTTACTAGAGACGAGGTTTTGCCATGTTGTCCAGGCTGGTCTCGAACTCCTGACCTCAAGTGATCTGCCTGCCTCACCCTCCCAAAGTGCTGGGATTACAAGCGTGAGCCACCACACCTGGCCAGGCCTGCCTATTTTTGTACACCCCTGGAACTGAAGATGGTTTTTGGATGAGACAGAAAACATACGTGGGCCACAAAGCTGAAAATCCCTGGCCCTTTGCAGAACTGTTCGCTGGCCCCCCGGGTCCTCTGCAGGACTGTTCGCTGGCCCCCGGGCCCTCTGCAGGACTGTTCGCTGGCCCCCGGGCCCTCTGCAGGACTGTTCGCTGGCCCCCGGGTCCTCTGCAGCACTGTTCGCTGGCCCCCGGGTCCTCTGCAGGACTGTTCGCTGGCCCCCGGGTCCTCTGCAGGACTGTTCGCTGGCCCCCGGGTCCTCTGCAGGACTGTTCGCTGGCCCCCCGGGTCCTCTGCAGGACTGTTCGCTGGCCCCCGGGTCCTCTGCAGGACTGTTCGCTGGCCCCCGGGCCCTCTGCAGAGCTGGTTGCTGGCCCCCGGGTCCTCTGCAGGACTGTTTGCTGGCCCCCGGGTCCTCTGCAGGACTGTTCGCTGGCCCCCGGGTCCTCTGCAGGACTGTTCACTGGCCCCCCGGGTCCTCTGCAGGACTGTTCGCTGGCCCCCGGGTCCTCTGCAGGACTGTTTGCTGGCCCCCGGGCCCTCTGCAGAGCTGGTTGCTGGCCCCCGGGCCCTCTGCAGAGCTGGTTGCTGGCCCCCGGGTCCTCTGCAGGACTGTTTGCTGGCCCCCCGGGTCCTCTGCAGGACTGTTTGCTGGCCCCCGGGTCCTCTGCAGGACTGCTTGCTGGCCCCCGGGTCCTCTGCAGGACTGTTTGCTGGCCCCCGGGTCCTCTGCAGGACTGCTTGCTGGCCCCCGGGTCCTCTGCAGGACTGTTTGCTGGCCCCCGGGTCCTCTGCAGGACTGTTTGCTGGCCCCCCGGGTCCTCTGCAGGACTGTTTGCTGGCCCCCCGGGTCCTCTGCGGGACTGTTTGCTGGTCCCCGGGTTCTGCACCGTTAGGGGTTTCCAGGTGGTTTTGCTGCCTTCTCTGTGCCGAGCCGCACTGACTTTCTTCACGTAGTCGCCCTTCCCGCAGCTGCCCTCGCTGCCCGGAGCCCCCGCCTGCCATTCTTGTTATCGGGCTCCGTTTGCCCGTTTCTCAGAGAGGCCCCGGAGTGAGTGGCCAGGCCACATATGACTCGCCTGTAGCACCTGTGGGTCTGGCGCGGCCACACGCCAGCCTGACTTTTTTGATGAGTCCATGGATGGGGGCCTGCGTGTTCCCCTCACTGGGTGTTGGGTGTGGAAGAAGCAGGTGGAAGAAGGGACTCTTCCCGTAACCCCCCATACCTCACCTTTCCCCTGTGGCGTGGCAGGGATTGAGCAGTGCGTGGGTGGTCCTGGACCTCGCCTTTTGTGAACACCCAGGGGTTTGTACAGGCTGATCTGTGCATGGTGTCTCTACTCTAGGACGGGGGTTTTGTGGTTTGTTTTTTTTTTGAGATGAGAGTCTCGCTCTGTCACCCAGGCTGCAGTGCAATGGTACTATCTAGGCTCACTGCAACCTCCGCCTCCCGGGTTCAAGCAATTCTGCCTCAGCCTCCTGAGTAGCTGGAATTGCAGGCGCGCGCCACCACGCCCGGCTAATTTTTGTATTTTTGGTAGAGATGGGGTTTCACCATACTGGTCAGGCTGGTCTCAACCTCCTGACCTTGTGATCTGCCCGTCTTGGCCTCCCAAAGTGCTGGGATTACAGGCGTGAGCCACCACGCCCAGTCGGGCAGGGGGATTTTTTTTTTTTTTTTTTTTTTTTGAGATGGAGTCTCTCTCTGTCACCCAGGCTGGAGTGCAGTGGCGCCATCTCGGCTCACTGCACACTCTGCCTCCCAGGTGCACGCCATTCTCCTGCCTCAGCCTCCTGAGTAGCTGGGACTACAGGCTCCCGCCACCACACCCAGCTAATTTTTTGTGTTTTTAGTAGAGACAGGGTTTCACCGTGTTAGCCAGGATGATCTCGATCTCCTGACCTCATGATCCACCCGCCTCGGCCTCCCGAAGTGCTGGGATTACATGCACAAGCCACCGCGCCCAGCCGGGGATTTTTTATTTATTTTTTATTTTTTATTTTTTATTTTTTATTTTTTTTATTTTATTTTTTTTTTTTTGAGACGGAGTCTCGCTCTGTCGCCCAGGCTGGAGTGCAGTGGCGCGATCTCGGCTCACTGCAAGCTCCGCCTCCCGGGTTCACGCCATTCTCCTGCCTCAGTCTCCCGAGTAGCTGGGACTACAGGCGCCCACAACCGCGCCCGGCTAATTTTTTGTATTTTTAGTAGAGACGGGGTTTCACCGTGGTCTCGATCTCCTGACCTTGTGATCCGCCCGCCTCGGCCTCCCAAAGTGCTGGGATTACAGGCGTGAGCCACCGCGCCCGGCCCAGCCGGGGATTTTTAACAGCAGCACTATCTCTATTCCGGGCTGGATTGTTCTCTGCTGGGGCTGTCCTGGTCACTGCGGGGTACTAAGCAGGATCCCTGGCCTCCAGCCACTCCACACCAGGAGCATCTGCAGCCGTGACAGCCACAGGTGTCCTAGATGTCACCCAGGGTCCCCTGGAGGGGATTGATGGCAGAATTGCCTCCTGCTCTAGAGACTGATCAATCTGTTCTTCCCTACTAGAGCCCTGGACCTCACTCTTTTGGATGAGAAGCGGGTGATCCCTCCTTTCCCTCTACCCTCCTCACTTTGACCCTAACTGAACCAAAAGCAGACCCGCCTGGCACTGGGTTCTCACTTTGACCCTAACTGAACCAAAAGCAGACCCGCCTGGCACTGGGTTTTGTTTCTGCGCAGCCTGTGCAGGAGACGTGCTGGACGCGGCGTCTCCGTGCTCTGTGGCAAACGACCTGCGATGGGACCTGAGCGCCCAGCAGATAGAGGAACGCACCAGGGAGCTCATTGAGCAGACCAAGCGCGTGTACGACCAGGTGGGCGCCCAGGAGTTTGAGGACGTGTCCTATGAGAGCACGCTCAAGGCGCTGGCCGACGTGGAGGTCACCTACACAGGTAAGTCCCAGGCAGGGTCTGGGCGTGGGCCACAGGTGCCGAGGGAGGTGGCACCGCAGGCAGGAGCAGCCCAGTCCGTGGAGCAGGTTCAGAACCTGGCGTGAAGTGTCACCAGCATCCTGCCCCTGAGCACAGGTGAGCACCACCTACTCCCAGGCTGTTGTGGTGGCTAAACGGACGGCTGGACGGAGGCACCTGGCAGGTGCTGGTCACTGGAGGTGTCGGAGAGAGGCAGTTCCGCCCGTGCTCTGCTCCGTTTCACAGCCTCGTCCGTTCAAAGGACCCCTTGGTTGTGTGATCTGAGAGCCGGAGATGTCTAAACAGCACACCTCTCCAGCCTCTCCCAGAGCCAGCAGCCTTGAAACCTGACCCTGTCCGACCTCTTTCCCTGGCCCGGGAAGGCGGGTATTTGTTTTCTCTCTGAATGACTGAACTTGGCCCCTTTGGCTTCTGCCTCCTTGCCCTGCGGCGGGGGTGACCTCATGACCTTGGGCATCGTCCTCGCCCTCAGCCCCATCCTCCTCTTCTCCTTTGGGTCCCTGTGCTCACGGAGAGTAGTGAGGTACCTGGTGACATGGGTTAGGGACACTGCTTCCCGAGCTCTGCCTAAGGCTGACAGTGTACCTGCCTGACCAAGAGACCCAGAGAGTCTCCGCAGGGAGCTCTGAGTGAGGCAACTCCCCGCCCTTCCATCTAGCAGAAGGCATTTTTTCTGGGACCCATCGAGAATCCTTGAGTTCAGCCCAGGACTTCTCTTGTGTTCCCAAGGCATTGCCTGAAAGGGTTGGCCTCCGTGGCCCGTGCCGTGCGGCCTTCAGAGGGTTTGCTGTCTGGGCTGGGGGCTGGAGAGAGAGCTGAAGCTCCACAAGCACCCCGAGCCTGCAGAGCCTGCAGCCCCCGCTTGGAATCTTGACCCTCTTCCCACTCCCTCTGGCTTCCAACAAGTGGCTTAGAGCCCAGCGGGACCTTGGTTTCCCCTCCTCGGCCACGTGGTGTCCTCTGGTCTCTCCCACAGGAGTCTCCTGAGGCTCAGGTGATACCAGTTCCCTCTTAGGGCGCCCAGCGGTGCCGGGCATCATTTCCTCCGCCTGTGCCCCGCTTTCCCCTCCTGCAGCCTTTCTTCTCCTCCTTCACGTGGTGGCGAGCAGCAGCGTTAAAGGAAACTGAAATCGGCCCTGCTGCTCCCCTCGGAGCCTTTCCACCGTCCTCAGGGTGACGCCCAGCATCCTCGGTGTGGTCTTCAGCGCCCGGCACTGTCTGTGCCTGGACACGCAGTCTCCTCGTGCCTGGCACCCTCCCCCAGCCAGGGCCTCCCCAGCCAGCCCCTCCTGCCCCTCGCGCCCCTCGCCCTGTGCTCTGCGGAATGCCCGGCTTCTCTCTGATCGCAGATTAAGTCCACTTAGCCTGGGAGCCCTTCCTGCACCTCCTGTCCCCATGCCAGCCGCCTGGATTAGTCCCTGCACGGCACTGACACTGTCGTCCCGGCAGTTGCTTGTCTAATCGGTCGCCCATAAATCCCAAGGGGACAGAGCCTATTTTTTTCTCTCTTCAGCCCCAGCATCAGGCCTGGCCCAGAGCCCCCACTACGAGCTTTTGTGTTGATTTTTTGAGATAGGTCTTGCTCTGTCACCCGGGCTGCTGTAGTGCAGTGGTGTGATCATGGCTCACTGCAGCCCCCATCTCCCAGGCTCAAGCCATCTTCCCACCTCAGCCTCCCAAGTAGCTTGGATGATAGGTGAGCTCCACCACGCCTGGCTGATTTTTTTTTTTAATTTTTAGTAGAAATGAGGTCTTGCTATGTTGCCCAGGCTGGTCTAGAACTCCTGAGCTCAAGCTTCCTGCCTGTCTCGGCCTCCAAAAGTGCGGGGATTACAGGCATGAGCCACTGTGCCCAGCCCATCCCCCCTCCAAACGCACGGAGCCTCCTCCAAACATACTGAGGGCTGGGGACTTTTCTGTTGGCCCAGAATCGAGGTAGTGACCGGACTGCAATTTGAATTTAGGTCTTTCTTCTGCAAAGTATATGCTTTTTAAAAAAATTTTATTATTATTAGTTTTGTTTTATTGTTTTAGAATGAGTCTCGCTCTGTCACCCAGGTTGGAGTGCATGGCGCTGTCATGGCTCACTGCAGCCTTAACCTCCCAGGCTCAAGTGGTCCTCCTGCCTCAGCCTTCTGAGTAGCTGGGAGCACAGGTGTGTGCCACCGTGCCTGGCTGATTTGTTTTTTTAAACTGCTCCATTGAGATATGGTTTGCATCACATACAGTTCACCCATTTAAACCACAAACTTCAGGCCGGCAGCGGCTCACATCTGTCATCCCAACACTTTGGGAGGCCGAGGTGGGCGGATCACTTGAGGTCAGGAGTTTGAGACCAGCCTGACCAACATGGAGAAACCCCGTCTCTACTAAAAATACAAAATTAGCCAGGCGTGGTGGCTCATGCCTATAATTTCAACTACTTGGGAGGCTGAGGCAGGAGAATCACTTGAACCCGGGAGGTGGAGGTTGCGGTGAGTCGGGATCATGCCATTGCATTGCAGCCTGGGCAACAGCTGTGCAACTCTGTCTCAGAAAAACAAACAAAACAAAACCACACCCTTCAGTGGTTTTTAATAAATTTGCAGTGTTGCCCAGCTGTCACCATTCTTTCATTTTAGAGCATTTTCATAACCCCAGAGAGAAACTTTATACCCTTCAGTGGTCACGCTCCATCTCCTCTGCCCCCAGCCCCAGCACCCATGCGTCCCCTCCTGTCTCTGGACGGGCCTGTGGATAGCCATCCTCTGTGGATGGATATTTCATAGAACTGGCATCACACAGCCGGGCGCAGTGGCTCACGCCTGTAATCTCCTCACTTTGGGAGGCAGAGGTGGGTGCATCGTGAGGTCAGTAGTTCAAGACCAGCCTGGCCAACATAGTGAAACCCCGTCTCTACTAAAAATAAAAAAATTAGCCGGGCATGTGCCTGTAATCCCAGGTGCTCGGGAGACTGAGGCAGGAGAATCACTTGAACCCAGGAGCTGAAGGTTGCCGTGAGCCGAGATCATGCCACTGCACTCCAGCTTGGGCAACAGAGTGATACTTCGTCTCAAAAAAAAAAAAAAAAAAAAGTGGCATCACACACCATGTGGCCTTTTGTGTCTGGCTTCTTTCTCTGCATGTGACGTCCTTGGGTTGCATCCACACCGCAGCCTGTTCCAGAGCCTCGTTCCTTTTCATGGCTGAGTCATGTTCCGTTTGGCAGAGGCCACATCTTGTCAGTCCGTTCACTCGTGGATGGGCCTTTTGGCAATTGCGAATCGTGCTGCTGTGAGTGCACGCGTGCAGATTCCGGTGTGGATGTGTGTTCGTGTCTCCGGCTGGATGTCGGCAGTGGAGTCTTGGGGGTTGTGGGATGACTCCATTTTAAAGCTTTTTTTTTTCTTTTTTGAGATGGAGCCTCACTCTGTCACCCAGGCTGGAGTGCAGTAGTACCATTTCAACTCCCTGCAACCTCCGCCTCCCAGGTTCAAGCGATTCTTCCGCCTCAGCCTCCCAAGTAGCTGAAATTACAGGCGCGCACCACCACGCCCGGCTAATTTTTGTATTTTTAGTAGAGATGGGGTTTCACCTTGTTGGCCAGGCTGGTCTCGAACTCCTGACCTCAAGTGATCTGCCTGCCTCAGCCTCCCAAAGGGTGGGATTACAGGCTTGGCCACTGCACCCGGCCTAAAGCCTATGCTTTTCTAGCCACTGGCATTTCCTCTGCTCAACCTAAAGTGCAGATGTGCTCAGGAAAGTGTGAGTCATTCATGCATTTAAATGTGCCCATCGCCAGCTGCAGCTCTCTCTGGAAGGGAACTCCGCCAGCCTCTCTGTTTCCTCACACCCAGCTCTGTCTGTTGGGGTCCTTCTTGCCTTGGAGGGCTTTGAGTTGAATCCATGTTTTTCTTTGGTCTGTAAGATCAGGCCAAAGAAAGGACACAGGCGACAGCACCTCCTTTCTCCATTCCAGGGCCCAGCCTGGAGGGGCGGTTGCATGTGCCTGTAGTCCCAGCTACTTGGGAGGCTGAGGCAGGAGAGAGCTCATGGGGGGATCCAGCAGACGGGCCTGGGAGAGGGGTCCGGGCAGCACCTGCCAGTTGCACCAGGGCCCATTCTCACACCTGTCTCCCTGGTCTCCCTGTTTTAGTTCAGAGGAATATCCTTGACTTCCCCCAGCACGTTTCTCCCTCCAAGGACATCCGGACGGCCAGTACGGAGGCCGACAAGAAGCTCTCCGAGTTCGACGTGGAGATGAGCATGAGGGAGGACGTGTACCAGAGGATTGTGTGGCTCCAGGTGAGGGGGAGTGCTCCCCGCGGGGAGCGTGAACAGCCTCCCGAGTAGCTGGGATTATAGGCGCCTGCCATCACGCTCGGCTAATTTTTGTATTTTTATTACAGACAGGGTTTCACCATGTTGGTCAGGCTGGTCTCGAACTCCTGACTTCAAGTGATCTGCCCACCTTGGCCTCCCACAGTGCTGGGATGACAGGTGTGAGCCACTGTGCCCGGCCCATTTTTTTTATTTTTAGTAGAGACGGAGTTTCATCATGTTGGTCAGGCTCGTCTCCAACTCCTGACCTCAGGTGACCCGCCCGCCTCGGCCTCCCACAGTGCTGGGATCACAGCATGTGCACTTGCTTTTCCTTTCCTGGCCATCCTAGATGTGACCCAGACACCCCATCCCCACGTGACGTGAGCTGACAGGGCCTGGCGGCGTGGCTGCGTGGGCTTCTGCTCCCCCGATGCTCCTCCCAGCATGCATGGGGCTTTGCTGTTGGTGTCACATGATCAGGAGAGACCCAGAGACCCTCCTGCTGCTGCTCATCCTCTTAGGCGAGGACCCCCGGTCCTGCTGCTGCTCATCCTCTTAGGCGAGAACCCCCAGGAATGTGCTGATGTATCCCCCAGTGTCAGGAACATGCAGCCCTGGTGCTTTGGTAAATACAGATCAGGGTGGCCCATGATAGCAGTGGATTCTTACTATTTTATTTATTTATTTTTTTTTTTTTTTTTTTGAGACGGAGTCTCGCTCTGTCATCCAGGCTGGAATGCAATGGCGCGATCTCGGCTCACTGCAAGCTCCGCCTCCCGGGTTGACGCCATTCTCCTGCCTCAGCCTCCAGAGTAGCTGGGACTACAGGCGCCGCCACCTCGCCCGGCTAATTTTTTGTTTTTTGTATTCTTAGTAGAGATGGGGTTTCACCATGTTAGCCAGGATGGTCTCAATCTCCTGACCTTGTGATCTGCCCGCCTTGGCCACCCACAGTGCTGGGATTACAGGCGTGAGCCACCACGCCCAGCCTATTTTTTTTTTTTTAAATACAGACAGGGTCTCACAATGTTGCCTACACTTGTCTCAAACTCCTGGGCCCAAGCAATCCTCCCACCTCCACCTCCCAGAGTTTCTGTTGAAACAACTAGAGGTTCCCATGCAGGTGCAGCAAATAATCGAGTGCCCTTGTCGACTTTGCCCACATCCCCCAGGGGTGACGTTTTGCAAAACGATGGCATCATCTACACCCTGATACGGACCTGGGGGCAGTCAGCAATCTTGTTCCCGTTCGGCCACTGCCCTGGTGAAGGAGCTCTGGGCTGATGGTAGTGCAGGGCTCGTCCAAACAAAGCAAATGTTCGCTTGGGTTTTGTGTAGTCGCAGGTCGTCAGTTCTCTGAGATAAATGCCCAGCAGTGCAGTTGCCAAGTCACATGGGGGCCAGATGATCAGATTTTTAAGGAACTGCCAAACTTTTCTTTGGAGCAGCTGCACTGGCCCACGTCCTACATGCTTTGACGTTTTTATTCCAGGAGAAAGTTCAGAAGGACTCACTGAGGCCCGAGGCTGCACGGTACCTGGAGCGGCTAATCAAGCTGGGCCGGAGAAATGGGCTTCACCTCCCCAGAGAAACTCAGGACGTGAGTGCTGGGTGTAGGGAGTGCTGGGTGTGGGCAATGTTCGATTCCAGGGAGTGCTGGGCACAGGGAGTACTCAGTCCCAGGGAGTGCTGGGTGCAGGAAGTACATGGCGGGGGAGTGCTGGGTGTGGGGAGTGCTGGGTCCCAGGGCATGCTGGGTCCTGGGGAGTGCTGGGTTCAGGGAGTGCTTGGGCACAGGGAGTGCTAGGTGCTGGGAGTGCTGAGTGTGAGGAGTGCTCGGTCCCGGGGAGTACTGGGCATGGGGAGGACTGAGCTCAGGGAGTGCTCAGGCAGGGGGAGTGCTGGGTCCCGGGGAGTACTGGGTGTGGGGAGTACCGGGTGTAGGGAGTGCTCCATCCTGGGGAGTACTGGGCACGGGGAGTGCTGCGTCCCAGGGAGTGCTGGGTGTGGGGAGTGCTCCCTCCACCCTTGGTGGGAGTGTTCCCAGGACCTTGCGTCTTCCTGCAGCGCCCGCCCCGGTCTCTCCTTCCTCTCACGTCTTGCCTTTGTCTCCAGAAAATCAAAAGCATCAAGAAGAAACTGAGCCTCCTGTGCATCGACTTCAACAAGAACCTGAATGAGGACACGACCTTCCTGCCCTTCACGCTCGAGGAGCTAGGTAGGGGCTGGGCAGTGGGGAATGGGTTGCCATCGGTCCTGGGACTCACTGCAGGCCTGCCAGGCCCTCGGGGGCCGCCGCTTCCTCCTGTGGGCTTCTGTGCTGAAGGGCGGCAGGAGGCCGAGGTACATGGACCTGACCGCCCTGGGCCGACGGCTTTCCTCACTGGGAGCACTCCAGGGCTGTTTACAGCCAAAAGCTCTGACCCCTCCTTGGGGAGGGCCGTGGTCTGTCCCATCAAGATGCTGCCCTGATAGAAAATGTCCCTGGCAGTGGCGGGAGCCCAGGCCGGACTGGGCGGCCAAGGGTGCCAGTCTCAGCCGTGGCCCTGAGGTAACCACAGTTTTCCCTTGAGACCCCACTTCCTGCCTGCCTTTATTTTTATTTTATTTTATTTATTTATTTATTTATTTATTTATTTATTTTGAGATGGAGTCTTGCTCTACTGTCCAGGCTGGAGTGCAGTGGTACGATCTCCACTCACTGCAACCTCCGCCCCCTGGGTTCAAGTGAATCTCCTGTCTCAGCCTCCTGAGTAGCTGGGACTGCAGACATGCACCGTCACACCTGGCCAATGTTTTTATTTTTAGTAGAGATGGTTTCGCTGTGTTGGTCAGGCTGGTCTCAAACTCCTGGGCTCAGGCCATCTGCCCGCCTCAGCCTCCCAAAGTTTTGGGATTACAGGCATGAGCCCTCGCACCTAGCCGGCCGGAACATTCTGATGGGTGCTACAGAATATAACCTCCACTTCTAGATTCTGAATGTGGTTGCCACTGAGGTGACAGGTGGGGACAAGGCCCTCATGGCCCAAGGCCTCCACGGGTGGCTTGATGTGCGGTCAGCTGGGCGCATGTTTCCTGAGGGAGCACTCGCACGTCAGGCATCGCCAAGCTTGGCTGCCAGCCCCTCGCTTGGCCTTTCTGTGTCTCGGGCAGCACATCCTACCCCCTCAGCTCCGGGCACTCAGGAGAGACAGCGGGCTACGATCTGCCGTAAAGCACGTTTCCAGCCCGGGAGCCCAGCCTGCCACTCAGTGGGTGCACTGATGACCCACATCATTCCCGTAGCCACCCACACCATCCCTGCAGCCACCCGCGCCGTCCCCGCGGCCACCCACATTGTCCCCGCCACAGCCCTGTGGGGCTGCCCCTCCCACCTGCCCGTGTTAGCAAGCAGAAGGGCTCGGTGCCCGATGTGCTGGAAGCCAGTGCCATGGCACCAAGGTTTTGAGGAAACAAAAGCTTTTCAGTTGCAAGTGACTCCCAAGGAGACCGGGCGTCCAGCTCAAATCTGCCTCCTGCGCCGGCTTTCAGGCAGTACTTTCATTCGAGAAGGTGTAGAGGTGGGTTCTGGGATGAGCAGGTGATTGGTGGAAGGAAAAGGGAAGGTCTGGAAGGTCCTCGGGCACGCACAGTTATCTGTCCATGCCAGCTCAGGGTCCCGGTGCGAATCCTGGGGACGTCGGTGTGAAGCGCGGTGGAAGTTCAGTTGATGTCCATGAGCTGGTTCTGCACAGACTCTGCTGGCTCATGTGGGTTCCAGCCAGTTTCCGCCAGTTTTGTTCTTGTCAGTGTTTTCTCTGCCTGTTTGTTTTCATGTTTGCCATCCTGCAAACTCAAGAGTGTTTGTCGATTTTGGTGTCTAACTCTTGGGAGCGCTGTTTCATTTGTCCGGCCTGCAGGGCCTCCCGTGCAGGTGGCTTGAGTCCCACGTGGCCGGGTGACACCATCACGCAGGTGGCTAGCGTGTTGGGTGACGGTCCTCCAGGGCTCTCCGCTGCCCCGGGACCTGTTTCCTGGGGTGTCGTGGTCAGTCACTTGTCAGGAGACACTCTGCCTTAGTCCCTTTTCTTCTGCTTACAACAGAAGACCTGAAGCCATGTAGTTTATAAGAAAAGGAATTAACTTGTCACGGCTCTGGAGACTGAGAAGTCCCAGGTCGAGGGGCTGTATCTGACGAGGGTCTTCTTCCTGGTGGGGACTCTGGAGCCCTGAGGCGGCCAGGGTGTCACCTGGCAAGGGGAGGGGGCTGAGCGAGCCAGCTCCACCCAGGTCCCTCCTCCGCACAAAGCCCCAGTCCCACTGCCACATTAACCCGTCCATACCTTCATCCATTCCTGAAGGTGGAGCCCACATGACCTGACTGCCTGTTGAAGGCCCCAGTACCCAATCCTGCCATCTCCCAACACCACCATCTCCAACACCGCCATCTCCCGATAGCCACATCTCCCGACACCCCCATCTCCCGACACCCCACCTCCTGACACCCCGCCTCTAGACACCCCATCTCCCAACACCCCACCTCCTGACACCCCACCTCTAGACACCCCATCTCCCGACACCCCCACCTCCTGACACCCCGCCTCTAGACACCCTATCTCCCGACACCCCACCTCCTGACACCCCGCCTCTAGACACCCCATCTCCCGACACCCCACCTCCTGACACCCCGCCTCTAGACACCCCATCTCCCGACACCCCACCTCCTGACACCCCGCCTCTAGACACCCCATCTCCCAACACCCCACCTCCTGACACCCCGCCTCTAGACACCCCATCTCCCGACACCCCCACCTCCTGACACCCCGCCTCTAGACACCCCATCTCCCGACACCCCACCTCCTGACACCCCGCCTCTAGACACCCCATCTCCCGACACCCCACCTCCTGACACCCCGCCTCTAGACACCCCATCTCCCGACACCCCCACCTCCTGACACCCCGCCTCTAGACACCCCATCTCCCGACACCCCACCTCCTGACACCCCACCTCTAGACACCCCATCTCCCGACACCCCCACCTCCTGACACCCCACCTCTAGACACCCCATCTCCCGACACCCCACCTCCTGACACCCCACCTCTAGACACCCCATCTCCCGACACCCCACCTCCTGACACCCTACCTCTAGACACCCCATCTCCCGACACCCCCACCTCCTGACACCCCGCCTCTAGACACCCTATCTCCCGACACCCCACCTCCTGACACCCCGCCTCTAGACACCCCATCTCCCGACACCCCACCTCCTGACACCCTACCTGTAGACACCCCATCTCCCGACACCCCCACCTCCTGACACCCCGCCTCTAGACACCCTATCTCCCGACACCCCACCTCCTGACACCCCACCTCTAGACACCCCATCTCCCGACACCCCCACCTCCTGACACCCTACCTCTAGACACCCCATCTCCCGACACCCCACCTCCTGACACCCCACCTCTAGACACCCCATCTCCCAACACCCCACCTCCTGACACCCTACCTCTAGACACCCCATCTCCCGACACCCCCACCTCCTGACACCCCGCCTCTAGACACCCTATCTCCCGACACCCCACCTCCTGACACCCCACCTCTAGACACCCCATCTCCCGACACCCCACCTCCTGACACACTACCTCTAGACACCCCATCTCCCGACACCCCCACCTCCTGACACCCCGCCTCTAGACACCCTATCTCCCGACACCCCACCTCCTGACACCCCGCCTCTAGACACCCTATCTCCCGACACCCCCACCTCCTGACATCCCGCCTCTAGACATCCCATCTCCCGACACCCCCACCTCCCGACACCCCACCTCTAGACACCCCATCTCCTGACACCCCACCTCCTGACACCCCACCTCTAGACACCCCATCTCCCGACACCCCACCTCCTGACACCCCACCTCTAGACACCCCATCTCCCGACACCCCACCTCCCGACACCCCCACCTCCCGATACTCCTATCTCCTGTTACCACCATCTCTGGCATTAAGTTCCTCGTGCATTTTGGAGCGGTCACACCCAACCAGAGCAGAGACCTGTGAGTGTCCGTCACTCACACGTTGTCATGCACTAGTTGCCATGTCCACGGATGACTTCTGCCGCCCTCACGCTCTGGGAATCAGTCATCCTGCCGTGACTCCAAACCTTCCCTCCTCACCTGTCTTCTTACTGATTTGTTTCTGTCCATGTGCATGAGGTTTCTGTCTTATTCCCGGGTTATCATTCATTATCATTTATCCCAGTGCTCAAATCGTCCCACATGGACCCTCGGGAGCCCCTTTGGACAGTCCCCATGTCCCTGTAATGCACCTACTGGCCTCTGAGCCCACTCTCACTGTGGAGCGCACAGGCTCAGCCTCTGAGCCCGCTCTCACTGGTGGACATTTGGTGTCACAGGCTCGTCCCGTGCTCTCCCTGCCCAGCCCTCAGATGCGCCATTTCTTGGAGGAGTCCTGGTGCCTTTGAGTGGATGGTGATTTAGGCACCAGGTCTGTTCACCGCTGCCAGGGAACGGCGTTCCTGGACACGCACACTCTTCTCTCCTGTGTCTGTGTATCAAATCCACAAGTGCCGTGGGGCATGCCGGTGCACACCTGAGGTCCCAGCCACTCGGGAGGCTGAGGCGGGGTGATTGCTTGAGTCTGGGAGTTCAGAGCCACAGTGAACGTGAACTGTGCATTCGTGAGCTATCCATTGCGGCCTGGGCAACAGAGCAAGACCCTGTTTCTAAAAAAATAAACTTTCATGAGTCCACTTTCCAGCTTCTTTTCCAGTCCAGTGCTGCTGGGCCCCCGGCCGTCTCCCTTGCTGTCCTTTAACTCCCGTCTCCGACTGCCAGTGTTGGGTGACTACACTGTTGAGATGGGGAGCTGCTGTTTGAAGGCCCGTGGTCCTTGGAAAGGACATCGTCAGGTCCTGGGAGGCCTCCCCCTCATGCTGCAGTCACTCGGCAAACAATCGCCAGACCCGCGCTAGTGCTGGGGCACAAACGGGAAGGAGGGGGCTCTGCAGACCACGAGACTCTCAGCTCCCTCATCACCACCCACACCCGCGGGCTGGCCTCCCAAAACGTCCCCCATCTGCCCCTGGCCCCCCATCCCGATCATTCTTTCCACCCTGACCGCCCTGGGGTTGGGGTGAGCCAGGCTTTGCATCGAAGCTGCGAGCCTGAGGCACAGTGGCCTGGTGGCCCTGGCATCTCCCGAGCCGTGAGGTGGGAACCCCGGAGCGTTTCAGTCTGGGATGCTGCCGCCCCCACCTCTCTTGGGGCTGTGGGGCAGGGGGCCAGGTGGGAGGGTGTGGCTGCCGAGCAGCGGGGTGAGCTGTGTCCTGCCGGGGGTTTTGTGGGTGGAGAAAGGAAAGCAGGGCTCCAGTGAGAAGATCTGAGAGCGGGAAGTGGGTCTCTCTGGAGGGGCACACTTGGAAGTGGCCGAGCCGTGGGGCTGCGTGCTGCGATCTCAGCTCTGAGCGGGAGGCTCTGCCTGGGGGTCGTCCTTCAGGAAAAGCAAAGCAGTACCCCCCCTTCCACCCGGGGCTTCCTTCTCCGCCCAGGGCCCGGTGTGCTTGGCGCTCCTGCTGTTTTCGTTTTTGATGGGAGGCACTGCCTCTAACGCTGGTTTCCTTGTGCAGTGTCCGGGCCACCGTTCCCGCCTCCCTCCTCCCTTCACACACGGGGGTGGTGCGGCGCCCTGGAAGCCCACGCTATCGGGGGGTTGAGCTGGATTTAGCTTTACCTTCTCTGGGGCAGGTGCTGGGGGGTTTCCTGGTGGGGTTAGAGGGAGGAAGTGAGAATCGTGACGGGTGGTGGCCGAGCTGTGGGGGAGCCAGGGGGTTTCTTGATGGGGTTAGATGGGGGGCGTGAGAATTGCAGCAGATGGTGGCCCGGCTGTGGCTGCTTGCTGAGGGCCCCCTTGTAGCTTTCCAGGCAGAGGGGAAGCCCACTCTTCCCGCACACACACTGCGGGCTGTGGGCGCCTCAGCCCTGTCAAAGCCACCCTGGTTCTGTCCCCATAGGAGGGCTCCCCGAGGACTTTCTGAACTCCCTGGAGAAGACGGAGGACGGCAAATTGAAGGTCACCCTCAAGTACCCCCATTACTTCCCCCTCCTGAAGAAATGCCACGTGCCCGAGACCAGGAGGAAAGTGGAGGAGGCCTTCAACTGCCGCTGCAAGGAGGTGAGAAGCCGCAGCCGGGGGCCCCAGGACAGCGGGTCTGGAGCTTGTGGGGCGCATCTGCCGCACGCCTGTGAGGTGCCTCCAGGCTGCGCACTTGGATGGCCTCCGGACCTCCCCGGCCAGGCCCAGTGGCGAGCAGAGGCCTCCCTGTGGGGCTCCGCCACCCCCTGGAGGTGTCTGTGCTGGGCTCCGCCCAGACCCTGGGGCCACAGCTCAGGGCCCAGTTCATCCTTCCCAAGCTGAGCCTCCTGCTGCTGCTCTGAGCATCTGGCCACGGCACGTCTCGTCCTTCCCTTATCTGGAGCCGCCCCTCAGGTGTGTCAGCCCAGATCATTCCTTTTGTCTTAAATGATGGTGCCCGGACCTGAGCCTGGGTCCACAGGTGGGTTGTGACCAGGCCTCGCTGTGACCGGTGTCAGACGGCCATTCCCACAGGGACGTGTGTAACTGTCCCTGACGCCATGGCGTGGTCAGTCAGGTGGCCTCTGCACATCTCCCGTTCGCTGTCTGGAACAGGCAGGAGCTCTAGTGGGCCTCCGTGGTCCCCTGACGACACCGTGTTGGTGCCCGTGTGGCTGGCGAAAGGGGGATACGCACCGATCTCTGCAAAGGGATGGGCAGGCACCGATCACTGCAGGGGGGTGAGGGACGGACGGGCGCCCATCACTGCGGGGGACGGGCAGGCACCAATGGGGGGATGGGTGGGCACCGATCACTGCAGAGGGGGGGCTCTTCGCTGTTCGGGGACCGGGAGCTCGGCGGGCTCAGATGGGATGTGGCTGCCCTCTACAGGCTGGCTGTGAATTCACGTTGCTGTAAGCCTGAGTAGGCAGACCTGTGGGCTGGGCACACCTCGACTTTCCCAGTGCACCTTGGAAGGTCAACTGGGCAATCCCATCCTGGTCCCCAGGCTTGGGTCCTAGTGGCAGAGTGAGGGCCAGGCCAAGAGGGAGCACACGGGCGGGCTGCGTTCCAGGTCCCAGGGGATGTGCCGCCTCAGAGAGCTTGCTGCTGGTGGTTGGCCTGGCCCCCATTTGACTCGCTGCTCTGCACGCACCTGCCTGGTTACAGGTGGGTTTCCTGTGGACCCAGCACATGTGCTGGTGGGCCCATCTGTCCTGAACAGGCCTCTGTTTCTCCTTGCAAACACATCGCATGGGTTTTATGCGTCGTCCCCCCGCCCCCACCGGCTTGGTTGGCAGTGCCAGTCCTCAGAAGTGAGGCCGTGTGCATGTCGTGTGCCGGTGGCGATGGGCAGAGCCCCTGAGACTAGGAACCAGGGCCTGGACATGGGGGGGTCCCCACATGCAGCAGTGATGCCCTGGAGGCTCCTCAGACAGCCCCTCGTCCCCACACCACGTTCCGTGTGAGGCCTTAGAGTCATTTGCACCCCTTCTGGTTCCAAAAAGGACTCGAGGGATTATAATGACATTTGTGGCGTGACCAGAAGAGTTGTGTAGTAACACAGGCAGAGGGGGCAGGGGCTAGAGATCAGGGGGAGCTGGATATGAGCCCCTGGCCCCCGGACAGGGCGTGATGGCCCTGGAGGTGGAGGGAGTGGCGCCCCCGGGCGACAGTGTGGTGGTGTCGGTTGCAGGAGAACTGCGCCATCCTCAAGGAGCTGGTGACGCTGCGGGCCCAGAAGTCCCGCCTGCTGGGGTTCTGCACGCACGCCGACTACGTCCTGGAGATGAACATGGCCAAGACCAGCCAGACCGTGGCCACCTTCCTAGGTAGCCCTTCCTTCCTCCTCCACCGGGCTCCCTTGGGGGAAGGTTCTCAGGGTCACCCCAGGGGACAGTCGGGGCTACTCCTAGATCCCTGTCCTTTCCCTCCATAAAGAGGGACTTCTGACGCCTGCCCTGGCTCCCTCACTCCCCTGGAGGGACCCTCACAGAACAGGGAAGTGCCCAGGCCCTGGAGTCAGTTCCATGCCTGCACGCGGCTCCGCCGCCCCTCACCCTGAGTGCGAGGATGCTGGGCTCCTTGCTAGGAGCTGCGGGCCCTCCCTTCTGAACAGGGAGGCTGACGAAGTCGCGGCCACGGGCGGGCAAGCCCAGGGCCATGAAGGAGCCCGCAGGGCGAGAGGCCCACCTTTCTGCCCTCCTCACAGATGAGCTGGCGCAGAAGCTGAAGCCCCTGGGGGAGCAGGAGCGGGCGGTGATTCTGGAGCTGAAGCAGGCGGAGTGTGAGCGCCGGGGCCTGACCTTCGACGGCCGCATCCACGCCTGGGACATGCGCTACTACATGAACCAGGTGGAGGAGACGCGCTACCGCGTGGACCAGAACCTGCTCAAGGAGTACTTCCCCGTGCAGGTGGTCACGCAGGGGCTGCTGGGCATCTACCAGGAGCTCCTGGGGCTGGCCTTCCACCACGAGGAGGGCGCCAGCGCCTGGCACGAGGACGTGCGGCTCTACACCGCCAGGGACGCGGCCTCGGGGGAGGTGGTCGGCAAGTTCTACCTGGACCTGTACCCGCGGTGGGTGAGGGCAGTGGGGGCGGGGGGTGCACCCAGGCCCTGGGTCTCCTCAGAGCCCGGCGTTCCTGTCTGAGACGGGAAGGAAGTCGTTGCCTGCTCCATGGGGCCTCGGGGATGAACCCCGAGACATAGCAGCCGTGGGCACACCACAGGGGCCAAAAATGCGGCTGTCCCTGTTTCCACTCACTCGGCCACCCAGACAGGGCGCAGCTCTGCCCAGGCCGGAGTCTTTTAGGGGAGGAATGGCAGCCGGGGCCTGGCCGTGGTTTTCGTGCTGCCCTGTGCCAAGTCACCTCTGCTGAGAGGGAGGTTCAGAACCTCAGAGGTGCCCGGCGTTCTCGGTTATCAGTCAGGTGGGCTGAGGGATGCGGAGTCAGGGACCTTGTGGTGTCTCTAGTCCCCACGGGACCTGACACCGCCTCCCTCCCCAGGGAAGGAAAGTACGGGCACGCGGCCTGCTTCGGCCTGCAGCCCGGCTGCCTGCGGCAGGACGGGAGCCGCCAGATCGCCATCGCGGCCATGGTGGCCAACTTCACCAAGCCCACGGCCGACACGCCCTCGCTGCTGCAGCATGACGAGGTGGAGACCTACTTCCATGAGTTTGGCCACGTGATGCACCAGCTCTGCTCCCAGGTGGGTGTGGGGCCTGGGCAGGGGCAGGGGCAGGGGCAGGGGCTGCCTGTGGTCAGCAGGGTCCAAGCCCGAGGCTTCAGCTTCCGGCTCTCTCTGCGCCCGACCGGTGGCTCCTTCATCCAGTGCCACCCAAAGATGGTGGCTCCTTCTCATGCCCGTGTCCTGGGGCTGCCCCAGCAAAACACCACAGACCAGGGCTTACACCAAGGACGTGTATTTCTTCGTGGTCCTGGAGACTGGAGTCGGAGGTCACAGTGTCAGCAGGGTTGGCTCCCTCCAGGTCTCTCCCTGGCCTGCAGACGCCACCGCCTCCCTGCATCCTCATGCGGGCGTCCTGTGTGGGTCCTCATCTCCTTACAGGGACCCCAGTCACGCTGGATCGGGGCCCGCCCAGCAACCTCACTTGACCTTAGACATCCTGTCTCTAAGTCGTCACATTCTGGCAGGGCGTGGTGGCCCACGCCTGTAATCCCGGCACTTAGGGAGGCCGAGGCGGGCAGATCACCTGAGGTCAGGAGCTCAAGACCAACCTGGCCAAAATGGTGCCAACTTGTTGCAAGCATCTTTCCTGGCACACAGTCAGCTGTCGCTCCTCAGAAAGGCTCTGTCCTGTGAAGTCGCCGAGAACCCTGAGAAGTGCATGCAGAGCCGTCCGTCCGACCAGGGCTGGGTTCCCAGGAGCCTCTGGTCACGTGTTCGCCAACTGATCATTCCAGAACCTTACCGTGTGTGTTTTGGGTTCAAGACGCCTAACTGCTGTGCAGCGCTGACGGGTTCACGTTGAACACATGGCTGGCAGCTCTGTCACCCACGGCTGGGCGCAGCTTGCACACACAGGGTGTCCCCGTGAGGCGCATCATGGCCTCCTGGTGCTGAGGGACACGAGACAGTGCTCTGAACGACGCTTGGGACCTTTTAAACCCAAAATGCAAACACCGTGCCCCCACTAGACTGAGAAAACGACGCTTGCTCACAAAATAAGCTGAAGCGAGAAGACAGAGCGCGGCCCTTCTGAGGGCCGTCTGAGGGGCTTCTGAGGAATGCCACAGTGCTGGCCTCTGGCGTTTCCGTGGGTCTTGGTAGGCGAGTTTGAAAACACGGAGTCCAGGAATGAGGATCAACCTTGTGTCCGCCTTTCCTGGCTTCCCCACCACAGTGTTTGCACAGCACTCGTAGCCAGCACACGCGTGTGCATATCCACACAGGTGCCTGCACAGGTGCCCACACACGTGCCTGCAAGCCCGCTTTGCGTGCTGCTTTCTGCGTGTGCCTGGCGCCTGGCACGGCGAGTTCCTTGGTGCAGTCCGTCGGGACGAGGAGCATGGCTGTGTGGTCCTTGGAACGGAAAAGCCTCGGTGTTGCAGAGAGGACCTTGAGGATCACCCAGGGGTTCCCTGGCCCTCGGCTGCCAGCCACGCTTCCAGCAGGACTTGGTCAAGGGCTGTGCCTTTAGGGAAGGTTCCACACACTCACAAGCAGGGAGATGCAGCACGCCTCACAGGTCCTGGTTTGGCCAGGACCTGGACCTGGCCAAACCCAAGTCCCAACCCCTCTGGGGTGCAGAGCTTTCAGGGATCAGCGGCTCTGTGGATGGGGGGAGGTGTGGGTGGCCTCCGGGAACGGGGCATGTGGCCGGCATCTTCAGGTGCGTCCTGCTGGCACAGGCAGCCAGCAGCAGCCCAGGGGCCTCGGGGTCCCGGTCGTTTTCCAGGTTTAGGGTGGGAGGGCCGGGCCCAGCACGTCACCTGTGCACCTGCCCCGTTTGCACTGTGGCAGCTGACACAGGCCAGGCTGGCAGGAAGGGGCCGGGCAGGGCCTGGGTATTCTGAGGCTCTGCCCCACCCCCGCAGGCAGAGTTCGCCATGTTCAGCGGGACCCACGTGGAACGGGACTTCGTGGAGGCGCCGTCGCAGATGCTGGAGAACTGGGTGTGGGAGAAGGAGCCGCTGCTGCGGATGTCTCGGCACTACCGCACGGGCAGCGCGGTGCCCCAGGAGCTCCTGGAGAAACTCATTGAGTCCCGGCAGGCCAACACAGGTGCACCCGCCCGTCTGGGGAAGGGCGCTAACCTCGGCGGTGGCGGCACACAGCTGGGGCCTGGCATGTGCCCGGGGAGGCGGTCAGAGCTCTGGGCAGAGTGGGCTGCGGCAGGTGCAGAGGCCAGCTCCTTCCTCCCCCTCCACCCAGGCCTCTTCAACCTGCGTCAGATCGTCCTCGCCAAGGTGGACCAGGCCCTGCACACGCAGACGGACGCAGACCCCGCCGAGGAGTACGCGCGACTCTGCCAGGAGATCCTCGGGGTCCCGGCCACGCCAGGTAGCCACCTTGAGCCGGGCACACCCTGGAATTTGGGGCCTCGGCTGCTTCCCTGGGAAGGTGAAGGGAGTTGGTCCCCATGCTGCACTTAAGTGCAGGAGTCCCTGCTGGGGAGCCGCGGAGCACGTCCCAGGCTCCTCGGGGGACAGACCCAGCCGAGAGGCAGCTGCAGGCCCAGGGTGGAGGGCGGTGTGCAGCCCCAGCCCCCAGGAGGGGTGTGTGCCCTGGAGCCTTTGCTTCGAATGAAGCTGGCGTTTTCTTGATGCAAATGTATGACACATGCTTTGTAAAAAGCCCGGAGAAGTACAGGAAGGCCCAGGAGTGTCCGATCCTGATGATGATAAGTGGGCCCTGTTTCCATCACACCTGTTGTCCTGTGTGCATGTGTGTTCATACACGCTTGCAAGGATCCAGAACTTGGAAATACAGCATGATTTTAACATGGGTGGTATTTTGCTGGCTTAATGCCCCAAAGACTTTAAAACATCTTTCCACAAGCGTTTTCGGCAGCGTTGCCTGTGCTGTTGCATGGGCGTGCCTTGCTTTATTGACGCAATCTCATAATGGGGACGTTTGCTTTGTGGCAGCTGACAGCCCCATTAAATGAGCTCCTGTCCTTCCAGGAGAGTGGCAGAGACCTGTGGCCCTCGCTTTGTGGCTGGCTCTGGTTCTAGAAGTATCCGGCGGGTTCCAGCCCTCGCTGTGATCCTCCAGCTTCTCCCCATTCCGGGCAGGGGTCTCAGGAGTCTGGCTGGACGTCTTTTCCTGGGGGAGGAGCACGGGGTGGGGGCTACAGCGTGAACCCCGCCATGTGTCTGTCCCAGGAACCAACATGCCTGCAACCTTCGGCCACTTGGCGGGTGGCTACGATGCCCAGTACTACGGGTACCTGTGGAGCGAGGTGTATTCCATGGACATGTTCCACACGCGCTTCAAGCAGGAGGGCGTCCTCAACAGCAAGGTACGTGGGGACTAGGGACAGGGAGGGCGTCCTGAACAGCAAAGTATGTGGGGACCGGGGAACGCGAAGGGCGCCCTGAACGGCAGGGTGGGGGGAGGCGGGGACAGGGAGGGTGTCCTGGACGGCGGGGTGGGGGGAGTTGGGGACGGGGAGGGCGTCCTAAGCGGCAGGGTGAGGGGGAGGCGGGGACGGGGAGGGCGTCCTGAACGGCGGGGTGAGGGGGAGGCTGGGATGGGGAGGGCGTCCTGAACGGCGGGGTGAGGGGGAGGCTGGGATGGGGAGGGTGTCCTGAACGGTGGGGTGAGGAGGACCGGGAAGCGGGGAGGGCGTCCTGAGTGGCAGGGTGGGCCTGGGCCCGGGGTGCCGGATGAGCCATCCCAGCCGAGGCACCCTCTGGTCTTGGTGCGGTGCTGCCCACAGCTCCCCACTGGGCCCTGCAGGAAGCTCCACACCGTCCCCTCAGGCCTGGGGCTGTGAGTGCTGGGAGCTCCGTGTCTTCCCACACGAGTCCTTCCGGGATCTGCGTGATCGGCCTCAGAGCCATGGACTGAGACAGACCCTTCTCTGGGGAAGGCTGGCTTGGCGTTTGCCATTTATTTGCTTCTCCAACCTCCAGTGTCCTCACTATGAAGTGAGGCCTTTACACCGTGTGGGCCTGTGCCTCCCGCTGACTTGGTGCGACCCAGGCTCAGGGCAGCCGCCAGAGTCCCTCACAAGGAACAGGTGGCTACCAGCTTTGAGAGCCGGCCCTGCCCAGTCTAGGTGCAACATTGCACTGGGCAGCCTGCAGGTACCTCGGGGCCACCAAACCCAGACGCTCAGCTGCTCCCTTTACAGAGGTGCAGAGGCCAGGAACTGGGGGAGCAATGGTCCGACAAGCCCCCTGTCTTCATAGACCAGCAGGGACCTACCCGCCTCATGAGACAGCCTCCAGCAGCTCCCCCTGCTGCTGAGGTGGGGGGTCCCGCCTCTGAGGACCGGCCAGGGGCTGGGAGCTGGGACCGTGGCTGCCTGGCTCTGTAGCCTGCCGTCCACGCAGGCGCCTGCGGGGCTCTGGGGCGTTGGGGTCTCCTTGGTGGCCAGCTCCGGCCGCCTTGCGGTCTCCTCCTTGCCTCACCTGCCCGTAGTCCCACCGTCACAGGGATAGGCTCGAACCCAGGCCTTTAGGGTGGCCCAGAGCGCAAGCAGCTCCCACCTTGTCTAGCCAGAGGCTCAGCCACTTCTGTTCATGGGCTTAGCCTGGGATTTCAGTGGGGGCTGATAGGGGGAGCCACCTCTGGAGTTTGGGGAGTTTGGGGCTCTGCTGGCCCCTCAGTACGCACCCCTGCTCTGAGATTCTGACGAAAGGCACCTGCGCTCCCCCACCCGTGCTGATGCAGGCGGCCTGCAGGCCTCCCTGGGAGCCTGGAAGGGGTTGCTCCGAGGCCCCCTGGGCGAGGGTATGCAGACTCCCGGGGTCCTTTGCCTTCCTCCCTGGGTTTCCACCTGGCCACAGTGCCCTGTCTCCTTGGCAGGTCGGCATGGATTACAGAAGCTGCATCCTGAGACCCGGCGGCTCCGAGGACGCCAGCGCCATGCTGAAGCGCTTCCTGGGCCGCGACCCCAAGCAGGACGCCTTCCTCCTGAGCAAGGGGCTGCAGGTCGGGGACTGCGAGCCGCAGGTCTGCTGAGGCCCGGCACTGCGACTGCCCAGACTGGCCCGCGCTCCCGCCGCCCTGGTGCCTTAGCCCCTGGCCCAGGATGGGGCAGGCTCTGGCATAGCGCCCGGGACTGGCAGGGTGGCTGAGCGGCTGTCTCTTGTCTCTTGTCATTGTCTGTCCCCACCCGGTGGCCCACCCGGCTAGAGACGGCGTCCTCAAGACATCTGGAGGGCTCTCGTGGCTGCCAGGGCCTCGTCTTTGTTGCACTGACACGCCCCCTCCCTGGTCAGGAGATGGCTCTTCTTTGAAACGAAGTCATTAAAAGGAAACAGAAAAGGAGATAGGCTGCCCGGCCTGGTCGCTGGCTCCCGTGCTGCTTTGTCCAAGGACGGCTGGATGCCGCGTCAGGGTCCAGCCCTCGGGCTGTTGCCACACCAAGCCCTGGAGTGGGGCTCAGGTCCTTGCTGGGGGCGGGGAATGAAGGCCCGGTGACTGGGAGCCAGTTCCCAGCCAGGCCAGCCTGGGGAGTCTGAGACACTTCTGCTTCCTGGTCATTCTGGAACTTTCCCTCCCCTCCCTGCTCAGCTCTGGCCATCAGGGACCAGGCTCCGCTGGTCAGACAGTCTGGAAAGCCAGGGCAGCCGCTGTGCGCACAGGCAGCCGGGGCGGGGCTGGGGTCAGCAGCTGCCCACCCTCTCACCCGCAGGGGAAGGCTGGGCTCACTCTGGCTTTGTAGGCAGAGTCTCTGGGGGTTCCTGTTGGACACGAGCGAACCGGGTGCACCAGGGCAGCTGCTGGAAGCTCAGCCACGGCCCTCGTCTCTCATTCCCCTGGGGACTGCCCGTGCCTGCCCTCCCTGGCGGCCCCACTCCCCTGCTGTGGGCAAAGTCTTGATCGGGGGTGCAGGGTCGAGGGGTCGCTTCCTGGACCCTCCCACGGTGCTCAGAGATGCCTCAGGGATAGCTGTCGGCTGTGTCCCCACCTCCCGAGCAGGACAGGCGGATGCTCCCCACCTCGTTAATCCCAGCGCTCTGATGTTTTCTCCCGTGACTGCGTTTCTCGGGAGCTCCCCTCGTGCCCTGGGAGCATTCCTCCCCAGTCTTAGTCCTCCACAAAGGCGGCTGGTCAGCAGAACCTGTGAGCCTGTTTCCCGAGGCCTACGGGTGGCCAGACATCTGTCTCGTCCTCACCTCCATTTGGACGGGACTCCGAGGGCTGTGCCATCTGCTCCAGCCCCTCCATTCCCACCCAACCCTGGACCCATGTGGCTGTGGCTGCTGCCGTGGGGCCTGCTTTGCACCTTACACACACCTGGCTCCACTCCGTGCACCTGCTTCTGTGTCTTTCCAACTCCGGGGGCTAAGGGCTGAGTCTTGTCTTCGCAGAGCTGGACGGCACAGCCTGTGGCCAGCAGGTTATGCCAGCGAGGCGGGAATTGGTAAGTGGGAACACCACAATGGTCGCGTTTCAGATACAGCTCAGAATGGGTCCCGTAGCTTGCATCTGAAGCCCCAACTACTCAGGAGGCTAAGGCGGAAGGATTGCTTGAGCCCGGGAGGTCGAGGCCGGCCTGGGCAATGTAGCAAGACCCCATCTCTACAAAAAATAAGTTCGTTGGGTGTGGGGCCAGTGCCTGTGGTCTCAGTTTTTTGGGGGGCTGAGGCAGGAAGATTGGTGGAGCCTAGGAGGTCGAGGCTGCAGTGAGCCATGATCCCGCCACTGCACTGCAGCCTGGGCCTCAGAGCAAGACCGTCTCTAAAAGTAACAGTAGTAATAAAATACCTGGGGTTCAGAAAAGAGAAGCTGGAAGGCAAAGCTGACCACACCGGGCAGAGGTGGAGACGGCGAGTTTGGGGGCTCCCTAATCTTCCCCTGCACCGAGCCCTCAGGTGGCCTCCACCTGGTCTCCAGCCAAGACCCAGTTGTGCAGGAGCACCCCAGCTGGGCCCTGGGCCGTCACAGCCTTGCCACACACAGCCTGGCCTGTCACAGCAGAGCCTTGGGCTGCTGGGCCGTGGGCAAATGGCCCGGACCGTCCACACCCCGCTCCCCTGGAAGTCACCCACCGACCATGCTTAGACGTCAGTTGCGGGATGCCCCAAGCTGGGCCGCCTCCCCTAGCATGTCCCCTGCTCTGTGGACACCCAGGGACGTGGAGGCAGCAGCCAGAGTCTCAGTCCGGGCCCCATTGCCCAGGGAGATGGCTGTCCTCAGAGCCTTCCCAAAATGCCCACACCGGGGGCACCCGATTTCCCCAAACAGTCCAGGACAGAGCAGGGGCTTTGATCACAGGGGTCCAGCCCCACACCAGGAGCAGGGAGGGGCCGCAGAGCTGCTGTGTCTCCCGGCTCCTCTGCCCCATGCTCCCCACTCGGGGCTCCAGCAGCGGGCTCAGAGGACAGTGTGGCATTAGCATCCCCTGCCCGTCCGGGTTGTCACTGTCCTTGGCCCCTCGCGGCTCCCCAATGGATAAAAAAGGGGAAAATAAAGAATTATTGAAAAAAAATATATATATATATATAGAAACCTGTGTGTTTTGGGATCTTTGCAACATTTCTCTGTAAACTCGTTCTTTGGGTTTTTGACAACACCTGAACGCAAAAGGGGTCTCCTCCCCGGTCACCCGTCCAGCCCCCGTGGGCCGTCCCCAGGTGTCCCTGGCTCCTCATCCCCACAGTCCTGTCCCTGCCCGTGCTGCCTCCAACACACACGCCCCAGGCTTTGTGCCCGTGGCTCCCTTTTGGTCCTTCACGAAGTATTTCTCCAACCAAGAAGCTGCTGGGATCCCTGTGGTTGGTGGCCCCGAGCAGCCCCACTCCTCTCGAGGAAGATACCAGTGCAGCCGCTGTAAGCAGGCTCCGTGCTGTGGGGTAGGCAGGGGCTGTCGTCCCCATCCTCCTCCCCACGGGACTTGTGTTACTGTCCCCATGTCCCAAATGGGGTGTCTCAGGAGCAGAGCCAGCGTCCTCCCTCCTCTCCCCAATCAGCAACACTGGCTGAAGGCCACAGCCTCGAAAGGGACAGCCCACGTGGGGCCTCACTCTCCAGGGCTGTCCCTACTTCAAGGGACAAAATGGTTTGTGAAACTCAGTTCAATTCTGAGATTGATGGCCAGCTTGCGGAGGGCAGGAGGTCTGGGTTCAAGTCTCAAGGTAGACGGGGCCCAGGGGTGAGTTCCAGCGTGGGCTGGGGGCCAGGGAGCTGCCCGCGTGGCTCCCTGGGGAGCTGAGCTCCCCATGGCCATGCACTGAGCTTTTGGGCTTTTCCAGGCTGCACCAGGCCAGTGTGATGCTCTCCTCTTCAGACCCCAGACTACCCTTGGGTATTCTCTCTTGCCCCATCCTCAGCCCAGGAGGTCAGGGAGACGGAGCTCTGTCCCGGAGGCCATCCTGTGCTCCTGGCCACCTCTCATCGATGGTTTATGGATGGGCTAGTGACCTATTTTGGAGCAGCTACACCAGTGCAGCCTTCCAGTCTCACTTGGTTTGAACTATTAGAGAATTTTATTTTTCCCTGAAATTGGGAGGAGGGAATGCTGTCGGCACATGGAGGTGCTTGGAGTGGGCGCTAGGGCTGTGACAAAGGCTACCCCACTACGTCGTCCAAGCACCTCCATCCCAGTTTACCTTGGGGTCCGGTCCTGCCCCTGAACTTGGCAGTTATGTGAGCCAATAAATTCCTAGTTAGTCTTTATTTTTTTATTGGCTGGGCACAGTGGCTCACACCTGTAGTCCCAGCACTTTGGGAGGCCGAGGCAGGCAGATCACTTGAGGCCAGGAGTTCAAGACCAGCCTGGCCAACATGATGAAACCCCCTCTCTACTAAAAGTACAAAAATATAGTCAGACGTGGTGGCCCATGCCTTAGTCGGTGTGAGAACTGACTAACGCAATTACTGAGACTATATTATGAACCTTCATAGTGTTAGAAATAAATTTTCGGTGCCACAAAAGAAACAGCCCTCGTACATTAATTTTCTCAGCACGGCAATTTTACTTCTATAGAAGCGTGCGTCTTGCAGATGGAGCAATGGTGAGAGCACATCTGAACAAGGGAGGGGAAGTGGTTCTTATCCCTGACACAGGTACCCCTACTGCTGTGTCATTCTCCTATTGGCTAGGGTTGGACCACACAGTCTAAGCTAATTCCGACTAGCTGTTTTAAAGAGAGCAGGGGTAGGAGCCGGAGTGGAGGGGGGAGTAGTTTGGCGGGAAGGACGGCTAGAGAACAGGTGATTCAGGATGACTAAGAACAGCGCAGGTGACCAAGGATAACTAAGGTCAGAGCAGGTGACAAGGGTGACTAAGGTCAGAGCAGGTGATACAGGCTAGGAGGGAGTTGTTTACTGAAACTAGGGGCAAGGAGACAAAAAGAACAAGGAAATTAAAGTTTAAAATGCAGAACAAAGAACAGGGGAGCTGAACATACGGAAACATTGGTTCTTTGGAGAGGAGCTCAGAACTGATTGTACTTAACAATTTACGGGCTAAAACCTTTGAAGAGGAATTTATTATACCCTACAACAGTATATTAATTATAGTAGTTTTACTATTTTAATTTCTGATAACAATTAGTAGAATATTAAATAAATATTTAAACAATAATTTAATTTGGCTGGGCGCGGTGGCTCACACCTGTAATCCCAGAACTTTGGGAGGCCAAGGCGGGCAGATCACTGGAAGTCAGGAGTTCGAGACCAGCCTGGCCAACATGGTGAAACCGCGTCGCTACCAAAAATATAAAAAATCAGCCGGGTGTGGTTGCGCACGCCTGTAATCCCAGCTACTTGGGAGGCTGAGGCAGGAGAATCGATTGAACCCGGGAGGCAGAGGTTGCAGTGACCTGAGATCACTCCATTGCACTCCAGCCTGGATGACAAGAGCGAAATTCAGTCTCAAAAACAAACAATTACTTAAGCAATCATTTTAATATGTAATGCATTATACGTTTATATAACTTGCTTAATAAATAATAATAGTTATTAATATCCAATGGCAAGCCGCCGGGAAACAACGGAGCTGGGATTTGAGGATTGGGTCCGCGAACCCCAGAACGCCCGGACACTCCAGCCAGCCACACAGGGTGGATCCGACAGCAGCAGGGGCATCGCGGTCCTGCGGCGACGCCGCCCGCCCGGAGGCGGCGCTGTGACCCAGATTGGAGCGCCGAGAGCCCAGCGCCGCGCTGCGGAGCTTGCTGGGACTTGTAGTTCGCAGGCTCGGGGCGCGCAGGCGCAGTGCCGAGTTTGCCTCTGCGCTCGTCGAGGGTTGGCGGCGGCGGCTGCGGCGAGTTCCAGAGGGGTGCCTGTTGGGGGCGTCCGCTCCGAGCGCCGAGGTGCCCAGCGGAGGAGGCGTCCCCGGGACACGCAGGGGAGGCCGTCCAACCTGCACGGGGCGCTCCCGCCTCGGGGGCTCTGCGTGGCGCCTGAGCGCGCGCCCCAATGGTCACCTGCGCCCACCTGGGCCGGCGCGCGCGGCTCCCGGCAGCTCAGCTGTAAGTGCCGCCGCCTCCCGCGCCGCGACCTCCGTGCCGGGCCTGCCGGGGCTCTGGTGGGGCTGGGGCTGGCGGGGCCGGATGGCCGGGGCATGACCCTGTCGCGTTAGGGTCCCCACGGGAGGGTCGGGGGCCGGCAGCTCGCCCAGGGCCCCAGCGCCCAGGATGGCACGGTCTGTCCTTGCCCTGTGAAGACACCCCTGGATGAGAGACGCATGAGCTCCTGGGGCCCAGCCTGCAAGGAGAGGGAGAAGACGCATTGACTCTACGCTAAAGGCAGAGGGCGGCTGCCACGCTCGCACTTCAGTGAGGCCACGTCTGAGGGTCTCAGCGAGGGGCGGTCCTGCCCTCCAGGGGACACCGGGCGATGTCTGGGGACGTCTGTGGTCGTCACAACTGGGGGGAGTTCCGGGCATGGAGTAGGTGGAGGCCAGGGATGCAGCTCAGCACCCTGCCCAGCTGCCCAGCCCGGAGAATGACCCAGGCCCCAGTGTCCACAGTGCCCTGCGGGAGACCTCACTTATGTGTTAGCATCGCGGTCGTGGTGATAAGATAGCAAGGGTCCTTTTTTTTTTTTTTTTTTTTTTTTTTTTGAGACGGAATCTGGAGTGCAATGGCACGATCTCGGTCCACTGCAACCTCCGCCTCCCGGTTCAAGCGATCTCCTGCCTCAGCCACCCGAGTAGCTAGGATTACAGGCATGCGCCACCATGCCCAGCTCATTTTTTCATTTTTAGTAGAGACGGGGTTTCACCATGTTGGCCAGGCTGGTCTCGAACTCCCAACGTCAGGTGATCCCGCCTCTGCCTCCCAAAGTTCTGGGATTACAGGCGTGAGCCACAGTGCCTGGCTTCAAGGGTCCATTCTGTGTATACCCACCACCCCTGTTGAGGAATGAGGAGACAGCTGACCTTTCTGCTGGTCTAGCAACCCCAACCTCCCTGAACTCTCCCTTACCCAAACACGTTGGTTTCTTTTTCTTCTTTATCTTTTTCTTTTTTTTTTTTTTTTTTTGAGACAGAGTCTCGCTCTGTCGCCCAGGCTGGAGTGCAGTGGCGCAATCTCGGCTCACTGCAAGCTCCGCCTCCCGGGTTCATGCCATTCTCCTGCCTCAGCCTCCTGAGTAGCTGGGACTACAGGCGCCTGCCACCGCGCCCGGCTAATTTTTTGTATTTTTAGTAGAAACGGGGTTTCACCGTGGTCTCGATCTCCTGACCTTGTGATCCGCCCGCCTCGGCCTCCCAAAGTGCTGGGATTACAGGCGTGAGCCACCGCGCCCGGCTTTATCTTTTTCTTGAGACGGAGTCTCACCCTGTTGCCCAGGCTGGAATACAGTTGCATGATCTCGGCTCACTGCACCCTCTGCCTCCCAGTTCAAGTGATTCTCCTGCCTCAGCCTCCCAAGTAGCTGGAATTACAGGCACCCTCCACCACGCCCGGCTAATTTTTATATTTTTAGTAGAGACAGAGTTTCTCCATGTTGGCCAGGCTGGTGTCGAACTCCTGACCTCAGGTGATCCACCCACCTCAGCCTCCCAAAAGTGCTGGGATTACAGGCGTGAGCCACCGTGCCTGGCTGCGTGGATTTCATTTTTGTCTGCAAGGCAGCCTCAAGAGGCCTTTCTTTTGGAGCAAGGATGAGTTTTGGGAGTTGGACATTGGAAGGGATGTTCCTGACCCAGGCGCATAGGTGTGGGTCAATGAGGGCGTTGACAGGGTCATTAACATCAACCATGAGAGAGGAGGGTCCTGTGAGCCACTTGAGGGTGGAAGAAGGAAGACACAGGAGCTGAGGCGTGGGAGGTCCTGTCCCCATTGCCATGAGCTGTAATGTAAAGTTCCAAGAGTGGGCTGGGTGCGGCGGCTCACACCTGTAATCCCAACAATTTGGAGGTCAAGGCGGGCAGATTACAACCCAGGAGTTAGAGACCAACCTGGCCAACATGGTGAAACCCCGTCTCCACTAAAAATACAAAAATTAGCCAGGCGTGGTGGCGGGTGCCTGTAATCCCAGCTACTCGGGAGGCTGAGGCATGAGAATTGTTGGCACCCGGGAGGCGAAAGTTGCAGTGAGCCAATATCGCACCATTGCACTCCAGCCTGGGTGACGAGCGAAATTCTGTCTCAAAAAAATAAAAATAAAGTCCCAAGAGCCAAGGGAGCCTTGCGCCATGTTGGGGGCAGAGGGAAGCCTGGCAGGTTGTAAATTCCCGACGGCACCTGCAAAGAATCCCCCATGTGAAGCCCCTCAAAGCAAGGAGACTGTGTCTGTGTTTGCCTTTGGTTTTTTTGTTTGTTTGTTTTTTGAGATGGAGTCTCGCTCTGTCGCCCGGGCTGGAGTGCAGTGGCGTGATCTCGGCTCACTGCAAGCTCTGCCTCCCAGGTTCACGCCATTCTCCTGCCTCAGCCTCCCGAGTAGCTGGGACTGCAGGCACCCGCCACTGCGCCCGGCTAATTTTTTGTATTTTTAGTAGAGACGGGGTTTCACCCTGTTAGCCAGGATGGTCTCGATCTCCTGACCTCGTGATCCGCCCATCTCGGCCTCCCAAAGTGCTGGGATTACAGGCTTGAGCCACCACACCCCGTGCCTTTGGTTCTTATATGAGCCTCCTGGAGCTGCTGTAACAATGCACCACAAACCGGGGGGCACGGGGAGGCTTGAAATTTATTCTCTCACAAGTCTGGAGGCCAGAAGCCCGACATGAAGATGCGGAGGGGCCGTGGTGCTTCTGAAGGCTCTGGCGGGAGGATCATCTCTGTCTCTTCCAGCTTCTGGGGATGCCCTGCCATAGTTGGTGTCCGTTGGCTTGGGACCACATCACTCCTGGTTCTAACTGCATCATCACGTGGCCTTCTTCCCTGTGTCTCTTTCTCTCTTTTTTTTTTTTTTTTGAGACAGAGTCTCGGTCTGTCACCAGGCTGGAGTGCATTGGTGTGATCTCAGCTCACCGCAACCTCCACCGCACCAGGTTCAAGCAATTCTGCCTAAGCCTCCCAAGTAGCTGGGATTACAGATGCCCGCCACCACACTCAGCAATTTTTTGTATTTTTAGTAGAGACGGGGTTTCACCACGTTGGCCAGGCTGGTCTCAAACTCCTGACCTCGTGATCTGCCCGCCTCGGCCTTTCAAAATGCTAGGATTGGCCGGGCGCGGTGGCTCAAGCCTGTAATCCCAGCACTTTGGGAGGCCGAGACGGGCGGATCACGAGGTCAGGAGATCGAAACCATCCTGGCTAACACGGTGAAACCCCGTCTCTATTAAGAAATACAAAAAACTAGCCGGGCGAGGTGGCGGGCGCCTGTAGTCCCAGCTACTCGGGAGGCTGAGGCCGGAGAATGGCGTGAACCCGGGAGGCGGAGCTTGCAGTGAGCTGAGATCCGGCCACTGCACTCCAGCCTGGGCGACAGAGCAAGACTCCGTCTCAAAAAAAAAAAAAAAAAAAAAAATTAAAAAAATCAAAATGCTAGGATTACAGGCATGAGCCACCACGTCCAGGCATCTCTTTCTCTTATAAGGACCCCAGTCATGCCCCCAGTAGCTGGAAGAGGCAGGAAAAATTTTTCTTGAGAGCTTTTGTTTATTTTTTTTCCTTATCTTTTCTTTTTGAGACAGAGTCTTGCTCTGTTGCCCAGGCTGGAGTGCAGTGGCACAGTCTTGGCTCACTGAACCTCTGTCTCCCAGGTTCAAATAATTCTCATGCCTCAGCCTCCTGAGTAGCTGGGATTACAGGGATGCACCACCACACCTGGCTTTTTTTTTTTTTTTTTTTTTTGTATTTTTAGTAGATGAGGTTTCACCATGTTGGCCAGGCTGGTCTTGAACGCCTGGGCTCAAGTGATCCTCCTGCCTTAGCCTCCCAAAGTGCTGGGATTACAGGTATGAGCCACCACAACTGAGCTTTTCCCTAGCGCCTTCAGAGGGAGCGCAGCCCTGCCCACACCTTGATCTCAGACTTCCGGCTTCCAGAACTGGTAAAGGATATCTTCCTGTTATTCCAAGCCCCCCGGGTTCCTGGCAGCTTGTGAAAACAGTCTCAGGAAACACATATGGAGTGGGTGCTTCACTTCCTAATGGAGACTGAGTGTTTTGTAAACTTGTTTGCTTCCAAGGGCCTCAGGACCTTCATCCATAAAATGGGGCCTTTAAGACTCCTGGCCATGGATGGGTGTGGCGTCTCACACCTTTAATCCCAGAACTTAGGGAGGCCAAGGAAAGTGGATTCCTTGAGCCCAGGAGCTGTAGACCTGGGACAACATAGCAAGGCCCCCGTCTCTACAGAAAATACAAAAAAGTAGCGGGGCATGGTGGTGCCTGTAGTTCCAGCCACAGGCTGAGGTAGCAGGATCGCTTGAGCCCAGGAGGTTGAGGCTGCCCTGAGATGAGCTACGATCGCACCACTGCACTCCAGCCTGGGCAACGGAGGGAGACTCTATCTCTTAAAAACCAAAAACCCTGGCCTCAGTCCTGGGTCCTGGCCTCAGTTTACCTCCTTCTGTGTATGGAGGCCCCTTCAAGCAAATGGAGGTTGTCCAGGCCAAGGGCTCTGGGATCTGGGGACTGGCCTGGGTCTGGTATTCACAGCAGCTTTCTCCTCCCCACAGCTCTGACTGCCCAGGAACCCGCTTTTCCCAAGAGGAGAGAATGGCTGCCGGGTACCTGCCCTGCCGGTCCCAGGTGAGATGTCCTCATTCTCCCAGAAGGCGCCCAGTATATCCAGAGGGAACAATCCCACCAGAAACCCAGTCCTCGATAGAGAAGGAGACCCCTTGCGATGTGAAAGTTCAGGAGAATTCCCCAGGAGCGGTGTGTGGGATGAGGTACTCATGCCGCTCCCAAGTGTGAAGAATGACCCTCAGTGTTGGGACTGAGCACAGCCCCTCCCTAGGAGACAGTCTTTTTTTTTTTTTTTTTTTTTGAGACGGAGTCTCGCTCTGCCGCCCAGGCTGGAGTGCAGTGGCCGGATCTCAGCTCACTGCAAGCTCCGCCTCCCGGGTTTACGCCATTCTCCTGCCTCAGCCTCCCCAGTAGCTGGGACCACAGGCGCCCGCCACCTCGCCCGGCTAGTTTTTTGTATTTTTTAGTAGAGACGGGGTTTCACCGTGTTAGCCAGGATGGTCTCGATCTCCCGACCTCGTGATCCGCCCGTCTCGGCCTCCCAAAGTGCTGGGATTACAGGCTTGAGCCACCGCGCCCGGCCCTAGGAGACAGTCTTACAGGATCTCTGGGGTGTCCGTTTTTCTGGCTAGAAACCTCTGTGGCCTTGGTGCCTTTGCCCAA